>NC_071992.2:62942500-65342500 GCF_028885655.2 Pongo abelii
CACACAATAATAGTGGGAGATTTTAATGCTGCACTAACAATATTAGACAGATCATTGATACAAAAAGTTAACAAAGATATTCAGGACCTGAGCTCAGCACTAGATTAAAAAGACCTGATGACATCTACAGAACCCTCTACTCCAAAACAACAGAATATACATTCTTCTCATTGCCACATGGCACATACTCTAAAACTGATCAGATAATTGGAAGCAAAACACTCCTCAGCAAATGCAAGATAACTGAAGTCATAATGAACAATGTCTCAGACCACAACATAATCAAATTAGAAATTAAGACTAAGAAATTCACTCAAAGCCATACTATTACATGGAAATTGAATAAGCTGCTCCTGAATGACTTTTGAGTAAATAATGAAATTAAGACAGATGTCAAGAAGTTTTTTGAAAGTAATGAGAACAAAGATACAACATAACAGAATTTCTGGGACACAGCTAAGGTGGTGTTAAGAGGGAAGCTTATACCACTAAATGCCCACATCAAAAAGTTAGAAAGATCTCAAATTAACAACCTAATGTCACAACTAAAAGAACTAGAGAACCAAGAGCAAGCAAATACCAAAGTTAGCAGAAGACAAGAAATAATCAAAACCAGTTTGAACGGAAGGAGATTAAGACACAAAAAACCATTGAAAAGATCAACGAATCCAGGAACTGTTTTTTGAAAAAAATCAATAAAATAGATAAAGAAGAAAAGAGAGAAGATTCAAAGAGACACAATTAGAAATGATAAAGGGGATATTACCACTGGCCCCACAGAAATACAAATAACAGTTGAAGAATATAATGAATACCTCTATGAATATAAACTAGAAAACACAGAAGAAATAGATAAATTCTTGGACACACATACCTTCACAAGACTGAAACAAGAAGAAATTGAATCCCTGAATAGACCAATAATGAGCTCTAAAATTGAGTCAGCAATAAATAGCCTACCAATGAAAAAAAGCCCAGGACCAGATAGATTCACAGTTGAATTCTACCAAATGTACAAACAAAAGCTGGTACCATTTCTGCTGAAACTATTCTAAAAAATTGAGGAGGAGGGACTCCTCCCTAAATCTTTCTATGAGGCTAGCATCATCCTGATACAAAAACTTGGCAGAAACACAACAAAAAAGAAAACTTCAGGCGAATGTCTTTGATGAACATTGATGCAAAAATCATCAGCAAAATACTGACAAACTGACTTCAGAAGCACATAAAAAAGCTTATCTACCATGATCAAGTAGGCTTCATCCCCAGGATGCAAGGTTGCTTCAACATACACAAATCAATAAATGTGACTCATCACATAAATGGAACTAAAGACAAAGACCACATGATCTCTCAATAGATGCAGAAAAGGCTTTCAATAAAATTCAACATCCCTTCATGTTAAAATCTCTCAATAAAGTAGGTATTGAAGGAACTTTCTTCAAAATAACTGGAGCCATCTATGACTGACCCCCAGACAACATTACACTGAATGGGCAAAAGCTGGAAGCATTCCCCTTGAAAATCAGCACAAGAGATGGATGCCCTCTGTCACCACTCCTAATTGTCACCACAATGGCATTCCCATTAGAAATCATGGGGCATTCCTCTTGAAAATCAGTGCAAGAGAAGGATGCCTTCTATCACCACTCTTCTGTCACCATTTGTATTCAACATAGTATTGGAAGTCCTGGCCAGGGCATTCATGCAAGAGAAAGAAATAAACAGCATCCAAATAGGAAGAGAGGAAGTCAAATTATTCCTGTTTGCAGATGACATGATCCTACATCTAGAAAACATCATATTCTCAGTCCTAAAGCTCCTTAAGCTGATAAACAACTTTAGCAAAGTTTCAGGATACAAAATCAATGTGAAAAATCACTAATATTCCTATACATCAATAACAATCAAACCAAGAGCTAAATCAGGAACACAATCCCATTCACAAGTGCCATAAAAATAATGAAATACCTATGAATACAGCTATCCAGGGAGGCAAAATATATTTACAAGGAGAGCTACAAAATATTGCTCAAAGGAATCAGAGATGATACAAACAAATGGAAAAACATTCCATCCTCATGGATAGGAAGAATCAATATCATTAAAATGGCCATACTGCCCAAAGCAATTTATACATTCAATGTTATTCCTATTAAACTACCAATGACATTCTTTAAGAACCAGTAAAACTATTTTAAAATTCATATGGAACCCAAAAAGAGCCCAAGAATTGCTTGAACCTGGGATGTGGAGGTTGCCGTGAGCTGAGATTGTGCCACTGCACTCCAGCCTGGGTGACAGAGCAAGACACCATCTCAAAAAGAAAGAAAGAAAGAAAAAGAACACTCTATCCAACAACAGTAGAATACACATTTTATTCATATACCCATGGAGGACTCATCAGGCAGACAATATTCTGGGTCATAAAACAAACCTTAAAAAACTTAAAAGAACTGAAATTGTACAGAATACATTGTCCACAATATAATAAATCTGGATACAAAGGAAAGATAATAGGAAAATTTAAAATACACATAAACTAAACAACACATGCTATATGATAATACATGGATCAAAGAAGAAGGCTCAAAGGCAAACGATATATTGAACTAAATAAAATGAAAATGCAACATATCAAAGTTGGTAGTATGCAGGGATTCCATTCCAAGATGGCCGAGTAGGAACAGCTCTAGTCTGCAGCTCCCAGTGTGATCAATGCGGAAGATGGGTGATTTCTGCATTTCCAACCTCGGTGCCTGGTTCATCTCATTCTAAAAACCAAAGCACCTCTTCTCCTCCAAAGGATCGCAGCCTCTTGCCAGCAACAGAACAAAGCTGGACAGAGAATGACTGACAAGCTGACAGAAGTAGGCTTCAGAAAGTCAGTAATAACAAACTTCTCTGAGCTAAAGGAGGATGTTCGAACCCATCGCAGGGAAGCTAAAAACCTTGAAAAAAGATTAGATGAATGGCTAACTAGAATAAACAATGTAGAGAAAACCTTAAATGACCTGATGGAGGTGAAAACCATGGTACAAGAACTACATGATGCATGCACAAGCTTCAGTAGCTGATTTGACCAAGTGGAAGAAAGGGTATCAGTGATTGAAGATCAAATTAATGCAATAAAGCAAGAAGAAAAGTTTAGAGAAAAAAGAGTAAAAAGAAACAAACAAAGCCTCCAAGAAATATGGGACTATGTGAAAAGACCGAATCTACATTGGATTGGTGTACCTGAAAGTGACAGGGAGAATGGAACCAAGTTGGAAAACACTCTTCAGGATATTATCCAGGAGAGTTTCCCCAATCTAGCAAGGCAGGCCAACATTCAAATTCAGGAAATACAGAGAACACCACAAAGATACTCCTTGAGAAGGGCAACCCCAAGACACATAACTGTCAGATTCACCAAGGTTGAAATGAAGGAAAAAATGTTAAGAGTAGGCAGGGAGAAAGGTCAGGTTACCCACAAAGGGAAGCCCATCAGACTAACAGCAGATCTCTTGGCAAAAACTCTACAAGTCAGAAGAGAGTGGGGAGCCAATATTCAATATTCTTAAAGAAAAGAATTTTCAACCCAGAATTTCATATCCAGCCAAACTAAGCTTCATAAGTGAAGGAGAAATAAAATCCTTTACAGACAAGCAAATGCTGAGAGATTCTGTCACCTCTAGGCCTGCCTTACAAGAGTTCCTGAAGGAAGGACTAAACATGGAAAGGAACAACCAGTACCAGCCACTGCGAAAACATGCCAAATTGTAAAAACTGTTGATGCTAGGAAGAAACTGCATCAACTAATGGGCAAAATAACCAGCTAACATCACAATGACAAGATCAAATTCACACATAACAATATTAACCTTAAAAGTAAATGGGTTAAATGCCTCAATTAAAAGACACAGACTGGCATATTGGATAAAGAGTCAATACCCATCAGTGTGCTGTATTCAGGAGATCCATCTCATGTGCAGAGACACACATAGGCTCAAAATAAAGGGATGAAGGAATATCTACCAAGCAAAGGGAAAGCAAAAAAATAAAAAATAAAAATAAAGCAGGTGTTGCGATCCTAGCCTCTGATAAAACAGACTTTAAACCAACAAAGATTGGAAGAGACAAAGAAGGCCATTATGTAATAGTGAAGGTATCAATTCAACAAGAAGAGCTAACTATCCTAAATATATACACACCCAATACAGGAGCAACCAGACTCATAAAGCAAGTCCTTAGATACCTACAAAGAAACTTAGACTCCCACACAATAATAATGGGAGATTTTTACACCCCGCTGTCAATATTAGACAGATCAATGAGACAGAAGGTTAACAAAGATATTCAGGACTTCAACTCAGCTATGCACTAAGCAGACCTAATAGACATCTACAGAACTCTCCACTTCAAATCAGCAGAATATATATTCTTCTCAGCACCACATTGCACTTATTCCAAAATTGACCACATAGTTGGAAGTAAAGCACTCCTCAGCAAATGTAAAAGAACAGAAATTACAACAAACTGTCTCTCAGACCACAGTGTAATCAAATTGGAACTCAGAATTAAGAAACCCACTCAAAACCACACAACTACATAGAAACTGAACAACCTGCTCCTGAATGACTACTGGATACATAATGACACGAAGGCAGATATAAAAATGTTCTTTGAAATGAATGAGAACAAAGACACAATGTATCAGAATCTCTGGGACATATTTAAAGCAGTATGTAGAGGAAAATTTACAGCACTAAATGCCCACAAGAGAAAGCAGGAAAGATCTAAAATCGACACCCTAACATCACAATTAAAGAACTAGAGAAACAAGAGCAAACCAATTCAAAAGTTAGCAGAAGGCAAGAAATAACTAAGATCAGAGCAGAACTGAAGGAAATAGACACACAAAAAAACCTTAAAAAAATCAGTGAATCCAAGAGCTGGTTCTTTGAAAAAGATCAACAAAATTGATAGACCACTAGCAAGACTAACAAAGAAGAAAAGAGACAAGAATCAAATAGACACAATAAAAAATGATAAAGGGGATATCACCACTGATCCCACAGAAATACAAACTACCATCAGAGAATACTATAAACACCTCTATGCAAATAAACTAGAAAATCTAGAAGAAATGGATAAATTCCTCAACACATACACCCTCCCAAGACTAAACCAGGAAGAAGTTGAATCTCTGAATAGACCAATAACAGGCTCTGAAATTGAGGCAATAATTAATAGCCTACTAGCCAAAAAAAGTCCAGGACCAGACAGATTCACAGCTGAATTCAACCAGAGGTACAAAGAGGAGCTGGTACCATTCCTTCTGATACTATTCCAATCAATAGAAAAAGAGGAAATCCTCCCTAACTCATTTTATGAGGCCAGCATCATCCTGATACCAAAGCCTTGCAGAAACACAACAAAAAAAGAGAATTTTAGACCAATATCCCTGATGAACACTGATGTGAAAATCCTCAGTGAAATACTGGCAAACCGAATCCAGCAGCACATCAAAAAGCTTATCCACCATGATCAAGTGGGCTTCATCCCTGGGATGCAAGGCTGGTTCAACATACGAAAATCAATAAACATAATCCATCACATAAACAGAACCAATGACAAAAACCACATGATTATCTCAATAGATGCAGAAAAGGCGTTCGACAAAATTCAACAGCCTTTCATGCTAAAAACTCAATAAACTAGGTATTGATGGAACGTATCTCAAAATAATAAGAGCCATTTATGACAAACCCACAACCAATATCATATTGAATGGGCAAACACTGGAAGCATTCCCTTTGACAACTGGCATAAGACAGGGATGCCCTCTCTCACCACTCCTATTCAACATAGTGTTGGAAGTTCTGGCCAGGGCAATCAGGCAAGAGAAAGAAATAAAGTGTATTCAATTAGGAAAAGAGGAAGTCAAATTGTCCCTGTTTGCAGATGACATGATTGTATATTTAGAAAACCCCATTGTCTCAGCCCAAAATCTCCTTAAGCTGATAAGCAACTTCAGCAAAGTCTCAGGATACAAAATCAATGTGCAAAAATCACAAGCATTCCTATACACCAATAACAGACAAACAGAGAGCCAAATAATGAGTGAACTGCCATTCACAATTGATACAAAGAGAATAAAATACCTAGGAATCCAACTTACAAGGGATGTGAAGGACCTCTTCTAGGACAACTACAAACCACTGCTCAATGAAATAAAAGCAGACACAAACAAATGGAAGGACATTCCATGCTCATGGACAGGAATAATCAATATTGTGAAAATGGCCATACTGCCCAAGGTAATTTATAGATTCAATGCCATCCTCATCAAGCTACCAATGACTTTCTTCACCGAATTGGAAAAAACTACTTTAAAGTTCATATGGAACCAAAAAAGAGCCCGCATAGCCAAAACAATCCTAAGCCAAAAGAACAAAGCTGGAGGCATCACACTACCTGACTTCAAACTATACTATAAGGCTACAGTAACTCAAACAGTATGGTACTGGTACCAAAACAGAGATATAGACCAATGCAACAGAACAGAGGCCTCAGAAATAACACCACATATCTACAACCATCGGGTCTTTGACAAATGTGACAAAAACAAGAAATGGGGAAAGGATTCCATGTTTAATAAATGGTGCTGGGAAAGCTGGCTATCCATATGTAGAAAGCTGAAACTGGATCCCTTCCTTACACCTTATACAAAAATTAATTCCAGATGGATTAAAGACTTAAATTTTAGACCTAAAACCATAAAAACCCTAGAAGAAAACCTAGACAATACCATTCGGGATGTAGGCAAAGGCAAGGACTTCATGACTAAAACACCAAAAGTAATGGCCACAAAAGCCAAAATAGACAAATGGGATCTAATTAAACTAAAGAGCTTCTGCACAGCAAAAGAAACTACCATCAGAGTGAACAGGCAACCTTTGGGATGGGAGAAAATTTTTGCAATCTACCCCTCTGACAAGGGGCTAATATCCAGAATCTACAAAGATCTTAAACAAATTTACAAGAAAAAAACAAGCAACCTCATCAAATGTGGGCAAAGGTTATGAACAGACACTTCTCAAAAGAAGACATTTATGCTGCCAACAGACACATGAAAAAAATGCTCATCATCACTGGTCATCAGAGAAATGCAAATCAAAACCACAATGAGATACCATCTCACACCAGTTAGAATGGCAATCATTAAGAAGTCAGGAAACAACATATGCTGGAGAGGATGTGGAGAAATAGGAATGCTTTTACATTGTTGGTGGGAGTGTAAACTAGTTCAACCATTGTGGAAGACAGTGTGGTGATTCCTCAAGGATCTAGAACTAGAAATACCATTTGACCCAGCAATCTCATTACTGGCTATATACCCAAAGGATTATAAATCATGCTACTGTAAAGACACATGCACACATATATTTATTGCGGCACTATTCACAATAGCAAAGACTTGGAGCCAATCCAAATGTCCATCAATGACAGACTGGATAAAGAAAATGTGGCACATATACACCACGGAATACTATGCAGTCATAAAAAGGATAAGTTCATGTCCTTTGCAGGGACATGGATGAAGCTGGAAACCATCATTCTAAGCAAATCATCACAAGGACAGAAAACCCAGCACTGCATGTTCTTACTCATAGGTGGGAATTGAACAATTTCCTGCCTTGGACACAGGGCGGGAAACATCACACCCTGGGGCCTGTCGTGGGGTGGAGGTCAGGGGGAGGGATAGCATTAGCAGAAATATCTAATGTAAATGATGTGTTAATGGGTGCAGCAAACCAACATGGCAGTTGTATACCTATGTAGCAAACCTGCATGTTGTGCACATGTACCCTAGAACTTAAAGTATAATAAAAAAAAGAGAAAACAAAAACAAAAACAAAAAACAAAGTTGGTAGTATGCAGCCAATATGGTACTGGGAGGGAAATTTATGGCAATAAATGCTTACAATGGAAAAAGAAGAAAATCCCAAATAAGTAATTTAAGCTCCTACCTCAAAAACCTAGGAGAATAAGAGCAAAATAATCCCAAAGCAGGTAGAAATAAATAATAAAGACATGGGCAGAAGTCAATAAAGTTGAAAACAGAAAGACAATAGGGAAAATCCATGAGACAAAAAGCTGGTTTTCTGAAAAGATCTATAAAATTCATCTAGCAAGACAAAGACACAAAGAGAAGACACAAGTTACCAATATCAGAAAGAAAAGAGTATACCCACAAAACCCACAGCTAACATCTTACTTAATAGTGAAAGAGTATTTGTTTTCCCCTTAAGATCAGAAATAAGGCAAGATATTTCCTCTAGCCACTGTTAGTAAGCATAATCCTGGAAATTCTAGCCAATGCAGTAAGGCAAAAAAAAAAAAAAAAAAAAAAAAGGATATAAAAGACACAGAGATATGAAAAAAGATATAAAACTGCCTGAAATAAAACTGCTGACAGCATGGTTGTTTACATAGAATATATGCGATGACTTTACAAAAAAACTCCTACAACTAACAAGTGGTTCAGCAAAGTCACAGGACATGAGATAAATTGATACCCAAAATAAAAAATACAATTTATCGATTTTCCAAAGAAAATGAAATATTTGTGTACACATTTAACAAAACATTTTATAGGACTTGCACACTGAAAACTACAAAATGGTGATGGAAAAAAATCAAAGATCTACATAAACAGAAAGGCATGCCATGTTTGTGGATTGGAAAACTCAACATTGCCAGTTCTCCCTAAATTCAAACACAGGTTTAATGCAATTACCAAAATTTTCACAATCTTTTTGTAGATATAGCCATGATTATTCTAAAATTTATATCCAAACATATAATACCATAGACTTTATAAGTCTAAAATTTATATCCTAACTATTCTAGTTTCCTAGAACAGCTAAAACAATTTTGAAAAAGAAGGATGTAGTAAGAGGTATCAGTCTATCTGGCTTCACAACTTATTATGTAGCTCCAGAAATCAATACTGAAGGGTATGGGCAGAGGGCTAGACACAGAAAAACTGAAGAGAATGGAGAACCCAGAAAAACACACACACAAGTATGGCCAACTGATTTTTGACCAAGGTGAAAAGCAAGGATAAATGGAAGAAGGGCAAATGGTACTGGACTAATTGAATATCCACTGTCTGAAAACATACACTTTGATCTAAACCTCACACTCTATACAAAAATTAACTCAAAATGGAACACAGATGTGAAACTGTAGAACTGGCTGGGTGCAGTGGCTCAAACCTGTAATCCCAGCACTTTGGGAGGCTGAGACAGGTGGATGGCTTGAGGCCAAAAGTTCAAGACCAGCCTGGACAACATGGCAAAACCCCGTCTCTACTAAAAATACAAAAAAAATTTAGCCAGTATGGTGGCATGCACCTGTAGTCTCAGCTATTCGGGAGGGTGAGGTGGGAGAATCATCTGAGACTGGGAATTTGAGGCTGCAGTGAGCTGTGATTGTGAAGTTGGGGCTGTAGTGAGCTGTGATTGTGCCACTGCACTCCGGCCTGGGTGACAAAAGTGAGACCTTATCTCCAAAAACAGATAAATAAATAAATAAACCTGTAGAATTTTTAGCAGATAATATAGCAGAAAATTTTTAGGCTGTGGGCTTGGTGAAGAAATCTTAGACATGACATCAAAATTATGAATCATAAAAGAAAAAAATTGGTATCGACAAATTGGACTTCATCAAGATTAAAACCTTTTGCTCTGCAAAAGAACTTGTTAAGAATATGAAAAGATGAGCTGCAGATTGAGGGAAAATATTTGAAAACCACATATGTGAAAAAGGTCTTACATTTAGAATTCATGAAGTATTTTCAAACCTCAACAGTAAAAACCAAACAATCCAATTAGAAAATGGACAAAAGATATGAAGAGATATTTCACAAAAGAGAACATACAGGTGTCAAATAAACACACAAAAAGATATCCAACATTACTAGATATTAGAGATATCAAAACTAAGGCTATGGTGAGATATTGCAACACACCTATTGGAACAACTAAAACCAAAAGCAGGTACTGACAACACTGAATACTATCATGGATGCAGAGAAACTGGATCCTGCATGTGGTGCTGGTGGGAATGTAAAATAGCACAGACAATCTGGGAAATAGGTGGTTTCTCAGAAAAACCTAAACATACAATTACCATGTAACCCATCAGTGGTACTTCTGTGCATTTATCTGAGACACGACAACTTATGTCAACACAAAAACCTGTACACAACTCTTCACAGCATCTTTATCTGCAATAGCCCAAAGCTGAAAGCAACCAAAATGTCCCTAATAGGTGATGGTTGAATAAATGGATACATCTACCAGAGAATACTCAGCCATAAAAAAGGAACGAATGAATGATCCATGCAGCATCCTGGATCAATCTCCAGAGGATTTTATGGAGTGAAAAAAGCCAATATCAAAAGTTTACATGCTCTGTAATTCCTTTTATATAACATTTTCAAATGACAAAATTATAGAGATAGAAAAGAGATGAGTGGTTGCCGGGGACTAGGGGTGGTAGGGGCGGGGGAGGCATGATTATAAAGGGGGTAACACAAAGGAAGCCTTGTGGTGATGGGATAGTTGTGATTTTTGATTTAGGTGGTGGTTACACAAATCTACACATTTAATAAAATGACTCAAACCTAGCACACATTGTACCAATGTCACTTTTCTGGTTTTAATTTTGTATTGTAACCAGTGGGGATAACTGGGTGAAGGAAACAGGAGACCTCTCTGCTCCTCTGCTGTCTTGGTAACTTACTGTTAATGTATAAGTATAAAAGTTATTTTTAAAGTGTAGTCTGCAGCCTTTGGTCTGTGACTGTAACCGAGTGGCTCCTAAGGTTGGCTTTCTCAACCATCTGATCATGTAGTAGCTTTTCTCAACCATCTGGTCATGTAATAGCACTGCCTCTTATGGGGTCCTGTGAGGATTGAGGGATGTAACCTGTATAGCGCATCGGGTGTGAGCGCACCCTCAACAAATGGGAGCTGTTCTAACGATTGACCCCAGGAAAAGGGAAGCTCAGGATGCTATATGTTATTTCCTAAGAAAAAATTGCATGGATGGTAAGTGAGGATAGTGTCAGACCCAGGTAGATCTCAAGAAGAGTCTGAAAAATGGGACAATGTTATGTTCCTAATTAGATGTGGGCCACAGCCTCAGGTAAAGAGATTTTCTCTGTCCCTTCTTAGAGAATAGTGTGTGATGAGTTGTCAGAATCTGATAACAGGGACACTTTGGAAGTTCTTGGAGCATTATGTTTAAGTGTATGGGGTTTCAGTATCACTCTTTAAACAATGTCAAGTTAAAGGACCAAAGCTCGTTTCTGTTCTGGAAAGGGGAAAAGGAACAAGAAACCACTGATTCATCAGTTATTGAATGATAGGCCTATGTGTGTTTATACTCTGACTCTTGAAGCAAAATGTTGAAGGAAATCTCATATCATTCATTACTTACAAACAGAAAAGGACTATAGCCCTGAAGGATCCCTTTCTGCAGATTCCCCCTGTCTCTAGAGACTGCAGGGGAAGCAGAGTGAAATCCACACTCACATAGGCTGGCCTTGTGCTCTGCTCCTTGGATCAGTTTAGGGTCAGAATGAATACTCAGAATTTTTGAGATTCCAAACATTGATCATTTGGGCATATTCAAATTGATCAGTTTGTTTCAGTCTACTTATCATGAATAAATAATTAGAAAATATTTAAACAAATAATGTGAGATTCTTTTGTCAGATATTTACTGAGTGCTACTGAGTGAAAATTAAAGACACTAATTAGGCATTGTTTGGACTTCAAGAACTGTACAGTCTCCTTAAGGGTGAGGTGCATGAGTTGAAGACATTTTAAGAAATACACACATGAAGACATTTAAGAAATATACACAAGAAAGTGTATATTTCAATTCAGTGTAGAAGAGAAAGAACACAAACACATGCATGACATTTCAGGGGCAGAGAGATGACATTTTCAGGATGGCAGCAAGGAACATTTCGCGGAGCACGCATTGGATTTCAGCTTGCCCTTGAGGATCTGGACGAGAGAAAAAGGTAAGTTGCGTGGCAGCAACGAGGAGGGACGTGGCACGGTCTGGGAGTGAAGAGCTGTCCATTTGGCTGGAGGGCAGGCAGGAAAAGTGAATGAGAGGGTTTTGCTGGCAATAGCGAGTTTGGCTTTCAGGCTAAGGAATTTAGAGTCTACTTGTCAAACCATGAGGAACAACAGCAACCTTTTGCCTATGAAAGTGTTGGGCCTGGAAATATTCTAGGTAACTGTTACAGCCGTGGTGCTCCATGAATGGAAGGGGCCTGTGTTGGTCTGCTCAGACTGCATAGCAAAATACCACAGGCTGGGTGCTTAAAGGCAGACATGTATTTTGTCACAGTTCTAGAGCCTGGATGTCCAAGAGCAAGGTGCTAGCAGGTTGGTGTCTGGTGAGAGCTCCCTTTGTGTCCTTTCTCGCTATATGTCCCATGACCTTTCCTCCATACAGAGAGCAGACAGGGAGTGAGCCCTCAGACATCTCTTCCTGTAAGGACACTACTCTTATGAGATTAGGACCCCACTCTTATGACCTCATTTTACCTTAACGACTTCCTTAGTGGCCCCATTCCAAATGCAGCCACACTGGGGGTTAGGACTTCAACATGTGAATTCTGGGGGATACAACATGCAGTCCCTAACAGGGCCTACGGTCTAAGGCTGAAAACAGGGAAACCACTCAGAGGAGGGCTGTGATCGTTTGAGAAGAATGAATGAGATTGGGTGGGGGTGTGGCAGGGAGGTGAGGGTAAGTCTAGAGGGACAACTCCGTGCAGGGCCATCTACTCTTGCACTTGCAGTGGGCACCTCTTTCTGGTCTTCTTCACACTTCTAACGTCCTGTGTCACTTCAGGTCTCTTAATCTGGGGGGCCAACTATGTGGTGTGTGCAGGAAAGGAGAGAACTAGAAGAGTGTTCCACTTCTCATGCTGTATTGAGAGGGGCAGAGGATGGAGACAGGGCTGAGCAGTTTATTTCTAAAGTTTTGTTTTGCTTTGCTTTGGACATAGGACCTCTCTACATGCAGAGAGGTGTCTAGAGCTGCTACATCATCACACATGCAAGCCGTCCTCACAACAGGGGCAGCAAACTGTTTCTGTAAAAGGTCAGATGGTAAATATTTTAGGCTTTGTGAGCCAAGGGGCAATACTGAAGACATTATGTAGGTACTTAGGTAACAAGAAAGAAAACAAATCCCTACAAATTTTTTATTGACAAAATTCAAAACATAATAATTGTGTACAGTGTTTTGTAATATAGTTCTCCTAATGAGAAGAATGGAATTCTTTATGGGAGAAATAATATTTCACTCAGAATTCAAAGTTTGTGTTCTCTGTCATCAAAATCAAAGACAAATGTTCATCTCTTAATGCTGATCTAATAGAAAGGAGATCTTACATATTTCACCTTTGAAAATGCTGTTTCACACAAACAGCTGCTGCCAAATACTGACATTAACTCATGAGCATGTGATTTTAACTGAGGATATCATCACTTGGAAGGCACATCTAGAATTTGATAAGATTCTTCTCTTAATAGGAGATTTTAGTATGTCATGATACTCCAGATTTAATAGTTCCTATTGAAGGTTGAGTGAAGACTCTTCAACTACACGTTTAATTGATTTTTCAAAAAGAAAGTTATGGAATGAATATTTTCAAACATCATACAAAAAAATTAAGATAATAGTCTAATAATCCACATGCACCTACATTCTAGAATTATCTAGATTTTGTCATGTTCACTTCACCAGTCATTTCCTCTTCTATTTCTTTTTCCTTTTCTGTTAAAAACATTTGGAAGGCTGGGTGTGGTGGCTCATGCCTGTAATCCCAGCACTTTGGGAGGCTGAGGTGGGAGGATCACTTCAGATCAGGAGTTCGAGACCAGCCTGGCCAACATGGCGAAACCCCCTCTCTACTAAAAATACAAAAATTAGCTGGGCGTGGTGGCCTGTAATCTCAGCTACTTGGGAGGCTGAGGCAGGAGAACTGCTTGAACCTGGGAGGTGGAGGTTGCAGTGAGCCAAGATCATGCCACAGAACTCCATTCTGGGTGACAGAAGGAGGCTCTGTCTCAAAACAAACAAACAAACAAACATAGAAACAAACAAAAAAAATTTTGGAGCAAATCTCAGACATTACATCGCTTTAATTCCTACATAATTCAGTGTTCATCTCTAAAAAATATGGACTTTGTATGACTATTCTTATAAACCAGAAAAAATCTAAATACTTTATTTAGAAAATTTAATGTTTCTCTCTTGATATCCAGCAGTGTAGGACTTGAGAGCAAGATCAAATCAGTTACAAAAAAATAATATGGCAATCTTTCTTTGCACATCTGAGTGTGGAAATGATCCATCCCATTACCTTTATATGTCTTGTTAAAAAATAGCTTTTCATTATGAAATAATTATAGGTTCACAGGAAGTTGCATGGAGATGTAAGGGAGGTCCAGAGTACCCTTCACCCAGCTTCCCCCCATGTTATTATTTTGTGTAAATATGCTACAATATCAGCCAGGAAATTGATGTTGGTTCCATCCATGGAGTTTATTGAGATTTCACTAGCTATAGTATTGGTGGATATGTGTGTGTAGTTCTATGCAATTTTATCACATGTGTAACTTCATGTAACCATGACTATAATCGTGGTACCATCATTACAAGTTTCTCTCATGCTACCTGTTTATGGCCACACCTGTGCTTCCATCTGTATCCATAACCCTTAGCAACCACTAACCTATTCTCCATCTCTGTAATTATGTTATTTCATAAACATTATATAAATGGAATCATACAGTATTTATACTTTTGAGATTGGCTTTCCTTGAGGGTCATAAAAATTGTGTGGATCAATAGCTTTTTAAAACTGTTGAGTAGTAGTATTCCACTGTCTGGATGTCCCAGAGCTTATTGAACTATTCACCCATTGAAGGATATTTGGTAGTTATGAGTTTTGCACTTTTATGAATAAAGCTGCTATGAATATTCATACTCAAATTTCTGTGAGAAAATCAATTTTCATTGTTCTGAAATGCCTGAGTACAATTCTTGGTCATAAGGTAAGTTCACTTTTAGGTTTAGAAGAAATTGCCAAAGTATTTCCCAGAGTGGCTATACCATTTTACATTCCCACAAACATTCCAGTTTCTCCATATGTTTTCTCTCACATTTGATATTGCATCATTTGAATTTTAGCTATTCTAATAGATATGTGGTGATAGCTTCTTGTGGTTTTCACGCGCATTTCCTTAGTGGGTAATGATGATGAAATTTTTTTCATGTGCTTCTTTGTCATCTCTATATCCTTTTCAGAGAGATATCTCTTGGTGTCTTTTGCTCCTTTACTAATATAGACATATATTTTTTTTAAGTTGAGATTTGAGAGTTCTTTAGATAGCCTAGCTACAAGTCCTTTGTGGGATACATGATTTATAAAAATTTTATCCTAACCTGTAGCTTGTCTTTACATTCTTCTTAACAGGGTCTTTTGCAGAGCAAAAATTGAAATTTTGCTATAAACATTTGCATGTTCATAGCATGATTTCAGAAGTGTTTCCTTCTCTTCTATTTTCTGGAAGAGTTTGTGTAAAATTGTTGTTAAGTTTTCTGAATAATCTGGGCCCAGAGATGTCTCTTTGGGAAACTTTTAAATTATGCATTCAATTTAATAATTTTACTGAGGTCCAATTTATTATATTCTTCTTTTATGGATTTTACTGTGTTTAAGTCTAAGATATCTTTGCCTAGTGCCTGGTCCCAAAGACTTCCTCCTAGAAGTTTTATGGTTTTACAGTTTACATTTAAGTCTATGATCCATTTTGAGTTGATTTTTTTTTTCTAAGGTATTCTGTTTAGGTTGAGGTTCACATTTTGTTTGCCTATGGATGTCAAATTGCTCCAGCACTATTTTTGATAAGGCTTTCCCTCCTCTGTTGAACTATTTTGCTCCTTTGTCAGAAGTTAACTGGGCATATATGTATGTAAACCTCCTTCTGGATTTTTTAGTCTGTTGTACTGATCTATCTGTCTATCCCTCCACCAATATCATGTAGTCTTGATTACTTTAGCTATATAGTAAGCCTAATAATTTCTCCCACTTTATCCTAATTTTTCAAAATTGATTTGGCTCTTCTTGGACCTCTTTCTGTCCATATACATTTTTCTATGTTGACAACAAATGTTTTCAAGGTTTTGATAGGAATTTCGTTAGATCTGTCTATAAATTTAGGGAGAATTGATATGTTTTCTATGTTGTCTTCTAATCCATGTACATGGTATGTCTATTCAAAACATTTATGACTTTGATTTCCTTCATTAGCATTTTATAATTTTTATCATATGGCTTATACATGTTTTGTTATAGTTATAGCCAATAATTTAATTTTCTTTGAAGATATTATAATTGGTAGTGAACTTTTAATTTTGGTTTCCATTTGTTTTCAGTAGATAGAAGTGCAATTGATTTTTGTGTGTTGATTTTGTATCCTGCAATCTTACTGAACTCATTTACTGGTTCTATGAGTTTTTAAAAACATTTCTTAAGATATCTACATAGACAATCATGTCATCTGCAAGTAGAGATGGTTTTATTTATTTCTACTCTGTACATTTTTTTTGTTGTCTTTTTTTCCCTTTGGCTCACCTTATTGCACCTGCTTAGTACTTCTATAACTATGTTAAAGAAGAATGCTGAGACATCCTTGCATTGCTGCTGATCTTAGAGGAAAAACAGTTTCCACTATTAAAAATAATGTTAGCCATAGTATTTTTGTAGATGCTCTTTATGAGGTTGAGGAATTTCCCTTCTTTTCCTAATGTACTAAAAGTTTTAAAGATTATGAATTGGTGTTGAGTTTTGTCATTCTGCATCAACTGATATGAGCATATAATTTTTTTCTATTAATATGGTAGATTACATTGATTGGTTTTTGAATAATGAACTAGTCTTACATTCCTGGAATAAACCTCACTTAGTCATTGTGCACATATTTTATATTTATTATTGAATTTTATTTACTAATATCTGATTAAGAATGTTTCCAGCTATATTCATGAGTGATATTGGTCAATGGTTTTCTTTTTTGTATTATGTCTGGTTTTAGTATCAGCACAATAGTATTGTTATAAGTGAGTTGGAAAGTACTCCCTCTTATTTTCTGGAGGGGATTATGCATACTTGTGTTCTTCCAACATTTGATAGAATTCTTCAGGGAAACTAGCTACTGAGAAATGCCTATTTCTGGAAAGTTTTAAAAATTACAAATTCAAGTTCCTAAATATAGAGGTAATAAAATTATCTGTTTCTTACTGGGTGAACTGTAGTAGCTTGTACTGTTTAAGAAAATCGTACATTGCATCTCTGTTGTTAAATTTATATATGTAGAGTTGTTCATAGCATGATTTCAGAAGTGTTTCCTTCTCTTCTATTTTCTGGAAGAGTTTGTGTAAAATTGTTGTTAAGTTTTCTTAATAATCTGGGCCTAGAGATGTCTCTTTGGGAAACTTTTAAATTACACATTCAATTTAATAATTATAGTCCTATTTAAGCTATCTGTTCATCTTGGCTGAGTTTTGGTAGTTAGGGTTTCCCAGGAATTGGTGATTTCTTCTAAGATGTTTAATTTATAAATATAAATTTGTTAGCAGTATTTCCTTGTTATACTGCAGAATCATTTGTAATTTCACTTGTTTTATTACTGATATTGGTGATTTGTGTCTTCTCTTTTTATCTTTGTCAAATTGCTTAGAGGTTTGTCATTTTCACTATTTTTTCCCCAAAGAATCATTCTTCTTCATTAATTTCCTCTATTGTTCTTCTGCTTTCAATTTCATTGACTTCTGTTTTATCTTTATTATTTCTTTACTTTTGCTTGTTTTTGATATATTTTGCCTTGCTTTTTCCTATTTCATGAGATTTCAATCTAAGTTCAACTTAGATTTTTGATTTGAGATCTCTCCATTTCGTTAGAAGGACTTGGGGCTATAAATTTCCCTCTCAATACTACTCTAGCTCAATCCCCAACATTTTGATATGTTGTCTTTTAATTTTCATTCAGTTGTAACTGTTTTTAAAAATTTCTTATGAACCCCTTCTTTGATTGATGGATTATATAAAAGTGTATTATTTAATTTCCAAGTGTTTGGGAATTTTCCTTTTATCTTTCCGTTATTTGTTTCTAGTCTTATTTTATCATGGTAATAGAATGCACTCTGTATGACTCAATTATTTTACATTTAGTAAGATTTGTTTTATGACCCAACATTCTTAATAACATTATATGGGCACTTTAAAAGAATGTACATTTTGGCTGGACATGGTGGTTTACACCTGTAGTCCCAGCACTTTGAGAGGTTGAGGCAGATCATTTGAGGTCAGGAGTTCAAGACCAGCCTGGCCAACATGATGAAACCAGTTTCTATTAAAAATACAAAAATTAGCTGGGCGTGGTGCACTGCACGAGATCACACCACTGCACTCCAGCCTGGGTGTTGGAGTGGGACACTGTCTCAAAAACAAACAAAAAAACCCAAAACAAACAAACAAAAAGAATGTGCATTTTGCTGTTCCTAGATGATGTCCTACAAATGTCAATTAAATCCTTTCAGTTGATGGTGATGTTGAGTTCCTGAGAGTGGGGTGTTTAGGCTCTCAACTACAATTCGTTTATTTCTCCTTTCAGTTCTGTTAGTTGAAGCTCTGGCATTTGATGCATGTAGATTTAGAATTGCTATATATTCTTGGTAGGTTGATGTAATGTCCATCTTTTTAATGTTCTTTTCTCTGACATCTACTTTAATGTATCCAGTTTTGCTTTTAAAAAATATGTCTGTATGATATATCTTTTTCATCTTTTTTACTATAAACCTACCTATGTTGTTTGCATTAAGGGAGTTTATATGTAGACAGCGTATATTTGGGTTGCATCTTTTTTAAATCCACTGTGCCAATCTCTGTGCTTTTATTAGTGTATTTAGGGCATTCGGATTTGAAGTAATTATTGATATGGTAGGGCTTAGGTCTGACTTTTTATTATTTCTTTTCTGTTTGTTCTTTTTTTTTCTCATTTTCCCCTTTTTTATTTCTTGCTTTTCTGTGTGGTACTTGAACCCTTTGTTAGAATTCCATTTTGATTTCTTCATAGTGTTTTTGAGTATATTACTTTGTATGGCTTTTTTCTTGTTCTATATTACCATATACATACATAACTTATCACAGTAAGTCACAGCTTACTGGTGTTGACGTTTGATCATTTTGAATAATGTGTAGACCTTACTTCCACATAGGTCCTTTACCCTCCCTAGTTTTTAAATATAAATTGTTGCTGGGCGCGGCGGCTCACGCCTGTAATCCCAGCACTTTGGGAGGCAGAGGCGGGCAGATCACAAGGTCAAGAGATCGAGACCATCCTGGCCAACATGGTGAAACCCCGTCTCTACTAAAAATACAAAAATTAGCTGAGCATGGTGGCATGTGCCTGTAATCCCAGCTACTCGGGAGGCTGAGGCAGGAGAATTGCTTGAACCTGGGAGGCGGAGGTTGCAGTGAGCCAAGATCGTGCCAGTGCCCTCCAGCCTGGTGACAGACTGAGACTTTGTCTCAAAAATAAATAAATAAATAAATAAAAAATAAATAAATATAAATTGTCTTAAGTATTCCCTGCACACAGAATGAACACCATATCAGATTGTTTTATAAGTTTTGCTTCAACCATAAAATATCATTAAAGTAACTCATTAAATGATAGTCTATTGTCTTTATTTCTATTTTTTACCCTTTCCATTGTTCTTTTTCTTTTCTAAAATTTTCGGCCCTCTTTTGTTATAATTTTCTTTCTGTTTGGGGAGTTTAATTTAGCCTGTAACAAATTTTCTTAGTTTTTCTCTGTGTGAGAATTTCCTGTTCACTCATCAAGGATAGTTTGTCCACATATAGAATTTGCAGTTGAGAGCTCTTTTCTTTCAGCATGTGAAGACTGTTGTATTACTTCTTTCTGGCCTCCGTAATTTCAGTTGAGAAATCTGAGGTCATATGAATTTCTGTTCTTTTATAAGTTATGTATTAGTTCTCTTTGATTGTTTTTAACTCTTTGATTTTTAGAAATTGATTATAATGTGTCTTTGTGTAGTTTTGGTTTATCATATTTAGGTTTTTCTCAGCTTTTAAAATCTTTAGACTTATGTATTTTATTAAGTTTGGGAAGCTTTTGGTCTCATACTCCTTAGTCCTATCCTTGGGGAGTTCAATAATATGAATGGTAGATCTTTGGTTTTAAAGTCTGTTTTCTGTCTGTTGTTCAGACTGAATAAATTCTATTGGTTTGTCTTCAAGTTCACTGAGTGTATCATCCATCATCACTACTCTACTATTAAATTCGAGTACTGTAAAAACATTTTGGTTATCACATTTTTCAGTTTGTAATTTTTATTTGGTTCTTTTTTATAACTTCTTTTCTTTGCTGAAGTTTTTGTATTTGTTTTGAGATAATTTATAATTGATTGTTAAAACATTTCTGTGATGGCTAGTTTAAAATCCTTGTCCAATAACTCCAACTTCTAATTCATCTCTGTATTTGCATCAGTTAATTGTCTTTTCTCATTGAAGTTGTGTTCTATTGGTTTTTGGTATGATATGTGATTTTTGATTGCATCTTGGACATTTTGTTTATTATGTTAGGAGACTGTCATCTGATTCAAATCTTCTGTTTTAGCAGGCAATCACCCTGTTTAAGATTGGTATGTACACTGTGGCCTGCTATTGGCTCTAGTTTCATATCAGTTTAGTTTTCAAAATGCTTGCAATGCTTTTCTGGTCTGACTCATTCTTCTGGCACTTCTTGGGGCCCCTTTCAATCTCTGTTGGTGCTGCCCGGAGAGATGGAAGGTGCCTCTCTGGGTTGCCTTGTATTGCTGGCTCACCTTCTGTTACTGGAGGATAGAAGCTCAGGAGCTGCTGGACCTTGGTCTCCTTATGCAACTGGGCAGAGGGCAGGGCAATGCAGGGTGCTACTGATGCTGGCCTGGCAGGTTAAGTGGCCTACTGGTTCCCTGGTCCCGAGCAGAAGTTGGGGCTTCCCATCAGGACTCTCTTAGGCTTTGCCTTTCCCAGTTTTTTTTTTTTTTTTTTTTTTTTGCTAGCGAGAGCAGGCTATAAAAGCTTTTTAATCTATGCCTGTTGGGGGTCCGAATTGCAGGCCTGTCTGGCTAACCCCTTAGGACTCCTAGGGAACCTCCTGGTTTTTCCTTGAGTCTTAAAATCCCTAGTTAGTTCACTTTCTCTTTTTCAGGGTTTAGAGTTCTTCTTTTTAAAATCATAGTCTGTTTTATAATTTGTGGGCTTATTTAGTTGCATTTAGAGGAGATCAGTAGGGAAAAGTGGTATATACCATCTTGTTCCAGATCCCAAAAGCTTAAATGGATTTTGAAATATAGACCAATTTTTCACACTTGCAATGAAGTGCAAGTATTGCTGCCACAACTATAGTTTGAGCTAAAAAAATATATATCCACTGTGTATTTGTATGGGAGTGGAGAGCTAATTTCTTATGTTAAATTTTAACAATACAGGAAGTGTATAAAGTATATTGACATTACTTGTGATTCAACAACATTAGTTGTCGACAAAATATGTTTATCACATTGTAAGTGTTACATATAAGTGCTTTTTGTCATTTTAAGTTGAATTTGTTAAGAAACATGATCAAATCTGTAGCAAAAGCTAATTTCCAAAACCATTCAGTGTTTGATGATAGTGGTCAAGGATGTTTCTACCAACCACTGAAAACACAAAAACCATTCCTAGCTCGGGCCATACTCCAACAGGCAGAGGCCTTCGTCTGCCTATTTCTGCTCTGCACCAACTTTTTCCAGTGCTATGCTGGTAAATATTTAACAGTTAGGTCTCTGGGGAATAGAAGCCCTGGTGGGTAGGGCTTACTGGTTTCTGTGGTGGAAATATTCCCACCATGGCTGATCTCAAGCTGCCGACGCAATGTCACTGAATGAGGGGTTGTGAGAGGTTGTGCACCATTGGCTCTCTCAAACAGCTGTGGGCAGGCTTTAGCACACCATGGCCTGTGAAGACCTTAGCAGACCCTGTAAGGAAACTTCAGCATCTATGCCACACACATTGAATTGCTCCAGTGGGCATCATATTTGGATAATTGTTCACCTAGAGCTCCCCCACCTTTTAAAAACATGCATACATATGGAAACGTTGCTTTCTGCACGATTTCACTTTAATGGAACAGAACAGGGGAAAAAATAAATCAGATTTTTACTTTTCTGCACTGGCCCGAAAAACTGGTTCAACCAATCCCACTCTTTTCTTTATAAGCAAATGTTTATTTTTGGAATGACAAGCCCTGCACCCTGTGTAGTAGTTAATACCATTCATTAAATGATGTTTCTTTATGTTATTTACAGAGGCATTAGCCTGGCTTGGGTTTCTGATTCTTGTTTTAAATATCTGTGTGGTGGCATTTTTTAATATATCAGTAATAAAGAAATCCGCTCCTTTCCAAGTTAAAGCTGTGTAGTCAGCTGTTTGCTTCCTTGCCCGTGAATAGACACTGTACTGCCACGTGGCCAGCTGGGGCATTCCCTTGTGGAACATGTTTGCTATAACTGGCTCTCTCCAAATACTTCCCCATTCCTGAACTCTCCTGCCTCTGCCCTGTGGCCCATCACCTGCACCCCTCTATGGTACTGGCCACTGTGTCCAATACCCCAGAGGATAGGCCAAGTGGGGTATTGGACACTTCCCATGCCTTCCTGCCCAAATCAAACTTACCTCTCTGGTGTCTCAGGCCACTGAGGCCTCCATGGCAGAGAAAGGATCTAGGACCAAGGGCCAAGGACAAAGGGGTCTCTGCCTCCAAGGTAACTGTATGATTTAAAAGAGAACCTCCGATCTTGGTGGTTTATCTTGGAGTGGCAGAATGTCTGGGACTTGACAGGTTAGTGACACAGCTCCTTCCATCAGGGTTCTCAGAGCAACTGGGACTTTGGTTGCCCACAAGGCTCATCTGAAGCTTGGTGCAAACAATTCAGGAAAGTGAAGGTGCCTTCCTTCGCCTCGCTGAGGAACCGTCTGCCTCATGGGACCAAAACAGAGCTTGGTCCTGGAAACAAGAAAGTTGTCTCTCACCCACAGGCTGCCGCTCACCCAGGATGCTGCCAGCTCTTCCGTGTTATCTTTTTATTTTGGGGAATGGGGCAGAGCCCCATCTGTGGGACAGGGATTTACAAGCTGTCTACTCAACCCCTTTGTTATCCTTTCTTCAAAATGCTGAGGGGCTCTCTTTGGTGTAGATGGGGAGAGGGTGATGGGCACGGCAGGGGGGCCTGGGAGTCCTCACGCAGGTGGCTGCCAGTGATGCACCATCCCACCCTGAGCTATGGCTACCTCCCTGGGGGACTGGTGATTGACATGTGTAATTGGAGGGTCCTTTATTGTTCTTGAGGGTGTATTGCCCAGATGGAATCTTCCCAGAGAGAAGTGCCACACTCCTTGGGAAGGATCAGCAATTTAGTTCCTAATGATGTTAGTTCATCCCATTCTTTCCAGAAGGCTATGGGGCAGAGGGAAGGGGAAGAGGGGCACAGAGGAGATGGGATGCCTGAGCCAAGTGCCGCTCAGAGCTGGCAGAGGACAGACAGGAAAGCTCTGGTTGGCTCATCCCATTGCTTCCGGCAAGCCCCTGGAGGAGCAAAAAGCTATTTCAGCAATAACTTCACTAGAGGACTACTGGATGGAGAGCACATTCACTAGGAGGATGGTAGCTGTACATCCACCCAGGGGACCCTTGTTTCAAAGGATGCAGCTTTCATTTAGTTGAAACAGATCCTTGACTCAGTAGAATCACAACTTCTTTCTCTAGCATTTACTACACTAAAGTATCAAATAGCAGAAAGGTAGAATGAGATTTAATGGTAAAAGAAAGAGAAATTTGCTTTCTGAGAGGCGTGCAATCACCAGTATTTTCAGCACCTTCTATGGTTTCTTTCATATAACTGTGTGTGGAGATTTCTTATTCAGAACAATGATTCTGAGGCATTGCAGGATCCTAATTTATCAAGGGAAAGCTGAATCATACTCAGAGTACTGTGCTTAGGAAAGAGAGCTGACTTTTATGAGAGCCTCCTTTGAGGTGGGAGCTTTGCCTGAAGTTCTCATTTAATCTTCACTATCTCAGTCAGCTCAGGCTGCCATAACAAAATACCATGAACTGCGTGGCTTACACAACAGACATTTATTTCTCAGAGTTCTGGAGGCTCAGAAGTCCAACTAAGATCAAGATGCTGACAGATGTGGTGTCTGGCGGGGGCCCCTTCCTGCCTTGTGGCCACCTTCTTGCTGGGTCGTCCTATGGCCGAAAGCAAGTGAGCTCTGGTCTCTCTCGGTATGAGGCCACCAGCCTCTCCCTATCAGGACTCCACCCCGATGACCTCATTTAACCTTCATTACTTCCTAAAAGCCCTGTCTCCAAATACAGTTGCAGAGAGGGGGTCAAGGCTTCAATATATGAATTTTGGTGGATACAATTCAGTCCCTAGCACTCACCTTGGAGGTAAACTGTATTAAAAAAAAGTTGCAGAAGAGGAAACCAGGGCCCAGAGAGATGAAGCAGTGTGCTCAGCCTCCCATCACAAAGCGGCGGCTGGGCTGGCTCTGGCCAGAGCTCATTCTTTCAGGTTACCCTGCTGTGCCCAGACATGGGGTTGCTTCTGCAGGATGGGCACGGTGAGCGCTGCCTTCAGGGTGCCACTCACTTTGCTCTAACAAAAGCTGGAACCAGCCTGAAAGCATGAATGCCCCTACACTTAATAGAGGGCAGGCACAATTTTCTTCTCCTCAATGGAGTTTGGTGAGTCGAAAGGCAAAATTCTGAAAACACTAGTAGTTCTCTTTGAAAAACAAGGCCCAATTGAGGGTTCCATCCATTACTAAGGTGGGTCCTTAGAAGGAGAGGTGCTAAGATGCTCACCACATACCCCATGTCTTAGTCCCTTTGTGCGGCTATTATAAAGTAGCTAAGACTGGGTAACATATAAAGAAGAGAAATTTATTTCACACTCTAGTTCTAGAGGCTGGGAAGTCCATGAGCAAAGCGTGAGCTTTGATGTTTGGTGAGAGCAACTCTCTGCTTCCAGGGTGGCCTCTTGCTGCTGTGTCTTCACAGCATGGAAGGGGTGGAAGAGTAGGAGGCAACCTCTCTCTGAAGCCTCTTTTATAAGGATACTAGTCCCATTCATGACAATGCAGCCCTTATGACTGAATCACCTCCCCAAAGCCCCCACCTCCTAATACTACCATCATGGGGCATAAGTTTCAACATGAATTTTTGAGGGGACACACATTCAAACCCTAGCACTGTGCAATAAGAAATTCCCACTTAAATGAATGTAAATGACCTCAAAGGAAAGGATACAGTTGCTTTAGCATTAGCATTTATGGAGTTATTTTATTTATATTTTTAATTTTTGAGACAGGGTTTTGCTCTGTAGCCCAGGCTGGATTGCAGTGGTATGATCACTGCTCATTGCAGCCACAAATTCCTGGGCTCAAGTGATCCTCCCAAGTATCTGGGACCACAAGTGTGTATACACTCAGCTAATTAAAAAATTTTTTTTTTGTAGAGGCATAGTCTCACTATGTTGCCCAGGCTTATCTAGAACTCCTGGCCTCAAGTGATCCTCCTGCCTCGGCCTCCCAAAGTGCTGGGATTGACAGGTGTGAGCCACCACACCCAGCCTGGAGTTATTTTCTAAAAACATATAATCCTCTCATGAATTCTGAGAGGTGATAAATATCTCCATTTTCCTGAGAGAAAGCAGAGGCTCCCCCAGGTGAATGACGTGAACAGTCATAAGAACTAGTGATGGAGCCAGGGTGCCAACACAGGTCACCAACTGGAAGGTGCTTACCTGTGCTGTGTTATTCTCTAGCCTCTCGGGGCGTCAGGGGTGTCAGAGTGCAGCTGTCAAAACATTACCCACATTGATTCTGCCTTTACTTTTAGTCATTTGTTTACTTCCCTCATTAAGCGTGTATGAAGCCTCTATGGTGTATGGTGCCGTTCTGGGCACCGGAGATAAGGGAGTGAGTAGAACGGTGCTGTCACCTGATCTCAGGTGTGATTTCTTTCCAGGAGGCAGGCATGGCAGGGGCCTGGTCACGTGAGCCTTTGGAGCAGGCGCAGTGTGGCTATTTTCCCTATTTTTTAAAATTTTATCTTATTCATTTCATATATTTTAGAACAAATGCCCAAAACCAGGCTGCTTGAGTAGATAGTGCCACAGAAGAAGCTAATTATAAAGACTGAGTGGTCATACATTTGCAGGATTTGCTGCTGTAGTCAAAAAAATGTAGCTAATCTGACACACATTTCAGGATGTACATAGTCATTATTGTGCAGCATGGTAATCAGGCCTGAGTGATCAGCAGTTAACCAGAATCACTATAATCAGTATGGCTTTTACAACCATCTTCCAAATGTTTTTCTTTATCTTATTAGGTTTCTAGCACTCAGATCTGGTGTCACCCTAGCTTTGCTGGTACAATGTGTGGCTCACACATGGACATGTGGTAAGAAAAGGCCCAGCCTTTCATCTCTGCTGTGTCAGCTGGGTCTTCCTGGGCCTGGTGAACCTACTCTGGGCCATGCTCCACATCCCCCTGTACCCCATGATTCCCCACATTCTTCCCCCGACCATCTAGACAGCTTTCAAGGCCTCATCCCAAGGTCGATGCTTCAAGAAGGAGAGGCATCTGGGACTGTTGACCTAGTGCCACCCTCTCCATCTTTGGGAGAGTCCTGGGCAGGGGCTGGGGTGAAAGGAGTGCCGCTCCAGCATCCTCGGCTCTCAGATCCAGGCACACAGAAATCTTGAAGTGATTTTAGGTGTAAGGAGGATTTATCTAAAAATCCTCCCCTCAAACCAGACATTCCTTTAACAAGACACAAAGCTTCCACTTAATGATTGGAGATAAAAATCTGAAGACGCAAATGCCTGGAGAATTACCACACTGGCTGGAAAGGGGTCGAGTTCCAGGATAAATATGTTGCTTTGATTTAGAGAGGAGTTAGGAAGCAGAAGGCCCCCGGAGACAGGAGAGGGCAGGGGACGTGCCTCTGAGGAGGGAGGGAGGAGGATGCAACTTGGAGGCCCTGAGGTAAATGTCCTGGCTCTGCCTCAGGTGCCTGCCTTTCTGGATCTGTGTTCTAGGATGACGGGAGTTGTTAGGGAAATGTCTGTTCTTTGGGTCCTGTGATGGCGGTCACCTCCAGCCTGAGACCATTGTGAAAAGGGATTCTTCAGGGAAAAAGATGACACGCATCATTAAAGTGAGGCTAGCTTGGTCAGGCATTGCATTTCAGGGCAATTCTTGGATGCTGGGGGTGGAGTTACAGGCATAAGGCTGAAGGTTGAATGACTTCAAGCCACCCACATAAAACAATCCTTGCCAGAGATAGACGCCCCCGCCGCCCCAGCCCTCCAACCTGCTGGATGGGAGTGGGTTGGGGCAGCTTCCCTGGTGGTGACTCTGCAAGCCCAGGACACCAGGGCGCCAGCCTCGGCCATCCACATCCCTGTGGGGCCTGAGGGAAGCTGGCACCCCGGCCAGGGTCACCCCGGACAACCTGCCCTTGGATTTGCTAGGAATGTGGGAGTGATGAGAGCCAAACTGTAAGTTTCTAAGGAACCTGGAGAAGCAAACCCAGAGGCCCCTGGTTCGCTTTCCTCTAATCAGGGCCCTATCTGTGTAACAGAGTTACTGACTTCAGGATTAGGCTGATTACTGTGGGTGGCTACACACCCAAAAAGAAACAAAAGACAGATGGCTCACTGGGAGTCAGAGTTTTTCTCACACAATATTTAATGTCAAAGAAAGTAGAGACAAAAAAAGTGTAGGATCCAGATTCATCTGGCATTGCACATTGTCTTGTCATGATTGTTTTGGTTTCCTGGATTTCACTGGGAGGCTGTTCTTATTTGGGACAGGATGCTAAATGCTGTCATTGAAGACACATTTCACTACAAAATGCTGTTCCTGAGCACAAAGAAAAACACTGGTCTCTCTAACAAGCTGAAGTTCTCGGAGCCGTTGAACCCAGCTTCTCCCACCGTGTAGAACAGCATGTGCTTCTTATAAAATTGTGCCTGTTATCAAGTTTATAAATGAACAAACAAATATCACATTCATTTATGTAACGTATGAATACATACATCAAATATTTTATATCTGATAAGGAGCTTTTCTCCATTAGAAAGAGGGTGGAGGCTGGTCTACACGCCAGAGCTTTCAGTCTGTAGTTGAGAATTCCATTCGTGGCACAGATTCTGACTGCAGGCTACTGGCTGACCTCTTCTAGGCCCCTTTCTCCATTGGTGGAGGGCGCAGCAGTCACGTGTCCAGTGGTAGGGGCCTGCAGAGTCATCTTGCGCATCTTCCTTCATGCGGCTCTTGAGTTAGGCCATATGTAGATTTAGGATCTGCAGGGGTAGTGGGCCCGTGTGGTCTGAGAAAGCCTCCATCTCACCTCAAGTGTGCGCACCCCATTTACTTACCTGTTCCCAGTGTCAGGCCTGTTGGGAAGGAGAACAACATTGCTTGACGTGAATTTGATTAGCTGGGCCTGTAGATGATTCATAAATGAACACGTCTCTACACTTTCCATCAGCTTGCACATCTCCCCATCAGTCCCGCCTGCAAACCGTTGCCATGGTGTTTCTACCCAGCCATGCCGCCGCAAGCGGGACCCTCTCTCCCAGTGCTGCAGGCTTCCTCGGCCCTCCACCAGTCTACACCATCAACTCACATCTCAAGGAAAATGGTAACACTTCTATTTAGCACTCACAACTTCTCAAATATTCACAACTTCTCAAATATTCACTCATTCCACGTGCACAAAAACTCTGTAATGCGGATGCCATTATCGTCTTCTTTTTGCAGATAAGCGAAGGGGAACCCTGAGAGCGCCACCGTTTTCCGTAGGTCCCACCACTCGTCAGAGTCACAGAGCAAAGCTGCATATCTGGGTGCCAGATGCCAGCCACTCTCCACTGGCACTGCGTTGAGGGTGAGCTTCTTAACAGGTGGTGCAAACATGAATGCTCTCCACCTGCCGGCCCCAGCTACACCTCAGAGCAATCTGGGAGCTTTTATAAACAAAAATGTCTCAAGCCCTCACTTGATTTGGTAGATCAGGGAGTCTCTTCAAAATTCCTTCAGTGCTTTGAAGGTGAAGCCAGGTTTGGGGACCCTATCTCATGCAGCATAATACTGCGTGCACCCAAGGCATGTGGTGAATGTTCACTGAGAGAAATGCACAGTGTATGTGTACATGTGCGTGTGTATGCATGTGGTGTGTGTGCACGTGTGCTGTCTGTGTATGCATGTGCTGTGTGTATACACGTGTACCATGTATATGTGTGCTGTGTGTGTACGTGTGGTGTGTGTATGCATGCCATTTGTGTATGCACGTGCTGTGTACACACACGGGTGCTGTATGCGTGCAGTTTGTGTACGGGTGCAGTGTGTGTACGCATACATGCATGTGGGCCTGTGGCTCACTCAGCAGAGGAAGCCTGACCACCAGTGGCCTCAGATGGATACGAGTCTGTGGGTATGGAAGACAAGCCACAGAGGGGTGACAGCTGTCACTGGCTGGTCTTAACAGATATGCAAAAGTTGACATGGTGGGTTCCTACTCCTGAATTTTAGGAAAACTTAATTTAAATCAAAACTCACTAATCAAAACATCTAAGTAGAAGACAAATCTCTTCCAAAGCTCATGCTTCCAATCTTGTGGCTTTCTTAGTTATGGCATTCCACCTGCAGGTGAGAATGTGACAAGCTGAGGGGGACTCCCACCCCCACGACCACGGTCCTGGGGAAGACACTGACATCCACAACCCAGAGGCGCTCGGCTGGCCAAGCCCCAGAGGCTGGAGAGGGAGGCCTCAGAACCGGCAGGTCAGATGCCTCACTGCTGTGTCAAATCAGGATTCAAACACTTTTAATGGGTGCACTGCTTTGCTGGTGGCCCCGGAAGGTGCTCTGTCTGGCCTCTTAGCAGGACTGGCCCCCCCCAGGGAGTGAGGGACTCCACCGCTCTCCCCCACCCATGCCCCTTGCCAGAACCGAGGAAGGGCATTTCAATATAAATTCCTGCTCCCTGCAAGCTTCCAAAGCTCACATCGTTTTCTCTCACATCAGAGCAAAAAAAAAAAAAAAAAAAAAAAAAAAAAAAAAAACTGCAAGTGAAAAATCCCAGGGTAGCAACTCTAAGGGATTAATTTCCCCTCTCTTTTGGCCTTCCCACCTCCTCTAAGGGTTAAGAATGTGGAGGAAGAATCGCTAGACTTGGTGTCTGTGCTTGGTGGGAACTATTAAATTACGGCGGGATGTTTCTGATTAGAGTGAAAGCTGTGCCTGTGCGCGGCCCCGGGGGCCACATGTGCCCGGCCGCCTGCCCCAGCCCCACACTTGCTCGTGGGGCCCCTCCGTGGCACCGACGCCGTGTGGGTTTTTTATGTTGAGCGCAAGGATGGGAGCTCGTGCTGGCAAGGGAGAAGGAAACAGGCAATAAAACGGAGAGCTGAGCGGCTTACTGGAGCCAGGACGCTGGGGTCGGCTTAATTGCTCTGAAATGAAAAAGATTCGGGGGTTTTCGTGAAATCCCATAGGCACACTTGCCAAGCCTCAAATATTAGGTTGAATTACAGTTTCTAATCCCTCCCCTCCCCTAGTCCTGTGCCTTATTTCTGCCGGAGGTTTTGTCCCCAGCTTCGAGGACTGAGAGGGGAAAGGTTGACAAGAGCGGGGCTGGGCTCCGGCGTGGGCGCAGAAACACCAGTGCAGAGGCGCTCTAGGGACCCCCCGGGGCTGCGGGGCCTTGCAGGGACAGCCCCAGGCCCGGAGCTGCAGAAACACCCAGACCCCGCGCCTCCTGGAACCACGCGTCCATTAGCACAGACATTCCTGGGGGCAGGCTCCTGTCCTTTAACACAGTCTCAAAGGAGTCTTCAAAAACAAAAAGTTTACAAGCACTGATAGTGAAAACAGAAGGATGATAACACCGAGAGGGACTTTCCCGGGAGAGGACGGCTTCCAGGGACTGAGAAAGGATGGGCAGGTGGGCGGGGCGGGGCGCCGTGCGGGCAGGGCTGGCGCGGGGAGTCCCCAGACTCCCCCCACCCCCCGCAGTGGGAAGCACCTCTCCCATTCACGCCGGGCAGGACACCTGGCCGGGCGGGAGAGGCAGCGCAAGGGCCGGCCGGGGGGTACGGGACTCGAGCCGGGGACCTGAGGCAGGAGCCAAGCATCGTCGCAGGGCAACCAGCAGAACGGAGAGGGAGGCGCGGGGACGAAGGCTGGCGGGAGCCGAGCTGAGAGCAGGAGCCCGGAGCCCCCTAGGGCGGAGCCGATCCGCCCGCCCCGTCCCGCCGAGCTGGGTCTCCCTCTGTGGCCTGCGCAGCCAGGGTCGCCAAGCCGCCTGGAATGGCTCAGGCTTCCAAAAGGAGCAGGCGCCAGAAAGAGCTTTGCCCGCCGGGTGATGGAGATGATGCAACTTTCCAAAGTGACGCTGAGAGCTGAGTATGTTCCTTTCTACTTAGGTTGGGAAAAATTCAGTAAGTTACAATTTTCAATAAATCTCTCAGAAGAGTGATAGGAAGACGGTGAGAATATGGACGACATGGTGTGAAGTCAAAGAAGTTTTGGAGGCCGTCCATTTTAATATGCAAGCAAAATAAAGCAGGTCCGTGCTTAAGCTGTCACGTTATCCTCAGCACCAATGAAGAGGTGCTGGGTGGGTTTTTCTTTTTTTCTTTCTTTTCTTTCTTTCTTTCTTTCTTTCTTTCTTTCTTTCTTTCTTTCTTTCTTTCTTTCTTTCTTTCTTTCTTTCTTTCTTCTTTCTTTCTTTTCTTTTTCTTTCTTTCTTTCTTTCTCTTTCTTTTTCTTTCTTTTCTTTCCTCCTTCCTTCCTTCCTTTTTCTTTCTCTTCTTTCCTCCTTTCTTTCTTTCTCTCTCCTTCTCCTCCTCCTCCTTCTTTTTTTTTTTTTGAGATGGGCTCTCACTCTGTGGCTCAGGCTGGAGTGCAGTGGCGTAAACAGGGCTCTCACTGCAGCCTTGAACTCCCAGGGTCAAGTGATCCTCTGTCCTTCCCCTCCCGAGTAGCTGGGCCTACAGGCACATGCCACCAAGCCCTGCTAATCTGTAAATTTTTGTTGCCATGTTTCCCAGGCTGGTCTCAAACTCCTGAACTCAAGCGATCCTCCCACGTTGCCCTACGAAAGTGCTGGGATTACAGGTGTGAAGCACCTGTCCTTGGCCAGTGCTGGGTTTTCTGATTCCTGGTTTACAGAGCGGGTGACTGAGGGTGAGCTGAATTCGGAGACCCGCTCATCCCTCACACTCACACCAGGGACGGAGCTCACAGTGTCTTCCCTGACAGGACATTTATTTGCATTGCTTTTAGGTGGGGGATCTGTGACCCTGTCTCAGGCACACCTGCCTGAGCCACGGCCGGTGATTCCAGTCTCCTCACCTCCTGATTCTTCTTGCCTCCCTGAGGGCCTGCCTGGCCTCCTGTCTGCCTGTGTGCAGTTGTATGTGCAGGTCCTCCCTAATGACCCTGTGTGGGCTTTCTGTGGCTTTGTTGGTGGGTGTAGGGTGCACTGCTGTGAGAGTAGGCTGCTTTAGAAGGAACAGTCCCAGGCATTCAGGATGTCCTGTCTCCCGAGGAATAGCAAGGGCCCACCCACCCCATCAGGAAGCACCTCTGTGGCCAACAGATGGAAGCTGGAATCTTGAGGCGCACGATCTTCATGGATGTACAGGGTCATCAGTTTCCAAGCACCCCGTGGTCTACCGTGAGAACAGCAGCGGGTCCTCAGGGCAAGAAGAAGCCAATGGGAGGTAGAGAAGCAGGGAAGGCAAGTGGACAGTAGGGTGCAGAAGGAATTCGGTTTCCCGAGCCCTTGGAGGAGTGAACCATCCACCCCAATGGCCTCTGCCCAGACCATTGTGTGGCATGGGGAAGCAACTTTCCACACAGCTTCCTCTGGGAGAAGCAGGTTTGTAGGCTGCTTTTCAGAAGAACAGCATCCACTGGGGGGCTCTGTGGGCCTCGACCTCATCACTGTCCACCTGGTGACAAGGGCTTATTGCTCCTCCCTCTGCAGCTGGGTGGAGGGAAGAAACAGAGAAGTCAAGCCCACTCTTGCACACACATCAGGGCTGATCCACAAGTGTCATTTGATTGCAGCCTCACAAAAACATTCCCAGATGCTAATTATTACTCTCATTCTTTTTTTTTGAGATGGAGTTTCACTCTTGTTGCCCAAGCTGGAGTGCAATGGCGCCATCTCAGCTTACTGCAACCTGTGCCTCCCAGGTTCAAGCAATTCTCCTGCCTCAGCCTCCCGACTAGCTGGGATTACAGGCACATGCCACCACGCCCAGCTAATTTTTTGTATTTGTAGTAGAAACGGGGTTTTACCATGTTAGCCAGGCTGATCTCGAACTCCTGACCTCAGGTGATCCACCCGCCTCAGCCTCCCAAAGTGCTGAGATTACAGGCGTGAGCCACCATGCCCAGCCTCTCACTTTTTTAAATGAGGAAATGGAAGTCCAGAAATACATGAGTTAACAGTAGCTGTTGTAAAAAATAAACCCCCAAATGTATAAAGATTTAAAAATGACAGGCAGGGCACAGTGGCTCATGCCTGTAATCCCAGCACTTTGGGAGCCTGAGGCGGGTGAATCACGAGGTCAAGAGATCGGAGACCACCCTGGCCAACATGGTGAAACTCCATCTCTGCTAAAAATACAAAAAAAATAGCTGGGTGTGGTGGTGCACGCCTATAGTCCCAGCTACTCTGGAAGCTGAAAATCACTTGAACTCGGGAGGCGGAGGTTGCAGTGAGCCGAGATTGTGCCACTGCACTCCAGCCTGGTGACAGAGCGAGACTCAGTCTCAAAAAAAAAAAATAATAATAATAAAGGTTTATTTCTCATTCATTTAAATCTCAATGGGTGTTCATTCTCAACTCTCCTCCAGGGCACAGCTCAGGGATGTGGTTCTATGCTCAGGACTTGTCATTTTCCATAAATTTCCCGTGCTTTGTCCCCATGGTGAAGTTGATTTAAATTTGGTGAGAATGGCATTTTAGAACTAGAGTGAACCGTAGCAACAAATGGTCCAAGCCACATATTTTATTGAATAAGAAACTGAGACTTAAAGAGATTGGGGGGTTAACCAAAATCTCAAAATTAGGTAATATAAAAAGTAGGTCATGCATTAGGTTTTACAGATGCATACAGATAAGGGTTTTTTCCTCCTCAATAAATTAAAAAAACAAAGCACAGATTCAACTCAGCTCCCATGTGCAGACATAAAGTGTGGGGTTCAAAGTTCTTCTACGAACCTTGGTTTGAATATTTTGGCAAGGAAAAAAGAAATGCATGTGACTCTGGTAGCAATGTCTTTTGAGGAGTAATATTAGGCTTCTTTTGTGGCCCCCTACTTAAATTTCCACCTTTCTTTCAAAATATTTGTTCCTCTCCATTGGCTAACAATGTGTTCCCAATAGGCAGCAAGTGAGGTTTCCTGATTAACCATCAAAGGGGTGAGCTTGATTATGTCTTATTTTTGGTACTCCCCACATTCCCAATAAACAATGTGGTGTGAGGTTAGGACAGGAAGCGAGGAAACAGACGGTCTGCAGACCCTCATAGGGCTCTTGAGTGTGGCAGGTGGGACACTGCTTGTAGGATTAGGATGCAAAGGGCTTTCTACAAGAGAAGGGGAAACGGAGAACAATGGAGAAAGGTGAGTCAAGACAGTTGTAGTGCAGATAGCACATGTAGGGAAGGGAGGAAGGCGTGATGGCTATATTTCATCTTTTGATTCACTTCTCTCTGAGGCTGAGGAATGAAATCAGCTCTCTCCTTAGGAGATGAAAATCCAGCTTCACTATCTCCACTGCAGAATGTCTGCTTGTCTCACTAAGTGGACTTCCATATGTGGTGTGGATGCCATGAACTGCACAGGGCCAGGGGCTGATCAGAACAAAGGTCAGATTCTAATCTTCAAGCATCATATGTATCTTTTCAACACACCGTTAACTTCCACTTCCTACCACCAAATAAAGGGTAAAAGAAAGAACAACAACAAGAAAAACTATCAACAGCAATAGGGTGTGATCTGCAATAAAGCCCTGAAAACCTTCATTTGCTGATATCAATGCATTCAGGACAAAAACCCTCACTGCTCCTTCCTGATTGGCCTTGAGAGCATGCAGACAGCTCTGATGAAACCCGAACTAGTGGGGTCAGGAGACACACACAATATGTTGAGAAGATTGTTATCAAAATGCAATGTATGGGTGGCCCCTTTCTCTTTTGGTTCTAGGCGCTTTGGGAGCCGTGGCTTAAGGTGCAGACATGGCCAAGTCTAACACCCATGCCACACACAACCAGTCCCGAAAATGGCACAGAAATGGTATCAAGAAACTGCGATCACAAAGATACAAATCTCTTAAGGAGGTGGACCCCAAGTTCCCGAGGAACATATGCTTTGCCAAGAGGCACAAGAAGGGCCTAAAGAAGATGCAGGCCAACAATGCCAAGGCCATGAGCATAGGTGCCAAGGCTATCAAGGCCCTCGTAAAGCCCAAGGAGGTTAAGCCCAAGATCTCAAAGGGTGTCAGCAGCAAGCTTGATCGATTGCCTACATTGCCCACTCCAAGCTTGGGAAGCGTGGTCATGCCCGCATGACCAAGAGGCTCAGGCTGTGCTGGCCAAAGACCAAGGCCAAGCCCAAGGATCGAACCAAGGCCCAGGCTGCAGCTCCAGCTTCAGTTCCAGCTCAGGCTCCCAAAGGTGCCCAGGCCCCTACAAAGGCTTCAGAGTAGATATCTCTGTCTGCCAATGTGAGGACAGAAGGACTGGTGCGACCCCTGCCCCCACCCGGGCTGCCATCTGCATGGGGCTGGGGTCCTCTTGTGCTACTTGTGCAAATAAACCGGAGGCAGGAAAAAAAAAAAGACAAAATGCATTGTATGCTTATTTTATTTGTACATACAATAAGTCGACGTTTGCATAATGATTGTTAAAAGTGAGAGAAAAAATTGTAAAAAAAATAAGTCATTGGTTTTGAACAATATGTTTCATTCCTGTTTAGCTGCTTGTGGTTGCCAAATCTACAAAAGTGCAAAACTTTAAAAAACCCTTGTTGAAATCTCTTGGAAAACATACAATCTTCCAGAAATTCCTCTGAGTTTTCCTTTAAGTTCGACAACAAATGGAAATAAGTGGATTGTTGTCCTTCAACCCACGGTAACAAAGGTGGGGGTGTAAGTCTGTAGTTTGAAGAATTTCATTCTAATCAATTGTGTAGAGCAAAGTTGAAATAAGTTACATTAATTTCATGTAAATTAGTTTCCTGAGCTCTTTTAAAGTCTTGAGTGATTTTTTTTTTGTATTTTGTAATTTTTTTCCTTTTGTTTATCTCTATTTCCTCAGTTTTCTTTTTTAATTATACTTCTGGGATACATGTGCAGAACGTGCAGGTTTGTTACATAGGTATACACGTGCCATGGTGGTTTGCTGTACCCATCAACCCGTCGTCTACATTAGGTATTTCCCCTAATGCTATCCCTCCCCTAGCCCTCCACCCCCCGACAGGCCCCAGTGTGTGATGTTCCCCTCCTTTTGTCCATGTGTTATCATTGTTCATCTCCCACTTATGAATGAGAACATGCAGTGTTTGGTTTTTCTGTTCCTGTGTTAGTTTGCTGAGAATGATGGTTTCCAGCTTCATCCATGTCCCTGCAAAGGACATGATCTCATTCCTTTTTATGGCTGCATAGTATTCCATGGTGTATATGTGCCACATTTTCTTTATCCAGTCTATCATTGATGGGCATTTGGGTTGGTTCTAAGTCCTTGCTATTGTGAATAGTGCTGCAATAAACATACGTGTGCATGTGTCTTTATAGTAGAATGATTTATAACCCTTTGGACATATACGCAATAATGGGACTGCTGAGTCAAATGGTATTTTGGTTCTAGATCTTTAAGGTATTGTCATACTGTCTTCCACAATGGTTGAACTAATTTACACTCCCACCAACAGTGTAAAAGCTTTCCTGTTTCTCCATATCCTCTCCAGCATCTGTTGTTTCCTGATGTTGTTTCCTGTTGTTTTTAATGATGGCCATTCTAACTGGCGTGAGATGGTATCTCATTGTGGTTTTGATTTACATTTCTTTAATGACCAGTGATGATGAGCTTCTTTTCTTTCATATGTTTATTGGCTGAATAAATGTCTTCTTTTGAGAAGTGTCTGTTCATTTCCTTCACCCACTTTTTGATTGGATTGTTTGTTTTTCTCTTGGAAATGTGTTTAAGTTTCTTGTAGTTTCTGGATATTAGCTCTTTGTCAGATGGATAGATTGTAGAAATTTTCTCCCATTCTGTAGGTTGTAGATGTGTGGCATTATTTCTGAGGCCTCTGTTCTGTTCCATTGGTTTATATATCTGTTTTGGTACCAGTACCATGCTGTTTTGTTTACTGTAGCCTTGTGGTATAGTTTGAAGTCAGGTAGCATGATGCCACCAGCTTTGTTCTTTTTGCTTAGGATTGTCTTGGCTATATGGGCTCGTTTTTGTTTCCATACGAAATTTAAAATAGTTTTTCTAATTCTGTGAAGAAAGTCAATGGTAGCTTGATAGGAATAGCATTGAATCTACAAATTACTTTGGGCAATATGGCCATTTTCACCATATTGATTCTTCGTATTGATGAGCATGGAATGTTTTTTCCATTTGTTTGTGACCTCTCTTGTTTCCTTCAGCAGTGGTTTGTAGTTCTCCTTGAAGAGGTCCTTCAAATCCCTTGTAAGTTATATTCCTAGGTATTTTATTCTCTTTGTAGCAATTGTGAATGGGAGTGCACTCATGATTTGGCTCTCTATTATTGGTGTATAGAAATGCTTGTGATTTTTGCACATTGATTTTATATCCTGAGACTGCTGAAGTTGCCTATCAGCTTAAGGAGATATTGGGCTGAGACAATGGGGTTTTCTAAATATATAATCATATCATCTTCAAACAGGGACAATTTGACTTCCTCTCTTCCTATTTTAATACCGCCTTTTTTTTTTCTCTTCCCTGATTGCCCTGGCAATATTATGTTGAATAGGAGTGGTGAGAGAGGGCATCCTTGTCTTGTGCCAGTTTTCAAAGGGAATGCTTCCAGTTTTTGTCCACTCAGTATGATATTGGCTGTGGGTTTGTCATAAATAGCCCTTAGTATTTTGAGATACTTTCCATCAATACCTAGTTTATTGAGAGTTTTTAGTATGAATGGGTGTTGAGTTTTATCAAAGGCCTTTTCTGCATCTATTGAGATAATCATGTGGTTTTTTGTCATTGGCTCTGTTTATGTGATGGATTATGTTTATTGATTTGCATATGTTGAACCAGCCTTGCATCCCAGGGATGAAGCCAACTTGATCATGGTTGATAAGCTTTTTGATGTGCTGCTGGATTCAGTTTGCCAGTATTTTATTGAGGATTTTTGCATCTATGTTCATCAGGGATATTGGCCTGAAATTTTCTTTTTTTGTTGTGTCTCTGCCAGGTTTTGGTGTTAGGATGAAGTTGGCCTCATAAAATGAGTTAGGGAGGAGTCCCTCTTTTTCTATTGTTTGGAATAGTTTCAGAAGGAATGGTACCAGCTCCTTTTTGTACACCTGGTAAAATTTGGCTGTGAATCCTTCTGGTCCTGGGCATTTTCTGGTTGGTAGGCTATTAATTACTGCTTCAATTTCAGAACTTGTTATTGGTTTATTCAGGGATTTGACTTCTTCCTGGCTTAGACTTGGGAGGGTGTATGTGTTCAGGAATTTATCCATTTCTTCTAGATTTTCTAGTTTATTTGTGTAGAGGTGTGCATTGTATTCTCTGATGGTAGTTTGTATTTCTGTGGGATCAGTGTGATATCCCCTTTATCATTTTTTATTGCATCTGTTTAATTCTTCTCTCTTTTCTTCTTCATTAGTCTGGCTAGTGGTCTATTTTGTCAATCTTTTCAAAAATCCAGTTCCTGGATTCATTGATTTTTTGAAGGGTTTTTTTACGTCTCTATCTCCTTTAGTTGTGCTCTGATCTTAGTTATTTCTTGTCTTCTGCTAGCTTTTGAATTTGTTTGTTCTTGCTTCTCTAGTTCTTTTTTTTTTTTTTGAGATGTAGTCTCGCCCTGTCACCCAGGCTGGAGTGCTGTGGCATGACCTGGGCTCACTGCAACCTCTGCCTCCTGGGTTCAAGCGATTCTCCTTCCTCAGCCTCCCAAGTAGCTGGGACTACAGGTGCATGCCACCACGCCCAGCTAATTTTTTGTATTTTTAGTAGACATGGGGTTTCACCATGTTAGCCAGAATGGTCTTGATCTCCTGACTTCAGGATCCGCCTGCCTCGGCCTCCCAAAGTGCTGGGATTACAGGCCTGAACCACCGCACCCAGCCTCTTCTCTGGTTCTTTAGTTGCGATGTTAGAGTGTTGATTTTATATCTTTCCTGCTTTCTGATGTGAGCATTTAGTGCTATAAATTTCCCTCTAAACACTGCTTTAGCTGTGCCCCAGAGATTCTGGTACATTGTGTCTTTGTTCTCACTGGTTTCAAAGAACTTATTTATTTTTGCCTTAATTTCGTTATTTACCCAGTAGTCATTCAGGAGCAGGTTGTTCAGTTTCCATGTAGTTGTGCAGTTTTGAGTGATTTTCTTAATCCTGAGTTCTAATTTGATTGCACTGTGGTGTGAGAGACTGTTTGTTATGATTTCCATTCTTTTGCATTTGCTAAGGAGTGTTTTACTTCTAATTATGTGGTCAATTTTAGAATAAGTGCTATGTGTTTCTGAGAAGAATGTGTATTCTGTTTATCTGGGGTGGAGAGTTCTGTAGATGTCTATTAGGTCGGCTTGGTCCAGAGCTGAGTTCAAGTCCTGAATATCCTTGTTAATTTTCTGTCTCATTGATCTGTCTAATATTGACAGTAGGGTGTTAAAGTCTCTCACTATTATTGTGTGGGATTCTAAATCTCTTTGTAAGTCTCTAAGAACTTGCTTTATGAATCTGGGTGCTCCCATATTGGGTGCATATATATTTAAGACAGTTAGCTCTTCTTGTTGCATTGATTCCTTTACCATTATGTGGTGCCCTTCTTCTTTTTTTTTAATCTTTGTTGGTTTAAAAAGTTTGTTTTATCAGAGACTAGGATTGCAACCCTGCTTTTTTTTGCTTTCCATTTGCTTGGTAAATATTCTTTCATCCCTTTATTTCGAGCCTATGTATGTCTTTGCATGTGAGATGGGTCTCCTGAATACAGCACACTGATGGATCCTGACTCTTTATCCAATTTGCCAGTCTGTGTCTTTTAATTGGGCATTTGGCCTGTTTACATTTAAGGTTAAAATTGTTATATGTGAATCTGATCCTGTCATTATGATGCTAGCTGGTTATTTTGCCCATTAATTGATGCAGTTTTCTTCATAGTGTCGACATTCTTTACAATTGGGTATGTTTTTGCAGTGGCTGGTACCAGTTTTTCCTTTCCATATTTAGTGTTTCCTTTAGGAGTTCTTGTAAGGCAGGTCTGGTTTGAGTGATTTTAGTAGTGGAATTCTGGCAAAAAATGCACAAAGCATGGCTAATTTGGAGAAATCTCAAGTAAAATGGAATTTTTAGACATCTCTTTTTAAAACAGTACTGGCCTGGAATATCTGAGGGGTTTCATTACAATGTTCAGAACAGCTTCCTGGTAAAGGCAATGGCTCTGCTGCCCATGAAGTTGGAGAGAAAAATATGTAGAGCAGATAAGGTAAAAGGCATCTTTCTTCTCAATTGCAAAAGTTTGGTGACCAACTGCCTTGTTTTACTTTTTAAAATTTCGTTTTATTTTCCAATTTTATTTGGTTTGTAATACCATTTTCCTTGGGCTTATTATGGTAAATGTGCAATACTTCTGGCTTCTTTGGAAAATAAAATGGAAAACCCTCAGTTTCTAGACAGGAAAGAAGGACCAGCAGCATAAGGCTGAAGTGCTGTTGGCTCATCGTGGTGACTACAGACTGTGGGCACCCCGGCCACAGGTTCCAGCAGGGTACATCCTCTGGCTTCACACTCTTCCCTTCTCCACCACCTCCTCCTCTCTCCCCACACTTCCGCAAACTGTGCAAGCTTCAAAGGAATCTCCTTGTAGCTGAGTGATTAAGTCTTGGAAGCTTGACACTGGGATTAAATTTGGATGTTCTGGAGAAGACTTTTGGACACATTCAGAAAAAAGCAGGCAGCATAACCCCAGCTGCATCTAGAACAGCTGCGTTGGGTGAGGGTTCCTGGGATGTTCTCTAATTGGTCTGTTCTACATGTTGTCTCAGACTTGGAATCAGCAAAACATCCCCTTTAAAACAGATAGTCTTCTGGCTGCTATGCTGGTTCTTATATTAAAACTTTTTTTGTATTGAAAAAACCCCTCTTTTTAAACAAGTAAAAGGCTATGTATTTTCTCAAGTGCTGCAAGCAAATAGCTAGGGTGTTGGGAATATAAAGCACAAAGAAATCATGTTTATTATAAGAACTTTAAAAAAGCAGGAGATGCTCTGAGGGCTGGTATTTTACCTTCCACCTCCCACCACTTCTCTCCTTCTCTTATAAAAAGGCTGCTATGGCAACCGACCTCCTGAGTATGGTTAAAAAAAAAAAGATCCTTTTGCCTTATGTTCCAGTAGTTTTTGAACCTTTGGAATCTCACAAGAGGTGTCAAATTTAGCTGACTCAAACTCTTCATCTGAATAGAAATAGAAACCTTTGGGAGGCTGAGGCAGGAGGATCGCTTGAGCTCAGGAGTTAGAATCCAGCCTGGGCAACATAGCAAGGCCCCATCTATAAAAAAGATAAATAAAAAAACTAGCCAGACACGATGGTGTGCACCTGTAGTCCCAGCTACTTAAAAGGCTGAGGTGGGGTAATCGCTGGAGCCTGGAAGGTCGAGGCTGCAGGGAGCCATGATTGCACCACTGCATTCCAGCCTGGGCAACAGAGAGATATCTTGTCCCAAAAACAAAACCCTAGAAATAGAAGCCTAGAGGGGAACTGAGGTGCTGCATGCTGGGGGTCCACTCCCACAGGAAGGACCACAGCAGGACAGCTTCAAGGATCTGCTGCAAAGCCCCGTGCTCCTCGGAGTCATGCTTTGTCTTTTAAGAGTGCAGTAGAAAGAGCTTTATGTAGATATGCTTGTCTCATTTCGTAATAATAATACAACCCGAAATGAACTTTTTATTTACTGACTGAATGCTTTAACCTATATTATTTTTTCCTTTTCCTCATCCCCTCTGTTACCAGCTGTCATTCATTCATTCAGTTCTTAATGTGTTCCTATCATATGACTATTGGGATTAAGAAGGTCAATGAGACACAATTCCTATCTTCAAGGAATTTATCCTTAATTTAGTCACTTGAAAGTTCAGATATTATGCTTCTGACTTCTAATTCCAATGAGGTGATGAGACATTATTTGTGTGCTATCCCTGGACCCATTCTGCACATGCAGATTGCTATTGTGTGGTAAATATAAGCTGCCTTTTGCAGGGGCTTTCGCTATGTATAGTTTTGTTCATTGCACTCTTGCTGGTCTTAAGAGTTTGCTCAGGAAGGCCCTTTGCTGTTTCCACTACTGGGTCTGGCATTTCTTGTTGTCACCAGAGCCATAGAAGGCATGCTGCTTTTCCTCAGAGTCTACCCTGTGGGCTGGAAGCCTGCACGTAAATGCAGGAAACCATTGTCCATGCCACAAAAGCTCTGGCACACTGGAGGAGCCGGTGCACAAACCTACCAGAGGCTATGCATTCACAAGGAAGCCACCTGGCCTCAGAGGCGATTAGTGAGGCTCTGGGTCCTAGGTGGGCTGGGGAAGAGCAGTGCCAGAGACAGTACAGAACACATGGCCGTTCCATGACAGCAGGTCTTCGCAGAGGCCCAGTGGAGAAGAGTGGGAGTTCGTGCAGGATCCAGGAGGGAAGGGCTTTGTGATAGGCGGGTGCAGCCAGGAAAGCAGTGGCTCCCTGGGGCTCTGGGCTAGGGTTCCGTCCTCTGTGCCAGAGCTGCCTCTGGAGCCGCCCTAAAGCCAGTCTCAAAGAATGGCTGCACCTGTGAGGTGGTCTAAGTGAGTCTAACAGTGGGAAGACAGCCAGTCCCTTAGAGGTACCTCTGAGATGCTAGGAAAACTGCCCTTGGAATCTGACACATGCCCCTGTGCTCAGAAGGAAGAAACAACTCTTGCTTTTGTTTTTAAGAGCATCTATCTCCCTGCTGACTTGAGCATGCTTCACTGCATCTGCACAGCGGCCAAGAAAGCCCCATATAAGAAAGCCCCTGTAGCTGTGCTAGCCTGGGAAGTCAGGCACTGGGCTGGGCTCAGTGTTGCCTGCGGCAGGCAGCTTATCAGCTCACAGCCAGAGCTTGGGACTCTTCATCCATTGCCCTACGCAGGTCTGATTTTAGTAGAAATTTGCTCTTTTAAGACAGAGGCATTCTTCTGATTATGCAGAATATAAAACTGCCTTTCAGGCAGCAGATAGAACCTTTTGCTTCTCCCAGCATCGGAAATCCCATCTCTAGAGACTTCTTCCTCTTACGAGTAGGGCGAACACAGAAAAGTCTCTGCAAGTGTTGTCGGAGGAGAGAGAATCAGAGGCTGATGTCAGAGGTGGCTGTGACTGGGAAGGGCTCTGAGGGTGGGGAGGAGAGGCACTGGGTACCCAGGACCCAGTTTGCTCATCACATGCTCCTATGGGTGACACACATCAACCACTGCTCAGAACGACCCAAGAATTGCTGGAACTCACATCATCAGCATGGCAGCACCAATGAGTGAGGGCTTCCTGATCTCCTCACTGTGGCCCGGGCCTCAGGCCATGAGTACTTCGGATGATTTCAGTGGGCTCCTCCTCATCGCCCAGCATGAGAACTGGCTGCGAACTGGAAGGCACCCTGAGTAAGACAGGCGCACCCTTCCTGCACAAGTGGGTCAGCTCTCGAATCCTATAACGTGGCTCAGGGTGCTGTGAGAAGTGGGCATGGTGGGGGTACTGAGGAGCATGGCCCTGTTTCTGCTGCCCCTGGGAGTCTCTGGGCAGCCAAAGAGGGGCTGTGTTGGGCTTCCCGTGTGCCCAGAACCAGCCTGCACAATGAGCAGGGCACAATTACAGATAATTCTGCCCCTTTCAAACCAATTTGGATGTTCCATTATGAGTCTTTAGAGTTGGACCAGGCTACACCAAGTATCATTTTGTTTTCCTGACCTAGTTTAACGGTTTTTTTTTTTTTTAAATAAGGAACTGAATTTGTAGCTCTTTTCACCCTAAAATGATTGCACATTGAGCTGAGCTGGAAGAGAGACTTCTGGTTCTTTTTTTTTTTTTTTTTTTTTTAAGAGGCAGGGTCTCACTCTGTTGCCCAGGTTGGAGTGCAGCAGTGTGATTGCCCCAATCACCCTGGACTCAAGTGATCCTCCTACCTCAGCCTCCAAAGTAGCTGGAACCATGGGTGTGCACCATCACACCTGGCTAATTTTTCTTATTTTTTGTGGAGATGGCATTTTGCCATGTTAGCAGGCTGGTCTCAAACTCCTGGGCTCAAGTGGTCCTCCTGCTTCGGCCTCCCAACATGCTGGGATTATAGGCGGGAGCCACTGTGCCTGGTCACTTCTAGTTCTTACTTGCTTCATTTTGCAGAGGAGCTCTGTGCTGCCGTGGCCAAAGCACAGGCTTTGGAGGCCTGGAGTCCTGGGGTTCTAATTCTCAGCTCCTAACTGTGTGAGGGATGCAAGCTTTCAAAGTCTGAGTTTCTTCCTTTCTAGAAAGGGAAGTACTCCAGGTTGCTGGAAGGATGCTGTGAAGTGGCAGTGTGGGGACATGGTGCTGTTTTCTATCATCTGTCGCCTGCCTCAGCTAATGCCTGTCTGTGCATGGAGTGATAGGAGCGAGCCCAGGTGGAGTGAGGGCCTTCCATGCCCCGCACAGGGTGAGTGGCCAGCCCTCCGACTCTAGGCTATGTTCCCTGGGCTGTGTGCTGCATTCACACATCACACCACTGTGGTCACGCCCCCAGCTCCCAATGCTGCCGTCACGAAAGTCAACCAAGGACGCAAGTCCTATCCTCTTTTCAATACACAGAAGAAGAAAACAAGCTTTGAAAAACTACAAAACTTGACATGGTTTGAAGCTAGGCTGTGCCATTCCTGTGAGACCTGGGGAATGCCCTCAATCCCTCTTAATTTCGTTTCCCTCACCTGTGGAATGGCGATGACAATAGAGGCTGGCCCATGAGATGCCCGGTGGGAGGAAACCAATGCCCAGCCAGCACTCCCAACCAGCAGGCACTGAGGATTCTGGCCGGGTCCTTGTCACCACAGGGGTGGTGCTGTGAGAATTCGAGGTCACTGTCTTTTTCTATCTGAGTGCTGGGACTCTGCAAACAGGCATGGCCTATAATTGACAGTCACTTTGGAGGTGCTTTGCTCCATGTCCCTCTCCCTGCTCCTCCATGAGGCAGGAATCTCATCTGCTTACTCTTCTTTCTTGGTTCCTGGTTCTTGACCCAGGTACATGGTAGGAGCTAAATACTTGTTGAAAAAATGAATGTAGAGGGATAATGCATTCTTGCGACCTTTCTGTATCATCTCCTCCTGGGAGGGTTGAAAGAGCATCGGCTCCAGATGTGGCCTTGGGTTTAAATCACATGGGCTCCCTGGCCATCCTTGGTGGCTCAGAGCTGGCCACTGACCCCTTGGGCCTGGTGTCCTCAGGTGTGAGTATAGGATTCGTGACCACACCTGTCTCACAAGGTGGTTCTAACCATCCAGGGAAGAAGTGGAGGATGCATTTCAGCAACCTTCCTTTCTTATAAAGACACCCAGTGGGAATCTAACTAGCATTATTCATTTTATTATGATTTTAATACTTTTTCCAAAGAGAGGAATTCTTGTTTTTCATTGGCCGCATCTGTGTAAACATATGTGTTTGACATAAATGCACTAAAATTAAAGTTAAATCCAGTTTCTAAAAACTTACAAAAACTAAATTATGCCAGTTCCCCAATCTGCCTTTCTATTTCAGTCTTCAGAAGCCGATAATTTGGCTCAGTAAAGCCAGGATTGTGTGCTCACTAAGGTGTCTTTAGGGTGGCTAACTCACAGAGCCCGAGGCTCCCCTGCACTGCTGCTGGCTGGCTTCTTTTTTTTTCCTTTGCAACTTATTTGCTAGACTAATTCTAATTGCACCTTGCTTTGAATCTCAGAGACAAAGAATGGGGCCAGGCTCAGTGTCTCACACCTGCAATCCCAGCACTTTGGGAGGCCAAGGCAGATGGATCACCTGAGGCCAGAAGTTCGAGACCAGCCTGGCCAACATGGTGAAACTCCATCTCTACTAAAAATACAAAAATTAGCTGGGTGTGGTGGTGGGCCCCTGTAGTTCCAGCTACTCAGGAGGTCTGAGGCAGGAGAATTTTTTTAACCTGGGAGGCAGAGGTTTCAAGAGCTGAGATCGCACCACTGCACTCCATCCTGGGCCACAAAATTCTCAAAAAACAAACAAACAAACAACTGGATGAGAATCCCTTGCCCAATAATAGGTATCAGCCAATGCTTAGGAATTTTCTCAAAAGACAATTGTCTCCAGGAAGTACCTTCTCTTAATTCCAGGACCCCAAGAAGGTCACCCCAGAACATCTGCCATTACTGGGGCTTCCTCTTCCACCTTATTAGAAACGGGTTTAGTCCATCCTACTTCATGGCAAAGTGGATATCACCAGTGCTGAGAAGGAATGCTCTAAGCTGCATGCGGCAGCTTTGAAGGCAGTCATGTCCATCCTCTTTTCTCTATCTACAAACTGAAGCTGATGGCCTCTGGTACACAGCTCGGAGGCCAAGGCTAACAAAAAAGTTTGTGAAAAAATATTCCAACCTTGCTGCTGGTGGAAACAAGGAGTGTATACCCAGGAAGCAGGTTCCCTATGGCGTTCCTCCACGGGACTCTCCCTGGGAGCCTCATCTGGGAGGTCAGGGCTCCCTAGTCAGTGGGAGGTCTGCCAAGCCACCAGGCCTGCCCGCATCAGAGCTCCGACAGCCCCGCCTCGGATTTGACCTGTTTTGCTCCCTCAGTTACACCGCCTGCCTCATCGCCAAGTAAGGCCCCCTGCCACCATCACGGCCCGATGGCGGCGAGGGGCATCAGAGAGCAGCTATGCGCCTTATGCACACCTGTGCAGAAGGAAGAACCTTAGCTCACTGCAGCGCCACGCCGGGGACCGCCACCGCTGCCTTCGGTCCCATCAGGGCTCCTTCACCAGCCCTTCCCCTGCCTTGAGTCCGGGGGCACATCTCCAGCCCTGCCTTTCCCGGCCACAGCTCAGGTCTGCGGACAATATACGTTCTGTCCCCCTCCCCTTCACGCACTGCTCTGCCTTCCCCTGCCGGGGTGTGACCCCTCTCCCCCTCCCCCTCAACTACTCGGAGGCCCAGGACAAGTCTGCCACTCCCACCTCTCCCTGCCTGAGTCCCGGGGCGCGTCCCCGGCACACCATTCCCTCTCTTGGGTCAGAGTCTCCGGGTGACTCCCCGCAGCTCCCCCTGCTTTCACCTCCACCGGCCTCCCCCCGTCCTGGGTCCCGCTGTGCTCCCTCCCCAAGTCCCTTCCTCCCACTGCCCTGGGTCCCAGAGCACATCCGCTGGCGGCCCCCACATCCCCCTGCCTGGAGTCCCGGTCCCCGCGCGCCCCCGCCCTGCCTTCACCTGCCGCCGGCGGCCTGCCAGCCCCGCTGACCGCCGCCCCCGCGCTTCGCTGGCGCCAGCCTCTCGATGGGTCTTGCACTTTGATTATTTGTGTTAGCAGTTAATTTAGCACCGTGGCCACGTGTGCCAAAGCTGCCTCCACTTCCTCCGGGCTCCCAACAAATGGCACTTTTATGAGATCCTTTCAAAGTGGCTCCCAGGCTGTCTCCCGCCTCCTGGTCCCTGCCCCTCGGTGCAGACTCCATTTCTCTGCCCTCCGCCCTCCACCCGGGCGCCCCCTCTGCACAGGCCCTATGGCAGCTGCGATCTTTCCTGCCTTTGCAGGGAAGGAGCTATTTCTGGCAACTCTGTCCCTCCACCCGGGGCACTCAGCCTGATCTAATGGAGATTTACTGAGCAGGTCCCTGCACTCCCCAGGACACTCTCCTGTGCGCAGGGGCCTCGTAGGCCCTGGGTCAGAAAATTTCAGAGTCTGGGGTCCTAGCAGATGGCTGACTGTTATGGCACCCTTGGCAGGCTTTATTGTGATTATTTTGCAGAATATTTCTGATCCCTTTCACCTCTTCTGTTAACATCCCACTCACCTCCCAGGTCTGACTTTCCTCAGCCTCTTGCCTCGCAGAGTTCTGTGCTAACACTGCCCGAGTGTCTCCAAGCCTGTGTTTTGGTCTAAATCCCTTCATACCCAGTGCTTCTTCCTAGCTGAGATGAGATATTCTGCACCTCGGAGAACTAGATTGCTTCTCCAAATAATTCCAAAGAGGAGGTCCTTGACATTCCTCTGAGTTTTCTAAACTCGGGCTCTTTTTCTCTTTCAGATAACCTGATTTCCCCTCTCCTTAGATTTCTAATATGAGTGATATTCCAGAATAATAATACTCTGTAGGCTTTTACTTATGAAGAGAACTCTAGTCATGTTTGCAATAAACACCCCTATGCTCATGGAGCTAGTGTGGGGAGGGACTTTGCAAGCCCAGCGCCCCTTGAGAGGGCTCAGGAAGGGCTTCCTAAGTGCTCAAGTAGAGGGCTCTGGTGCTAGCTGGCAGGCACACAGTGGACAGCTGGTCTTTTCTGGCCTAAAGGATCACAGTGAGCCTGGGCCGATTTTAGCATAAGCTGGTGGCTCCAATCTGCTTCACTGTCAGCCCAGAGCGTCTCAGCCCTGGATGAGGCCCAAATCCCTACACATTTGGAACCTCACCTCATTCTTGCATGGCTGGAGGCTGGGCCCCTCCCATTGTCAGGGAAGATCTGCCTGCACTGTGACAGCCCCTCAGTGGTGGCCTGTGCTCTGTGTTGGGTCTGGCCGTGCACAGAACCCAGCTGACACACTTTCTCTCTACTCCACCTGTGCATTCAAATGGAATGCCTCACCATAGGATTCGTACACAGTCATCTACCCTTTGGCAAAAAGTCCTAATTCCCTCAAAATGAATGTGTTTTGGCTGACCCCAACTCTTGAAGAGAGACAGGGGAGTGTGTTTGTGTATGGAAATGTACATGTGTGATATCTGACTAGGGATAATGAAAGTGATCTTCAGTATCCGCAATTCTAAAATTACTTCTGTGAAGGTCACAGTGACCTCCAATCTGCGGAATTCAGTGTCCAAGTCCTCATCATCTCTGTAAGTTCTCTGGACTATTGGACACAGTTGCTCAGTTAGGCTCTCTCTGAAACTCTTTGACCTCAGCGGTTGTGAAGCCCCTCCTTTCCCCACCCACACCTCCCAGCTGTGTAGGGGTGCAGGTATGCACTCCCACAACTGCCTTTGTGCAGATGACTCTTAAAGCTAAACTTTCAGTGCTAAATACCAGGCTCCTATTTCTAACTAAATCAGACATTTATGAGGGCTTGGAATGTCATCTTAAGGCAACATGTTCACTTATTTGTTTGTTCAAAAAACGTTGAGTGCCTAGAAGTCTGTGTTCTTGATGTTGGTGACACAGCAGTGAAAAAAGCAGAACGGTGAAGTTCCTGCTCTGATAGGGCCAGAGTCCTCCGGAGGCAGGGTTCCGGCTGACCCCCAGCACAACCAGGCCTCTTGATGCCTGGGAGCAAACGCTTGCAGTCACTTTAATTTCCCCCTCATTTTTATTTCTCACATCTGATTGAGGCGTATTGGTACTTTCTGTACAGTTTCTTTCCAATCCATCTTTGCTTCTCATTCTCCTTCAACACGCACTGCTGGAATCGGGCTTCTGAATTCCTGGTTCTAGTTCCTTCAGACCTTTCCTCTCCCCCACAACTTTCATCCATTTTCCCCCCAGCTGTGAGATTACTTTTCAAAAAGTAAAGCTCTGATCTGTTCATTTATTCATTGTGCACACATGGGTGGGAACGTCCTATGTGCAGGGCAGTGGGCTAAGCGCTGAGGTGACAGAGAAGCAAAGAGACCCTGACAGATGTCCCAGTTTACTTGAGAGGAAATGCGCCAAAAGCTAAAGTAAAATACAGTAGGAGCTCTGCTGAGATCGAAATAAGATTCCCTGCCATGTATGAGATTAAACATTCTTTAAAACCTGATACCCAAGGCTCCCCACCACCTGGGCCCAACTTAGCTTGCTAACAGGTCTTCCTTTACCCGGCTTCCTGTCCACCAGCCACGCCACCTCTTCCCGAGTGTGCCCCACCTTTCCTGCCATTCTCTTGTGGCCTCTGCCCTTCTCTTTGTCTATAATGCCCTCCCCTTACCCTCGCTACCAATTAAAATTCTACGAATCCTCTGAAACCAAGCTTATGTTCCACGTTTTCCAAGCAGCTTTCACTCAGATTTCCCCAACTGAAAGTCTTATCTCTTTCCCAAACTCTTGTAGCATTTCATTTGGATCTCTTCCATGATACAGCTAGAGACTAATATTAAAGTTATTTGCATTCTGTGCTACACGATAAGGTCCCTAAGTGCAGAGCCTTTCTTCTTTATCTTGTTATTCTCTGCTGTAACTACATAGCACATCAGCCCGCAGAGGCAAGCAGTGAATGCTTTCAAGCAAGTGGCTGAATGAGGGGCTCATGGAGGAAGTCAGCTTTGTTGGGGCCTTATCAGGGAGAGTTATATCCAGGGTTGTTGATGTGATGGCGAAGGGCCTTTTTTCAAAAGAGAGAGAGATTATAAAGGTAGAACCCAGGGGTCTCCAACCCCCAGGCCATAGGTTGATGCCGGTTCATGACTTGTTAGGAACCTGGCCGCACAGCAGGAGGTGAGCAGCGGGCCAGCAAGCCTCACCACCTGAACTCTGTCTCCTGTCAGATCAGCAGTGGCATTAGATTCTCATAAGAGTGCGAACCCTATTGTAAACTGTGAATGCGAGGGATCTAGGTTGCACACTTCTTATGAGAATGATGATCTGAGGTGGAACAGTTTCATCGTGAAACCATCCCACCTACTGTCCGTGGAAAAATTGTCAAATTGTTTTCCTTGAAAACAGTCCCTGGTGCCCAAAAGGTTGGGGACTATTGGTGTAATCCACTGAGAAAGGAGACAGCAACATTATGGTCAGTATAGAGGGCCTCTCAGTTGGAGAGGCTGGAACCTTCAGCTGAGTGTAAGATTTCAAATATGATTGTATCTGGGACACCTAGAAAGAAAAATATTTTATTTGAGGTGAGCTAAAAGAAATGGTTTCACCTGTGTCACAGCGAAACTAGAATAAGCTAGCCCACAAGAGCAGTAACCCCTGGAGTTGGGCCTTCTATAGCGGAGGGAAGTCAGGGATGGAGGCCAAGTTGGGCTGATCTTCCTGCCGCTGCTAAAAGGAAGCCAATTAATGGGAGAAGACTTGAGCACAACCCCCCACCTAGATCTACTTATAAGCCAAAATCTGGCTTCACTCTTACTAGACTTAATTTGATTGGAAAAATCTGTACCTAAAATAATTTCACAATCCCAGATCGCTGGGGACTAAAGGGACTAAAGAGAAGTAATTACTAGAAGCTTCTAGAAGTTAGCTTGATTCTTTTAACCAGTTCACTGACTAATGCAACTTCGTCTTTTACAATCTCTGCTCTATGTGATTTGTACCCTGAATTTTCCTCATGTTCGTGGAGAGAGAGTTAGGTGGTGAAAGGTGGGGACCCAGGGGTGCAGTTTTTGGTGGAAGAGCCGTGCAGCCTGACTTTCCAAAGGGTGCAGATCACGGCTTCTGTAGCAGCAGAGCTGGCCTCACACTGTGGATGAGGAAAGCAAGTCCTCAGCAGCTCAGCAGTGGCACAGCTAGTCCTCATTGCTCATTATACTAAATGAGGAGCAGCAGTTGCCAGGTGGACCTTTCAGGATGCTCTGGTTGGAAGTAGCTGGAAGCCTACCTCCCACTGGCTTAACTGGTAAAGGTAGGTGTTACATCTTTGAAAGTCCAAAGAGAAGGCAGGCTCCAGGATGGTGGCAGCCTCTACAGTCTCTACAGGCAGCAGACCCAGCAGCCAGTGGAGCCTGGTCCACCTGCCTGGTCCAGGCCCATCCTTGGACTGGTCACAGTCCTTAGGGGATGTTGAGGCTGATGGCTGCAGGCAGAGTTCCAGAACCATTACTGACAAGAGAGACAAAGATGCCACACTTGACTTAGACAAACAGGGCTCACTCCTGGATTTCCTCAAGGTATGAAGGCTGCCTGGGGGGTTTCCTGCAAAAGGGGTAGGGGGAAGGAGGAGGGATTCCTGGGAGGCCCCAGAGAATGGCACGGAAAGTGGAATGTGGTTCCTCATGGGTCCTCAACCAGATCACGCTTGGGAGTCACAGGCATTCAACAATTTACCAAATAAGTTGTTCAAGTTTTAGGAACTTTAAAGACAGGTATTTTACTTTCTAAGCACCGCCTATGGATTTTTAGGCTGTCCTCATGGCCTGGGTGGGCCTGGCTGGTCATTTCTGCTGCCCACCCCCCATTCCCCGTCCCTGGCCTCAGTACCTGCTCACTCAGTCTGGGTGTTCTGTTTGCTTTTGTCTTTTTCCCTCAGCCTTTTCTCTTGCACAGATACACGTACCTGGCACACGAAACAGCATTTAGTTCTGAGTTGAAGCAGATAGAAAAATTGGAGAGGTGCATGAAAACCTTTTCCATTCTGATTCTTTTTCAGTAATAGCTGCCCTTTCCTGAGCAAACACTGATGCTGGGCACCATACATAACGTCATCCAGCAGCTGGCAACAGCCCCACCAAGGGCCCATTAAGTGACCTGCCTAAAATCCTGTAGCTCGTAAGCTGTCAGGGTTCTGGCTTCAAACCTCATGCTTTTATCTTTTATAACCTTCTGCCAAAGTCTGTCTCATCAAAGGAAATTTGATATCACATAGCTTTTCATCAGCAGCATAGGTGGCTGAATAAAGAAGGTCAGTGTTTATAATCCACCCGAGAGGCTGTGGTGTTTCCTCATTGAGCCCCATCATACATTTACTGCAGTTTCTCCTGGAACAGTGCACTCTGTACAGTGGGAGGATTTGGCTACATTCCTCACTGGCACAGATTTGGATAGACCAGGGGGCCAACTCTCCCTTTAACACATTTCTATACATGGTTAGACATATGATAACCTGGTTACATGCCAGCTTCTCCAGGAAGGGGCACCCTGTGTCCTGACGCCACCATCATGGAAGGCTCACAGTGGGAAGGACTTCGTGTCTAATGAGTAAAGCAGGAAAGACACAGACAAGGACTGCCTGGGGCAGTGGCAGAACCTTTTCAGGGCCTGTGATTTATAACCAAGACTGTAGCGCATGCTGACGTTGCATATGCTGTGCATGGACACTGCCCGGCCGAGAGCTTTGCCTTTGAAAAGATGACATGTCCGGGTGTGTGAGGAAGGATCCAGTGTCTGTGACTGGTCATGAAGGTGTATCCCAGGGAAAGATTTCACTCCACTTCCTGACTTTGGTAACAAAGAGTAACTTAGTTTTATTCACCAAGAAGCACTGAGATTGAGCCCTGTTCTTCATATTCTCCCAGATTCTATGAAGTACTCTGTATCTTTTCAGTAACTTGCTATTTACTTTATATTGGCCACAGTAGATTTTGGTTGTTTACAATCAAAGAGAATGAACTAATACCATGATGAAATGATAGGTAGATGATGGTTCAGAAAGCACAGAAATATGATGTTTCATCACTTGGTTGTCATAAACAACACCCACTTGACATCCTAGCCTGTGTCTCTATGAAGAAGCCACCTGGGAGATCTGGTCTAGCAAGCCATTTCAGGCATACATTGTTTAAATCATTCACCCTGAGAGAAAGGCCCAGTGGCAACAGCTTGCAATAACACATCCAGAATGACCTATTGGGTCGTGTCTTACTTCCTTACCAGGATTTGTGCCTCCAGGAGCCATCTGGCTCTATGAAACCTGCCTGCCTACCTGCTGTAAACTACCTCGGAGCCTGAACTATCTGAGTAAAGTTGTATTTATGAATACAGGCAAAGAAAGAAAAAGGTAATAGTTCTTGAATGAGGGTCAGGGATGGGATTCCATAAAAAATATATTTGTGTCTCAAGAGCATATCTGCAGATGTTGGAGTTCCCTTCCTCCTCTATTCCTTTCTTTTTTTTTTTTGAGATGAAGTCTCGCTCTGTCACCCAGGCTGGAATGCAGTGGTACGATTTCAGCTCACTGCAACCTCCGCCTCTCTGGTTCAAGTGATTCTCCTGCCTCAGCCTCCGGAGTAGCTGAGACTACAGGCGTGCATCACCACACCTGGCTAATTTTTGTATTTTTGATAGAGATGGGGTTTCACCATATTGGCCAAGCTGGTCTTGAACTCCTGACCTCAGGTGATCCACCCGCCTCAGCCTCCCAAAGTGCTGGGATTACAGGCAGGAGCCACTGTGACCGGCCTTTTCTTTATGTTAGGACAACCAGAGGGTCTATGCTAAGGCCTTAGGTCACCAAGCTGGCCAAGGGAAGACCTCCAGGTATGGTGGCTCTGGTTATAAAGTGGGACAGGGTTATTTCAGAGCTGTCAGGGTCTTCAGAGATTGTGCAGTACCCACTCTGCACCCAGTAGGTGGAGACCCTGAAGCCCAGAAAGATGAGGCAGCCCCTACGGCTGGCTCCCTCTGCCCTCCAGGCCAGTAGCAGCACCTCCTGCTGTGTTGGCCTCATGGTGGTCATGGTCCAGAGGTGTATCCTTGTGATGGGGCACTCTGCTCAATGTCACTGAGCAGGTAGATAGACATACATGACACACCCTGAAATACACAGAGTTGAGAAAAGGCCATGTTGGTCAAAAAGAAAGGTACACCTACTGATGGCTGTCTCTCCTGTTCCCATGACATTAGCTAGACCCTACCAGGCACAGCTCCTGGAGGCACCTGTCATTAATCTGCCCTGAAATTTAAAAAAAATGGTCTGAGGCCTTGGTCAGTTCAGAGTATATCATTGCACTTATCTGAACACAAACAGACTGAAGGAGGTTATAGAGAAAGAAATATAACTTGAGTGTGTGTTGAACTGGATTTATAGGTGTGAGGTTAGAAGTAGAATCCTAAGAAGTTTGGTTGTTAGAGTTACTGGAGTGTTTCACTGAGCTGATTTCCCCCCTGTAGTTGCAGGCTTTGCATTGGTGGATATCATTTTATACCTTCTTGGTTTGAATGAAAGGTTTTTCCAATTTTGTCTACATTCAAATGCCAGAGTTGAGTTTCTGGTGAGGAAACAATGGTCAAGATTGGTAGTCATTGATGAAGCTGTCGTTAGGAAAACCAAGCCCAGAGCCACTCCAGCAAGACCTGTCTTTTATGGATTTATTTATTATTTTTTAAAATTTATTCTAAAATTATGGGATACATGTGTAGAACATGCAGGTTTGTTACATAGGTATATGTGTGCCATGGTGGTTTGCTGCACCTATTACTCATCTTCTAAGTTCCCTTCCCTCACCCCTCACCCCCCAACAGGCCCTGGTGTGTGATGTTCCCCTCCCTATGTCCATGTATTCTCAATGTTCAACTCCCACTTATGAGTGAGAACATGTGGTGTTTGGTTTTCTGTTCCTGTGTTAGTTTGCTGAGGATGGTGGCTTCCAGCTCCATCCATGTCCCTGCAAAGGACATGATCTCATTCTTTTTTATGGCTGCATAGTATTCCATGGTGTATATGTACCACATTTTCTTTATCAGTCTATCATTGATGAGCATTTGGGTTGGTTTCATGTCTTTGCTATTGTAAATAGTGCTGCAATAAACATACATGTGCATGTATCTTTATAGCAGAATGATTTCTATTCCTTTGGGTATATACCCAGTAATGGGGTTGCTGATTCAAATGGTATTTCTGGTTCTAGATCCTTGAGGAATCACCATACTGTCTTCCACAATGGTTGAACTAATTTACACTCCCACCAGCAGTGTAAAAGCGTTCCTATTTCTCTACAGCCTCGCCAGCATCTGTTGTTTCCTGACTTTCTAATAATTGCCATTCTGACTGGTGTGAGATGGTATCTCATTGTGGTTTTGATTTGTGTTTCTCTGAGGATCAGTGATATTGAGCTTTTTTTCCACATTTGTTGGCCGTGTAAATGTCTTCTTTTGAGAAGTGTCTGTTCATATCCTTTGTCCACTTTTTGATGGGGTTGTTTATTTTTTTCTTGTAAATATGTTTAAGTTCCTTGTAAATTCTGGATATTAGACTTTTGTCAGATGGGTAGATTGCAAAAATTTTCTCTCATTCTGTAGGTTGCCTGTTCACTCTGATGATAGTTTCTTTTGCTGTGCAGAAGCTCTTTAGTTTAATTAGATCCCATTTGTCAATTTTGGCTTTTGTTGCAATTGCTTTTGGCATTTTTGTCATGAAGTCCTTGCCCATGCCTATGTACTGAATGGTATTGCCTAGGTTTTCTTCTAGGGTTTTTATGGTTTTGGGTTTTACATTTAAGTCTTTAATCCATCTTGAATTAATTTTTGTATAAGGTGTAAGGAAGGGGTTCAGTTTCAGTTTTCTGAATATTGCTAGCCAGTTTTCCCAGCATCATTTATTAAATAGGGAATCCTTTCACCCTTGCTTGTTTTTGTCAGATCAGATGGTTGTAGATGTGTGGTGTTATTTCTGAAGACCTATCTTATTGTATATTGATATTAAGACAAAAATACAGCGTGTGCTACAGCCGTAGTTAAAAAAGAGGAAAACCAGTCACTCCTCTGGGTGTTCCCAAATTGTTATGCTCACAGGCCTCCGTGAGATGTGTCCTTCTTCCCCAGTGTCTCCGCTATGACTCCCAGCCCTGCCTTTGTGGGTGCCCGGCTGCTCCCAGGAAAAGCTGGGCAAGTCCTTCTGTCTGCATTCACACCTGGGACCCCTTCCTATGCCCTGCCGTGGCTGTGAGTCTTATTTCCTAGTGAGTCGCTGTTGCAAGGAAATGTTAAGAGGATTTTTAGGTGCTGCTATTTGTGTTTTTACCTGGTTTGTGAAATGATATTGCTTAAATCATTTCTAGATTAGCTTCAAACACTGTTAGAATCACAGTCCATGAGGAGTTGTGTCTGATCTGGTTGCAGTATATAAAGAATTAGTAAAAAGTCTGTTCCCAGATACTATGTTGAGTTCCACAGAGAAGGGCTTCCTCACATAGATTTGCATGAGGTGTTATGTTCCTATCAAGAGATTTAAGATGCTTTGACTTCTAAAAGAATAACTGGCTTTTTTTTTTAACTTCTCTGGGGGAATTTTCTCATCTTTTCTACTCCCTGCTGAAGTTAAAAACCACTATGAAGAGCTCTGAAGTTTATAAAGGTTTTGACTCTTAAAATCTGCTGGTCTTGATGTCAAAAGTGCTAAATGATATGGAATGAAACTGCTGGCTATGCCTGGTGTTGCAGCCAGGCATTTTATTGTTCATTCAAGGAGACAGCTGTGCGGTCTGAGGTCAGTGAGGGAAGATGGGCTGGGTCCATGAGGGTGCTATGGGCTGCTGGCTTCTGAACATGCTTGGCCATGATCTGGGGTCCAGCATTCCCAGAGGGAACGGAGCCTACAGGGTCACATTTAAATACCACGATGGAATTGAAACTTTTCCTTTAGGCTATTTAATTTGTATATAATAAAAGCTATATTGCTTCTTGTTGAACCTGCATGAAAACAAGTTAAATTTCCCAGAAAACCTCATAAGGGATGGAGGTAGTGAAAGGACCTTGGAGATGGATGAGCAGATGTGAGCATGTGGCATACTCATGCTCCTGCTGGGACCCCGAGGGCTCCTCTCACGGGCTCCCCACTCCCAGTGTGGACACTGGGTCTTCTTCCTGCCACCTGTGAAGCCCACACAGTCACATGTAAATCACCGGACAATTTCCCTTGGGTGCCTTGAGATTTCCCTACAGTGGATAAAGTGTTCTCCTGTTTCTTGGGTGGAAGGAGCCCCACTCACTCTCTGGGGCAGCCAGGCTGCTGGGTACAACTGCCCCCAGTGCTTCCTGCCCACTGCAGATGTTAGGTGAATCAAGATAATTAAAACCTGAATTACAGGATGCTTGTTCTCAGCTCAGACCAGGAGCTTTATTCAGGTTTCATTTGCTGAGACAGCTCTTGTGCCCCAGACATTGCCCTAGTGCAGCTGCATTCCATCCTCAGCAAGCTCAGCAAGGTAGATGCGGTTATCTCCACTACACAGGCAAGGCAAAGGAGGCAGAGAGGCTAGGCAGGCTGACCATGTGTCTCGCCTAAGAAGTGGTGAAGACAGGACCTAAATGCCAGTCTCCTTGGCTAAACATTATACTCTCCTCCCAAAGTGCACTGCCTCTCACAGATGGTGGAGGAGGGTGCAGAAGGGGCTCACGTGGCCAAATGGCCATGGCCATAGGAGGTCTGTGTGTTCCCAAACCTCTACCAACCCTGTACCCCATCATTTAAAGTGATGATCATGATACCAACATTCTTAGTGGGCAGTAGTGCAAAGTCAGAGAAATAAGAAATACGATGACTAACGTGAGAAAAGCCGGGGTGGTGTCTGGACAGGGGATGAGTCATTTGTGCTCCACATCAGGTGGCTTGGAAACCATCACCCGCACACACTGCTGCTGCTTTATGTTGGTGTGTGCAGCTGGCGTCTGAAGACTTCCTGCAGGAAATCTTCCTTCAGCGGCTGCCCACCTGGCCCTGCTGTGCACCCTGTGCCTATGTGAAGCTTGGAGTCTAGCCTTATGCAGCCCGAGACTCCCAGGGTGCTTCATCCCCCATCTGCTGGAGAACCTGTTGCAGCCACAGAAATCTGAATCACTTGAGAAGCTTGCGTGATGGGCCTTGTTGCCTCACAGCTGCCTTTTCCCCATGCTTCTGTCATCTGGGATGGATCAGCCCTTGAGTCTTCTCATGGCAAAGGTGAATGAAGCCTGGTTTTTCTCAGTTATCATCCTCTGACTTTATCATCCCCAAGGAAATGATCTAGGAAAGAGTGGGTACTTAATGATAAGAAAACTCACCATATTTTATGATAGAGAAAAGCCCAGACCGCTTTTCAAAGTTGAATTTGCTACAGAAAAAGCATGGAAGGAAGAAGAAATAAGGTACACACAAACCTTGCCTGCCCTGCCCCGGAACTACAGGCCCTGGTGGGGCCTGCTCCCTGTCGCCAGCAAAGTTGCTGAGAGAGCACACGCCAGCCACAGTGGTGAAGTCATAGAAATGCTATGCCCCCACAGGCCACAGGAATTGTGGAAAGATTTGTGTAAATATCTCATGCATTCTTGTGATCTAAGCTTTATGGAAATAAAAACCACAATCAAAAAGCCAATGCCACATTTATTCCACCTCCTTCCTTTTCTCCTGTAGAATAAATTCATAGAACAGTTTATGGAGCAGCCAAGAAAATACGTTATTTCAATTTTATTACCAGGAAGACATATACCTAAGTGCTCAGCAAGACTAACCTAAACAGGGCCCATTTGGGAAGAAGATGAGAAGACGCTGCTGGGCATCCCCTTAGTCATGAAGACAAGAGTGGCTCTTGCAGAGGCCACCCCACAGCCCCTGTGTCCAGATGGGATTGGTAGTTACCAGTACTCAGAGAACTTCCAACTTCCTTTCCTCTTCTCTCCTTTCTTAACTTTGTGGTGGATATTGGAGTTGGGACGTCTCACACACTCAGAGCACAGCTGGGATGTTCAACTTGCTGAAGCTTCCCTGGCACCAAGTTTAAAGAAACCACCGAGGAGCACATGGTTTCCCACACAGGCTCCTGGTGGGGCATGCCCTCGTCAGGATTCCAGCAGCAGACCCCCAGGAGTCCTGGCCTGAGAGTGAGGAGGGGCCCTCTCTGGAGAGGAGCTGTGGACCCATGCTCACATACATCCTTCCCACTTACCATAACACAGCAGGGAAGTCAGTGTCATGAGAACATATTTCCACCCTAAGTTTTTAAATGCATCATGCTAAAATTTTCATTGAATTCTTGCCCCAATTTTTCTGACTTGTAATGTGAAGCAACAGATTACTTCCTGCTTCTCTCTGCCCTCCCTTTTCCCCACTCACATTCCAGTTATGTGTGTCACCCATATATTGAATGGACTTAGGAAAGTGCAAAGCAGGAAACAATCCAATTTTAATTGATCAATTGATGTTTTCTTCATTGCTCTTGAGGAGATCTCAGGCAGAAATCATAGTTTTCCTATTTACTTTTAACTATTCAAAGTCAAGCCTGAATTAAATCCTAACTTTGATCTCTCATCTAATTGAAAGTGTCTCCTCTCCCTGACCCCATTTCAGTCCTGATCTAGCCTGGGGACTGGGCACTGGAAAGGAGAACATTTCTTCACCCTTTCCTTGTACTCTGGAGTTAGGGGCTGGGAAGGAGGAGAGTAGGTGGCTGGAAGGTCTCATTTGTCTAGTGCAGTTATTATTTGACATTGTTACCTCTTTAGGGGCTCAGAAGCTGCCTTTTCCTTACCCATTTCAGAAGGAGACACTTGCATGGTCTGCCTGACCACTTCAACCAACTCTCAGCTTTTGCTCTAATAGCAGCACTGTGGAATGTTGCTCATGGAGATATGGGCCATTACTTGCCTTGTCAGTAGAAGTGCAGGTCCTGCTCTAGACTGTTCTCCTTGCTCTGCCATCAGGGCAGCTTAGATAACCTATCATGGTTAGACTTTTTTCAACAAGAAGTAGTCACAACTGTCCAATTCCCCAAGACCTCTCTGACAGGCCTTTCATGGTGCCACAGGGCCTGTGAAGTGCCCTCATTTGGCTTGAGGTATGTGTGTCTTGAGGAGCATGAATATCATAGAACCCCTTCCTCTCCATTAAAACAAAAACTCTTCTGAAAAATCCTCTCTCAGCAAGGTAGGTTAGCAAAATGGCAGAGGAAGCATAAGCAGCTCCTGCCCCGCCACAGAAATGTCAAAAACAAGCAGAAACTGTGAGAACTCTGGAAAACAGTCAAAGGTTTACAGTAACCAAAAGAATGCTGAATCAAGGAAAAGACAACTTTTAAAAAATGGGAGGAAAACTTTGTGGCATTTTTGTTTGCTCTTATTCCACCCCCTTTCCAGCTTGGCAGCAGTTTTGAGGAAGTCAGCTTGCATTTCCAGGGTGGAATTCTGGTCTCTGAGTCTAGGAATCTTATTTACAAATTTTTGTATTTGCCTGTTCTCACCTGTCTGAGGGCTACCTGAAGGACTGACACAAGATGCTTGTCTCTGTTTTGGCTCACTCAGAAATGATTTGGGGTAGAAAAGCAGTGGGCATTGCCCAAAACACTGCATGGCAAACAAATAATCCATAACCTGGGCAGAAGATTACAGTTAAGACATGTAATTGAACATTTAAGTTTCCCTGAGAGGGAAAGATAGAGTTTCTTCATGAAATTAAGAGCATTTAAAAGTACCCACGTATACTGGGAAATTTAGAAAGCAACATGTACACCCAGGGCAGGACACATGCACTGAAAAGACTTGAGATTTAAAGGTTTCACTTCTGGCTGATCTGTAGGTTCAGTTCCAGCACAAAATGAAGGCTGAGGCAAAGTTGTAAACAGATTGGTTAAATGTTGAAAGAGTGACCCAGCACAGTCAATTTGCAAAGATGAGGAGAGATCTTTTGTTTGTTTTAAATTTTTCAGTTATGGGCATTCAAGGAAATCTCTATCAAAATACTGGCTGAAAATAAGCTAAAGAAATAGAGCCTTCATTGACCACACATGACAAGAAATACAGTCTTTGAAACAAAATAGTTTGACAAACTCAATGCACAAATAGATTACAGATTATTGCAGCCTTCAATCAATAAATAGCAAACCCTAAAGGAGAAGAATAATTTGATTTCTAGAGTTGCCATATTATTATATAAAATTTCCAGTTTTTAACCAAAAGGTTGCACATAAAAAGAAATAGTTAAATGTGGCCCATTCAAATGAATAAAATAAATGGACAGAAACCATCTCTGAGGAAGTCAAACCACTGGAGTTATTAGAAAGAGATTTAAGTCATCTGTCTTAAATATGCTGAAAGAGCTAAAGGGAACCATAAACAAAGAACTAATGGAAACCAGAACAATGCTGTATGAACAAATTGAGAATATCAATAAAGGCATAGGAATTACAAAAGGGAACTAAATAGAAATTCTGAAGGTGAAAAGTATAATAATTGAAATGAAAAATTTATTGGGCCAGTCACGGTGGCTCATGCCTGTAATCCCAGCACTTTGGGATGCCAAGGTAGGCAGATCACCTGAGGTCAGGAGTTCGAGACCAGCCTGGCCAATATGGCAAAACCCTCTCTCTACTAAAAATACAAAATTAGCCAGGCATGGTGGTGTGCACCTGTAGTCCTAGCTACTTGGGAGGCTGGGGCAGGAGAATCACTTGAACCCAGAGGGCAGAGGTTGCAGTGACCCAAGATTGTGCCATTGCACTCTAGTCTGGGCATTGCAGTGAGACTCCATCTCAAAAAAAAAAATTACTGGAGGATTTCTACAGTATATTTGACCAGACATAAGGAAGTCAGTCAACTTGAAGAAGGGACCATTGAGATTGTGTAGATTATAAATGGAATGGAAAGAAAAAGAATGAAGAAAAGTGAATAGAACCTAAGGGACTTGTAGAACACCATTAAGCAAACCAACATATGCATTATGGGCATCCAAGAAGAAGAAAAGACAGAGAAAGAAGAGGGCAGCAAGAATATTTGAAGAAAGAAGGGCTGGACATATCCCAAATTGGATAAAAGATATGAATCTACAAATCCAAGAAGCACAACACATTCCAAATAAGATATATTTGAAAAGATCCACATTAGACATGGTATATAATTGTTGAATGCCAAAAAAAAAAAAAAAAACAAATCTTGAAAATAGAAGGAGGGAGTGACTTGTCAAATAGAAGAGATCCCCAATAAGATTACTTACTTCTAGTTGCTAACCAGAAACCATGAAGGGCAAAAGGCAGGGGGATGACATTTAAAGTCAAATGAAAGAAAAAGACTGTCAACCAAGAATTCTATATTTGGCAAAATTATCTTTTAAAAATCAGGGAGAGATTAAGACATTCCCAGATAAACAAAAGCTGAGGGAGTTTGCCACCAATAGACCTGTCTTATAAGAAATGCTAAAGGAGTGAAATGATAAAACAGTAGTCAGTGACTTGAAACCACATGAAGAAATAAATATCTCCAGGAAAGGTAACTACATAGGCAAATATAAAAACCAGCATAATTATATTTTAGGTTTTCAATTCCACTTTTAATTTCTTACACGATTTAACAGACAAGTGCATAGAATAATTATAAATATGTATTAGTGGGCATACAATGTATACAAATGTAATTTGTGATGACAACAACAACATAAATGGGCAGCAGTTGAGCTGTAGAGGAGCAGAATTTTTACATGCTATTGAAGTTAAATTGCTGTAAATTAAATTAAAACTAAATTATATATCACTTAGATGTTAATTATATTTTCTATGGTAACAAAAAATCTAAAGAATATACATAAAAGAAAATGAGAAGGGGATCAAAATGGTTTACTACACAAAATTACATATAAAAGAAGATAATAATGGGGGAAATGAGAGAAAAAAAGGCATAGAGAAAACAATAGCCAAATGTCAGAAGTAAGTGCTTCCTTATTAGTAAGTCCTTCCTTCCCTACATTCAATTACATAAAAGGTAGATGGATTAAACTTTCCATTTCAAAAGGCAGGTACTGACAAAATGGATTAAAAAAACTTGCTGTCTATGAGACATTCACTTCAGATCCAAAGATCCAAAAACACAATGAATTGAAAGTGAAAAGATGGAAAAGCTACTCTATGCAAATAGTAACCAAAAGAAAGTAAGGGTAGCTATATTAATATCAGACAAAATAGACTTTCATCCAAAAACAAAGAGGGACATTATATATTGATAAAATAGTCAACTCATCATGAAGTAACAATTATAAACATACATGTATCAAATTAGAGCCCCAAATTACATGGATAGAAATGAAGGGAGAAAGAGACAGTTCACAATAATAGTTGAAGACTTCAATATCCCCCTTTAAGTAATGAATGGAATATCTAGACAGAAGATCAACGAGGAAGTAGAGGGCTTGAATAACTATAAGCCAAGTAGACCTAAGAGACATATATGGAATGCTTTGTCAAACCATAGCAGAATACTCATTCTTCTCAAGTGCACACAGCATGCTCTTGAACAGACCACAAGTTAGGCCATAAAACCATCCGCGGTGAATTTAAAAATATTGAAGTCGGCCAGGCACGGTGGCTCATACTGTAATCCCAACACTTTGGGAGGCTGAGGCAGGTGGATCATGAGGTCAGGAGATCGAGACCATCCTGGCCAACATGGTGAAACCTCATCTCTACTAAAAATATAAAAATTAGCTGGGCATGGTGGCATGTGCCTGTAGTCCCAGCTACTCAGGGGGCTGAGGCAGGAGAATCACTTGAACCCAGGAGGCGGAGGTTGCAGTGAGCCGAAATCGCACCACTGCACTCCAGCCTGGTGACAGAGTGAGACTCCATCTCAAACAAAACAAAACAAAACAAAACAAAAAAATGAAGTCATACAAAGTCTCCTTTCCAAACACAATAGGATAAAACTAGAAATCAATATCAGAGGCCAAATCTGAAAAATTCACAAATATGTGGAAATTAAGCATGGTCTTAAACAACCAGGGGGTCAAAGAACAAATAATAAGGGAAATGAAAAGATACTTTGAGATGAATAAAAGTGAGACTGTAACATACAGAAACTTGTAGTATGCAGTAAAGATCAGAGGGAAATATATAATCCTGAATGCATACATTAAAAAAGAGGAAAGATATAAAATCAATAACCTGACTTTATACTTAAAGGTACTAGAAAAAGAAGAGCAGACTCAACCCAAGGCTAGCCAGAAAAATGATATAGTAAAGATTGGATCCAAACCAAATAAAATAGACAATAGAAAGCAACAGAAAGACTTAATGACACCAAGAGTTGGTTCTTTGAAAAGATCAACAAAATTGGCAAACCAATAGCTAGATGAACAAAAAAGGAGAAGATACAAATAACTAAAATTAGAAATGAAAATGGGGACTTTACTACTGACCTTGCAGAAATAAAAAGGATTATAAGAGCATACTATGAATAATTGTATGTCAACCAATTAGATGACCTAAGTGAATTGGACAAATTCCTAAAAACATACAAATAATCAGAACTGATTCAAGAAGAAAGAGAAAATCTTGAGATACCTATAAACGAGTACAACAATTGAATCAGTAGTAGGAAATTTTTCCACCAAAGAAAAGTCCAGGGTCAGATGGGTTTATCAGTGAATTTTAGCAAGCATTTAAAGAAGAACACCAATCTTTCTCAAACTCCTCTAAAATATGAGAGAGGAAACATTTATTAACTGATTCTATGATGCTGGCATATTTCTTATACCAAACCCAGATAAAAACATCACAAGAAAAGTACAGACCAATGTCCCTTTTGAATAGAAATGCAGATATCCTAAACAAAATACAAGTAAACTGAATCTAACATCATACTAAAAGGATTATACAGCATGATCAAGTGGGATCTATTCCAAAAATGCAAAAGTAGTTCAACATAGTAAAATCAATCAATGAACTATACCACATAATTAGAACAAAGGAGAAAATGCACAATAGTGTCACAACTGATGCAGAAAATGCATGTGACACAACCTAACACCCTTCATAATAAAAATTCTCATTAAAGTAGGAATATAAAGAAACTTCCTCAATGATATAAAGAGCATTTATGAAACGCCCACAGATAACATCACATCAATGGTGAAAGACGGAAAACTTTCCCACTCAAGAACAATACAAGGGTGCCCACTTTCACCATTGTTATTCAATATTGTATTGACAATTCTAGGCACAGCAATCAAGCAAGAAAAAAGGATGTCCACATTGGAAAAGGAAAACTATCTCTATTTTCACAGATAGGTATTTTCTACATATACATACACATGTATTTTCTACATATACATTCTATATGTAGAAAATACCAAAGAATTCTTAAGAAAGCTACTAGATCTAATAAGTGAATTCAACAAATTTGCAGGGTATAAAATTAACACACAAAAAGCAGTTGTGTTTCTATATACCCCCAATGAAAAATACAAAAAGGAAATTTAAAGAATCCATTTACAATAGCATCCAAAAGGTAAAATATCTAGGAGTAAATTTAACCAAGTAAGTGAAAGACTTGTACACTGAAAACTACAAAATATTGCTGAAAGAAATTAAAGAGGTCTAAATAAATGGAAAATAAATCCATATTCATGGACTGGAAGACAATATTGTTAGGACATCAATTCTACCCAAAGAAAACTACAGATTAAATGCAATCACTGTTAAGATTTTAATAACATTTGTGAAGAAATGGAGAAGTTGACCCTCAAATTCGTATGGATTTTCAGTGAGCCCCAAATAGCGAAAGCAATCCTGAAAAAGAAGAGCAAATTTAGAGAACTCACACATCCCCGTTTGAAAAGTGCTACAAACTACAGTAACCAAAACAATGTGGTATTCACATAAGGATAGATTTATCGAACAAGGAAATAGAATTGAGAGCCCAGAAACAAACCATTTGTGGTCAATTGAGTTTTAACAAGGGTGTCAAGACTTTCAATGGGGAAAGAATAGTCTCTTTAACAAGTGGTGCTAGGTCAACTTGCTATCCACATGCAAAAGAATGAAGTTGGACCCCTTCTTCCCATCATACACAAAATTAACTCAAAATGGATCAATGTCCTGAATATAAGAACTAAACTCATAAAATTCCTAGAAAGATACATAGGGATACAGCTTCATGATCTTAGATTTGACAATGGATTTTTAGATATGACACAAAAAGCATGTACAAAAAAGAAAAACTAGATAAACTGGGCTTTATATGCATTTAAAAAATGTGCATCAAAGGACATTATCCTTTAATGTGAAAAGACAACCTATGAAATAGGAGAAATATTTGGAAATCATACATCTGACAGGCATCTGGTATCCAGGATACATAAAGAACTCTTACAACTCAACAACAAAAGACAATTGAAAAATGGGCAAAAGAGTTCTGCAAAGGAGACACATAAATGGCCAACAAACACCTGAAAAGATGCTCAATGTCATTAGTCAATAGAGAAATGAAAATCAAAACTACAATGAGTTACCATTTCACAGCCATTACAATGGTGATAATTAAAAAATGGAAAATAAAAGTGTTGACAAGGATGTGGAAAAATTAGAACCCTTGTGCTTTGCTGGTGGGGTTATAAAATGATTCAACCTCTGTGGAAAACAGTGCGGTGGTTCTTAAAAAGTTAAACATAGAATTACTGTATGACCCCACAATTTCACTTCTAAGTATATACCCCAAAGAATTGAAAACAGGTACAGAAACAAGTACATGTAACATGCATTTTCATAGTAGCATTATTCACATAAGCCAAAAGGTGGAAACCACCCAAGTCCGCCTACCAACAGAAGAATGGACAAACAAATTGTGGCATATTTATACAATGAAATATTATTCAACCACAAAAAGGAATAAAATACAGCTACATGATACAATGTGGATGCACCTTGAAAACATTATGCTAAGGGAAAGAAGCCAGACATGATAATATACGATCCCATTTATATGAAATAGACAAATCCATAGAGACAGAACTCACATTGGTGACTTTCAGAGGCTGAGAGGAGGGGGAAATAAGGAGAAACTGCTTAATGGGTAAGGGGTTTTACCTTGGAGTAATGGAAATGTTTTGGATCTAGAGAGAGGTGGTGGTTGTGCAGGGTGTACTAAATGCCACCTAATTGTTCACTTTAAAATAATTTAACAAAATCCCCTCCCAATCTACTGCTTCCACTTGGAGCCTTCCCTTAGGCTGGGAGTGGACGGTGACCAAGTGTCCCAGAACAGGTGCTGTTCTACCTCTAAGAGAGTCTGTTGTTTTTCTTTAGAGAGCGTGACCAGTGCTGTTCACCTGGAGCCTTGGTGAGCGATCCTGTTACTTGCTCTGTGATCTGTGTTGAGTCTCCCAAGCAGGGGCTCCACTCTCCAGAGGGAGGTCTGTGGCAGAGTGGAGCCTGTGACTATCAGTGAAATGGGATGTGATGTGCTCCTTGGTCTCTCAAACAAATCTTACACTCTTTCAACTAATCAAATAACATAATCCAAGCCAGGGCCAGCACCATAGCCTGATTTTGCAAGATCACATGAAAAATTGGATATTACATGATAATAGGTCTTAGGAATGTTAAAGGAATAGAGGCTTCAGAGAGCTTCTCTAGCATCCACACATCCCAGTTTCCTGTCTTTTATATATGGGGAAACTGAGGCTCAGGCATATTAAAAATATGCCTGGAATCTACAGAGAGAAAAAGAAGATTAGTGGTTGCCTAGGGTTGGGGTGATTGGTTGTAAATAGGAAGTGACTGCTTACAGGTACAGGTTTTTCTTTCTTAAAACATTTTTTTTTTTTTTTTTTGAGACAGGGTCTCTCTCTGTTGCCCAGGCTGGAATGCAGTGGTGTGATCACAGCTCACTGCAACCTCTGCCTCCTGGTCTGAAGAGATCCTCTCACCTCAGTCTCCAGAGTAGCTGGGACTACAGGTGCCTATCACCATGCCTGGCTAATTTTTTGTATTTTTTGTAAAGACATGGTTTCGCTATGTTGCTCAGGCTGGTTTCAAACTCCTAGACTCAAGTGATCTGCGCATCTTGACCTCCTAAAGTGCTGGGGTTACAGGCATGAACCACCAAACCAGGCCGAGTTTTCTTTAGGGATGGTGAAACTATTTGAAAATTGATTGTGGTGCTGATCGGACACCTCTATGAATATACTAAATTCTTCATTTTAAATGAGTGAATAGTGTGGTACATGAATTATATCTCAATAGAACCATTATATATTATTTTTAAAAATCTGTTGGGCTCACACATGGCTAATTAGTGGCAGGGCAGCTTTCCAGCTGTCTTACCACGACAATGACCTTTCTCTGTGGGCCTCAAATGACCCTTTGTTGTAATACCTGTGTCTTTTGCCAAGACTGGCTTGAATAATTGCTTTGGTCCTCTCAATCACTTCCTCATGTGACAGCCTCATGAGTCCACCCCTACATGACAAGTCAGACTGTGCATGCTCCACTGGGCTTCATGTTCAAAGTGGCCAAGATCATGCCTAGACCACCTCTATCAGAGTGAAGACAGTTTTGCATTTTGGAAACAATATCTACCCAGGAAGCAAATAATGAAGCATTCAGTTTTCAAGGCTCTCCCAGTGGTAATGGATCCTGTTGGGAAAGCCCTCCGGACATGTGCAGGAGAGGGTCATGTGTGATGAAATGAGAAAGGACACAGCCAATGAGGAGGCCACTTCTGAAACTACATAGACACAAACCAGATGCAGGGGCCATATGTCTCTTCTCGAAGTCACGTTCCCAAGCTCTCTGGGTAATTGGGAAGTACATTGAAGAAGCATCAGTCAATTACTGCTAGCAAAATGTTTTGTATAAACAGCAACTTCAAAGCACATGGAAATCCCACAGGCCCACAGCCTTTTTTTTTTTCAAACATAAGGGCCTTGCAGCCATTAGGCTGACCTGTGTTACAAATGGCTCAGGTCCCGGGGTGAGGCTGCCCTTCTACCTGAGGTCCCTCTGATCGCGATTTTTCACCTCCAGAGCTGGGTCCACACAACACAAAGCCAGGTGGAAACTCGGCAACTGCACTGACTCGGTGAGAGAATCCACTCAGGAAGAGGCCAGTGTGCATCATTCACGCCCCTGCTTGCTTTCCAGGAGGAATCTGCACAAATAAGCTAGAGAGCTCTCACATGCGCCAGCATTGCCTGGGATGTTTTTCAACATGAGGGATCTGGTCGGTCTACTCTCAAGGATGTCGCCTTCCAGCAGAGAGGAGCCATACTGGGTGTAAGATGATTTTCCTCAAAATAGCTTCTTCTTTGTACCTACCTCCAACACACTTCCTTCTGTGTCTGCCGTCAGTTCTGGGGCAGGCGGCTGTGCTCTTCTGACCTGAGTTCAGTGGTCTGTTGCTTATTTTATCTCCCCAAACAAAACAAATTTCTCTCCATTTTATCCTATTTCCTACCAGATAGGATCTTTTGTTTTCACTCACTGCCTTGTCAGCTTCCAAGAATTTTTTCTACTTGAGACCTGTCGAGACACTCCGGGTTCAGTGGTCTGTGGCCAGGCTCCGGCCCAAGGTCGAGGATTCCCTCCTTTTCCTTCCCAGTATTGTCCAGTATCCTGCAGGGCTCCTGTCCCCAGCCATGAGGGCGGGGCAGCGCTGCCTGCCATGGGCACCCTCCTGTTGCTGTGGGCGCCACCGCGACCTTGCCAGTGTCACCACCATAACCTCGCCAGTGTCACCACCATCGGGCACGTGCCCTGACTCCTTGTGGAGGATGAACATGAAGCCTAGGCAAGAGCAGGTCCCTTTTGATCCCCAGCTCTCTGCCTCATTCTGTTGGGAATGGTTGCAGTCTCAGAGGTGATAGCACCCTCTCCATGTTCAGCAGCACCTTACCCCTCACTTCTGGCTTTGCCTAGACAGCATGTGTCTCGTAGGATACCCAAGAATCCTTGCTTAGGAACACTACAGCCTCGCTCCAGCGCCTTTTCAAATAAAAAGAGGCTTTCTCCCTTGCAATCCTTCCTCCAGACTGGGTTTTGTCCTAAACATAGACTTAATCACGTTGCTTTGATTAAAAATCTTCCATGGCTTCCATTACCCATAGGACAAAATCCAGATATCCCAGGGTGGCCTATCTGCCCCTTCACAAGCTATTCCCAGTGCCCCTCCTGCCTTCAGCCCTGCTCACCCTGCCCTCGGTGTGTCCAGCAGAGCTCCTCCGGCCCCATGAGAGGCTCCAGTCTCCTCTGTGAGACCTCTCCCAATTTCCCAGAAAATTATCATTTTCATTAATGATGATGAGATGACATTCCTCATAGTGCCCTCTGGACCATCGTGTCGCCCCTATTTCCCCCTTTAGGTTGTGAGCTCCTGGACTCTGGCCTAGCATGGGGTTGAGCACATAGAAGGTTTTTGAGAAATATTTGTTGGCCAGTGATCTGTGAGATAAGAATGCAAAGGCTTTCAGTTTCATTCAATGAGCATTCTTTGAACACTGGCAGGAGGTGGGGGTGATATAAAGATGAATGAGAGATGAATGAGTGAGGAACAAAGTATATCATGTGTGAGTCTTGACCTGAGTTTCACTGTGGTGCAGCAGAGCCCAGGGGAGGCTGTCAGCAGCATCTCAGGAGGATGTTGCAAAACTGATTCCTGTTTATGGACATGGAGGGTGAAGGAGGTGTTCATGGGGCATCATCCAGGGTGTAGTCTGATATTAACTTGCATGTAAGTAGGCAACCTCTTATTTTAAACATCAAAAATCACTTAAAAGGATTATCTCTGTCATTTCTATTATAGGAGAATTACTTTGCTCAGATAATGAAATTGCTTGTTTCTTAAGAGTTTAACTCAATTGTGCTGAGAGAATGGGGCAATGGGGTGATTTGGGAGATGAAGGCATTGTATAGGAAGGAAGCTCGAGACACCTCTCCCCACAAATCTTCTCCTCAGGGACACAGCGATAGGTACGGACTTGGATTATTAATGGTATGTGTTTCTCCAAGTGTATAGAACACCAGTCTCTGCAGAGGGGTTCTGGGTATTTGGTGGGAAAAAGCATTGAGGCCAAACACATTGGACATGTTAGGCAGGCTTCTTTCTTGTAGAACCTCCACCAGGGCTATGGCCTATGCCCCCCATTCTAATCACATTTGAGCAAAGGGCCCTGTTTTTCCTCATAAACACACATTTTGGAAACGCTGTTGTGCTAAAAAGGAAAGAGCTTTCACAGCCAGAAGATAAGAGTAGACTCTTTCCAATTGCAGCACCCTCTGAGCCTAGTTCTCTCTACTGTAAAATGAGGCAAAATGCCCAGACGCCCTCACAGGCTGTGCCACCGTGTGTGTGACCATGTGTGTGGCCATTCTGCAAAGGTGATATTTTATTCATGTGTGATTGCTGTACTCACACTTGGATAACAAGCCCCTGTGTTCAGACAATTTATTTACCGCCTCCTTCGTCTTTAGAAGAGCACTGGGTTGTCAACGAGCCTCAACTATCACAGCCAGCAGAGTGAATGGGCATTACTAGAGAGGCTAGGGAGAAAAAGAGTGTGAAGTGATCGTTTTGGGTCCTGGCATCATGGCTGTCTTTGCTTAGGAGACAGCCAAGGGTGGGACGTGTGATCTGGTGATGTGGCGGATCTGATTCTGCATCCAGACAGCCAGTGCTGAGCTCAGTGCCTGCCGCCAGTGGTGAAGCTCTTGCAGTGAAGGACATGCACGGTCTCCAGCCTCCTTGGGTTACTGTCCAGTGTGGCAGACAGACTTATCAAATCAGCAAAACCAGGGACTAGCACATGTTTTCTGTGGAGGGCCAGATAGCAGAGACTTGAGACTTGGTGGGCTTCCTGGTCCCTGTTGTAACCACCCAGCTCTGCGTTGCATGGGGGTGCAGAAGCATCTGTACCACGTGTAAGTGCAGGAAAGGCTGAGCTCCAACAAAACTTTATTTTCAGAAAGGGATGGAGGGTGGCTTTAGACTGCAAGCTGTAGTTTGTTGACCCATGATCAAAACAATAAATATACAATGGAAGAAGAGATGTGTCGTATATTCAGAGCATATGAAGGGGAATTTAATAATTCTGACTTGAGATTTGAAAGATGAGAAGAAATTCAGTAAAGCGGGCAGAACAGGGCGCTGTAGGTAGATGGGGGTGCCGGAGCGTGGTCTGAGATGGAGGAGGAGGAGGGACCTGCCCTGCTGGTCGGAGTCTGCTCTGAGACCCAGGGACTGTGCGTTCTGCAGGGAAGCTGGCGCATGCCCTTAGGTTCTGCAGCTGTGTGGGCTGCGCTGCCTTCGGGGGCACACGACACCACGTGGGAAGTGCTGTGAGGCTGGAGCGGAGAGCAAACCTCCTGCAACTCTCAGCGAGTAAATGGGCACATCCACACTGGAGTTGAACACAGGGGCGCCGGCCACGGGTTCAGGCTAGCCTGGGCGTCTGGCTTCCCTGCCAGGATGGCTGCCTCGTTACTGAGATGGAACACACAACACAGCCGCGTGGGCAGTGGCAGGCTGCAAGGTCAGCCTGGCGAAGCTGTGTCCAAGGAGGCAAGGATTGGTCCGTAGCTCAGAGGAGAAGCCTGAGTGGAAACTATAAATCTGAGTCATTTTGAAGCCTTGAGAATGGATCTGTACTCAAAGAAGGTATGGAGCCATGCTCGGCAAATGCTGCCTGCTTTTGTCAATAAAGTTTTATTGGAACTCTCCTTTGCTTGCACATTGGCTGTCTGAGGCTGCCATTGTGGGCAGCTGCAAGAAGGCCCTTTAAGATTGGTCATCTGACCCCCATAGACAAGGCGTGCTGACCCTTGGCACACAAGAGTGGGGAAAGAAAGGCGACTCCAGGCCAATCCTGGAAGTGCCCCAAATTTAATGTGCGAGGGGAGGATCCTGAGCTTCCAGGGGCCCTGCCTGGGAGTGACTGGGAGGAAGGTCTGCTTTGGACATAAAAGGCAAGAGAGTTGAGCATTCTAAGGAAGGTGTGGTCACAGTGTCAGAGCTATGGGGAGGTCCAAGAGAGGTGAGGACAGAACAGCCATCCGTTAAGTCCAGTGCAGAGGCCAATGGGGCCCTAAGGTCGTGAGAGTCTGTGCCCCTGGCTTCTGCTCAAACACTGGGATGTTTCATTAGAGGGACGGGCAGAAGCCAGGGGCACTGATCCTCATGACCTCATGACCCATAGGCCCCACATCCTAGAACCATCACACTTCAGGGTAGGATTTCAACACAGAAATTTTGGGGGGACACATTCAGTCCATGAAACTTCATTCCTAGTCCCCCAATCTTCATGTTCTCAAGTGCAAAATACGTTAATTCCATCCCACAACCTCAAACATCCTAACTCATTCCAGCATTGACTTTGAAGTTTAAATCCAGAGTCTCATCTAAATATGAGACGTGGGTGAGATTACAGGTACGATGGCTCCTGAGGCCGATTTTCCTCCAGCTGGGAGCCCATGAAACCAGACAAGTTATGTGCTTCCAATGTGCAATGGTGGGATAGGCCTAGGACAGACAATCCCATTCCAAAAAGAAGAAACAGGGAAGAAAGAGGGGTGAAGGGTCCCAAGCAAGTCCAAAACCAGGCAAGGCTTGAGAATAATCTGTTTTGGCTTCATGCTCTGCCCTCCACACCCCCTGCAGTGGGGGGGGCGGGTGCGGGTCACACCTTCTGGACCCATTGGAGTAGCAATATCACCTCCATAAGGGTTGAAGGAAAATAGAAAGGAGAGAACTAGAGGACACAGAATGGAAAGGACTGAGCAACATAGCCAGTGGCAGAAGGAATATTGCAAACATGACGCAAAGGAAAAGTTTTGCCTTGACTCTCTATAAGCCCCACCATAGCTCCAAGGTTCTCAGTGAAATCTGTCACTGCCATGTGTGTATGTGTGTATGTGTGCATGTGTGTATGAATCAAGGAAATATTTGACCAGTATATTAAGTAGAGAAGAATAATTCAGGGCAGGCAGGAAGGAGGCAGAACGATCTTGAGAAGTTCCAGGGGATGTATTTTCAGAAAGTCTTGGGAGACCACTGGCTTCCTTCCACAGGACATAGGATAGAGGTAGGACACAATATTACCTAGATCGTAAGGCGCGGAGAGGCCCAGCGAACATCTGGACTGCCATAGCTGAGATGTGGGGGCCTAACGATGTTTTCGTACTTTTTAATTGTTATTGCTGTCTCCCCTGTCTTGGGTGCGGGCTCCCTTATGATGGAAACCTGGTCTGGGTTGCTCACTACTGAACCTCCTTATACCTGGAGCTGTGCCTGGCACAAGGAGCTTGTGTATCCTCAGAACAGAAGAAACAGAGACGATTGCTGTCTTCATTTTAGAAACAAAGAACCCGAGGCGTAGAGAGCCAGGTGAGTAAGTGAAGGATCCAGACTCCTACTTGATAATTTTTTTTGCTCCTAATCCTCATGCTGTGTGGCCCAGGTGGGTCCCACCGTCTTGGGCATCTCCATTGTGTGGCTGTGTCCCCTGACCTGCAAGACCCCCTTTTATGTTCTGTGCAGGCCCTCTGATCTCCTGTTTTATGGTGGCTCTGACTCTAGTGTCTAGCTCAGGAGACTTTACCACTTCTGGAATGCATCCCTCATCCTCTTCACTGACCCCGTCTTCATCCTCGGTTAAGTTCTCATTCATCCTATGGTTTTAGGTGTACACTCAGTTATGTGGGCATGGTTGACACGACATGAACTGAAATGTCACCCCAGTATGGCTAGCTTTAATCCCTGCCTCTACTCTTGATTCTTATTAGAAAATTGCTTTTGACATACATGTTTAAAAGGTGGCATGAATGGCCAAGTGTGAGTGGGTGTAGTGGGAGTTTGGGGCAGAGCCCCTCATCTCAGAGTGTTGCCCTTTTGTGGGAATCACAGTCATCAGCAGTAGCCTGTGTAGGAGAGTGACAAGAAGAAAGGCCTTGCCTAAGGATTATTTGGAATATAAAAGGTGCTATTATTTACCTTATTTATGGAGTTGATTAAAAATCCTCAATGGCTCTACTCTTTAGAAGCCAAAGTCTAAATTCTAATCTGGTTTGCAAGCTCAGCTTTCCATCAGGCTTACCCCCAACCCAGCTTCCTCCTTGTGGGATCGCTGGCGGGAGGCCTTGTGTGCTGCTGGTGGCTGTGCAGAGGGACCTGGTCCATTAACCAAATCAAATGCAAGACCACCTGGGACTCAGCAGTGGGCTCTGTGGACATCCTCAGGCAGGTCCTGGAGGTGATGTGCGTGAGGATGTTCATCACGGTGTTCTGTTGGGGATGTGGACTTGGGGCATCCTGGATGCTGGTCTCTGAGGCCTGGATGAGTGGAAAATGGTGTGCTCAGACCATGGAAAACGTGTGCTGTGAAGGACTCGGTGTGCACATAGAGACTGGGACAGTCTTAAAAACATAGCACTTGGCTAAAAAAAGTAGGCAACAAACAAGATGAAATACACAATCATTTACATCAATCAAAAATACATGCACACAAGACCATAAAACACACTTTGTAAGAACACATTCAAATAAGAAGAAATGCATCATGAAGACACTGCCTTTGAAGGGGAAGGGAATGAGAGTGGTATATGGGACACAATGGAATTTAAAAATCTCAGCAAAAGGGTCCTTGCATCAGCTGTTGATGACAATGTGCTGAGAACTAAGGAGTATGAGGAACTCCCTCATCCACAGTGGATGTTTAAAAAATCCAGCAGGGCTTTTCTCTTCAAAAGTCTAATCCTTATAACAAGTAGTGGAGAGGATGTGGAGAAATTGGAAACCCTGCACACGGTGCGAATGTAAAATGGCATAGCTGCTGTAGAAAAGAGTAGGGAGGTTCCTTAGAAATTAAAAATAGAATTAGCCTGTGATCCAGCAAGTCCATTTCTGATATGGACCCAAAAGAAGTGAAAGCAGGATCTCAAAGAGGTATGTGCGCACCCATGTGCATAGCATCATTACTCATGATAGCTAGAAGGTGGAAATAGCCTACATGTCCATCGACAGATGAATGGATGAAGAAAATGCGGCATGTACATACAGGGGAATATGACTCAGCCTTGAAAAGGAAGGAAATGCTGACACGTGCTACAACTTGGATGAACTGTGAGGATATATGCTAAGTGAAATAAGCCAGTCATAAGGAGAAATACTGCATAATTCCACTTCCAGGAGGTACCAAGAATAGCCAAACTCATAGAGGCAGAAAATAGAATGGTGGGTGCCCAGGGCAGAGAAGAAAGGGAAAGGGGAGTTATTGTTTAATGGATACAGAGTTTCAGTTTTGCCAAATGAAATGAGTTCTGGAGATGGCTGGTGGTGATGGCGGCCCAACGCTTTGCACGTGCTTGGCACTACTGGACCGTACACTTAACAATGGTTAAGAGGGTAAGTTGTATGTTATGTATATTTTACCACAACGGAAAAATGAAGCAAAGATGGCATCCTTGATAGGTGTAGTGGTCTGGAGAATGGTCTGTGGTCCGGTGCCCACTTGCTCTGCAGACCTGATCCTCTCCATAGCACCCTCCTCTCTCCAACTCCACCTGCTCCCCATCCCAGGCTGGGGACAGTGACCCTGTTCCTCTCTAGGTGTCTGCACATGCTGTTCCCTTGCCAAAAGATACCTGTTCTGCTTTCATTGCTTGAGTAGCTCGGCTGTCTCAATTCTGCTTCCGTGGTCTGGCTTGCCTTGATTCCCAAACATGATTAGCTTTCTCTCCTCAGCTCTCATAATAGCCTCTTTCCCCACAGAACGTGCAGATGGCCCCCTTCCCCTCCCTCACCTCGGGCTAATGGGACCCTCCACAGGCCTCAGCCATGGGTGCTGGCTCCCATGGACGTCGGCAGGCATCCTCTGTTGAGGGATGTTTTATTTTCTAAGGAAGCCCAAATAGTTAGCTGCTCAGGATAGTAATAATCTTGCTTTCTGATAAATTTCAGAAGTAAGAACATAATTTTGATGATTTTGTTTTAACTGGGAATTCTTTTCGAAACCTGCCTCTCTGGCTGGCTGGCTCCTCTGTGTTTGCACACGTGCCTACGTGTGGGTGGCACCTGCCCTATTTGTGCTCTTCGTTGTTTGCTACTGGGATCAGTGGCTTACGACGAACAGCCCATGGCCCCGGGGCCTCCTCCACTGCCGTCTCCTGGGAGAAAGGCCGCTCTCACAGCCAGCCATGTGCACATCATCCAATTGGTACCCACAGATGGCACTGGCCCCTTCCTTCAAACCCGGGCCAAGCTCCAAACACAGACTGTCTTTGGAAGGAGGGTAAAGTGTTGAAAGGAAGAACAGATTCAAATGAAGCATGTGTCCCACCTGGGAGCTGCAGCTCTGGCTTGGCCCTCTCGGGCCCCTTGTTTTGGGGCCCATGCCCTGCCCTGTCCTCTGAAGGGCTCCTGGTTTGGGTGGCTCTGAGGGTACATTCCTACTTCCAGGCTGGGCACTGATCATGTGTCGTGGGTGCCTTTGCTTCTGAGTCCACACAGCTCGTGTGTCCCCAGGGACACAGGTGCCTGTGCTCAGCAGAGCTGGAAGGCCATTCAGAAGGCTGTGGGGTCAGGATCCTTGCCTCCCAGGGGGCACCTTAGGCAGCACCCAGACTTTTCTAGTGTCGGGCTCCATGCCCCGCCTGCCCCATGCCTCTCCTGAGAAGTGAGACAGATGGCCTCCCACACTGCCCATGTCCTCCTGTCACCCGTGGTAGCCCTGGTGGCTGGGGACCCCGGACCGCAGCTCTGGCCAGCACTTGGGTCTGCCCTGTTGGGTGGGCAGTGGCAGGGCCTGGACGGGGCCTCCATGCAGAGGACATGGCGGGCTCGCCCACACTTTCATAACCACACAGAGCTATGAAAGGTTCTGTCCCAGGGCTCCTGCGCAAGGCCGGCTGCCCAGCCTGGCTAATTTGTGTCCTTTCCTGAACACACAGCTCACCGAGGATTGCCAGGCTTGGCAGTCTTTGAAAGAAGACTTTCTTTCCATTTTGGCAACTCTCTCTTTAAAGACACTGCATTCTTTTTATTGGATGGGAAATAATTTCACAAGTAACACATTTACTTTAGTAATAGGCCCCCGCCCGTCCTCCCACCCTCCGCCTCCCACCAATTGAGTTTCTCTCTTATCGAGTTTTTTTTTTCTTGGCCTCTGGTGTTAATTGTCACGAGGTCAAAGTATAAACTCTCTAGAGGATCCCAGCATTGTAAGGACTTGACTGGAGATCAGAAACAAATTGCAGTGAAGCAAAAACATCAGGGCCGCAGTGCCGAAAGCTGTGAGCCTCCCAAACGGCCGTCGTGTGTGCCGCGCTGGGCCGTCTGGCGCCTGCGTGGCTTGGCTTGGCAGCCTCTTACTCAAGCTCTGTTTTCCTTGGGGGGCGGGAGCGGGGGAGGGGGTGGAGGGTGAACCAAGGAAGAAGGGAGGGCAGGACTGAAGGAGTTCAGTTGCCCTTTGCCTTGTGATTTATATCTGGTGGAGGAGCCCTGTTCCGCTTCTTCTAGCTGGAATGCTGGGACATGCTGTTTCAATATGAGACGATCAGCTGGGCCCTCTGTGGAATGTCCCTGGAGACTGCAAACGGCCTCCCAACAGGGTCATTTGTTCAGTAGGATTCTAAGTCGCATTCTCCAACATCTGCATTCTATTAATACCTTCAGAATATTTCCATCAGCTCTGGGAAATCAGGAGATGCCTTGAGAGATGTTCGGCACCAAATCCTGGAGGCTTTTAACAAATATTATTCTTGTGATGCTTCTGTGTTTTTGTGGGAAGAACCACCCCCTGCCCCCGCAACTCCACCTTGTCCTTTTTCCTTTACTGTCGTGCAGGTGGATGTTCACGTCCACCCAGTGAGATTCAGGGCGAAATGTGTTGGGCGGACCTGCGGTTGACAGGGATCCACAGCAGAAGGTGAATTTGTAAACACACGAGGCAGAGATGGCTGCAGATAGACACTTCAGGGCGCTTACCTGAGGCCAGTGGGGGAAAGGCCAGGGCCAGCTTCCTAGTCCACATGGGGCTCTGTTGTGTCCTTCGAGGGCACCATGGCCTGGCCTTTGGGGACAGGAAGGAAGAAAGATGGGGAGGGAGGAGGGGAGAGAAGGAAAGCTCTGAAGAGAGGGGTGCAGTAAGGTGATGGAAGTGAGGAGGATTTCATTAAAGAAAAATAAAATAAGTGTAATACCTAGAGCAATGAAGCTCCCATCAGTAGAACGGCCGTGGTGAGAATGCGAACCTGAGATGCAGCTGCGGCCAGGAGGGGGTGGCCCAGCACATTTGACCCTGTGAGGAGTTGGCCACATGGAGATATTAGTGGGGTGTCATGAGGGTGGAGGATTTCTTGGGAAAGACAAGGAAGAGGAGAGGGAACCTGCGATCCCAAGGACATGCATTTAATGCAAGGGACGCTCAGCCATGTTTCACTATGTGCAGACACCAGGCCAGATGCCCTGTAAGGTGGATCCCGACAGGAAGTGAAGGCCCATCAGAAGGAAGGCACCAGGGACATGGGTCTGCCCTACGAGCTCCGCTGTCACCTCACAGGGGAGGTCCCAGCATGCCCAGCCCTGCCTAAGGGAAGCAGAATGTGCATCCACCTACAGGACCAGGCCCACCTTTTCCTGGCTGCGGCAGCCCCTTAAACCCGTGTCAGGGCAGATGCTGAGTGAGGCCAGAAATGTTCATTTGGTCATTATCTTAAAAGACTACAAAGTAAGTCTCCACATGTACTTCATCGCTTAAAATTCTAGTGTGTAGGGTGAGATGGGCAAATGATAAGTCTTGATAAAAATTATGGAGCAGTTTTCTTGGAAATTCAAAGGAAAGCCAGAGTCTGCTAAGGCCTTGGATGGTGATGAATTGCTTCCTGGTCATGATCTCCTCTGCCTGCTGGAGGCCCAGGGCTGGATGATGCTGGGGGAGAGGCTCGCTGGACAGAGGGAACCAGCACGTGCCACCTAATGTGTCTGGGGCCCAGTAATCTGCTGTCCCTCTGCCCCAGGGAGGGGTCTGTGGGGCACACTCCGCCTGCTCCTTGGCCCCTGCAGGGTCGCCCTCCCCAGCCTGCAGGCCCCATATTCTGAATCACAGCCTCCCATCCCTCTGCTCTGTGAGCAGAGGCTTCAGAAGGGCAGTCATGCATGTCTTGGCTTTATATCTCCTTTCCGTTTGTCAAAATTATGCAAAATCTCCAGGAAAACAAATAATCAGTTACAACAAATAACTGGAGTCAGATCTCTGGCTCAGGAAATTCCTGGGCTCACGTGTTTGCTCGGAAGAGGTTCCCACAGCCCGGCCGTTATTTTTTATCTATCCCCGCAGGATGTCCTCCTCCTCTCGCCTCCAGGGTCCCCTGCTTCCTGTCCACATTCCCACAGCTGCCGAGGCCGCAGCTCCAGTGCACGAGGAGGGTCCTCAGTGTCTGCCCGGGCTGGTAGCTCTGCGCAGAAACGTGGCAGATGTGCAGCATCAGGAATCAAAACAGTGTTCCCACCACGCAGCACATTCTTCCTCCCCAGTCCTGTTCATTTCCTCTCCACGGGATGTGGAGCAATTTCCCTCATCTGTTGCTCACTCAGTGGGTTTGAGATTTTGTGAATTTTACAGTGATACTTAGATTCTTCCCGAATCTGTTCCAAGAGGACAAAAAAAACCAAAAAAACAAAAAAACAAAAACCCAGAAATGATGATTCGGTCACAGACTCTGTTTCTGCTTGAGGAGTTTCTGGTTTTGTGTGAGACGCGGGTGAAACCGGGGAGCAGAGGAAGGAGATAGGTGACCACATGGGGTCTTGAGTCGTGGCATCCCAAGAATGCCCTGATGAGCTGGGGCCCTCTGTTTCTGGAGAAAACATGAAAAGTCTGCAAGATAAAAGAAGAAAGCAAAAGGCAGTTTCTGTTCATTGTGTGCTGGACGAATTCCATGCAGCACTACTGCAATATTGCCTTGGCACAGAGGGTGCTCTGGTGGGAGGTGGAAAGAGGGCATGCACTCAGTATGTGACCGCCGTCCAGAGACTGTGGAAAACAGCCCACTGCAGCAGCTTCCTCCTGCACTCCCAGGCTCTGCATGGCCCCCTTGGCTCAAACTCTTTGTTTTCCTCTTCCATTAGCAACCGGGAAGGCAAACTCACATTCGCTGCTCCTCACTCACTCATCAAAAGGAGCCGGCCCCTTTTGATGTCATCCCATTTGATTCTCACAACACCAGTGTAAGCAGCCCATTTTATGGATGAGGAAACTGGGTTCAGAAATAATTCATGTTGGTTTTTTTTTCTTTGGCTTCTTGCTGCTTGAGAGAAATGGGCTGTTTTTCAGGGACTCTCATTCTTGCTACCTGATTTCGCCCTTGGTCCCAGCAGTACAGTGGGTTTCACAGATGCTGTCCCAGGGGAGCATGGCTCCCCCAGTGTCTGCACACACTAGGTGCCAATCATGTGTTGAAGGGAGCCAAAGCCCCCATCTGTGTTCTTTGTGCAAAGGTGGAAGGGGCAGGAAGCGCCTAGCAGCTTTGCTCTGTGACCTTTCAGTTTTGTGTGTGTTCAAATATTCCCACCAGCTCATGGGTCTGTTCACCTTACACTGGGGGTGGAAAAGGTTATTGACTCTTTTTGCACTCCTAAGGCAAGTCTATGAAATACTTTTCTTTTCCTGCCCTGCTTAGAAGGCCTGGAGTTCTGCATCTCACCCCCATGGGTGCCACTGGGCGAGGCTGGCTGCCTGGGAGCCGGTTTCAGTGTGGCAATGGTCCTGCAGGAACCTATTAATAGCCTTTATTTCCAGTATGTGCCCTGTAAAGCCAAGCCTCATTTTTAGCAGCTCTGTTACTCACAATTCTAGGAAAAGTTTCCTTTGAATGTCTTCCTGCCAGAAGACTGGCGGTTCAACTCCCTCCACCTCTTAGGGAAGAGGAGAGAAGAGAAGCCCAAAGACAGACAGTGGGGACCCATCCTTTACGGCAGCTACTCACACCCTAGCTCTTCCTGAAGAGGCACCACCTTTGTTCAGAGAGCTGCCTGGATGGGCTTCCTGGAGGAGGAGGGCAGGATGATGCTTGGCCGCCCGACCTGAAATCATGCTTGACTCATCTCTTCCTTCCATGCTGCTCGCCCAGTGCATCACACATTCGATCAGCTTCCCCTTCAAAGTACGTGCAGAAGCCAGCCCTTCTCACCGCATCCAGCTCTGCCTGGCTCCCCAGGCTGCCATCATCTCTCACTGGCCTCCCTGCAAGCCCCCTGCCTGGTCTCCCCTTCCCTCAGCTCACACCTTGTATCTCTGAAAACCAACAGAGGGCTCTTACAGCATGTCACGCTCAGCTCAACTGCTGCTAGCCATTCTCTGTCTCATGCTGAGCAAGAGGCAGTCTCCAGTAGCCTGTGTGCCTGACGGCCCGGGTCCTTCCTGCCTCTTTGCCCTATTCCTTGCTCCTTCCCTTCCTATGCCAGCCACCCTACCCCTGTCCTGTGCTGCCACTGTCCCTGCCTCTATGTTTCGCACATGCTATGTCCCCCATCTGGAATGCTCTTCCTCCAGGAAACATCCTGGCTCTGCACTTATGTCCCCTTATCCAGGAAGTCTTCCAGGACTGCAACTCTCAGCCCTGGCAACACCTATGCCCCTGCTCTTTCACTTCTGTCCTTTGCCTCATCGTGACCTAGTAGACAAGCCACCTGTCTGCTGCCTGGCTCCCACCACTGTGAGGAAGCCCCAGCAGTACCCTCCTGGGATATGTGCTTGCTGTGTTTGCTCAAGGAATGAGGGCTGAGCTAAGTCGACATGACATAGCCAAACTGCTTTGCACTGGGGATGAACAGCACTTTGCCAATGATGGGGAGAGGCAAGAGGGCGGAGGAGAGGGGCTGGCACATTCAGAGGGGCTATGGCCTGGGTGCAGCTGTGCCTGCTGGCTTGGAAACAGTCTTGTCCCAGGCAGAGCTTTATGGTATGATACGACTTCCTCCTCTCCTCACCTGGATATGTCTTTGAGTTTGTTTTTTTTTTTTTCTTGATGGTCAATAATTAAGAGGACTAAGTCACGCTGTGTGCTGATCACTAAATAGTTCACACTCATGGGAGCCAGAGGCAGGAGAATATGAGCCGTTTACCTCGGGTGAGTCTCTGAAATCTTAGTGAGAGTGTTGGCCATGCACAAAACATGGAGACTGGATGCTAATCAGTCTTGCGTAGACTTAAGGTAGGTGACCTCTGCTTACCCCTAGATATACTCATGAACGCCTTAGGTACCTTTTACTAGAAGAGCCACAGCTGATGCTCAGAACAGAAGGAAGAGAACAGAGGGAAGTGTGGAGTCAGGAACTCGGTGTTCCTGTTGGAGGAACCTCAGGGAGGGAGGCAGCTGCATTATACGTCAGCATCAACTGCCAAATTGTGGAACAGAACATTGAAGGAAACTTGACAGCATCTCGCCAGCTCGTCCTCTGGCTTGGGCTGGTGAAGGAGGCTAAAACTATAGCTGCCTGTCTGTCTTTGTCCCTGCTCTGGTGCTGGCAGGGTGGGAGAGCCTCCACACTCTTCCCCAAATGGAATGCATGGGAGACTGAGGCACGAAGGATTACTCTTCATGACAAAGCAAGGCAGTGCTTCTGGAGAAGGGCTCTCTCTGCCAAGACATCACATTCTCTTTACAAGCAGCTAAAAATGATAAACATTACAACTTCTAAAAAAATACTCAGAACTTGGTACTTCTACTCAGTGTGCCTGGTTTTCTTTCTAGAGTATCAAAGAACAGGCTTGTTCCCTCTTTTACTAATACTTTTGTTGAAAATCTGTTGGGGCAGCTCAAACTCTCTGGCCAGCAGAGCAGATTACTATTAGATTGTAAGAACAAATAATATAAAATCTATGGTGAGAACCGACGACTCCCTGTGTGCCCAGACGATACTCCGCCATTTCCTCCTAGGCTGGTGGGTTTCTGAGGTTGGCTCCATTGCAGCTGGAGAGGCTCTGAGGTTAAATCACTGTGGGTTGCCCAACGTTAGAAAGTCACCAGTGTGGGAAGAAAGGGCTGAGGACCGTCCAAGTACTAGCAGAGCCCCAGACATGGAAATACTACTCACGTACTGAAGGAGGAAACCCTCCCAGCCACATCAGCATGTGGGGTGTGGGGACGGCATGGCACCAGAAGTCTCTGAGGCTGGCACTCTTGTCTCTACTTCTGTCTTGCCTGCCTGAAGTGAGATAGTGATGTGAAGCCATCCAGCTTCTCTGTGAATAACTTAATGCTAATGGCCCTATCTTCCCCAACAGTGCTGGCCACTGTTGCACTCTGCATTGCCCCAGGGTTGTGAGAGCATAAAAGACCTTCTACCCAGTTTGGACTCCCCTCTGCCTTCACCTCCCTTTAACTCCTGTGGTGTTCCTTGGGCCCCTCAGTCTAAGTAAGATTGATAAATGTCAGCAGCTCAGCTTGCTTCTACTCGGATCAGTATAGAGAAATCAAGGTGAGAAGCAGGTGCCCCTGGGGCAGATAGAGGAGGCTGAGTGGTTGCTGAGAGCCCCAAGGCCAGATCTGGGGCTCAGAGGACACTGCGGGCTCTCTCGGATGCCCTCCAGGGACTCCTGGCAGGATCATTAGTCTAGCAGGCAAGTAATGAGTTTCAAATGATGAGGAACAATAGAAAGGAGGCCTTTTGGTGTCCCTCTTTCAACTCCTCCCTTTCTTTTTCACCCTTCTTTCCAGAAACAAATAAAAACTAGAAATAGCTGAAAGCCCACACTTAAATTTCTCCAAGACCAGCTTCTCAGGCTGAGCATTGCCTGCTCTTGGAGGAGTTGGGATGGCTGTGTGTGGCATTTGTGAGGGTTCCTGTGATTTCTGTGTTTTCTCCCCGTGAGGGGTCCAGGGCCCAGGGTGGCAGTGGACAGCTGCAGGGGATGGTGCTGGGGCATGCAGGAGCTGACAGTGGTGGCTGAGCCCCTTTTCGGGGGGTCTCTGACAGATGCCTGCTGAAACACTGAGGCTACTCCTACCCCCGACAGCTCTCAGCTAACAAGTGGTTGGAATGAAAATTGTACAACCTCTATGTAAAACAGTAGACAGATTTCTCAACACAACTGCTTTTTGTGTGTTAATTTTATACCATGCAAATTTACGGAATTCACTTATTAGATCTAGTAGCTTTCTTAAGAATTCTTTGGTATTTTCTACATACAGAATGTATATGTAGAACTACCATTTGATCCAGCAGCCCCACTACTGAGTATCTACTCAGAGGAAAAGAAATCATTATGTCAGAAAGACACCTGCACTTGTGTGTTTATCACAGCACTCTTCACACCAGCAAAGGTACGGAGTCAACTTCAGTGTGTCCATCTTTGGACAAAGAAAGCATGGTTCATACACACAATGGAATACTATTCAGCCATAAAAAGAATGAAATCATGTTTTTTGCAGCAACATGGATAGAACTGCAGGCCATTAGCTTAAGTGAAACAAGTCAGTCAAATATCAAGTGTTCTCACTCATAAGTGGGTGCTCACTAATGTGTACACATGCAGGTACACATTAGACACTGCAGATGGGGAAGGATGGGAGGGTGGAGTGAGGGATGAGAAATTACTTAGTAAGTACAACCTTCACTGTTAGGGTGATGTTTCCCCTGAAAGTCTGGACTTCACCACTGTGCAGTATATCCATGTAACAAATCTGCACTTGTATCCCTTAAATTTATGTCAACAAAGGTGATTTAACAGGAGACCTATGATGAAGTAAGACGTGGATCATGGCTAAGCATGAGTGCCTTTTGCCTCCCCTTGCTCTCTGTTTTCCCATTTTAGAACCCAGTGAGAGGAGTCCCCTCTTCTGCACAGTGCTGTCTTTTGCCAAAGGGACCCAAAGCTGTTGCTGGAATCAGATGGGGCACCAAGGACTGCTGTTAACAGGGCCCTAATGAATCTCTGAGTGCTGGCTGAGAGAGGAGTTGCCTGGGATTTGGTCATGTAGCCAACCTGACTTTCTCGTGAGAGCCGATTTGTTGTTAAGTTACTTGGGCCCTCTGTGCCGGTCTCCTCTCCTTCCCACCTTCAGAGCAGTTGGATACTTGGGTTCAGGAGCCAGAAGGACACAGCTTTGGATCCTGACATGGTTCTTGCTCTGCTTTGCATTATTTAATTCACCTCCTCAGGCTTCAGTTTCCTCGTCCATCTCCTGGGCCTCATACCAGCACCCGCCCCACTGAGGAGCTCTGAGTGCTGAGTGAGACAGTTGCTGTAACATATTTGGTACAGTCTAGGCTCACAGTAAAGATTCAATAAACATTGGTTCTAGCCTATCTTGGGGACTGGAACCTAAATCAACTTCCAAAAATCTGAAGACTGACATCAGATTTTGAGGCACAAAGAAAAATCGTAGAATTTTTCAGCTTTTCCTCGTTGTAGAACAAAGGAAGGAATTGCCAAATAAAATTCCAGTTATCCAGAATCATAATGAATGGACTCTTCCAGGAAAGTGATTTTTTTGGATGGTGGAGATTTCAACCCTTAGTAATAGAGGCATTTAAATTTGAACACTTTTTTGGTGACAATCTTTTTGAAATATACTTTCCAATTTCCTGCCGTCTTATGCAAAGTTTCCAGGACAAAATTCATCCATTTTCTCCTGTCTCAGGTTGTCATTGTCTACATCAATTTTACTGTGCTGTGTTTTAGCTGGAGATGGTGCAGGAAAGAAGGCTTTCTGCTAGCGCGACGGGTCTCTGTGCTTTTGTGTGTGGTGAATGTCTGCCTCACTGCTCTGAGCTGCTGGGGGTGTGGGGTGCTTGTGCCCGCTCCTGAGAGTTAGAGTTCTTTGTTCTCCTCCTGGCTGGCTCTAACACCTCAGTGCCACACACAACAGAGGGTGCCTTGTACATGTGTCTATAAATGATAGGGCGCCTGTTTAGACCATTGGGGGCCTTCTCCTGGGCTTGGGAATGTTGCAGTCACTTGCGAGGTGTTAGAATACAGGCCTTGGGCCACCGAGGTTTTACTTTCTCCTCTTGCTTCACTGTTGACCTTGTATTTCCCAGTTTTTTTTTTTTTTTGAGACAAAGTCTTGCACTGTCATCTGGGCTGGAGTGCAATGGCATGATCTTGGCTCACTGCAATTTCCACCTCCCGGGTTCAAGCAATTCTCCTGCCTCAGCCTCCTGAGCAGCTGGGAGGCTGCTCGTGCCCACCACCACGCCTGGCTAATGTTTTGTATTTTTAGTAGAGGCAGGGTTTCAACCCGCTGGTCTCAAACTCCTGACCTAGTGATACATCTGCCTCGGCCTTCCAAAGTGCTGGGACTATAGGCATGAGCCACTAGGCCTGGCCATTTCTCAGTTTTATTTTACTTTTTATCTTTCTTCACAAACCCTTAGGGGGGCCTAAACCTTCACTCCTGATGGGTCTCAGGGTCTTTGTTGGATGGGTGGACTGTCTGCAGGTCTGCCCTTGGCTGAGGAGGAACTGGAAGTGGAGAAATAAAATCGGGACTGAAAGTGTTTCTACATCCAAAGTTTCCATGGCTGATGACAGTAGTTCTGCAGGTAGGAAATGCAGTGACACTTGCCTGCCCTCCCTGTTGAGAGATGGAGCCAGCCCTCAGAAGCTCAGATGCTTATTTGAAATGCATGCTTTGCAGGAGAGTCAGGGTAGACCTAGGTCAGGTGATTCCTCATCCAGCACCTTCTGTTCCCCCGTAGTTCCGGGGATAGAGCCCATGTTCAACTGCAAGGAATGTGCAGAAAAATTTATAAGAATAGCAACAATGCTTTGTGCTTAAAATGAGATCACACATGTAATTATTGCAGTTTCTGCATGTGTTTGATTTTCTATCTTTAGGATTGCCCAAATAGCAACTTTTAAATAAATATCAAATTCCAAATAGTCCAAGCATGAATAAAACCCTCATGTAAAAACAAGAAGCTTTGCCAGGAAAACACACACACAGACACACAGACGGCCCTCTTTCCAAGGTTCCTCTTCTCTTGCAGTTAGAGCCCTGTGTATGCCACAGCTGGGTTCTTGGGCCCCACCAGCTCTCCATAACTGAGAGTGTTACGCAGGCCATGTGCATGCAAGATCACAAAAGCCCATCCTGTCTCCATTTTGCTTTTCAAAACACAGCACGGCATACAAGCTTGTTTTGCAAAGGTTGATTGGGGAAATTCCAAATTTACCACTAGTGGTATCTAAACGAGGGCCCGGCCTGGTTTGGAGGAAGCAGGTCAGTTGTGAAGAGGCTGGCACCTCCCCGTGAAGAGCTCAGGCCTTCTTCGTGAAGCTTCTACCCAGCCTGAACTTGCCTCCTTGTGACATGTGACATGACACATTGCTGTGGCCTGGAGAAGGATGCAGTGGTCTTGTTTCATTCTCTGTGAATGGGTTGGGAGTAGCCCTGGCTGAGGCTGGCACACAGTGACACCTGGTAAATGGCGCTGCTTTCTGTTTGCTGTGATCGCTGTGAGGCCCGCGTTCCTTCACCGCTCATGCTGCCCTCGAGGCCTGATGAAGTGAGGCCCTGAGATGGGGAGGCAGCTGTGGACATGGAAAGGGCTGGGACATTTCAGACATCCTTTGAAGGAGCTGGTGACTTGGGTTGGGTAGAAAGGATAAATTGGAGATAAGTTGCGAAGGCGGGACACGAGGCTATGATGCTGCCAAGACATCTAGGAGGGCTCCCTGCTGGTGCTGGAGGGGAGATGGGGTGCCTGGAGAACGAGGGTACTGACCCACTGCGTGCTCCCTGTGGGAACAGGATATGGCTGGCAGGAGCCCCGGCAGGTGGGACAGATGCAGGACATACCTGCCCCAAGCCAGCGTGGGATTGCAGCCACCCTGGCCTGAGTTTCCAGGGCTGATCCAGCTGACCACAGGCCTGATGCTCAATTTTCTGCGCTCCCAAACTCGGCTGCATCCCTGGGAGCTGTGCAAGCCCTGGGAATGGTTTCTCCACCTCCTGCCTGCCTTCACCTTCTCCTTCCTGGGCCCAGGTCAGCCTCCTCACTGTTTCCCCTGCCCTCGAGGACTACTCAGCATGTTCTAGGAGACGAATGGAGTGGCGTTTGAACTACAACAAGGTCTTGCTCCCTCAGCCTCCTTGGACCAGGATTCCCATCAGTCTCTGGTCCATCTCTGGTCAAGCATGGATGGCCCCAACGTCTGCAGAGGTCAGCCTGCTCTGTGGCTAAATGGCTCTGTCATATTTGCAGAATGATTTTCTGTGTGTGTTACTTAGTGGCTTCCCCCCTGCATGTTAGAGTATTTATAGAGAAACAGAAGCCTTATAGGTCCTTTCTATCTCAATATGCAAGTAGCTGAGAAAGAAGGACTGCAGCCGAAAGGCAGCAGATTAAAACTTCTAGACCCAGGGTGGATGAATGGCCGGATTCTTTTTATAATTTCCCAAGCTCAGTAATGAATGAAAGATAAATAGTGGTGCAAATAGTGAAAACCAAATTAGATTTGAGGTTTCTCCCCCCTCCAAGTTCATAATAAGTAATCCAAACAGTTATCATTCGAGGGGGTGAGGAAGTGATACTGTAAAAATAAATGCGTTTCTCCGACCAGCATCCTTCGTCCTTGTGTGTTCTTGCAGTGTGAGAAGGGCTTGCTGCCCGCGGCTCCACTGCAGAGTTTGGCAGTCACCAAGAAACGACTCCCCAAGAAGCAAGGAAAGCATTAGTTAAATGGAAAGGAGATCATTTCAGGCCTGGGGTCCCCTGTGAGGAAGGGAAACTTGGGAAAGTGTAAGACACTCTGTGTTCTTAGAAGCTGGAAACCTGTATCCAAAACCATCCCCAGGGTTTTGATTTTATAAGCTCTTTTGAAAGTGAAGAATGAATTTGTTTTTATGTTTTACTCATTTATTTTCGAGGAGAATGACTTTTTAAAATGAAGAGTCTGGATGACAGTGGTTCCGAGTCAAGTTCCAAATTATGGCAGGTCCTTAGTATGACCCGCAAGAAAGAACCAACATGAGGTGGGCAGCTTTGAAAAGGGACACAGCCTTGGGGCTGAGTTTTGCTTTCACCTCCCTCTGCCTCCTGCTACTTGGCTCAGTGTCCAGGCCAGGAAATGGCCCGGATGGCTCCTCAGGCTCTGTGTTCCAGACAGCAGCCCTGGGAATTCCAGCTCAGCCCCTCCACCCGGACCTGCGTGGAGGCACAGTGGTATTAATCCAAGACTGGCCGCCTGTCTAGGGACTAGGGAAAACACAATGGAATGCCTTCCCATTGGTTTCTCCAAAGTAGTCCCTGGGAAAATGAAACACCATTCTCACCTTGAGAAATAACTATCTCTCTTTCTTAACAATAAAATACAACCCCCCCACATTGTACTGCTAGTATTGTGGCTAAACAGTCTGTATCCAAAACCCTTAAAACATGTCCGTCTTTCATGTGCTGCTTTTCCCCAGCTGCAGGGTAACGTGCTATGCTTTAATTTTTTTCCAACTGATTAATTAATCTAGTCTGAACAAAGATAGAAAACCGAATTTTCCAATGGCATTAACAAACACTATTTACATTAGCTGAGCCTTTTCTTTACATACACAACCTCTGTCCTTATGCACCGTCCACATTCTGCACATACAGAAAAGGAGTTTCAGCTGGGCTGTGGAGTTACCGAGGGGCAGAGGCGGGATCTGAACCCAGCTCTGCTCTGACTGTGGCCTGTTGCTCTCTGATGCACCCCGTTGCCCTCCTAAGGGCAGCAGTAGCTTTAGGCACAGCTGTAAGGAAACACTCTTCATGCTTATCCTGTGTTCTTGAGTTGTGGTATTCATAGCTTTCAATGGATTGTTTAGTCACACCAAGCACAATTCCCGTTGGATGCTTTTATTTTTCATATTTGTTTTGAGGGTTGCTCTTACAGCTCTTAAGAATAACACATGGACCCTTGACTAAATGGAATGTCCTCTGATCATGCAAATCACTGAGAGGTTCTATGTGCAGCATAACTGACTGGAATTAGTACAGAATCGTGAAGTTTGGCCTTTTGAAATAGGTGGAGGGCAGTAGATTGTTTTGAAGATCAGATGCACAATTATGGACTCATCAGAATCTAACTTGGACCACTGAGTTGATGCCAGATGCTGTGTTGTATGTATGTACGTGTGTGTGCATGTGTGTATGTGTGTGCATGTGTGTATCTGTGTGTATGTATCTGTGTGTGTCTGTATGTGTGTTTATCTCTGTGTGTATGTGTATTTGTATCTGTGTGTATGTGTATATTCTTACATGTATATATGTGTATATGTCATGTGTGTGCATATATGTGTCTGTGTTAGTGTTTGTGTGTGTTGTGTTTATATGTGTGCATATGTGTGTATTCATGTGTATGTGTGTTGTATGTGTATATATATGTGCATGTGTGTGTATGTGTGTGTTGTGTGTGCATGTGTGTGTGTGTCCATGCATATGTATCTTTGTGTTGACTTGAGAGGCAAGGACTGTGCTCATCTAACATCCTTCTCTTAACAGAACTTTAATCTCATTGTGAGTGGCAATGAGCTCAGTGGGAAAGGCTCCATTTCTCAGCTGGCCTTGCTGACAGGTGGCCATGTTATGTGGCAGTGGTCAGTTGAAGGGGGATGGGGAAGCTCCTTCAAAGGGGAGTGGAGGCTGGCAGCATGTGCTTTTTCCCTTCCTCCCTGCCTTGCCTCCTGGAATGGGGGAGTGGAGGGGTTCATCACCGATGGCCAGGTGGGGCCGGCTTGTTCATGAGGATAAGAGTGGCTATCAGGGTCAGGAGTGGCTATCATGGCACAGGAGACAGAGGAGCTTGGGACGCTCCAACTTTGAGAGCGGGAGCTGCTGCCTGCAGACTGGCTGTCGTGTGTGAAGACTCCCTGTTTGGTTTAAGTGGTCTTAGCATAGCTGAAAGCAATCCCCAGTGGAATTGCTTGCATCTCTTCCATACTACACAACTTTTACGCGACCCCTCGAGAATTCCTCCCTTGATCCCATCACATTCCTGTTGAACTCTAAGGGGGCGCTGTGGGGAGACTTCCCGGAGCAGGCCATGCTGTGGATGTGGCTCTGACCCCATCCAGTCTCAGGAGCCCGTCAAGGATGGCCCAGCTTTTCATAAGGAACTTGCCTAGGGCAGCCAAAAGATCAGAGAACATGGACTCAATCATTTCTCAAGTTTGTAAAATGTGCCTAATGGCTCTCGGGAGGAAGAGGTGAAAGGCTGGAGTGGAGGAGAATGATGGTCATGTTTGTGGAGTGGGTGCCCAGCATCTGTGCACATTCGATCCACTGAACATTTCTGAAAAATGGCTTTGTGAGGCATGGCCAAGCCGTCAGATGTACCTTGACTTACAATGGGGTTATGTCCCAACAAACCCATGGTCAGTTGGAAGTACCATTGACAGTGCATTTAATGTGCCCACCACACTGAACATCACAGCTTAGCCCAGGCTGCCTTAACCACGCTCAGAACACTTGCATTAGCCCACAGTTTGGCAACATCAGCTAACACAAAGCCTGTTTTAGAAAAAAGTATTGTCTATCTCTTGTAATTTATTGAAATTGTACTGAAGGTGAAACACAGAATGTTTTCAAGTATATTCAAAGAACGATTTGAGTGCTTTGAGTGCTACATGCGTGTTGCTTTCATACCATCATAAAGTCAAAAAATCGTGTTAGGCCACAAGTTGGGATGGGCTGTACCAACTATCAGCCAGCATTATGCAAAGTCATAGAAGCCCATGAGTGACTCAGGGCCATGAAATTCAACTGGTTTCTCTTTCCTTTTGGACTTTCTGAATAGTGAAAGGACACATTTAGTGGCATTTTGTAGATTATTTGTAACTCCCATGCTGTGCCTACACTCTAGAGGAGTAGGGGGGGAATGCACAGAAATGAGCATGCCTCCCCCAAGCTTCCGACGGTTGGTAGTCCATGCTTCCCCGCCATACACATGGGCCAACCCTGGGCAACACCACCGCAAAGCAAACCTTCCCTGGGGAAAAAACCAAAAACCAGCTAGAATGAATCATGACAATGGAAATAACACCTTATGCACCCATTCCTTTTGCTTTCTAATCTGTAGAATATTTTTAGTATTTTTTTTTCACATTGACTCAAACCTAAGATGATATTAACCTAAAATGATAACTTAAAATCCAGCATGTCTTGAGTTCTGTCTACAGCATCTTTCTACCATTCATGCATGTGTTTATTTAACAAACACTTACTGAGCACAGAATATATGTGCTGTACCTCACATACTTTTTGTGGATTAGGGACATGGAGTTGGGCAAAATTGTGTAGTGGAAGGCAGCTAGTGGGAGAGACAGTAATCAAACCAGCTGAACATTAAACATCTAACTGCAAACTTGGTAGATGGTTTGAGGAATAGTGTGCTAGAAGCACCTGAGAGTGGTATTGGTGAGGGTACTAAATGGAGTCAGATTTGGGGTTGGGGGAGGACAGGGCCAAGAGGAGCTTCTCCCTCAGGAGGTGTCGTTTGAGCTGAAGTCTGAAGGCCGAGTTAGGTGTGAACTCATTGGTGTCCAGAAGTCCAGGAACAGGAGGCCTTTCAGACTGGGAGGGTGGATGCATGGCTATTTTGACTGGGTATAAAGGCCAGTTGAGGGTCTCCGGCTGGTGACGGAGGGCAGCAGGCTGAGTCACAAGCAACAGAGGACCCGGGAGGGAGTAAGTCTGGCCAGGACTGCACTTGATGACCCTGAAGGCTGCAGGGTAGACAGGGAAAAGGCAGGTCAGAGTGAGGATGGCAGGGGATGACCAGGGGGCCTCTTGGGGTGCGGGGCAGGAAACCTGGGCCTGGTGGGCTTTCCTCAGATGCCCACCCATTCACAAGGCTTGGTGATGGACTGGACGTAGAGGTGAGGGTAGAGGTCATGGGAGGCCTCAGCTCGGGCTCCTCATGTTGGGATCCTACAGAAAGGTGTCAGGGGATCCTTTGGGCAGGGAGGGGCTATGGTGAATCTGAGGCCCCGTGGGACAGACAGCTAAGCGTCCAGTGCATGCTGGTGTCTGCAGGTCTGGAGCCCAGTGTTCAGACATGACCAGTGGTCACATGTTTGGGAGTTCTCAATATGTGGATAGCAAATAAGGCCATGAGTGGGTAAGATTGCTTAGAGGGAGAAGAAATGTATTTTTGATACTACATTTACAATGCTGACGGTGTGTCTCTTCATGTCGGGGGCCTGGATGGCCACTCTTTGCTGCTAGGCTCCTCCTGCCACCAGTCTATGCGTTACTTTGTCACTGATATGCTTCTTTTTTAAAAAAAAATATTTAAAAAAATATTAATTTTTTTTAAGAGACAGGGTCTTGCTCTGTTGCCCAGGCTGGAGTGCAGTGGTGTGATAATAGCTCACTGCAGTCTCAACCTCTTGGGCTCAAGCAATCCTCCTGCCTCAGCCTCCTGAGTAGCTGGGACCATAGGCTGACGCCACCATGCCCAGCTAATTCTTTGTTTGTTTATGTAAAGATGGCTTATGTTATGTTGCCCAGGCTGACTGCTAAGCTTCTGATGGAGAAAAAGTGAGAAGCTGTCTTTCCTGGCCATTCTCACCGTTTAATGAGGTGTGAGCAGGGGCCAGGCTGGCACACAGCCTCCTGCTGTACCTCCTGCTCCCAGGAGGGGGTCTGTGCACCCGCAGCAAAGAAACCTACCCTCCAGAGGCTGATCTGTGACCTTTAAATTTACCCTGAAACAGGGGCACGTTAACAGAAAAAGGCTGGCAGCAAATGCCCAACTGGACAAAAAACAAGCAAAGAAGGAGAGAGACGGGAGGGAGTTGTCCAGTCGGCAGGGGTGGCAGACACCCTGGTGAGTGCGTTCCTTCTCATATTCAGGGCAGGCCTTAGTGGGAGCAGGGTCTTCAAGAGCAATCCCAGGGTGCAGCTGAATCCCCACCCCACCCCAGGCTGCTGGGACCCTCAGGGAGGGGCCTTCTTTTCTTACACCATTTGCTGGGAAATGGACGCCTTTTGTTAAGATGCAGGGTCCTGGGTTTTGTGTAAAGGCCTCTGTGTGAGACTGAGTTTTGGTTTTCATGCGAATGTTGGTACCCGCGCTGCCTCTTTGCTGCGTCACAGGGTGTGATAAGTTACACAGAGGAGGGCCCTGAGGACAGATCATAGCCACAGCCACTAACATGAGCCAACCTCAGGTCAAGATGTGAAAATAAATATCCAGGCCCATGGACTAGACCCAAGGCTGCAATGATTGAATTGCATATAAAGACTTCATTCAAGCCTCTTAATATGGGATTGCAAAACCTGCAGGTTTGCCGAGTAGCTAAGGGGATCTGGTAAACAAACCCGGGCGTAAGCACGGTGAACCTTGCTTCTTTTCATTCCTTAATCACTGGCCCTGGTTCGTTCACAGTGGACACCAGTACTCAAGATTTAGAACAAGGTATTTTAAGAAAGAACAAAAAACACTGATGATAAATATTACTGGGATCACAAATCCCTTTCTTGGGGGTGGGGGCTAAGGTGCTGAACTGGTCCTTGTAAGCAGGCATCTGTGTACACATTAGTCCCGAGCAGGGGATGGCCAGGTGTCCAGCCACCCACTTTGTCTCAGGTGGGCCATGGTCCTTGCTGTACCAAGATGTCACATGCATGTCTTCCCATGTGGGAGCTTTGCCAGGGATCCCCCCTTTATGAGCCAGCCTCATGCTCATTCTGTTTCTCACCAGACATCAGGTGGCCAGGATCATAGCTCACTGCAGCCTCAAACTCCTGGGCCCAAGCAATCCTCCCGCCTCAGCCTCCTGAGTAGCTGGGACGACAGGCTTGAGCCACCACATCCAGCTAATTGTTTGTTAGTTTCTTTTTGTAAAGATGGCTCATGTTATGTTGCCTAGGCTGACTGCTAAGCTTCTGATAGAGAAAAAGTGAGAAGCCATCTTTGCTGGCTGTTCTCACCTTCTAATGAGGTGTGAGCAGGGGTTTGGGAGCAGAGAGAATGTACAAATGAAGATTTTAAAACATATCTTTGGTAAAGTAGTTATGGCTGGTATTTTGGGTCATGTTCTTTAGTTCTTTTTTCCTTCAGGTTAGTCATGAAAATAGTTACATCGATTTGTTTGTTTACCAACATGCTTTGAGGTGTCAGTCAGGTCTTCAGTGTTTCAGAAGTGATTCTTGTGAAGGTTGATGGGGTAGGAAGGTGGGTTAGGGAAGACCCTCTATAAGAGGGTCTGTAACGAAGGAGATTGGGCCGGTGACTCTCCCAGGAGCCTGCAGGGAGTGTTGCCTGGTTCTGACCAGCTCCTATGGCCCCCGTGGGCCCCGCTAACCCATAGACCATGTCCCTTGTTGCTGGAGCCGGGGAGGGCATGGGACACCCTGTGCTGTGGGACCCTGGCTCAGCCCTCATGCAAACAATCTGAAGCATCTCAGAAGCCTGCCCACCTGCCTAGGGCAGCAGCGTTAGGGTCAAAGAGCCCAGTGAGCTAGAGACATTAGCAACGGAGGAGTGCAGTCCTTAAAACAAAGTCAGAGGAGAACTAAGGATGTTCTGATAGTTTCCTTTTTCAAGTTAGAGATTGTCCTTGCATAAGCCCCCAGAGTTCCCTACCTCAGCTTAACAGGAGCCACACTTTTTGAAAAGTTGTGACTCAGGGCTTCTTGAAATACAACTTTTGCAACTCCAATTTACTGCTCAACAGGAGTTTTGGAATGTTACAATGGAGATTGAAGTTTAAATTAATATAAAGTCTGGAAGAGCTTATATTTCTGTTCCAAAGACTTTTGAGGTTCTTATGTAAAAGATATACCTGAGAGTGAAGTCATATATGTGATGTATATGTAATGTTATGTACATATATTAATATATTTAACTGAAAATTAAGTCATATCTATTTATCTATTTATTTGTCATTTATCTATCATCCAGGTATACCACATATACATACACATTTATGAGGTCTAATTTTCACCTATTTACATGCACAAAAATAATTTTTCTTTTTCCTTCTTTTAAATTTTATTTTATTTTATTTTAAGTTCCGGTATACACAGGCAGGACATGCATGTTTGTTACAAAGGTAAATGTGTGCCATGGTGGTCTGCTGCACCTATCAACCCATCACATAGGTATTAAACCCCATGTGCATTAGCTCTTTATCCTGATGCTCTCCCTCCCCTTCCCCCCAAAAAAGGTCCCAGTGTGCATTGTTCCCCTCCCTGTGTCCATGTGTTCTCATTGTTCAGCTCCCACTTATAAGTGAGAACATGCAGTGTTTGGCTTTCTGCTCCTGCCTTAGCTTGCTGAGCATTATGGCTTCCAGCTCCATCCATGTCCCTGCAAAGGACATGATCTCATTTTTTTTTATGGCTGCATAGTATTCCATGGTGTATATGTACCACATTTTCTTTATCCAGTCTATCATTGATGGGCATTTGGGCTGATTTCATGTCTTTGCTATTGTGAATAGCGCTGCAATGAACATGTGTGTGTATGTATCTTTATAATAGAATGATTTATATTCCTTTGGGTATATACCCTGTAGTGAGGTTTCTGGGTCAAATGGTATTTCTGGTTCTAGATCTTTGAGGAATAGCCATACTGTCTTCCACAATGTTGAACTAATTTATATTCCCACCAACAGTGTAAAAGCATTCCTATCTCTCCACAGCCTCACCAGCATCTGTTGTTTTTGACTTTTTAATACTAGCTATTCTGACTGCCGTGAGATGGTATCTCACTGTGGTTTTGATTTGCATTTCTCTAATGCAGTGATGTGGAGCTTTTTTTCATGTTTGTTGGCTGCATAAATGTCTTCTTTTGAGAAGTGTCTGTTCATGTCCTTTACCCACTTTTTGATTTTTTTTTTCTTGTAAATTCGTTTAAGTTTCTTGTAGATTCTGGATATTAGACATTTGTCAGATGCTAGATTGCAAAAATTAAGAAAATGATTTTTATTGGTCACAGGCAACAATAGAAGAGACAAGATACTTATTGTTTTTTTTTAAAAAAACTTTTAGTTTAGAAATAATTTCTAACTTACAGAAAAGTTGTAAGAACAGTACAAAGATCCCATTCAAATTTCTCCAATTTTCCCTGTTATAAACCTTACAGGAAAAGGCCCTGACTCAAGATCACATGTTGCACTCACTTGTTGTATCTCTTTAATCTTCTTCAATCTGGAACAGTTTCTCAGTCTTTCCTTGAATATTATGACCTTGATATTGTTGAAAATTGCTGCCTCGAAATTTTGTAGAATATCCCTCCACTTGGTGCAGTCCAGTTTCTCCTCTGGATTAGAGTTGGTTTCCACGTATTTTCACTGAATTGTCACGTATGTGGTAGTGTGTTCTGTTACCTCTTATCAGTTGGCAAATTGATGCTGATTGCTCTCATGGCTTGTGACACTGACTTTGATCACATGATTAAGATGCTATCTTAATAGCCAGGCTCCTCCACTATAAAGTTACTTTTGATTCCATTTGCAATCATTCAGTAAGTATTTGGTGTGGAGATAACGTTGAAACTATTTAAGGTCTCATGCCTCATCCATTTGCCTACTTAAGTTTTAACATCTATTGATGTTTCTTGCCGGAATAGAGGACTGCTGAGAGGTGTTTTTCAAATGTCATTATTTTTTCTGCATTTATCGGTTGGCATTCTACTAAGAGGTAGTTGTTTCTCTTTCATATATGGACATGTGTACATACGTGTGTATGGTTTTAAAACATTATTTTTGTGCATTCTCATGAATTCCTGTTTTATTCAATGAGTTATAATGCATTGCTATCATTATTGTCTTGATGTCCAAATTACCCTGGATTTGGCCACTGACAGCCTCATCAGCCTGGCTTCTGTGTTTCCTGCACATGTGCCCATTATTGTTGGAGCACGTTCTTATTTTCTGCCACATCAGGATACTCCAGGGCCATCTTGTGCTTTCCCTGCTAACCCCTGAACCAGACATTTTTCCTTGTGGTAATGAAAAATGCTATTTGGAAGCCAAGATCTGCAATGTAGGTGTGACCTTTGTTACCAAGGGGTCCTTGTCCCCAGGTACCTTTTGTGGACAGCATTAGGAAATATATTTCATCATCTATCTCTATATCTCTACACACATACACACATCTATACATACTCACATCTATACTTCTTTCCACATTTATCAAGTTAAATTGGAAACCATGAGTTCACACCAATGCCTCCCATTTCAGGCCCACAGCACTCATTCATTCCAGCCTTTCCCTTTTCTGCATTTGTGAGGCTTTCTCCCCACAGTGAAAGGCTGGCGCCACCACGCCCGGCTACCATGAAGAACCTAGCTCCTTGTTTACAATTTACTCAATCCCCTCTTGGAGGCTAAGCTTCCACCTTCCACCCTGCTGGGTGGCCATCTGCTCAGACCCCTGGGACAGCCCAGGCCTGTGCCGGGCTGCCTCACAACTCCATCCCCAACTTTCTGGTGTTTTCTTTTGTTTGTTTTTAATGTGGGGGCTACGTACTATAAGACTTGTGAAAGATTTCAACAGGAAAATGAGTATTTGCAGCATTTTAAAACCTCAGAAATCTAGAGAAGGCAAGAATGTTAGGAATAGACTATTAAGAAGGAAGCTGTGTCTGGAAATTAAGGCAGGCTTGGATGTTGGGGGTCTCTATCCCAGCACCCCAGAGCTCAGCGGTCAGCTGTGCCTTGCGGAGATCCTCAGGCCCCCTTTTATGCTCCGTATTGTAATTTGAAGATTGGTATTTATGCTCTGTACAAACAATTTCATTAGCAAACTCAGATTAATGACAGTTCTGCCTTAAGTCTTACAGATTGTTTAATGGATGGTTGCTGAACCCATTAAGATCTGTAGCAATTAAAATAGTTATCTATTTTTTGAATAAGATAAAGTTGCTATTCTGTATTTGTCTTAATTCTTTTGTTTTCATTCATTATCTTGCAGAGCACATTCACCCTGTGTCCTAGAGACATTCTCAGGTGTTTAGATCGGGGGTTGCCCTGCCGTTGGGAATCTGAAGTACTCCTCTAGAGTGTCTTCTTCTGGCCCTGGTAGGAACAGATGCTTGAATGATCTATCTGGAGAAGACACTTGGGAAGAAGCCAACCCCTAAGAGAAGACTGGATTTCCCTTTTCAAATACAGAAGGGGAACCTGCACTCTTGTGTAACAGGTGCTGTAGCTCCTGCAGGGAGAGGGCAGCAGGTGAAGGGTAGCTTGCTCCCAGGGTGACTGGCAGGTGCGCCGCCACACTACACAACTGCTGCTGAATGCCCTGCTGGCCCCAGGGACCCCGAATGCTCCCCAGCAAGGCCTTCCTGCTCTCTTCTTCTAGGGAAGTCTGGCCAGAGCCAGCTGCAGTCATTTATGTGGAATGCAGGTACAATTCAACACGGGCACCCCCCAGGGTGCCTCAGATGAACGGCTAGTGGCTCAAAATTAGGAGACTTTCCAAGGGAAGGGAGGAAAAAGGACTGTGTCTGGATGAGGGGGAAGGTGTGAAACCAAGACCTGGCAGCCTAGGGATGCGGGGGCTGCCTGAGCTATGGGCCCCCACGGTCCTGGAGCCAGCCTGTTGTGGGCCTGGGGAGCTGTGGGAGTGCAGGAATCTGCGTCCTGGTCACAGTTCTGACACTTGGCTGACAACTCTGTCAGCAGGTGGGGGCTGGGGGATTGCCTGGGGTGGGGAATTCCTACCCAGTCCATTTTTGAAATTGGTGCTCAGGGGCCCTGCTGCTTGAGAGGCTGACTTCAGGGGACTCCATGTGACAAGAGGTGAGAGAATAGATGCCTTTGGGTGTGTGACCCTTGTGAAGCAGGCCCCATGAAGGTCACTCTGCATTTATTAGTACTCACAGAAATCGAGTTTAGACTCAGTGCTGTCTGACGGAAATAGAATATGAGCTTCAGATGTAACGTTAAATTTTTTGGCAGCTACATTTTTAAAAAGTAAGAAAGGAGCAAGTGAAATTAATTTTAATTTTAATGGGATATTATTGTTATCCCAATATATCCAGAATATTAACCTATCAATATTAACCTTGTGAAATTATTAAGGAGATACTTTGCATTTTTCTTTTCATACTAAGTCTTTGGAATCTGGTGTGCATTTCACACACAGAGCACGTCCCAGTTCACACCAGTCGCATTTCAAGGGCACACTCAGGGGATGAAGATGGGCTGGACTCTTTACATTTTGGATCTGACTAAAAATGAGGAGATGGGCTTCCAGAGACTTTGTGTCCAAACCACAAGTGACTAAACCCTGGTTATGCTGGGAGAATCTGGGAGACAGCTCCTCAAGAAATGTTATCTGTCCATCATTACAGCAACCAAACCACGATACTGGATTGCCTCATTTGTGTAAAGTCCTCTAGGCCTTGTGTGTGTGTGGGAGGTGGGGCGGGGGGGGGGAGCGGGGAGGTAGGTGCCTGTGCAATAATAAAATACAACTGTGATAAAAGGTCTTACATTGAACTAAAATGAGCGAATGCCCACTACTAGGTTTACGAACTGTGTCTACACAGTTACACCTTCCTAGGCCAAGACAGGAGTTCTTGGCCATTTCACCATTTTGTGTAGTATTTTTATCAGAAGATTACAGATGTTTTCGTAAAAATACCACACAAGGTTTAAAAAAATACTACACAGAAGGTTTAAGATGGAACACTTCGTGACATTATTTCTAATATTTTTGTTACGTTATGTAAATTTAAGACTCTCAATCTTGTTGTGAAAGACAGAATATGCTGGACAATTAAGGAGATGATTTATTTAGGCTGTTGCAATAGGGGAGAAGTTTCATCAGTGAGGGCTCAGTGAGATTCATCATTCCCAGGGATCAACACTCACTCTTCCCTTTAATGCGACCTTTACACTCACATTTCTCTTCATCATTTTAGGCATTCCTCTTTCAATAAGACTGGCCTTCAATGTATTAACACTCTGGACTGTGCCACCCCCTCTCAACAGGTGATTGAACCGATTCACAGGAATACCACCAGCAAAAGTCCTGATAGAGTATTTCTCAGACCCACTTCACCTCACTCAGGAAGATGATGATTAACCTTGGTGAATATTGTTCACCAATGATGATCTTCATTCCTCTTGAATAATAGGGGAGAATGACAAGGTTGAACTTTACCTTGTCCTGCAATACAACAATTGATGGTCAAGAAATCCTCCTCTACCCTCAAAGTAAGTCATTACATAAGACACCTGAGCTTGTATGTTTATTGCAGCACTATTTACAATAGCAAAGATCTGGAATCAACCTAAATGTCCACCAACATCATCAACAGGAGACAGGATCCAAAAAAAATGTGAGATATACATATACATATTCATACACATACATATGCGCACACACGCACACACACACACACACACACACACCATGGAATACTATGCAGCCATAAAGAAGAATTAAACCATGTCTTTTGCAGTAACATGGATGGAACTAGAGGCCATTATCTTCAGTGAAATAACTCAGAAGAATAAAGTCAAATACTGCATGTTCTCACAAATGTGACCTAAAAATGCATACCCATGAACATACAAAGTGGAAGAATAGACCTTGGAGACTCAGAAGGGTTGGAGAGTGGGAGGATGGGTGAGGGATGAAATACCACCTACTGGGTACAATGTACACTATCTGGATGATGGTTACATTGAAGGCCCAGACTTCACCACTTTGCAATGAATGTATGTAAGAAACCTGCACTTGTACCCTAAATATATTATAAATAAATAAGATATCCTCATCCTCTTCTACCGTTTTGTGATCTAAGAGAGAAATGGACAGTCCCACAGGACCCCCTGCCCTCCCATATTCCGGGATGAGACTCTCCTCTAGCCTGGCTCAGTGGCTTGGAAGACCTGTCTCCTCTCTCTTGTGAATCCCAGGAGACTCTGGACGACTCCCTGTTTAACTGCTTTAACACCCCAGGCTCTTGTCCTTTCTCAGTGGGTTCCAAGCCACTAGGCAGTCCCATTCCCTGAGCTTCTACAGTTCCCCAGCCAGGCTGCTGGTGTTCTTGTGATGCTGTGCACAGGTATGGTTACCTCTTGTACAAGGGTGTGCATGACCTGAGCATTCTGCTCAACTTCCTTCTGACCTGTCCAGGGGAATCCAGCCCATGCAGGGTCTGCTGTGGGGTGGGGCTCTGGGAGGTTTGGATCAAGTCCAAAGGCTTCAGCTCACAGAGCTTCTGCCATCCTAGGCAAGGGCCACTATGAGGCAGCCTGGAGTTCTAGGGGATCTGGCCATCAGGCTTGAATTCTCAGTGACACCAAGTCAGGAGGGAGGGAGAAAAATGGGAACTGTTTGCTGGGAGAGTTTTAGGTATACACTGAAGGAAACTGATGATCTGAGTAAGGTGACAGAGTCTGATCTAATTTATAAGTAGGTATCAATACCGTTTTCTTCAGAGTGGGAGGAAGTCAATTACTTCTTTGCCAGATAAGACAGAGAATGCATATTCATCAGGTACCTTGATTTACAAAAAGAGGCAAGAAACAGCCCAAAGGCAGGGCCAGAGTTCGATAAACCCAGGGAGTGCTATGGTTTTCTACTCAAACACAATTCTCTTTAACTATCCCCCTTTTGATTAAAGATAATATGAAAGAAAGCTTGCTCTTGATCACAAAATAAGGCTGCTTTCATTAGATTTAGCCTACTTATTTATGTCGGTGTTGTAGGATGTTAAATTTTCTGGCCTTGAGTTTGCTGTGCTGGAAGTTTTCATAAATAATCTCAGATTAGATTTCTTAAAGCCTCTTGATGCTAAGCAGGCAAAGCTAGATCAAACCACCAGATTTCACTTGCAATATCTATAAATTTCGTCAAATTCTTCCCATCTTGAGGTCCCCACCCAAGCTGTCCTAATGTTCTTGGGCTGGTCAGGAAGTAATTTTTGCTCATCTGTAAGGCTGAGAACATATTTGCCAGGTACCACACCAGTATTCCTGGGAGAGTTTGTGAACATTGGCTCCATACAGTCAATCTTAGTTCCTCAAAAGTGTCTGTTTATATCTTATTAAATGACCATCATTCTCAAATATGACATTTCAGTCATGGCCTTTGTTATGGAACCATTGTTTCCAATTTTGTCTTGTTACAAGGAGGACAGATTCTTATCCAACCTAGACAAACTATTATATTGCCATGAAAATTAAGAACACTCAATAAAAGTTCTGACTTCTGGAGGGCCCAGACAAGGAGAATATCACTTATAAATGTTTTATTTCCACTTACAAAAAGAGTCTAATAAATTGTTATTTACAGATAGCTTAAGAGGAAAGCAAAAACACTCACCTTATGTATTCAGAGAATAGAACATTAAAACATCAATAATATTCTAAACAAAAACCACAGTTGTTCCTCATCTGTTCATTCAGCCCTAAGCAATTAATTCTTGGATCTTGGGTCAGCAGTCTCACAAACCCATCTACTTCTCGACTAGAGTCTTAGAAATCCTGACTCAGTCCACAGACATGGTTTAGGCAATGCCATCAGAGATCTGCACCTGAACAGGTACCTTTTCCATAGGGTTCTAAGAAAACTCTTTTTTGAAACCATAGCACCTTGGCCTATAGCTGATTGTAAAGCTTTCAAAGAACCATCAGAGTAAAAGAAAAAAAAAACTATGTAGATGAAGAAAGACTTACAATGGCTGTGGTTACCTTATTACTGACCATTTTCAAAAGTGAAAGTCTGATGAGAGTTCATGACAAGAATGATCCAACCAACAGGGAAATTGTGCTGTTGCTCTGGCATATGCAAAACATGGTAGTAAAATCAGTCCAAGTAAACTTAGATAAAATACCCACAAACATGGATAGCCCCATTTTCAAAGAAGAGTGGCTGTCACATCTAATTTATGAAAATGGATTAACATGATCTTTATGGAAACAATATCTTCAGATACAACACATAATAATACTGACATAATATATGAAAGCATATAGTTAAAATATATCAAGAATATATGAAGTGCAAAGGGACTCAGGAAGGAGCAGGTCCTGAATGTCTGTACATTATAAAACTTCACGGGTAAGTGATGTGAAAGCCCCAGTTGAAAACCACCAGCTGAGTTAGAATGGCGATGATTAAAACGTCAGGAAACAACAGATGCTGGCTAGGCTGTGGAGAAATAGAAACACTTTTACACTGTTGGTGAGAATGTAAATTAGTTCAACCATTGTGGAAGACAGTGTGGTGATTCTTTAAGGATCTAGAACCAGAAATACCATTTGACCCAGCAACCCCATTACGGGGTATATACCCAAAAGATTATAAATCATTCTACTATAAAGATGTATGCACGTGTATGTTTATTGCAGCCCTATTTACAATAGCAAAGACTTGGAACCAACCCAAATGCCCATCAATGATAGGCTGGATAAAGAAAACGTGGCACATATGCACCATGAAATACTATGCAGCCATAAAAAAGAATGAGTTCATGTCCTTTGCAGGGACATGGATGAAGCTGGAAGCCATCATTCTTAGCAAACTAACACAGGAACAGAAAACCAAACACTGCATGTTCTCACTCATAAGTGGGAGTTGAACAATGAGAACACATGGGCACAGGGAGGGGACATCACACACCGGGGCTTGTTGGCGGGTGGGGGGCAAGGGGAGGGAGAGCATAAGGAGAAATACCTAATGCATGCGGGGCTTAAAACATAGATGATGGATTGACAGGTGCAGCAAACCACCATGGCACATGTATACCTATGTAACAAACCTGCACGTTCTGCACATGCATCCCAGAACTTAAAGTAAAATTAAAAAATAAAATAAAATAAAATAAAATAAATGTATACATTGTGGAATGTCTAAATCAAGCTAACATGCATTACCTCATGTATTTATAATTTTTTGTGGTGAGAACACTTAAAATCTACTCTGTTAGCACATTTTATGAATAAAATTCATTGCTTTTTTTTTAAAAAAAGAAAACCACTGGCTGAGAAGTTGTTAGATTCAAATTAAAGAGGGAAAATCATGATGAAGTTGACATTTAAAAAATAACTGAAGATTGGGCATGGTGGCTTATGCCGGTACTCTCAGCACTTTGGAGACTGAGGCAGGAGGATCTCTTGAGGCCAGGAGTTCAAGACCAGCCTCGGCAACATAGTGAGACCCCTTTCTACAGAAAAATAATAAATTAGCCAGACATGGTGGTGCTCACCTCTAGTCCTTGCTAAGCAGGACGCTGAGGCAGGAGGATCACTTGAGCCCAGGAGTTCGAGGTTGCAGTGAGCTATGATCATGCCACTACACTCCAGCCTAGGCCACAGAGACAGCCCCTGTTTCTAAGATAACATTAAAAAAAAAAGGTGTAATCATGGATTACTGAGAAATTGTACCTGGCTACCTACTTAACCAAAGTGACATTAAAGGATCACCTGAGGTCGGGTATTCGAGACCAGCCTGGCTAACATAGTGAAACCCTGTCTCTACTAAAAATACAAAAATTAGCTGGGTGTGGTGGCATGCCTGTAGTCCCAGCTACTTGGGAGGCTGAGGCAGGAGAATCGCTTGAAACCAGGAGGTGGAGGTTGCAGTGAGCCAAGATCACACCACTGCACTCCAGCCTGGGTGATAGAGAGAGACTCCGTCTCAAAAATAAAAAAGTTTTATAAGGAAACGTAGGGGGTAACATGACTATAAAGAATCTTAATGCTTTCAAAATGAGAATATTTGGTTCTCTTAAATAATCAAGAACATTAAAAAGTCAACATAAAGCACAAGGATCTTTACCTTCTAGGCAGCTTACTCAGAAGGCAAAGGAAAACTTTTTCAACATCTCAGTGACAGCAGACCAAATGTAAACGTAAAAAGTTCTTTTTGAAAACTGTGTAAGTAATTCCATTAAACCTTAGCCAGCTTTTTTTTTTTTTTTTTTTTTTTTTTTTTTTTTTTTTTTAATACAAACCCTTGTGTCGAGGGCTGACTTTCAATAGATTGCAGGGAGGGAGCTGCTCTGCTACGTACGAAACCCCGAACAACCTTAGCCAGCTTTGACCACTGCAAAGAAAAATCACTTTCTGAGAACCTTCTGCAACTTCCTATATTCATTCAGGTTTTGTCCTGTACTTTCCTCTTTGTTATTATGGAAAAATAAGTCATTTTACTTTAGGACAAAAGTACTCTCTTTTCCCTTTAGCAAAAACATATCCTACACAGATTGCTTACAAAGTTGTTTCTCTCTGCTTTCATTGCTTCCAGTAGAGTCCAGTAAAATCATATATATTGAATTTAACTTTTATCCAAAGTAATTTCTATGTCACACAGCAAATTAGGAGGTAAATAATTGCAAACTGTCACACACCAGCATTTTGCAACAGGTTAGCAGAACTAATGAATACACATTTCACAGCTTTCTAAGACCCACATATCCCTTATACTACAACTTCTCAAAATGCCAAAAATGCGCGTCTTCACTAATAGGCTCAAATATATATATAACCTCTCTGTACATATAAAAATAAGAGGCTGAGCACGGTGGCTCACACCTGTAATCCCAACACTTTGGGAGGCTGAGGCGGGCAGATCACAAGGTCAGGAGTTCGAGACCTTCCTGGCCAACATGGTGAAACCCTGACTCTACTAAAAATACAAAAATTAGCCGGGCGTGGTGGCGAGTGCCTGTAGTCCCAGCTACTCGGAAGGCTGAGGCAGGAGAATCACTTGAACCCAGGAGGTGGAGGTTGCAGTGAGCCAGGATCGCACCACTGCAATCCAGCCTGGGCGACAGAGTGAGACTGTCTCAAAACGAAACAACAACAACAAAAAGAGGCAAACATTACACAAAATTAAAATTATGCTTAGTAATTAATCCTTCAATGTTCTCTTACTTACAAATGATCTAGGTATATAATAAATATTCATTAATTAAGCATCAGTCCCGGTTTTAAATTACCTAAAGATCTTGGAAACTGTAAACTTAAGTTGACTTAAAGTTGACTCACTACAAAACATACAAAACATGATTACTTATAAATAAAAGTTTGTCAAAATGATTTAATTTTGTTAAACGCAAATTAAATTTTTCATAATATTAAATATTTAGTATGGGAGTGGTGGCTAACACCTGTAATCCCAGCACTTTGGGAGGCCAAGGGAGGTAGATCACTTGAGGTCAGGCACAGGCCTGGGTCTCCGGAGCACCAGTCAGGAATGGAGCACCAAGGGCCCCAAGAGCCTCGTTACCTGGGGATCAACGGGGGCTCCAGGTGAAGTCTGGCCCTATCCAAGTCATGGCACCAAAACTGAGAAAGAATGCACAGATCAACTGAGACTGCTTTATTTGGGCTGCTGTAGTGGGGAGAAGGTTTTGCAGTGAGAGGCATCTTGAAGTGAAGCTGGCAGCCTGGGGATGTGTCAAGGCAGGTAGACAAGGAAGGCATTCAGAGTCCCTTGGGATCTCAAGAAGAGGAGACAGGCGATGTGTGAGTGACTGAGTGAGGCTGGAGGAGGGCCTTATCTCAGAAATGGGACGGCAGGGGGTCCTGGGGGGCTGTCCATTTCTTGGAACACTTCCCAGGAGAACTGGGCTTAGGTAAAGTTCAGCGTTGCCATTATCTTCCAAATTAATGAAGGCATATTAAAACAGAAATCCTTTTCTTACTGAATATAGTCTCTCTCTCTATGTATATATAGGAGATGGGTTCTTGCTCTGTTGCCCAGGCTGGAGTGCAGTGGCATGATCGTGGCTCTCTGCAGGTGTGACTTCCCAAGCTCAAGGGATCCAGTCCTGCCTCAGCCTCTGGAGTAGCTGGGCCTACAGGCATGCAAACACCACACTCAGCTAATTAAAACAAAATTTGTAAAGATGGGTTTCACTATGTTGGCCAGGCTGCTCTCCAACTCCTGGCCTCAGTCATCTTCCTGCGTTGGCCTCCCAAAGTGCTGTGATTACAGATGCGAGCCACAGAGCCCAGCCAATATATTTTATTGATCCTTCGATTACTAGTGATTCAAATCCTTGTAATTAACCATCTTATGTAAGAATAGAAATAGAATTTTTAAAATTATTCATCAATTCTGAAGCAACAGTTTCTCTGTTGAAAAATATTTTGATTTATGGAGAGATTTGTTGCCTTAAACAAAAGGATTGTTATTTCAGTGAAGGCACTGGATTCCCTGTTGAGCAGATTTGGGGGCAGCTCTTCTTTCTCTGGGTAATGACATTATCAAAAAGAGATTCTCACAATCAGGTGAACCCCTACACTCAGCACAATTTAGTGATTTTCAAAGAAAAACCACATCTCAGGATATTTAAATTTATGGGTTACATTTAGCTTTTCAGTAATAAAACTGACTGCATAAGTAGCAAAATCATCCTTTCACAATGTAACTTTCCTACCAAAAGCTTTTCATCGTTGTATTTCCTTAAGGGATTTAATAATCAGATTAAATTATAGAAATTCTTGATTTTAGGCAGCTACATAGTTTTTGAAAAAGCTGCCAACTATTTTTTACATTTACAGGAGCATACAAAGAAAGAAACAGAAGGATGATTTCTGGGAGCAGAACAAGATGAGGGTAAATTCAACTCTAGGTTTAGAAAGGGAAGACGGTTGTGTGCTGTCTGGCCAGTAAGCAGCCCTGAAGTGGTCTGGGAATAACTTCTCATCCACTAACCATACAGGCTCCTAAAAGCACCACATCCATGTGCCAGTGAGGGACATTTTCCTCCCCTAGACCAAGGGCCACAGCTAGGGTTACAAATGGCGATGGTGGAGAAAGTGGGATCCTGTTGCAGCAGGGGAAAGCCCTACCTCAGGCTTGGTCAAACCAGCAGCATCACCAGAGGGCAGGCATCATCCTCTCTTCACCCTCCTTACTGTACCCTGTGGCAGGCATTATTGTTTCCATGTTACAAATAAGAAAATGGAGCCCCAGGGCAGTAAAGTGACCTGGCCTGAGTGAAAGCTTCAGGGTGCAAGTAAGCTTGGGTTTCTGACTCTGAGGCCAGCACTCCCCCCACTCCGGGGAGTCTGCCTCAGGGAGGAAGACCTCCGCATTTAGATGACTGTGGGGAACAATGAAAGGAGACCTCTGCCTTTCTGTAAACAGCACACTTGACATAAGTAACTCTATCTTGGAAAACAACTCCATCTTACATCTCAAAAGGCGTCGTGCCAATAGAGAAAAGATGTTCCCCTAATCAACAGAGACTGCACCTAACCAGACAAGGGCATGAACAGGCACATGCTTACTATCAGTCCTTGCCAGATGACTCAAGGGCCATAAAATGAGCAGAACTTCACTAGCTAACAAGGCCTTCTTGGCAGATGCGCACTTGACCAGATAAGACGTGACCCTTTACTACCAGTCTTCACCAGAGGACTGTGGCCATAAAATGAGTGAGACTTCATCAGGTAGACACTGCTGTCTTGGCAGACTCTGTCCTGCTGTCACTTGTGATAAGCACCTGGCATCTGCTGATGAAGCCTCTGCCCACATCAAAGCCTCTTCCTTGCAAGACACTGGCATCCGTCGGGATCAGCCCAGGACACTCCCCTTCTCCTCGTCGCTCTCCTTGGACTGCTTCATTAGTTCCTTTTCTGACCTCCTTTTCTCTTGATGTTGAACGTTACTTTGTTTGATGTGAAATGTTTAATCTATAACATTTATATATTGATTAAATATACTACTATGTATGGTTTGCAATATTGACTGACTTGTGGAGTGGCTTGAGACTGTGTTTCCACAGCTGATACTAAGAATTGCCTCCTTGAGAACTCCAGGTAGTTTGTAGCTTTTATGATTAAAATAGCCTCCGTAAATTCTGACCTGTGGAAAGACATGTATGGGCCTGGTTATATCTCATCTTACACTGCTCATGACTGTTTCCCATTGGGTGAGGCAGACAGCAACTGTCATGTTAGAGCAGAGGAAGCAGCAAGATTGTTTCTTTATCTAGAAAGTAATAGGGTGGCTAACACCCAAGAGGTGACCTTCCCATGGCCCTGGCCTGGTGGCTGGGGGGCGGGGGTGAGGGAATGCCAAAGAGGGGACATGCTCTTGGTGCCAATGAATGCCCAAGGCCAGTCTGATTGCCTGGGCTGTGCCTGTTACAAGCACGTTACCTTGGGTGAGGTGTGGTGAGGCCAGATGCAGGTCAGGAATAACACCAGAAAGAATTTTACAGTTTGTTATTCTCATGGCTCCTTGGGGAGGCTCGGATAGGGTCAGGAGGCCCTGAATGAGGGGAGTGAGCTCAGGGCAAGCTCCCTTGTTGCAGTTTCTGCGTGAAGGAGCAGGTGAGGCCAGGCAAGCAGGCTGCGGATTGGTGGGTTTGAACAATGTCAGGGCTCCGGAGCAGTGGGGCTGTGCTGGGCTGTCTGGTACCTGTCCTGGGGTGATGAGGGCAGGTGGACAGTGGCCCAGAGTGGAAGAGCCCAACAAAGGCAGCTGGGGATGTGGAGTGAATCTGCTCAAGAAGGGGAACTGACTGACTTCTAGCCAGGGCCTGAAAACTGGATCAGGACAGCATTTCAGAATTGCAGCACCCTGCCCCAGCCTGGCCCCTGCTCACAAACTCCTGGGCACACCCCAGCCGTACCACCTGCCCAGCTGACTCTTGGCTCCTTCTGGCTCCTGGGAGCAGAGTCTGACTGTGTACAAGGCCAGAGAGTGGAAGGGCCCCCACTGGGTCCAGCCTCAAAGCAACTGAAGAGGCTTCAAACTACTTGAAGTTAACTTCTAGCATCTCTTAAATATGCAAGAAAGGAAATAGAGATTTGGGTGTTAGTCCATTCTAACGCTGGTAATAAAGACATACTCAAGACTAGGTAATTTATAAAGGAAAGAAGTTTAATTGACTCACAGTTCAGCATGGATGGGGAGGCCTCAGGAAACTTACAATCATGGCGGAAGGGGAAGCACACACATCATTCTTCACATGGTGGCAGGAGGGAGAAGAATGAGTGCCCAGTGAAGGGGGAAGCCCCTTATAAAACCATCAGATCTCATGAGAACTAACTCACTATCAGGAGAACAGGATGGGGGAAACTGCCCCCATGATTCAATTATCTCCACCTAGTCCCTCTCATGATACATGGGGATTATGAGAACTACAATTCAAGGTGAGATTTGGGTGGGGACACAGTCAAACCATATCAGGTGTTAAGGAAGTGAAAGAAAATTGTTTTCTTGAGGTGGTAGGTCAGGACTGAGTTGAATCCCCAGTGTGCAAGGTAAAGGCACCAACCTTCCAAATGACTGTCATGAGAACAGAATCCTTACCAGCTCTCACTGCCTGCTGCTCAGTCGTAAGCCAAGCCCTAAATGGGGTTTTCCATGCAGATTTAATTTACTTACCTGAGGCTTACCTTACCCAAGGTTGCATGTGTCCACGGCAGAGCCGGAAGTTCAGTCTCTAAGGTCCATGCCCTTCTCAATACACGACATGATTTCAAATGGTAAACTCGTCTTCCCTGAATCTCCTACTCCAACGCCTCCCAACTTCCTCTACCTCTGCTCCCAGCCCCAGTCATTGAGGGCTGTGCTGATTTTGACTTGGAAAAGTAAGGAATCAAAAACCATCACTTCAAAGGCTGACCATAAGGGCTGCTGTGAGGTATTCAGGGGGACAGCATGAGAGCTTCTTCCCCTGGAAATGTTTCCCAGACTTTTCCAGAGAAGGAGCCCAGTAGACAGACGGACTGCCCTCCTTGGGAGATGTGCAGCAAAGTGAATTGGGTAGCCAGGTGCAAAGTCAAATACGTCTTGGAGGCCTTTGTGTCAATCTTATAAAGGCCTCTTTGCAGTGATACTATTGTTTTCTATCATGTCGGCTAATTATTCAGTAAATCAGGTCCTCCAGGAAGTAGTACTATATTTATCCAATGGCCTTGTGTCTTTCTGTGATCCCTGAAGAAACCTTTTTGGGCATAAATAACCCAGCATCAGATGAAAGCTTTTCTAGCACTTCCTGTGGGGCCCAGCCCCAAGTATGTTCTCAGGAAGAAATCAATTACCTTCATTTATTCATGCTGCAATCATTTGCTCATTCGCTTGCGACTTCCTGTTGTGTGCCGGGCACTGTGCCTCCTAATGAATAAGAAACACTGTCTGTCCCCAGTCCCTGGGACTAGTGGGCGTGTGGCATAGCCCAGGGTCAGGTGCCTGGAGCCAACGCGCCCACCAGTGCCGGCCTACCTAGCAAGTCACCAAGGCCTTTTCAGGGTCTGGTTTATCTCAGCTGAAATGTACGGGAAAAGTAGACGTCAATCAGGTGGAAAAGGGCAGAGAGAGCACCGTCCAGGCAGAAGGGAGAGCGTGAGCAAGGGGCCCGTGGGACTGAGTGCTGCGTGTCGCTGCAGAGGGGCATGAGGACAGTGCTGGGCAAGGCGGCTGGGGGTGGTGCGGGCCGACAGAGTCCCCAGGCCAGGTCAGGGGTCCGGGCCATCCATGGAGAACAAGGAGTCATTACAGAGGCTCGGTGGCGCGCGGTGAAAATGAGGTTCTTCTGGGAAATTTTAGGCTGCAGGATGTGAGTGGCCCACAGCAGGGAAGGCCTGGCAGGCAGCGAGAGCTTCCGGACTGGACCCCAAGAAGGAGGTCAGGCTGGGAACACAGACTCGGAGGTTCCCTATCCGCAGATGGTACTGAGGCTACTGCGTCGGGTCAGATCTTCCAGGACAGGGGAGGAGGGACACGGCTGCGGGAAGCAAACCCAGAGCCGCCAGCCCGGGACCAGCGGGAGGCCAGGGAGCAAGGCCACGGCGGAGGCAGCCAGGACCCCAAATATCAGAGGCTCAAATGAAGTTGACGTTAGCTGTTTTATCTGTTAATCAATATATTTTTCTTTATATTTCTTTCCATTTAGATTCTCCACTTCAGAAGATTTAATTTTTTTTGGATTGACAAAAATTGTATATATTTATGGTGTACAACATGTTGTTTGGAAATACGTGTATATTGTGGAATGGCTAAATTGAGCTAATTAACACATGCATTTCCTCACATACTTTTTTTGTGATGAGAACACTTAAAATCTACTCTTAGCAATTTTCAAAGATAGAATATATTGTTATTAACTACAGTCACCGTGTCCTACAATAGATTTCTTGATCTTCTTAAGATTTTGTATCCTGTCTTCCCAATCGCTTACCCCAGCACCCCTCCCCTGGCAACCACCACATTTTTTTTCTTTTAGTTTTCTCTCATCTTTCTGTCTTTTAAAGATGCATCTGTTCTTTGATTTCGCTGAAGTTCTTTACAGAAGAGGGCCAAGAAGACAACAAACATCTATCACCAAATCTTGGATTCTGGAGAATTTTGTTTTCTTTCTTTCCTAAAAATTCCTTGAAAGAACAAGAGCAAGCTGATGATTCATTTGAAAACAGTCATGTGCCAATTTTGGTAAAGGCTCCTGAGTTTCCTGCTTGATGGAGCAGCATGGGGTGAAGGGCTGCACGGGAGAATGTTTTGTTAGTAACTGAGAGTCAGAATTAAAGAGTTGAGTGGATCCCAAGGAAATCCAACTTTATTTTTTCTGCTTTCCCCCACCCCCCACGAAGAGTTTATTCATTATAGGACTTCTTTGTAAAGTGATCTTTGTGTTCTTTTTGAGCTTGAAATTATACTCAAATGTTCTTCTGGAATGTTTTCATTTTTCCTTTAAAATAATACATGTATTGACTCCCTGGAACTAAATTAAATGAGGCAACAAGGCCAGGAGAGAGCGGGCAGCTGGACATCACTCTGATTCAAGGACTGCTGCGAGGTGCATGCCCCTTGCTTTGGTCAGTCTGGCCTTGGGTAAGCTGTGGTTCACTTTTTAAACACACTTCAGGGCCATCCCTCGCCAGTTGTGTGACCTTGGGCAAGTCCCTACTTCTCAAAGCATTAGTTTGTACCTCTGTGGAAGGGAGAGAATAATATCTAATCTATAGGGTGCCCCAAAGATTAAATGAGACAGTGTATTAGAGGCATAGCATATAACGAGTGCTCAGAAAGCCCAGCAGTTATTTTCTAAATGGACAGGTGCCAGGCACCAGTGGCTTAAGCCTGTAATTCCAGCTACTTGGGAGGCTGAGGTGGGAGGGTTGCTTGAGTCCAGGAGCTCGAGACGAGCCTGGGCAACATAGCAAGACCCCATCTCTAAAAAAATCAAGTAGAATTAAATTAAAAATAAAATAAAATAAAATGTACAGGCCATACACACAGTTCATATGGGAGGAAAATCTGTTACAATGGGAAAATACTACCACTGACACATCACGTTATGTAATTACGGTGTTTCCAAAAATGCCGAGATGTAGGCAAGATGTGGCCATTTGCTTAGGTGAGGGTACAAACCGCAGGAAACAAGGGACTCTCCAGTAGGTTGGACGCCCCATTTTGGATTGAACAGTGAGATGCCAGGGTAGTCCGAGGGACCCCACAGGCAGCTGGCCTGCCCTAGAGGATGCATCACATCCCCTGTCCCCTGCAGGAGTCCCTGTCCTACTCACCGCTCTGGCTTGTGGCTGGGGCTTCTTGGCAGGGCCAGGTGTGTCCGTGCCTGAGTCACTGTGGCCAGGGTTGACTCAATGTTCTTTTGTCTGTGGATATCGCATGGAATGTCCCTGTTGATGAACCTTGAGGTGAACTGGAAACTCCAGTTTATGGGACCTCTTCTCCTGAGACATCCATAGTGAGAGGGGGATGGGGGCTAAAAGTCAGATGAACTAGGGTAAGTTCAGCCTTTAGTGCACATAAAGGTTAAATAGTGCAAGAGCACACACAATGTTCAACAAAAATTGGTTTTGGTATTCAAAATATTTCTCACAAAAATCAGCATATGGGAATATCAAGGAGGCAGATGTTAAAATTCCTTGCCATCATCGCCTGCGTCTTTACGCACGTGGTACTGGCACAGGCTGATGCACTGAAGGTGCTCTCATGCTTCCTCTCTGTGCCTCTCTGTGCCCCCAAGAGAGCTTACCTGGCCCTGGGTAGCTTCTCTCACACATGTCATTTGCCTTTGAAGCAAATTTGTTGTGGATGGTCCACGTGTTCACTATCAGGCCACTGTGATGTCATTTTAGGACCACTGCCCTCAGGAGCTTGTCAGCCTAATTGGGAAGACAGATAAGTGACAGAGGAGTTTAACAGGTACTGAGGCAGGAGAATAGGGTCTGGAGGCAGGGAACCTAAGGCTGTTTCACCCCAACTTCCTAGAACTAAATTGAAAGGAAAACCGTAACTTTCCATGCCTAAGTAAGCAAAAGGATCAGAGGCTACTACTCCAATCCCCCACCTTTTCTGTGCCGCAGATTGAAAATTGTCTTCATTTGCAACTTTTTAACTTCATCTTAGCCTCTAATTGGTTGCAAAAAGCAACCAATCAGATACTCGCATAGGAGTGTGCCCTTTGTAACTGCACTTCAGCCTCTGGTTGGTTGCTTTTGCAACCAATCAGACCGATTGCAGGCCACCACTTCATTTACATGAGGGGAGCATGAAGTGGCCAATGATCCTGACAATATTCTGTCCGGGCCCTTGAGCATTGCTCAGCAGGCTTCCACACTGTGGAGTGTACTTTCGTTTTCAATAAATCCCTGCTTTCATTCTTTCGTTGCTTCATTCGTTCATTGCTTTGCTGTGCATTTTGTCCAATTCTTTGTTCAAAATGCCAAGAACCTCAACAACTTGCAGTCAAGACCCTGTACCAGTAACAGTGCTGTAACAAAGGCAAACTGAGGTGGGGAAATTGTGAACAGAGGTAGGAGAGCACAGACGAGACGGGGGGAAGGTGTTTGCCAGGGAGATGCCAACAGGTGTGGGGCAGGAGGTGTGAGTGTCTCACTTTCCATTTCATCTCTGACCCCTCTGTGTCTCACTGTACCACGCATTGTTCAGCACATCTGAGTGACCCACCACAGTGCGGTTCTATTTATACCCACATTGTAATTTGCCACCGTTCAGCACAGCTCTCTGCCAACCTGCTGTCCTGCACAAGACCAGGTCCCACCCCCACCCCCACCCTGCCGTGAACCATACTAACTTCTCCGCATCTGTTCTCTTCCAGGAAATGGAGGTAATGACTTCTGCCCTGGAGGAGTAAATGGCATCTTCTATGTTGAAACCACTTTCAAAGTTTTCAAAACTATACACCCATCATGTATCACTAATATAGCTCAATATACTAGGGATCACAGTCCTGACTTCAACTGTTAGTGTAATGTCTCATCAACATGGAGAACACGTTATGTGGCGTTTTACTGTCATGAGCAAAACCTTCTATTTCCCCAGAAAAACTGGCAGATATTAGCATTAATCTGATTTTTCAAAGAAGTTAATTATTTCCCAGAATAAGTCACTGTGACTTATCAAAGGGCCTTGGGTGGTGGGAAGTAAAGCCCAGACTGCATTCTTGAAGCTGCTAGTCTTTGCCAGCTCATTGCAAATTGAGCAACACTGATGAACCCACAGTTAATCTATGGAGTCAAATGCAGCTGGACAGAAATGCCTGGGGATTTTCCCTGTGAGATTCTCTTGCCCTTCTGGTGATGGTGAAGGACAGCGCCACCCATGGCAGGGGCGGTCACTAGTCTCTGGCATTTACTTGACCTCATGGCTGCCATGAACACCAGGCACAGCCTTTGCAGGAGGCACTGCTGTCTTCAGCCTGCCTGGCCTGGGGGTGCGGACAGGAAAGGGATATGGGCTTTTGCAAAAGGCCCCTAGAGCAAAGTCAGACTGATGGCAAAGGCTTGAGTGCTGGATGGGTGAGGGGGATGCTTTCGCTTCAAGTTTTACTGAGTAATGAGGCGTACTGAGCAAAATACACTTGTCCTTGGAATGTGAGGCACACACACAGCAGGCATGAAGTTATAAAAAGGAGGAGCTCCTTAGTCTGCTGAACTTAAAGACTTATCTTGCCTTCCTGCTGTTAATTCTTTACAGAGACTTCCTCTTCTCCATTTCCCAGGGTTCTTCATGGGGATGTGCTTGAGGGAGAATGGGCAATTTAAGAGAAAAGAATTCTTCCAGAGTGGGTTGTGGAGAGCACTGGAGAAGGTCTGGGCTGGAGCTAGAGATTTACCTTGGCTAAAGATAATGTGGTGTATATACACAATGGAATACCATTCAGCCTTGAAAAAGAAGGAAATATGCCATTAGTGGCAACACAGATGAACCTAGAAGACATTATGCTAAGTGAAATAAGCCAGGCACAGAAATACAAATACTGCATGACCTCACTTATATACGGAATCTTAAAAAGTCAAACTCATAGAAGCAGAGGGCAGAATAGTGTTTACCAGGGGCTGGGGGTAGGGGTGGGGAGATGGAGATTGAAGAGAAAAAACCCCTTTTAAAATGATCCATCAGAAACACTCATTTGTGATTTCCCCACAATTGTGGTGCTCCAGGGAACCTTAATGATCAGTTACTGAGCCCTTATTATCTTCCTGGCTTCGTGCTAAGCCTCACTCATGTTCCCAACAGTCCTATACGATATTTTAAGTATTATAATCCCCATTTATAAGGGGCAAATGGAGCTTGAAGCCACGGAGTATGTAGGGAAAGGCGTGCTGCTGGTAAGTAACACAGCTTCAGCCTTCTCTGATCCTGGGGCCCCTCTCATCTGTGAGCTCCTGCTCCTGTGCTCCCTGGCCATCTTCCCAGGCTGGGGCTAGGGCTTGTCAAGCTGTACTCCGCCAGGCGGGGATATACAGGCACCTCAGGAGCTTGTCTCCAGCTGTCTGGACGCCAGATCCCTACTGCCCCATTCATATCCTGAGTTCAACAGGTTAGCATAAGGTGTCATTCTCTATTGCTACGTTTCCCAGGGAGCAGAGATAGCAAAATGTCTCAGCACAAAGATTATGTATTTCACTAAGCAATTATAATTTCAACTAAAATCAGCTGGGTGCAGTGGCTCACGCCTGTAATCCCAGCACTTTGGAAGGCTGAGGTGGGTGGATCACAAAGTCAGGAGATGGAGACCATCCTGGCTAACACGGTGAAACCCCGTCTCTACTAAAAATACAAAAAATTAGCTGGGCGTGGTGGCGGGCGCCTGTATTCCCAGCTACTCGGGAGGCTGAGGCAGGAGAATGGCATGAACCCGGGAGGCAGAGATTGCAGTGAGCCGAGATAACGCCACTGCACTCCAGCCTGGGAGAAAGAGCGAGACTCTGTCTCAAAAAAAAAAAAAAAAAAAAAAAAAAAATTTCAACTAAAATTTTTCCCTGCCTAAATCCGATTTAAGCAAATGTAAAAAGTACTATTTTAAAAAGTCAGGCTTAATGGGCTGGAAAATTTTTCATTTTATGATACTTTTATTTGGATCTTCCACAATATTGATAGAGTCCTTAAAATTGCAACATTTTTTCAAGAGGGGATTCCCAAGATTAGATATTTTACTAACCAGTTATAATTTCAACTAAGGTCTGTCCTAACCAACTCTCAGATATGTGGCTGGGGGCTCCACCTTCCTCCTGGTGGGCAGAGTCCATCTGTGGACACATCTGCCCGCCTGTCCTGTTGGTGTCACAGGAAGGCTACGGGAGGGAATGACTGGTTGCCCATCAAGATGCACAATTTACAGTGAAAAATTGTAGGAGAAATATTCTTGATTGAAAAGGGGATTTCTTGTGTTTATCTACATTGGCTAAACCTTCTCTTGGCTCAGCCTTGGATTTGTTGGATGTTGTGTGGTGTTTCTAAGGCAAACTGGCTGATGAATTCTCTCTCTGAGCTGATCATGATGGGAAAGTATGTCCCTTGCATTCGTCCAGCATACTGAGATTTATTTGCATTGGACAAGATCTAAAATGGGTTATTCCCCAAAGTATTCCAATAACAGATACAACTCAGAGGAAGCTCCTTACCCGAGAGGCCGGCAGCTGGGTGAGGGAAGCAGGGCTTTGGAGCTAGGTCAGACCCCAGTTTTGTCGCCTGTGAGCTGTTGCCTCAGCTGTAACCTAACATCCCCACAACGCAGTTTCCCCATTGGCAAACAAGCAAAGCAAAACAGTGCTCATCAATTAGTGCTGTTCGAGGTTTCAATTAGAGAAAGTGTGCAAAGCACTTGGAAGAGCACTTGGCTTCCCTCTAGGATTGTGCACAGAGGTCTCCAAGCTCTTCGTGTGCTGTCTCTGCAAGGAATCTGCTTGTTTGCAATGGTTAGAATACTAGAAGGACTCTCATACCACTCTCACGACAGACAGCCAAGCAGGTGGAGTAGAAGAAAGGACTCTGGAGGACAAGGAGGTCAAAGGCTCTGGATTGGTTTCCTGCAGCTTAACAAATTACCATGAACTTGGTGGCTTGACCCAACAGAAATTCATTTTCTTACGCACGCAGAGGCTGGCAGGGTCGGGTCCCTCTGGGCTTTCCAGGTGAAAGAGAGAGAGTCTGTTCCTTGCCTCTTCAGCTTCTGGTGGCTGCCGGCCTTCCTGGGCTTGTGGCCACATCACTCCAACCTCTGCCTCCCTGGCCATGCAGTCTCCTCTGTGTTTCTATATCACAGGGACAGAGATGATTGCATTTAGGGCCACCCACATAGTCCAGGGTAAATTCCTCCTCTGAAGATCCTTAATCACTTTTTTTTTTCCATATAAGATCCTGTTTACGTCTCTGCATGTATCTCTGTGTCCCCTCCTCTTCTTCTAAGGACACCAGTCATTGGATTTAGGACCCAGCTTAAATGCAGTATGACTTCATCTTAGTTAATCACATCTTCAAAGAGCCTGACTCCAAATTAGGTTGCATTCTGAAGTTCCAAGTGGACAGGAATTTAGGGGACACTATCACCCCACTACAGTTTCCATTTGTGGGTGGTAGTGCTCAGTGAATTTGTAACTAAATGCTTGCTTTCTCAATTGCTCTCTCCTTGGATGAGCAGGGAGTGTGTCTTATTCCCAGGACTTAGCAGTTATGCACTAGGCCTCTAGAGATGTCTGATAAATGGATGCATTTAATTACTAAATTGTTCACATTCTCCTGTATTAACTAGGAAACTCTGTTGCATATTTACTCTTAGAAATGAAAGGCAACCAATTTATTTTATTTTTATTATTTATTTATATTTATTATTTTATTTTTTACTATTTGTTTTTTACTGCTTTCCTCTTAAAATAGGAATTAGTTCTGAATTGCAGGTCAGTTCTATTAGTAATGCTCTTCATGGATACAAATACTTTACCTTCCATTTGGAACTGCAAAGCCCAGCATCCCACAAGGATGGACACTCACTATAGCCTGGTGCCTGCGGAGTATTCCGAACGCGGGATCCAAGGAAACCACGAAGCCTCCTCTGCGGGCTCCCTTGCCCCTCTGCGGTTCAGTCGGGAGACGCTCAGGCGCTGGCAACAGCCTCCAGGTGCCGTTCCCTGCGCATGGCCCCATCTTTGCGGGCAGTGTCCAGTGGGCTTGTGCTCACACCTGCGCTGGGGGCTGCATACTAGACGGCCCTGGACTACTGAAATAGTGGACAGAAGGGTCTCCCGAGAATGTCCAGGGTGGGCAGGCAGTGCTGGGGAGCCAGCGGGAAGGGAAGGGAGCCTGAGGCAGAGAAACGCCCACGCGGGAGCTGCTAGTGCAGCCGCTGGGCTGCAGTGGGGGGACTGGGCAGTGGCCCGCAGTGTGCAGCAGGCCCTGGAGACCAGGCGAAGGGAAGCCATGCAGTGAACCTGGCCGCAGGTACCCAGGTCAAGGCTGCGTTAGAAACCTTCCCCAGCAGCCCTGCTCATCTTGCTGCAGCCTCAGCCTCTGCTCCCAGCTCACCTGCCCCACTCACTGCTGAGCTGCTGTGTTAGTCTCTTCTCCCACTGCTGATAAAGACATACTTGAGACTGGATAATTTATAAAGGAAAGAGGTTTAATGGACTTACAGTTCCACATGGCTGGGGAGGCTTCACAATCATGGCAGAAGGCAAGGAGGGGCAAGGGCAGGTCTTACATGGCGGCAGGCAAGAGAGCATGTGCAGGGGAACTGCCCTTTATAAAACCATTAGATCTCATGAGACTTAGTCACTATCAGGAGAGCAGCACGGGAAAGACCCGCCCCATGATTCAATTACCTCCCATCAGGTCCCTCCCAGGACAGGTGGGGATTATGGGAGCTACATCTTGAATTCAAGATGAGATTTGGGTGGGGACACAGCAAACCGTATCAGTTACTTTGTTATGCCTGCTTTGGGGACAGATTTCATCTGACTGGTGGTCATCCCTGCAGATCTCAGAATTGATGTCACTCTGTCACCTGCTCTGTGACCTCACCTGAGGCCCCCAGAAGAGGGGACTCCTGAGGCCTGTGCTGTCCTGATCCGTGGCTGCTGAATTGTCTGGGTCAACCAGGCAGGAAGCACAGAGGCACTGAAAGCCTCTTCCTTGTTCAAAACATGTTTCCTGAACAAAGGAACGAATGTGGATGGAAGATTCGGGGCTCTGCCAGGGCTCAGCCTGGGGACAGTGCCCTAAGAGCCTCATGAGGTAAAGGTTTATGTTGGCGATCAGCCTTACACATCTAAGGATTTGGGGGGCCCAGTGGGAAGTGGGGGTCAGAGGAGGCATCAGAACACCTCCAGGCTGAGGGGCTGGCACCACCAAGTCCAGTGCCAAAGCAGGGCTGCAGCCAGGAGCTCCGGGGACGTCCACATTGTGCCCATGCAGGCTGCCTCCTGGGTCCCCAAGCAGGCTCTGTGGTGGGCTCAGGCCCTGTTCAGTGGGATCACAGGTCAAGACTGGCAGCCGGACTGGAGAGGGGAAAGGGAGAAGGATCACCTAGAGCTCACCCAACACTTGCATCTGATCTTCACCACATCATCTGACCTGGAGAAAACCATCTGTGAGTCGAGCTTCTCCGGAGAAACAGAACCAAGAGAATGAAGAGAGAGAAGGTTTATTATGAGAACTGATTCACGATTATGGAGGCTGAGAAGTCCTGCCATGTGCTGTCTGCAAACTGGGCACCTAAGAAAGTCAGTAGTATAATTCAGTGCAAGACCAAAGCTGTGAGAACCAGGAGCTCTGATGGGCAGGAGAGGATGGATGTCCCATTCAAAGAAGAGGGCAAATTCTCCCTTTCCCAGCCTTGTTGTTGTGTTCAGGAACTCAGCAGATTGGAGATGCTCACCCACATTTGTGAGCCTTCTTCACTTAGTCTAGTAACTGAAATGCTTCATCTCTTCCAGAAACCCCTCCCAGATTGCCCAGAAATAATGTTTACCTGCTCTCTGGGAATCCCTTAGCCTAGTCAAGTTGACATAAAATCAGCCATCACAGACAATGATGGCTGCTCAACCTCTGCTTCCCAAATCTCTCAGAAGTTCCTCTTGGCTAACTCTAAACTGGAACACACAGGAAAGGGAGTTCTGGAAAACGTAGTTCCCACCTTGACATAACACACTCCACCATGCCAGGCACCAGTAAAAAACTCAGGATCAAAGTCATTGCAGAAGGTATCCTTATGACAATATTGAAATAATGGTAACAATAACAGCTGCAATAGCTGAAACATACACAGCAATTCTGAAGTGGGCCATGCTCTTTCTCAGAGATTAACACATACTAATTAACATGAAGCCCAACTTTTTAGTCACATTTAAATACAGAATATTTTGTAGCTTTTTATGGTATTTTTCTTGTAACTTTATTTCTTTTGGCATACCAAAATCTAGGACAGCTTTAAGAAAATAATAGCCTTATTGAGATTTAATTCATTTATCATAAAATTCATCCATTCAAAATATACAATTCAGTGGTTTTTAGTATATTCGTAGAGTTGTGCAAGCATCACAGCTATCTAATTTTAAAGAATTTTCATCAACCTCCAAATAAACCTTATCTCCTCTACTCCCTATTTCCCTTTGAAAACTGCTAACCTATATTCTGTAGGTTATCTAAAAAAATTAGATTTGCCTATTTTGTATGTGTCTTACACATAATTATACAATATGTAGTCTTTTGTGACTTGCTTTAAAAAATTTCACATGATAGCAAGGTCGTCTATACCGTAGCATGTATCAGTACTTCATTCCTTTTTATGGTGGAATATTATTCCATCCTTCCCTTGTCCTACCCCTTCCCCCACCTTGTTGTTATGTTCAGGAACTCAGCCCATTGGAGATGCTCGCCCACATTGGTGAGAGTGGGCCTTCTTTATTTAGTCTAACAACTGAAATGCTTCATCTCTTCCAGAAAGATTATTATTCCACAATAAAAAGGAATGAAAACCCCCAAACATTTGGGTTACTTCCACATTTTAGCCATTATAAATAATGCTGTTATGAACTTTTGTGTTCAAGTTTTTGTGTACATATATGTTTAATTTCTCATGAATATATACAAAAGAGTGGAATTGCTGGGTCATATGGTAACTCTTACATTTAAGCTTTCATGGAATTGTCAAGTTGTTTTCCAAAACAGTGACACTCATTTTACACTTACACAGTGTATGAAGTTTTGTTTCTCCACATCCTCACCAACAGTTGTCCTTGTCCACCTTATTGATGTAGCCATCTTAGTGAATGTGAAATGGTATCTCATTATTATATCGATTTACATTTTCCTTATGTATGACTAATGATGTTGAGTATCATTTAATGTGTTTATTGGCCAACTGTATATTTTCTTTAGAGAAATAGCTACTCAAATTTGTTATTATAGTTGCAAGAGTTCTTTATGTATCCTTGATACAAGTCCCTTATCATATATTATTTGCAAATGTTTTTTTCTTCTCTGTAAGTTGTTTTTTCACTTTGTTGATGGGGTCCTTTAAAGAACAATAGTTTTAAACTCTGATGAAGTTCATGTATCTCTTTTTTCTTTTGTCACTCATGCTTTTGCATCACAGCTAAGAAGACACTGCTTAACCCAAGGTCATGATGACTTCTATGTTTTATTCTAAGAGTTTTATAGTTTCAACTCTCACATTTAGGCCTATGATACAATTTGAAATGATTTTTGAATATGTAGTATGAATTAGAGATCCGTTCATTCTTTTGCATGTGTGTATCCAGTTGTCTCAGTACTATTTGTTGAAAAGACTATTCCTTCCCCATTGAATTGCCTTGGTACCCTTGTCAAAAATTGATTGAGTCCATATGTATAGGTAAATCTCTGGACTCTTTTTCTACTTTATTCATCTGTATGTCTACCCTTATGCCAATACCACACCTTCATGATTATTGTAGTTTTGGAGTAAATTTTATTTATTTATTTTTATTTTTATTTATTTATTTTTTTGAGATGGAGCGTCACTCTGCTGCCCAGGCTGGAGTGCAGTGGTGCGATCTCGGCTCACTGCAACCTCCGCTTCCCAAGTTCAAGCAATTCTCCTGCCTCAGCCTCCCAAGTAGCTGGGATTACAGGTGCCTGCCACCATACCCAGCTGATTTTTGTATTTTTAGTACAGACGGGGTTTCACCATGTTAGTCATGCTGGTCTCGAACTCCTGACCTCGTGATCCACCCACCTCAGCCTCCCAAAGTGCTGGGATTACAGGTATGAGCCACTGTGCCCGGCCTGTAGTAAGTTTTAAAATAAGGAACTGTGAGTCCTTTAACTTTGTTCTTCTTTTTAAAATATTGTTTTGGTTATTCTGAGTCCCTTGCATTTACATGTAAATTTTATGATGAATATGTCATTTTCTTCAAAACAGTAAGTTGGGATGTTTTTTAAAAATTGTGGTGAATTTATAGGTCAATTTAGAGAATATCCGCATCTTAACAATATTAAGTCTTCTGATCCATGAGCATGAGATACCTTTCCATTTATTTAGGTCAATTTCTTTCAACTATGTTTTGTAGTTTTCAGCATACAAATATTGTAGTTTCTCATTAAAATTTATTCCTCATTTATTTTATTCTTTTTGATACTATTGTAAGTGAAATTGTTTTTTATTTTTATGTTTGGATTATTCATGGCAAGAATACATAAATACAACTGATTTTTGTACTTTGATTTATGTATCCTGAAATTTTGATAAACTTATTTATTCATTCTCATAGCTTTTCCTCAGGATTTTCCATATACAAGATCATGTCATCTGGGAATACAAATAGTTTTACTTCTTTTCCAATTTGGATGACTTTCTTTTTAATTTATTATTATTTTTAGATGGAGTTTTGCTCTTGCTGCCCAGACTAGAGTGCAATGGCTCAATCTTGGCTCACTGCAACTTCTGCCTCCTGGGATCAAGCGATTCTCCTGCCTCAGCCTCCCAAGTAGCTGGGATTGCAGGCATGTGTCACCACACCCAGCTAATTTTTTGTATTTAGTAGAGAGAGGGTTTCTGTTGGTCACACTCATCTCGAACTCCTGACCTGAGGTGATCTACCTGCCTCAGCTTTACAAAGTGCTGGGATTACAGGTGTGAGCCACTGCATCCAGCCTGACTTTTATTTCTTTTTATTGCTTAATTGCTATGGCTAGAATCTCAAGTACAATGTTAAATGGAAGTGGTGACAGTGAACATCCTTATTCTTTTCCTACTTTTAATGGGAAGACATTGTCTTTCACTGTGATCTCAGCTGAGAGTTTTTCATAGATACCATTTATCAGATTGAAAAAATTTCCTTGTATTGCTAGTTTGTTAAAAATTTTTGTCATAAAAATGTGTTAGATTTTGACAAATGCTTCTACATCTGTTGAGCCAATGGTGTGGTTTTTGTCCTTTATTTGAATATGATGTATTTTTGGGTGTAAAATAAACTTTGCATTTGTGGGATAACTTCCACTTGGTAATGGTGTATAACGTTTTCATATGCTTTTAAATTTGATTTTCTAGTATTTTGTTGAGGAGTGCATCTACATTCCTATGGAATATTTGTCTATAGGGTTTTCTTTTTGTTTTTTGAGACAGAGTCTTGCTCTGTCACCCAGGCTGGAATGCAGTGGCATGATCTCAGCTCACTGCAACCTCCGTCTCCCAGGTTCAAGTGATTCTTCTGCCTCAGCCTCCTCAGTAGCTGGGACCACAGGCACCCACCACCATGCCCGACTAAGTTTTTTGTATTTTTAGTGGAGACGGGGTTTCACCATATTAGCCAGGCTGATCTTGAACTCCTGGCCTCAAGGATCCACCTGCCTTGGACTCCCAAAGTGCTGGAATTACAGGCATGAGCCAGCATGCCTGGCCTATAGTTTTTGTTCTTTGTAATGTTGTTATCCAGTCTTGGAATGAGGGTGATATTTGTCTTAGAATTAGTTGGAAAGTTTTTCTTCATTTTCTATTTCTTAGAAGTCTTTGTGAAATATTGGTACTAATTTTCCTTAAATGATTGGTAGAATTCATGTGAAGCCATTTGATTCTAGGCTTTTCTTTGTGAGAAATTTTAAAATTTCTAATTCAGTCTCTTGTTCTATGTCTCTTGTTCTATGTCTATTCAGATTATCTATTTCTTCTTGAATCAGTTTTGGTAATTTGTGTCTTTCTAGCAATTTATCCATTTCATCTAGATTAGATAATTTGTTGTCATACAGTAGTCCATAGTATTCTTTTATAATTCTTTTTATTTCTCTAATGTTGGTAGGGACGTCCATTCTTACCATTCCTGACTTTAGTCATTTGAGTGTTCTCTATTTTGTTCTTGGTCAAACACCTAAAGATTTCTAAGTTTTATTACTCTTTGCAAAGAAGCAAATTTTAGTTTTGTTGATTGTCTCTAATTTGCTGTTCCTTCCTTCATCTTCCTTCTGATTGCTTTGAAGTTTTCTGTCTTTTCCCTTAGTTTCTAAAGATGGCAAATTATGATATTGATTTCTTTCTAAATGTAGGCCTTTACATATTTACATATCAGCTATAAAAATTCCATATGTTTTGACATGTTATGGTTCTGGTTTCATTCATCTCAAAATATTTTTTAATTTTTCATGTAATTTCTTGTTTTACACTTGTTATTTAGCAGTATGCATTTAATTTCCACATATTTGTGAATTTCCCAACTTTCTTTCTGTTATTGGTTTCTGATTTTATTTTATGAGATAACATATTTTATATGATTTTAATCACTTTATATTTATTGAATGTCATTTTATGGCCTAATTTGTAGTCTAAACTGGAAAAAGTTTCATGAGGATTTCAGAAAAAAGTATATCCTGCTGTTGTTGAGTGATTTTTGTTATGTCTAGTTGGTTTATAATATTAAGTATTTTATTTTTCTGTTGATATTCTGCTTAGTTGTTATATCCATCATTGAAAGTGGGGTATTGAACTATCCCAATATTTTCAGTTGTCAATTTCTTTTAGTTATGCCAGTTTTAAAATGAATATTTGATATTTTGACTTTATTTATTTTTATAAATGTAGAAATGATTGCAAAGAAAATTATTGCTACCTAATACACTTAAATATATTCATTTAAGAAAATACCTTGGCTGGGCATGGTTGCTCATGCCTGTAATCTCAGCACTTTGGGAGGCTGAGGCAGGCACATCACTTCAGATCAGGAGTTTGAGACCAGCCTGGCCAACATGGTGAAACCCTGTTGTAATTTTGTAAAAATACAAAAATTAGCTGGGTACAGTGGTGGGCACCAGTAATCCCACCTACTACTGGGGAAGCTGAGGCAGTAGAATCACTTGAACCTGGGAGGCAGAAGTTGCAGTAAGCTGAGATTGTGCCACTGCACTCCAGCCTGGGCAACAGAATGAGACTGTCTCAATAAAACAAACAAACAAACAAAAAACTCAACCATTTCACTGCTATTATTTTACAATTTAATCACAACAGGAGACAATCTTTCCTGACTTTTTTTTTTTAGCAAATGACATGTATATTACTCCTACATTGCTTCATTTCTTCTGCTTTCCTTTTTGCTATGACTATTTACTATGACTAATTAATATGTGAATTATTGCTTTAAACAATTATTTTTTAAATCAGATAGGAAAAGAGTTGCAAACAAAAAATACCATTACACTGACTTTTATATTTACCTTTGTAGTTGCCTTTTCTAGTGCACTTTCTTTCTTAATATGCATTTAGTTTACTGTCTCATGTTCTTTCATTTTAACCTGAAGGACTCCTTTTAGTGTTTCTTGCAGGGCAGGCCTGCTAGTGACAAATTCTCTCTGTTTTTGTTTATCTAAGAATGTCTTAATTTCTCCTTCATTCATAAGGGATAGTTTTGGTGGATATAGAATGCTTAGTTGACATTTACTTTCTTTCAGCACTTTGAATTTTCATTGGCCTCTAGTTTGTATGTGTTCTGACGCGATGTCGGCTTATCATCTTGTTGACAATCCATAATATTTGATGAGTTGTTTTTCTTATTACTTTCAAGATTTTCTCTTTATCTTGGGCTTTCAACAGTTCGATTGTAACTTGTCCAGGTTTGGAAGTCTTTAAGTTTATCCTTTTCAGAGTTTGTTGAGCTCCTTGGATGTGTAGATTAATATTTTTAATGAAATTTGGGAAGCTTTCAGTTATTATTTCTTCCAGTACTTTTTATGCCCCTTTCCTTTCTTTCTGGGACTCACATTATGCATATGTTGATACACATGATGCCATCCCACAAGTCTCTGAGGTCCTGTTCTTTTTCTTCTTTCTTTGTTATTTTTGTTATTCAGACTGGATACTCTCAATTGACTTGTTTTCAAGTAAATGATTCTTTAATCACCTTAAATCTTCTCTTGAGTCCCTCTAGGGAATTTCTCACTTTAGTGATTATACATTACCACTTCAGACTTTCTGTTATTTTTTTTCATAATTCCTGTCTCTTTCTTTACATTTCCTATTTGGTGACACAACATTCTCATACTTTATTTCAATTATGTATACATGATTTTCTATAGTTCTTTGAGCATATTTATAATGACTATTTAAATTTTGTGTGTGTGTGTGTGTGAGTTTTCCCTTCCAAGATGGCCGATAGGAACAGCTCTGGTCTGCAGCTCCCAGCATGATCGATGCAGAAGATGGGTGATTTCTGCATTTCCGACTGGGGTATCTATTTCATCTCACTGGGACTGGTTGGACAGTGGGTGCAGCCCATGGAGGGCAAGCTGAAGCTGGGTGGGGTGTTGCCTCACCCAGGAAGCACAGGGGGTTGGAGGATTTCTCTTTCCAAGCCATGACAGACCGTAACTGGAAAAACGGGACACTCCCACCCAAATACTGTGCTTTTCCTGCAACCAGGAGACAAGGAGATTCTCTCCCATGCCTGACTCGGCATGTCCCATGCCCACGGAGCTTTGCTCACTGCTACTGCAGCAGTCTGAGATTGACCTGCGAGGCTGCAGCCTGGGGGGGGAAGGGGTGTTTGCCATTGCTGAGGCTTGAGTAGGTAAACAAAGCGGCCAAGAAGCTAGAACTGGGCAGAGCCCACCACAGCTCAGCAAGGCCTATCGCCTCGATAGACTCCAACTCTGTGGGCAGGGCATAGCTAAACAAAAGCCAGCAGAAACTTCTGCAGAATTAAACATCCCTGTCTGACAGCTCTGAAGAGAGCAGTGGTTCTCCCAGTATGGCATTTGAGCTCTGAGAACAGACAGACTGTCTCAAGTGGGTCCCTGACCCCTGTGTAGCCTAACCCTAACAGTAGGGGCCAACAGACACCTCATACAGGTGGATACCCCTCTGGGATGAAGTTTCCAGAGGAAGGATCAGGCTGAAATATTTGCTGTTCTGCAGCCTCCGCTGGTGAAACCCAGGCAAACAGTGTCTGGAGTGGACCTCCAGCAAACTCCAAAAGACCTGCAGCTGAGGGACCTGACTGTTAGAAGGAAAACTAACAAACAGAAAGGAATAGCATCAACATGAACAAAAAGGACATCCACACCAAAATCCCATCTGTAGGTCACCAACATCAAAGACCAAAGGTAGGTAAAACCACAAAGATGGGAGAAACCAGAGCAGAAAAGCTGAAAATTCTAAGAACCAGAGTGACTCTTCTCCTCCAAAGGATCACAGCTCCTTGCCAGCAACAGAACAAAGCTGGACAGAGAATGACTTTGACGAGTTGACAGAAGTAAGCTGCAGAAGGTCGGTAATAACAAACTTCTCTGAGCTAAAGGAGCATGTTCTAACCCATCTCAAGGAAGCTAAAATACTTGAAAAAGGTTAGATGAATGGCTAACTAGAATAAACAGTGTAGAGAAGACCTTAAATGACCTGATGGAGCTGAAAACATGGCATGAGAACTTTGTGATGCATGCACAAGCTTCAATAGCCAATTCGACCAAGTGGAAGGATACCAGTGATTAAAGATCAAATTAATGAAATAAAGTGAGAAGAGAAGTTTAGAGAAAAAAGAGTAAAAAGAAACGAACAAAGCCTCCAAGAAATATGGGACTATGGGAAAAGACCAAATCTACATTTGATTGGTGTACCAGAAAGTGATGGGGAGAATGGAACCAAGTTGGAAAACACTCTTCAGGATATTATCCAGGAGAACTTCCCCAACCTAGCAAGGCAGGCCAACATTCAAATTTAGGAAATACAGTGAATGCAACAAAGATACTTCTTGAGAAGAGCAACTCCAAGACACATACTTGTCAGATTCACCAAGGTTGAAATGAAGGAAAAAAACATTAAGGGCAGCCAGAGAGAAATGTCAGGTTACCCACAAAGGGAATCCCATTGGACTAACAGCAGATCTCTTGGCATAAATCCTACAAGCCAGAAGAGAGTGGGGGCCAATATTCAACACTCTTAAAGAAAAGAATTTTCAACCCAGAATTTCATATCCAGCCAAATTAAGCTTCATAAGTGAAGGAGAAATAAAATCCTTTACAGACAAGCGAATGCTGAGAGATTTGTAAGCACCAGGCCTGCCTCACAAGAGCTCCTGAGGGAAGGACTAAATGTGGAAAGGCACAACTAGTACCAGCCACTCCAAAAACATACCAAATTGTAAAGACCATCAATACTATGAAGGAACTGCATCAATTAACTGGCAAAATAACCAGCTAACATCATAATGACAGGATCAAATTCACTCATAACAATATTAATCTTAAATGTAAATGGGCCAAGTGCCTCAATTAAAAGACACAGAGTGGCAAATTGGATTAAGAGTCAAGACCTATCAGGCTGCTGTGCTGTATTCAGGAGACCCATCTCACATGCAGAGACACACATAGGCCCAAAATAAAGGGATGGAGGAAGATCTACCAAGCAAATGGAAAGCAAAAAAAAAAAAAAAAAAAAAAAAAAAAAAGCAGGGATTGCAATCCTAGTCTCTGATAAAATAGACTTTAAACCAACAAAGATCAAAGGAGACAAAGAAGGCCATTACATAATAGTGAAGGGATCAATTCAACAAGAAGAGCTAACTATCCTAAATATATATGCACCCAATACAGGAGCACCCAGATTCATAAAGCAAGTCCTTAGAGACCTACAAAAAGACTTAGACTTCCATACAATAATAATGGGAGACTTTAACATCCCACTGTCAATAAGAGACAGATCAGTGAGACAGAAGGTTAACAAAGATATCCAGGATTTGAACTCAGCTCTGCACCAAGCAGACCTAATAGACATCTACAGAACTCTCCACCCCAAATCAACAGAATATACATTCTTCTCAGCACCACATCACACTTATTCTAAAATTGACCACATAATTGGAAGTAAAGCCCTCCTCAACAAATGTAAAAGAACAGAAATCACAACAAACTGTCTCTCAGACCACAGTGCAATCAAATTAGAACTCAGGATTAAGAAACTCACTCAAAAACACACAACTACATGGAAACTGAACAACCTGCTCCTGAATGACTACTGAGTAAATACCGAAATGAAGACAGAAATAAAGATTTTCTTTGAAACCAATGAGAACAAAGACCAATGTACCAGAATCTCTGGGACACATTTAAGGCATTGTGTAGACGAAAATTTATAGCACTAAATGCCCACAAAAGAAAGCAAGAAAGGTCTAAAATTGACACCCTAACATCACAATTAAAAGAGCTAGAGAAGCAAGAGCAAACAATTCAAAAGCTAGCAGAAGGCAAGAAATAACTAAGATCAGAGTAGGACTGAAGGAGATAGAGACACAAAAAAACCCTTCAAAAAAATCAATGAATCCAGGAGCTGGTTTTTTTTTTTTTAAAGATCAACAAAATTGATAGACCGCTACCAAGACTAATAGAGAATAATCAAATAGACGCAATAAAAAACAATAAAGGGGATATCACTACCGATCCCACAGAAATACAAACTACCATCAAATAATACTATAAATGCCTCTACACAAATGAACTAGAAAATCTAGAAGAAATGGATAAATTCCTGGACACATACACCTTCCCAGGACTAAACTAGGAAGAAGTTGAATCCCTGAATAGACCAATAACAGGCTCTGAAATTGAGGCAATAATTGATAGACTACCAACCAAAAAAAGTCCAGGACCAGATGGAGTCACAGCCTAATTCTACCCGAGGTACAAAAAGGAACTTCTAAAACCCCTGATTTATTTTATGTGGTCAGCATCATCCTGATACCGAAGCCTTGCAGAGACACAACAAAAAAAGAGAATTTTAGACCAATATCCCTGATGAACATTGATGCAAAAATCCTCATAATACTGGCAAACCGAATCCAGCAGCACATCAAAAAGCTTATCCAGCACAATCAAGTCAACTTCATCCCTGGGATGCAAGGCTGGTTCAACATATGAAAATCAATAAACATAATCCATCACATAAACAGAACCAACAACAAAAACCACATGATTATCTCAATAGATGAAGAAAAGGCCTTCGACAAAATTCAACAGCCCTTCATGCTAAAAACTCTCAATATACTACGTACTGATGGAATGTATCTCAAAACAATAAGAGCTATTTATGACAAACCCACAGCCAATATCATACTGAATGGGCAAAAACTGGAAGCATTTCCTTCGAAAACCAGCACAAGACAAGGTTGCCCTCTGTCACCACTCCTATTCAACATAGTGTTGGAAGTTCTGGCCAGGGCAATCAGGCAAGATAAAGAAATAAAGGATATTCAATTGGGAAAAGAGGAAGTCAAATTGACTCTGTTTGAAGATGACATGATTGTATCTTTAGAAAACCCTATCATCTCAGCCCAAAATCTCCTTAAGCTGATAAGCAACCTCAGCAAAGTCTCAGGATACAAAATCAATGTGCAAAAATCACAAGCATTCCTATACACCAATAATAGACAAACAGAGAGCCAAATCATGAGTGAACTCCCATTCATAATTGCTACAAAGAGAATAAAATACCTAGGAATACAACTTACAAGGGATGTGAAGGATCTCTTCAAGGACAACTACAAACCATTGCTCAACTAAATAAAAGAGGACACAAACAAATGGAAGAACATTTCATGCTCATGGATAAGAAGAATAAATATCATGAAAATGGTCATACTGCCCAAGGTAATTTACAGATTCAATGCCATCCCCATCAATCTACCAATGACTTTCTTCACAGAATTGGAAAAAACTACTTTAAAGTTCATATGGAACCAAAAAAGAGCCTGCATTGCCAAGACAACAATAAGCAAAAAGAACAAAGTTGGAGGCATCACACTACATGACTTCAAACTATACTACAAGGCTAAAGTAACCAAAACAGCATGGTACTGGTACCATAACAGATATATAGACCAATGGAACAGAACAGAGGCCTCAGAAATAACACCACCCATCTACAACCATCTGATCTTTGACAAACCTGACAAAAACAAGAAATGGGGAAAGGATTCCCTATTTAATAAATGGTGCTAGGAAAGCTGGCTAGCAATATGTAGAAAACTGAAACTGGATCCCTTCCTTACACCTTATACAAAAGTTAATTCAAGATGAATTAAAGACTTAAGTGTTAGACCTAAAACCATAAAAATCCTAGAAGAAAATCTAGGCAATACCATTCAGGACATAGGCAAGGACTTCATGACTAAAACACCAAAAGCAATGACAACAAAAGCCAAAGTAGACAAATGGGATCTAGTTCAACTAAAGAGCTTCTGCACCACAAAATAAACTACCATCAGAGTGAACAGGTAACCTACAGAATGGGAGAAAATTTTTGCAATCTACCCACCTGACAAAGGGCTAATACCCAGAACCTACAAATAACTTAAACAAATATACAAGAAAAAAACAAACAACCCCATCAAAAAGTGGGCAAAGAATATGAAGAGACACTTCTCAAAAGAAGACATTTAGGCACCCAATAGACACATGAAAAAATGCTCATCATCACTGGTCATCAGAGAAATGCAAATCAAAATGACAGTGAGATACCATCTTATGCCAGTTAGAATGGTGATCATTAAAAAGTCAGGAAACAGATGCAGGAGAGGATGTGGAGAAATAGGAACGCTTTTACACTGTTGGTGGGAGTGTAAATTAGTTCAACCATTGTGGAAGACAGTGTGGCAATTCCTCAAGGATCTAGAACTAGAAATACCATTTGACCCAGCCATCCCATTACTGGGTGTATACCCAAAGGATTATAAATCATGCTACTATAAAGACACATGCACATGTATGTTTATTGCAGCACTATTCACAATAGGAAAGACTTGGAGCCAATCCAAATGTCCACCAATGATAGACAGGATTAAGAAAATGTGGCACATATACACCATAGAATACTTTGCAGCCATAAAAAAAGGATGAGTTCATGTCTTTGCAGGGACATGGATGAAGCTGGAAACTATCATTCTAAGCAAACTATCACAAGGACAGAAAACCAAACACCACATGTTCTCACTCATAGGTGGGAATTGAACAACGAGAACACTTGGACACAGGGCAGGGATCATCACACTCTGGGGCCTGTCAGGGGTTGGGGGGCAGGGGGGAGGGATAGCACTAGGAGAAATACTTAATGTAAATGATGAATTGATGGGTGCAGCAAACCAACATGGCACATGTATACCTATGTAACAAACCTGCATGTTGTGCACATGTACCCTTTAAACTATAATTTAAAAAAACAACTTTTTTTTGTAAGTCCAACATCTGGGCTTAGTTATGGGGTAGTTTCTGTTGGTTCATTTTTTTCCTGTGTAGTTAGTATGGGCCATACCTTATTGTTTCTTTGTACATCTCATCTTTTTTGTTGAAAACTGGAAACCAGATTTTATTTCCCTCTCTCCTCCCCCAGGGCTTGTTGTTGAAGGGTTTAGTGACTTTGCTAAAATGATTTTGTAAATTTTGCATTCTTTGTCAAATATGACCACTGAAGTCTGCTCAGTTGGCTTACTAGCCAGCTTATAGTTGGACAGAAATTTTCTTAAATGCCTTAAACCAGTAAGTCTGTCATTATTTGCCAAGGGGCTATGTGTGTATGTTGTGGCATACTTTAAATATACTGAGTTTACAACTCTGCCTTAGTCTTCACTTCCTGCTTGCTCAGTATCTGTAAATTATCCAGAGTTTAGAGATTATGGCTTTATCAGGTTTTTCCTGAGTATGCATGCAGCTCTGCATATGTACATGGCCTTCTCAAGCCCCAGCAATATGCAAAAGTGTTTCAAATCTGTTTTGGATACTAATTCCTCAGATCTTCCTTTTAAAGTTTATGGCCAGCCTGTTGTTTGCCCCAACTGGTACCAATGCCTTAGGAAACTGTGATGTTACAGAATTGTCACTGATTATTTCACAAAGTCCTGGGAATAAGACTGTTCACACCAAGTGAGTACTAAATCACGTCAAATAAAGTCAAGCCCTGACAACAGAGTTTTCCAGGGATCTGCCAGACAGGTCAAATAGTGACCTTTGGAAAGTCAAAATCCACTCTTTCCCTTCTTGTGGCTACTAGGCTGCTGGTTTTCACAGCTAGCATGATTGCAAGACTGGTGATTTTCAATCCTACTGCAGAGCTGGGGACAGAGGTATGATAGGCAGAATAATGCACCCCCTCCCCCTAAATGTTTATGTCCTAATACTCAGAACCCATGAATATGTTATATTACATGACAAAGGGGAATTATGTTTGCAGATGAAACTGAGTTTGCTAATCAGCTGAATTTAAGATAAAGAGATCATCCTGGATTAGCTCAGTGGGCTCAGTGTAATCACAAAGGTAAAAGTAGATGAGGCCAGGCGTGGTGAGTCATGCCTCTAATCCCAGCACTTTGGAAGGCCAAAGTGGGTGGATCACAAGGTCAAGAGATTGAGACCATCCTGGCCAACATGGTGAAACCCCATCTCTACTAAAAATAAAAAAATTATCTGGGTGTGATGGCACATGCCTGTAATCTCAGCTACTCAGGAGGCTGAGGCAGGAGAATTGCTTGAACCCAGGAAGTGGAGGTTGCAGTGAGGCCGGATTGTGCCACCACACTCCAGCCTGGCAACAGAGCAAGACTCTATCTCAAAAAAAAAAAAAAAAAGTTGATGAAAAAGGCAGGAGAGAAGGTTGGAGTGACATGATGTGAGAAGGACTCATTGTTGGCTTTGAAGATGGGGGGAGGCCATGAGCCAAGGAATGAGGGCAGCCCATGGAAGGTACGAAAGGCAAGGGAATGCATTCTCCCTTAGATCCTTCAGAATGAAATGCAGTTCTGTCATCATCTTGACTTTAGCCCAGTGAGATCCATGTCTCACTGAGCCCTACAGAAATGTAAGGTAATAAATTTGTGTTGTTTTAAGCCACAAAGTATGTGGTAATTTCTTATCGAAGCACTGAGAAATGAATGCAAGGGAGTTTAAAATAGGGCAAGTTAAAATGCCACAAAACTGTTCTGCTGAGATTCATTTTTTCTTGAATACATACCTTTTGGATTGTTGTAATTTCTTGGTTAATTTTCAGAGTTCTGAAAAAGTTGACTTTGAATATTTTTCCCCAGGGTTCCTGTTGCATTTTTGGAGTGGAGCCTTGGAGGTCCTTATTCCCCTTTCCACAGTTGCTTCTAGCAGACAACAGCTTTTAAATGGTGTTTGTTGAAGTCCTAGGAAGTCTGCAGAATGTTTTCAAAGTGCATTTATTATAGGGGGCCAAATAATGGCAGGTGAGACTCCAGGTTCTTACCCAAAAAGTTTAACCTGAAGCAAAATCCATTTTTATGTGTTTAATTCATTGAGCTTTTATTTCAATTTTATTTGAAAGTTTCTTTGTTTTTCCAATAATAAACAAATTTGAAAACTCTTCTCTTTCCTTTTGTCCTGTCTTTTCACTTGATTGTTGTAATCACAAATGAGACGTGTTAAAAATTATAGGATGATCACTTCCTTTGTCTTGGGCCAAGCTTGCTCAGCATGAGTCATTGCATTGTTTGAGGCAGAAGTCGCTGGCAGATAGCTGAAGATATAGGAACACAGACACAGGCAGGTCATCCTCTGGAACTGCCAATCAGCCATGAACTGGCTGACTGAATTAGGATAGCTAGGGTAAGACATATCAACGTGAATTGAAGAGAATAGAGAGCAACATAAACAAAAGTAGAAAAGAAAAAAAACCAACAACAAAGACATCAACAACGATTGTCTTTGTAAAATTATAAAATTGAATAGAATCACATACACAGAGTCAGAGCTGAATGGGTCTACAGAGGTCATTAGGTCTAGGTCCCCAATTTATAGAGGACCCATGTTGTTCTTCAGCTCCATAATGACTGGAAGTTAAAAATAGCTCTAAAACCTTCTGGAATAATTCCAAAGACATAGAGCAGAGTTAGTGGTGAGGTTGAGGACCCCCTCTGAGGGGCCTTGTGCTCCAGGGCTATAGGCACCATCCTGGGGCAATTGCTTTTGACTCTGAGAAAGTTAGGGCTGACTTTGAGTTCCGTCCACAGACACACTTGTGGGTTTTTTGTTTTGTTTTATTTTGTTTTGCTTTTTGAGACAAGGTCTTGCTCTATCGCCCAGGCTGTTGTGCAGTGGCACAGTCTTGGCTCACTGCAGCCTCTACCTCCTGGGCTTAAATTAAGAAACCCTCCCATGCTCAAGCGATCCTCCCACTGCAGCCTCCTGAGTAGCTAAGACTACAGGCATGCACCATTTTTAAGCAGAGACAAGATCTCTGTATGTTGTCCAGGCTGGTCTTGAACTCCTGAACTCAAGTGATCCTCCTGTCTTGGCCTCTCAAAGTGTTGGGATTACAAGTTTGAGCCCCCACGCCTGGCCCACAGACATATTTGAATTCCATTTCTAATTACTAGCTGTGTGACCTTGGGGTTACGTAACTTACTATCTGTGAGTCTTGTCTCACTATCCTGAAAAGAAAGCCATGCTTAATATATTCCTTAGGTGCAGGGTGATGATAACATATGTAACTTTGGTTAGCACATGGCCTGCACATGATAGAGCTTCCCTTCCTTGACCTATTAGATGAGGCTTTGGTCAAAAATCCAATTACAGAGATTAATTTCTGCCAGAAGAAATGATATATGAATCCACAGAAACACAGTTAGTGTGACATCATTTATGATATCTATATATCCAGCCATTCTGTTAAGTAACAATTTCCAGATAGTTTTCAGAGTAAACTTTCATTTTCAAAAGAATGAATTTGGCTGCATGAAAATATCCTTTAAATAAGAGGTTAAAAAAATAGGCTGGGCACAATGGCTTATACCTGTAATCCCAGCACTTTGGGAGGCTGAGGCAGGTGGATCACTTGAGCTCAGCAGTTCAAGACCAGCCTGAGTAACATGGCAAAACCCCCTCTCTACCAAAAAATACAAAAGTTAGCTGGGCATGGCACCCGCCTGTGGTTTCAGCTACTTGAGAGACTGAGGTGGGAGGACCACTGGAGCCTGGGAAGTTGAGGCTGCAGTGAGCCATGATCATGCCACTGCATTCCAGCCTGGGTGAGAGTGAGACCCTATCTCAAAAAAAAAAATAAATAAAAATTAAAAATAAATAAAGCCAATGATTCTCTTTCAACATAAACCTGGTAGATGTTGGCTGGTTGACCACTTCTGTAATCACAGTGCTTCTCATCCATGCCCCCACTCCACACCTCAGGGATGCTTGGTAATGACTACAGACACTTTTAATTGTCAACAGTTTTTGGGACAGTTTCACTGGCATCTAGTGAGTAGAAGCCAGGGATGCTGCTTTACATCCTACAATGCACAGAACAGCCCACTCCCCAAAGAAAAATCTGGTCCAAAATGTCAACCATGCTGCTGTGAAGATGTGTCCTAATGTGATGTAAGTTTTTAATGGAGCTGAGCTCCTAAGTGGCACAGTCCTCTTTGACTGAGTGCCCCCATCTTGCTATCTATAGCAACATCTTTGTGTTATTGAACACTTGCTGGAGCTTACAGGGTTTCATTCTCCTCCCGACAACCAGGCTGTTGAACTGGTGCTAATGCCCATAATTAACTCCTACCGTCCAGGCAGAGACAACATCCAAACAGGCCAGACATGTCACACCAGGGTTACAAACAGCAGGCAGGCCACCTCTCCTACCACTGCTTCCTCTGAACCTTTCCCTCCTCAGATGATGTGAAATGATTGTGGTGGGTGGGTGGGGTAGAGAGGGTGGAGAAAGTGGTTGTTGTTGGGGTTACAGGTCACAGGGAAAGGCAGGCATTTGTGGTGAAAAGTTACTTTCTTCTTTTCCTGTAACACCTTCTCCTCCTCCAAAACAAGTAGACAAGTGAGGATTTGGGAATCCTGCAAGAAGTCCAAGACTGCCATTCCGTTTCCCAGGTTGATGTCTGTGTAGGTGAAGTTTGGCTGATGTTTTCTTTCCTTTGCTATCTGAATTTGGGAGATGGGTTGGAGGAGGACAGTGGAGGAGGAACTCATATTTTCTCTGTTTGTGTCTCTGGTGGACACTGCAGTCCAAGAGGGATGCCCTCTGGGCACGGTGAGGCAGCCGCATGCGAGAAGCTGATGGTGGGAGCTGAAGAGAAGAGAAGGTCAAACCTCAGCAAGAATGTCCATCTCAGGGAATTGTGCAGGGGGCACCTAAAGAGTTTCCTACATCCCAACCAGCACCCCCAAAAGGTGTAGCCAGATGGAGAGAGGGCAAAGAAGCCAGTCAGCATTATAGAGGGAGACAATCACAGCCAGAGAAATAAAAGGAAACCTGTCCTGTTTCTGCAACCTCCTAATCCCTCCAACCAACTGGAGAAGGTACGTCTTGAAGAGACAGGAAGTAAATCTCTTAGAGCAACAGAAGGACCTCCCTCCCTCCACTCCAAGGAGTCAGGCACCTGCTCAAACCTCCTGTAGACTGGGGAAGAGAAGAGGTTTAAATTGGGGTTAAGACTGAAATTTAAGTGGGACTGGGATTTACTAGCTGGAAGAGATCAGAAGCTTAGGAAGTCTGTCATACATTTTGGGAAGAGATGAGAAAGGGAGATTCAGAGGAGCAGAGATCAGCAAATATTTTCCGTAAAGGGCCAGGTATGAATAATTTAGGCTTCGTGATCCACCAGTCTCTGTTGGAATGACTCAACCCTGCTGTTGTAGCACAATGGCAGCCATAAACAATATGTAAATGAGTGGGCACAACTGTTTTCCAATAACACCTTACTTACAAACACAGGCATCTGAGGCAGGCTATGTTTGCCAACACCTGCAACAGAGTATGACTGGAGGCAGAGACTGGAAAAAATAAAAATCTTTATTTTGATAATGCATCAGCCAGTTCCCATTAAAAATCAGTTTCCACAATATGTCCCGAATCTCTTCGGGCTCATGTATGCTTCCTCTGTGCTGCCTTCCCCAGCTGTCCTGGCTGGGAGTGTGCATGCCCTCTTCAAAGGTTCTTCCTCATAGGACTTGCTCCAGGCTTCTTTATCTGCAGACTTGCAGGTCTCACACACTTTTGTGTTTTGCCACATGGGTAGATTTGAAAGAACTTCATGAAGTTATGCACTTTTGTTTGTATTATGAGCCAAATGTGCTTTCACGTTTCACAGCCAACTTAATTTATTGAATGAAAAGAAATAAAACATCAGTATATAAACTTTAAAGGCAGATGGCATATTCTTTTTGGCCACTGCATATTAGATTACCACACGCTTACTGCCCACTGAGTGGCTTGCAACCACAAACATTTGCTACCTCACAGTTTCTAGGGGTTGAAAGGCCAAGAGTGGTGTGACTGGGTCCTCTGCTCAGGGTCTCATGGGGCTGCAACTGAGGTGTTGGTGAAGGATGGAGTCTTACCTGGGGGCTCGACTGGGGAAGAATCCACTTCGCCACTTGCATGGCCATTGGCAGCTTTGCGTCCCCTGCAGTACAGTCATTTTCCTTTTCTTCTATTTCACTTTCTGCAGTTTCCATTACCTGCAGAAACATTAAATGAAAAATTCCAGAAATAAACAATTTATAAGTTTTAAATTGGGTGCCATTCTGAGTCACATGATGAAATCTTGAACCATCTGTTTGTCCCATGTCTCCATGCTGGTAGGCTTGTGTGCTGTCAGTCACTCAGTAGCTGTCTAGGTTGTCAGATCAAACCAGAGCAGTATAGATAGGTTTGGGAGTATCCACAGTGTCAGGCATCCACCAGGGGCTTGGAATGTATCCTGTGAGGACAAGGGGGAGGTGTGTTTGTAGGAAGGAGAGCTTCAGTTTCCTTTTCTTTTCTTTTTTTTTTGCTTTTTTTTTTTTTGTCTGTTTGTTTGAGAGGGAGTCTCGCTCTGTCACCCAGGCTGGAGTGCAATGGTGTGATCTCAGCTCACTGCAACTTCTGCCTCCTGGGTTCAAGTGATTCTCCTGCCTCAGCCTCCAGAGCAGCTAGAATTATAGGCACCCACCACCACACCCTGCTATTTTTTTTTTTTTTTTGTATTTTTAGTAGAGACAGGGTTTCACCGTGGTCTCGAACTCCTGACCTCAGGTGATCTGCCCACCTCCACCTCCCAAAGTGCTAGGATTACAGGCATGAACCACCACACCTGGCCAAGCTTCAGTTTTCTATTGACTGGAGGCAGGAGGCTGCCCTCAGCTCCTTGCTACATGGGCTTCACCAACAGTTTTTTATCTCATCAAGCCTGCAAGGAGAGTCTCTGGCACAAGTCTACTGTGAGATGGAGCCCTACAGAGATTTGGCAACCACTGAAAGGACATCTCCCCACCTTGCCACATTCTATTGGTTGTCCTGTCCACCCTCAAGGAGAGAGGTAGCACCATGGCACACAGTCAGGTGGTGGGGGTTGTTGTTGGTCCTACAGTCTATCTGCCACAGATGGCAAAGGTGTTCATATGTTCTACAAAACCCCAAATTGAACTAATTAGTAGCAAACTGAGGAGCTGACTGAGGTCCTTACCCTTGCCCTGCCTGAGTATAAGAAGAGGAAGGAGGCAAATTCGTTTCTCCCTAGCATCTCCTGCAGACGGAGTGGTCTCCAGGCCTCCCTGTCCATGGTTGACTGAAACCAGCCCCAGTGAGGAGCTTCCTCACAGGACTTGCTTGGTTTTCAAGGGAAATGTTCCTATTTTTAAGGAAATTTTAGGAAGAGTTCCTATAATTCCATCTAGCTAGAAACCTGTCTACTCATAGAAGCTGTCACATCAGAAAGGGCTTTTTTATCTGGACAACAACAGCAAAAAAAAATCCCAGCCAGTCAAGTTTTTCTCTATAGGGAAACTGAGGCTCAGAACCAAAGACCCCAGAAGGCGGCTCGGCATGATGGTAGCAGAGTTCTGGGTCTCCCAAAGCACTGGCTGGGATTTGACTCCCCAGATGCTGCCATTTCTCTTTCAATGGCAGGGGATGTTAGAGCAGTCCCGAACTTCGTCACCAACCACTAGCCACAGAGTAGCTCTGGCAGGAGAGTGGGAAAATCAGAGGAGAACATTGTGCCCCTTCATAGCAAATAAGTTCCAAAGAGACTGTCTTAAAGTTCAAAGTATTTTTTTTCTGACGTGAAAACTTTAAACTACTCTTCATATGTTCCATGAAAGGTATTTTGTTTTTTACATTTCTGGTTTCATCAGGAAGAAAGTTGTGTTTTAATCTATTAATACCTTGTAGAATTATTTACAGTCAATTCAGACCATTAATTCCCCTCTGTCCTAGTTCGGGCTGCTATAGCGGAATGCCATAGACTGGGCAGCTTATGGGCAAAATTAATTTCTCCCAGGAGGTTGGAAGTCTGAGGTCAGGGTGCCAGCATGGTCAGGCCCTGGTGCAGGCTTTCTTCGGGAATGCAGACTGTGGGCTTCCCAGCGTATCCTCACGTGGCACAGAGAGAACTCCCTGGGGTCCCTTTCATAAGGGCACTAATCCTGTTCACAACAGCTCCATCCTCATGGCCTAATCACTCCCCAAGGGCCCCACCTTCTAAGGTCATGACATGGGAGGATGTGTTAGGATTTCACGAAGTGAATTTTGTGGAGACACATTCAGTCCATTGCATTCTTTTAACCAAAAGGCTATATTCTTGATTTAGGACTTGCACATTATAATAGTAGTTTGGGGTAATAAGGAAGGGTTTAAACCTGGAGCTGTTCTGAAAAATAGAATATACACAGGTATATGGGGGAAGTATTTTAAATGAATCTTCAATTCTTGTTTGTGGAGCAGTGGTTCTCAAACATTAGCATGCATAAGAACCACCAGGGAAGTGTGTTATAAAAGTAGATCCCAGGATTCCATCCCAAGATCCTGATCCATGAAGTCTGCTAAAATGCTCTGCAGTTGTTTGTCTTTTGATAAGCACCCGGGTGAGGTGAGGCAGGTTCACAGAGCTGTCCTGAGAAGCCTGGCAGCCTCCGTGTCTCATCCAAAGCCTCGCTTTATAGATGGAGAGCTCAGGTCCAGAGAGGTGGATGATGCGCCCACATCTGGGCAGGTCATAAGAACCCCAGCTCCACTCTCAGGTCAGTCAGTATTCCTCTCAGGTTGTCATTTCTCACAGGAAGATTTATCCTAATTTATATTTTAAAGAGAAGAGGCACTGCAGGAAGATGGCATAAAGTAGAATTTGAAGAAAGTTCTGAAACTGATAACTTTGCAAAAGTAAATAAAATTAAAAAAAATTAACTACTGTTCATCAATTCCATGTCTTGAATTGATTCCTTGCAGGATGGTTAGAGAGATGGGGGAGTCATAAAAGAAAGCAGGCTCTCTCCTGGCACTGCATTTTTCCTCTGCTGCTCCCACTTCCCTCCTGTGTTACCTCGGTGCCCCTTGGAGATTTGCTCCTTGCAAACCATGCACCCATAGGCCCTCAAGGCATGCTTGGGGCTGGCCTTGAAAAGCAGCCCAGGAACATTCCTAGTGCTGCATAAATGCTGGTTACGAGACCAGCACGCTTGCTCAATAAAGCACTGGGACTGTGCAGCGTCAGCCTACATGGCAGGATGATGAGGGCCAAGGACCCTGCCTGGGCTTGAGCCATGCTTTGCTGTTTATCTTTGTCATCTGAAATGACTTTTCTTTCTCATTTGGTCTGAATTCTGAAAATCAATATTTTAAACACAGAGGACAAAATAGAATGAATAAAATTAATTGTCACATTGGGAAGGGACATCATTCTGGTGAGATTTGAAATCACAAATTAGTTACCATTTTTAGAAAGCTGAAAGAAAATGGCTTTGATGGAAGAAGTTAATTGAGCAGTTTAGTTTCTTCCCTCCTGAAACCTAATTCAGAACCTGAAGTAAACGGATAGTCCGGGGACAGCACCCTGGGAGCTCTCTGTGAACAATGGTGCTCTTGGGATCTGTGCTGGACACGTCCAGCCCGAGAGCCAAGAGCAGAGCCCATCGTGGCCTCGATGCCAGTGTGCCTGAGAGATGGCACCCAGTGGGCGCCTCACACAGCCTCCTCTGGATGCCATCACAGGTGGCCTGCAGTAAAGGAACATTTTGCCATTAGATGATAGAATCTTTTCTAAAAGTTGGCGGAACTCCACAGTTCCGCCTGTCAAGTTCAGCCTCCTTAGGAATCCCTCAATTAAAACTGGGCTCAGGACTAGAGGTGTGCCTGTGTTGCTGGGTTTGACTTGGACCCGACCAGCCAGGGAAGGTCACGCCTGCCTTCACTGTTTGTTGCAGTAACATGTTGCTCACAGCAAGCTGTCTTGGGGGTGTGGTAGAGCTGAGATACAAGAATGACTCATAAAACAAATCTCAGGCTGGGGACTCGTTCCTATGGGATTCCCACATTACGTGGGAAAGTGTAGAGCACGCTGTACACATCCACCCTGGAGCCAACTGTTTGGATGCTGTATTGTGAGTGATTGGTCCCTGAGTGCAGGCAAAGTGTCAGGGTGTTTCAGCAGCAACACCCACGTGGGGTAGAGTTGGAAGAAGTGCCAGCAGCTATGTCATGCATCCATTTTTAATAGTTATCTAATTCCATTTTTCTAGCCTGAGTCAATCACCAAAAAGGTTGAGAAATTTCAAAGCTGGATATATCAGATTTGTATCAGATATTCAATTTGTTATAAAACAAAGAGCTTTAAGAGTGTTCTGGTAATACATATTTTAGAGACAACTATATGTTTTAAAAATAAGTTCTTAAAGTTGTTATCAGCTTATGTCATAAAATTGATGATGGTAGAAATACACCTTTATTTTATATTAAATTTTTTTATATTTAAAATATATTTTTAATTTAAATTTGAACTGTTTAGTTTCTTTTTTCTTTTTTCCTTTATGGATTTGGCAAATTGAGTATGTTTAGTTTTTAATGTGAGACTTAGAAACCTAGACTGCAGCTCTTTGAAAAAGATAATTTCTAAAGCACTTAATTTAAGATTTGGTATGACTTTGTTGTAATGCAATGTTGGCAGACATAATAGACATATATATATTAATTTTTTAAAAAGAAAGTAAACTATTTTGCTCTGCTCTAAAAGGCTTAGGATGATATTAAATGTGGCTTAAAATAACTTGTACATTAGTAATAGCTTTAATTTTAATATTTCCATGTTTATTAGTGGAGACCACTTTGATCTGCAGTGCTCTGCTAGCTTTTGATTTAAACCGATTTTGATTATGAACTAAGTGGGAAAGATCACACATTTTTCTGTTTCGACTGTTCTGAAACCACTTTACTTAAACACTTTACAAATAAAACTGACTAGTTGGCCAGTGCCAATGAAAGTTACATATAAAGGTGGCCATGAAATCTTGCATGTCTTTTCATTTTAGTCTGGTTCCAAGGATAAATACCTTGGTTTCAAATCCAAATTTATTCACTTTCTTAAAAAATATGCTATTTGTATGTATTTTTAAAGCACATAAGCCTTTTTTTAAGCCAACATTTTGAGGAATCTGGGTGGTACTCAGAAGCATTGTGTGTGGACTTGGACATAGCTACTTTCTTTTCTACCTGGGGTCTGCTGATGGGATTTGGTCCCATAAGGGAGGGCAGAGATGGGCTGTGGCTTCCTTCCCAGTGATCCCAAGGCCTGGCATGGCTCTAGCAACATAGCAGGTGCTCAATAAATATTTGTAGAACCTGTAAGTTAAATGCTTGATAATTTCATTTTTTAATTAGTCAATTAATAAATAACAACTTTGGGAGAAAGCGCTTAGTGTGACGACAAATGGTTCACTGCTTCTACACTTACTGGTCCTTTTCCCACCTATAGGCAGCTGTCATAGAGAAATACTTCAGAGGTACTTCTCAAACCAACCTAAATTTCTTTCCTCTTGTATATGACTATATAATATATGATTTATATGAATATATCATTATATACAATTATAAATAATATAAATAAATATTTTGAGTATATTGATATGACACATACATATATATAGTATTTATCCATTTTCCTTTTGGAAAGGCAAATGATATGGGACTAGAAAGGAAATTGCCACAGTGCCAGTGTCTGCATGGTCCTGCTTGCTGCCTGCTTTTTCTCCGCCCCCAGTTTCTTCGGTTGAGGCCCATTTTCAAAAAAATTTGTCTTGGGAAGGCTGAGGCAGGAGAATCGCTTGAACCAGGGAGTCAGAGGTTACAGTGAGCCAAGATCACACCACTACACTCCAGCCTGGGTGAGAAGAGCGAAACTTCATCTCAAAAAAAAAAAAAAAAAAAATTGACTTGATTCAGTTACTTAAAAAACCCTTAAGAAGGCACAAGTTCCCAGCCACTTTGCACGAAGTTCTCAGTAAAAATTAAAATGTCCTCAAGAAAATGAAATGGTCTGAACATCCATTTTTGGGTGCTTCTATGTATGTGTTCTTTCCATTTTTTAATTTTAATTTTTAGTTTTGGGGTACATGTGCAGGATGCGCAATATCCAGAATCTACAAGGAACTCAAATTTACAAGAAACAAACAAATAGCCCCATTAAAAAGTGGGCAAAGGATGTGAACAGACACTTCTGAGAAGAAGACATTCGGTTTTTTATAAACAGTATTAAATGTGTGTGGCTGTTTTGCATAAGAGTCAACCAGGAAAGAACCCTAATAAATGTCGTTTTGCAGAATGGATTAGGCATTGAGGGCAGTGCCAGGTTCCCATCCTATCAACAGCATGAGAAAATTTCCCAGGGTGTTCCACGGCTGGGAACCTGCTGCGCCGCTTTGTTGCTGGCCACTTGTGGCCCATCCCTAGAAGCCAACAGCCTCGCTCAATCAGGCGCACCTGCAAGCCCGGCTGGAGGCAGCTTTCCCACACCGCTGCTGCCACTTGGCTTCCTGGAGATTGTGAAACCTGTTTATTGAGTGTGTTTCACGGCAAGCTATGGATTGTGCATTTCCCATGAAGCCCTGCCCTTTCTTTTAGGGTGGATAATTAGTTCATCGGGTTAAATTTTACTGTGTGGCCTGCCAAAGCTTTGAATGCTGTCACTTTCTAGGGGTTGTTTCTGGTCACTCAGAAGAGTTTGATACAACAAAGTTCTTTGATCCTCTTGGGAATCAGATTCAGTTTAGTGGCACTCATTCAGTGTGTCTCTACTTAACAGACTCACAGATCAAAACAAGTAGGTCTTACACCTCCCAAACACATCCTGCCCAGGATAAGACTGAAATAAAGCCATTGCCTCTGGCTGTCACCACAGAGCACCTTCTCTGTCTCAGGCCACACTGTACTGCTGTGGAAAGGGGGTCCCTGATGCTGGAGATTCAGGCTCTGACACTCTGCACGGAGCCATCCCTCTACCTGACTTCATCACGTGGCCACTTTTTCATGTCAAAATGCATAAAAATTTGTGGAAACCACCCCATTTGGGGAACTTGTTTTTTCTCTCCTCAAAACTCAAATTTGCTGAGATGATCCACCAGCACTGGGTAAGTGGGGACTAACAAAATTGAGAGGGAAGAGCCAGGATGCATCTGAAACCACGATGTTGGAGAAGCATCATTCGCTTCTTTTTATCTTGCTGTACCTTTGCCCTAACCTCAAGCAAAACTCTCTATGATGGCTTCCATGAACAGTTACAAAGATTAAACAAAACGTAGCCTTGAATGCACTTTCTGTGCGTGGATTCCTCTCTCAGATGCACTCTTGCTCCGCTATGCGGGCCTCTGACTTCCACTGGGTTGAGGGGTGCACTTCTGAGGGAGGGGCTGGCCCAGGGGACTTTAGGAGGTCAGGGGATGGCTATTCTAGGGGTGAGCATGGTGCCCTCTCAGTCCAGCACATGGAAAGTAAAATAGCTCTCTTAGTCCTTTATTATCATGTGTTCCGATGCAATCTATTATTTTTTAGTGAAGAACAAAAAATAAAACACATGAAGGTAAATTTGGTTTTGTCTTTGTGCCGGATCCTCAGGAAAATGGAATCAAGTGCTCTGTCTTCTCGCATCATCCTACTGCTTCCCACTGGCTATATTGATGACCCATAGGGTCATTCATTTTTCTGAATAATGCAAGTTGTAACCTATATGAATGGTTCAAGATTTGACGGCTGTTTGAGTCTGTTTCATGAGAAGTTAGAAGTTCTGCATTAACTGCTTTTGCATTCAGTGCTATTGTAAACCTTTGGTGGTGTGCAGGGTTCACTCATTAATTATTCAAACTCGTGGAAGTCATGATAAGTATCAGGCACTGTACGAGGTCCCGGGACATAGTGATGAACAAAATCGCTCTCCCCTGACTGGTGGAGTAACTCTACAGCCTGGTGAGAAAGAAAAAACTGACCTGTGGGCAGAAAGTACTGATAGTCTATTTGCGTGTGTTTTCTATTATCTTAAATATTTTAAATTATATTTCGGTATTGTATTATTTAGCATATACAATATAAAAGTACATGTACATACTTTGAAATGAATAAATATATATGTTGCATAGATGAATTAAATGGATTTTTTCCTAGTAAATGAGATAAAACAGATGTGGGGGTCCTGTCTGAAGGATGGTCAATGAGTGAAAGTCAGCCAGAAGGCAGAGAGGCTTGGCTCACATAGCTCACAGTGGACAGAGCTTCCGCTGAGTTGGCAGTGATGGGATGTGCAGTGAGAACCTCGCTGGTCCTGGCTTCTGTGTCCTGATACACACTGCTGCTGTCTGCTTGGAATTTCCTTTTGCAGCTTGTCCACCCAATTCCCAAGCATTATCTCTGGGCTTGGCTGAGCCGCCTCCTCCAGGCAGCCGTCAGGGCCAGGGAGGCAGCGTGCAGAGCTGCGCCTATAGGCTCCTCAGTTCCTGAGATAAGCAGCGAGGGCACCGCACCGCAATGCCACTGTGCCCTCTGCTCTGTGGCTGTTGGTGGCATTGCCCCTCTGTGACAACACTGCTTCTCATTCTCAGCCTCTGTTTCCCTGTGGGTTGCCCCACACTGTGATAGTCTCTGCACCTCCGAGATGCCAGATGCCAGCTCCCTAGAGGTGGAAAAGCCTTGAGGAAGAGGGCCTATGCAAGGTGTGGTCACTCCAAGTATGCAGCCAGGAGGAAGACTATGGAGCTGCTGTGAGGGGTTGCCCTGAGCTGAGGGCCCTGGGTCTCATCCCACATGAGCCGCAGTGGACAAGGGGCGAAGTGTGTCTCTGCTGGGAAACTGGCAAAGGTACTGAAAGCTAATGAGGAGTGCAAGCTCATTGGAAGACAGCAAAGGGGGCACGTTTTCGTGCGTATCTCTCTTTCATTAAGGCTCATTGTATACGGAGGTAGTATTATTATTATGAAAACTTTTGCATGTAGTAAAATATCATTGATCTCTCTTGCCATAAAAAGATTCGAAGAGGTTCAGCCATTCCAGTCTTCAGGCTGAAAACTGGTGTCACTTTTTAGACCTACTGTCCACTGTAGATTCCTTATGTAAACTTTAGGACTTCAGTGACTTGACCTCATTGCCAGGCTTAACTCCAGGCTCTTTGCATTTGACTGGCTTTGTGGTCAACTGTCCAGCCTGCAGCTGCACTCGTCATTGTGTTACTGCTTTTTACCTGAATCCTAATTTACCACAGAACATTCTGGCTATACTACACTGTGAGAAATTAGTCAGGCCAAGGTAGGGAAAATTGAGAGGTGAAGCCAGCTGAGCTTCTGGGTGGGGTGGGGACTTGGAGAACTTTTGTGTCTAGCTAAAGGATTGTAAATGCACCAATCAGTTCTCCGTGTCTAGCTAAAGGATTGTAAATGCACCAATCAGCACTCTGTAAAATTGCACCAATCAGCCCTCGGTGTCTAGCTAAAGGATTGTAAATGCACCAATCAGCATTCTGTAAATGGATGAATCAGCACTCTGTAAAATGGACCAATCAGTGCTCTGTAAAATGGACCAATCAGCAGGATGTGGGTGCAGCCAAATAAGGGAATAAAAGCTGGCCACTCCAGCCAGGAGGGGCAACCCACTTAGCCCCATTCCATGCTGTGGTAGCTTTGTTTTTTCATTCTTTACAATATATCTTGCTGCTGCTCACTCTTTGGGTCCGCACTACCTTTATGAGCTATAACACTCACTGCAAGGGTCTGTGGCTTCATTCCTGACGTCAGCAAGACCACAAACCCACTGAGAGGAACAAACAACTCTGGATGCGCCACCTTTAAGAGCTATAACACTCACTGCGAAGGTCTGCAGCTTCGTTCCTGAAGTCAGTGAGACCACGAACCCACCAGAAGGAAGCAACTCCAGAGACATCTGAACATCTGAAGAAACAAACTCTGGACACACCATCTTTAAGAGCTGTAACACATACTGCGAGGGTCCACGGCTTCATTCTTGAAGTCAGTGAGACCAAGAACCCACAAGAAGTAATAAATTCCGGACACAAAATCACCAGGAAGCCTTGGTGTAAGCAGTTAGAAAAATGAAACCATAAGCATAGAAGGCTTCCAACTGAGTCAGAAGGAACTGCAAGCCAATCTCTGCACTCCTCTTGAAAATGTGTCCTCCTCAGATTTTCATGCTTGTTGTTCATTATAAGCCTCTAGACTAAGCGGCATCACTGGAGTACATGTCAGCCATTCGTAAAATGGTGTGGGTAGATGGCAAGCTGTGTGCAGCACGTAGGAAAAGCTGAGTCTTCCTCACTAGTTTGTGCCAGATGCCCTGATGGACCTGTTTGTTTTTCATTGCAAGAGAGTTTCCCAGCAAGGGGGCCTGGAAGATTCCTTCCTTAATGGAAGGCACCAGGACTTCAGTTACTATTATGATATAGCATCAAAAGCAAGTAAAACAAAACAAAACAAAACATTTTCCTCATATTTTCCTGTGACCTATTACAAGGTACGTCTCTAAGTTTTGCTTTATATGGCTTGTGTTTCCTAGTCTATTAGAGTAAGGCACTTGTCTTAACAAATAACTCTAAAATCTCAGGGTTTTAATGCAGTGGTTTATTTCTCACAATTTGCGTCTAGACTTGGAGATGATAAAGGACAGTGGAGACAATTGAGTGGACATGCGGGATGGAGGGATGGGCAGTGCTTGCTCCACAGAGTCACTCAGAGATCCAGCCTCTCTCCACCTGCAATGTCAGCCATTGTCTACAGCCAGGTTTCTCAATCTCAACACTATCAACATTTTGGGCTGGGTAAATAATTGTTGTGGGCACTTTCCTCTGCACTGTAAGATGGTCAGCAGCATCCCTGGTCTCTACCCACCAGTTGCCAATAACGCCCTGCCCAGTTGTGACAACCAAAATATCTCCAGACATTGCCAGTGTCCCCTGGGGGCAAAATTGCCCCTAACTGAGAGCCAGTGGCCTAGGGCCTCCACATCCTCCCTGGGCTCCTGTGAAATGACAGGAGAAGCACAGGTGACAGGAGCAGAGAGAAGGAGTGGAGGATCACATAGGGAGCTTTGCCAGCCAGTGCTAAAAACCGTGTGTCTCACTTAACCCACATTCCATTGGCCAGACATAGTCACATGACAGTACAAAGAAGGCTGGGAGTTGCAGGGAAGTTGTGAAAAAATAGAAAACCCCTAAAAGACACAAGTAATATTTTTACTTAAAATGACAATAATAGACTGTATAATAAATGAGTGTTCTGATTCTCTGCAAATAATATCTATCTTCACATATTTCTGAATTTTTCTTCCTGGTCAATTGCAGCTGATCTTTGGTGGAGATATATCTATATATAGATTTTTTTAATTGAAAAATGTTTAAGAAATGAGACAGGGTTTTGCCATGTTGCCCGGGCTGGTCTCAAACTCCTGGACTCAAGCAATCTGCCCACCTTGGCCTCCCAAAGTGCTGGAATTACAGGTGTAAGCCACTGCGCCTGGGCAGGCAGATATCATATATTGTGCGTGTATGTGCTTGCATGTATGTGCACACATGTACATATACAGATGTAAACGCTTTTCCCTACATAATGTCTCCGTACAATGCAGTTATCAACTCAAGCAGCAGAGACTGATAGGAGATGTAGCAAAACAAAGCAAAGCAGTGGATCCTCCATGGCTGGAACATAAATGGAAGGGATTTTAATCACTGTCTAGTCGCACATAATTGTTGTGGGAAAGCCTTTTGAGACTCGTTGAAGGGGAGATTCTAGAGAGGGGAGCCATAGGCTCACTCTAGGTGACAGGTCCTGTAGTGATGGAGACCTTAATGTCTGCCTGTATTTGGTGAAGGTGGAGCGATCTATCTACACTGTAAAAATCTGTTAAAAACTGTGCTTGTAGGAGGAGAGAATTAACCAAATAAATGTGGCATATCTGATCTTATGTATTAAAATAATATATATGGTTTGGTTTTTTTGAGGTAGACATGGCTTGTAAAAACAGGTTTAAACATTGAACAACTGACAATGTTTACTGACTATTAATTTCATGCAGGCTATTGTACTATGTGCAGGGGAGGGGTATAGAGGAAATGGAAGTCATGGCCCATGTACTTGAGGAATTTACAGGCTAATAGATTACATACATATGCCAGGGAATAGGGAACATTTTGGCTGACAGCCAGCTGGAGATCTGTTTGCTTGTTCACTCTATCTTCCTATATTTTCTGAGCGGTATCTCACACCAGAATAAGCAGGCCAGTTTCAAAGAGCTCTTCTTCAAGTAGATGAGTATTCTTGTGTCTTTTATCATAAATACCAGACCACTTAGAGATTAGGCATGCGTTTACATGGGTAGAAAGAGATGAGTGAAATACTTTTTGAGTAAATTAAATCAGTGTGGATTATCACTCTGGGTGCTTTTGATTTTTCACCACTCTCTTTTACTATTCCCAGATCTATAAAGATCCCCCATAAGTCAGGTTTCTGCCAGAAACAGGTAACTTTAATTTCACAGTTTATTTTGCCCACGCAACTATTGCTCAAGTCCCTGATGGGGTTTGTGGGCCGGAGGCCACTATCCTAGGCTGTTTCATTGAGGACAGGCCTGGGCTTCTGCTCTCCTGGGGAGCACAGTCTTTTTCTTAAGGGGAGGGATCTTTCCTGGGATGAGAGGAAAATCTCCATATATGAAGTGGAGTCTTGAAGCCCTACATAACTCAGGGTCCTGCTGTTCTTCACCTTTGTTAAATGGGGAAAACCCACCCAACTCAGCTATTGAAGAATTGCTTCAGATGTCCCCTTTCCATTTCCTCCCCCTCTTACCCGATGCTGACCCTAGGCAATAACTGATTAGTCAGGGGAGGTATACGAAGGGTCCTGCAGGGCAAATGCCTCTGCCTCCCATACTGCAGCACCAGAACCGTGGGGCCTTCACAGAGCAGGGTCACTGGGCAGCAAGAGCTTTTAAACATATTTGGTTATTTTTGTTTGAACTCATGTTGGAGGAAAAGACCCAAGTGAAATAACATAATACCTATTCAGGTTAACATTGGCTGAAACTCTTTTTATTTTTAGCGTGCGAATTCCTTCATTTCCCAGGTTTCCTGTAATGGCTGAACTTTTTGTGTAAGCTGATCAGTTCTCAAAAAGCTAACTGAAAAATAATCTGAAATAGAGCTCCTTTTCAAATAAACTAACAAGGACTTTTGGACAAAGGTACTTACTTCATTTCATTTTAGTTAAATAGTGTTCTGTTTTTAAATAGAGGTGGGCTTGTGAAAAAAGCTGATTTACTTATTTCCTGGCCCTCCACAAAGTACCATTACATTCATTAAATCATTAAAATCTCATAGGAAAACCCTTGGAATAAGCACTTCTTAAAAATTTCTATGTATGAAGAAATGAGATCTGAAAGACTATCTTAGTCTATTTTATGCTGTTGTAACAGGATACTACAGGCTTGGTAATTTATAAAGAACATAACTTTATTTCCTCAGTTCTAGAGGCTGTGAAGTCCAATATCAAGGTGCCAGCGTCTGGTGAGGGCCTTCTTGCTGCATCAAGCCATGGTGGGATGGCAAAGAGAGAATGAGGGGGAGAGCAACAGATTGAACTCACAACCTCAGGGTCTTTAATAAATTGGCATTAACCCATTCATGAGGGTGGATCCCTCAAGACTTAATACCTCCTATTAGGCCTCACCTCCCAACACTGTTGCACTGGAGATTAAGTTGTCAACACATGCTTTTTGGGAGGCACATTCAAACCATAGCAAAGATCTTAGAGCAAACTGCCACGGTTACAAAGCTGGTACATCTAGGGGCCAGAACCTGAATCTAGGGCCACATACTCTGAGGTTGGTTCTTAATGCTCACAAAGCTAATGCTTTAATGGGGCCATTTAATCAGGTGGTAGCATAAGGATAGCTCAGGAATTAGTTAGTCATTTAGTTCTCCCCATTCTCCTTCTCTACTCAAGTTTCAAACAAAAATATATTTGGGGTGTATCTGATGTATATTTTTGTTCCCAAAAAGTTCTAGTTGTCTAGCAGATGTATATATATATATATTTTTTTCTTCTTTTTTTTCATCAGGTCATGATATGTTGTTCTTAGTACATGAAGGAATCCTGTGTGTTGTGCAGTTTCTCTTGAGATCCTAGGTTTGTATTCTTATCCAGTCAGTCAGGGCCTACAGCCAGGTGATGCGGTAAAACCAAGGATGTACATAGTGCTCATTTGGAGGTGAGCGCTGTGAACTGAATGATGCCCCCTTCAGATTCCTATGTTGAAGCCCTAACTCTCACTGGGATAGTGTTTGAAGGTGAGGTCTTTAGAGAGGTAAGTAGACTTAGACAATATCCTGAGGATGGAGCCCTCAGGTGGTATTAGAGCCCTCAGAAGGCAGACTTTAGAAAGCTTGCTTCCTGTCTGTGCTTGCCACCACGTGAGGATGCAACAAAAAGATGGCTGCCTGCAAACTAGGAAGAGACCCTTTGCTGGACATCAAATCTGTTGCCATCTTGATCTTCCCAGCCCCCAGAACTGTGAGAAATAAGTGTTTGTTGTTTAAACCACCCAGTCCATAGCAATTTCTTATAGCAGCAGAAACTGACCAAGACGGCCCACAGATGGATTTGGTTCAGCTATTCATTAGCCGTGTGACTCAAAGTATTTAATTTACCTGACCTCTGTTTCTTCACCTGTTAAGTGGGGGATAACAATACTTATTAAAAAAGTCATTATAATAAAATAATATAGGGAGGTGTTTTGGAAATGACCAATGTCACTGCAGGCAGTAGTTGTTATTGCAATGTTACTATGAATCAAATCTGACCTCATCCCCAAAGAACCATCATCATGATCTCTAGCTTTGATCTGGACAAATTTCAACCTCAAATCTTGGTAGAATCAAACCAAAGTTGGGAGGTGTTTCAGGAAAGGAACAGGCATGCAGAAAGAAAACATTTCTACTTGCTTTACCTTCACACTTTCATGATACAGACTGTAATTACAACTGGGAGGGTTATTAGTAAATATCATTTGGTGATACTTAGTATATTTTGTTATTCCTCCTTAGAGGCCCAACTGTAATACTCTGCAATACTTTCTTGTTGGCTCGTTGGGATTTCATTTTTTTCTTACTACTTGTATATGGTTAAGAACCTAAATCAAAGCATAGAAAAGTCAGATGGGCTGTTTTGAAATCCATGTAGTTAGAAATTCCTTTGTTCTCAAAATGAAGACTTTTCTAGATCATTGGTTAATAGAGATAGGGCCTTTGAGTATTTTGCACAGTTTGAAGAAAATCAGCTGTATAAATTTAGCTTCGCTCAACAAAACAGATTTGCTCGGTTTTCCATATAAATCCATTCCCACAAGAGCTAATTTCTTGTTTCTCCACGGTACCAGAAATTCTGCTATAGATAAAATCAAAATGAGATTTTTATCCTTTCAGTTGTTGTTCAGTGTACATGTGTTCAAGGGTTTTCTAAAAATAAAGCTCCTTGAATCCACACACATACTTTTATGTCTGGAGAGTGGAGCCAGTGTTTAGGAGTATTTGGTCTGTAGGAGAGGAAGCAGGTATCACCTTCATGTCACCTTCAAGTGGCTGTGATATGCTGTGAAAACTCACCTGCCATCAGATGGCAAGTGCAAGGCAAAACAGCATCATTGTAGGCCTCTTTGGGGTTCTAAGAAACAATATAGGGTACATTTAAGACAGACGCCTAAAATACTGGTATGCTCTTCTCAGGAAGTTTAAGAATCTGTAAAGTCTCAGTACACTGATTAAAAAATAAAACAGCCCAGTGTTCTGCTCTGTCCTTGCAAGCCTCCATGTCTCAGCTCTAAGACTAGGCCTTGTGCTGCCTGCCTTCGCTCAGGTCGCCCAGGCTTCTGTGAGCCCCAGGTCTTTCTTCTCTTGTCAGTGAAGAACCTATCATAGCCCCAGAGCCCTGTGAGGGTAGTCCTTTGGCCAAAGGACTACCTTTGGCCAAAGAGGAGCATCTTTGCCTCCTTTGGCCAGGATCTTGGCCCTGGCTGACATTTCCAAGCCTGCCATCTCCTGCAGTACATTCAGCACATAAGATGAGCCAGATGCGGACTATACAACACTGTTACATAACCTGGCCTTTCCTCTGCCTGTGACCCGCGTGTCCCCACCATGAGGTCCCGGAGTTGGTTAAATTAACTGTAGACAGCATACTATAAATTGTATGAGATGCTCATTGGCAGACACTATGAAGGTTTTCTTTGGGGTTGCTATTTATCTGCGTGAACATGCCGGAGGTATAAAACTGCCTGTGTGTGCATACTGTGTGAGCGAGGCCAGGGCCGCCACACTCTCTGGGTCTCCTTCTGGTTCTGGCTAGGTCCTTGTTGAGACTCTCAGCAAGCTCATCCGGCCCAGCCCACACAGTTCCAGTAACATGACCGGCAGCCTCTTGTGTCACAAGGAACAGTTACCTCCTCTCACTACCCCACCCCCTCTTGTAAAAGTAGGTCCAGAGGCAGTTGTGTGAGGAGTGCTATAAAAAGCCTGGGTTGTAACCTGCAGGCAACAACATCGCGGTTCAGGAAGGTATTTTATACGGAGGATGGCTCCTTCCAGGGCCAGGAGAACTGGTGAAGAGAGAGACCCCCAGGCAGCTGGCCCCCTAGTGAAGCCCCAAGCTTCCCCCGCCCCCGCAGACACCCGGCGCCCTTCAGTCTCAGGCGGAGCGGACCGGGTGTCTGACTCGGGCGGGGGCGGGGTGCTGACGTCAGCCCCCGCGCCCCAGCTCTGGCCAGCAGCTGGGCGGAGCCAGGTGGGCGGGGCGGCTCCTGCTTCTGCTTGCTAGCCGCTAGGCGGCTGGTGATGGATAGCTTGGCTTGAGCCCCGCCAGGCCGCCGAGTCCACTCTGGCCACCGGGGGCTGGCAGGCCCGCCCTCCGCAAACAGCGGCCCTCCGCAAACAGTGGCCTCCCGCCCAGGCCGGCCACCCGCCACCGGCCTGGTCTGCGTCCCCTGGACCCGCGGGCAGCCAAGGAGCCGCTGCCCTTGGCACCTGTTCTCCGTGCCTGCAAACAGACAAGGCCCTGCACTTTTCTCGTCACGTGTTTCAGGGACTGGTCTCTCTCCTAATTCTCCCAGCTCTGGTTCTCCCAATTAATTGCGAACAGTGTACTGAAAAAGGCATGCTGGGACTGCCCAGCAGGGTTTTCCGCGGAGGGAGGGGCGGTTCCCTGCTGGCAATGCCCGAGGAGGCCAGCCCCTCCCGAAGGCTCTGGAGGAGGGTTTTGGGGAGGAGCGCCGTGCAGAGGCAGCCAGGACTGAGAACGGCTTCTGGGCCCTCATTCCCACCAGCCTCGCCGCCTCTCCACGCATCTGTTTTCATTTTCTTAGTATTTAAACTTGATTCCGCCTCCACCTCCGTGTCCTCCCACCACTCCCATGAAAGACAGAAGATGGATTTCATCTGTGTCCTGAAAGAGGGCAGGGAACACTCAGTGACTGGATACCCTAGGGAATGCGAAGTGCAAACTGTGGCCTGGGCTGTCGCTGGAGAAAAGTAAAGGAATGTAACAAGTTTTCATTAAGAATCCAACTGAAAGCATCATCATTTTTCCCCGCTCAAACACGCTTTACCAATGACATGTGAGACCTATGACTAGAAGTTTCTCAGATCTAGTGCCTTTTCCCCCTTTCATTTAAACTTTAACACCGATTAGCTGTGGGATCATGAGATACTCATTCCATCTCTTTGTACCTCAGTATTTGGATGTTTAGAAATGGCACAACCCTATTTACTTCACATGTTTAGTGTACATAATCCGATACACCACCCACATTGTCCTAGTATAGGCTCTAAAAGTGGGCAGCAAAACAATTTGCACAACATTTCTCAAAATGTTCTGTTTAAATTGGGTAAATGTTCTCTTTAAATTGGGTAAATGTTCTCTTTAAATTGGGTAAATGAGTGTTAGAAGACTCATCTGGGTTTTCTAACCATCCGGGTGGCTGCCCCCAACCCCCAACATACCTGAGGTCTCCAAATACACAGTCATGTCCCTTCCCAGTCACAGTCTCACAGTTTGGGGGCAGCTGCATTTTATTTAAATACTTTTAACATACACTTAAAACTAAAGGGATTAAGAACTAAGGTCAAATTGGAGTCTTTCCGGTAGGGTGACAATGATTCAAACTTTGATCATTTTATATCATGGAGATTTCCTAATCTCCCCACTCCAAGAGAAGCCTACATGGAAAAAGAGTCCTTTCCCTTCTATTCCTATAAAATTCACTTCTCCCCAAATTCTTATCAGATGGCCTTGTTGACTTAGGACCACTTAGCAGGAAACTTGTCCTGTGCTTATTACTCCTTGAGAAGAGCTTGGGTCTTGTTTCCACTGCACTGTGGGGTGGAAGGAAAAACCGTGTAGCTAGAAGCTTCTTGTAGCAAGAAGTGGGTATCGTGGCCGGGTGGTGAGCTTCTTCCCAGAGTTGTTTGAGGAGGTATTTTACTTTTTCTTCAGAGCTACTGTAATGCCTTTAACATGGCGCTTCAGTAGGACTTCAAATATTATTGGGGTTAACGTTATTATTGGGATTAAGTCTGCTAAAAACAGAAAGAGCTTTGTTATTTTTACTTGAATATACTCTTCAAAGTTTCATTTGATGAGACAAATTCTAAATTGCCTAATGCAATTACCTAATATAAACTGACAAAAAATAAAAAGGAGTGAAAAATTTCAGTTTGTGTACTTATATGATTGTATATAAATTCTAATTATTTTACCATTTAATTAGTTTTCATGGTGTATTAGATGTTATACAGACATACACAATATAAACAACACTTGGAAAACATATGAAATGACCTGTTTCACCATAGGGATTTAAAATGAAAATTAGTTTTCTTTGAATCCATTTTTGATTCATTTGAAAAGCTGTGTACCAAAGGGCACAAAAAGACAACAGAATCTAAAGTCAATCCCTCATGAAATATCTAGGTTAGCTCAGTCTCACAAATCAAACCTCATGTTCAGTGTGGCTGCTCAGTAAACCCCATAAAAATGGAAACCAACAGTGAGAATTGCCCCCCAACCACTCTCTTCTTCCTCTTCCTCCTTCTTTGTATTAAGTACTATTTGAAACCATCAGCTGTTTCTTTGGCCATGGGTAACTGGCAGGAAAGCAGAATGAACCATTTCAGAGCTAGAGAAGAAAACACTCCGTGACCTTCTTTCATTTTCATCTAAAGAAGCGAGCCATTGAAAGTATCCATGTGGTGTCAAGAGCTGCCTGCCTGCAGGGCTCCTCACTGACTACTGGTGGCCCCGGGGGTCCACCCCATTCCCACCATCTTCAGAATTCCCCCAGGGCTGTGGATAATCTCTCTCCTGGCCTTGCATTGTGAACACTGGAGAGGCTAAAGTTGTTATCAATGCAGCACCTTCACTGGAACTTTGAATGGACAAGGAGAGAAGATTCAGAACCACAGGGAAAGTAAGCAATGTGAACATTCTCAATGGGAAGGCTGTTCTCAACGGGCACTGGGTGACCCTTGCATTGATAGAAGTGGGGCACAGTATGCTGTTTGTGGAGAAGAAACACTGTACCTTTATTCAGAGCTTGGAAGGTTAAGAGGCCTGAGATTTATGGAAACAAGGAGGGATTTTAAAAAGAAGAAACCTCCCCTTGCCTGGCTGCAGGTGCAGGGGCAGTGGGGCCTCTCCTCCCTAGTAGGGTGAAGAGACCTGCCTCTTGGAAGTCACTGTGAGATAATGTTTCGGTCTGCAGAACCTCATCTGACCCTCTGTGTATTGGGATCAAGGCCCAGGGAGGAGGTGAAAGCTCCATTTGGGGAGGGCAGGCTTGCTGTCCAGAAATAGAGCTGGGATATGGAGTGGAGCATTTGAAAGGTTCTAGGATCCCAGTGGATAAGCCTTAAAGTGCTATATAGTTCTGGATTATAGCAGTCTCTTCAATGCTCTTTTGGGTCTCTGTGTCTCAGCTGAACTTCACAACAATAAAAAGCTGCCTGTGATAGTGGAATCAGATAATGACTGTATCCAGAATGGCTTGGATAAGTTAGTAAATCTCCCTGAGCTGGATTTGGTGTGAGATTGCTCAGGTTTCAACACTGGCACTAGCTCTGCAATCTTGAGTAAGGCATTGTATTAGTCCATTGTCACACTGCTGATAAAGACATACCCGAGACTGGGAAGAAAAAGAGGTTTAATTGGACTTACAGTTCCACATGGCTGGGGAGGCCTCAGAATCACGTCGGGAGGCGAAAGGCACTTCCTATATGGCAGCAGCAAGAGAAAATGAGGAAGATGCAGAAGCGGAAACTCCTGATAAAACTGTCACATCTCGTGAGACTTGTTCACTACCACGAGAACAATATGCGGGAAACCGCCCCCATGATTCAAACAATCTCCCACCGGGTCCCTCCCACAACACATGGGAATTATGGGAGCATAATTCAAGATGAGATTTAGGTGGGTTCGCAGAGGCAAACCATATCAGGCATTCAATCCCTCTGCACCTTAATTTCTTGCCTATAACATGGACATAGTCAAGTACCTGCCTCATTTGGTGGCTGTGAGGGTTAAATGAGAAAATGCTTGTGATTTAGTTATAATTCTTGCTTACCAACATTGTAGATGACCACTGGCTTTCCAAAGCAGGGATGAGCTTATGAGAAGGCATCCATCGCATGACTGAGGAAGTAGGTTTAACAACGAGCAAGAGCCAAAGCAGCTGGACCTTGACCATTTCTCATCCCTCGTGGGTAGTCCACTGCTGCTGCAGGGGAGACTGGCCAACTGTTTCTGAAATGAAACCATTTCTTCACGAGTCAATGGCCCATCTGAATGGTAGGATGCAAGCCACCAGAGGGTGTGCTGAGGGAAAGTGGGACTCATTCCTTACCTCCACTCCTCAATAGGATGGGGATTTAGATGCTGCACTACTAGTTAACAGAAACTGTCCCCTAAGACACATAAAGTGTGTAGGACAATGCTTGGTGCGGGGCCAGCACTCCCTACAAGCCAGTTGTGACAATGATTCATTTTTACATTTCATGAGTAGTTACGACAATATCTGCCTGGAAAGGCATAACTATAGCAAAGACCTAGTCCAGTACCTGGCAAATAATACATGCCCAACATGTGCTAGCTGATGTTGTTACAATATAGTATAGATAATAAAAGTTTACAGATGCATTAAAATATTTTAGTCTGATCTGTAGCTTCAATGCCCTTTTCCACTAATCATTTTAAAAAATTAATATGAAAGAGCAAATTAGCCACAGTTCCTCTCCCTGATTTACTTTTCTACTTCACCATCAACACCTCCTTGTGCCATCCCAGCTTTATAGGAGGGAAAACATTTGCTTAAAGCTGAGTTTTCTCTGAAAAACAAATTCTAATAAAAAATGGCCACATGACACAGAAAGCAGCATTTACTCATTTCCATTTTATTTTCTAAATCTCAGGCAAATGCTTATTTTTAATTTAGAGCAATGTATACTGTCTTGGAAAAAATGCAAATGATATCACTTCATAGATTTTTCTCAAAAGGGAGAGCTGTGTGTGTTAGTGATCCTCTTAGGTTTTATTTTATTTTTTAGTTACATCAGCATTGTGTGTAGGTCCTCTTAGATTTTAGATGGGAACAAATTAAGGATTTCAGGTATTTAATATATGTCTTTAGCTCCCTGGGAAAAATGTAACCTGTTCCGGGCAGGGATTAGGATCTAGAGGAGAGAAAATGCATTTGGTGTGTGCTTTCCTTTCTCCCTCTGAGAGGGCCTGTGTGTTTCCATATAAGGAAACTGCGCATTTGCAAGGTACGTCTGCTGCACAATTTCCATAGTGATCTGTACTTTCTATTCCTCCTGTGCTTATTTAATGTTATTTGCATTTGTTTAGTTTCTGAATTCTCCCTTGTGGGACCCACGAGGGCAGGAGATGTCGGTATTTTGTGTGCCAGGGTACCCCAAGCCCGTCAGTGGATTCGTGCTTAGGCTTCTGAGCCAGGTGACCTGGGTGAGGTGTCACATTTGCTGCTTCCTTGCTATGTTGTGTGTGCCAGTGGCATCACAGCTCTGAGTCTCAGTTTCTTCATATGTAAAACTGAGGTAAAAATGTCATCTACCTCATAAGGACATGAAGAATGGGAGGGAATGCCTGCAAACTACCCAGGATACTGGAAGGCCTGAAATAAATGCCAGCCAGGAGCTAGCAAGGCCCATGAGCACAGGAAGTGCTTGGTGACTGGCTGAGTTGCAGATAGGCTGTCCAGCAGTGAATGGATCCACCTACCCCAAAGATGGAAAACTGTAGAATCATTCAAGACAAACTAAAATAGCAAGGCCATTTGCAAGAGGCCATTAGAGACGCAAACCTTAAAGGCTCGGGCTTTAGGATGCATGTTGGAAGCAAAACAATGGAAAACATGAGAAGATCCTTGTGAAATGTCCAGGTTTGGAGACTGGCGTTGACTTAGAAAAGCTGACTTGGAAAGCATTTTCCACTCGGGCATGGGTTTGTTTATAGTGCTCACCTGAAAGCAAGCCAGCAGTTCGAATGGTTTTGAATGATCCTAAATGCCTTGGGGGACTTGGGAAGGGGATTTCTGCACATTGGCAGTAACATGGCACCAAAGAGGGTGAGGATCTTAAACAGAGAAAGCTGGCGCTCTTTGTGCTCTGCCCGGCACCTGCTCACTCTGGTGAGATGACTTTCGGGTGGTGGGTGCTGCTTTTTCAAAAGGGAGTTAGGTGAAGATAAACATACAGTGAGGGAACAGACACGTTGGATTTCTGTGCACATCCCACCCCTCACCCTTTTAACAGTGTGTAACCATTTTAAGACCCTAATTAAGGTTTTACAAGTCAATGTGCTTGACTCTGAAGCTCCAGGAAAGAATGCAGCTGTCCATGGGTAAACCCAGGTCGCCATGCTCACGATTGTATTTCTCAGCTGTGGGGCCCTGCCCAGGCTTCTTTGAACACACATGCCATTTTCCATTGAAATCAAAGCTGCTGAGAGAGTTGGGCTGATAGACAAGGGCCTCAGTTACACAGCTTTACCTGTGGCCAATAGCACAGTAAAGTTGCAGAGTAGAGCAGGTGGAATTTGGCTGTCTAGGCTGGACATTTCCCATGTCCATGGATCCCCTGGGCCCCCTAGCTGTGCCTGTGAGCCCTGGCAACCTTGCCCATCCCTTTCACAGGTGCTTCGTGGGCTTGGTCTGCCTGAGGGTCTGGGTCTCCCATCTTCCTGTGACTTGCTCCTGTAACTGAGTGTTGTTTGCCAGGTTAAATGAGATGCTTCTGCAGCTGGCTTAGTGCCAATATTTTTCACTGTTGCCTCTGCATTGGCACTGCAAGAAGAAGTAGGCCTTGGGCTTTTGAATGTCCATGCTAGAAGGGCAAAAGTTCACTGACCTATGTTTATAAGTGGTCTGATGGTTAGGAATGTGCTATGGACAAGGCTTTTGGGGGAGGGAGAAGGGATGATAATACGTTGGCAACATTAAAGGTGGCACCTTCGTGGAACAAAATGCAGGGGGAGACCACAATATTGACCACAGTGGGCCTGACCACAGACCACACTCCAATAATAGACCAGTCACCACTTCCTGAACACAGTGGCGCTGTTTGCTGTGACCATGGAAAGGGGGAAGCTGGAGCAAAAGTAGGAATCTCCCAGCTTTTGCCTGTGTGGAACACTGGGGATTTCGGGGCTCTGCCCAAATTGGGCTTCAGATATTTCACGGCAGCAGCTGTTCCTGCATGGCAGAGACAACAGGAGAGCACTCTCTGGCCCACACTCTGCAGCTATAACCCAGGAAAAGAAGGGCACAGCCAGAGGACTTATAAAGAAACGTCAAATTATTTTTCCTTTGTCGTAAAAACATGTCTTTTCTGTGTTTCATTCTAATCTGAAATTAGCCTGTGGAACACACTGATGCAACTCCCCATTTACACGTGGGTTATCAGGGCGCTAGGCTGCTCTTGAAGAATCTACTCATCCATTGTAGCATAATGAAAGCATTCCTTATCTATTATCACCTAGGCACTAATTCAGTGTCTCGGTGCAATTAGATTTGGCTTCAAATGGGATTCATTTCTCAGCAGGGTTACTCAGTGAATTACTTTATTGTCTCTTTGTTCCTGTAGTGGGGTCCTTTCACACAAGCACAGGGGGAAATGTTGCTTCTGGGCAAATCCCAGCACAGAGGGCCAGGAAGTGACTGATGGTGTCCTCTGGGCCTTGGTTGTCAGGGCTAGTTCCTTTCCTACTGTTTGGCAGCAAAGAGTTAGGAAGAAGAATCCAAAGCTGGTTGCTTTTAATTAAAGAAAATCCCAAAATATGTTGGATGTGGAAATTCATGCTCCATAGTGAGCACTTTCTTTCACTCTGAAAATCTAACCACCCCATTGGGCTCTTGAGCTCCACAGAACATTCCTCTTCTCGTTGTAAGAAAGTGTGAGCAGCAAACATTCTTTTTCAACTGGAGACAGAGAGCATTGTTGAGAATATAACTGTGGTTCGCAAACACCTGCTCACCCTCCCACATCATGCGTGCACGTACAAGTAAATTTTTCAGCAGGTACAGGTCTATTTCCCAATTGCTTTAACAGGTAAAAACTGGCAGAATTTCCTGGCAGAACACATATTTAATTGTCCTTCTAGCTGATACCTGTTCTGAGTTGCTCCAAGTAGATTCATTATAAAGTCCTCCTATGACCATTCAGCTATGAAGCATTCCAGTGGACTTGCTTTGAAAGCTCAGTGGTTGCACAGACCATATAGAACGAACTGGAGAATTACAGAGTTGAAAGATGTTTCCCAACCACCCTGGGCGAACAGGTGTATGTAAAGGTGACCCTGACTCCCAGGAGACAGTGCCTCTGGGAGCTGCAAGTCAGAGCATGCGGCAGAGTTTTCAGGAGTGAGGTGTAAAATTCCAAAGATTTGGGTTCAGTTCAGATAAGCACCCACATGTTTGGGTCTTTAGCAGAAACCTGTCTGAAATGTCTGCAACAGCCTGTTAAAACAGACTGGAAATCTTGCAGCAGCTCCATCCCTCCTGAGGTTTTTGGTACTTCCTGTAAGACTCAGCCCAGAATAGCCTTTCCATGTCTGAGCCAAAGATGGAAAAGTAATGAAACAGCCTTCTCACTTTCCATTGTTTTGTGTTAAAAGATTGTGCTTCTTGGATGGTTGTGAGCACTTTATGCGTAGATGAAGTAATAGAAACGTTCAGACATTGAGGCTCCTGCTTGGTTTCGGAAGTCTGCAGAGGCAGTGTTGGGAGAGGGTTCTCGTTTCACTCAGACGGTTTACCCATAGACAGCCATTTTCCTTGAAGAGGTGGTCATTTTTATTCTGAGGAAGGGGGAAAGTAGCAGAACTGGAGAGTGGTATTTGTGCCAGAGCTCCCAGTTTTTAGGAGGTGATGAGACGATGCTGCTGACCAGCGAATCCGAGTTGGTTCCTGGAGACTGCACCAGCAGGCAGCACAGGGATGGGGCTTCCCCGTGGTGGTCCTGCAGGGCTGAGGTGGGGGCTACAGGCTGGGAGCCAGCGGGATCCCAGCTCTTCACAAACTCCTGCTAATCACAAAACAGCCACCTACTTCAGCAGAAAAACTGGCTGGTCTTTCCTCATGGGGAGGAGAGACACTCCCATGGCTGGCGGGTCCATTCCCTAAGGCTCCCACACAGAGCAGCCTCTTTTCTGGGGGGCAGGAAGGCCATCGAAATGAGACCTTCTGAATGGCGATACCGTGTCTCAACATGTCAAGGTGCGCTTTCTCTGGATGGGAAGTGTGATAGTCTGTGCCTTGGTGATAGATACAAAACACTGTTGCAAATTAGCTTTAGCTTCCCTGTAAGTCCCCTCTGGTGATGGCCCATCTGATTTTCAAAATTGAAAAGGACTGGCAAACAGCTTGTTCAGCCATTTCCTGCATTTTCCTGTCGCCCTTGTCTATAACTTACATTAATACAACTGCTTGGTTCCCAGTTGAGAGGCTTCTTACCCACCTCCTCTGGGGGATGCAGGCCTGGCTGCAGCGTGGGTCCCTCTGCAGCAGAGAGACCAAGGTCAACCAGGAGGCAGCTCGTAATTGTGGAGAAGTGTGATGGTATCTAAAACCAAATGATAGAGAACATTTGGAAATATTTGAAGAACAGATCAAAGCCTGTGGATTTAATTACTCCACCCTACCTAATTAGCTGCCGCCTGGCTGTGCGGTCTTCCCTGTTGATGATTATTGATGGGCTGCTGCCCTCCGTGCTCCCTTTCCTGGGCCAGCTGCACCCCCAGGGTGGCAGGTTTTCAGAGATTTGCAGATGAGAATTAATGACAGTTTGCGGTGGGGGAGTTGGAGGCAGAATGGCCGGGAAGAGAAAGGGTTGGGGTGGTGGAGGGATACATGTTAGGGGTGGAGGCCTCCTCTGACAGGCTGCGGGCTTGGCTACACCTGCAAGCAAAAGTCATGGTGGTTCAGAACCCGGAGACACCAGATGGACCCGCCGTCTCCTATCCGACATGCAAACCTTGGAGGTATAAAACAATGAGGCATCTCCAGGGAAGAACATTCTTTTGGTAGAGTTGGATGGAGCATGGCATGGGTTGGGTGTGGGGTGTTACAGCATCCTAAGGTGGGGGTCTGGATGGCTGTGACCAGGGACCGTGGCTGGCTGGAAGTCAGGTTGGTCCACTGTGAGGAGTGGACGCTGGGGGTCGAGGTGCCACTGCCCTGCTGACTGGACCTGGGAATTTTCCTGTTTCTCCTGGGTCGGCTTGCGCTGCACAGGGCTGACCCCACCTTTGAGGAGAGGAAATGTCCCTGAGAGGTTGGCTGGCAGTGGGTTCCTCCTGTCCCTGTGGAGCTGACACCACGTGCCTTACACATGATCAGAACAAAGCATATCTTTCATGCAACCTCCATAAGAGAAATATTTTAAGAAGGCATTGCGTTATTCTATTTGATCAAGTCCTCAAACTTTGCAGATCAGTTTGATGAACACAAAGACTCCCATAAAATGATTCTTTTAGATTTCTTGGTCTGATGATTAAAAAGATGGAAAAAAAGTTGTTTTGTATTTGTTTCTGTGGGCACAAGTCTTCGGTAGATGGTGTATTTTAAAATGCTCACACATCCTGAACCTCTTCACTCACCTGTGTGGTGTGTCCTCAGACCCTGTCTTCTTTGAGGGTGCTGCCCTTTCTGGAAGTTTGGGTGTAGCAGATATTGACAAAGTGAGTCTGGTTGCTCCAACCCTGTGCCACAAAACTGACTTTCCTTTCAGGATTCTTTTTTTTTTTGTTTGTCTCTCAAATGCTTTCCTCAGGAAATCTATTCTGGGTCACCCCTATCCAGGAACCCCACACCTTTCTTGGGGATGCATGTTATGGGCTTTATTTCAAGGTTGGGCTTTGGGTTTCTCTTCCTGCACCTGAATTACTTTCCTTATAAAGTATCTCAGGGCTCCCTTTTTTCCTTTGTATTTTATGCGTAGACTAAGCCTTAGGTCTCTATATTTAAAACAGCTCCTCTATTTCCTATTCCTAAACTTCCTTTATTGACCACAAACTTCACAGATTATGGGACTTCAACAGGGGATGGGGTTGCCCAGCCTGAGCCTCCGGGAGCTCTTGTGGAGGCTAGGTGAGGGGCAGAAAGAGGCCCCTGGGCAGATGCAGCTGGGAGCACCAGGTCCCTGAGGTGGACCGTGCACAGCCTTGCACAGCCCACCTCAGATGGATCCTACCCACGGCAGGGTTGCAGCCACACCAGCAACTCTTCCAGAAACCCTGATCTGTCCCCTGGGGTCCTTGCTGTAACTGGCTGATTGTTTTCGAGTTGTACTACTCTTTTAAATAGCACTTTGGAAGTTCTGCATCTTATTTTCTAGAGAATTTCACTAGCCTGTCTTCTCTGCAAGAAACCCAGTCTGGGAAACCCACCAGAGTGCAGCCAGCTGGTACATTAGTGCCAGAGTGAGGTGAGTGCTGACCTGCCCCCTAGGTTGTCAAGGGGGTGCAGGAGGGTCCTGGAAAGTGTGGAGAGAAGGCCAACACCACCCTCTGCCATCCCCTCCTCAACAGCACAGCTGAGTACACGCCTACCTGTTTGGGGGAGCTGGCAGTAGGTGGTGTAGTCGGCTTTCTGGGCCTTTTCTGACCTGGCCAGTCTCAAGTTTTCAGTCTCCAGATCAAAAATTGACCTGCCCCTTGGCCCTTGCCCTTTAATCCCTACACTGCCTGGGGCCCACATGCAGGGCAGCCCGGGTCTGTGGAATGTATGCCTCCATCTTGGGCTTCCTAAGCTTTGTTTGTTTACCCTGCGCACATGTGTCTGCCGCTGAAGCAGTCAGAGTGGTGGTTCTCACTTTTTCCTTTGGGTGTGTAAAAAGCACAGACATTTCATGTTTATTATTGTTGAACTTTTCTCAGCTAAGCTGAAGAAATATATCGAGATGGTTTATTCTCAGGGGACTGAGTTCAGACATTTCATGACGTACAAATAATTATCTTTAACATAAGCCACTTATTCTATGTCTTCTTTGTTTACAAAAAAATTCCCTTATTCAATGTTAATAAAACGACTAATGCACACTTTGTGAGCTCAGTGACTAATCCTGTATTCTTGACCTAATCTCACATCTTTGGTGCTAAGAACATTCTCATTCCCACGTAATATTGGTGCACTTCACAAATCTTTGCCCAGCCCCACTGTGTACTGTGTACTACACCAGGGGCTGGGGATGCAGTGTGGAATGAGACAAAGATTGACAGTCTACCTGGGGTTCAGTCTCAGTGCCTTCTCCAAATGAGCTTGTCTAACTACTCTTTGAATGGCAATGTGAGTCAGAAGGCCAAAGGGACCTTAATAAATCATAAAGCCATAAATTAATTTCTTCTATAGAACTTTAATCCCACGTCTTTTTAAAACTTACTGGCCATTCAGTCTGTGACTAGGAGCTTCTGTTGGTTTTTCAAACATAATACATCATGCTTTCTGGAAAGGCCTGTGTGCAGTGGCTAACCTGACCTTCCAGATTCTGGCATCTCAAAATACCCGAGGAGTTTCTGAACCAGAATGTGTGGAGCAGAATTTCTCCCTAACTAGAGGCAGGCTGGTTCCCCTAAAATCCACATGTTCTCTCTGAAAATGTGCAGTATCTATGTGAATCAGTACTTCTGCAAAAGTCATGATTTAATTTAACAATGTTGATTTTGGTTGCCTTTACCGTACACGACGAACATATTCTGAACCCTAAGATAAAATTGGAGGCCAATTCTTCTTCATCTTGTTCCCATAACATTCCAGACTCAGATTCAAGAAGGAGATTGTGCCAAAATGCAAAACTTTTGGGAAACAAGAAAACCCAGGAGGCATTATTAAGCAATCAGCATCTGAAGGTTCTAGGTTTTGGCCCAACAGCTTATTTAAACATGCTTTGGATCCAGGCCGACCTGGATTTGAATTCACCATTGCCACCTTCTCTGTCACTGGACAAGTTCCTTTGTGATCCAAGTGTCCTCTTCTGGAACATGAGGTGGATAGGCACCCACCTCACAGGACTGGGTCCACACACCAGCACCTGGCACAGTGGGTGCTCAATGTGAGTACATTTCTTTCTAAATTTTTTAAAGGCCAGGCGCGGTGGCTCATGCCTGTAATCCCAGCACTTTGGGAGGCCGAGGCGGGTGGATCACCTGAGGTCAGGAGTTTGAGACCAGCCTGGCCAACATGGAGAAACCCTGTCTCTACTAAAAAAACAAATAGAAAAATTAGTGAGGCATGGTGATGGGTGTCTACAATCCCTGCTACTCGGGAGGCTGAGTCAGGAGAATCACTTGAACCCAGGAGGTGGAGGCTGCAGTGAGCCGAGATTGTGCCACTTCACTCCAGCCAGGGACAGAGTGAAACTCCATCTTAAAATAAATAAATAAATAAATAAATAAATAAATAAAATAATTAAAAAATATTTATAGATGTAGCAGGTACAAGTGCAGATTTGTTACATGGATATATTGCCTAGTGAAGTCTGGGCTTTTGTTTTAACCATCCCCTGAACAGGGAACATGGTACCCATCCCTCACAACCTTCTGCCTTTCCCAGCCTCCAATGTCTATGATTCTGCTCTCAGTGTGAACACATTTGACCATTCCCCATCCTGTTCCTTCCTTCCCTGACTGTAGTCTACCAAATTTAAGAAATGGGATCCCTTAAAAGTTTATCCCATTGTGATCACAGTCAGTGAACTTTTTCTCCTAAGAAGGGAAGAATGTGTTCTTGGGTGGATATTAAGGATATGAAGGGTGTGAGATAATGGTGGAAAGAACACTGAGTTGGATCAGGCCCAATGCATTGATACGGGCCCACTAAGCAGAGATTCTGAACTAATTTTTGCAGCGGCTTGGGGAGTTGAAAGGGCTCTAACTGTTGGGCTGTTTGGCAGAAACAGACCAAAAGCCGACAGTGAATGAGTTAGAGATGCTAACCTTGTCATGGCTTAATGCAGAGGAAGGGATTCAAAGCCTTGGGGAGGTTGGAATGCAAGAGAGGATTCGTCCTTCCAGACGTCCTCACTCACCCTGGGAGGGCCCAGAACTCATACCTTTTACCACAATTATGGGAAATGCACGTGAGAGGGGAGCCCCAGAACCCTTGACAAGCTGTGACTGCTCTTCCCTGTGGGCCACACCCTACAGTGGGGAAACATCCACACAGTGGGAGTATTGAATCCTTAAGTGGCAGGGGCCAAGTAGCGTCACTGCATGGATGTGGACCCTGTAAAGGATGGCAGAATCCAAGCTGCAATCAGAAGAGCCTGACTCATGCCAGCCCTGGGCATTGGCTGGTGGATCATGGTATTCTCAGCAGTGAAACACACAGGAAGCCTACTAAATTCTTACTCGAGCTGTGTAAGCAGTTACATTCTGGGTCAAGCAAACTAAAGTCTAACTTGAACCATAAAAAGAGAGTCATGCCCCCTCAATCAATTCCCAGACTTGAGCCAGTTTACAGACTCAAACCCACTGAATGAAGGGGAGGTTGGGTCTCCTTGAACAAGGACCCTGGTATGCAGCCAAAAACTTACACTCCATCTTTCTTCCAGCCTTCCCTAAAGGAACTTACAGGCTTCAGAATGGGACTGCAAAGTAGGCTTTTTCCTAGTTCTCCAATCTAATGGCCATTAGGCTTCAGCTGCAACATCAGCCTTCTTGGGGTCTCCAGCTTGCCAGCCCACCCTGTAGATTTTGGACTTGCCAGCTTTCATAATTGCATGGGTCAGTCTTTAAAATAAATTGCTCTCTCTCCCTCTATGTATATATACCTCCTATTGGTTATCCTTCTCTGGAGAACTCCAGTTAATACAGATATAGTACAGTCATTATATACAGAGTGAGTGGATGTCACTGTCCACTCACCCTGGGGTTGCAAGTTCAGAGGGTGGTGATCTCTGTCTGCTGCCAGGGTGAGCTGTGTGAGCTGGGGACACTGTTCCTCATGTGCTTGGTGTGGCCACTTGTGCTTTTGTTCTCTCCTTGCTCGTCCCACACTGGCCCAGACTCACTGCCTGTGCCCCTCCTATGGCATGCTCATTCCTTGCCTCTGCACCTTCAGAGCTGTGTTCTGTGACACTTTGGAAAGCCCAGTTTCCCCACTCACTTCCTGTCCCCTTCTGACAGTCACTAACTAGTCTCTGTCCTCGTTCATTTTCAAACACTTTGCAGGACTCTGCTTCTCCAGATGCTCTTCTGTTTAACCTCTTTAGGCTCTAGCTGAACCCAGTTCTGTGAGCCACCCACTGCTCTCCACCAGGCTGTGTTTAAGATGTTCCCATGGCCTGCTCTTGGTGGGGTCCTCCCTTGCAGGCATTCAGTTTATCTTCTGCTTGACTGTGGAATTGTAAAGGGTAATGTTTTGTCTTTGTTCTTCCTCTACGTCTCTAAGGAGTACAGGCACCTAAAGTGCAATGCCTGCTGTTGACAGGACTCAAGTAGATGCTGAGTGGTGACACTTAAAAGTCCCCTTTTCTAGAATTCATAAAAAACAATGACAAGTCTGAGTTGTCATTCCTTGGTGCCTTGTTGAACTTTTAGCATCGTCACTGCCATACATGATAACTTTTCAGTGAGGTGCTTCCTAGCAGCAGGGTAAAAAATACTAAAGTTTGACTTTTTCCCCCATGTCTTACTCCTTCATGCAAGCTCGTCTTTGACATCATGGTTCTTTCTTTGCAGAAGCTCTTCAAGGTTCTTAATGGTGTCTGTCAGCCTGTCTGCCTTCCTGCTGCATTCTGTGGCTTTTAACAAAGGCAGGCATTGGAATGCATGAATATTGAAGAGGTACACGCTGACAGTGTTACAAACACATCTTGAATTTTGAATTTTAAGTTAACATCCAGTAGAGCCAAGTTCTTCTGCATGTGTGCACTGCCCATGAGCCTTAACACACATGTATATTTGTCTCATCACAGGCAAGACACAAGGTAGCTGCAGCACCTGGAGGACCTGAGCTGCCCTGGGGCGATCACACCCTCCCCCATGCCACCGCAAAGCCATCAGTCTGCTCATTCATGTAAATAGGATCATACAGGTAGAAACCTCTTGATATTGGTGGTGGCTTCTCCTCCTCCTCCTCCTTCTCCTTCTCCTCCTTCTTCTTGTTCTTCTTCTTCAAGCTATTATTATTTTCATTTTAGGAAACAAAGATTCAAATAAATTAATTGTATAAGGTAACAAAATTCGGGATGCCAGAGTTGATTCTGAGCCTAGTTCATTTTGAGTTCCAGTCTTACAATTAGAGACTATACAAATCTGTCCCCACACTGGATTAAGAGCATCTTTAAAATAATGAGATATTGTACTTGAGAGATTGAAACTTACAATAAATATTATTTGCCTAGTAGCATGCAGACATGGTTTGAAATATCATACAATGGAGGAATTAACTTTGGATATTGGCATCTTCTGATTCACCCACGTGACTGAGGATATCATTGGTTTGTTCCTTGTGGCTGCTGACTAGTATTTCATTGTATAGATGTGTCATAGTTTGTTTATTCATTGGTTAAAGGACATTTATATTATTTTCTGTTTTTCATGATTATTACTAGAGCTGCTATGAATATCCATTTACAAAATTTTTGGTGAACATAAATTTCCATTTCTCTAGAGCAGGGATGGAAATCTTTTTTTTTTTAGTGGTCAGATAATACATATTATAGGCTTTTCAGTCACAAAACAACTCAAAATCGAGGCTACTATGCAGGAACTTTTATAACCACTTAAAAATGTTAAAACGATTTGAAGTTTGCACAAACCATAAAAAACAACAAAATGAAACAAAGCAAAAACAAGTTCCACTTATTTTGTGAAGTTTTACTGAAATATAGCCATGCCCACTTGTTCATGTATCTTTGTGTGTCTGCATTCTACAGCAGGGGAGTTGACTTTCTGTGACAAAGACCTTGAGTCTAAAACATTTACCATCTGACACTTTAAGAAGTTTTCCAACCCCTGCTGTAAACACTGAGGAGTATATTTTTACATTTGTAAGAACTGCCCAACTTTTTCAGGATGGCTGTGCCCTTTTACACTCTACCAGCGATGTATGAAAGACCCAGTTTTCCCCCATCCTCCCCTGTACTCAGTATTGTCAGCAGTTTTTGTTTTAGTCATTCTAATTTATGTGTAGTGTTACTTCACTGAGGTTTTAATTTGTATTTTCCTAATGAATTATGTTGAACATCTTTTTGGCGGGCTTATTTACCATCTGTATATCTCTCAGGAAATGATAAGTCTTTTGCACGTTTTTATTTTTATTTATTTATTTTTTTGAGATGGAGTCTCGCTCTGTCACCCAGGCTGGAGTGCAATGGCACGGTCTCAGTTCACTGCAACTTTCGCCTCCCAGGTTCAAGTGATTCTCATGCCTCAGCCTCCCAAGTATCTGGGACTACAGGTGCCCACCACCACACACGGCTAATTTTTGTACATTTTAGTAGAGACAGGGTTTCACTATGTTGGCCAGGGTGGTCTTGAACTCCTGACCTTGCTATTCGGCCACCTTGGCCTCCCAAAGTGCTGGGATTACAGGTGTAAGCCACCATGCCTGGCTTTTTGCATATTTTTTAAAAATTGGGTATTTGTTTTCTTATGCAGCACTTTGAGAGTTCTTTACATATTCTGGGTACAAGTACTTTTTTGGATATGTAATTTGCAAATATTGTTCCCCAGTCTATAGGATGTTTGTTTTACTCACTTAACAGTATATTTCACAGAGCAAGAGTTCTTAATTTTGATGAAGTCCAATTTTTTATTTCTTTTATAGATTATGCTTCTGGTGATATATTTAAAAACTCTTCGCCTAATTCCATTCATGAAGATTTTCCTTCATGCTTTTTTTCTAGAAGTTTTATAGTTATGTTTTACATGCAGATCTATGATCCATTTTGAGGCAAATTTTGTATGAATTGTGAGGTTAATTTCAGGTTCACCTGGATATCTGGTGGTTTCAACCTCATTTGTGAAGGTGACTACCCTTTCATCATTGCACTACCTGTGCGCCTTTGTCAAAAATCATTTGGTCACGATTGTGTGGCTCTATTTGTGGACTCTGCATTCTGTTCCATTGGCCTACATGTCTACCTCACCAAGACCACACTCTCTTCTTTAAAGCAGCTTTCCATGTGAGTCTTAGAAATGGGAAATCCTTCACATCTCTCCTGAGCATTTACCTTGATTGTTTCACAGGCATCCTTGTCCTCATATCACTAATGCTTAGTTTAGTCCATCAAACCTCCATTTGGTCAAAGGTAACCCAGAAAACAGGAGCACAGGCTTGCTTCCATTTCTACAGAATTTGCACCGCAAGGTGCAAAACCTTGTAACTCTCTTAGTTACAGAACTTGGCTGTTTACAAAGTGTTTCCCAAGGCATTATTTTGTGTGATCCTCCCCCAGGCAGCGTATTTTCTGAGGTATATTTAAATATAAGGAAACCGGGGCTCATCTGCCTGAGGGCCACGGCTTCTAAATATGGAGAGGGACTCCTGGGCATCCCCTAGTCTAGCCCCAGTTCACACGCTCCTGAGAGTAGGGTCCAGAGAGGGCACATGGTCCGCGGGCCCTCCCACAGCTGCCTCACTCCATCGGCCCACTCAGCTCCAGCCAGGCTTCTCTCCTTGCAGGCCCCAGCGAGCTCCTCCCACTCTTCTTGCGGCTTAGCGCCTCCTTCAGGCCTCGCCCGATGTTTCTTCCTCGAGGAGCGGGCCCTGACCATCCCGTGGAAAAGCGCGTCTTACCCCTTCCTGCTGTGTGGTCTCAAGTAGCATGCATCACCACTCTGCACCTTCTGCCTCTTAGTTGGCTATTTTGTTTATTTTTTATTATTCTCGCTGGACTCTAAACTCCACGATGGCAGGAAGTTTTGTTTTGTTCACCTCCGTACCCCTAGCCTTTGGACAGTCCCTGATATATAATAGATACTCACTGTTAAATAAAAAAATACCATGAGAGATTGGCTTCTTATGTGGGATAAGTGGTTTATCTTTTTTCCTTCTTTGGCCTCCAATATATAGACAGACAGCTGCAAAAAGGTGAGTCTCACAGTGCTTTATAACCCCGCTTCTTGTTAGGGATATTTCCTGGTGATACCTAACCTCTGGACACATTTTAAAAATCATCTCCAACACACAAAAATCACTTGTGATTTTATCTGCTAATAATAATCTGAAAAAGAAATTAAGAAAACTATTCTACTTATAATAGTAGTATCAAAATGAATAAAATGCTTAGGAATAAGCTTAACCAAATAGGCAAAAGAATTGTAGATCAAAAACTAAAAAAAAAATTGAAAGAAATTAGTCAGAAATAAATGGAAAGACAGCCTGTGTTTATAAATTGAATGACTTAATATTGTCAACTAAATTAATTTACTGTTAATAAATTGAATAAAATATGTGAATTCTACAACCCCTATCAAGTTCTTAAAGGCATTTTTTTTTGCAGAAATAGAAAAATTAATCCTAAAATTCGTATAGAGTCTCAAGGAATCTGACTAGCAAAAGCAATCTTGAAATAAAATAACGAAGTTGGAGAACTCATACTTCCTGATTTCAAAACTTATTACAAAGCTGCAGTAATCAAAACAGTGTAGTGCTGGCATAAAGGCAGACATGTAGACCAATGAAACAGAAGAAAAAGCCCAGAAGTGAATCCTCATATATACATAGTCGATGTATATGAGGTCACAATGGTGTCAAGAACATTCAACGGGGAAAGGACAAGCTTTTCAACAAATGATCCTGGGAAAATGGGATAGCTACATTCAAAAGAATGAAGTTGAACCTTTATACCATATACAAAAATTAACTTAAGTGGATCAAAGCTCTAAACATAAGAGCTAAAACTATAAAACACAGTTTTGTAGAAAACAGGGGAAAAACTTCATGACATTGAATTTGGCAACTATTTCTCGGATATTGAAACCAAAAGCACAGGCAACAAAAGAGAAAAACAGATAAATTAGATTTTATCAAAATTAAAAACTTCCATGGATTAAAGGAAACTATCAACAAAGTGGAAAGAAAATATTTACAAATCATATATCTAATAAGAGATGGATATCCAGAATAAACTCCCACAACTCAACAACAACAACAAAAACAAACAACTCAATTAAAAAAATGGGCAAAGAACTTGAATAGACATTCTCTAAGGAAGGTATACAAATGGCCAATATGCACATGAAGAGCCGCTCAATATTACCAACCATTAGGGAAACGCAAATAAAAAATTTGCTACTATCAGAAAAACAGAAAATAACATGTTGACAAGGATGTAGAGAAACTGGAACTGCAATTACCAGCATTGTTGCTAGGAATGTAAAATGGTGTAGATGCCATGGAAAACTATATGGAGGTGCCTCTAAAAGTTAAACATAGAATGGCCATATAATCCATCAATCCCATTTCTGTGCATATATCCAAAAGAAAGCAGGGACTCAGATATTTGTACACCAATGTTCATAGCACCAGTGTTCACAATAGCCAAGAGGTGGAAATAACCCAAGTTTTCACTGATGGATGAATGAAGAAACAAAATACACTATACATATATACAGGAATATTATTCAGCCTGAAAAAAGAATGAAATTCTGGTACATGCTACAACATGGATGAACCTCAGAGATATTATACTAAGTGAAATAAGCCAGATGCAGAAGGACAAATATTGTCTGAGTCTACTTATATGAAATATCCAGAATCAGCAAATTCATAGGAACAGAAGGTATCATAGCAGTTGCTAGGGTATAAATGGGGGGAATCATGGGGAATTATTGTTTAATTGGTACAGAATTTTGATTTGGATAATGAAAAAGTTCTGGAGATGGCGGGTGATCATGGCTGCACAGCAATGTGAATGTACTCAATGCCACTGAACTGTGCACTTACAAATAGTTAAACTGGTAAATTTTATGTTATGTATATTTTACCACAATTAAAAAAGTCATCCTGTTACTGCGCAGGAACCACAAGGTCCATATGTAATGCTAAGTCTCCTAAAACAGTGCTCTGCTCATGCCTGCTAGAGAAGTCAGTCAAATGTAACTGGTGACACATGCGCGTGGTGGGAGGCCACACTGATTTCTGGGAGCCATCAGCTCATTCTAAATAAAGCAGATTCACTAAAGGAAAAAAATGAGCTGCAATTGCAGAAAATTTTCCTGAACACACGATTATTGTATTAAGTTCCCCTGAACCACAAGCTCTTATTACATGAGTTCTTTGCCCATGTCTGGAACTCTATCTTGTGGTCAAAAAAGGGAAAATTTTGTTAAAACTTTGAGGATATATATTGCATGCAGAAAGAAAGAGGCCAATTTTTTTAAAAGCCTCTCAAAGCACTTAAAAAATAGCCATCCTCAACACCTTCTGAGAAAACGGACAGTAATTGCTGTATGGCTTTGACTAACAGCCCCCTCTTTTGTGTGGGCTCCAGTTTAAACCACATGGCTTTAAGGTTGCAAAGTGGGTGTGGCTTATAAATGCCCAAATTACAGCAGCAAGTCTGCATGAATGATTTTTTCCCCTTTGTAATAATAATGTCAGGACTGTTATTACACTTGGCTCCACGGGGGATTGGAAGTGTTTCTCAGAAGGGAAGTGCTTCCAGCTCTAGGGCTCTTTCAAGAGCTCCATTCCCATGTACTTGCTGGAAACTTTCAGGAAACCGCATTCCTTTTCTTGTCCCCATTTAGCAATGTGATCTCTCCCAGCTAGAATGCTTCCCAGACCACCTCATCAGCCAGGCCTGGGAATGGAATGTGGCCGCGAGGGGCTAACGCGTTGGGGTTTAGGTCTAGTTTCCATGTTGTGTTTGTGAGTAACAGAGGAAAGGAATGATTTTTTTCTCCTGAGAATATTTTGTCAACCCCCAGCATATTTCAAAGCATTCAAGGTCTCTAATGAATCAAAGGATTCAAAGTCTCTAATCTGGGGATGAGGGGGAATGGAACTTGAGATGGAAATGATATCAAGTTCTGTCTCGAAGTGGCTAGAGTTGGCCTACATTTTAGGTCAAAAGGCATTTGACAAGTGTCAGAAAAATCCATAGGAATCTTACTAGTGATTTTCTGTCACTTCCTTTGGAAATGTTCAGACCAGAGGAAATTAACTGTAAGAAGAGCAAGACTGTGTTAAGACTGTTAAAAAGGGTTGGGGGGAGGGCGTAGGAGGCAAAAAAGAGAAATCAATTTGAATATTATATGATTTTGGATGAATGATTTCTTTATTTTAGAAAATGCAGTAAAGCAAATTGCAGCATAAAGCAATAGAATCCAACAAATTGTACCACAAGGATTATTATATACAATCCCAAGACAAAGTCAATGTTGCCATGGAAACACTTGGCCGTAATGAAGTTCCTTGCCACATGGCGAACAGCCTCAGTGGGCTGTTCCTTTCATAGCGTGTTGTTTGCATTTAAATGGGTAAGTATATGTGGGGGAGTTTTGACAGAATGGAAGATTAGATTGCGGAAGTGGTAGTATTCACAGGGGCAGTGATATTTAGTGGTTAGATGTGGCACCAGTTTTGTTTTTTCAGGTATGGATTTGATTCAACTACTTAGCATTCTATATAAAACAATTAAAATTAATTTTCTCCCTGACTAAAGTCTGTAAACTGAAATCGTGACAGTTGTCAAAGATTTCTAGGTAGCACCAGAAAATATGGAGGCAGACCTTTTAGTCCCTAAACTACTTTCTGTGGCAGAAATATTGACCCTACAGTCCGCTTCTATGAGAAAGAACTGGAGACAGATGTGGAAGTCTGTTTGTAGAATAACAGAGTCCAGGATTTGCTAGAAAAATGATACCAGAGAGGCAATTTCTGTACTTGTTACCCAAATGGCCTCTTTAATCATAAGCTTTCGCTATGTGCTGCATAGGTTTTATGTACATTTTAAAGTCAATTGTTTAGATTCACATGTGCGTCCCTCTGTGTCTCTGCTCACTAACGCTTCCTGCATTTACATTTTTCTCTGGCTTCCTCTCCCATCTTCCTAACATATATCCTTAGCAGTTATTTCAGTGAAGGCCTCTGACTGATAAGCTCCTCTTTATCTGAAAAAGCCTTTATTTTGCTCTCACTGTTGAGTAATAGTTTGACTAAGTAGGGAATTCAGGTCAACAGTAATTTCCTCTCCAGGCTTGGAGGGTCTCATTGCATTGTCTCTTTCTTTTGAGGAATCTGCACTGAATCTGTGATGTCTTTTCTCTGTGGTTACTTTAAGATTTCCTTTCTCCCCTTGATGTTTTGAATGTGTCAAAGTACAGACTTATTTTTAACCTTTCTGGTTGGGACTTAGTGAGACTCTTCCTTCTAAGTGTTTACGTTTGATTTGAAAATTTCTCAGGGATTTCTACTTAAAGTATCATCTCACTTCTGTTCTCTTTGTTCTCTCCTTCAAGACGCCTCTTAAACATTTTATCAGTTAGAGACATTACATCCAGCTGCATCAGATAGAAAACACAATTTCACAGTGGCTTGACTAGATACGAGTGATTTTTTTCCTCACATACCTAGCTGCCTGGAGGGAGGCAGGCTCAGGACATTTTAGCTTTCTGCTTCATCGTCCCTTGTATATCTGCCAGGTAACTGCTCCACCTCAGCACTGTCTTTGGTCCACACAGAAAAAACCCTAAGGACACAAGGTAGCATTTTAAACTATACACTCAGGAACGCCAATTGGAAATTTCTGCTTCTATTTCACTGGATAGAATTATGTCACTTGCTGACTTTTTTGCTCTGAGGACCTGCGAGATAAATATATATTTAGGAGTATTGTAACCCCAAACAAATCAGCAATCTGGGAGGAGAGGCGGCAGAATGGAAGCTGTGCGAGCAGTAAGCAGGGTCTGCCCAGGCATGTGCAGGACACTGTTCTCCAACTCAGGTCTCAGTGCTGCTTGCATGTTATTGTCTCTCTCTCTCTGTGTGTCTTGAGATTCTGGGTGACTTCATCAGATACATATTCTAGTTCACTAATTCTTTATTTACCTATGTCTAAGGTGGTATTCCAGCCAATCCTGAATTTTTAATTTTAATAACTATATTTTATTCTAAAAGTTTTATCTTTCTCAAAGCTATCTACACTAATTTTAAAGTGTCTTATTATTTCTGCTAGGATTCTTTATCTTTTTTTATTATACTGTAAGTTCTAGGGTACATGTGCACAACATGCAGGTTTGTCACATATGTATACATGTGCCATGTTGGTGTGCTGCACCCATTAACTCATCATTTACATTAGGTATATCTCCTAATGTTATCCCTCCCCCCTCCCCCAACGCCACGACAGGCCCCAGTGTGTGATGTTCCCCTTCCTGTGTCCAAGTGTTCTCATTTTCCAATTCCCACCTATGAGTGCGAACATGTGGTGTTTGGTTTTCTGTCCTTGTGATAGTTTGCTGAGAATGATGGTTTCTAGCTTCATCCATGTCCCTACAAAGGACATGAACTCATCCTTTTTTATGGCTGCATAGTATTCCATGGTGTATATGTGCCACATTTTCTTAATCCAGTCTATCATTGATGGGCATTTGGGTTGGTTCCAAGTCTTTGCTATTGTGAATAGTGCCACAATAAACATACATGTGCATGTGTCTTTATGGCAGCATGATTTATAATCCTTTGAGCGTATACCCAGTAATGGGATGGCTGGGTCAAATGGTATTTCTAGTTCTACATCCTTGAGGAATCACCACACTGTCTTCCATAATGGTTGAATTAGTTTACAGTCCCACCAACAGTGTAAAAGTGTTCCTATTTCTCCACATCCTCTCCAGCCCCTGTTGTTTCCTGACTTTTTAATGATCACCATTCTAACTGGTATGACATGGTATCTCATTGTGGTTTTGATTTGCATTTCTCTGATGGCCAGTGATGATGAGCATTTTTTTGTGTGTCTGCTGGCTGCATAAATGTCTTCTTTTGAGAAGTGTCTGTTCATATCCTTTGCCCACTTTTTGATGGGGTTGATTTTTTTCTTGTAAATTTGTTTAAGTTCTTTGTAGATTCTGGATATTAGCCCTTTGTCAGATGGGTAGTTTGCAAAAATTATGGATTAAAGACTTAAATGTGAGACCTAAAATCATAAAAACCCTAGAAGAAAACCTAGGCAATACCACTCAGGACATAGGCATAGGCAAGGACTTCATGTCTAAAACACCAAAAGCAATGGCAACAAAAGCCAAAATTGACAGTTGGGATCTAATTAAACTAAAGAGCTTCTGCACAGCAAAAGAAACTACCATCAGAGTGAACAGGCAACCTACAGAATGGGATTCTTTATCTTTTTAATGTTTAAAAGTATTTATTTTAGGCTGGGCATGGTGGCTCATGCCTGTAATCCCAGCACTTTGGGAGGCTGAGGGGGGTGGATCACGGGGTCAGGAGATCGAGACCATCCTGGCTAACATGGTGAAACCCTGTCTCTACTAAAAATACAAAAAATTAGCCGGGTGTGGTGGCGGGCACCTGTATTCCCAGCTACTTGGGAGGCTGAGGCAGGAGAATCACATGAACCTGGGAGGCAGAGGTTGCAGTGAGCCAAGATTGCACCACTGCACTCCAGCTTGGGCGACAGAGCAAGACTCCATCTCAAAAAAAAAAAGTACTTATTTTATCTTATTTTATAATTTTTTTTTATAACTTCCTTGAGCACATTGTTCTATTACTCCTAGGGTTTATTGTGTTTGCTAACTCATGCTTAGTAAATACTTCTTTGTGTGTTTTGAAATTTTTGGTTATGAGATTCTCTTGAGAAAGAATCTTCTCCTGCAATCCTGTGTGGTCTCCATTGAAAGAATGTCCCTCAGTGCTGCCTTGTTCTTACTTTTCCAAGTGCCTCTAGGGCTCCTGAACAAAGGATCTGAGACCATGCAAGTCACCATCGTAATGTTTCTATTTCTCAGAAGAGACTTTTGGAACAACCAAAATCTAGGCATCTGGCCTGGTTTGCAGCTCTTTTTGGTCCCAGCTGCTTTGGGGTTTTTGTTCCCATATGTCTCTTTGCCCCATGTGGTTCCTGGTTGGGCACACCACGTCAAGGCCTTGGAGGGATGGGCAACACAGCAGAGCTCTCAGCTCTTCATGGCACAACTCCTAGCTTGGCACAGAAATGGAGGCTGTGAGAGAAAGAAGTGTCAAGGCAATGCTGATCCAATGAGGTATTTTGGGGCCTAAAGTTGAAATGAGGAATGGAAATCTACAAACCAAAAGGACATTAAAGGGGCCACCTTGCATGGGCCTTAAACCTCAGACTACATATGCATCTTTAACAGCAGCCTGAGCTAGCCATGGGGGCTGTCACTTGGGGCGTAGAAGTAGGAAATAATGTTGGGAAAGTAGAAAATGATCCAAAGTTTCTTTTCTTTAACTGCCTGTGGCCATCCCACAATGTGGATGCATTCACATGGTCATCCTCTTACTGGGGCAATTTTCTTCTGACTGCCCACTAGGTGCAAGGTACTGTGCCATACTGTGGCCAAGGTGAGTGAGGCGGGGCTCCTGCTCTCAAGTGCGGAGGCAAAGCTACAGACACTTCAGTCTAATGTAATAAAATCCATAGTGAGAGGACTAGAGGGCATGGAGGAGGGGGCTCAGCTTTGTAAGTAAGGACTTCTTGAGGATGTGTCACTTGGGCTAGGTTTTAAGAGACAAGCAGGATTCTGACAGGTGAATGAACAGGTCATGGAGCCTTTAGCTCACCCTGATCTCAGCTGGGATGTCCCCACCTTGGGGAGGCCTTCCCCAACAAGCTCATTTAAAGGAGCTCCCCCATCATTCTCTCTCTGTTTAATCCACTTTGTGATATTTCTATCTGATATTCCTTGTTTGTCTACTTCTGTCGTCCCCCTAAGATGGCAAGGCCCATGAGAGCAGAAACTTTTTTTTTTTTTTGTCCTAGTCACAGTAGCACACCCAGAACAGAGAAAAATATTTAGCACATCAGAATGTAGCTCTGTTGCACGAGTGGAATGGCACACGTGGATTCCCGAGGCAGGAGGACAGAGGACACTCCCTCTCTGGACTCTGGCTCTGTGGGTGACCAGGCACACAGGAGCTGTACCGCGGCCACCTGTGCAGCCACTGGCCCCGGGCACACCATGTGCCATCCATGTACCCTGTCCTCTGGCCCTTCACTGGTGGCTATGCCAGCCAAGACTCTTTTTATTTTCTTTTTTATAGAAGGAGCAAAATCATCTTTTTCTCTTAAACATTATATATAATATCTACAGAATTTACTTATATTTGCCATGAATTACTTAAAAGGCGAAGCAGTTTGTGTCACTCAGTCTGGTTTGCTTCATGAGAAAAATCTTTATGTTAATCAGATCACGTCCTTTTGCTTTGTGTTATTGTGCAGATGAGGAACCCATCTCAAAGTTTAAAAATTATAAAAGAAAAAGAAAAGAGAAAAATCATTTCAAATCCAAAACAATAGCCTATACCTTCAGCTTCTTCTTCTGGTTGGTGTGAGTTCATCAGATAACTCTAAGGATTAATGTGGTGCTAGGATCATAATGTCTTTGAAAATCAATGGGCGCTGAACAGTTCTAAGGCTTCCTTACCCCAATAGGAGCAATTAACTGGGTGCAGGGTCAGCCGATTTAGTCCAAGATTCACACAGACATTTCCACACATGCTTTCACTGAAGAGGCCACAGAGTTCTTGCCCACATAAATTATGCGCATTCACTAATAAATGCAAACAGTAATTAGCCAGGTGCAGTGGAGCCAGGTGCGCCTGTAGTCCCAGCTATGGGAGGCCAAGGCAGGAGGATCACTTGAGCCCAGAAGTTGGAGGCTACAGTGAGTTGTGCTCATGCCACTGCACTCCAGCGACAGAGCAGAGGCCCTGTCTTTAAATAATAATGATAATAATAATAATAATAATAATAATAATAATAAGTACAAGCACGTAGCCTTTACTTTCTTATTAAGAAAGCAGGGATATAGCCTTACTCTTTTGTTCTCTATGTGTGTTCTTCTAGAACTGCTAAATTTATAGAGAGGAAAGTGGTTCCTTTTACACCCCCACCCCCCGGACTCCTTCCCAGTACAGTGAGAGGTGCAGCTGTAGCACCCCATCTAGCCAGTCGCAGGCCAGGCTGTGCTTTGGGCAGTGTTCACAGCCAGCAGGCCCACGGATGGGGGCAGCACCTGAAGAACGCCTTTCAAAGAAAGACATTTCCGCTGTCTTCAGAAGGGAGCGTCCTTTTGTTCTCTTTCCAGAGGGTCACATGGTCAGGCAGCCTCCTCCAGAGCAGGAGAAATTCCTCAGGAGTTCCCTGGAATTGTGCTTCTGTTCTATATCAGGCCACAAGTGGCTGGCCGCACTGTTTACAAGATACCCTGTGGCTTCCAAGAGTGACCTGGTTTCAGAGAGCTGATCCCAGGTGGAACATGAAAGCTGTCCAGGCTCCCAAGACGGCAAAAGGCATTTGTCTGAGAGGCAGGCCGCTTGATGGAGAGAGTGCAAATGCCTGTGAGAGGGGCAGGCCTAATGCAGTGCTCTGGTTCATTAAGGAATGTATTAATTTGTGCTGGCAAATCAGTGCCATTAATCTCTCTGCCTGATCAAAACCCTTCCAGATCATTTGGTAGGTAAAGAGCCTGAGATCCCAGGAAGGAGAAAAGCAACACTACAAACGTCCTCTGCTTCTAGGGAACAATAAATATCAACACATTTCCGTTTTCTTTCCTATCTTTTCTTTTCTTTTTCTGAGATCATCCATGGGAAAACACATTTTAAGCCATTTTGGCAAGACAGCAGTTGGAGATTTTCAAGTTGTTGTTGGGGGAGAAAAGACACCAGTTGAGCAGGATTTAAAAGTTCTGTTAAAGGAGGAGAGCAGAAGTTGTTTTTCTTAATTAAAAAGTATCAAGACAGATTGGATAGCAATTTTCCCTCTTCATCTCCTCCCCACCCATTGAACAACCCAATTAATTTTTCAAAAGAAATTTTATAAATACATGTAAAAAAGCTTTACTGTATAAACTGCTTAAAAATGTGCCTTTCCACCTGTCCTGGTGGTAGACGTCTCAGAACTGTCTTTGTATTTGTTTATAAATAATAGGACAATGTGAGCTGTGTAATCTGCTTGGAGATTAAAATAATTTACCCTCTCCAACTCCATGGGCCCTGTGAAAGATGTACAAACTAAACTCCATGGGAGAACAACACTGCAATATAAATGCAAGGAATGGAACGTGAGAGAGATAGAGATGAAAGGAACGAAACAGGAAATCCTAGTGGCGAAGCTCCATTCTCAAGTCCCATTAAAGGAAGAGGTCAGAGTTAAAGAGAGTGCTGAGCCCACTCATTCGCATATTTATTTTGGCCAGACGTCTGCCTTTTAACCTAGAAAACTGCAGTTTTGGAGCTGGAGGCTCCCACATCGGATGGGGACCAACTTGTAACATGCAAGTCCTGTAAAAACTTGTTAGTAGCTCATGAAGCAGCTTCTTCCACATTAAATATTTTCACTTCATGGTTTTTGAAAATGAAGGATGTTTTAATAGAATTCTAGGCCTGAGATGGAACTTATAGTTGCTCAATCAAGAAGAAAGGGCTGGCTGTGAGTACACCATCTCCTCTGTGGCACTTTAAAAAATATTGCTTCTTTATCCCAAAGGGAGATTGATGCATAACTCCCAGGACTTAGCTTAGCTGTCTTGGTTTACTGGGATTTTAAAGTATGCAGAAGTACCATTTTGAACCAGAAGAATAAAAACCAGTATTGTGCTTTGGAAAGGTTTTATGTGCTGCTCAGCCTGTCTCAACTGCTATCTCAAATTTCCTTCCTGAAATGCAGGGAGCAAGCATTCATTCTTTTTTTTTTTTTTTTTTTTGAGACAAGTCTTGTTCTGTCCTCTGTCCTCCAGGCTGGAGAGCAAGAGTGATCTCGGCTCACTGCAACCTCCGCCTCCTGGGTTCAAGCGATTCTCCTGCCTCAGCCTCAGCCTCCCGAGTAGCTGGGATTACAGGCGCCCGCCACTACACCCGGCTAATTTTTGTATTTTTAGTAGAGATGGGGTTTCAATGTGTTAGTCAGGCTGGTATCGAACTCCTGCCAAGCATTCTTATGATCAGTGTAGCGGTGAGTTAGAAAGACTAAAGCACTTTAGCTGAAGTCACTTCGTGTTTTTGCAAGCCGAGGGAAAGCCACGATTCAACCAGCTTTGACTTGTTCCTCACACAGATGATAAGCATTCAAAAACGTTTGTCTACAAATGTAATTCTTTAGCATTTTTCTCTTAGTTTTTGATGTCTGTGTTTTTGTTGCCGCACAATATAAAGATCAGCGGACAAAGTTTGTTTTCAAAAAGTATTGGTGACAATAAGCCTGATTTTGACTGCATGATGCTCTCTGTACCTAATCCTCTTAAATGAAACAGCTTTCTCTGCATTTCATGACACAGGACAGTGACTCGCTTTGTGCCCTGGATGAGCTCAGGCTGCCACCAAAGAATGCATGACATCTCATATGAGGCTTGCATGAGCACACAAATGTTTTCACACCCCAGATGGTAGCCGGTGTTTCAGGAAGCTGTCCTTTTGACACCGCGTCACCAGGAAAACTCTAGGAGGTTAATGATATCATAGAGGCAACTTTGGGAGTAGCTCTGCAATTTCAAGGGCACCAGGCCCATTGCACCATGCTCAGGTGTGGGGACCGGGCTTCAGGGCAGCTCTGCTGATAGTGTACTTGGCTGTCTTGCCCACGTCATTTTGCCTGCTTTAGAGTTGATCTTCTCACCTATAAAACAAGGAGCTTGGGCTAGAAATTCACAGGGCATGATGCCAAAGTCCCTCCCATCTCAAAGAAGTCATTACTACAATGGGGCGGGCCAGGCAGGTGAGGCTTTGAGGAAAAGCTGAGGTCCCAGCAAAGGCAGGAGTCTCAGTAGGAACCCCGGCCGCCTTGTCTTACAGGGTCTGCTGGGAGGTGGGCAAAATGGCTGGCCACAGGGGGTGAGCCTGGGAAGCCTGGGATCACCTGAGATGCTGTAGAATCGGATCTAATCGGGGAGGGGCTGACAGGAAACAGGATGGCAGTTTAGAAAGAGCTTGGGCTGTGGAGTGTGGTACGGGGAAAACCCCAACTTTAAATCCGATTTCTGTCACAGTGAATCAATCTCCCAGTTATTGTGTTTAGAAATGAGGATAACAATGTCCATCCAGCAAGATTGCTCTGCAAATGGAGTTGGATATGGGAAAGCCCTTAGCGTATAACAAGTGTTTGGCAGATGTTTGTCCCTCCCAGGGCTTGGGGATTTGGTCTGTGGCATGCACATAGTGAGGCTCTTAGGGCTTCAGGGACTGCCATCCAGTGAGCTGGACTAGCATGGTCCCTGGTGACCGTTCCTTCCAGCTTGGACTTCCTGGTTGGGTCCCATAAGGGCACCGTGCATTCCTGAGGCACACCTGGAAGCTTTGCTGGAGAGAGTGTATGTTTGTTTGGTTTGCTTTCAATGGCAACATCACTGAACTTAGAGGCAATGGGGCAGCTAATGTCAATGGTGCAGCTCTGACCTTCCTTGGAAAGCTAAGGGCAGACCAAGGGTGAAGGGAGAGGGTGAGGCAGGCACAGTGTGTTTCTGTGTTCCTTCAGCTTTCCTTTTTGATACTTAGAAATGTCAAGAGAAGGCTTCTCCTTTAATCTTATATCTCCTTTAAGTCTCATAACCTTGAGACTTAAATGTCAGGGGCAGATTTTGGTTCTCTTACCTTGTGGTGGATAACATCTCTGGTGCAGACACACCCTGGAAGCATGCCTCCCTTTTAAATGTGGCACATGCAGTTTGTTTCAAGATGGTCTCAGTAATGTCCTTTTCAATTTATAAAGAGGTCATAGATGCCATCACACCGCATAAAGATTGTATCTCAGCTGCAGGGAGGGTTCACAGTGACCAGAGTTGGCCCTGGTGCAGCCTCCTTCCTCAGGTTGTTGGCCCATTCCCAGGGCGTCATCACACTGGCATGAAAATCTCACATCCACAAGAAGAGCAGAGGCTGGCTACCCCCCATCCCATTCCACCTTGGATGGAAAGACTGACACCTGCATTTAATTTTGCAGCCCTAGCATTCAGCACAGGGTCTGGTACACAGTTGATGTTTACAAAACATTAGCAGAGCCAAAGGCTGGAGCGTGCCCCACGGAGCTGCAAGACTCCATTTCAGCACTGTGCCCCTTCCACATTATTCAGGTCTCAGCCCAAAGGGCACACACCCCACCTCTGCCATGTCAAGGACTCCATCATAATTTCCTATTGATGTCCTTCTCAGGACGCATCCTACCCTCATATGATCTGCTCATGAAAGAGTTCACTTGTCTACTATCTCCCCCTTCCCACTAGAATGCAAGTTGTGCCCTGTAGTGTAAGAGACATTTTCCATCTTGTTAGTTGCTTTTCCCCAGTGCTTTAGAACAGTACCTCATCCAAAGTGTGCACTCAATGACTGTTTCCCCAGTGCTCAGAACAGTACCTCATCCAAAGTATGCACTCAATGACTATTTCCTGAATTTGTTGGGTGGTTTATGATGATCATTGAATAAGTAAGTATAACACAGAGCAATATGCTCATTTTCTAGGAGTCAGAAATTTGGCAACTTGAACTTTCTGGAAAAGTCTTCAACGTTGGAAGTCTCAAGAAGAAAACTCCTTACACACAAAAGAAGTCTTAAGCCAGGTTACCTTGTTTTCAAGTCCACACTGCATTAGAAGGAGTGAACATGAATAGTGCTGAGGGTAGATCCAGATGCAACAGCTTTCTGACAGAGTGCGGTTCAGAAAACTCAGAAGTAGCTAGGGTTCTGTGAACATGGATGCCAGGCTGGAGCTCCTGCTGCAATGGGGGCCCCCAGAATTGGTTGGGAACCCTGCCATGCTGAAGGAGGGGTCACAGGTAGCTCATCTGTGCATATGGGTAAGGCCTGCAGAAGTACACACTGTTTCTGGACAGGTGCAGGCACTTGGAAGGGCAAGCTTCATTCATCCGGTGCTCATTTAGCTGTTTCTTCATTGTTCAGTGGGTGTTCATTTTGTCAGGAAAAGTAAAAAAACGATGTTGCTTCCAAAGTCCCACATGAATCTATTTTTCTTTTTATGTTACAGTTTTTGTGATACACATATTTTGAAGAAATTCCTGGAGATAGATCCTGTAGATGACTTCTTGTCTAAAGACAATGACATTAGAAACACAGCTGTCTTACCAAAAAAGACCCACACACTCCCGTCCTGTAAACAAGGCTCTGTGTGCCTGGCACAGGCATGGCTGCTCTTATTTTTAACTGCTTTTGTGTGAGAATACAAAGAGAAATATTACGTAAAGAGCAGGATGTTTTGGACATCCACTTCTACTGCATTACCTAATCCCATGACTGCAGATTTCAAGAGATTCATCTGCAGGTGTTGAGAGCCTCAGAAATGTGCACCACAGGCACTGGTAATAAGAGCAAAGTTGAAAACTCCACAAGTGATATTAGAGATGTCAGAGGTAATTGTGTGTCTTCTTAGACTGGAATGATGACACCAACTCAGTACAGAAGATTCCATTTATGGAAGTTGGGTTCTAATTGTGTCACCTGGGGGAGTTAGCTCACTTTTTTGGGGGGGTTGGTTTCCATGTCTGTGAATTGGGAAAAGCAATGCACCCTGTGACTCACATATTACAGTCACACGAGATGTCAGGTAGAAGGACTGTGGAACTCTGGGTGCCGCCCATATGAGGTTATTCATATTTGGGGCTTTGAACTTTTTCTCAGAGCATGCTCTTTCCTCTGACTCAGTGGTCACAACAACCAATGAGGTGCCCATGTTTCACCAATGAGGACTAACTTCCAAGGTCAACTTAGTGGGAAGCTGAATGTGGAACTGCCCTCTCTCAGCTCCTGTTTGAATCCTTCTTCTATTACTCAAAATAACAGGGGCTATAGGTTAAGATTAAAGTGCAGCTCCATAACTGTTCCTTTGAAGAACAGAAGCAGCCAAGGTGGCTCATTGTCTTAATGACTACTCCGAAGGACAATGTGAGCATCGCTCATTTACTCCAGTCAGGAGGCACAGTGAAGAGGGGAGCATCATGATGGAGAAACAGGCAGCCTGTGCTGAAACCTTAGCTTCCTCCATCTGTGTGACCCCAGGCAGTTATATAACCAGTCTGTGACTCAGTTTCCTCATTTCTACTCATAGGGCTCTAGGGAGATTTAAGTTAGATGACATATGCAAGCCACCCAGACCATGCTTGGCACATAGCAAATAAAACACTGCTAATTGTTCTGTTAGTATTAAAGCTTATCTTACAGGTTAGGAAATTGAGGCTCAGGAAGTAAAATGACTTGCTCCAGATTCAGTCTAATGCAGCTAGTTTACAGGTTTCTCTCTTAAGCACGATACTGGTTTAAACCTCACAACCAAGGCTGTAACGCAGGAGGAAACCTCAGAAAGCCTGCTGTTCTCTGCTGAGGACAGAGTTTTGTCCTCTTTTGGGGTAGGCCTACCCCTTTAGGCTTCTCCAAGATGAAGGCCAGTGAAATGCTGGGATCATATGAGCAAAACCCTGAGGATTGCCATTTGCAGGAGCTATCATTTATTCTGACATCCATTCTGAAGTCTTCACATCTTACTCAAGGAAATCAGATACAGACCACAAATGAATAGTGCTACTGCATAACAGGGCAAAGACTTTCCTTTTTTCCTTTCTAAAACTCACCAAGATAAAATATTTTTCTTGAAATCATATGCCTGTAATTCTCACTAACTACTTGGCAGAAGGTGACCGTGGTCTGAGGGTGACATTGATTTTTATTTCAACCGATTTTTGTAGGGGTTTGGGCCATCACTCTTGCTTTGAGCAGTGTATGCTGACTTCTAGTTCTGGTGAGCCGACTCGATTGCAGGTTCTTCTGCCAAGCTGTTGTGGCAGCTCCATGTTGGCTTCTGCCTTGGTAGCTATGAAGTGAGAGAACACCATGGGACAGTTGTATTGACACACTCTTTTGGGAGGGGAAGGAGGGGGGCTTATGTGTTAAATTAGGGGTTCTCAACCTTGGCACTGCTGACTTTTGGGACCAGATCCTTCTGAGTTGTGGGGTAAGGGCTACCTGTTTACCGCAGGATGTTGAGTAGCATCCCTGGCCTTTACTCACTGGATGCCAGTAGCACCCACACCCCACAGTTGTGACAACCAAAAATGTCTCCAGACATTGCTAAATGTCTCCTGGGGGGAAAATCACTCACAACTGAGCACTACTGTGTTAAAAGCCTGGAGTATTAGGCTTTTCCAGGGTGATCAGAGACATGGAGGATTTTAGGGTCCCGGGCTAGGTAGACGTGGAGTAGTTTGGGAGGCATTCCTTGATAGGGTTATTTGCATATTAAAACACATCCTGATTACCTGTGTTGGCTATGTTAGCAGCATAGTTCTTCAATTTGTGGCATAGCTGTCATTACAGAAAAATGAAATGGTTTATTCAGTTTTGGTTTTTGAATGATCTTGTACACCTGGAGGTATGTTGGGCTATGTTTCTCACTATTTACAAAAACCTGTTATGTGTAAATACATCTGATGCTTACCCATGTCATCCCCAGTTCTGTAGAAACAAATTCAACAAAAGAGGAGGAGAAGCCTGGAATAGTGGAATACTTTAACCGCCACACCAGGACTGTTGTGTGGTTTTCTTTTCTTCTGCCCTGGTTTCTCTAAGCTCAGAATGTGTTTGCAGGGCTGGTCTAGGTCTTCCTTCTTGCCTTTACTGGGCAGAACTAAGATAATAGGAATAAAAGGGGGAAGCAGAACAAAAGGATGGGCAGGTTCTCCCAGGCAGAATCGACAGTCCAGTCCAGTGCTCCTGCCACTTCTCTTGGCCCTGCTGCTCCCACTGGGTGTGTGTGTGTGTATATGTTTCTGTGAATGAGTGTATGTGCACATGTATGTCTGCATGTGTGTGTGCACCTATATCTGTGTGTGCTTGTATGTGTCTGCATGCGTGTGCATGCATGTGTCTATGTGGTTTGGACTTGGCCTGTTAGTCCCAGGAGGGCCTTGCCATCCAGGAAAGAAGAAGGCAGTTAGGAAATGCACTTAACTGCTGCGGGGAAGATAGAGTTGCTTTGTGGAGCTTGTTTCAAATGGGTTTTGTTTTGAATCTACAAGTTCATTCAAATTCAATCACAGCAAAATTCACAGATTGTGATGTCATGCGGATTGAAACCAAAAAAGGCTGTATAGAATGCTTTCTGCCAGATTTTACTCATGGCTTCAGGAAACTCCCCCCCCAACCAGTCTTTTTTCTTTTTTCTTTTTTTCCTTTGCATTGTGAGCCAAGACTTAAGGGTTGTGCCTTACTAAGCCTCACTTCCATTTACAGAGTTTTCTTTTTTTAACAGCCCTTGGGCCTATGGCCTGACATCTGTGCTGTGATTTCTCTAAGCTCCTATCACTCTGCTTTGCTTCCACATTAAAAAGAGAGTAGATCCTTCTAATTGTACAGATACCAACATTGTCTAGGGCAGGGGGAGGGTTGGGTAGAGAAGGAGTTCATCAATCATGAACCTAGTCCACCTGTTTATTGTTATTAAGCTAACTGCATGGAGAAGACATCCTCAATCCACAAGAAAGGCCCCTCGGAGGTGGCTCTCACTACTGGGCCTTCCTTCCCTATGACGTGACACTTGCATTCCTCTGGCCTCTTGGCAGATGGAAACCTCACTCATGTCATCCCTGTGTGGTGGCTTGGACTTTGGTAGTCCAGCACCGTTATGGGATGACTTAAAGAAGGGCTGTGCCCTGGGTCTGTTTAAGGGAAGGTGTGGGCCTCTGGCTCTTAGGATAAGGAAGGAGCGGGAGCTGGCATGACCTTTCATTCCTGTGTGTCAGCCATGCTGGGTGACATACACCATACACCAGTATGGCCTCCCTGGACGCAGCCCTCTGCGGACAGTAACTGGACCCTTTTGGTCTGGATTGGATTAGAACTAGGATTACATTCAATTCCCTGTGGTGAGTCTTTTTCTAGCTAGAGAAACTTAAACCCACCTTCTCCCAGTGTGATTCTTGAGTGATATCAATGTGTAAGAGTGTTAGTTCAAACTGTCAGGCACAGGGAGTGGAATCTCAGTATTCCCACAAATGAATGAATAGAAAAATATAGAAGTGGCACAGGAGTCAAATTTACTTAATTTCTTGTCTCAGTCTAGACCACTGATGGGCTGAATTCCTATGAGTGGGGACGAGACCCTCAATCTCCCTGTGCCACTCGGGGGCTCTTCGCCTTGTGCCTTGCCTTGAGGTCAGTGGTGGTTCAAGGATGATCTCGACCTCTAGAGAGTCGTGAATTCCTTCTTCTTGCTGCTGTGACACTGTGTTATCTCTTATCACAATGCTTTTTTATTTTGTCTTGTATGTTTTCATCCATGTCCTCTCCCAACACTTCCTTTCAGAACGCGAGCTTCTCCAGAGAAGCTGTGGCTTCCCGTTTCTCAGCGTCCAGCGTGCTTCCCAGTGCCCAGCATGCTGATTTGAAACTGTCTCAATAAGTGTGCCAATGAAGTTTTGTTGATCAATAATTAATAAATAAATGAGAATAGTCTCTCTGGTGCACGAACTTTCCTATTCGCTCTCAGTGAATTCTTGGTTTGAAAATACTGGTGTGGTAGACCAGAAACAAGGTCAGAACTCCAGTACAGAATAGACAGGTGAGTACTTTAAAGTGCAAAAAAATTACAGTGGAATAATTATGATATTATTTAACCTGCATTAGTCAGTTTCTTCCCCTCCTCCTTTCACTCCTCCTTTTCTTCCTTTCTTCTTCTTTCATCTTATTACTGTTATACAGCTTCTTCCTCTAAACAGATTGTATTCAATCTTTCAGGAACTCAGATTTATTCAATAAATAGTTACTGGGGCTCTGTGCAGCGGCTCATGCCTGTAATCTCAGTACTTTGGGAGGCCAAGGCAAGGAGGATCACTTGAGCCCAGGAGTTTGAGACCAGCCCTGGTAAGGTAGCAAGACCCCGCCTCTACCAAAAGTACAAAAATTAGCCAGACGTGGTATTGCATTCCTGTGGTCCCAGCTACTCCGGAGGCTGAGGTGGGAGGATCACTTGAGCCCAGGAGGTCAAGGCTGTAGTGAACCAAGATCATACCACTGCTCTCCTGCCTGGGTGACAGAGCGAGACTCTGTCTCAAAAAAAAAAAAAAAAAAAAAAAAGAAGAAGGCTATTAGGCACCAATCACATGTAGGACACACTGTTAGATACTCTGTGGGTCACATCCCTCCAAAACTTATATAATTGAATTTTTACAAAAGGTACACCGATGACTTAAATATCAAGTGAGTACTCACTCTCTCACTCAGGGTCCCGTATGTCAGTCAGGACATGAGTTTTCTTGGCAGAAAATGCTCTCAACCTGGGTGGTGTGAAGAGAGCATAATGAAGGGAATATTTACCGAGCTGTGAGCAGGCTTAGGAAGAACAGAAGAAATAGTGCAGGACCTGGGGTGCATGGTGGGAGGTGCAGGTTCCCGCCCGAGCTGCACTGCCCATGGGAAGCTGGAGGACAGGGGGCAGCCAAGGGGAGTGGGGGGTGGCCCCAGAGCACCAGGCAGAGTGGGCAAGGCTGAGGGCTGAACCTGAGGGGCCCTTTGGTAAAGGTGGCAGTGGTGACTGGCCTGAAAACACACACTTGCCAAGACGGTCCTGCCCACGGAGCCCTGGAAGGTGGAGGAAGGTGGCAGGTGGCAGGTGGCAAGTAGAGTCCTCTCTAAGAAGCAGAGTGCCAGGTCTCAGTTGCTGCTTGGACTTCAGAGTGGAGAAAGGAGAAGAAGCCGGGGGTTTCTGAGTTTTGATTTAAATAAAACCAGATAAATAGAACTTTACCCTAAAGTTAACAAATGGAGGATAAGAAAGAATGAAGAGAGTTCCAGGGGAAAGACAGGGAGTTTGGTTTTAGCACTTCTGAATTGGAAGTGTGGTGGGACATCTGATAGGCACCAAAACTGTGGAATGGACCCAGTGCTGGGGATCAGCCAGTCATTGACCTCAATGGGGGTGGACGGGGTCTCACTGGGTTCAAGCGGCATCCCTGCGGAAGCTTGTCCTCTGCAGAGGACTATAGATTTGATTTTGAGTTTGAGGTTTGGTTAGAATTTACCCTGGTAGAGAGCAGGAAAGAGTTTAAACCTTCTTTAGCAGCCAAGATCTGTAGGACTGGCTCCCCAGGCTGGGTTTGGGAGAGTCCACAGCAGGCAGGGGCCAGGGAGGATCCTGAGGATGAAGGTGGCTGAGGACGGAGGTCATGGTGGAAGAGGAGGTTAGCACCAGTTATGGAGGTTTCCAACGTTAATGCACGTGAACTTTTTCACACAAGGCAAAAGTGAGGGACCACAGGGACAGCAAGGTTTTGAACAGAAAACTTACACTATACTGTGAGGGTGTTTGATGGGCACTGTGATTGTCTGCTGACTGGGTGGGGATGGGCTTCTGGCTGTCTGGTTCACTGTTTGTCTGCAGAGCAGGGGGACAACACCCAGAGCTCTGTTGCAGAAATTAGAATACAAACCATGCAAGAAAGGAATGAGTTAAGGAATGAGCCTATGGGCCTCTGTAATGAGAGAGTGATGCTATCTTTGGTAGAAATTGGAGAGTCAAGGGGGCTGAGTTAAGGGAAGGTGTGGCCCTCTGGCCCTTGGGATAAGGAAGGAAGATCATGCATTTCCTTGTCAATGCACCAAATTTGAAATGATGATGTGAAATTCAAGGGGAGATGTCTAGTTACAGCTGGAAGAATGCACCTACAACTTGAGAAAAATGTCAAGGCTGTAGCTTCAAATTTCAAAGTCAGTCCTATTAGTGTAAAGACAATTGCTGAAGAATACAATCTGCAGAGACAACTGCAAAGGGCAAGGTCTCAGCTGCAGGGTTCGCCCACAGTCAGGTGGGAGGCGAGATGGTGCGCTCCCACAGAGAAGCAACCAAGCACTGAGAGGAGCCGGAACAGGCTTGCCAGCAAAAGCATGACACTATTTTTGACTAGTTCTGAAGAGACACAACTAACCTGCTGTAGACCTGCCACTGGTAAAACGTGCCCAGCCTGTGGGCAATGCAAATCGGTAGGTCAGGGACCCAGTTCATGAGGATTTTCCAGTTAGTCTCTGATGACAGCTTTTCCACTAACAGACTTCAAAGCTGTATGTTATGAAGGTAAAAGTCATTGGCAGATAAGGAGTTCTTGCTGTTCTCATTTCTATCTCAGAAGAGGGCCCAGATATAAGTATAAGTCCCTCTCTGGACTTTGGAGATACAGACACAGGCACGGGGAGTTGGGCTCGGGGAGAGACTGTGCTCATGTTGGTTCTGTGAGAATCTTCATCTCTTGTCTGGTTTAATGTTATTTTAAAATAGTGTTTGTGGTTTCATCATTTTTTGAGATCTTGCTACTAGATTTTAAAAATCTGTTGTTAGAAGCCAGGATAATTTGCTCATATAATTGTTTTTGAAACAGATCTAATGTAAGACATTTTGTCCTGGTGAAGCTGAGCTGTGCATCTGCTGAGCTATGGGCAGACGCTAAGAAGGACCCCAGCTGATTAGCAAAGTTGTGCCCTTGCCAGGAATTGGATCTAAGGCACATGTGGCCATCCTCATGACTCAGAGGAGGTGGGGACTGAAATCACTGTGGGCTGAAGAGGCCTGGCTGGAAGCCGGCCTGCATGCTGCTGAGATAAGCAGTTCTCTCCCAGCCAGCAACATATGCCTCCCTGTCCCTGGGGAGTGGGCCCCAGCTTCCTCTCCTCACCCCCCTCCCCCCCACCCCCCAACTCTCCTACTCCCTGGAGGCCCTGAGCTATCACAGCCCTTCCCTGGGAGAAGCCTGGCCCAGCTCGGGTTTTGGCCTGCAACTAACACATTGCGTACACCGTTATCTCTTCACTTAAGTCCTGAAAGGGGTCAATAAAGTTACTCAAGAAGGACTGGGAGGCTCAGCCAGATCCATTTCAGATTGTGATGTTACAAGTTCTTGGACTCTTGACTCTGGCAAAAAGCAGAAACAAACAAAAAAAGATTTCGATCATCAGAATTACTGTAAAATTAAAAGCTGTTTTCGGCAACCATGGCCACAGGCCGCTTGAAGCCGGTGACTGGTAGGAACTTGGGATTGTAAAAAAAAAATAGTTCCTGTCTTCTCCTTTTTATTACAACTCAGCTAGCAACGACTGTGTAGGCGGCGGGCGATCAGAAATAAATGTCTGACTTGGATTTTGCACAGTTGGGTCTCGCTTCAAAGCACACTGCCTGCCTGCTGACCCAGCTCGAGTTTTTACAGGGACAGCAACTAGGTGTCGTTTGGGAACTGACAGGGCCGCTCCCGGGCTGCGCCTGGGAGCTTGCTGCTTTGCAGGACTCTGCTGATCAGAAAGCCGCCAGCTGTCCTGCTTCCCGCGCTATTCCCGGAACACCATAGAAACGCATCCCTTTTCTTTTGCTTTTTTTTTTTTCCCTGGGTCATTTTATTCTTCTTTGATTCCTTCTCCTCCCTCCTCTTTCTCTTTCTTTTGTTTTTACAGTCCCCTGTAATGACTAATTGGCAGTGTTTCCCAGCTTTTTTATGTTTCTCTTGCTCTGGTTACAAGTCGTACTAACGCAGTAATACCCACAGGGACCTATAGACAGCCAACATTTCCAAATGATATACAGCATTCCCCTTTCTTTCAAAGTGTAAAACATTTACAAGGAAATGTACAACTGTATTAGGAACATTTCCCCGGTCGGTCATTAGCGCGCGCCCTCCCCACGCCCAGGGTGCCCCCGCCCGGCGCCTCCGCGGTCCCCTCCTGCGCGCACCTTTCCTAGTGCCAGTGGGGCGGCCCCGAGACCGCAATTGCTCTGGCCCGGATTGACGAGCCTCCGATGCCCATTTACTGCGCGCGGCAGCCACTCTGGAGCCGCGGCACATCTGGATGGAGTCAGCTGCCGAGCGCCAGGGGCCAGCGCGGCCTAGCCAGCGGAGCGCGGCGGCGAGCGCTAGGGAGGCCGGCGCCCGGGCCGCCTCCGCGGCCGACCCCCTGTCCCCACCCGGGCAGGATTTCCTGATGTAAACACAGTGGCTCTGCGAGAACAGAGCTGCTCTCCTGAATGTGTCATTTAGTGTTCTTTATCTGCTTGGGGTCAGAATAGCGACTTAGAAAAACAGCAGTCTTGCTTTGAATTTAAACAGCGAAGAAGCCAGAGGGTCCTGTTCCCTATGGGGGGAGGGAGAGGCCTGGAAACCTAGCTCCTGCTTTCGTGTTTACTTGTTCCACTCTATGGTAATTTGGGGGCAAATTTCATTATCTACAGCCAAATTGGAAACAAGATGCTGTTTCTGTGAATGGTGCTAAAGGCGTGTGTGAGTTTCTGTGCAGTAGGTCGAAAGTTCCAGAGGCCCCACCAGTGCCTGGGAGGCCCTCGCCCTGGTGCAAAGTGTTCGGACAGTGACTTTCCCAGGGGGAAGCGACTGCCCCGCTGGTGGCAGAAAGAGCATCGCTTTCTGTCATTGAGTACCAGCCAGGAATGTGCTTCCATCCTAGGTTTCCAGAAAGGCTCTGCTCTTGGGGGCGAAGGGACAGGTTTCCTATCCCAGACGGTGTGATGTGTTTCCTCTCCTATTTTTAAAAGAATGGGAACAGCTCCTCTGCTGTGTCTGGCGGCAGGCTGGTCCCTTTCTCCATTTAGCTGTGCGGGTGGGCTTTCCTCTTTCTATGACAGGGAATGGGATCTTAAGGATTTGTGGTTCTGAAGGTTCATTAAAGTAGAAGTCAGCCGATGATAAAGCATGATAAAGTCATTTTGAAATAGATGGTAGAGAGGGAAAATACAAAATGATGGCAGAGTTTGTGTTGTCATCACCAATAATTAAAATGAAATGTAGATGTGTTTCCAGTTCAGTCACAAGCCATTTAAACCGTCGCGTCTAGAAAATTTCAACTGGCGGCATCATCCTCAGATACTGGCAGAGCTTCCCTAACCCTCAAGTAGGGACGAGGTTTGCAAAAGTCTTTAAATGGAAATCAGGAGGCCATGTGTGCATATCTGAGGGTAGAATGTGGCCAATATGCAGGATATGAACAGGCTTGGGAGAAGCTCTGGGCTGCTGGTATAAGATTTCAGTAGTGCAACTTCGTGGAGAGATTTGTCACAATGTTTTCAGTCTTCTGCCACAGAAAATGGCTGGACTTCAGGAGCACTTTTCTGTTGGAAGAATTGGGGTACATCACCGAACTTCACAGTCACTTCTGTGTTAACGAAGGGGTCAGTCAAAGCCAACTCTTATTTGCGTTGGGGGATTAATCACGAATGAATTGGTTAATAGACAACACTTTTTCATCCTACACACTGTATTTTGATGAATTTGCCAGAAGGTGGGCCAGAACTGCTGGAAAGAACCAGGGTCCGACTTGGCAAATTGGCTGTTAGCAGATCTGCGTGGTGGTTTGATAAGGAGATGGGGCCAAAACCAGTTAAGACGAGGTTTGTTTAGAGCAATTCCCCCACTGCCTGCAAAGGCAAATATAGGATTGGCTCTGAGCTCCCTTCACGTGCTGATATACTAATGTCACAACTAGGATATTGATATTGACACAATCCACTTACCTTATTCAGTTTTACTTGCACTCATTTATGTGTGTGATTATTTGTTCTGTATAATTTTATCACATGTGTAACTTCCTACACACACCACTGCAGTCAGGAAAATAGTTCCATCTCCACAGGTATCTCCCCGTAACCATTTTATAAAAGGCCACATCCACTTCCACCCTGCCTGTGCCTTCCCTACCCCTCCTTTTCTAATCCTTGCCACCATGAATTTGTTCTCTATTTCTAAAATTTAACCATACCAAAAATGTTATATAGAGAGAATCCCACAGTGTAACCTTTTGGGATTGTCTTTTTTTTTTTTTTTTTTTTTTTTGCTCAGCATGATTTCCTGGAGATCCATCCAAGTTGTTGCATGCAACAATGGTTTCTTCTTTCTGTTGCTGAGTAGCGTCCCAGTACTACTCAGTGTTTGTCTCAATCACAGTTTGTTTAGCCATTCACCAGTGGAAGGACATATAGGCAGATCCCCACTTGTTGCTATTACAAATGAAGCTGCCACAAATTTTGTGTGTAGATTGTTGTGTGAATATCATTTTCATTCCTCTGAGATAAATGTCTAAAAGTACTATTGGTGGGTTATATGGTAGCTTAATGTTTAACTTTATTGGAAACTACCAAACTGTTTTCCAGAGTGGCTGTTCTACTTTATATTCCCACCAGCAATGTATAAGTGACCCAGTTTCTCTGTATCCTTGCCAGCGTTGGTATTGTCTCTTTTTATCATTTTAGCCATTCTGGTAAGTGTATAGCAATATCATTGTGGTTTTAATTTTTTATTTCCCTAATGATTAATGATGTGAACATTTTCTCAGATGCTTATTTGCCATGTGTATATCCTCTTCAGTAAAATACCTCTTTATGTCTTTTACTTATTTTCTAAATGAATGTTTTAAATGTTGAGTTTTGAAAGTTCTTTATATGCTCTAGGTACTAGTCCTTTGTCAGATTGGTTTGTCAATATTTTCTCCCGTCTACAGCTTGTCTTTTTATACTCTTCACATGGGCTCTTACAGAGCAAAAAAGCTTTTTAATTTTAATGAGATCCAAGTTATCAATATTCCTTTTATTGATGTGCTTTTGATTTCAAGTCTAAGAACTCTTTGTCCAACTTGAGATCCTGAAGATTTTCTCATAATTCTTTTTCTAAAAGTTCATAGTTGTACGTTTTACACGTGTGCCTATGATTTAGTTTGAATTAATTTTTGTATAAGAGGCTTAGGTTTAGGTTATTTTTCTTTCTTTCTTTTTTTGTCTCTACATGTCCAGTTGTATCAGTACTATTTTGTGAAAAGACTAGCCTTTCTTCATTAAATTGCTTTCACACCTTTGTAAAAAAATCAGTACAGAGCATTTGTCTGATTTTATTTCTCAGTTCTCTATTATGTTCCATTAGTCTATGTGTCTGTCCTTTCAGCAGTACCATACTGTCTTGATTATTGTAGCTATAAGACTTGATATTAGGTAGATTGCTTTCTCTTTATTCTTTTTCAAGATTATTTTACCTTTGTCTTTCTACACAAATTTTAGAATAAGCTTGTCTGTATCTACAAAAAAGTATTTGCTGGGTTTTGATAGAAATTGTATTTAACCTATAGACCCATTTGGGGAGACTCGACATCATTACTAATGTTGATTTTTTTTCAATTCATGAACATGGTATGTCTCAGCATTTATTTATGTCTTCTTTTATTTCTTTCATCAGCCTGTGTAATATACAGTACAGAGCTTCTGTTCAAGCTTCGCTAAGTGTATATCTAAGTATTTCATTTTCTTTCGTGTGCTTATAAGTGGTAAAATGTTTTTAATTCCAATCACCACTTGTTCATTGTTAGTACACAGAAATGCAATTGATTTTTCAGGGCTGATCTTGTATCCTGTGACCTTGCTGAACTCACTTCTTACTCTAGATATTTTCTTTGTAAATTTTTTGGGGATATTACCCTTAGGCAATCATAATGTCTGCAAATGCAGTTTTTATTTCTTCTTTTCCAGTATGCCTGCCTTTTATTTCTTTTGCTGCTTTTTCAGTGGCTAGAACTTCTAGTACTATGTTAAATAACACTGGTAGAGCCTTGCCTTGTTCCTGATCTTAGGGGGAAAGCATTCAGTCTTTTACCATTAAGTATAATGTTAGCTGTGGGTGTTTTTTTTTGTTTGTTTGTTTTTTTTTTTGGAGATGCTAGACACTTTTTTATCAAGTTGGGGTAATTTTCTTCTGTTTCTAATGTCTATTTTTATCATTCGTAAGTGTGGGATTTTGTCAAATGCTTTTCTTACATCAATTAATATGATTTTTCTTATTTGCTTGTTGTTATGGTGGAATATATTGACCAATTTCCAAATGCTTAAAAAGTTTGCATACCTGGACTAATTATACTTGGTCATGGTATCTAATTCTTTTGATATGTTGTTTGGATTTGATTTGCTAATATTTTGTTAAGGATTTTTGCGTTTAAGTTTATTACATATATTTATCCACAGTTTTCATTTTATTTGCATTCTCTTTGTGTGGTTTTGGTTTCAGAATAATACTAGCATTAATAAATAAATTGGCAGTGTTCCCTCTTCTTTCATTATCTGGAAGAAATTGTGTAAGATTCGTTTCAATTTTTCTTTAAATGTTTGGTAGAATTCTTTCATCTAGTAAAACCATCTGTCCTGGAGATTGCTGTTTTGGGCAGCTTTTTAATTATAAGCTAAATTTTGACCGATATCTTTATTGGTTATAGGACTACTCGGATTGTCTATTTTGTCCTGGTTGAGTTTTGGTACTTTGTGGCTTTCAAGGAATTGGTTCATTTCTTTTAAGTTGGAGAATTTATAAGTATAAATTTGTTCACAGTATTCCCTTGTTATCTTTTTAATGACTGCAGAATCTGAAGTTCTGAAGTGGTATCTTTTATCTTATTATTATTATTATTATTTATTTTTTTGGAGGGAGAGGGGACAGGGTCTTACTCTGTCACCCAGGCTGGAGTGTAGTGGTGCCATCTCAGCTCACTGCAGCCTCGACCTCCTGGGCTCAAGCAATCCTGCCACCTCAGCCTCCTGAGCTGCTGAGACTACAGGCTCAAGCCACCATGCCTGGCTATTTTTTGTAGTTTATCTAGAGATGGGGATTTGCCATGTTGCCCAGGCTGGCCTTGAAATCCCAGGCTCAAGCAATCTGCCTCCCTCGGCCTCCCAAAGTGCTAGGATTAAAGGTGTAAGCCACCATGCCCAGACTTTCATTTCATTCTTAATAGTCGTGATTTTTGTTTTCACTCTTTATTTTTGTCAGTCTTACTATGAGCTTATCAATTTTATTAACTTTTTTCATATAACTGGTTTTTTGTTGCATTGATTTTACCCATTGTTTTCCTATTTTCAGTTTTACTGATTTCTGCTCTATGTTATTTTCTTCTTTCTGGCTCCTCTAGATTGTTTTTCACTCTTTATTCTCTAGTTTCTTCAGGAAAGAATAGAAACCTTTCTTATTTCTAATGTAAACATTTAGTGTTATAAATTTCCTTATTACTGCTTTAATTACATCCAACATCTTTTGATATATTAAGTTTTTTGTTTTCATTCTGTTCTATGCTTTTCAAAAAATATCCCTTTAAGGCTTCCTTTATAGCCCATACATTATTTAGAAATTTGTTTGGAGGTTTTCCTGTTGTCTCTTTGTTACTGGTTTCTAGTTTGATTCCATTGTGGTCAGAAAAGATATTCTGTATGACTTTAATTCTTTTATATTTGTTGATGTTTGTTTTATTGCCCAAACATATGAACTGTCTTGGTAAATGTATCATGTACACTTGAGAAACATTTGTATTGTATTGTCGTTATGTAGCTTGTTCTATGTATGTCGGTTAGATCCTACTCGTTGACGTTATTGTTCAGTCCTATATATCTTTGATGAATTTCTGTCTTGTAGCACTAACCATTGTTGAGGAGGGGCTGTCAAAACAATCAACTATAATTTTCTATTTGTATATTTCATCTTTCAGTTTCATCTGTTGGTACTTCATGTATTTTGAGGTTATGTTGTTTATTGCATACACAATTAAGATAAATATTTCTTTCTGGTGAATTATCTTTATATCCATATAGACTCTCCTTCCTTGTTTCTAGGAATTTTCTTTGCTCTGAAGTCTACTTCATGAGATATTAATATAACTACTACTAGTCTTCAAAAATTTTTATGTTTATATAGCTTATCTATTTTCATCATTTTCCTTTCAACCTGCCTTGTGTAAGAGAGTTTTTTGTAAGCAGCATATAATTGGGTCATGTTTATGCATTCTGATAATGTCTACCTTTTGATTTAGACAATGCACATTTAAGGTGATTATTGGTATGTTAGTACTTAAAAGTGGTATTTTATTATTTGTTTTCTCAGGTGCTTGATCTTCTGTGTTTCTTCCTTTTCTCAGGATTACTTGAATGTTGTTTTAAAATTCCAACTTGATTTATTTTTAGTGTTTTAATGTGTCCCTTTGTATAGTTTTTGTCATGGTTGATCTGGGTTTTACAATATACATATATGACTTACAAAAGTTGATTGGTATCAATATTTTACCATTTTCAGTTGTGTGTGGAAATCTCACTTCTCTTTAGGTCTTTTTATCTTTCCCCTTTAAACATCATTTTGTTATGAATCAGAAGATATTATTTTTGATTCAATTATAAAATATAACTTACAAAACTCACCAGGAAAAGGATAGTCTAGTGTATGCACCCACGTGTACTCTTTCTCGTTTCTTTTACTTTCCTGATTCTCAAAAATTTTTTATCATTTTCTTTCTGTTTGAAGTACTTCGTTTATATAATATTTAAGGATTGACCTGCTTATGACAAATTATTTAGTTTTCTGCATCTGAGAATGTTTTCATTTCCACTTTCCTCCTGAAGGTTAGCTTAGCTGGATATAGAATCCATGGCTGACCATTCTTTTCTCTCAGCACTGAAAAAATATTGTTTAGGGTTTGTTCAGCTTTTTGGATCTATAGGTTGATATGTTCTTGACAGATTTGTGAAGTTTTTAGTTATTATTTCTTTAAACACTCTTTAATTCCCCACCCCCTTCCTTTTCATTTTGAGACTCCAGCGATTTGAATGTTGGCTCTTCTGTCTCAGAGGTCAGCGAGGGAGAATGTTTTCATTTTTTAAAAATATCTACTTTCTCTCTGCTGTTCATATGGAGTGAATTCTATTGTTCTGCCTTAATGTTCACTGAAGGAATGCTCTTCATCTCTGCTCTACTGTTGAGACGTTGGGCAATTTTTTTTTTTTTTTTTTGAGATGGAGTCTCACTCTGTTGCCCAGGCTGGAGTGCAGTGGAGTGATCTTGGCTCACTGCAACCTCCACCTCCCAGGTTCAAGCAATTCTTCTGCCTCGGCCTCCCCAGTAGCTGGGATTACAGGCACCCACCACCACGCCTGGCTAATTTTTGTATTTTTAGTAGAGATGGGGTTTCACCATATTGGCCAGGCTGGTCTCACACTCCTGACCTTGTGACCTGCCCACCTCGACCTCCCAAAGCACTGGGATTACAGGCGTGAGCCACTGTGCCCAGTCTCCATTCCGTTCCTTTTTATAACTTTCTTGAGATTTACTTTTTCATTTGTTTCAATAACATTTTAAATTGATTGTTGAAGCATTTCCATGACTATTGCTTTTACATTCTTGTCAGATAATTCCAAATTTGTGTTAATATCACTGTTGATATCAGTTTATTGGCTTTTTAAATTCAAGTTGTGAATCTCCTAGTTCTTGATATGACAGGAGATTTTCAGTTGTATGCTGAACATTTTGTCTATTATGTTAGAAGTCTCTGAGCCCTAATTAAATCATATTTTATTTTCATTTTTTATTTTATTATTATCATTTTTTTAAGACAGAGTCTCACTCTGTCACCCAGGCTGGAGTGCAGTGGCGCAATCTCGGTTGGCTCACTGCAACCTCTGCCTCCTAGGTTCAAGCAATTCACATGCCTCAGCCTCCTGAGTAACTGGGATTACAGGCATGTACCACCATGCCTGGCTAATTTTTGTATTTTTAGCAGAGATGGGGTTTCACCATGTTGGCCAGGCTGGTCTCGAACTCCTGACCTCTGGTGATCCACCCGCCTTGGCCTCCCAAAGTGCTGGGATTACAAGCGTGAGCCACCATGCCTGGCCCAAATCTTATATTTTAGCAGCAAGTCACCCAGTTTAGGTTCAGCACACAAGTTTTGGACTGTTTTTGTGGACTGTGGTTCTGATGGCAGCTTAATTTTCAGAGTCTTTGCTGTGTTGTTTGGTCTGCTTGGTTTTTCTGGTTCCCTGGGAGCTCCCACTGGTCCCTGCTGGTGTGGCCTGTGGATTGGGAAAGGCTTCCCTGGGCCAGCTGCCAGGAGGCTCTTGGTGGAAGAAGGATGTGGTGGGACCCATGGGCCTGTGTCCTGGGCAGCGCAGGCGCCTCTGGTCAGGGCAGGAGAGCCCCAGGCCATGGAAAACAGAGTCTCTCTGAGCAGCTGCTTGCTGTGGGAGGCCCCTTCTCTGGTTCTGCCTCTCACTCCTGTGTGTCTCAGCAGGAAAAGGGCATCTCAGGCCCAGTGGTAAGGAGACCTCCCCTCCAGCCACTGATTTCTGGTGGGGCTCTGATGGGCGCCTGCCAGTGGTTCCCCTGGTGCTACTGGAACAGCTCTGCTCCATCTGGAGGATGAGCCATCTGAGGACCTGCTGGTGCTGGGTTGGGGGTGGAGACCATGACTAGTGGCTATCCTTGCTGGGTGGAGACTGAGACCTGGCACTGTGCTGCTCCTCTTGGGTCTTGAACACACCTGCCTTCCTCTCCTCCCAGAGTCCTCCTGGAGTTGCTTCATGTGCCATCCATGGGTTTGCAGTTGTGCTTAGTCAGGGGAGCAGGAGCCGGGGGAAGGGGGATACCCATCTTATTCCTCCATATGGCTTCTATCTCAGCCCCTTATCAGTAAAGTCATCCAGTGATTTATTGGGTTTTCCATCATGCAATGAAGCAGTATGGCTATAAGCCCAGCCCTGAATTCTGACCTCCTGGGCTCCATTCAGTCTGTACCATGGCCTTGTACTGTGACCTTGGCCAGTGCATTCTCTGTTCAGGACCAGGATGACCTTCATGCCAGTGTCCTGAGCTGGTCCAGATTTATTCCTGCTGCCATGGTGCAGTAATTAATAGTGAGCCCCTCAATCCCTTGGGACTTTGGGTTGGACAGTAAGTTATGTGGGCATCTCATCCCTATGGCTGCTGTGAGAATTCATCAAGGTGACCCAGGTGAAGTGCTCGTAATAAATGTGCTCAATAACTGTTACCTATTGTTATTATTATAAGAATTTGTATCAAAAGTGTTATATGTATATAATACATATACATGTCCCACATCAGTCATTTATTAAGTATTAATAAAGCTCTACTTTTTAATTTTAGTAAACATGAATATAAATACAAGTTCTAATCTCTCCTCCCACACCCTAGTGGGTTGTCCAGTGTGCCTCTGGGTGCCCTGTGTCTGCCAGCTGCAGAAGTGAGTGTCTGGAGTCTGATGCTCACAGGTGAGCACAGCAGGGCAGTGAGTGGCCGCACAGACGCAGGAGGAATGCATCACTGCTCAGTGAAGAATAATGCCACATGGTAATTCAGGACACTGATTTTGAGGCTCCTCTCCATTAACTTCATATCACAAACACTGTTCCCAGGGTTATTCCTGCTCTCAGAGGCTCTTGGGATGTGAAGAGAGCAGTGACTCTCTTTGCTCTCAGGCTGGGACTTAGCTTAGGTGTCTGGCTGTTGGGAAAATTTGGGAAAAGCTTGGCATGTTAATTTAGAGAGGGAAGGATTTGCACAGTGAGGATAAAATATCATAAGGAGAATACAGGATGCAATATGCTGTTTAATTTGTGATATTCTCTAATTAAGATTATTTCATATTTTATGATGCAACATAGTAGCATGCGATTACTCTGCCTTTGGGAGTAAGCAATCTGGTGAAAAAACAACTCACACGATTAATTGATTTGTGGATTGTCCCCTCTTGGCAGAATCTGTTTGAACTTTGTTCCCCTGATGGCTTATTTAGCACCCAGGCATTTTTAATAGTGACAGAAACAACTTTCTTGGTCGTTTGCTTTGCTTGTTGATTACATTTTTGTGTCAGTTTAATGACACGTAGGACACCAGGCGTGGGGCCAGCTCTGCAAAGGTGTTGATTTTACCTGTATTTTCTTGCCAAAGGATTTTCTGACAATATGGATGTTTGGAGAAGACTTACCAGTCTGTTTTTCAAAAAAGATTCATATTTACAGAAAACTGCTTTTTAAAAGTTGCGAATAAAAGTCCTTTTTGCCATTCAGGGAAAGAACTGAAGAAATATTAGTCATTTATGTTAGGAATTATCCCTACTGCTATCTGCTATAAAGTTTTTAAGAGATAATTAATATTTTCTTCCCCAGTTTTTATTTTAATAATAGTTTTTAGTTATAGAGATGTCTTAAAGGGAGTAAATGAGATTCATGATTATACAATGTGGGAGTCAATGACCCATCAACTAATTTCTTTCTTAATCTTCAATAGCATTCTTCTTTTATTCTATAAAAAAATTTAAACCAATTAGTTCTCCTCTGAACTATCAGACTTAAAATTGCTTAAAATTAATGTTCTTTGTACCCCAGTGAGATATTGAATCTACCTAAAAATCCTTCAATAATATGATGCCCTAAATGTATTTCTTAAGGGCTTTCGGCTTTATCTCTATAGCTATGTTTTCTTTTAAAAAGCACTGGAGACCTTTTCACCTATGGAGTTATTTCTATGTTATTATTAAAAGAGCATTCAGAATAAGACATTTCTCAAAAACCTAATACTAGAATTATATCTTGTTTGCACAACTTTCCAAACACTGTTAAACATATTTTATGTTTTCTTACCTGCCTTTTTTCCCCCACTGGAAAAACCAAGGCCATTGATTCTATAGTTTTGTCATCCTGATGGGATACTCTACAGGCCAGTGTGCTCATGCACATTCCATCCTGCAAGTGCTTACACATGGCAATTAATTTATGAAGTACACAGATATTCAAGAAAAAGTCATTCACAAATAGGTATCATATGATGTGGAAGTGAAACAAATGGAAAAAAATTCCATGCTCATGGATAGGAAGAATCAATATCGTGAAAATGACCATACTGCCCAAAGTAATTTATAGATTCAATGCTATTCCCATCAAGCTACCACTGCCTTTCTTCACAGAATTAGAAAAAACTACTTTAAATTTCATATGGAACCAAAAAAGAGTATAGCCAAGACAATCCTAAGGCAAAAGAACAGAGCTGGAGGCATCATACTACCTGACTTCAAACTATACTATAAGGCTACAGTATCCAAATCAGCATGGTACTGGTACCAAAACAGATATATAGACCATGGAACAGAACAGAGGTCTCAGAAATAACACCACACATCTACAACCATCTGATCTTTGACAAATCTGACAAAAATAAGTGATGGGGAAAGAATTTTTTTAATAAAATGGTGCTGGGAAAACTGGCTAGCCATATGTAAAAAACAGAAACTGCACCCCTTCCTTACACCTTATACAAAAATTAACTCAAGATCGATTAAAGGCTTAAATGTAAAACCTAAAACCATAAAACCCTAGAAGAAAATCTAGGCAATACCATTCAGGACATAGGCATGGGCAAACACTTCATGACTAAAACACCAAGAGCAATTGCAACAAAAGTCAAAATTGACAAATGGGATCTAATTAAACTAAAGAGCTTCTGCACCACAAAAGAAACTATCATCAGAGTGAATGGGCAACCTACAGAATGGGAGAAAAATTTTGCTATCTACCCATCTGACAAAGGGCTAATATCTAGAATCTACAAGGAACTTAAACAAATTTACAAGAAAAGAAACAAACAACCCCATCAAAAAGTGGGCAAAGTATATGAACAGACACTTCTCAAAAGAAGACATTTATGAGGCCAACAAACATATGAAAAAAAAGCTCATCATCACTGGTCAACAGAGAAATGCAAATCAAAACCACAATGAGATACCATCTCACACCAGTTAGAATGGCAATCATTAAAAAGTCAGGAAACAACAGATGCTGACAAGGATGTGGGGAAATAGGAACACTCTTACACTGTTGGTGGGAGTGTAAATTAGTTCAACCATTGTGGAAGACAGTGTGGCGATTCCTCAAGGATCCAGAACTAGAAATACCATTTGACCCAGCAATCCCATTACTGGGTATATACCCAAAGGATTATAAATCATTCTACTATAAAGACACATGCACACGTATGTTTATTGTGGCACTATTTACAAGAGCAAAGACTTGGAACCAACCCAAATGCCCACAATGATAGACTGGATAAAGAAAATGCAGCACATATACACCATGGAATACTGTGCAGCCATGGAAAAGAATGAGTTCATGTCCTTTGCAGGGACATGGATGAAGCTGGAAAGCATCATTCTGAGCAAACTAATACAGCAACAGAAAACCAAACACTGTGTGTTCTCACTCATAAGTGCGAGTTGAACAAGAAGAACACATGGACACAGGAAGGGAAACATCATATACTGGGGCCTGTCAGGAGGTGGGGGGCAAGGCAAGGGAGAGCATTAGGACAAATACCTAATTCATGCAGGACTTAAAACCTAGATGACGAGTTGATAGGTGCAGCAAACCACTATGGCACATGTATACCTATACAACAAACCTGCACATTCTGCACATGTATCCCAGAACTTAAAGTAAAATAAAAAAAAAAGTGATGTGAAAGTGAAGTGTTATGAGCAGCTCAGGTCCAACCAAGGGGCACTCAGAAGAATTTGGAAAGCCCACATGAGAGGATTAACATCACATCAGCTCTGCACTCAGGGTGCTGGTCAAGGGTGAGGATATCAAGTAGGCCACTTTCTGGGTGCATCTCTGTTAAAAGATAATTTTCAGAAAGTGAAAGTGTGATTCTCATATACATACAAAAACAAACACGTGAAGATTTTATTTTACTTGTAATCAGTGAGGGAAGCAGATGTTAAAAGCAGTCCAAAGGAAAGTAAAAAAAGGACAAATTTATATGGAGTAAATGAACTGAATTGCAAATGGAGGCAGAACTGATTTTTCACAGGAACCGTGAAGTCAGCTGAAATTCTACAGAACACTACAAGTTTGCACATCCATCCCTTGCCTGCTGTTTACTAAGAGGTGCAAAATAGCTCGGTGACAATGAACAAGGTAAAAATCAGACCATCTGGAAGAGTGTGCTATAGACAATGCAACATTTCTTCACTGAAGCACAAAATTTTTTTTGCTACTCCATCCATGGGTTCATTTTCATTCCTTGCCTCCCCTCCATAAGTGAATTAAATCAGGGAAGGGAGCAAGGGAAAAATCATGCTTGCGCAATCCTTCAGCTCACTGGGAACAAACCAAACAAATGAATACACATTGTTTCTAATTCACTTGATGAAAGGCACACTTGAGTTATAATGGGAATGGCCTTTTCATTATTAGTAATAGCGTTTTATTACTCTTCCAACAATACATTGAGGCTGTTACATTACTTTTGAGCCCAGCTAACTACTGAAACAATACCCTACTGAAGAAAGATCAGAAACAACAAGAAGGCAGGAAGTAACAAAGCTTAATAAATGTAGTGGTAGATTAGATAAAATAGTTACAATTTTACATTATGTATAAGAAAAACATTCCCTGTAATATCTTCTCACATATAATTTGAGTGCATCCTCTAAAGAGACCCATGCAGTGTCCATGTCCCAGTGCCATCCTGCTCTGGGCTTGTGACCTGGACATACCTCCTCTAGACCAGGAGGATGGGATTTAAAAGTTGGGGACTTTAGTTCACAGGTTCTAATCTTTTCCTCATCCACTGCTTCAGCATACAGTGGCGGTTTCTGAGGGCAGCTTACAGGTAAAGACAATTTAAAATTCTCTCAAGAATTTAGCCTTTGGTCAGCTTCTGGGAAGGGGAGAAATGGAAGAGAGTGTTGAGGAACTAGTTTTCCTTCTTGGTAAGAAAAACAGGGTGCATGTACAAAAGAGCTTAAGGAAGTTTTGAATGGTGCATAATAACAAATTCTAGCAGACAAGATGAGCTAGTTGATGGGCTCAAGAAGGATCTTGAAACCCTGTCAGCTGACTGGGTACTGTATCTCACATCTGTAATCCCAGAACTTTGGGAGGCTAAGGCAGGCAGATCAACTGAGCTCAGGAGTTTGAGACCTGGGCAACATAGTGAGACCCTATCTTCACAAAAAAAGAAAAAAAATTAGCCGGGTGTGGTGGCACATATCTGTAGTCGCAGCTACTCTGGAGGCTGAGGCAGGAGCATCACTTGAGCCTGGGCGATTGAGGCTGCAGTGAGCTGTGATTGCGCTACTGCACCCCAGCCTGGGTGACAGAGTGAGACTCTGTCTTTAAAAACAAAACAAACAAACAAACCTTTGTCTCTCATGGGTCTGGTGCTCTAAGTCTGAGGAGAGATCTGCTCGGTGCCTCTTTTCTCAGATAGGAGCTTGATTAGGTGTCCTGACTGCTGAAAGCCACTTAGAGCTTTGTTTTGTTACGAAACCTACTGAATCTTAGTTTCCTCATTTAATAAATGGGGATAATGATAAGTACCTTACAGGGTTGTGAAAATAAAGTAAAATAGTGTATACAATGCAAAAGCAGACTGGTTCTCACTCACCAGTGACTCAGGGAACGCAGCTGTGACGGAGGCCTTCCTGAAGGAGGGTGCTCCTGCAGCTCTGCCTGGCTCAGGGATGGGATGGGAGGTGGCCTGGCACAGGGGAAAGGACAGGCTTTGGACATGGAAGAGTGCAGATTCACATCCTGGCTTTGTCCCCAGCAAGCTACAGGTGTGGGCAATTGGCATCTCACTAAGGTCACCATCAATGCATCATTTCTGAAATGGAGATGATTCTGCCCCCCCTCCAGTGAGAGTTTAGTAAGAACAAAATAAGTTTAGTAAGAACAGATTGAAAGCTTTGGGCACGTGATGCGTAGGAGATGGTGTCCTGTCACCATCATGTTCCTACTATCACCATGGTGATTCAGCTACCTCCTGCCAGGCCGGAAGTCAGCCATGCCATTGCCCTCTTCTATTGGTCTTTGTATTCCATTCCCAGTCTTCTATGGAGATCTGGCACAGTGACTGCTCCCCTGTGCTACCTCTCTGACCTCGTGGTGGATGGTGCAGTACCTGCCTCCCTCCCTAGCCCTTGGCTCCCAGGCGGGGCAACAATGGGCCTTGGGCCATGAGCACCCGGCACCTGGGGCTCTCAGCAGAGGCTGGGGAAGGCATGTCAGTGCTCAGAGGTCTATCTGTGACTGCGTGCAGAAGGAAGAAACTACACCCTGCCCTATTCCTGGACAAAACTTGGCAAAAACATCTCTTGAAGTCGGAGATATGAGGGCAAGCTATTTAACTTCTCTCAGCCTCGCTTTCTGTATCATCACAATGAGGATTAAATGTAGCTCATAGATGTTTGTTACAGTCTTCTGAGCAAGCTGCTTCTGGGCATATAAAATAAGAGCTTACTAAACGGCGACTCCAGCAAGCCCAGTGTCGAACTGGATTCCCTCTGTAGGTCTCAGGCTGGAGTGTACACACAAGTGTCTTCACAGTCAGCCCAACACAACACTTATGGCAGAGGCCCCTCTTGGCAGAGGGCACATCCTCTCTTCCTTAGGACCTGGCTCGGGTACCTGCTGAGAACAGAGAAAGCAGCTCTCATTGGAGGTTTTTCCTCAGCATCTCCTCAGGGTGTCCTAAAGCCACCCAGCACATGGTCCACCCTCTTTCCCTTGAGCCTGTGATGGTTCCAGCAAAGTCAAAACCCAGGAGCAAGCTCTTCCCCACTCAGGCTGTTACCTAACCTGCTCTCTGATCGTGCAGCTTCTGTTGTGAGAGGGTGCAGCCTGATAGGTGAGTGCCAGCCACAGCTCTCTGGGGGCAGGAAGGGCTTCTGTCTCCTGCTGTGCCCTGCATTCATGGTGCTGGCAGGGACAATTTTACTTGGGCCACTGATTCCTGAAATACAGCACTTGAGCAAAGCTGCATTCAGTTCAGGGAACAAGGAGATATAGCCAGCAAAAAAAGAGAGCACCCTGGGCTTAAATTGTGGTGATGAAGATGATTTTTCAAAAGCTTCCTGGCTGGGATGGTCTTTTGGGTTGGGTACCTCGCCACCTGTGTGGCTGACCTTTCCTCTGGAATTTCCTTGTGTTTGAGGCCACTGTGGTGCAGTGAAGTGGGGCCTGGCTTGGAGTCTGGTGTCCTGGGCCTAACTCAAGGTTCTGTCTCTCTCTAACTGAGCGATCTGAGATTATTTATTTATTTATTTATTTATTTTGAGATGGAGTCTCGCTCTGTCACCCAGGCCAGAGTGCAGTGGCGTGATCTCAGTTCACTGCAACCTCCGCCTCCTGGGTTCAAGCAATTCTCCTGCCTCAGCCTTCTGAGTAGCTGGGATTACAGGTGCGCGCCACCACGACCAGCTAATTTTTTTTTAATTTTTATTTTTAGTAGAGACGGGGTTTCACCATATTGGCCAGGCTGTTCTCAAAGTCCTGACCTGGTGATCCACCCGCCTTAGCCTCCCAAAGGGCTGGGATTACAGGCGTGAGCCACGGCACCTGGCCTGAGATAATGTATTTAACCTTTTTGGTGCTCCATTGCCCCAACTGCCATAAATGAGAATAATAAGACTTATGACTCAAGTGTTGTAAGGAATAAATGAGAAAATCTGCGAAGTTGCCTGGCACTGAGCAGATACTAAATCAAAGTTCGTTTACATATATATTTTACTTTGCCAATCCTCGTGTTGACATGAATTTTCCTAGGACTTTATTTTTTATTCCTATTAAATAGCAGTACTTTTATTATTTATTCTATCATTATTTATGATGGCTTTCTAGTTGAGAGCCTCTATCCCCACACTTTGTGGTGACACTTGGACCCTGAGAACTGAAAGCACACCCTCCTCTGTACATTAGCATGGCACTGTGCAGGTCCTCTGCCATGAAGGCCTGATTTAATTTTTCCACCCCATCTCCTGCCTGGAAGAATGGTTTGGTTGTTTATTACAGGAGCTTCCTCAAATACGCATCAGAGCTTCAGTGGAAAACATCCACAGTTCATGCTCTTAAGACTCAAAGGTGTCCCTCAGCTCAACGTCTTCACCTTGCTGTTTCCTTCCGTATCTTGGACAGGTTTGTCATGATCCTTACCCGATTCTAACTATGCCCTGCTTTAAGCCAAAATTTGCAATTTTCAGTCAATCCTGACGTCACCTTCCCATCTCTCAGTTCTGACAAAGCTTGCAAGGTGGCCTTCTCCCTTACTGCAGTAAGTAACAACTCGGCTTCGCTGGCCCAGGTGGTATTGTTAATATTTGGGGAGCCCAGCTGCAATGATTCTGGAGGCGGGACTGAGACTCCACAGCCACAGCCCTTAGCTGGTAGACGAGCCCTCCCCAGGCCTAGGGCTCCTGATCACGAATCCGGGGAAAGTAGGTGCACTGGGGAGAATGCCAGTCTCACAAATGCCAGGATCTCAGATGAGGAGTTCATTTTATCTCCTAGGAGTAGGAAGTGCTTTTTAGATCTCCATTGGATGTCTGATTGGATTTGAGAAATGCTGTCCTTGGTGGAAATCTGACTCATTATTCACCCTCCGGTTTGCCTCTGCCTGTCTCTGTCATTTTTATTGTTCCCTACTAAGAAGGACCTTGATAGGAACCTATTCCTTGGGCCACCCCCAGGAGCTGGGAAGTTCCAACATTTTCCTGTGAGACAAGCATTCTTTGAAGACAGTTTGCCCCAGGTCAGCCATCAGCATATCTGTAGGACTTACCCCAGTCTTGCCTCCTTTTGTGGGAGGCAGAGTCTGGTTCTGGGAGATATGGCCTCTTCAGGCCTCTCTGTTGTTCTGGGGCCACAAGCCTTGTTGGGGGTTTGTAGCTGGATGGCCCGTCCGTAAGGTTGGGGGGTCTGGGGCATGTTTTTGACAGAACATTCCTAGACTCTCGTGCATTTGTCTCAGCCTAAAGCCCAGGCTGGCCTCCTGCTTCATGAATAATGTGTTTATGTTACAATGCCAGTTTGTGGGCTTATCTTTCTAAATGGCGTGCTTTCACTAGGATGTTTGTTAAACTTTTGATAGGATCAAGAGCGTTTGAGAGATGTCTTTGAAGAAAAAAGGAGCAAAATTTCAAACTTCAGTAATCTTTACTTTTTAATTAGTATGAGGAAGCATCAAAAAAATTTAGGTTCCAGAATCTCTTCCTTAAGAGATTCTATGACTAAGGCAAAAGAAAAAAAAATTGGAAAATTTTAAAATTGTGTCTTTTAGAACTTGAACCTAACAGCCTACTATTTCCTTGCCACACCGTCCTCCATTTTTTCTGCCCCTGTCTCTGTCTTTGATCCACTCCCTTCCCTCCTGACAAGCCAGAAACTCCCAGGACTCAGCTGCCTCTTACAGTCAAACCTCAGAACAGGAGCATTCGCTGTTGATCAGAAGCCCTGGTCTTACTCTGAGCTGAGAGCCGTTGTGAAATTTTTCAAAAGCTGGCTGAATAGGGAGACATTTGCAGAGGGATTTAATTTTAGGAATTATAATCCAGGGCTCTCTGATATATCAGTTGATTCATTATTAGTGAGGACCTCAGTTGATAAAAACTGGATGGAAAAAGCAGGATGAGAAGCCCCAAGGAAGATTTTTAAAATCTCGAATTTCATAGAAATGAGAGGGGTTTAGAAAAGCTGTCAGTGTTGGAAAAGATCTGTAAAAGACTATACCCGAAGTCTTTCCTATGAAGAGAGATGGGACTTTGACCAGTCTTGTAGGAAGAGACAGGACTGGGGATGGGGGCCTCTGACACTGGCAGGCAGCCTCCAGGGTGGACCTTGAGTCAGATGGATTCCCCCCTCCCTCCTTGCTTTTTGTAAATGTTATTAAGCCAGAAATTGGGGATTCATATATAAGTGCAAACTGTAATGAGAAATAAACCCAGCATCAGAACTCCTTGCTGAGCATTTTGAAAACACCTTAGAATTGAAGCAAAGTAGAACCTGAGTAAATGCACGGCTTTATAGATAAACAACCAGATGCCCCTCCCTTTGTGGTTCAGCCTCAGGGGAGGGAGTCTCTTGACAAAGATGCCCATGGATGCTGGAACAGAAAGGATGCTGGAGTGGGAACCACCCTGTCTTGGCTAAGAAAACACAACATACATAAAGAGTGAAACAACTGATTCATACACTGCTCAGAGGGAATTTTCAAAGCAAAGTTGATCTAAAAGTTAAAGGATCTCTTCTGGCTTACAGAGATAAATAAGTGCAAGTAGTGGATCAGAAAAGCTATGGCATGTTGAAATCTAAGTGAAATTTGCTTAATTTTGATGAGCTTGTTTCTTTGGTTTACTGTTTATTGTCATCTAAAGTATGAAGGAGTATTTTTTCTGTGTAATCTGTCAAAGTACTGTCTTGCCAGCATACCTTTTTGGGCTTAATCAAGTTACCTTCTACGTTTATTTCTAAGCATTTTATTGTCACTTTCAAATAAGTAGCAATCCCCTGCAGTTACAAAGGGACAAGTGTATTTTAAAATATTTCAGCTTCCTGAACACCATCTAATATAAATGCAATGTGTTTTTTTCAAAGTTCAACACACAATTATTTGATTTTTTTGAAGTTAATGACTGGCTATTTATTGGTCAATCTTGTACTGCCCCAAGACAGTAGATCTGTCGAGGTGGTGCTGGCAATGATTGGGGTGGAAATGAGCATCTACATGTGCCAGGTTTTGTGTTAGGAGCTGCACACACACCACACCATCTTTACCCTCCCAGTGACCTGCCATGGGCCCACCTTGTTTTGCAGATGAGGAAACCGGCTCTCAGGTTAAAGGATTTCAGACCCATGTTTGTTTGTCTTCCTGTCCTTCCCCAAGTGCCGGGCACAGTGTGGGCTGTCCAGGGACACACAAGCATTCACAGACATGCAAGAATGTCAGAGGGTATTGTGACATTCTTTGGGAGATGCAATGATGTACTCACAAGGTGTGTTGGGAGCATTCAACTCCTAAAGAAGGTAATGGGCCACCTAAAAATGTGGCAACCAGCCTGCATCTTAGGTCTCAGCTGAACTAGACAGTCTGAAGTTCCCTCTTCCCCAGAGACTTCTCAAGGGCTCCCCTGTTGGGTGCTGCCCCTGTCTTCTTGTTTGCCTGGAAGGCCAGCATGTGGAGTTAATGGTCCTCATCATCTGCTGCTATTGCCCTTAGACCACAAGGAAGTGCAGGCCGACATCACCCTCTAGTCCCACGGGGGATTTTGCAAGCTCCCAGTCTGTGCCCTGCCATTCTTAATGGGCTCCCTGCAAGGGTTCTTAGGGTGATCTTTAGTGTAACTCTCTTACTACATTCCTGATCTGGTGCCTGGGGAGGCAGAGGGCATTCACCCATGCCACACGGGTGCATCTCCATGTGTCCTTTTCTGTGCCAGCCTAGATGGCAAAAAGTCACTTGAGGTCTTCAACTTTCTCTTACATCAGAAGGAACTTGCTGTCCTTTTAGAGGTTGCCCCACAGGCAGTCCAGTCTTTCTCTTAATTGGTTCTCTCAGGAAAACATGAAGTCTTCATGCCAGGGAACTTCTGGCTCACCATGAATTCCCAGAGAGAAAATCAGATAAGGTGGATCTGGGATTTTTAACACACACACACTTTAAATGACTGGATTCCTTGCAATGCTCTCAAGTCTTATTCAGGGTAGCTTTTCTTAAAATGAAGAAAGCGCTCACATTGTTCTCTCTCTCTCTTGCCCTTCCCTTCTCTTGCTCTGTATTTTCCTAAATACTGTCCCATCAGGTAGCTATTAGGAAATGTGCTGGAGGACATCTGAGCTTTGGGAAAGCAAAGCCCTTCTCAACTGTCATGAATTTAATTTAGGTTACATAACTTTTCCTTGGGCCTTGGCCAAAGAACATTTTTATTGGGAATAAGTTATTACTACTAAGTACTACATTCCTAATACTTTTGGATATTTAAGAATCTTTATCAGAAGCAAGTGGGACACCAGTAACTTTTGGTCCTTTCCAAATAAAATAACTTTGTTCAAATGTAGCAGGAATTTATTTCAGTGTTATGACAGATTTTAATTGTATTATTTACAATTCACTTATTTGTCTCTTAGAGGGGATGATGTCTTGAGAGAAAGTTTAACTGAATCAGATGTGGACAGCTTTTCAGCATTTCAGGACAAAGAGTGCTTCTCACCCTGTGCAGCTCTGCTGGGACTGGTGCCTTTTGACCACCTTGGGCTGTTGGGAGGGGCACCATGGAAGGGATTTGGAGATGGGGTAAGGCCAGTGAGTCAGCGCTGGGCTCTAGATGCAAGGATAAGGGGCTGCGTGGCATCAGAGTAAATCACCTGTGATGTCAAAAAGCAGTGCTGAAATCAGCATCCATCCAAGGAAAATAAGATCTTTTTTGTTTTGAAAACATCGTAGGTTATAGAAGCCACAAAACATTGAATGAAATAAGAATTCTTTTAAAAATGCAAAGGGAAGGCCAGGTGCGGTGGTTCATGCCTGTAATCCCAGCACTTTGGGAGGCCGAGGCGGGCAGATCTCTTGAAGTCAGGAGTTCAAGACCAATCTGGCCAATATGGCAAAACCCCGTCTCTACGAAAAATACAAAAATTAGCCGTGCGTAGTTGTGTGCGCCTGTAATCCCAGCTACTTGGGTGGCTGAGGCATGAGGGTCACTGGAACCTAGGAGGCGGAGGTTTCAGTGAACCGAGATTGTGCCACTACACTCCAGCCTGGGCAACAGAGCGAGACTCTATCTCAGAAAAAAAAAATGCAAAGGGAAGTCTATTTTTCTTCCAAATAATATCTCATGATATCATCTGAACATTTTGGCTTGGGTAGCTCTCTCTGCTTTGCAATGGAATTAATTTTATTTTTAAAAATTCATTCATCTCCAGGTAATCATTGCCCTCTGCTGATGCAGGCCATTCTTCAGCAATTCTACGGAGTAAGAGCCTTCATTTCAGGTTTCAGGGAATCTTTTTTTGTTGTAAAATGAATTCACAGTAAAACAAAATGACAGTTGGTAGATTCTTTTATTCAGAACTTACAAGTTCTTTATAATCATGAATACATTCTTACTAATTTGAGTAAATGGCGAAACCTCTGATAGTCACAGGCAGAAACTCCGGGTCAGAGAAAGCCCAGGTCAGCTGTGGTGGGTGTCACTCTTTCTCTGTATGGTCAGAGCCCTTGTGAACAAGGGCCTGTTTGCTTTGCTTGCAGAGTAAAGATGTTAACTCTCCCCGGTAGATTAGATTTAGTGTCTGGCCACATCCTTAGTTTACAATGTTAAATAGAGATCCTACACTAACCTTGTAATGCACTGTCATCCTCAAAACTTTAAATTGAGTTAAACGAATAGCACACAAAAGGTATGTTGTTGAAAGCCACATCTGTTTTATCAGCAAATGCGTGATGTCAGAGCCATCTTCTCTGCTGCTTTTAACATCCCATAGTTGCCTCAAAGGCAGCATAACTGAGTAACATTAAAAGGTGTATGTAGCTCGAGGTTGCTGAATCAGAAGCCTGCAAATATTGTTTATTAATTTACGAGGCTCATTCAGGTGCATCTGGATCTCTCTGTGATTGTTCTAGTCATTGCCAGATGGGTGTTTACTGAAGGCCTTGTCTCAGCTCCCCAGCCTTTTCGGGCACAAGTTGAAAGTACTGCATGTTAATGAATGTCACTCTTCAGTTGCAATTCCACTTTCACAGCCCCAATTAAAGCTTTGAAACATGCTGCAAATTTACCCATGCTTCCATCCAAGAGTATTTGGAGGGTAAAATAAAAGAGAAACTCTGGTCCTGAACAAAATACCTGAAATTACAGTTAGAGTAAAAGTCATTTACAAAGAAGAAATGCTGAAACAGTCTGGCTGGTGACCCCAAAACTGCCACGTAGGGTTTGTTTGGGTAAACCTGCCAATTTGGCTGTATTGGGAGTATCAATTTGATGAGCTTTGCCATTTTCTTAGGCATAGCATGAGGCCCATAATTGCTTTGTTTCCTTATGCAGGGAACACCAACTGGTGTTAACTGGAGCTCCTAACTAGATTAAGACTGGTCTGGAGAGAGGTTGTCTAGTCTTCTTGTAGTTGTGTTCTGAGTTAGGGGAGAAGGCACACAAGATTGCAAACCTGGTTCTAGTAATGCCTCCTATTTTTACACGCTGGCTGCACCCACGTGGGCAGGGCTGATGGTGGACTCAGTGCCAGCTACAGCGGCCAGTGGAGGGTGCGGCCAGTGCTGACTGCTGTCTGTGAGAACATTGCATGAATGGGGATCGGCTTTTGGCAAAGCAGCAGGACAGGATGGGATGGCTGGGAGGGGCTAACTTAGAGAAAAAAGTGGTACAAACCATGTACTTATCTACATTTTGAAACCTCTGACTTTGTATCCCTAAAATCTAAAGTTGGCCCAAACAAATACTCCACTGGGAGAGAATTTGGGTGAAGTCATCATGGATGGCTTACTTGTGCTCTTTTAGGATGGCAGATGGCATTTCTTATCTCCTCCACACTAGTCTTTTCAGTTGCTTGCCAAGTTTAAGGGGGAAAAATCCCTTAATTCTGGTTAGAAGTGATTTAAGCATTACATAAAGGATAGCTTGGTTGGTTAACATCAAGAGCAGTATGCTAGCTTCTAAACAAGTTTCTTTTCAGAAAGCGTTTATGCATGCTTTGTAGGATAGCACTGCTAGTAAATACCCACGATTTAACGCCCTCCATACACCTTGAACTCAGCATCCCTGCTTTACTGACTCATTTTTCTGCCTAAGCGCACCAATATATAAAATAACAAATGCATTGTGTTTGCTGAAATTCTTTGGTTTATATTTGCAAAGGTGCAATGAATTCCAAATTAAAAAATAAAATTCTCTGATGAAAATGTTTCTTTTCCTATGTTTTAGGTTTTGCATCTTGACCTTCAAAGGGAATTCAAAAATTGGCACATGGTAAAGCCAGAGCTCCCATATGATTCCACACTTCTAATCCTAAAATTCTGTTTTCATTTATCAGTGAAATCAGGAAATGCTGTGCCATTGATAACATTTTGACTCTCTAAGTGTTAGCATTAGATCAGTTTTTTGGCTACGTATATGTAATTGTGTAGATCAGAAAGCCAAGACAAATTCCACTCTCCACTAAGTGTGGAGAGAGGAGCGTTAAGCATTTATGCTATAAAAGTCGCTTTCCCTTTAACCTGGCATTTGCAGTTTGTAGGAACAAATTTTGTGTCCCTGTTCTGGTAGACTCAGTGGATGCCACAATGGTGTGTCTCAGCGCTTTGTGGTTGGGAACAAAATTTCATGGTCAGTCACAAGTGGAAAAAAGTTCTTCTGCATGACAGGCGTGGCCATGCTGGAGGACTGTGCCGTGGCTTCTGCAGCCACAGGGTAATGTCACCAGGCACTTAAATGAGAGAGGGCAGCGGCTGGTGGAATCTCTTCAGCTGTTGGCACTTCATTTCTGGGGAGAGCTTGTTCCCAAGTGGGTGAGTGATTCTGTGCCAGGACTCACTCGTTATGACAAATGCATTTCTTTCTTATATTTCTGAGTATGGTGGGAGCTACAATGTTTACACAGGGCACCTGTCATCAGCAATGATAGCTCTCCAGGAAATTTCCAGCGCGTTGTTCACAGATGCTTCTCTAGAGGTAAACATCCTCTCAGGGGAGCTGACTTCACTAGGTGACTTTCTGGGGAGGAACCTGAGCTGATTCCGCGGAACACTCAGTCCTCTGCATAGGCTCCCCTCCCCTCCGCTCCCCTCCCCTCCGGCTCCCCATTCATTGCCCCAGTCACGAATTTATTCCCTAGCACTCATTTTGTTGCTCTTTGTTTTAAGGCATGATTTGTTTTTCTTAAGAATTCCTTATATAATAGGTGGAGCTTCTCAGATCAAACCTCCATAATTGAATGCTGTGTAGAAAACACAGAGAAGACAATTAAACAAATATGAATTTATATTATTTCTATGAAAAGATGCTGCAGCGACTAAGTGTAACCGTTTAGGCCAGCAGGTTAGATAGCCTGCATTTTGCTATGAAACACACACAATAGTGACACACTTTAAACACAATGTGTTTTAAAATGCAGGGATGCCGTGGATTGCAGTGAGTCAGGGATCCTGGATGGGCGAGCCGGGGGAGGAGTCCAGTGCACAGGCTGTAACGGCTCTGTTAGTTCAGATAAATCGCACAGCCCTGGTCCCGGATCCCGTCTTCAAAGCCAGAGTGTCTGGTTACATTTTATAAGTAGAAACTCCGATTCAAAGGACTCACAGAGATAATCTAGCCTTAACTGGAAGGCCCTTCATACATACTTTTGATATTTATATGCTTTATTTTCATAGGCACTTTCTTCTGCCAGTCTTTTTGTAGGTCAGGGGTTTGAAGGACGGTGCCATGGTCATCCTTCCCAGCGCAGGGCCGCCGTGGCCCTGGGCGGCTGCATCATCCCCCTGGAGGCTGCCCTGCCCGGGCTGTGCATGATCTCACAGGCGCGCTGCCAGGGGCTCTGCTGTCGCCAGCCCGGGCTCCGGGCGCTTGGGACAGCTCGCCGGACAGGACAGGGTGACTTGTAATTTACTCCCGCCTGTGTGCGTCTGTGGGGCGGTTTCTCAATCAGTGCAGGGCTTGCTGTACAATTCCATGTTTAACTAGAGGCATCTGGTGCCTCTGCTGCTGTTTACTGAAACCCTTCGTTGCACTTCATAAAGCGGTTGGCCGGCGGCTGTTCTTCCTCGGGCGCCCAGCCCGCCCCGCGCTGGCCGGGATGAGGCTGTGGGAGCGAGGTCTGCAGGGCGGGCTCCGTGGGCCTGTTTGGACGGATGCAGATGCTCTAGCGGATTTGCTTCTACTTCAACCCCTGGGCTGTCTTAATGGGATTTGGGCCTCTTGGTCAATGCCAGTTCAGAGAACCATTAGACACTTCCTGGAATCTTTGCTTCACCAGGAACCGCTCCACGTTCTGTGCCGGGGCTCCTGCCGGCTGCCGGCAGGACTCGAGGTCCCGGCGAGGGGCCCTCCGTGTCCTCTTCCCCTTGGCGCCACGTGGGTCTTTTGCTAACAGAACACAGCCCCTTCCCAGCTGGGCGGTCCCGCAGTCCAGGCCCCCCTCTCAGCCTGGGGATGCAGCCTTGCCAGGCGCTCCTTGCCACCCTTGCGAGGGACATGACTTGCTTTCTCTTGCATTCCACCGCCCCCCTGCTCATTTGAGCACTTTGGAAACCCGCTGGTGGTGGCTAAGGCAGATGGAGGCAGGGCTGGAAGGGGAAGAAAAAGCCCAGGGAGTAACTAAGTGTCAAGGAACTCATTGTCTGCTCTCCACCTGTTGTTATTCTGGTCCCAATCAACCTGCTCGCCAGGCTGGAGCCAGCGGCCATCTGGAAACACTGCTCTGTTTATAAACTTGGCATGAAGCAGCACTCCCGGGCCCTGACCTCCCACACGAATCTGGAAACAATTAGAGCAAGATGATAGGCAGGCGGGGAGCGCTCCGGGGAGGGGAGGGAGGGGGCGCCGCAGAGGGGGGCAAGCGGGAGCCAGGGGTGGGAGGCCGGTGGGGGAGGAAGTTGGGATGGATGTGGGAGGAGCAGCGGTGAATGGGGACTGGGTGGTAGGGGGGCGAGGGAAGCCTAGGTCTGGGCTGGAGCTGAGGGACTGGGAAAGAGTCTGGGGATATCTGGGTCTGGGCGGGGTCCGGGTGGGAGCCAGGGATGGGGTGAGCCAGGGGGAAGGGTGGGGATCCCCAGGACGGTGGTTTTGGGGGCCCCTGTGGGTCTGGGAGAGTCAGGGAGGAGTCTGGTGAGGTCTGGGCCCTGCTGGGAACTGGGGACAGCCAGCCCTCCTGGGGTGTGAGGACCAGGAGAGGGGCCTGGGCTGTTTGCTGAAGATGGTGTGATGGCAGCCAGGCTCCACACTGCCCTGCGGCCTCAGCCTCACAGGGTGCCCTTCCTGGGATCCCCCCTCAGGCAACAAAACATACGGGGTGGGGGGGTAGGGGGAAGAAAGTCATTCCTGCCTGTGCCTTCGCTTTGAGCAACGAGCAAGTGGACTCTGGTGAATGAAGTTCTCTCTCACCTTGTAAGGAATGCATTGTAGAGTTTCAAGTCGTTTTATTAGTTTCAGAAACACATTCTTGAAGAGCACTTTTTAACCGAAGGAAGTTTAAGCGTGTCCCGTTTTGCTGGAGAAAAGCTGAGATTCTTGGGCCATGGGGGGACATTCCTATACTTGCAGAGTGTACAATCTAATCTGTGTAGACGCATGCCATGTTTTTGTGTCTGGGGAGCTGATTCAGGCTTCCAGAGTCCTGAGTATTCGTGAGATGAATGAGTCTCTTCCTCTTTTCTTAAGAAACAATCTCTTTCGCTCGCTTTTTTCCCTGCAGTTTTGAAATGTGATTCCTAGCTCCGAGTTGATGCTGTTTTCACGCTCAGCTGGGTTTCTAACTCCTGAAATATTAATCTGTGGGAGTTGCTGGCAAACCAATAATTGGCACCAATTAACAAGCTCGTCGTTGGCCAAATGATACTTGAAGAAGGAAGTTGACTGTGCAGGTCTTCTTGGCTCCTGGGGCTCAGGCCCAGCGGCCTCTCCCTGGCCTCTTGTCGTGCTTCAGATGCACAGAGCTGCTGATCTCAGCCGGGAACATTGGCCCCGAGTGCATCTGCTTAGAACTTGAAGAAGAATTAATCTGTGGAAAGCGGTGCCATCAATCGACACTCGTCCTCCGGCCCTTCCCTGCCCAGTACTCGCCTGACTGGCCTCTTCCCTACATGCTGTTCTCCACATTGCCTTGCCGTGAGCTTTCCTTTTTGCCTAAACACATTTTTCAGCTCCATGTTTCTGATAGACTGGTTACTAAAATCCAACCCAACAACGTGTAAGACGGCCAAGTGTATAATACGCATCAAGGTGAAAAAATAACCAGCAAGGCCTGCAGAGGTTTGGGGCACAGCCCACAGGGCATGGCAGTGGGAGCTGCGCCTCAGTGGTGCTTGTTGCCCGGTGGCTGCAGCTCTGCACAGGGCTCATTGCTGTCCCTGGAGAGGCTGAGTCTGGTAAACCAATTTTTTCCTTTGAGTCTTGTTGCAAATGGATGTATTTGAACTATAATATAAATTATTGTGTTTATTTAACCCTGCAAACGGATCTCCTTTGTCTTTGTGAACTGGCTGGGCAGCTAAAGACCCACATTCCTTCCACAGTTAATAAAACTTCTTATTTTTTTCTGTGCTTATAACTTTAATTACACTCAGACCCATTTAGTCTACTTCAGTTTTTCAAACCATCTAAATTAAAAAAGAAACAGCTCCTCTCAATGTGCAACATAATCATCATCTTTAGATTAAAAGACACAAATTGAAAACACATCTTGTCAGTTTTGTCTTCAAGGTGTCATCTTAAGTATTGTCCATTTTCAGATCTGGAGCTGGTAGAGATGTGAATGGACTGGGCTGTACTTCTTCCCGAGAGAAAAGATTTATGCTTTAAAGGACTCCATTACTAAATTTCAAACTTATTAAAATAAAACAAAATCACCATAAAACAAAAACCAAGCCAGATCTAGTTTACTTTATGGAAGACTCTGTACATTCTCTCAGATATTCAGAATGTACTTGGGTTTGCATATGATCAGGAGCTGGAAACAGCTGCCTGGGTAAGGCCCCGGCCTCGACACATCTCCCACACAGTGGTTAACACAGTTTCCTTCTGTGCCTGTAGCTCCTCACGGGTTCTTCATGAACATTAGTGGCATTTCTGGAAAGTGTTTTGCTCCTTCTGAGAGAAGTAAATGCAAATATCAGCATCCAGGAGCTCCGTGAATCTCCGGGCAGCCGCCTTACAGACTGGAGTTTCATCCTTCAGCTAATGGCTGAAGTGTTGTCTAGTTTGGCCTTCTCTTGAATCTTCTCAAAACAACATCTATTCACATGGTGCTTAAAAATGATCTTTTGTGATTAAGAACACCATGGCCTGCTCTTAGTTCAAAGCATTCATCTCCATTATCAGAGATTTGCTTTCTTCTCCTTCCCCATGGGCTCTCTTTAGGGAGCCCTTACGTTTTCGTCTCTGGATAGATTCATTGCTAACCGCTGCCTCCTCTGTTCCTATCTGTTTGCTACCTTTTGGGTTTTTCCTAATTTGATTGGTAAGATTAAATCTTTGCTCTCCCTCCATATACAAAAATTAAAAGTTGAAAACCAAAACTTCAAAGCAAAACAAAACCTAGATATTGTCTAGAGAATTATTTTTTATTTGATTACTTCTTGAAATTTCATTTCTACATAAAGTGTTGTTACAATAACATTTTGCTTCAATGTTTGGCCCAAGGAAGACTTTACAAAATGATCGTCTTTGTGACTTTCTCATTGGGTAGTCAGTAGCTAGTGGGGACCTATTTGCTGAATGGAAGAGCACAGCTTTTAGGTTTTCTCTCCTGGAGAATGGAGCTATAGAGGAAAGTAGCTTTGAGGTATTCTCTCTTTCCAGAAATGTACAGCTATGTAGTGTGGATTAAAATTCTAAAATTCGTGACCTCGAACCCCCATCTAAAGGCTGGACGTTTTATCCCTGCTCCAATCTTGTTTCTGGGGAGATGTTGGAGGGAAGCAGAGTCAGGAGCATTTCCAGCCCCCTGGTGCTGCTGTGTGGACTCTACTGGCTGTTTGATGACCAGATCCTTTAACGGAGGATGATTTTTAAGGCAAATGTAGGACTAGGCCCTCTGTGGGTTAGTTCCAATGATTGCTCGCCTCTTTTTCAGAGGAGTGAGTAGTTCCTGGACCTTTGCAGTTGTTCACAGCAGTTCAGACTCCTGCAGCTACAGATAAGCAATGGATGAGAGTGGGCTCAAGCCCACATAAGACTTGCATGTGGTGCTAGCGATGCTTGTGTGAGCATGGTGTGCTCCATTAGGGCTTCTGTAGGAAATGCTCCATAAACCTGTGGTGCCATGGTGGAAGAGCTACGTAGGGAATGCCAAGAGGGCTGTCTGTGTGATGGTCCCTCTGCCTGTCTGCCCTTCTAGATAACGCGCATCGTGTCTGCCTCCTTCGCCACTATACACCTGGTTCCTAGCATACTGGCTGGTGAATTGTAGGCATTCAGTAAAAATGTGCCGAACGAATGAATGGCCAGCGACATTTTTTGCTTCGAGAAATTGGGAAATATAGCAAAAATAGCAGAAAGTCCAAGTCTAAGCTGGAGGGATAGTAATCAAATAATGTTCTTTCTGTCTCCTACCATTCCACTTGAAGGAGGCTTTGCCATGTAAACATATTTGTCATTATTACTATTATTGGGAAGCAGCATTATGCTGCTACTAGTGGTGGTAATAGGAACTGGAATTTTGCAATGGGGGTGATACTTGCAGACACATTGTTATATCATCTTCACCTTGTGTCCTACAGGCTTCTAGTTTTGGTTCTACCGGAAAAGGGCAGGTATCTACTGAACAACAAAGATTTCTCATTTTGAAATTCAAATCCACTTATGGTTTGGCAACTTAATGTGCTGGAAAGCAAAACTTTGCACAGAGAGAGAGGAGAGAGAACACACACACACACACACACACACACGCACACACAAACACATTTTCTAAATTCCTTAGCATATCAAGCATGGGCGATTCAGAGCATAGAGTGTCACCCACCAACATCAAGAAGATACCGCCATGGTGGTGCTGCTCCAAGGAAAAGGAGGGCATTGACTGAGAGGTCAGAGAGCCTAGGGCCCTAGTGCTTCTGGTAGAGAGGTCTACAGAAAGAAGGTAGAGCCTGTTTCGGTTGTTTTTTTTTTTTTTCTGAGACGGAGTCTCGCTCTGTCACCCAGGCTGGAGTGCAGTGGTGCGATCTTGGCTCACTGCAAGCCCCGCCTCCCAGGTTCGAGCGATTCTCCTACCTAAGCCTCCTGAGTAGCTGGGATTACAGACGTGCACCACTACGCCTGGCTAATTTTTGTATTTTTGGTAGAGACGGGGTTTCACCATGTTGGCCAGGCTGCTTTTGAACTCCTGACCTCAGGTGATCTGCCTGCCTCGGCCTCCCAAAGTGCTGGGATTACAGACGTGAGCCACTGTACCCGGCCTATGCCAGTTCTTGCTAAGAGCTTAAGGCCTACCTCAGGTACATTGCTTTAGAAACATTCAGATTAGCGTGGGGAGCCTGGAAAACTTGAGGGCTGGAGGCATCCCCATCTCTCAGGATATGAGGGCTGTGGCTCATGGGAGCCCCATTCATAGCCACCAGGACATGGGCCCTGTGCATACCCTTGGCCCATGGGCAACACCAGAAAGGCTGGTGAGCCCAAGCCATCCAAAGGGGAATGTTTGAAACAACCCTGGTGGGGGCTGTGAGGACACTGGACAATCACAACGCTGCTCACACCTTTCATTCTTTGCTGGTTTGTAGAGGTAGGGAGTGACAAGGATTGTGGGCTTCCAAGGGCAGGGTACAGTCCCTGTCTTCAGGGACGGGTGCTCTAGCATCTAGCACGCTGCCTGGCACGCAGGGGCCCCTCAATGAACAGGGTCATATCGACTACTCCTGTAGTGATGCTCAATACAGCTTTGTTGAAATCAGAATCGTCCTGTCTAGTCCAGATGTTCTCTTACTAAGGCTGTCCCCAACTGCACAGAAATACTGGACTGAACAGGAGGCTCACAGAAACCTTACTTATTGGGTGTATGCATGTATACGTATTTCTATTCTATTCTTCTGTATCCCTCTTTTACCAGGCCAATCATAGTTTATTTCTGTTTGGACGTCTGTGGAGTAGTGGCCACAACGGTACTTCTGTTTTTGTTTTTACTTTTCCATTTTTTTGCTTCTAAACTGTGCAAATTTTTCCAGTGTATCATCTCTACTGCTCTCACTTTGCGTTTTCTTTCTCTTTCAACCTCTGTTCTTTTATTTTGCCTTCCCCTACCATTCCCTACAAGGTGGTTACTCCAAGCAGTGATCTTAGCAGTGACTGCAGCTTGTTCAGGTTCCCATCCTAGCTCAGAGCTTCCACTCAGAGCCCACACCTCATTCCACACACAGCACTCTGGCCACTGTCTCTGTGGGAGATGGATAGCAAAAATAACCCCAATTCTCCCTTCTTCCCTGCAAAGATATCCATACCATTTGCAATGTGACTTTGCAATTTTCCCATTTGAGGCTGATCTATTTCTCCAGTCCCTGGGGCTGCACAGTCTAATGACTTGCTTTGGCTAATAGAATGTGATAGAATGTGCTGGTTCCAAGGCTAGTCCCCAAGAGGTCTTGCATGCATCCTGTCTTTATTTTGGAACTCTGCCACTGCTGTGAGAAGTGTCTGGGCTAACACGCTGGAGAATGAGTTTTTGTGGAGCCCAGCTACTCTCAACTGTTAAGCCCCAGCTGATCTACACAAAGGACCAACTCATGAATGAGGCTGGAGGACACCAGCTGAGCCCTTTCCAGATCAGCAGAGCTTCCTGGCCAATCCATAGCCCATGACAAACAGTACATCATTGATTTTTCAAATCACAACATTTTTGGGGTGTTTTGTTGGGCAGCAATCACTAACTGATACAGTCAGTAACCACCTTTTGTTGCTACATGGAAGGGATCTTTCTTATCAGTCCTTATGGCAGAAATTGTAAAGGTTAACCAAAATCTGTTTCCTTTTCCATCACAGGCACACAGCTGGGTGATACTGCCTGTCTTGCTTGTGGCCATGTGACTGAGTTATGGCTAATGGGATATAGGTAGAAGGATGCATGCCATGTCTAAGTCCAGTCCATAAACGCCTCCATCTCTTAATCCCTTCCCCATCTGCTGGCCCAGTGGAGAGAAGCTGGGGGAGGCCAAGCCACTGGATGGAAGATGCACGGTCCCTGAGTGACCATGTGGATGACTGCGACTCAGCAGGGATGTCTACAGAGGACTTTGTGCAAGTGAGAAGCAAGTTTTCATTGTGTCGAGTCACTAGTACTTTAAGGTTCATTATCACAGCTGGAGTTACTTACCATCACCACCCTTCTTCTTCCTCTTGGCCTCCCTGCGGCCTTGGGCAGTAGATATCTCCCTCCTTTATAACTCCTCTTCCCTTGCTTTCCTGGATGCCACACGTCATGGTTTTCCCACACCTGTATCAATGGCTCCCATTACCTTGCAGATAAAGCCCAAGATTCTGAGTTTGGTTGAACTCTCTGCCCTTCCTTCTCACCACACATCTTCACACCCCGTGTGCTTCCCTAAGCACTCCATGCTCTCATTTACTCTGTGGGTTTACATTTGTTGTTCCCTCTGCTTGAAATACTGTTCCTACTTTTTGCCCTATTAACTGTTCAGGGCTGATGTGTTGCTTGTTCTGAGAACACTGGGCCCTGAGATTGGGTTGCTCCCATGGGTTCTGATGGAATCCCGTGTTTGCGCCACCATGGGACTTGCCGTTGTAACACTTCTCCATCTCTTTCAGCAGCTGACTGTGCAAGCTCTGAGTGGTTTCAGCCTGCTGGGCTCATGACTGCGTGCCTAATGCATAAACAAGTGCTTGTCACCTAGCCATACTAATCACCATTTGGTGAGTGCCTGAATTAATGGGCTTTGTAGGACTGGGGAACCAACAGGGCATGGAGTCTAGAAATTGGACTCAAAGTTCAATAACTGCTAATGAATGAGGAAGTCAACCAGAAAAAATGATGCTGCTTAGCTTTCCTTGGAGATTATCTGTACTTGGTCCCCCTAACAATGACTAGACTGTTTGCAATTATAGGTACAGAATAGCCTTCTTTCAAATAGTGTTTCCTTCTATCATCATTAGTGATGAAAATTGGCCAGGATTTATTTCACATATTACAATGCAGAATTTGATGTTGTTTTTATGTGAACATAACTGCTCTGTAAAACCTCAAGCATTTTTCTCTATTAGAATTGGCAGAGGAGAGGTTATATAAACTTGTGGCCAGTTGAGAAGTTCCCAAAACATCACTATTGAAGTAGAGGGAACTGAGAGCATAGCATGGTGTGTGTGATTTATTCCTTTAGGATGGCTTAGACCCATGATTGCATCTGTTCTTGATTATGGCGCCACTTTTAACCACAGAGATGACTCAGCACTGGAAGGTTAGCTGTGCTGCCCAAGGTCACACAGCAACATGGGTTTGATGGGGTATCCAAAAGCAGGGATAGGTGTTTTTCCCTAGGAGCCCACACTGACTCCCTGCCTCCAGCACATGGAACGAATCACAGAAAGGCTCTGTTGAGTCATAATGACAAATGTTGAAGTTGACGGCATGTACCCATGAGGTCATATGGAGAATTCCCAAGGGACACCTTAGCCCACATTCACTATTGAACACAATGGAAGGGGGAATTATTGTGATTCTTGCTTTGGTTGCCAAGCTGGTGTTGTCTGAGCCTGTCCGGCATGTGCTCTGCCTGCTCTGACTTCTGACCCCAGGAGGAGCATTCAAGGAGCCAAGGAATGGGTCCAGGCATTGTGCTAGTATCTAGCCATGGCAAGATACTAGATCTAACCATGATGAGAGCAGCTAAGATTGGACTGTACCTGAGTGAGCCCATTGAATCCTCCACCAGCACCACATGGGGTTTCTATCGTTTGTCTCAGCTGCAGGTGAGGAAGCTGAGCTGGAGAGGGCTTCAGTGGCTGGACCCAGGCTGTGTGGGCTTCAGACTGGTCCCCAAAATGCATACCCTCCTCTCCTTACAGGGTACCTGTCATGAGGAGCTCTGCTCACTCTATGACACATTCATCCCAGGGGGTCTTTTCTATGGCCAGGGCTCCTTTCCACAAGTGCTGTGTCCTGCCTTCAAAACAAATCCTCTTTCATGTTCTCTTTCAGAGTCCATTCCCCAGATACCTCTCTCCTAGCCTCTGACTATTTAAGCTTACTTTATAAGGACTACTTCTTATACCTGAAGTGAGGGCATATGAATTTGAATGTGCAAGGATGGAGGGTGAAATGATCCCATTGGGAGTAAATGAAGCATCCTTATGTCCACAAAATATTTGTGTTTGTAGGGAGCAGTTTGGCTGAGAAACCTATATTCCTTGCCGTTTATTTTTATGTTGATTTGAATATGCCCACCACAGACAGCCAAGGATGACCACTGTGAATGTAGGCAGGAAGGGACTCTCCTCCAGGCGACATCCATCTCGTTATTTTGAGTGCATGACCCTCTTACGACTCGACCCTTCCACACAGTCCGCTGTGCAAGACCTACCCCCATGCATCCTGTTCAGGGTCAGCGTCAGACCCTGCAGATTTTTCCTTCTATTTTTCAACAATATAATATGAGACAAGGGCCAAGAACTGCCCAGAACTGCGCACGGTGTTGAGAAGAGGCTGCGAGCTGCTGCTCTGCAGAGTTGGGAGGTGCTTCCGGGCTCTGCAGGCTCCCTGCAGGCCCTTGCTGACTGTCCATGGCCTGCACCTGCCCTACCCGCTGAGCCGCCCCAACAGCTGCGCCTGGCTGTGGTTTCCTGAGGGGTCCCGTCTGCATCGGCTGCCCTGTGTCCTGACACTATGGTGGGTTTGCAAGTGGCAGAGTCCAGGGAAGGAGACTGGGGAGCATGGCCATGGGTCATCTGGGGGGCACGGAGGGTTCCGGCTCCCACCCAGCTCCACCTGCTTCATCAGCAGTGGTCGCCAAGATTGCATAACCAGGACGATGACAACGGTGAGAGCTCTGTTGCAGTTAAAGACTTAAGAACAACTTGTGCCTGCTTACTAATACATTTTATCACCCAGGCAGCGTCAGGACTCTGAGAGCCTCTCACATGCTGTTATCATCTGAGCGAGACCTTAAGATTTGTCATCGAGCAGGCCGACCCTTGCCTGAATGGACCTCACATTCTTGAGGTAGGGAGAGATCTGCAATCAGCATGATCGATAAGCGATTTTCATAAGACGTTAGAAGTCATCAGAGCTTAGGAAACAGGGTGAGGAAGTAGGGGAGGAGCCGGAAGGGCCACCATTTAAAACAAGGTGGCCAGGATAGTCCTCTCTGTAGGGGTGACATTGAAGAAATGGTGGGAGAGGGTGTGAGGTGCACATCTCTGAGGGCAGAGTGTTCTGGAGACAGGAAACCATCTGTGCTAAGGCCCTGTGGTGAGAGGGTGCTAGGAGCTAGCGAGCCCAGTCTACTCAACACAGCCATCATTTTAAAACCTCGGTGAGCCCTGTCCCTTATGAACCCCCTCCCACGGAAGCTGATGTCACTGAGAGTGAAAGCTGCAGTGTAGGGTGGCCTCCTCTGCACACCGGCCCTGGCCCTCTGACCTCTCCTACCCCATGATGGTCCCCTGTCAGCTGGGTCTAGAGTGGACCGTCGGGGCAGACCTGGAAGGGGAAGGCTGTTAAGTTCCTGCTCACTTTAGTGACATACAGCAACACCTTTGTTTCCCCCTGGATTCTGGGGATCAGCAACATGTGCGGGTGGGGGTAGGGCAGTCCTGCTGCTCTGGGATGAGCTGCCCCCTCAGGGAGGACTGGCCAGCTGGGTGGCTCTGCTCCTGGAGAGTGACTGGCCATTGGCTGGGTGGATGGGGTGACTGTCCTGAGAGCTTGGCACCACCAGAAGTGCAGTCCAGGCAGCCCTTCATAGGTGGCTCAGGGTGCCCAGTGGGACAAGAGGTGGCCCTCAAGCTAAGCTTGAGCTTAAGCCTAAGCCTAAGGTTGCCACGCTTGGGCTAGGATGCCAAGTCTCCATGCTGGCCGCTGGTCACAGCTCTGTCCCTGTGGGAGAAGATGACTGAAGCCTGGCCAGGCTGGGCCATCTCCCCAGCAGCCACCAGGGCTTGCTGTGAGATGTGGGAGCCGTGCTAGGGTCCTGCCCCGGGGCTGTTGGTAGGCATGATGGGAAGCAGTGCAATTACGGATATTTTCTGGAGATAATCATCAACAGGGTTTGCTGATGGAATGGACCTGGAATACAAGAAGAAAAGGAATCAAGGATGGCTCTGAGGTTCGGGGCTTGAGCAACTTGGATGGGGGTGCTGCTGAGTCAGGTGGGAGGGGAGCAGGCTCAGGGGATGCGGACTCCATTTGAAGTGGCCGCGTTGGAGATGTCTGTGGACATCCACGTGAGACGCTGAGTGGCCAGCTGGACATGTGAATCTGGTGTCCAGGGGGAGGTTTGGGCTGCAGATACAGATTTCACCAGGACATATTTTTAGTGATGCACAGACTGACCAGGCTAGAAAGAAGCACAGGGTGTGCAGCCCCACTCTGGTAAGCATCTCTCTGCTTTTACTGAGGTGTCTCCACTGCATCCTTGATTTAATGGAATTCAACTGGACCATCATTGAGCATCTGTTGTATACGATGTACTCTGGAGGCGTAAAAACTATTGGGAGAAATGAGGAAGTAAATAAGTAATATTGATATAATTCTTCTATTAATAAGAATCAATTTATCTGAAAACAAAAAGTCTCTTAAGCATTTGAATAAAATAGAAAGCCTTTATTAACATATGAAGATAAATCCATACCCATAAATAAAAATCTGCACACTCATGGGTGCTGACCAGTGTATCCTAGCTCACCAGCACAGTGGGCTGTGTGTGGAGAAAGTGGGCATTCAGCTTTCACAGCAGGCAGAGGGAGCCTTGGAGGGGAGGGTGCTGGCTCAGGACCAGTGGCCAAGCCCGTGGTGGAGTCAGGCCGGCCTGCAGTTGGACACTCTTGACTGATTAAACATTAATAGGCAATTCTAACAAAAACGAGAGGATGGCAACTCCATAGGAAGGAGGGCCACATGTGGGGGTGAATTCCAAGTCAAACATTTTCCCCAAAGAATTTGTTGCTAAACTTTTAATTTTGAGATAACTGAAGATTCACATGTAGTGGTCAGATATAATATAGCATGATCTTCTGTGCCTTTTACCCAGTTTTCTCCATCATAACATCTTGCAAACATAGCACTATATTACAGTGTCTCAACCAGTGTATAAATGGATACACTCACCAGTGTCACTGGGGTTCCTCCAGTCTCAGTTCATTCGTGTGCATTTATTTTCCGTAACTGTATCACTGCTGTAGAGTAGGATGGCCACCTTGACAGTCGAGGCAGAACAGCTCCACACAAGGGTTCCTGTCTTCCTTGCTCCTGGAACCATTAATCTGCTCTCCATCTCTATAATTTTATCCTTTGAGACTGTTACATAAACAAAACCACACAGTATCTAACCTCACAAGGCATTTTTGCACTCAGTAAAATGCCCTTGAGACCCATTCATGTTGCTGTGTGTATCAGAGCCCGTTCCTTTCCACAGCTGAGCCGTGTTCCTGGTGTGGACACACTACTGTTTAACCAGTTATCGTCGAAGGATGGCTGCCTTGTCCCCCATTTTCGACCACTACAAATAAAGCTTCCATGAGCATTCATGTACAAGTTTCTTTGTGAACTTAAGTTTTCAAGAAATAAAAAAAGAAATGTTTTCAAATGCTTGAGCAAATAGCCAAGATCCCAGGGCACCGTGGGAAAATGTGGAAGTGAGGATTTTTTTTTTTTTTGAGACGGAGTCTCTCTCTGTGGCCCAAGCTGGAGTGCGGTGGCGTGATCTCGGCTCACTGCAACCTCCGCCTCCTGGGTTCACGCCATTCTCCTGCCTCAGCCTCCCGAATAGCTGGGACTACAGGTGCCCGCCACCACACCCGGCTAATTTTTTGTTTTTGTATTTTTAGTAGAGATGGGGATTCACCGTGTTAGCCGGGATGGTCTTGATCTCCTGACCTCGTGATCCGCCTGCCTCGGCCTCCCAAAGTGCTGGGATTACAGGCATGAGCCACCGCACCTAGCTGGAAATGAAGATTTTAACCAGAAAATTGTATGAATAAAAGTTACTAGTTGGCAACCTCAACCATGAAACTAAACTTCAGCATGGCTCACTTGGAGCCTGTGACTTTGAGAGCACTGCCTCCTGCTTCCGCCTCCCTGCATGAACTGACTTAGTGAAGGACGCTATGGAATATTACCCGTTTGAATGCTGGAGAATGCCTGCCAAAGACCATTTAGCTTTTCCACCTTCAGTGTTCTTTCTAACTGCACCGAGCTGACACTGAGTCTTCAGTGTGCCTCTGCGAATAATACAATTATGCTACCAGCCGAGAAAATAGTTCCCATCTTTCTTTTGGCTTGGGCAGGATGACATGTGTTCATTGCATTTTTTTTTTTTTGAGATGGAGTCTCGCTCTGTCACCAGACTGGAGTGCAGTAGTCCGATCTTGGCTCACTGCAACCTCTGCCTCCTGAGTTCAAGCTATTCTCCTACCTCAGTCTCCGAGTAGCTGGGACTACAGGGGCGCGCCACCACATCCAGCTAATTTTTGTATTTTTAGTAGAGACAGGGTTTCACCATGTTGGCCAGGATGGTCTCAATCTCTTGATCTCATGATCCGCTCGCCTTGGCCTCCCAAAGTGCTGGGATGACAGGCGTGAGCCACCACGCCCAGCCAATTTCAAAATTTTAGGTGGTTATTTTGAGAATTTAAAATGTGGGGGATGAGGACTTTGGATGCTGCTGTATCTGTAGTGATACTGAGAGTTGTGTTATTTTGTAGTCATACCTGACACAAGTCCTCCTCTCCTTTCTGAACGTGGCATGCAGGGGAGAGGGTCGGCACTGGTCCTCAACCTGGGTACAGCTGGAGTATGTGGCTGACACCAGTGTGAGTGCTGTCCTTGGGGGAGACTGCATTTCCCAAGTAGTGCTTCAAAAGAAGTTCCTGTAATAATAGTGGAGGACATTTCACTTTGATTTTTTGGGCATCGTGTGTCAAATGTCCTCCATGCCCTCAGGCAAATTGGAAGTCGAGGTTGGTCAAATTTAGGGGTGTCTAAGACAGGCATCTCCATGGGATGCCTTACATTGATAGCAGTGACATCATTGTTTAAATGATCATCTCTGAATAATCAAACATAACATGTTATGTGTGGATTTGTCTGCGATCGCTGAAACTGTTCTGGATTTGGAAGAACTGGACAGAGATGCCTTGAGTGACGGTCAGTATTTGAGTGTGAGGGCCATATTTTATCACCTGAATGAAGTAGGGTGCCATTTCCAGAGGAGGTGTGGTGGAAGTGGTGCTTCTTGGCTGGGTGCCGGCTTATCTATTCAGCCTGACACAGTTCCACATGTGCCTTTGACCAGCGCCACCCCTGGCCTGCCCTGAAATGCCGTAGTCTCTCTTCTTGGTGTGTTTCTAGACCTTGATGATCTTCCTGCCTGGTTTTCCTCTGAATACTGCATGGCCATATATTATCTTCCCTTGAAGGTCCAGATTCAAACTTTTAGGAATTCATTCACCAAGTATTTACAACATGCCACAGATTTTGTTAGTGTTGGGGATACAAAAGGTATAGTTCCAAGTGCCTTCAGATGCCTTCAAGACAGACACAGGACACAATCTGCACACGAAGTCCTGGTGTGGTGGCCGTGGTTGAGAGGTGTGACCGGAGTGCTGATGAGGGACCCCAAGCCACCTGGGGCCAGAAGGGTCCTTTCCTCTGAGATCTGCTGGGCCACTATCTCTTAGCTGGGTTAGCGGGTCTCCTCGATAAGCATCCACGTGGCCCATGGCACACTGAGAGCTTCTCTCCCTGTCAGGCACCTAGGCATTCCCTGTGTGTCTGTCTCAGGTCTTTCAACTGGCATTGCATTTGATTTCTTTTCAGCCTTTGGTTAGTATTCTCACTACACTAGGAAAACATGTGAGGTGACCTCCACAAAAATACACAGGACCATTAAAAATAACATCAGGGGGAAGGACCAGCCAGAGGAAGAGTGGGAGATGATGCCAGCAAGAGTCTGTCTGCAGGTGCACCTGTCTGCAGGTTGCCCTTGGCTCCGGTGGCCAGCCTGCTCTATCTTTGCATGATCGCCTGCAAATTGAGTAGCTTAATATTTTTTTATTTTTATTTTTAAAATGGTATCTCTCTGTCACTCAGGCTGCAGTGCAGTGGTACAATCACAGCTTACTGCAGCGTCGACTTCCCGGGCTTAAGGGATGCTCCCGTCTCAGCCTCCCAAGTAGCTGGGACCACAGGCACATGCCATCACGCTTGGCCATGTGGCTTACTTTAGTGTTAGTTGGTGTGCTACTAAAGAATTTAAAAAGTTATCATTGAAAATGTAATATAGGCTGATAAAAGCTTTAAAATGCTAGATCTTCCATTGTTTGTAGAAAATTTGGAACTCCGTGTCGGGAATTCTAGAGTGACTGCGGCCGCCAGCCCTCATTAGACCCTGAAATGAAGGAACTCAGTCCTGTGGTTTGTTTTTAACTTCCTTTCTGTTTCTTTGTCCCTCTCTTTCTGAGCCTGGCTTGTTGTTGTTGTTGTTGTTGTTAATCTGTATTTAATCCAAGCTCCAATACTTTTCCCTGTGCAAGTCTTCAGGACATTCCTTGCTCTTGAGTCCAAGTATTTGCCTGTGAAAAACAGCGAAAATGATATGTACCTTATGTTGATGTCACTGGGTAAATTAAATGATGGCTAACTATATAAAATGTCCAGTGAGGTGCCTGGAAGAAAACGTGTTCTCAGCAGCTCTTAGGAGTCCAGGTTTCAGTCCTGATCTGCTGACTTCCATTGGAGTCCTGCTGGCACTCTGGGCGGTTAGAGGACAGGAGAGCCATGCAGTGCACGGGGAGGAAGGCAGCAGTGCCAGCTCACATCTGGCAGGCGGCAGTGGCCCCGGTGTTGGGAAGCCCATATCTCCTGGCTGCTGTAGTGTGCTGTGACCCGCTTCACCCGCACCCATCTACAGACCTGCCCTCGGGGTCCCTCAGTAAGAACCAACTGGGATTCAACGTTAGCTGACATGGAAGAGTGATCTCTACATCGTAGATGAGTAAAAGGCAAAAGTCTTGTATTTAATGATATCAAAGCATGGTAAATTATTCAAAAAATTTTACATGGAGCAGTTGTTTTGAATGAGGTCCACTTAATGCTACTCAATAATGTCTTAATTTGTATATGATTTCACCATTAAGTCTATCATGGTGCAACCATTAATAGCAAGCATTGGTTAAATACTTGCATGATTTGTAAGGGGATTCCATAAAATATATATAGTCATTAAAATTGTTTTGAGTAGGTAGCACAGTCATAGAGTTCCAAATTCAAAATGTACAAAAGTTTAAATAATGTATTCTTCCACTCGTCTTGACACAAATTCCCTTCCTATGAAACAGGCAGTTCTATAATTTTTTAAATATTTTTCAGAAATAGGTTACATCTCTACAAAGTAAGTCAATTCATGTTTGTATTCTTCCTTCTTTATATAAGTGGTAAAAATACTGTACACGCTTTTCTGCCCTTGTAACAGCAATATATTTTCAAGTGCATTCCATATTTGCACACAAACATTCCTTGCATCCTTTCTACAGCTGCATTATATTCTATTGTATGATATGCTGTATTATTTAAAAGTCCTTTAATGATGTATATTTATGGCTGTCTCCAACGTTTTGATCTTACTAATAATATTATAATAACAAGCATGTGTATGTGTCATCTCACATGTATTAGAGTATTTCTGTGTGATAATTCCTAGAAATAAAATTGCCAGATCAAAAAATACATGCATTAGCTATTTGCATGTATTTTGCCAAACTGCTTTTATAGAGGTATGATCAGTTAGCAGCCTCACCAGCAGCACAGAAGCAATGTAGATACGACATCCCCACAATCTCTCACTGACACACCATGTTACCCAATTTTTTTTCCTCAAAGTTCCTTGTTCTGACCATTATTCAAATTTTTATCTCTATGAGAGAGGTGAAAAACAATTTAATATAATTTTATTTGACATCACCTTATTAGAAGAGAGGTCAAGCCTTCTTTCCAAATGTTTGAAGGGCATTTGTATATTCTTTCTTTTCCCCGCATATTTTCCTACTCTGTTTTGACCTGTTGGTTGTTGGTTTATAAGAGTATTGTATTTATTGGAAAAACTAGCATTTTTCTGTGTGTGAAATGCAATTATGTTACCTAGCTTGTCTTTTTTTTTTTTTTTCGAGACAGAGTCTCACTCTTGTCGCCCAGGCTAGAGGGCAATGGCGCGATCTCAGCTCACTGCAACCTCTGCCTCCCGGGTTCAAGCGATTCTCCTGCCTCAGCCTCCTGAGTAGCTGGGACTACAGGCATGCACCACCACACCCAGCTAATTTTTGTATTTTTAGTAGAAACTGGGTTTCGCCATGTTGGCCAGGCTGGTCTCGAACTCCTGACCTCAGGTGACCCACCCACCTCAGCCTCCCAAAGAGCTGGGATTACAGGGGTGAGCCACCGCACCTGGCCGCTAGTCTTCTTTTTTAAGTACTCACTTAGAGTGGTTCTTTTTTGTACAGAACTTTTTATAATTAAAATTGCTACAAAGTTATTAATTTTTTCTTTTATATCTCCTGGGTTATATGAAGTAATTTTAAAAGGCCTCTTTCATTGGAAGACTATTAAAAGTGAATTATTACATACTTTTCAAGAAATGTATTGATATATATTCACATGGATTATGTATAAATAGGTATGTATAATTCACATGAAATATATATACAAATATACGTTCTGTGTGAATTTTATTCTGATTGTCAGGTGTGATATTTTCAATGAATCTATATAATACTGTTTATACTGTTTTAAAAATTGTGTTACAATACGTACAACATGAAATTAACCATTTTAACCATTTTAAAGTGTACAATTCAGTGGCATTGATGGTGGTACACACTAGCCACGTGCACAACCATCACCACTATCTGGTTCAAGACCTTTTTCATTGTCCCACAAAGAAAACCCATAAATTAGGCAGTCTCTTCCCATTGCCGCTTCTCTCCAGCCCTAGGCAACTACGTATCTGCTTTCTATCTCTATAGATTTTCTTTTTCTGGGCATTTCATATAAATGGAATCACACAATAATGTGGTTCTGGCTTCTTCGGTCAGCATGATGTTTTCAAATTTCATCCATGTTGTAGAATGTATCAGTACTTTACTTCCTTTTTGTATGACTGATTAATATCCCATCTTCTGGTTATGCTACATTTTTTAAATCCTCTCATCAGTGGATGGACATGTGGGTTGTTTCCACCTGTTGTGGATAGGGCTGCTATGAACATTGGTGCACAAATTCTGGCTGGAACACCTCTTGTCAGTTCTCCTGGCTGTGCACCTAGATGTAGAATTGTGAGATCATATGGTAATTTCATGTCTACTTGTTGAGGAACTGCTAAAATGGCATAGAAGGAACTTTTCAGAGCCACTGTTCCCCCGAGATGTCCCGGGCTGGTTTTTCCTCCCAGGCTTTGGGCGCGTCTGTTTTCCGCTCCAGCTGTTACTCTTTGCTCCCGGCAGCAGCGGCTTGCTCACTCACTTTTGCTGTTCTGGGAAGCCCTGTCCTCTTAGCCACCCACCCTGAGCACTCCGAGTTAGGCAAAGCAAGGACAAGCCCTGTGACCCGGGAAATCCCCGTCGGGTCAAAACAGACACAATTCCCTGAGATCCCGGTCTGGTTTGCTTCCTCGGAGCCCAGTACTCACCCCAGGCATGGGAGCAGCCACCTCGCCAAGGAGGGCAGTTGAGGCTGCAGTGAGGGTCTTGGTCACCTCTGTCCTAGCTGGGCTTTCACTTGGTTGCTGTAAACCATTGGCTATCTCCCAGCGGTCTGAAAGGTTGATTTGACTTTTTTTTGTAAATTTTTAAAATTTATTTTAATTTTTTTATTTATATTTATTTATTTATTTATTTATTTTTTGATACAGAGTCTCGCTCTGTCGCCCAGGCTGGGGTACAATGGTGCGATCTCGGCTCACTGCAACCTCCGCCTCCTGGGTTCAAGCGATTCTCCTGCCTCAGCCTCCCAGTAGCTGGGGTTACAGGCACATGGCAGAGGTCTGGCTAATTTTTGTATTTTTAGTAGAGACAGGGTTTCACCATATTGGTCAGGCTGGTCTCCCACTCCTGACCTCAGAAGATCCACCCACCTTGGCCTCCCAAGGTGCTGGGATTACAGGTGTGAGCCACCGAGCCTGGCCTTTTTGTCATATTTTTTCAGTGTTTTTGGGAGGGACAGATCCCCAGAGTTCCCTACTCTTCTGTTTTTGCTGTACAAGTTTTAAAAAATTTGAATAACTTCTGTCCCGTAGTTGTAGACTAACAGCAAAGTAAAAATGTTGCCCTGGTTGACTGCTCAGCCGCATGCTCTGCCAGGCTGGCAGCTCAGCAAACCCTCACAGGTGCTCGATAATCACAACCCTCGGAACTTATGAATGAGCCCTTAGATCATCACAGGAGGTCAGTGAGATTTTTGGCCCCATCATCAGTTGGGGATTTAAGCTCAGAATGCAAATTACCTTTGAGACCTCCTACCTGAAGGGGGCTGCCAGCTGTGGGGTCCCGCTTGTGCCCGCCTCCTCCTTCTCTGTCTCCTATGTCATGTGAGGCTGGCATTCCCATGCATGATTCCAGGCTTGTTGTTCATCTACACAAAACTTTTAATACAATTTTGACAAAAAACATAGAAAAGGATGACTTGCCCTACTGAATACTGAAATGAACCGTGGACTAACTATGAACTTTCAAGCGATCCATTAGCGGCTGAGAAATAGAAAAATCAATGGCCCAACACAGACAGTGGAGAAACAGGCTGAGGAGCATGTCCAAGTTTGTATGGTCAGGAGTGTGCCTTTCAAGTCTGTGGGGAAATACGTGGGGAAAAGCAAGACAGGAGTGTATTTCATACCACAGGGCAGAAGGATTCCAGACTTATGTGGCAGAAATAAAGTTATCACAATGTGAGGTTACACGGGCCTGTGGGGCAAAAGGCTTTCTAAGTATGATTTCTAAGGGAGAAATCATAAAGGAAATGCATGAATAATAAAAAAGGACACATTTTCTATGGTAAAATAATATCACAGAAGGCAAATTGCAAACTGTGAAAATTGCATCGTATGTCAGATAAGGGTTTTATATGCAGACAGAGAAAAAATGTCTCATGGCCAGGTGCGGTGGCTTATGCCTATAATCCCAGCACTTTGAGAGGCTGAGGCAGGTGGCTCTCCTGAGGTCAGGAGATTGAGACCAGCTTGGCCAACATGGTGAAACCCAGTCTCTACTAAAAATACAAAAATTAGCTGGGCGTGGTGGTGCATGCCTGTAATCCCAGATACTCAGGAGGCTGAGGCAGGAGAATCACTTAAACCAGGGAGGTGGAAGTTGCAGTGAGCTGAGATCGCACCATTGCTGTCCAGCCTGGGAAACAGAGCAAGACTCTGTCTCAAAAAAAAAAAAAAAACCCAAAAAAAAACAGAAAAGAAAAGAAAAAATATCTCACATATGGATAGGTGTAAATATTAAGTATGTGTAATCAAAATATATTTATTAAATATACATTTATATATAGAAAGGAAACGATAAATCTACCAACATAAAAATTAGTAAAAGACGGCCAAGAAATGTATAAAAGAGGAAAAACAAAGACCAGTAACTAATAATTGAAAATGTTCAATCTCATTAGTAATCAAAGAAATACAAAAAAATCTAGTGATGAGATGCCATTTCCCTTTACCAAATGACAAAAGTAAAAAGAACTGATGGCACCCAGTGCTTTTGGGAAGGTGGCACATTTCTATACCACTAGGGGTGTTATAAATTCACACAGCTTTTGTGAAGGATAATGTGATAGGATGCATCAAAAGCCTTAACATGTTCACCAACATTTTACCTGGCACTTACACTTACAGGAAAATATTCTAAAAATTGATTATTGATTTATGCAGACACTTTGTTGTGATGACACCAACTATAGTGCAGGCTAATTACAGCAGAGAAAACTTGAAGAAACTTAAAAGTTGAACATTTGAGTTTAATTGGATCAGTTATGAAATATACATACCATTAAAAATGATGCCATTAAAAATGATGTCATTTAAGTGTTTTTATTGAAACACATGTTCCCAACACATCATAAAAAGGGAAAAAGAAGTTTACAAAACACTCTATTCAGTAAGACCACAAGACCCTCCTTTTGTAAAATGTGTATTTATGTATACTAATAAACATATGATAATGTATTAAATCATACCATTTAGTATATGCATGGAAAGCTGCCTGAGAGAAAACTCCAAAGTACACTAAAATGGATTCTATCTGACTGGTTTGCTTATGGGTTGTGTTTATATTCTTTTTGCTTATTTGTTTCTGATTGTTTTATAATATGTATTTGTTGTGTAATAAATCTTGAACCAAGTGTTTATTTAAAAAAATAAAGTCCTTGAAAACTCTCCACTGTCTAATGAATTAGGTGAAAACTCCCAGGACTGTCACTGAAGGCTTTCCACAATGTGTTCCCAAAGTATGTTTCCAGTTTTATTGTCTACCATTTCCCTTATAATGAAATCGGATCATGTTACTTCCCTGATTAAAACCTTCAGTGGTTTCCCATCGCACTTGCAGTCCAATCAACCTCTGCCTGCTGTGTAGCCCCCTGGTCATCTGGTTTGCCTTCTGCTCCGCCTTATCTTAAGCAAATCTCCCTTCTACCTGCTTCCACTACTGTGCTGGCCTGTGCAGAACAGGAATCTTGCCTCACACAGAGCCCATCCAAATGCCGTATTCTCCACTTTTTATCTGCCTGGTGCCTGCTAATCCTTAAGGTAACTTTCTCAGTGATGTTTCCCTGATAGCCAACTCAAAATAACACTTCTTTGTGCACTTGAGCTTTCTCTTTCATAACAATCTGTTTTTATTTAGAGCAATTATTTAATAGAATCACTGTTACAGATATTTTTAGTTTGTTCACTTGAAACATACCTGTCTCTCCTGTTAAACTTTGCTCTGTGAGGGCAGGGACCTCCATCTGCTTTTCGAAACCACTAATATTAGACACTATTCTAATATTATTATTAATTAATTATTATTAATAATATGAGACAGTATTCTAAACTAGTGCTTAGAATAGTGTCTGATACTTAATAGACATTTACACATTTATGGACTTGGTGAATGAACACGCTCTGCTTCAGTCAAACATAATCATAGCATTTGAACACATATCATAATCATATACCTAAATGCTGTTATTATTCTCTCCATCTCTGCCTGTCAAGTTCTATCTATCCTCAAAAGTCCACTCTAATTCTATTTCTCCAGTTGAAGCTTTTTCTGATCTGTAAATGGTGGGAGGAAGGGTGGCAGATTATCACCAGAAAAGAAGAGAAGTGAGTTATTGCAAACATGCTAAGTCAGACATCTGCAGGAGTTATGATCCAGTGAAGGGCAGAGAGTCCCCAGCGTCTGGAGGAGAGGTTGGTGGAGGGTGGAGATGGGAGGGTCAATGGCAGAGTTTATTGCAGCCTGAGGGGTGGGTGGAGTGGGTAAAGGCGAGAAGGGAATGAGAAGACACAAGGAGCACCCAGGAAATTTAAATTATCTTGCCATGGCCATATAATGTCATTTCATTTAGTAGTTTAAGTTTTACTAAAAGTCATGATATTAAAAACACTTAATCATGGATTAAAAATATGTGAATTGAGGCTTCTGCTTCCAGGAAGATGCAGTGGACATAGTTTTCCCTGTTCCTTCATCTAAACATAACTAAAAACGCAGGACATTATACATGAGCCAATCATAAGGAGACTGTGAATGATGGAGAGAAGGCAAACCTACTACGGGTCTTGGGACAAGAGAGAAGACATAGTCATGAATTCCCTGGGTTTTCTTTTGGCCCCATATATCCTAGACTTGTAGCTGAAGAAGCCAGGAAACTGGAAACAGTAATAGACTGAGACCAAAAAGCCCCAAAAGAAGCATGCTGTCTCCAACCAAAGACAGGAAAAGGGCACCAAGGCAGAAAACTTCAAGACAACACTGCTTTATTGTAGCCAAATGCCGCTGAGCAAGCTGGGCCCAACCCCACTCATGCCAGCAAGGGCTGAGTAGGGAGCCTGAATTCTTGCACTTGGCAGGCTGTAATGAGGCACCTCCACATTCCTGCCTGGATGGGGTCAGAGCAGACCAAATAGGATTCCTGAGCTTTCACTCTTGCCAGCTGGTAATGAGTCCCTGCCACCCCGTGTCAGTGGGACAATGTGGGGAGCCTGGACTTTCACTCTCACCCAGCAGTAACGAGACTCCTCCCTCTGCCAGCTGGGGTGGTATCAGAAGAAGCCTGGAGGAGCATCAGGACTTTCACTGTGGCCCAAAGAGAATGAGGCCACCCCTACCCCACCGTGGTGCCAGTGGAGATCATAGGTAAAGTTGGAACTCGCACATCTGCCTGGCAGTGATGAGGAACAACCCCCCTGCCCTGCCCTCAGGTGCCAACAGAGATGCTGTGAAGAACAGGAACTTCTACTTCCACCTGGTAGTAATGAGGCTGCATCCTGCCCTCTTCCCCTGTGGGAGTGCTGACAAAAAAAAAAAAAAAAATCAGCTAAATCAGAACACCCAGGCTCAAAACGCAAATATCCCCACTGAGACAGGAAATATCACTTGAACCTGAAAATTGCCCACCATTCAAAAACCAAGGAAGATCCTAAACTGAAGGACAAAAGACAATTAATAGATGCCAACACCTAAAGACAAAATTTCAGATTTGTCTGAAAAGAGTTTAAAGTAGCCATGACAAAAATGCTTCAATAAACAATTTGAACACACTTGAAAAAAGTGAAAAAAAAAAAAAACCTCAGCAAATATATAGAGAAGAACCAAATGGAAATGTCAGAACTTAAAAATAAAAAAACTGAAGTGGATGGGCTCAATAGCAGAAGGAAGTGAGCGGTGAAAAGAATCAGTGAATTAATTGGAAGAAAAAATAAGAGAAATTAACCAATCTGAACAACAGAAAGAAAATAGAGTGAAAAAATGGACCCAGTCTGGTGCGGTGGCCCACGCCTGTAATCCCAGCACTTTGGGAGGCCAAGGCAGGTGGATCATGAGGTCAGGAGATCGAGACCATCCTGGCTAACACGGTGAAACCTCGTCTCTACTAAAAATACAAACAATTAGCCAGGTGTGGTGACACACACCTGTAGTCCCAGCTACTTGGGAGGCTGAGGCAAGAGAATCACTTGAACCTGGGAGGTGGAGGGTGCAGTGAGCTGAGATTGTGCCACTGCACTCCAGCCTGGGTGAGAGTGAGACTCTGTATCAAAAAAAAAAAAAAAAAAAAAAAAAAAAAAAAAAAAAAATGGACCCATGGTAATATAACAAAAGATCTAACATTCATGCTATCAGAGTTCAAAAGGAGAGGAGAAAGAGAGTGAAGCTGAAAAATGCACTTGAAGGAACAATTGCCAAAATCTCCTCAAATTTGGCAACATAAATAAATCTACTGATTCAAGAAGCTGAGATAACTTCAAATAGCAAACACCTGAGACACATCGTAATTAAACTTCTGAAAACTAAAGACAAAGAAAAAATATTAAAAATTAGTCAGAGGAAAACAACACCTTACCCATAGAAGAGAAGCAACTTTAGTGACGAAGAATTTCTCATCAGAAATCATGTAAACCATAAGGAAGTGGCAGAATATTTTTCAAGTTTTTAAAGGAAAGAACTGCCAACCCAGTGAAAATTTTCTTCAGGAATGAGGGAAAAACCAAAACATTTTCAAATGAAGGGAAACCAAGAGAATTTGACACCACCAAAACTACCTAAAGAATGGCTAAAATAAGTTCTCCAAACAGAATGGAAGCCATAAGAGAAGGAAACGCAGAATATCAGGAGAAAAGAAAGAACATAGTAAGCCAAAGTATAGATACATAGAATAGGTTTTCTTTATTGCTTTGAGTTTTCCAAATTATGTTTGAAATCTGAAGAGGAAATATTTATGATAATTATTTTATAAGTCGGGGAAGGTAAAGAGACACAAAGGAAGGTAAGACTTCTGTAATTTACTTGAACAGGTAAAATGATGGCACCAATAACAGTGTGATAAATTTTGTGTATATAGTGTAGTACCTAGAGAAACCACTTTATTTATTTATGTATTTATTTTTTTGTGACAGAGTCTCACTCTGTCACCCAGGCTGGAATGCAGTGGCGCGATCTCAGCTCACTGCAAGCTCTGCCTCCTGGGCTCATGCCATCCTCCTGCTTCAGCCTCCAGAGTAGCTGGGACTACAGGCACTCACCACCACACCTAGCTAATTTTTTGTATTTTTAGTAGAGACGGGGTTTCACCGTGTTAGGAAGGATGGTCTTGATCTCCTGACCTTGTGATCCGCCCACCTCAGCCTCCCAAAGTGCTGGGATTACAGGCGTGAGCCACTGTGTCTGGCCGAGAAACCACTTTAAAAGTTTTACCAAAAGAAATAAATACCATGGATAAATAAAAATGGAATTATAAAAAGTGTTTAAATAAAAGTCAGAGGCAGGAAAAAGGAAACAGTAAGAAAAAGCAGAAAAAAGCTGAAAACAAAAAAATTAAATGGCAGACCTAAACCCTAACATATCAGTAATTAAATTAAATATAAATGGTCTAAATATTTGAAATAAAAAACAGAAATTGGAAGAGTGGATTAAAAAATATGGCCAACTATATGCTGTCTACAAGATACGCATTTCAAACATTACTATATAGGCGAATTGAAAGTAAAATAATGAAAAAAGATATGTCATGCAGATACTAATTATGGAAGACAGAAGTGGCTATATTAATATCAGATCAAGTATGTCTCAGAGCAAAGACAGAGAAGGAAATTATATAAAGATAAAAGAGGCCAATCTACCAAGAAGGCAAATACCAAAAATAGAGTTGAAAAATATGTGAAGCAAACAGATAAAGCTGAAAGGAAAAATAGATAAATCTTTAATTATAGTTGAAGCCTTCAATACCCATCTCTCAACATTTGATAGAACTAATAGAGGGAAAATCAATAAAGAAATAAAATAACTCAACAATACCACCAACCAACAAGATCTAATTGACATACGTAGGGCACTCCACCCAACAACAGCAGAATCTATATTCTTTGCAAGTGCCCAAAGATTATACAGCAACATAAACCATATCCTGGGCTGTAAAACAAACCTCAACAGGTACAGGAACTGAAGTGATACTGAGTGTTCCCCTGCCATGACTGGATACAACTAGAAATTAAAAACAAAAATACAACAGGAATATCTCCAAACACTAGGAAATTAAACAGCGTGTTCTAAATAGGTCAAAGAATTAGTCAAAAGTGAAGTGAAAAAGTACACTGACTTCAACAAAAATGAAAATACAACATATCAAAATTTTTAGGGCTCAGTTAAGGCAGTGCTGGAATGGAAATGTATAGCACTACATGCATACATTAGAAAAGAAGAAAATGTTAAATTGGTAACTTAAGATCTCATTCCCGCCAGGGCGGTGGCTCACGCCTGTAATCCCAGCACTATGGAAAGCTGAGGTGGGCGGATCACGAGGTCAGGAAATTGAGACTATCCTAGCTAACACGGAGAAACCCCGTCTCTACTAAAAATACAAAAAATTAGCCGGGCGTGGTGGCGGGCGCCTGCAGTCCCAGCTACTCAGGAGGCTGAGGCAGGAGAATGGCGTGAACCCGGGAGGCGGAGCTTGCAGCGAGCCGAGATCGCGCCACTGCACTGTAGCCGGGGCAACAGAGCGAGACTCCGTCTCAAAAAAAAAAAAAAAAAAAAAAAAAAGAAATATCTCATTCCAAGAACCTACAAAAAGAATAAGAGAAAGGAAAGCCAAAACCAACAGAAGAAAGAAATACTAAAGATAAAAGCAGAAATCACTTGAAATTGAAAACAGCAAAATAACAGAGAAAAATCAATGAAACAAAGAGCTGGTTCTTTGAAAAGATCAGTGCAACTTACGAACCAAGCACCACTGATGAAGAAAAAGGAAAGAAGACACAAGTTACCAACATCACAAATGTCATTGTCACAGATTAGCAGGGACATCATTTAGACTCTACAGACATCAAAAGGATAGTAAAGGAATACCATGAACAACTCTTCATACATAGATTTTGCAACTTAGATAAAATGGACCCATTCCTCAAAAAACAACAAACTGCCGACTCATCCAATATGAAATAATTTGAATTATCCTATCACTATTAAGCAAATTGAATTCATAATTGGATTCATGAAAAAAATCTCAGGCCTGGTGATTTCACTGGTTCAGTTGACCAAATGTTTAAAGAAGCATTAATATAAATTCTGTAGAATCTCTTCCAGAAAATAGAAGAGGAGGGAACACTTCTCAATTCATTTCATGAAATTAGTATTACCTTTATACTAAAACCAGAAAAAGAGAGCAAAAAAAGAAAAAAACCTACAAACCATTGTCCCTCATGCATACAGAGGGATAAAGGAATACAAAATTCTTTAACAAAATCATTAGCAAATAAGATGTAGCAATGTATCAGAAAAATTGTACACTGTCACTAAGAGGGTTTTATTTCAGGGATTTAAGACTGGTTCAATATTCAAAATCAATGTAATCTTCCTCAACAACAAAACAAATTTACAATAGCATACATATGATCATGAAAAACATTTGGAAGAATTCAACAGCAATTCGTAATAAAAACTCTCAGAAAAATAGGAATAAAGGGAAATTCTCTCACGTTGATCAAGAATGAGCCTGTGCAAAAGGCCCTCAGCTAACATTATATCTGAAGATGAAAGAAAGACTGAATGCTTTACATCAGAGGTAAAGACAAGGATGTTAGCTCTTAAATCTCTTACTCAGCCTTGTGCTGGAAGTTCTACCTGTGTAAGAGTCAAGAAAAAGAAGTAAAAGACACACAGGTTGAAATGGAAGTGAAATTGTCTTATTTGCTGGTTGTCTGTGTGTAAATGCTCAAGAACCTACAGTAAAACTCTTAGAATTAATAAGTTACTTTGGTAAGGTCATAGGCGATATGGTATGCTTAAAAATCAGTAGTATTTCTACATACTAGCAGAGCACATGTGGACAATAAAATTTTTAAAAATATTACTCACAATCAGTCAAAAATGAAAATTCAAGACTTGAATGATAAAAAGTACATATATTGATGAAAGAAACCAAAGAAGATCTTAATAGAGAGACTGAGTTCATGGATTGGACAATTCAATGTAATAAGAACGTCAGTTCTCCTAAAAATGATACACAAGTTTAATGCAATTCCTATAAAAATCCCAGCAAGATGTTTTCTAGATAGCAACAGGATGAGTCTAAGATTTATATGGAAAGGCAAAGAAACTGGAATAGGTAAAACCGTTCTGAAAAAGAATAACGTAGGAGAAATCAGTCCACCTGCTTTCAAAACGCACCGCACAGCTAAGTAATCAAGACTGTGGGATATTGGTAGAAAGATGGGGATTTTGATCAAGGCAAAAGACTAGAGAACCCCAACATAGACCCACACAGATATGCCCAACTGATTTTTAACAAAGCAACAAAAACAATCCAAAGGAGGAAAGATAGCCTTTCCAACAAATACCGCTGGATTGATTGAGTATCTATAGGCCAAAAGATAATGTACTCTTTTGTACAAAAGATAATGTAAGATAACTGTCTTACACTTGTACAAAAATTTACTCAAAATATATCACAGACTTAGATGTAGACTCTAAAACTTTTAGGAAAAAAATTGGAGAAAACCTTTGTGATCTAGAGCTAAGCAAAGAGTTCTTAGATTTGACACCAAAGAAAGCATGACCCATAAATAGAAAAATTGGTAAACTGGACTTAAAAAGTTTTTTTCTTTGTGAAAGACCCTGTTAAAAGGGTGAAAAGACAAGTCACAGGCTGAAAGAAGATACCTGCAAGCCGTGTATCTAGCCAAGGGCCAATATCTGAAATTCATAACACCTATAAGCCTGAATAATGGAAAAATGAACAACTAAAACATAGACAAAAGAGATGAAAAGACAATTTACTGAAGAGGATATGTACATATATGTGTGTCAAAAGACCACATAGAAAGACGTTCATCATTAGCTATTAGGGAAATGGTAGTTAAAACCACAGTTAGATACTGTTACACATTGATCAGAATAGCTAAAATAAAACATAGTGACAACACCAAATCGTGGCAAAAATTCAGAACACTTACACCTTGCCTGACAGAATGTAAAATTGTACAACATGGTGGATTCTTAAGAAGCTAAACATGCAGGTGGCTTGCAACTCATAATGTACACTTCTGCACACAGATTCTAAGGAAATGAAGGCCTATATGCACACATGTATGGGAATGTTCATAGTGCTTTATTTGTAATAGTCACAAACTTGAAACAGTGCAGATGTCTTTCAAGGACTGAATGACTTAACAAACTGGGGCAAGTCCACACCATGGGACACAAGTCATAATTAAAAGGAACTAACTGTTCACACACACAACAATCTGGATGAATCTCCCAGGAATAATGATGCTGAGTGAAGAAAGGCAATCCCAAAAGTGAGACCTGTTTGACACTTGAAGTGACAAAATTATAGAAACAGAAACTAGATTAGTGGTTGGCTGGGATTAGGGAGATAGTGGGTGTGACAGGTAAATAGATGTGTGGCTGCATAATGTCAAAACGTGGTGTCCTAATATCAGAAATGCCTGTGTCTCAACTGTACCATGTCTGTATCATGCTGTGCTATTGTACTATAGTTCTGCAAGGTGTCACATTGGGATAATCTGCATAAAGGGAACAGGTATCTCTCTTCTGCGCTTCTTACAGTTGCATGTGAATCTACAAATTTCACAATAAAAATTTAGTCAGAAATGAATAGTATATAAACCTCTATAAACAGATTAGGAAATTGGGCAGAAATTTGGACACTGTCAATTTCTCCTCTGAAGCTGAAAGTAGATTGTATTGAAAACATATTAATAAAAGAAGCCAAGCGTTAGATTCACGAAGAGGTTCTTGGTCAATTTCAGACAAATCCGACTTCTTTTGGCAATCACAGGACCCTTCCTTCCCTTTCCTCACATAAGGGTTCTGCCATGGTCCCTTTACCTCTCTGTAGCAGGGTGAGGGATATGAAGATTCTATAGCCAAATATTTCATTTACCCCTCGCTTGTTGACCACACTTCTGGCAAATCAAGAAAGGTATAAAAATAAATTGACTTTGTGGAGTTTGCAAGTTAATTGGGGAAGTGTTAATAAAAGTAAGTGTGGAGGCTGGGCGCAGTGGCTCACACCTGTAATTCCAGCACTTTGGGAGGCTGAGGTGGGCGGATCACAAGGTCAGGAGTTCAAGACCAGCCTGGCCAACATGGTAAAACCCCATCTCTACTAAAAATATGAAAATTAGCCAAGCATGGTGGCAGGTGCCTGTAATACCAGCTACTCGGGAGGCTGAAGCAGGAGAATCACTTCAACCCGGGAGGCAGAGGTTGCAGTGAGCCAAGATTGCATCACTGCCCTCCAGCCTGGGCGACAGAGCAAGACTCCATCTTGGGGAAAGAAAAAAAAAAAAGGAAGTGTGGAAAGTTTGGGATCATCTCTTAAAGAACAAATATGAAAGTGACAGATACGGTGAAGCCTGGAGCATATAACAGCCTGCTTACTCTGAGTGGGTGTGTGTTCTCAGATCAAGAATAGTTGTTCATTGTTTTTCATTGTTGCTGGAGGGAGAGGGGTTTTCTTGTAACAATAACAACACCACCAGCCATCACTTACTGAAATAAGTCCTACTGTGTCCCACAACAACAGTAGCACATTTATCAAGAGATCATTCCTAAGTGCTTTACACTTATTAACTCCTTAATCTTCACAACTACCCCATGAAGTAAGGACTGTTATTTTTTTCATTTTACAGATAAGAAAACTGATTCATAGAGAGATTGAGTTAGTTGCTGAGAGTAACTAAGGTAGTAATTGGTCAAGGTGAGTTGAACCCAGGCAGTATTTTGGAGATTCTAGAAAAGTCTTCCATTCCTGTTGGATGTCTGTAGAACGTGTGACGCAATGTGAGTTTGGATTTGTCATTGAGGTGGGTTTTACATTGGCATTCGGTGTGTGGCTCCTGCAGGCAGCTCTGTGTGGATCCAGGATTAGCATCAGCTCTTTCTGCTGCAAGCACAGGGTTGCGTCTCAGCAGCTGTCCTGCAAGCGCACCTATTCAAATACACAGCCATACACAGAGCTCTTTGTCTGGAGAAAAGGATATAAAAGTCAAAGTAATTTTCCTGCCAGCTATTTGGTTGATCAGGATGGAATATATTGTATTGTAGGACACAATTCAGATTTGTGAGTTATTTCCTCTCACCCTACCCCGGCTGCTGAACACGCACTTTTTCTTCTGACTTTTAGGAAGTGTTTCCTGTGCAACCACATCTCACTTTTTGCAGCATCTCCCACAAGACCACCTGGCTCCTTCCCACATCATCCTCCATCCAGAGTGCAATTCCTAAGTCCCCTAGGGTGGCATTCTTTTCACATACATGATTCCAATCATAAATTTTTGCAGAGGTGTTCAGTGCAAATGGGACAGCTCCATTTCAGTGGGTGGGGACAAGCTGGGGCAGAGGAGTTTCCTGAACCCTTTGCCCTTTTTGGAAACTCAGTGAGATTCTTTTACTCGTCTGGATGACCCTGTGTGTCAACGGCACAGGTAGCATGTGCTATCAGATCTATTGGTGCCTGCGTCCAATATGCATGTATAAAACTAAAATCTTTACTTTCCCCATTGTTCTGTTTATGATGATGGGATCAGGCGTTGAGCCCTGGTGGCATTTAATGCACTATTGGGGAAATGTTAGTTGCAAGTGCATTGCATTCTTTGCTTGCTGTCTAACCTGAATTTCACATTTTTATACAAAATCTTTTTTATTTACTTTTTTTGGTTTTTATTTTTATTTATTTTTTGCGTGTGTGACAGAGTTTCGCTCTTGTTGCCCAGGCTGGAGTGCAATGGCCTGATCTAGGCTCACTACAACCTCTGCCTCCCAGGCTCAAGCGATTCTCCTGCCTCAGCCTCCCAAGTAGCTGGGATTATAGGCGCCAGCCACCACGCCCAGTTAATTTTGTGTTTTTAGTAGACACGGGGTTTCACCATGTTGGCCAAGTTGGTCTCAAACTCCTGATCTGGGGTGATCCACCCTCCTCGGCCTCCTTACATGCTGGGATTACAGGCGTGAATCACCGTGCCTGGCAAAGAAATCTTTAGGTTATTGACACACTTTATGTATCATCAATCTATAATATGTATTTATACATACTCTGTGTCTTTTCTTCTCTGTTTGGATAAGGTATGTTTATGCTGACCCGTATTAGCAATGGGACTAGTGATCCCACAGCTTGCAGAAGCTACTGGAGCATGGGCAATAGGACCAGTGCTGGCCACGGCTTCTCCTTGCACCAAGTCCTCTGAGTGGCAGTGCCGGCTGACTGTCCTTCATTTCTTCTTGCTGGTCTGGAGGGAGTTCTCAGGCTGCTGAGCAAATGCTGCTGCCACATGACCTTTCCTGATGCACCTGTGAATTCCTTCCTTCTGCCGCTTCATTTTGGATACTCTCACGCTGATTTTTGCTCAGTGATGAATCGAATGGCCTGTCAGTGTTTTCCAGTAGAGATGAGCTATTTTCCACCCTGAGACATGGCTTCTGTAAACTAAATTTGCTTTAGTTTCAAAATCAAAAGCGAATGGGCCCACCTTTATGGTGGGAAGGTAGTGGGCACGGGAAGTCAAGGAGCTCCCTGGGGAGGCCTGGCGGCAGCTCCCATGTCACTCCTCAGACAGTTTCTCAAAGGCTTATTTATCCTAGGCTGTCATGGATATGTCAGCAGGGATGGTTTGGACACAGCTCTAATGCTGAGAACATATAAATAAAAAAAAGGTCTTGGCCAGAGTTAGTTTCTGAAATTCCTCTCTCAATTATTGAGAATAGTTTTACTTTAACAAGCATTCCTTTCCCTCACAGTTCTGCTTCTCATTTGGCCCATCCTCTTGTGAAGTCATAATTTTGTGCTTATGATACGGCAGATAGTGACCAAGATGGAAACTATTATAATATCATGGGTGCCCAACATGCATGTTTATAGCAGCACAATTCACAATTGCAAAAATATGGACCCAACCTAAATGTCCATCAACCAATAAGTGGATAAAGAAAATGTGGTACATATATACCATGGAATACTACTCAGCCATAAAATGGAAAAAATAATGGCCTTTGCAGCAACCTGGATGGATTTGAAGACCATTATTTGAAGTGAAGTCACTCAGGAATGGAAAACCAAATATCGTATGTTCTCACTTATATGTTGGAGCTAAGCTATAAGGATGCAAAGGCATAAGGATGATATAATGGGCCAGGTGCGGTGGCTCACGCCTATAATCCTAGCACTTTGGATGGCTGAGGCTGGTGGATCACAAGGTCAGGAGTTCAAGACCAGCCTGTCCAACATGGTGAAACCCTGTCTCTACAAAAATACAAAAAGTATCTGGGTGTGGTGGCAGGCGCCTGTAATCCCAGCTACTTGGGAGGCTGAGGTGGGACAATTGCTTGAATCTGGGAGGTGGAGGCTGCAGTGAGCCGAGATTGAGCCATTGTCCTCCAGCCTGGGCGACAGAGCGAGACTCTGTCTCAAAAAAAGAAAAAAAAAGAATGATAGAATGGACTTTGAGGACTCAGGGGAAAGTGTGGGAGGTGGGTGAGGAATAAAAGAAAGACTACATATTGGTACAGTGTACACTTCTCAGGGTGATGGGTGCACCAAAATCTCAGAAACTACCACTAAAGAACTTATCCACGTAACCAAAATTCACCTGTACCCCCCAAACTATTGAAATTTGAAAACAAATCACAGATGCCCAGCACTAAGGATGGACAGACGTGCAGGACAGAAGTAGAGACCTGCTCCATCCTCAGCCACAGCCACTTGTCCTCTTCCCCACCCTGTCTTTTGTCCGGATCAGCTCAGGCAAACCAGTCTGCCTGCACTCCATCGTATTCTTACAATTTGCCAGTTGTGGCCTCAAAAGTTTGTACAACAATCTCTGGACCAGCTGTTAGCTGTTGTCTCCCAGGGCTCTGGGATTCCTCTGGGAATAAAATGAGGCCAGGCTTTCTGGGACACCTTTCAAGTGGGGAACTCTACAGCAGATGCACTCATGGGCGGCAGCTGGAGGAAGTCTGGCAGAGATGACGGTAAACGCCGCTGAGAACAGGAATGGAGCCTAACCATGTACTTGGAAGGCTCGGAAAGAAAAGAGGATTTGGAAGGAAAGAGGAGGGAGATTCTATATTTAAGATTAACCTTGGAGGGAAGCTCACACAGGAAGAAAACTATGGCCACCAAAATTCCAAGTTACTAAGCTTTTCAGGGGATGTCTTAGCCAACAAATTTAACCTTTTGAACAATGCTCTTTAAAAGAAAACAAAAGAGGAGATGTTCACAATGTAATAACAGGAACAATGAGATTTTTGCTTGCGTGTACTGTTCTTGAACTTGATCTTATCCCACATTGTTGTTCCCACCACAGTGGGTGACTGAAAACCAAACCAGGCTGCTGCTCTCCTGGCCCCGAGGGTTTACTGGTGCTGGTGTTGCCCAACTTTTTAACCCTCCTCTGTCGAAACCTGAAGTGGCTGGATGTCTCTTTTGTCATTTCAGAGGAGGGAGAACTTAAACCTCATGGGCATTTTCACTGAAACACAGAAAGCTCTGCTTTTCCACAGAGGCTGGGCTTTCTGAGCACATGCCCCACAGCTGTCTCAGATATCTGGAGCCTTCTCAGTTTTTCACAGAATTATCTAAGTTCCATAGCATATGAGCAGGGTTGGGAACCAGCCTTGGAAAACCTTTACTTCTTAGGTAAACGGAAATTAGCACGACTCGATGTGAATAGTCAGGGCTGAGCTAATGAAAACTGACCGACCTTCTAGGCCAGTGTGGCTCAGTGTTTGCAGGAAAGCTCTGCCTGAAACCGTCTGATGAGGGCGTATGGGAAAGGCAACACTGATTTTGCCCTCACATGGACTTGCATTAGAGAAAATAACAGCCCTGGCCTGAGAAGATAATTTTGAGGCATGAGAAAACTGAAACATTGTTTGGCAGATTTGTTTTCTGCATTTTCCTGTTCGTGTATTTTAGTTTAAGTAAAAGTTAGGGGTTAGGAATCTATCCTGTTGCCCGCGGGCTTACTTTAATCAAGCGAACACACACTGTCTCTGTCTTGATGGAGCCTGTGTTACATGTAATTGGGGGGGTAACCAACATAAAGAACTCTTGGGTTGAAGAATGAGGACTTTGAGCTTAGGACCACTGCAGTGTTGTAAACTGTAATCCTTATTTCTGTGCAAAAAATCACTCAGAAACTCTATAGAGAAGGTTGATGTTATAATAACTATTAGTGATAGGCATTCACCAGTAGATCACAGCCAGCATGGCTAACAAGACCCAGGTTTGCCATTTGAGAAGTGTTTGCTGGGAGGAGTTCCCCCAGGCAAGTGCTTGGTTCTGGAGTTGTCAGGGTCCATTTGCTGAGGGTCCATCGCTGTTGTGATCCATATGCTTAGTGTCTTCCTGAGAATCTGCACAGCCCAGAGTTTTTGAAGATTAACAAATGGATTTGATTTCCACTTTGCAAAAACATTCCCTCAGTCGAAAATCGTTTTTGCTTCCCCATTAAGTGCTATGTGGGAGAGATCATCAAGTCTCCTTCTGGGAGTTTGCAAAGGAGAATTGTTAACAGTTCAGCCAGAACAGAGTCAAGACCTGCATCCCTGAGGGTGGGCTGAATTTTCCTCTGTGAGGTGGCAGGTTTCGAATAATTCTAAATGCAGATGGCGTCATTTTCACTGGGTGTTATGTCTGCTGGTCATAAAGGATTCAAGGACAACAACTTCAAATAGGGAATCAATGCCATAACTGCCAGCCCGTCCTTCCCACAGGCATGCTAACAGGCAAGATGGCTGGCAATTGTGGAAAACAGTCTCAAATGGCAAAAATGCAGTTTTGAGGCTGTTCCAGATAATTGCTGCTGGAGAGTTTAAGCTTTTGGTAGAAACTGATTTCATGGGCAGATGCTACTGTGGAGCCAGAGGTAATTTAGGTCTGAAAATTGGCCCCGTTCTGAAAGTGGTTGTTGTGGATGATTTCAGATAAAGAATCCACTCTGCCAGATTGGACAAAGCCTATTGGAGTATCAGATCTGTTGCAGTCTCTCTTTACTATTGCTGAAGGAACGATTCAGCTAATTAGAACTATGCTTACATGAGATCAGTGTATCGAATCGCACTTTGTCTTTTGCCCCAAGATGTCTTTTTTTTCTATTCCATTTGGTGGGCTTCTGGGACTGCAGAGCAAACCAGTGAGAACAAATGTTGTTTCTGTGTGCACAACTGTCCAGGCATCCCCTCCCGTGTGGAGGACCCGTGGTGGAGGGTGTCAGACGAAGTTTCTGGGATGATGCGCCAGAAGGGCCTCTTACCATGTTGACTCCTTCTTTGAGTCCAAGATTTTTGACTTAAGCATTAGTGTTTATCTTAACAGTAGTCTGATTTACAGTGGAGATTCTGAGGAATAGTCTAGCCTTGATAAGTCACTGAAAGATGAGACTCCGGGCTCTCTGATGGATGAAGGAGCAATGATAACGTTAGGCTGAGAGGCAGGAAGAAACCAGGGTTTGAGAACCTGCTTTGATAGGAAGAATTGCATCTGTGGAGAACGCCAAGTCGCCAGGCCTTGTTGGGCATACCTAGATTTCTTTTTACTCTAGCCTTTTGCAGGCTTGGGAAACACAGCCCTCTCCTCCTGTGCTCTCACACGGGAGCCCCCAGCCCATCCCACTTGCACATCACGACCAGCTCCAGGGTTGAGCCTCTCCCCTACAGCCACTGCTCCTGTTGGAGTTCAGCCTGCATGGCCTCTGGCTTCTCTGCGTCATGGCCTTTTATCTGTTCTCACCCCCTCTACTACCAGTCACTTTCAGCTACCCCAGTCCAGCAACTAGTTGCACTCATTGAGGACAGCAGAAATGATAGCGATAGCTAGTGCCCAGTGCTTGCTTCCTGCACGGCAGGCACCTTCTGAGCACTTTACACATGTTGATCAATTTATTTATCCTCCAATGCTAGTATTATCCCCATTTCATAGATGAATACACTGAGGGGTGAAGTCACATAGATAGCACTTGGTAAGTTGGGTCTCAGGTCCCAATGTCACACACTCCAGTGAACCAAGTTAGTTTTCAGCCATGGGTGGCCATCCCACATTCTCTAGGAACACCTGAGACAAGCCTACGTGTTTCTCTTTTCTCCTCAAATAGGCAGCACATCGGCCACAGGCAGCCTTGGACAAGAAACTGGAGTGTTGATCATCACATTGCTCCCTCCCACCCTCACCCAGGCCAGGAGCCGTGGCCGAGAAAGCCCTGGCCCGGATACTAGACCTCAGCTTCGTATCCTCCCCCACTCCCAAGGGAACAGAGATGGTGAATAGATTCATCTTGAGTTCCGCCCTGGAGGACTGGCTGGGCTGTGGAATGTGTGTGGAGGAAGACCTTGAGGTGAAGTCTGCCCTGCCCCCAGTAGGGGAGATATTTGCCAGCCCAGCCTAAGGGCAGTTTCTCTGATGTTTCATTTTCTGTGCTCTGTGAGAATCACTGAACACACGGCCAGCAGTCTTCTGGGCATTTCTTTTGCCTGTTGGAGAGACGCTGTTATTACGCTATTATTGGTCCACAATGTGCTGACTCAGTGGTTCCGGCGTAACCCTCCCCTCCACGCTGACTCGAGCATTGGCCTGGCGTAGGCAAATGGCTGAGCCCTTCTGGATGAACTCAGGGCATCTCTGAGGACTGTGGACCTGGCCCAGCCCTCCGCAGGGTGTAACCCTGCTCTAGAGTGAGCTTTCATTCACTGTGGAGCAGGTAAAGGGCCCATGGTCACGGGCACCATCTACTTATCTAACGCTGTAGTTCAGTGTTCTAGAGAAGGGGAAATGGGCCAAGTTGATCGGTTCTTACACAGCAGAAGGCATCACTGCTTGTACTGAGGTTTCAAAACTGTTACTGCCTCATTGATTCTGCAGTTTGATGTCTACCTTCTCAGTTGGAAAATAATGGACTTTCATAACTCATAAATGGCTTTATGAAAACCATTTCTTACCGTGGTAGCAGATGAGATGAACAGCTGACCGAGAAGGCATGACTGGGCAGGTCCAGGGTCAGCACTCCAGCCTCACACACTGCAGACGGGGTTACGCAGCCGTGGTCTCTTGACCACGCTGCTCTTCCATAAAGACTCCACAAACGGCTGCAAAAGCCAAAGGCTGGCCACCTTCTATGCCGATGTTGTGACTCCAGAATGCTTGCAAAGGGGAATCCAGGCACAATCTTCAGCTATTGTGCATCCAAAAACGATTATGGAAATGATGCTGGTAAATCTCAATGACTTCCACATTGCCTGGCGCAGTTCCAGGACTGCACGGCTCCCCTCCCTCGTCTGTCAGACTGTTCCTTTCGTATCCCGTCTCTGTGGGGCTCTGACAGTACTAAAGTGCAGAGATACGAAATGTGGAATTGGCATTTCCCCCATAATTATCTCTCAATCAGACAGTATTTGAACAAGACTCCTCGGCCTCAGAGAGGGGGCTGCTGGAAGTCTCCGTGTAGACCAATCTTTTTGATTTTTTTTTTTGCCCATTGTTCTGCTGAACCTGTGCAATACCATGGCTTATATGTGCCCATTGTCCTTCCAGTTCTTTTCTTCCCTAAAACATGTTTTCAGGTTTCTCATCCTTTCAAGTAATTAGCATTTTAAATGTTTCTCACAGTTGGCAAATCTTAGTTTATATTCAAGGTGTGGAAGTTCTCATTCCAAACCATTTAATCTGGAAACAATTCTTCACATCTTCTAGGTAAACATATGCTAGCCTTTTGTTAACTGTTTACTTCACCACACTGTTTATTTTTCTTCAATTGCTCCACAAACATTAGGTTTTATACAGCGCTCAAATTCTGTGATTTCTTTGATTTCTCCTTTCTTTCTTAGAAAACAATCATGGGTGGATAGGTAGAAAGAAACTACCTTTGGCTCCCGTGAGTGGCTTTCTCCTCCGGCACCAGGTTCTAGCTAACCATAAACTCCCTGGCAATGACCAGTTTCAGCCAGCACACCACAGAACACACGGCGTGCCAAGGGCCTTCCCTGGCTGCAGTGCCTTCCTTGCTCCATCCCTCCTTTTCCTTTTCCTTCACCCTGGGCCACCACTTGGGGCTGTGTGACCTTGGGCAAGGTATTCCCCTTACCATATTTAAATGGGAATCATAGCAATACCAGCCTCAGACAGTTGTCCTGAGGGTTTGAATGAGTAAATGCACACAGAACATTTATTATTTATTTATCTTTGGCTCTGTTGCCAGGGCTGGAATGTAGTGACACAATCATAGCTCACGGCTGCCTTGAACTCCTGGGCTCAAGGGATCCTCCTGTGTCCGTCTCCTGAGTAGCTGGGACTATAGGTGTGGGCTGCCGTGCCTGGCTAATTTTTTTTTTTTTTTTTTTTTTTGAGACGGAGTCTTGCGTCTCGGTCTGTCACCCAGGCTGGAGTGCAGTGGCACGATCTTGGCTCACTGCAAGCTCTGCCTCCCGGGTTCATGCCATTCTCCTGCCTCAGCCTCCTGAGTAGCTGGGACTACAGGTGCCCGCCACCACACCCGGCTAGTTTTTTTGTATTTTTTAGTAGAGATGGGGTTTCACTGTGTTAGCCAGGATGGTGTCGATCTCCTGACCTCATGATCTACCTGCCTTGGCCTCCCAAAGTGCTGGGATTACAGGTGTGAGCCACCGCGCCCGGCCACCTGGCTAATTTTTAAGTTTTAGTAGAGATGGGGTCTTGCCATCTTGCTTAGGCTGGTTTCGCACTCCTGGGCTCAAGTGATCCTCTTGCCTCAGCCTCCCAAAGTGTTAGGATTACAAGCATGAGCCACTGTGCTGGGCCACAGAGAATATTGAGACTAGTCTGGTGTGTGGCATGTGCTGTTCAAGTGTTTGTGATGATGCTCTATTACTATGGTCATTCTCTATTTCAGTTTCTCCTTGGCACTTATCACCAGCTAACATACTATAGATATTTCCTTACTTAATTGTGTTTATCGTCTGCTCCATTAGAAGGTAAATTCCAGGTGGGGCCTGGTGGCTCACGCTTGTAATCCCAGCACTTTGGGAGGCCAAGTTGGGGGGATCACAAGGTCAGGAGATCGAGACCATCCTGGCTAACACAGTGAAACCCCGTCTCTACTAAAAATACAAAATATTAGCTGGGCATGGTGGCGGGTGCCACTAGTCCCAGCTACTCGGGAGGCTGAGGCAGGAGAATGGCCTGAACCCGGGAGGCAGAGCTTGCTGTGAGTCAAGTTCGCTCCAATGCACTCCAGCCTGGGCAACAGAGCAAGACTCGGTATCAAAAAAAAAAAAAAAAAAAAAAAAAGGTAAATTCCATTAGGGTGGAGATGTTTGTCTGTTTTGTTCACAACAGCATGTGGAGCCTAGAGCAGGCATCTGGCAGGTGCGCTCCACAAATGTTTGTGGATGCAACTGGTACCACCAGGCTGTATAAAAAACAGTTTAAAAGGTCCAGCAATTTTAAATAGGGTTGTGTTAGGGATGCCATTTTGGGGGCCTCCTGTTTTTGCAGACCCACCTTGGTACCTAGGACGCAGACTTATTGGGCTCCAAACCTCCAGGACAGGGCAAGGCTTGAGGTGGCTATTTGGAGCTAGTTCCCAGTGAAGTGTTTGCATCACTTGGAGTGTGGGCTGGAGGAATAGGGACACAGGGACCCCAGACCAAAGCCATGCAGGAATCCAGAACTCAGCACTAGGAAGAAGGACTTGGGGGAGCCAGATTTTAGGAGAAATGTGCCATGTGTTTATTGAAATCAGCTACAGGAGGTGAAGGCAACAGCCCTTTCCCTGGAGTTGTTCAAAGTTGAATAAGATTAGAATCCAATAGCTACAATGCAACAGAAGAAAAAAAAAGCTCATCTATCACTGATAATTCCAATAAAACTCTGCATTCTCTTTGCAGAAAATGCATCTATGAGCATCAATTCACTGTGTCCTGCCCGGCTTCAGGGCCTCAGAGGCATCCTGAAGAGCATCCGGGGAAGCCTTAGAGCCATGGGCTCCTCTGCTAAGAACTGGTGATGTCATGCAGGCTGGAAGCTGACAATTTAAGTCAATTCACTCTCCAAAAATGTTGCACCCCTGCTGCGTGTTAAGCTCATTAAAGTTGGAGAGTTGAATGAGCTAATGTTCATGACTCGCTGTGATGCAAATGTGCCTTCAGAAGGGGAGAGGGTCCTTCCCTGGGGGCTTCCACAGACTTCATAGAGGGCAATGCAGTAAGGTGATGATCCACCGGAGGGGATAGAGGGTGGGGACAGGGAGATGGAGGCTTTGTCAGAATCCGTGGCACACCTCCCGAGCAATTGGAGCTCAAGCCTGTATTTTGGCGAGAAAGTCAAGCAGAGCTGTAGCCCGGCGAGATGCATTAGTCAGTGCAACAGTAGGAAAGACGTTTCCAAAGAGGGTCGCCTTGTATGTGGAGAGATTTCTTGGTTTGATGAAAAAACCTGGGGAGGGAATAGTGTGACTGGAGGGACTTGGATCAGGGTCCTCTGGCGCAGGTGGCCTGGGCTGTGGGAAGCCCTGGGTGCACCCTGCTCTATGCTGAGCTGGGCTCTGGAAAGCCTCTGCGCTTGCGTCTCACCTCATTGCCCTCAGAGCGTTGCCCCCGTCTTGCCACTCTCTCTCCCAGCCTCATTTTGTCCCCTCTCCTTGCACACCAAGCTCTGCCTGGGCCCCTGTACCCTCCACATGGAGCTTGCACCCAGGAGATCTCATCCAGGGCCTGGTTTGAAATTCCATTTGTATACCAAGGACTTTTCAGTCCTTTTGTCCATCCTTGGCGGGCCTCAGAGCCCACTCCCCCCAACCCCACAACAATTCCACCTGTCTTCTTGCCATGCCCACTGGGGTATCCAATGGGAATTTCAAAGTTAACAGGGATACAAGTTAGGTTTTTATCACCACCCCCTCTCCTTCCCCCACCCCCAGAATTCTCATTTCAGGAAATGAGACCACCACCCACTCAGTTCACTTGAGTGAAAACAATGGGGCTTCCGCGATTCCTTCCGTCCCCACTCCCACACACCCAGCCTGCTGACGAGCACCGCTTCCTCTCTCTCCAAGTGCACCCGGGCATCCTCCCCTCAGCCCCGCTGCCCTCAGCCCCCTCATCCTGTCCGGCCCAGGCCGGCAACAGGCCCCCACGTGGCTTCCCTGTGCCCCTGGCCTTCCACTACAGAGTCCCCACGCAGCTGCCCGGAGGATCTTTTGAAATTGTCATCAGATGACCTCCGTGCTGCACAGGAACCCCCAGCGTCCTGATAACATCAGCGTGGTCCTGCTGCCCTGTCCTAGCTTACTAAGCTCTGATCTGCCCGCGTCTGCCCGCCTGACCATAGCTAGTCTTCCTCTTCCTGGAGCACTAGCTGGTCCCTCCACGGGCCTGGCCGTTTCCCGGCCCAGGACGCCCCTGCCCTTGCTCCCCGTGCCTGGGTCCTTCAGCACCCTGAAGCCAGCCCCTGCAGAGGGCTGTCTGAGCTGTAACCTGACTCAGCACCTGCTGTGGCCTCTGGGCTTTCCAGCCCTACTCTGTGGCTGTCAGTGTCAGGCACGGCTCTGGGTGGTCTTTGATGCCTTCCTGTCCTTTTCCCCAAATTGCATCTGTGCGTATGAGCAGAGGGGAGTTAGTGCACACCCAGGCCCTGAGGTGGCACCTGACTTGCAGCAAGTGCTCACTGCATCTTTGTGGAGAGCTTAGCTTTGGTGAACGCCCCCCTGAGGCCCATGCCCCCGCGGACTCGCTGCAGGCTGGGTGGGGCATGGCCATAGCAGGTGTCTCCTGGGGGGCCGGCGCAGCTCGGAACCCCAAGGCTACCAAAGAACTAGCTCAGGGGATCCCATTTCCCTTGGCTGAGGGACCCACAGCCCGCGCGTCCCAGGACCAGCTCTTGGGATGGTTCTGTGCACCTCTCCAAAGGCGCCTCCGTGGAGTGCTGGCAGGGGTCTGGGAAGGGCGGGAGACTGGGCAGTGCTGGCCTCCCCACTCCAGCCAGACCCTCTCTCTCCCTCCCCTCGGAGCAGGGAGGACCTGATTCAAACAGCCCAGGAAACCTCTGGTGTCCCCAGCAGCCTTTCGGGGTCAGGGATTTTATTCTAGAGCTTTGTCAGCAGTGGACCGCAGGGACTCCCAGTGCTGGTCCCTGGTCGTACAACCTGAGCTAGGAGCTGGGCGCCAACTGTATGTGTGAGAGTTGTGAGTGTGGGTATTCATGTATGTGGATGTAAGTGTGTGAGTGTGTGTATTCATGTGTGAGTGTGTGAACATGTACATGTGTGAGCATTATGCATGTGAACATCTGTATGAGTGTGAGAGTGTGAGCATGTGTGGGTGGACATGCATGTGTCTGTGTGTATAAGGATGTGTTTATGAGTATGTGTGTGGTGTATTTTTATGTATGTGAGAGTGAATGTGTGAGTGTGATGTGTAAATTGGCTGTGTGAGTGTATGAGAATGTGTGTAGTGTATGCAAGTGTGTGGGCATGTTCAAGCGACTGTGTGAGTGTGGTGTGTGTGTATGTAGTGTGTGTCTGAGATGTGTCCAAGTGTGTGAACATGTGAGTGCGAGATGTGTGTAAGTGTGCAAGTAAGCGTGTTAGTATGTGTGATATGTGTAAATGTGTATAGGTGTGAGTGTATCTGTGTGTGATAGGTTGTACAAATGAGTGTGTGAGCATGAGAGGTGTGTCTGCAAGTGACAAAGTGTGGTGTGTATGTAGTGGATGTTTGTGTGTGAGCATGTGTGGGAGGTGTGTAAGTGTGAGTGTGTGTGGTGTGTGTGAGAGAGAGAGATGGATGAGGAGGAAAGCCAGTGGCTACAAGAAGCTGGGCTGTGGGGTATCTGAGGAAGAAGGGCCTTGCTGAGGGGTCACGGGGGCTTTGGAATTGCAGGTGATGTCCAGAGGGCATCGTCGTCTGTGTGTGAGGACTTGGGACACCATAAGGGGCGCAGGAAAGACAAAGAGGGCGGCACAGACCCAGGCTCAGGGCAGCTGCCCGGTTTGCCTCTTGCACACTGATCGACTGCCTCTTGCACACTGATCGACTGGAGTTGTCGTCCTCCTCATTCCCAGCTTCTGGATCCCACAGCAGGCACTGCTGATTCTCTTCTCCCGGTCCCGGAGAGTCACTAGGATGTGTGTGTTACCCCTCCCCCTTCCCACAGACTTTAGTCTACTTTATTTTTTTATTTAATTTTATTTATTTATTTATTTATTTGTTTATTATTATTATTTTTTTTTTGAGACGGAGTCTCGCTTTTTCGCCCAGGCAGGAGTACAAGGGCACGATCTCGGCTCACTGCAAGGTCCGCCTCCAGGGTTCAAGCCATTCTCTTGCCTCAGCCTCCCGAGTAGCTGGGACTACAGGCGCCCGCCACCACGCCCTGCTAATTTTTTGCATTTTTTAGTAGAGATGGGGTTTCACCATGTTAGCCAGGATGGTCTCGATCTGCTGACCTTGGGATTTGCCCGCCTTGGCCTCCCAAAGTGCTGGGATTACAAGCATGAGCCACCGCGCCCAGCCAGACTTTAGTCAGCTTTATTAATCATCTTTCCAGAATGTAATTTATAGCAATACCATTGACTCTAAGATATTATCCGGTATGACACATTCCAACTTCTGAGGAGTGAAGAGGTGAAATTATAAGAGATGGTGGCCTGTTCGTCCTCTCCTGCCTTGGGAAGCCCAGGGGTTCCCAGGGGCCTGACCACTGCCTGGGCTGCCAAGCTTAGGAGCCCAGCCTGGCTTCCAGGGCCTGGGGTGCACAGGCAGGGTTGGGGTGGAGGGGCCCAGGGTCATCCTGGTATCCTGCTTCCTGCTCCACACCTCAGCTGCTCTCTAGGGTCTGCTATGTTGGAGAAGGCTCCAGGAGCCCCTGGATCATTCTGAGCTAGGTCCAGTGTACTATTTTTCTGGGATCTTTGGGAAGCAACTTCTATTCCACAAGGATCTCCCAGTTCAGCTGCCCCCAAACCAACGCCCCCAGAGCAGTTTTTGGTTCATTCGGTGAGTACCTGCGCACAGACCTGAGCCTCACTGCAGGCCAAGGATGACTCCAGGCTTGAGGGCCACTGTGCCTCCAAGCACTTCCTAACGGACAAACGCGTCCTGTCAGATACGATAGATACTTAGGATACATATGGCAATTATTAACAGTGTATTTTTATATCTTATAAAAATAAGATCACATTGCGGCTTCACAGCCTTGACAAATACACTGTAACCCTGTAAAAGAAGAGAGTAAAATAATGTTTGATTTTTATTTTTAATGAAGTTTTTATTTTGGACTAACTTTGTTTTTTTGTTTGTTTTTGAGATGGAGTCTCGCTCTGTCACCCAGGCTGGAGTGCAATGGTGTGATATTGGCTCACTGCAACCTCCGCCTTCTGGGTTCAAGTGATTCTCTCGCCTCAGCCTCCAGAGTAGCTGGGATTACAGGTGCCCACCACCATGACTGGATAATTTTTGTATTTTTAGTACAGATGGGGTTTCACCATGTTGGCCAGTCTCAAACTCCTGACCACAGGTGATCCTCCCACCTTGGCCTCCCAAAGTGCTGGGATTCCAGGCATGACCTAACTTGGGTTTTATAGATAAGCTACAAGTACAAGAAGTTCCTGTCTACCCTTCACCCCATTGTCTCATGTATTAATATCTTACGTAATTGTGCCATATTTGTCAAAATTAAGAGATTAACGTTGGTAAATTACTGTTAACCAAGCTCCAGACTTTATCAAATTTCACAGGCTTTTCCACGGATGCCTTCTTCTGTCCCAGGATCCCACTGAAGATGCCACGTGACAGTTAGTTGTGTCTCTGGAGTCCCCTCTGAGACAGTCACTCAGGCTTTCTTTGTTTTTCATGGCCTTGGCAGTTTTAAAGGTAGTGGTCAGATAAACCTGTAGAATGTTCCTCAGCTTGGGTTTGCCTGATGTTTCCTTATGATTAGACTGAAGTTACAGGTTTGTGGAAAGAATACCACAGAGGGAATGTGACCTGCTCCTATCAGGGGTACATGGTGTGAATATGACATCACTGATGTTAACCTTGATCACTTGGCTAAGGTGCTGGCCGCCAGGAATCCTCACCGCAAAGTCACCACCCTTCCCTTCCCACACCCTGCTCTTTGGAAGTGAGTCACCTGGTCCCACTCACACTGAGGGAGGGGAACTGAGCCCCGCTTCTGGGTGGGAATCTGCACAGATTATTTGAAATGCTTCTGGAAGGACAATTCGTTTCTTCTTCCCCATTTATTTATTTACTCAATGATTTATTTCAATCAGTATAGACTCATGTATATTTATTTTATTCCTTAAGCTATAATCCAATGCTGTATTTTGTGTTTTGATGTTCAGATTCTTCCAGCTTTGTCCACGGGCAGCACTCTCAGGATGGTTCCTGGTCCCTTTGGCATGTCTTCATTTGTTTGCTTTGTGAGCACTTCCTTGATTTCTGGCATTATAAGATGCTGAAGGTCATCTCGTGTATCCCCTGCCCTAGGCCTAGGATCAGCCATTTCTCCAAGGAGCCCTTGTTTCTTTTATTGGAGGATGTTATGTAGAAACCAAGATCTGGCCATAGTTGTACTCATTGCTACTAGGATGTCATTCCGTCTAGGCCTTCCCCAACAGACAGAGCTAGGAAACACATGAGTGGCTATTAACCCAGCTGTACACATGTATTTATAATTGCTTCTGTATTCATGTATATCTCTCTATATATAATGATAAACTAAGTGTTAAGTTTATACTGATATCTCTGACTCTAATCCAGTAGTCCAGGGTTAATTCTAGACTTCTTCTCCTGCTTTTTTTTTTTTTTAAATAACTTGTGTTGTGACAATGAGAAACCAGACCCCTATTGTCATTTATTCATTTATTTGTTCATTCCTAGTATAGACATAAGTACTTTCTGAATTGTTAAAACAGTTTTACCAACTACAGTATAGTGTATATACAGTTTCATTTTAACTTTTAAATAAACAATTTTTATAAGAATTTTATATGTACAGAAAAACTGGAAATTGTACAGAGAGTTATCATATAGTCCATATGCAGTTTTCCCTGTTATTAACATCTTATATTAGTATGGTGCCTTTGTGATTAATTAATATGACAATTAGTGATCTTAGTACATTTGGACAGCTATAACAAAACACCATAGACTAGGTAAGGGAAAAACAGCAGGCATTTATTTCTCACAGTTCTGGAGGCTGGAAAATCCAAGCAAGCTGCAGCATAATCAGCGTCTGGTGAGGACTTGTTTCCTGGTTTATAGGTGGCATCTTCTCTGTGTGTCCTTACATTGCGAAAGGGGTGAGGCAGCTCTCTGGGGCCTCATCCCATTCATAAGGGCTGCACCTTCATGAGCTGGTCACCTCCCAAAGGCTTTATCTCTTAATATCATCACATCAGGAATTAGCTTTCAGCATATGAATCTCTGGGGCATACAAACATTCACAAAGCCAATACCTATTTCAGGTTTTCTTGTTTTGACCTTTTTGCGTTATTTCTGTCCCAGCATCCCATCTAGGATACCATATTATATTAGTTGACATAGCCCCTCATGACAGTGACAATTTCTCAGACTTAGCGTGTTTTTGATGAGCTTAGCAACTTTGAGGAATGCTGGTCAGGTATTTTGTAGAATGTCCTGCTGTTGAGATTTGTCACATGTTTTTCTCATGATTAGACTGGTGTTGTGGGTTTTCTGCACAGAGAGAAACTGCCATTTCCATCATGTCATATCAAGGTTACATACTATGAACGTGACTCATCACTGCTGATGTGAACCTTGGTCACCTGGCTGCAGTGGTGGTGCTCAGATGTCTCCTCTGTGAAGCCACTCCCTCTCATCCTGTGCTCCTTGGAAGGAGGTGACTGCACAGCCCACACTTAAGGAGTGGGGAGTTAGGCTCACCCCCTTCAGGGTGAAATGTCTACATAAATTATTTGGAATTCTTCTGCACAGGAGATCTGTCTCTTCTTCCCAAGTATTTATTTGTTTATGAAGGCATTTATTTAGTTATATAAGTATGGAGTAATGGACGTTTATTTTATACTTTGAGTTATGGTCCAATATGTCTTAATTTTGTGGCCTGAATTGTTCCAGCTTTGTCCAATGGGAGCTATTTCAGTTGGCTCCTGTGTCTCTTCCACATCAATTAAAATTTTTTTTTAGCACTTTCTTACTTTCTGGCACTACAAGATGCTCCTGGCTCATATTACATATTTTCTGTCCCAGGCCTAGACTCAGCCGTTTCTCCAGTGTGCCCTGGTTCTTCTCATTGGAGAACGGTATTTAAAACCATGCTGGTGCTCCTGGGGTGTTTTTGTTTCTGGGTCCTCTCAGCCTACATAGTGTGGAGGTATGTGTGTGTATTGTAACTCTGGTATATACACTTATCTATAAATAATTATATATAAAACTAGCTGTGTCTATTTTAAGCAAAACAGAAATTCATACTGATGTCTCTCATCCATTACCCCATGAGTAATTCTAGCTTTTTTCTTTTGCTTATCTCTAACCTCCCGCTTCAACAGTAAGAAGCAGGAAGCATGCTCCCACCATCTGCCATCCATTAGTTATTCATTTCCAGTGTTCATCTATAGCAGTATCAGAATTGTTAACCAGTACCCCCATGGGAAACAGCTTTATCAACTAAAGTAGAGTGCTTACGGACAGTTTCTTTTGTCTGTAGTCCTATAGACCCTGCTCATTCCTAGAGTTGCTTAAGTCAACACTTTTTCACCCTAACCCCTTTGGGGAGGTTTGTTAATATAGCTAAATTCCTTTGGCACATATTGCATTCCATCCTGGGGTACCTCGACCTCCTGAACAATTTTAGTTTTAAATTAGCATCCATTAAGATTCATTCTATGTGCCATAAAGTTCTATGTGTTTTGACAAATAGCACTCTGTATCCACAATTATAGGATCATATGGATTAGTTTAAACTCTTAAAAAACACCCTATGCTCCACCTATTAAACTCTCCCCACTTCCCCAAAATTTCTGGCACCCTTTGATCCTTTTAGTGTCTCTGTAGTTTTGCCATTTTCAGAACGTCCTATAATTGCAATTATTGGTATGGGGCCTTTTCTGACTGGCCTCTGTTACTTAGCAGTATGCATTTACATTTTCTCTATGTCTTTTTGTCGCTTTATTTCTCTGTATTGCTGAATAATATTCCATTATATGAAAGTAGAAAGGCTGTTTATCCAATATTGGTTGCTTCTAGCCTTGGCAGTTATGAAGAATGCTTCTATAAACATTTGTGTACAGGGTTTCTCGTGAACGTGCCTCTTTAATACGCTTGGGTAGACACTTACGAGTGGATTGCTGGGTTTTATGGTATGTCTGTTTAACTTTGTAAGAAACTGCCAAACTATCTTCCAGATTGGAAGACATTTTCCTTTCCCACCAGCAGTGAATAGGAATTATTTTTGTCTTGCCTTCTAGATAACATTTAGTATTATCTGGTTTTAGGACCTTCACCTTTCAATAGGTATGTAGTAGTAACTCATTAAAATATTAAGTTGCATTTTTATAATGATAATTGGGGTCTACATATTATTTACCATCTATACATCATTGTTGAAATTTGCCCTTCTTTTTAGTGTTATTTTTTATTGTTGAGTTTTAAGAGTTCTTTATAAACTCTGGATATGTTTCTTATCAGATATATGATTTGTGGGCCAGGTGAGGTGACTTGCGCCTGTAATCCCAGCATTTTGGGAGGCTGAGGCAGGCAGATTGCTTGAGGTAGGGAGTTCAAGACCAGCCTGGACAACATGGTGAAATGCCGTTTTTACTAAAAGTACAAAAATTATCCAGGCATGGTGGCATACACCTGTAATCCCAGCTACTTAGGAGGCTGAGCCAGGAGAATTGCTTGAACCTGGGAAGTGGAGGTTGCAGTGAGCTGAGATCTAGTCTGGATGACAGAGCAAGACTCCATATCAAAAAAAAAAAAAAAATACATGATCTGTAAACATTTTCTTTCAATCTATGATTTGTCTTTTCACCCTATATTAGTGTCTTTCATAGGTGGAAAGTTTTTAATTTTAAATTTTTTCTTTCATTAACAGTGCTTTTGGTATAGTTCTTATCTTGAGCCCATTCTTTTAACATTTGTGGATTGGATGTGTGAAGTTTCTTAGATTTAAAAGTTGCCTTGTCAGTTTTAAAAATATTCTTTTGGAATTTCAAATAACCCAAGAAGAGTCATTCTAATTACACAGCAAAATTGAACCTGGTTAATAATTATAGAAAATACCACGAAACTTCCACAGTCTTTTAAAAATGACCATATGTATTGTTTCTTGCAAAAGTTTTGAAAACTAAGCTAACATGTTTGTGCATTGTAAAATTATTGTTGAATTATTATGATACTATATTTATATTAAATTTCTTTATGGATTGCACTAGTTTAGGTGCTCTTTAAACAGGCCACTTATATAGAGTCTGCCCTTTAATACCTGCATTAGTAACAGTAGCACCTATTTATTAACTCCCTCTGTGTGGAAGATATGCAAAGCCCTTCACATGAATTCTTCTATTCACTCATCATTATTGTAAGCAGTCAGCATTACTGTTCCTGTCTTATAGTGGGGGACACAGTGCAGAGAGGCTGGATGCCTTGAACTTGCAATTCACAAATGGAAAGCCAGGGAACTGGATAACGTCCATTGCCTCTATAAGATGCCCCTGAGAAAGCAGGAGTACCAATGAACGGCTCCATGGAATAGCTGCTGAGAATCCAGATACAGAATTATAGAAGTACAGAGCTGAGAGGGACCTTGGACTTCTTGTAGTCCAGCGTTGGTACATTTGGCTGCATGTCGGAATCCTGTGTAAGGATGGGATAAAATACGAACACTGCCCAACCCCAGCTGTGACCTCATACCTTTAACCATTTCATACAACGTGGTTCCAAGATTTCACTTTGCCACTGGGAGACTCTTATTTGATTAGACAGAGGTCTGGCCTGAGTAGAGAAAAATGTTAAAGCAGCCGGATGACTCTAAAGTGCAGCCAGGGTTATGAACCACTGGTGTAGTCCAAACTCCCGCTGAATGTTGGCATTCTTCTTCAGTATTATCAGGCAGCCTCTGACTTGAAGATTTCTAGCAATGGGACACTAAGATGTGTTGACAAAAGGAGCATATTTCATGTTAGGCAGCACTTTCTGTGCCTCGTCGCATTTAATTCTCTTCAAACAATCATGATGTACTGTTAGTCGTACCTGTAGTAGGAATCCCATTGTACAGATGAATGTGTTACCATTTCTTTTTATTTATTTATTTTTTTGAGACAGAGTCTTGCTCTGTCTCCCAGGCTAGAGTACAGTGGCAGGATCTCGGCTGGCTGCAACCTCTGCCTCCCGGGTTCAAGCAATTCTTCTGCCTCAGCCTCCTGAGTAGCTGGGATTATAGGCAGGCATCACCACGCCGGCTAATTTTTGTATTTTTAGTAGAGACAGGGTTTCACCATGTTGGCCAGGCTGGTCTTGAACTCCTGACCTCGTAATCTGCCCACCTTGGCCTCCCAAAGTGTTGGGATTACAGGCGTGAGTCACCGCGCCCGGTCTGCATCCCCATTTTTCACAGGCTCAGTGCCCGAATGAGCTGCAGTGCAGTCTGGCTGGCTCCCCAACCTGTCGCACAGGCCTTGCTCACCACTCCTGACTTTTCAAGGAAGTTGATTTCACTGTTGAATAGTTCCCTGTTCGAATAAAGCTCTTTACTCCAGTATTATTCGTTGCTCCGGGTTCCGTTTGTAAAGAGCAAGGCTGCACAGACCTGTCTGCTCCATTGAGACAGTGAAGGCCGTCTCACAACCGCACCTTGGGACATGCTTCCACATGACACCTCTTCTGTTCCTCTCACGGTTTCTCACAGCGCCAGGGCCAAGATTCTCTCGGGGCTGGTTCCCTGCCTCGCAGTCCTGCCTGACATCTTGGGGCTTTGGGGCAGTGACTGGGTTTGAAATGGGCAAGTCCTACGGCTGAGTTTTGATCCTCCCAGAGTTCAGTGGGTCTCACCCCATCCCCCATTTTCTGTTGTTTCTGCAAAAGGTTTCATTAGCTTTCTGGACAGCTCCATCACAAGTGGCTCATATTGACGGATTTTTGCTCATGAACTTCTGGCAAACAACCTGGTTTCCCAAACTTGCATTTAAGTAGTTGGTTTTTTTTAGGGCGGGTGCGGTGTCTCACGCCTGTAATCCCAGCACTCTGGGAGGCCGAGGCGGGTGGATCACGAGGTCAGGAGATTGAGACCATCCTGGCTAACACAGAGAAAACCCGTCTCTACTAAAAATAGAAAAAAAATTAGCCGGGCATGGTGGCGGGTGCCTGTAGTCCCAGCTACTCGGGAGGCTGAGGCAGGAGAATGGCGTGAACCCGGGAGGCGGAGCTTGCAGTGAGCCGAGATCGCGCCACTGCACTCCAGCCTGGGTGACAGAGCGAGACTCCGCCTCAAAAAACAAACAAACAAACAAACAAGCAAAAAACTTAGTTTTTTAAAAAACCCTAATGCAGAACTCTCATCTGTTCTTATTAAACTTAAACATTCTCGTTTCCTACACATTATTCTTATCTATCCAGATCGTTTCATAAGATTGTCAAATATACTACCATTACCAATTATTCAGTTTTCTCACAGGGTTGTTTTTTAAATATTTGTTATATGCTTCAATAAAATCCTGATATATATTTTGTAGATACTAATTTGCTTTGAGTTATGCAAGCTACCATTTTTCCTTCCAAATTTTCAAGCATTGTACCTGACCAATTCTGCTTCACCTACTCTGCTGTCCCAATTATCTTTAGTCAGAATGGGGATTACTTCAGGCTTTCTACAGAGGTGGGAGAAAAAAGCCAGACTCAAGCAATCTCTGATCTATCCTCTTCTAAGTTCACATGTTCCATCCATGTAGCATCATGTATTAGTCATCCATTGCTGCCTAACAAATTGCCCCAAAATGTGCTGGCTTAAAACAAGAAAAAAGGATGATCTCACAGTGTCTAAGGGTAAGGAATTCACGAGTGTCCTGGGTAGGAGGCTCTGGCTCAGGACCCCCCTCATGAGGCTGCAGGCAAGGTGTCAGCAGGGCTTGTACCTTCTGAAGGCTTCCCTGAGGCTGGGGGCTGCTTCCCAGAAGGCTCACTCATGCGGCTGACAGCTGGAGGTCTCTTCCTTTCCACAGGCTTCACAGTGACCTCTAGACAGGGAGATTAACTTCCTCCAGAATGAGTGACCCAGAAGAGAGAGACCACCATACCTTTTATGACCCAGTCTGTGATGTCAGTCACCGCCACATCTGCTTTATTCAAGTCATTCAAAGTGAGCCGCTAAGCCTAGCCCACCCTGAAAAAGAGCAGAATTAGATTTCACCTCCTGCAGGATGGAGTGTCAAAGCTTTGTGGACATATTTTTAAATTAGTACACAACAGATATCAGAATTTTTCTCCCTAGTGCAAATAAATATTTATAGCTCTGTATGCATATTTTTGAAACCAAAAGCTAGCCCTGCGTTTGTGATAAGGAAGGCATGTGCAAAAATACAGCTGGAATGTGTATTGCTACACAACTAGCGTAGAACACTCTCCTTTGCTCTCAGAGTACAGGACTCTGCACCCTCTGATCACTGCTGTTGTCTCCCATAGCAGTCATGGTCCTGCCACTTTTTGGAGAATTCTAAGTAGAGATGGGCATCTTCTTTCCTAGCATGTGATCATGTGTTTGTGTACTGCTATGGCTTAAATATAGTTTGTCCCCACCAAAACTCATGTTGAGGTTTGGTCCTCAATGCAGTGGAGTGGAGAGGTGGGGCCCAGTGGAGGAGTTTGGTTTCTGGGGCTAGATCCCTTATGAATTGATTGATGCCATCTCTTGGGAGTGGATTTGTTCCTGAGAGAGTGAGTTATAAGGCAAGCCTGCCTCTCCTGTTTAGTCTCTTTCACAAACACCTTTTTTCTTCTGCCTTCCACCATGAGTTGAAGTAGCACAGGGCCCTCACCAGATTGGCTGCCTAATCTTGGACTTCCCAGCCTGCAGAACCATGAGCTAAATAAACCTCTTTTCTTTATAATTTATCCAGTTGCATGTTGGTATAAGTTCCATAAGAGCAGATGAAGGCTTTACCCAAAATATGAACCATGCCTAGAAAGTTCATTTAAAATCACCCTTTTTCTTGTTTCATTTCTTATTTTTAAAAGTAAACTTTTATCTTTAGAATAGTTTTACATGTATAGAAAATTGCAAATATAGTACAGAGAAGTCCAATATACTCCATACCCAATTTCCCATATTATTAACATCTTACATTTGTGTGGTACATTTAGTATAATTAAAGAACCAATATTGACACATTCCTATTAACTAAAGTCTATATGGATTTCCTTGTTTTTACCTTATGGGCTTTTTCTGTCCTGGGACCTATGTTACATTTAGTCATTTTGTCTCCCTAGGCTCCCATTTGCCATGACAATTCCTCAGACTTTGCTTGTTTTTGATGAGCTTAGCAACTTTGAAGAAAGCTGGTCAGGTATTTTGTAGAATGTCCTGCTGTTGGGATTTGTGAAATGTTTTTCTCATGGTTAGATTGGTGTTATGGGTTTTCTGCACAGATAAACTGCCACTTCCATCACATCATATGAAGGTTACATACCATGAACATGATTCATCACTGCTGATGTGGACCTTGGTCACCTGGCTGTGGTAGTGCTGGTCAGGTGTTTCCTCCGTGAAGCTACCCACTCCCCTCCCATGCTCTTTGGAATGAGGTGACTGTGTACAGCCCACATTTAAGGAGTGGGGAGTTAGGCTCACCTCCTTCAGGGTGAAATGACTGCATAAATTATTTAGAATTATTTTGCACATATTTGTCTCTTCTCTCTCATGATCCAGTATTATTTTATTTTGTTGCTCAACTTTATTCCAACTTTGTCTAGTGGATACATCTGGCAGCACCTTTCACATTCCCTGTTCCAGTCTTTGAATCAGTTTCTCCAATGAGTTCTGATTCCTTTCCTTGGGCAATGGTGCTAAAAACCAAGATCTGGGTGCTGGGTGTGCTTATTGATATTGTGGTGCCTTTGCTTCTGGGTCTTCTCAGCCTACAGAGCCAGAAGATATGTGTGTGTACAGTAGCCCCTGTATATACACTTATCTATACATAATTGTATGTCTATTATCTATCTATCTATCTAATAAATATGTATTTAATGAAACAGGAGTTTCTTCATCCAGGTGTCTCCACTTTCATCCATTACCCTGTGGACAATTCTAGCCTTGTCCCTTTGCTTACCTGTAACGTCTCCCCTCCAACAGTGCGAAACAGGTTCCCACCATCTGACATGCGTTTGTTTCATTGTTCAGTTCCTGTGTACCTCTATACAGTATCAGAATTGTTAGCACACGCCCCCATGGGAACAATGTTATTAATCAAAGTAAAGTGCTTATGGACAATTTATTTTGCCTTTACACTTACAAACTTCATTTATTACTATTTTTTCATTGGTCTCTGCAAACCTACTTTTCTTTTTTCGTAAACTTCATTTGTTTTTAAAGTTACTTAGGTCAGCACCTTTATTCCTCCAACCCCTTCACTGAAGTATTAGAATTTCTGGTGGATAATCTTATTTTATGTGAGTTTCAGCTCAAAATATTTGGATAAAGATGAATAAGTGTCTGAATCCTAGGATATAATTTGGGATTTGTTCATTGCCACTTAAAATAACCCTGATATGTTTCAGAGTCTGAAACGTTGACATGAACTCCTCATGGATTTCATCAAACAGCGTTTGAGGGGAGAAGCTACGTGACTATTTTTAGCATTTATGAGGTCAGCAATAGGTAAGTGTGTCTTGGATGAAAAAGAAAGAAAGGGGAAAAGCTAGGCTTGGTGGATTCCTTGTGTTCTGTGGTTTATGTCCACACAGGCAGAGAGGCACATGGAGTTCCAGTATCCTTTGTAACATTGGGGATTTGTGTAAAGGAGCAAATGACAAGGGTTCTTGATTCAGAAGAGAATAGATACATTGTATTGCTCTGGAGCCCTGAATGATGATGAGATTCTTCCTGTGCTCTGGAGCCCTGAATGATGAAGAGATTCTTCCTGTGCTAGACCATTATTTATGTTTCTTCCCTCGAAAGTTTTGCTCTAGGAAATTCCTTCAATATTCCCCCTTTTCTTATTTTAATGAATGAAGTCTTCTCAAAATAAAATCTGGGGGTGTGAGTTATTTAAAACCCTCACAGAGGAGCCAATGCTCTACTGTTCCTTGATGCCCAAATATGTGTGCCTTGTTGGAAAGCTGACCAGCAATGCTTCTATCCCTGTGAGGTGGTAGATTTCCCAGATTGAACACAAGCCATATTCCATCCTTCTGGTCTCCTACTTCACTTTCTAATGTGCTTTTTGAGTGAACACCTAAGGATAGGGTGAGGAACTCACCCTACGCTTTGCCCGTTGCTGCTCATCCTGAGCCTGCACCCAGCAAGTGCACATCACTTGACCCTTGCAGCTGAGCAACTTATCAGTCTAGTAGCATTCACTTCAAGCCTACATTGACATTCACTGAGTTCCCAATGCCAAGTATTTACTGTTCCCCTAAGATTTGAGCTATCAGTCAAAAGAATAATGAAGAATGCCATCCAATCCCTACTTTAGAATTTTCTAAGTTCCTATCTATCTAAAACATCGGTTTCCCATGTAACTTATCAGTCCTTGCCTGCTCTTCAATGCTGCTTCAAATCCTATATGACCAGTTGCTTCTATAGCTCGGGAATTCTCCCTTTAATGTTGCAATAGCCCTGTCTGGGGATAGCTGGATGGAGCTCCCCTTGGGCATTGCTGTGACCTGGGGGGCCGGGGTGTAATTGACCCTGCAGCTTTTTGCTTATTCCATGAAACGTACCTTGTGGTGATGTTGAAAAGTCCCAGAGCTGCAGGTTTTCAGAGGATGACTGTTTTTAACACTGCTGTGTATGTAGGTGCTCTCTTTCATTGCAGACCAGGAGCTGGATTGCTAATACTGACACTGTGACCACCTGGCGAGCTAGAAGCTTCTGGATGTCATGGTTATGCCACTTTTTTGATAGGGGCATCAATACCTCCCAACCAAGCTTAACATCTTATTCTACACTTTTTCTCAAATGTGAATACCATATTTGGGAAAAGTCCTTGTCTACTGGAGGTCTTGGCTGCATTGAGAACCTCCAAAGCTCTGGCAATACTCATGGAAATAACCTTGGGTGTTCATTCATGCCAGGCCTTCCTCTCTTGGTCAAGACCCACACCAGAGCCAACCTACATGCACTGGGAGCTGCATGTGATGTAAAGGAGAATGATATGAGTGTGCCAATCAGTTGTTTTCCTGTAGCTCCCACCTTTTGGCTCTTAACCAGGAAGACATCTTCAACTCATGCCTCACACCTTCTTTCTCACATTGAATTCACCAAAATCCTGCAGACATTTTGTCCCCAATATTTGTGTCTTCCCAGTTCTACTACCATTGGCCCTAATTTCACACTTTTTCAAATCTAGCAGGACCCTGTAGCCATCTACCCCCCAGTTTTGTTCTCTTGCAAGCCATCCTTCACTCAGTTCTCAAAGTGATGCAGCTCTCATTGCTTCCCATGACCTCCACAATGAAGTACTTGAAGGATTTTGTTTGACTGCCTGCTTACCTCCCAAGCTGTGTTTAGACACTCCCCACCTCATACTTGTTGCTCTAGAAAGGTGCTGTCCAATACAGGAGCCATCAGCCACAGTGGCTGCTGAGCACTGGAATGGGGGCCAGTCCAAATTGAGATGTGCCACCTGTCTAAAACACATAGTGGGTTTTGAAGACTTGCTATTTGAAAAAAAGACTGTCAAATGCCTCCTTAGTAATTTTTATCTATATACTTTAAAGTTGATTTCAGCTGTTTTTCAATTTTAGTACAGCTACTAGAAATTTTTCATTTTAGTGTGGCCATTAGAAATGTTTTAAGTTATACTAGCAGCTTGTATCTGTGGCTCACATTAGATTTCTGTCAGACAGTATGCTGTCTAGGAGCAAACTGCTGTTGTTTCCCTGAACACATTGTGCCACCTCATGCTTCCATACTTTTGCTCTTGGTATTTCCCTTTCTTGAAACCACTCCCCACCCTTTCTGCCTAAATTCCTTATTGGTTAAAATTGAGTCAAGTAACCCCTATGTGAGCTTCCAGAGTGCACTTGCTTACCTTTATCATGGCACTTACAACAGGAGATATGTTAACATATTTGTCTTCCCTGCCAACAGGAACAGGGATGGTGTTTATTTGTTTTTGTTTTTGTTTTTGTTTTGTTTTGTTTTGTCACAAACACCTGTCACATGCACCTAATAGGCCTGCATTAAATGTTGCAGAACTGAATTATGGAACAGAGTTCTGAGTCTTATATGAGAATGGGACAGCATGCTATCGTTTTGAAGTCCATAAAATTTAAGTGTTGATGTAATTGAGCTTTACAATCATATTATGTCTCACTTGTAAATATACACTCACTGGCTCATGAAAAATTGGTAAGAATTTATGATATAGTGAATGGATAAACAAGATGTAAATCTTATTTATTCAATATATAAATCAGACACTAGCATTTATTGAGACTCCCCCTTGTATATAGAGCACTCACTGTTGTGTTTCACTGATTCTACAGTTCTTCCACTTAGGGCAGAAATCATTTGTGTGGGCTGATGATTCTTTAAGATAATCTCAATTTCATTATTATATAAAGTTTGGTTGCGCTTATTTAAAAATTATGTAAGATACTCTGGAATTTTCTACACGATAAAGGCCCAAAACTATGAAAAGTATTTAAAAATAGGAAGCACTTTTTTTTGTTAAAAGCCCCAGATTCCCAGGCATTCTTAGGCATCTCCTATAAGGTTGACCTCCCCGTTACTGAGTCCACTGTAATAAGCATCTCTTTTCCCGTGAACATTATGTCTGCTCCACCATGGGGTGAAAGCCCTCCCAGTTTCCTATGGAGAGCCAACATTTTCCCACCTCATTTTCTTTGGGGACACTTCACTTTGGGGAGATCACAACCTCAGAACTCCCCCGTCACCACAGTTCATCTACCTTGTCACAATATTTAGTTTGGCGATGCACATAAAATCTCCTTGTGGCCAATACATGCTAGGAATCTTCTCAAGTTGCTAGTGGCGGGGGGTCCTCTCTTCTCATTGGCATTACTAAGTATAAGGGCTGTGGTATCTAGGAACTGACTTTGACCCCACGGTGGGAGCTGATTGGCCTCCCCTCTTGTGTGTATTAGTTTGAGTTGGGTTATGTCACCTGCATGCAGAGACTCCTGGAATATCATCAGGTGAACCTGAAGCCATGTGTCCTTAAACCTTTATGTGCCCTGAGTCCCTGGGCCCTGTGTTTCCTGGAATTGACACCACACTGCAGACACAGACAGGGTAGCATGTAGAGACGGAACAGTATAGCTCTCAGGCTCTGAAACCAGTCTGTGTGGGTCCAACTTGACTCCACCCATTCCTACCTGAGTGAACTTTGCTGTTTTCTCCAAGGTAAGCCTCGGTTTCCTCATCTTTTAACAGGGAGTAACTAGAGAACCTGCCCAACAGGATTTTTAAATAAAGATTAAATGAGTGTATATATGTATACATACACACACACACACACACACACACACACACAACACTTATTATTGGATTTGGCTTATAAGTGTTCCATAAATGCTAGCTGCCATGAAGCTAGCGGTGATGAGGATGACATTCTGATACTTCTTCCTGGCAGTTTCTAGGGTCTCTGAAGACACCTGAATGTGTAAGATAATTGTGTAACATGGAATGTGTAAGTTCGTTGGAGATGGAGTCTTCCAGAATCAAGCACTTTTGTTGTTGTTTTGGCTCAAACCTCCTACCTGGGCCCTGTCTCACTAGCAGATTGACCATGAGTACAGAGATCTGAAAGTTCATGGGTACTTAAGTTCATGAGTAATTAATGCAATTTAAAAACTTCCTGCAATGATTCTTTCTGCAAAATTCAAGCCCAGAGAAATGTTTTTGTCAATGAACCACCTTCTTAAGACGTTGCATTAATATCTTACAAGTGACAATGGTTTCAGCCTTTATGATGAAATGTGTGTTTGTATATGTGTGTGTGTGTATATATATATAGTTTCTATATCTGTATCTGTGTCACAGTAATCTTCATACCATGATACAGATTATAGGGACATGAAACCCAGGCTGTCTTTTTGACAGCATGCGACTCTAAGGAAAGCCAGTTCTTGCCTGCCTATAGATACTTCAAATGATTAACATCCCTCTGGTTGTAAGTAATAGAGGGAGTTGGGGGAATTATAGAGAAATGAAGAACAGTTTTCATTTTAAAACATCAATAATTAGATACCTGTTGCCTTAAGAGAGTGCTTTTCATTCTAATGGAAGTCCAGAAACTGTGGCCAAGGGGCTGTTTAATTATGGGCTAATTGGTAGCAAAAGTACCTTTTGAAAAGAGAATTGCTACATCTTTCCTGCAGACAGTAACCTAAGAAAAAAACCCTGGAAACCGCTGGGGCTTAAGAAAGAGCAAAATCCTCTCCAAAGTTGCTAAATTACCCCTTTGTATTTAAGTGATTCATCTTGATAACGTTAAGTAGGAATTCAGACTCTTCAAGATTTTCATGTTTTTTATCTTTTGAATGATTGGGAACATTCTAGAGTGTTGTGAAAATGTGTCTGCATGTCCTGCACTTGGAAGGCTCCCGGCCCCCGCCCTCTGGCTTATCTCCCTGGGAAATGTCAGCTGGATTTCTTGTGGCTCTGGGATCCTTCACTGTCCAGCTGGACACTGGTGGAATGTCCAGCTCTGCAGCCCCAAGCGGCTCTGTTCTTAATCCGACAAGGCAGAAGTGCCAGGAGACAAGAGGCGCGAGCTCTGAGGAGCCGGGATGGCATTTCTGTGGCTCTGGGAAGTCACTGATATTCAGAACTAGGGTAAAGCTTAAAGAATCTCCTCCTGCTCCTCATTTGGAGATAAGAAAATGAGGCCTGAAAACACTCCCTTGTGCTGAACATGCAGTGGGTGGATGGCAGAGTGAGGCTGGATCCCAGGTCCCCCGACTGTAGGACCAGTGTGCTTGCCTCTGAAAGGTTTTTGTAGGAGCATTTCCTGATGGGCAGAGAAACAGAGAAATAGAGGAAATACACACGAGGGAGCTAAGATTTTGACAAAGAATAAAATGCATTTTTCAGAGTAAACATAAGTGAAAGGCCATTATTTCCTCTTGACAGTAGTGATGCAAACTTTGGTGCATCTTCTCGTGCTAGAACTGGGAAATGCATCATTTCATTGGGAATGGTGTGCAGACATGCACTGACTGCAGGTTGCACAGCTGGACTTGCCAGATGTGGAGTTAGGTGGATTTCTGTATGCAAGACATGACTGGGGGCTGGGCACGATGGCTCACGCCTATAATCCCAACACTTTGGGAGGCTGAGGTGGGTGGATCACCTGAGGTCAGGAGTTCGAGACCAGCCTGGCCAACATGGTGAAACCTCGTCTCTACTAAAAATACAAAAATTAGCCAGGAGTGGTGGTGCATGCCTGTAGTCCCAGCTACTCAGGAGTCTGAGGCAGGGAGAATGGCTTGAACAGGGGAGGCAGAGGTTGCAGTGAGCCGAGATCACGCCATTATACTCCAACCTGGGTGACAGAGCAAGACTCCATCCCCCCCCAAAAAAAAACAAAAAAAAAAAAAACAAAAAAAAAACCACATGACTGGGTATCTCACTTCTGTGTACTCCATGGTGAAAATGACTCCATCCAAAAAAAAAAAAAAGACATGACTGGGTATCTTACTTCTGTGTACTCCATGGTAAAAATGAATTGTTTTTTTAGACTCTTCATTGTGCTTGTTGAATAGACCTATCGGGAGAGAAATTAAATGTGCTCAGGCTCTGAGTTCGTTTGAACTGCATGATGAAAGTCTAGAGCTCAAGTGAGAATAAAATTACAGGATTTTAAAATTCCTAAGACAGAGCAGTGGAGAAAATGGGAACCCTCCTGGAAGCTGCGCTCTTGGAAGACAGAAACCAACTTTGGTAAGAATGAAAATCAACAGCCCTACCTGATGTCCACGAATAATGGACTTTAGAGTTAAGATGAGCAACTTTAGCATCAGACATCTGATGAACAAACCTTGATTTTGGTGAGGCCCATTTGATGAAGTCCCAGAGAGAGGAGGTTTCAGGTGTGGGGTGAAGGAAAGTTGCTCTTTTAAACTGTATTCTTTCTGGTTTTCCTTCTTTTCAAATCAGAATATTTTTGCATCCTTCCTTGATCTCTAGTTATAATAACAATGTTTGCAAAGATAAAATTTTTATTTTATAGCATGCTTTCACATATATTATTTATTTAATCCTTACAATAGTCCTGTAATGTAGGTATTACTAATCTTATTTTACAGATTAAAAGACAAACCCAAAGAAAAGGGCAGAATGTGGTGTTTAAGAGTCCATGATACAGAATCTTGGGCCTGTATTCCCGCTCTTTACTGTCTGGGTTGGGCAGGTGTCATCTTTCAAAACCTGTTTCCTCATCTGCAAGGTTGGCATCACCAGATTAATGTCATCAAAGGCAGCTGAGAGAAGTGAAGAATGCGTGAATGCATGCCAAGTAGTGAGCACAGCTCCTGGACGCAGTGAGCATGAGCAAGGGCTGCTGCCCTCATCACCACCCTCTACCAGAGCCTTATCATGTGAAACCATAAGTGGCAAAGCTGGCACCAGTTTCTCCCATGCAACTCTGTGCTCATTCCAACAAGGCACATTTCCACAGTCACCTCCTGGATCCGCAAGCCTGGAGGATGGGGTTTTCGTCTCCTTTCCTTCCTCTGTCTCTTGCTCCTCCCAGTCCCAGGGGGCCTGGGATGCCTCGCTGTGCTTTGGATACCACTGCCATGAGGAACGTGTGCAGCCTACCCAGAGGGTTTGGAGCCTGGAAGGCAGGTTTTCTGATGAATGTTGTCCATTGTCAGTCTGTAAGGACAGTGGCTTCTTCTGTTGTTTTTCAGGCATGTGCTGGGCTGGGCGAGGGCGAGAATGGGCCTCCCTTGCTCCCTGACCTCCCACAGGGGGTCTACTCCAGACATCACTTGTCTGGGCAGGATATATGGGGGCTCCACCTGCCCACCCAGCAGGTGTTGCTCACTGCCACCCTCCCCTGTAGGGGTTCCCCGGATGATACCTGCAGTGTCTTTGCCTCTGAGGCTGGGCCCTAGTGTGGAGGAGGGACAGGGTGGGGAGACCACCTCACCTCCTTTATGCAGAGATGATTTACAAATTCGTGTGGGATGGAGGGCCCAGTGCTTATTTCTTTATAGCTGGGAACAGCTGACAGGTTCACATTAGGGGGTTCATGATCACATTTCCTTCAAGTCTTACGGTTTGAAAAGGGGTCAATTCCAGTTAATATCAAAAGAGGAGGCTGGCAGAAACAGAGAGGGGAAGAACATACATGCCATCCCCTACCCCCCACCTCTCTCTCCTTTCTCTTTTTTAAAGCATAAAAGCCAGGAAGTCAAGCAAAACCAAAAACAACCCAAAACTTATAAAACACAATCTTTAGAGTCCTTGTATTGATCACATACGTTTCTCTCGGTGAGTCATGCCAGCTTGTTTGGGCACTTTGCAGGGTCTTGCATTTTCTACTCCTGATGTAGGGGATCTAGGCAACAGCACCTCCCTGGGATTATGTAGCCCCATCTGTCTTTACCCTGCAGTCAGACCCATGGGTAGTTTCAGTTTGCACAAGCTGCTCGCAAGGAGTGGACATTTGCTGTTTCTGACACAGAGAAGAGTTACAGGAAGCGGAGGGAGAGGGACGCTTGTTCCCGAGACGCAGCCCAGGCCCGCTCACTGCTGGGCAGCCCTGGCTGCAGCTAGGGCCAGGTCTGCTGTTATCATGCTTTACTCCAGACGAAGGGAAAGTCTTTAAAAACACAGGCTTTGTTTTTGTAATCCCCGTGAAAATCTCACAGATATGTCACGGAAACGGAAACAAAGCTTTTAGGAAAAGTTGCAGATTTTGAAAATCAAATTTCCAATTTCCATGTAATTTTAAAATCCAAGTTACTTGCATATGTGGCAGTTTATTATAGCACTGGGAATTCAGGAAAGCTTATATTTAGGTGCTCAGATGTCATTTCAGATCTTTAAGTTGGTCTGCATGATGAGATGCAGTAGAAGCAGAAACACACACAGGTTTTCCTTTTACTCCCACCCCATCCCTCACTCCCACTCCAGACCATGAGGAAGCAGGGCAGGCCTTCTGAGCCCCAGGCTCGGATCCTCTGGGGCAGGGCTGTCTGTCACTTCATCTGTTCATTCCTTTCCTTCCTACGAGATCCCGGCTCAGTGAGGACAGCTTTCAACACCCAGCACTCAACATAGCGCCTGGCCCATGGCAGGTGTTCAGTAAATCCTCCTGGAAGGCAGAAAGGAAGGACATTCGGTGGGGTGGCTGTGGCATGAGGTGTGGACGTCAGCCTGAAGAACATGGGAACTGCAGGCACAGAACGAGGCTCTCAGATTCCTGCAGCCTATGGGTGGGCACAGTGAGGGGTGGTGTGAGGATGGAGCCAAGGAAGTGTGGAAGGACCTCCCTGGCAGGGGGAGGGTAGAGGAGCCCACTGGAGGAAGGAGACAGCAGGCTGAAGCCCAGGGAGGTAGACCAGAAGACCTGCCAAGAATTGCTGCTTCCCTATGAACCAAATGTGCCTGGTCTGGGAAGCCTGCTTTTGATTTTGAGATGCGAGATACTTATGGGTAACGCTGAACATGGAGTTGAGAACTCAGGCAGCTTGGGGTCTGTGCAGCACCAATGAGTTGTGTCTGGTTTTGTGCAGGTTACAGAACTCTAAGCCTCGGTTTCCACATTTCTAAAATGGTCATTGAAATAGAACCAACTTCAGGATTCAGTGAGGAAAATGCATGTGGAGTGTTTATTTGAGAACCTGGTCTACATTAAGTGTTCAGTTAGTGACAGTTGCCATCAAGGTCTTAACTGTTAATGGACTTTACCGCGTGGAGGAGAGGCTTTGGTGGTGAAGGAAAGGTTGAAGATTAGCAGGGAAAGGAGATGATGGATGGAGAGAGGCCTGCACGGGTGTGGGTGGGAGGGACAGGCTGGGTGCAGAGAGCAGAGAGGAGGGCAAGGTGTAGCTGTGTGTGGGGTTCCCTTTGCCTCCCCTCCAGGCTCGGCATTACTCTCCTTCTACAGAGCCTTTGTGGCACGCGAGAAAGGCGAGCTTCCATGCACATCCTGGGATCAGAGACCCTTGAGCACTCCCAGGACCACGTCTGGGTATGAATGAAGTGTGCCTTCAAGTGCATATGTGCATGGATGTGTGTATGAGTCAGAGGCTGAGGGCAGGAGGAAAGTCTGCAAAGCCTTTGGGCCTTTCACTTCCATGCCACATTCCTCTCCATTTCCCTCCCAGACTCTTGGAAGACCATTCATGTTTGGCACAGGTAATGGGCCTCAGAGGGACTGTGACTCATGAGAGCTGTGAATCAGGTGGTTTTTGGACCTCTCCTGAGCCACACCTGGCTCTGCACTGGGGACACTCGGTGGCCTGTGGGCCCTGTTCCTGAACACAGGCATTGGCTGGGCGAGCTGCTTCTCCAGTTTTCTTTCCATCAGAGTTGGCATCTCTACCACATGTGTGATTCAGAAAGCAAAACCCGCTTCTCAGTAAGCAGCCTGACATGTGGCACACATATACAAAGAATTCATACACAGACGGGAGAAGGAGGCTTGGCTGCACACTTGGATCACTTTTCATATGATGTGAGCAAAAATCCTCATGCACTCATCTTTATATTTAGGAGGTGATTTCACATTTCCAGAATCCTTTTGCAGTAGTCCCAATTGCAATGATACATCCTTCTTCTATGTATTAATGAAAAGAGATGGGTGGTTCTTAGGACACAAATAAAGGAGGAGAAACAAGGGAAGAGTGATCATGAGGAACAACCTCTCCCATCCCTGTCCCAGTGAGATGGTCCATATACTGTTGACTCTAAGTTCATTCACCTCCGTTTCCAACTTTCTTTCTTGCTGGGTTCAGATTGTCAATAGCCGATTTAAATTGCATCTCGGAAGTTCTAAAGAAAGAAGATTTGGGAGTGAATTACCCAGGGCATCTCAGGGTTTCCATGGCAAAAATGCATGTGGGGGGTACGATTCCAATGCCAGGCCTGCTGACTCCTTCAGACTCCAGGATTCACTAAATATTCTAAAATAACAGAACAAAGAATGCTTATGGCAAAAGTCTGTTAAGCACTGATGTTTGTTAGGCCAGGAAGGGCTTTCCCAAGTATAATACAGAGCAGCCTCATGGCGGCGTAGAGAAATCCAGGCGAGGCTGTTCCTTCTGGCCTTGTGGTTAATCTTTTGTCCATGAGTCTGAGGGTAAAGGCTCCAGTGGCTTTGCTTTCTGAAGAACAGACACAGTGTACTAGGACTTGTGTTTTACTGCTGTGTTTTTTACAGGGAACGAGGACACCGTGTAGACTTGTGAAGCCTGTAAAATACCAAATTGCATTTGGCAGCATGCAATCCTGAAGATGGGAGTATAACCTTTCTTTATCCCTGGGGGAATTTCCACAGCTTGTGATGATTTATATAGCTGGGGTCTTCTGTGCTTAATGTAAAGGATTTTGCCCACTCTGAAACTCCTCTGTAGCCCGAGGTGCGGCCTGTAAGGGGAGAGCCGGAGGCCAGCTGTGGGCTCAGTTCCCTGAGGCCCCCGAACAGGTGGTTTGAATTCTACTGACAGGTGTTATCTACTTCCTGTGTCAAGGACAGCAAGCTTGCTCTCTCTTGCACAGATACTGGAAACAAAATATTTCTTTTTAAGGAAAACTTTTCAAAGCCAAGCAGATTTATTTCTACCACAATCTGGAGGCTAATTCCCTGTGTGATGTTTGTTACAGCCTTAATTACACAATATCAAAAGTGCTAGCTCTGCACCTCGCAATGTGCCTGTGGAATCACTTGATTTGTTTTGGCCCAACTCTTCTCGCTTGCTCAATAATATGAATCTTGGCAGAGAAAAGGGATCCAGAGTCCAAGTTCATATGACTTGGAGTTTGCAACCCAAGGATATGTGAGGTCTGTGTGTATGTGCATGTGTGTGCATGTGTACATATGCATGTGCACGCCTGCTCACTTACCACCTTTCAAACAGCTCTGGAAGTTGGGTTACAAAAATATTTAATTTGTATATATTGGGGAAGAAAAAGAAAGGAACGAGATGGTGAAGCAGTGACCAGGTGTCTACACTGGCTGCAAAGGGTGCTTGCCAAGGGCTGTAGCTTGAGCAACCCCAAGCCCAGGCAGAAGTCAGCACCAGCCTGACAAGGAGCACCCAGGGGCAGGGTGGGGAGAGCAGAGCCTACACCCTCTGGCATCCTTCTGCACTCTTGTCGTCGGCATTTTGGCGCTCTTGTCACCTGCTGAACTCCATGGTATTGTTTGACACCAATAGGGGCACGATGGCCACTGGTTCTAGAGAGGTTTCAGGAGCATTTGCAATAAGGGCCAGGGGATCTCAGATGACAGGCAGCTCCAGACCAATGCTGTGGATGGCACCTACTGCTTGGGTGGAACGTCAGGGGTCTTCATCCAGAACCAACCTTCTTCGAGGTCATGACACAGCAGGACTCAGCCGGGAGGGTGAGCAATGACAGTGTCTGATAGGGAGTATACATGTGTGAGAATTGAGGGTTTTTTTAGTTGATTCAAGTTATTAAACAATTTTTTATTATCTGGACTAAAGTTTGCACATTCCAAAATATGTTGGAAGGAACAAAATAACTTCCGGAGAATTGAGGTTTGGTGCCAAACACTTACAAGGGGAAAATGCACAGGGGTTTTTGGAAGACAATTCTGAAAATGATACTGTAGCAACTAGTTTATAAACTGCTTTTGACCAGAAAGAAGTAAGTATAAAGAAATCTCAATGAATTTATTATTTTGAAATAATTTATGGTTTTTATATCTATTTCTAAAATGTACTCAAAGACAGGAAACAATCTTCTCCAGCAAGATGAGAGGATGAGAAAGGTTTACAGAACACTCAAGGATAAAGAGACCTACTGAAATCAAAGCACAAAGTGAGTCATAAAATAACTAAAGTTTGTATTCTACTTTAAAGTTTAAAAATTCTTTAACATGCAAAGAGTCTTGGGCATAGGAATAAAAATTAAATGGTGAATAAACTTCTCTTCCTTTCTGCACAAATTTTGGTGCTCCTGATTTCTTTGATTGTGAAAGTAACACTGTTGAAAATTTAGGAAAAGAAGCATTAAAACATGAATTCAAAATCACTGCTCCCATGACATAAAGATAATAGACCATGATGAACATTTTGGAATATTTACTTCTGGTTAAGGAAGTGTCTAACTACAAAAGGGGAATCATGTTGTTCTCTACCCACTTTTTTCATTTACATCATGGTACAAGCATTTCCTTGTGCCGTTAGATACTTTTTACAATCATGAGAGGAGGCAGGGTAACCGTTCAAATCTCTGGTTCCATGATGATTTCATCATGCAGCCTGAGCTCCCACTCTCCCAACTGCCAGCTTCAGGGTCCTCTATCAAATGGCAACTGAATAATAGGACCTTCCTCCAACTGTGGTTACATCATTGCTATTCCATGAACTCTGTTAGTGGGTATAAAGGCTTGCTGATACCATGCACTTGCACCTGTGAGCTACTGTTCTGGATGGTGAATGGCTGCATAGTGCTCCGTTGCATCAAATCATCTGCATCCTCATTCTGAAGACCACCTTTCTGTTGTTCACAATGGCTCACCCAAATAAAGAGCACTGTCTTGAATATTTCCACACATAATGCCTGGGGTCCTTTCTGCTTTCTTCATTGAACCCCCACCCCTCCAGAACAGGTTCTTGGAGTGGATTGCTGGATGGCTGTCTAGAACTGTGCTAGGACTACCTTAACAGCTTGCCATTTTCGTAAACAAATACTTTTCCACTTTTCCAGGAAGAGTTTCCCCTTTCATAATATTTATCTCACCATGCTGTGATGGGAAGTGTGTGCCTGTATTTTCATGGATATGAAGGTCTGTGTGGAAAACAGAGGGTGTGTTTGTCTTAGGCGGTTTCGCACCTCCAAGCCCAAGATCCGCAGGAGCACTCAATAGTTTGTTCAATGAACAAGTTGAATCCTCAGGTCATTTTAAATGAAATGGCTTTAGATGTGCCAGAAAAGTGTTCATTTCTAGAATGTTTGGAAAAGAATTTGTTCAGAAATCACCCTAATTATGATGACCTCCTTTCTACCGGGATGCCCACAGCTGCTCCAACACCACTTTTTCCTCTCGGCCATCCCCTTAGTCCTTTCTCTCATCCCCCGGCCCCCAGGTTTCATTTCCATCTGGTTCTTTCTATTCTGCTAGAGCACCGAAGCCTACCTTGTCCACCACAACAGCCAAAATAAGATACAACTCCAGTGCTTCTGTCACACTGGTCCCATTCTGGGTGCTCAGTGGGCACCACCAGGGATGGTGCAGAGAGAGGGCGTTTCCCAGGGAGCAGGGGGTCAGCTGGATGGTGCTGGGCTGTGGGCCATTGGGAGGCCCTCCCATATCACTGCATCACCTCCTCAGGGAAGGCTGCCTGGGCACAGTCCCATCATAGCCCTGTATACTCTTTATGAAATGTATGACAGTTTAGATTCATTGTTCACTTGATCAATTTTTTTTTTTTTGGAGACAGAGTCTCTGTCGCCCAGGCTGGAGTGCAGTGGGACAAACACAGCTCACTGCAGCCTCAATCTCCTAGGCTCAAGCGATCTTCCCACCTCAGTCTCCTGAGTAGCTGGGACTACAGGCTCATGTCACTACACCCCACTAATTTTTTTAAAATTATTTTTTGTAGTGATGGGGTCTTGCTATGATGCCCAGGCTTGTCTCAAACTCCTGGACTCAAGCCATCCTTCTGCCTTGGCCTCCCAAAGCCCTAATATTACAGACATGAGCCACTGTACCCAGCCCTGACCATCTTTTTACCTGATTCCTCTGGCATTGAAACTCCTCAAATACAAGGATTATAATTGCTTTATTCATGGATGTATCTCTGCATCTAATCTCATATCTGGTATATGGCAAGTTCTCAGTGCTTAGGGAAAAAACAGAGGGAGGGAGGAGGGAGAGAGGCCATGTGGAGGCAGGCCGCTGCCTGGAGTGGAGGCACTGTCTTGAGTTGGTTCAGGAAATGTGACATTGCCTCATGGTTCTGCAGTTGTGGCCGCTGATGTGGGCAGAGGATGACTGGCAGTTGATCACAGAGGAAGGAGCAGATCCCCAGTTTGCTTTCTCTTCCAGCTCCCCAAGGAGCTGAAACCTGAACTGGAGGAGGAAACTGGAGAGGTTTGGGTTGGATGGGAATCTATGTTCTCTTAACAATGTGGTTTGAACACTTCAGTCTTAGGAGGTGTCATGAATAAACACATGTACATGCTACTATGTATTTTTTTTCTAGACTCTAAAACTCCTCAGCTTAGGTTGGAGATGTTTTCTAAATATATATAGTAACTTAAGCTCTTGGTAGTGTGGTTGAGAAAAGAATGGATGGTAAAATCCTATCCTAGATTTGTTATTGTCTAACACTGAGACCTATTCTAAATCGTTAGCCTCTGTGGGTTTCAGATGATCAAATGGAAAGTAAAATGAAAACCTGGATGTGATGCACTCTGGAGAAGTGTGTGTGTGTCTGTATATATATAATTTATTTTTATGGAAATACAATGTATTATATACATGCATGCAATGCAAGAAATACATATATTCTCTATATATGAGAGTACAGAAACAGTTGCAATATATTCTATGAAAAGATGGCCTTACAGAAACACTCATAGTGTTTTCTATGCATATATGGCATTAGAGAAACACTCAGACTTCCATAATGAATCTCTCATTCATAAACTACTGAGTGTTTCTTTAGTGTATTTAGAATCCAGTCACATTTCCCTTGCACCCTTCCTGGAAGTGCCTGGAACTCATGAAGACATCATTGCATCATTTGGTGATTTCCTTGCCCTTCACTCGTGTCCAGAGGGTGCTCATGTCTGAGGTTGCTTTGCTCTGGACTTGCTAATTCTAAGTCAGACACCAGATTGTCCAAGTACTGCCCTCTGCCTCTCCAGTGGGTCAGGAGAAGGGAGCTGGTGGGTAGGAGACCACAGAGGATTGGTGGGGCGGCTCTGGGTGCCTCCAGAGTGAGGGGCAGCAGGATGGCCCTGGGGCTTGCATAGGAAAGAGGGCACTGCTGCCTCTTGAGTGTGCAAGGCCCAGGGTGTGTCTCACACTCACACTCCACCTCGCGCCCTGGGCCGTTGAGACCATCTGGAATGTCTCACATCTCCCGGAATTATTGCTAACCAAAACAATTTTGCTGGTCAGCCAGCTTCACAGACAGGCCACTGCATAGTCAGGCCCATCACTAATATATTAAATATAGCACCCAGTTTCCCATACACAGGCGGTTCCTTCCTTCTTCCTCTCTTCCATTAACCTTGCAGCATTCCCATGATGACTTAGAGTAGAGTTTTGTTGCTTATTTCAAACCAGTTTTAAGGCACGCATTTCTTCACCCTCTACCCTTGGGGTTTTTCCCTTTAATAAATGTTTATGAGAATGCACTGTCAACTCCAGGGACCTCAGAGAAGGGGGCCCGGGCCGCCAGGAGGTTGTGTGCTGTGTCCAGGGAAAGAGCACACTGGTTAGCACTGTCCTTCTGCTGTCTCGCACCCATGCTGCCATTCTAGGACCCTCAAAGGGAGTGCCTGTCCTGCAGGACTCTCATTTCTTTACTAAAATATCTATAATTTTCCTTTAGATAATATTTGAAGCTTAGAGGAAGGTTGAGGTCAGCTCCTATTTTTTTCTGATCTAATATTAACCTAGCCTTAATTAAGGAACTGGAAAAGAACAACTGCACATGGCCCGGCATTCAGCTGGTCATTATTCGCAGGGCAAGGCTAGTGTGGAAATGACGCTGAGGCCATGAACTAAGCTGAACACGCCGGGAGATGCGTGCTCCACGCCGACTCTGACTCTCCTGCGCAACCTGAAAGACACTGGAAAGAAATGCGGATGGGAACGTTCACCTGAACTGTCTACTTCCAGGCTTGGCTTTATGGTCAGTCATAATTTAAAATGTATTTTATATCTATTAACTTATTGTCTATAAATTTGTTTATTCACAAAACATTTATTCGGTGCCTGCTCTATCTCAGGTGTTGTAATAAACTGTGGCAATGAAAAGAAATTTAGAATTCCTCCCATATCAGTAGGGAGACAGGCTGACTCTAGTAGTAGCAATTAGTAGCAGAATGAAGGAGGAATTTGAAAGTGTGTGTACACAAATGAGCAACCTGAAAGGCTTGGGCCGGAGCATCAGACACAGAATCGGTTGTAAGCATGTGTCCTTTGTCATCAAGAACTGGCACAAGCTTTTCTAAAATGGTGGAGCAATAACCACAAAATTCCATAGAATCTATTAAGAACCCGTCCTATTCCATCAGTATGTTCTCCAAAATTTACTTATTTTATTTATTTATTTATTTATTTATTTTGAGACAGAGTCTCACTCTGTTGCCTAGGCTGGCATGCGGTGGAGCAATCTTGGCTCACTGCAACCTCCACTTCCCGGGTTCAAGTGATTCTCCTGCCCCAGCTTCCCTGGTAGCTGGGATTACAGGCCAATTTTTGTATTTTAGTAGAGACAGGGCTTCACCATGTTAGCCAGGCTGGTCTTGAACTCCTGATCTCAGGTGATCCGCCTGCCTCGGCCTCCCAAAGTGCTGGGATTACAGATGGGAGCCACTGTGCCCAGCCCCGGCATTTATTTAGTTTTTAAAAATTTTCCCAAAGGAGAGAGAATATAGGATGTTGGGCATCCTCTATGTGAAACCCTGTGATGAAGCATTTTATGAAGTCAGGAATTAATTGTCATTCCAAACCTTTGCCCCCATTTGTTAAGTTTATTGTTTTAAAATCAGATTTTCATAAGCATGAGCATGCTATATATCTAGATCTGCATCTATCCGTATCTATAGCTGTTGCAAGAATATAGGTTACTATTCATTTAGTTAGGCAAAAGATTCTGTGAATATAAGGCTAAGACAATAAAAGTAGAAGACTGTAAGTGATAGAGTTCCTAGTGGCTTTGCAACTAGACCTGTTTGGCTTGAATCCAACTTACGCTTTTTAGCTTGTTTCCTCATCTGTAAACAAGCAAACAAAAAACCCAAGTTATTAACTACTTTCTAGGTTTGTTGTGAAAATTAAAAGTAAGTTTATTCACAGAAAGCATTTAGCAATGTACCTGGCATTTAGTAAATGATTACTACATACATGGTACCTTATTTTATTTTAGCGGGTTTTAAATGAGATAATGTAAGCAGAGCATCTAAAGGAGAGATCTGTTGGGGGATCAACAGGGAATAGGAGCCTTTGCTTTCACCCAATTACATGTGATTGCAATGTGGGGTTTTATCTCTCCATATTTTTTCCTGAATTAGGCAATCTTCCTCATTATCTTGTGCTTGATGACACCATTCTCGAGGAAACACTAATTTTTGAATCTCTTAGATAAATAAGTAGAAAATAACTTCCAGATTGACTTAACTCCAATTCTCTCCAGCATGGGTACTCTTTCTGGCTGAGGGTCCCCAGTAGAGATGGTGGGGGATCCACCTTCCACGTTCTGCTCAGGTGAGGCAAGGAAGCCACACAGCTGGGCTTTCCTGTCCTCAGGAAAAAGAGGGGTCACATGCCGCTCACCACTGTGTCACCTCCACAGTGGCTGGGGTGGAACTGAGCTGCTGGTGCCGACTCTGAGGATATCCTAGACAGGATGCTTTATTCTGACGTAGTGCCAAGTGTTTCACAGGACCTCAGACTCCTTCTAGACCAGATCTAGAGCTTCACCATACAATAGGATGGTCACTAACTGCAGACGGCAATTTAAAGTCAAATTAATTCATATCAAATAATACTGACACTTGAGTTCCTCAGTCACACTGACCACATCTCAAGTGCTCAGTAGATGATGTGACGAGTGGCTCCCTGTTGGAGAGCACAGACGCAGAGCCTTTGGTCATCACAGAGCATTCATGGGGCAGCCTCAGTCTCTGGATGCTTACTCCATTGTCAGTTTGGGACAGTTTGTGCTTAAGATCCACAAATTCAAGATGCCCCACATCATGTTCAACTTCTGTTTATGCCACACAGCACATCAAATCACCTTTCTTTCTTTAAAAGCTGACAATTTCACTTTGGGTCAGATTGTATTTTTGAATTCCCTTTTCCATCTTATTTACTGAGCATCTGTGAAATAATCCAAGTGGCACACGCATTTCAAAACTTGGAGCAAAATGGAGATAAAAAGAATCTGTCTGAAAGAGTCACAGAAATCCAGAGCTAAAGCCCTCGGAACAGTGACAAAGTCTGCAGGAGGCAGCCGAGACAGCCTGGGGTAAACTCTCACCAAAGACAGGAGCCTTCCATGTACACTGCGATCGGCACCAGCAAAGGAAGTCTTGGGTGAACGTGATGAATATGCAAGTCTAGAAGAATGCCATGCCTTCAGCCAGAACAGAGGAAAATCCTTTCATCAGCTAAGAGACACCTCAGAACAGACTTCAGCAGAGCTTCCCACACTCTGCATTGGAATTCTCTCTAGCTTTATTTTCTTAGATATTTAAAAGACAGTGCCCATATTCAGGAAATACAGTATTACATAATTAATCAAGATCCTTCCTCTTGTTAAAGAAAAACAGAAAACTTTGCAGTTCACCTGAGAAATGACAAAAATGAGGAAAGAAAAAATCCTTGGTAAAAGAAAATGGAAATATCTTAAATCTAGGATTTAATGAATATTATTTAGTTGTACATTATTTTGTACTCTGTATCCCTTGAATTCTTAATAAATATGATTTTGAGATGTAAGCTCTTTTTCCTTTTGTCAATAAACTTATCTTAGGGGTGACTTATAATTTCTTCAAAATAGTTGTATGTGGAGGTATTTTAGTTTTTGGAATTGCAGAGTCATGTGGAAAACTGAAAACCGTTTTCCTATAATAGCAAGCAACTTAAATTTTGAGACACATCAGGTAATATATATGTTATATATAATACATATAACATATATAATGTGTGTATGTATATGTGTGTGTGTATATATGTGTGTGTGTGTGTATATATATACGTACACATATATATATATATCTACAGCAGACTTGGAGAAAAAGAACATTAAAAGCAGATAAAAGCAGACCAGGTGAATGAGTTTGAAATGGCACACGGAACTGGAAGCAAGAAAAGGTTGCAATCACTGCTCAAACAAGTTCATATATATATATATATATATATATATACATACACATAAATATATATATAAAACACATATACATACATATATATATATATATATTCCCTGATAGTCCAGTAAGCATTCGATAAATATGTGTTGAGTAGATGAACTGTTTGTTGGGCCCTAGTTCAATGTAACTAGAATGAGAAGTAAGCTCAGAAATTTCATGTACAGTCCGTATGCCATAGGGTCTTGGTACACAGGAAAACCTGATAGGGTTGGCTGACCTGTAAATCAGTGATGCTCAAATTCAGGTATAGATAGAATTGTAAAGGCACACAGCCCAGCTCCAACATCAATCAAGCAGAATCTCTGGGCAACTGCCTTTCTGTGACAGTTTTCCAAATGACTCTGATGCTCTATGAAATTTTAGGACTCATTGCTATTGTTGAATCAGGTGACTAATTTCAGGGATCTAAAAAGACCTTATGATCCATCATCTTTTCCTTCATCTGCCCACAATCCCCCAGCATTGGCCAACATGGCAAACTCCCATCTGAGTACATTAGAATTTAATCAGTGTGGGGCAGAGAACCTGGAACGGATAGGCTGTCCGGGGACAGTGGCAGGACGGCTGAGGGGAAAGAAAGGAAACAGGCCAGGTGTTTCCTGACGCCCTTGCTCAGTACAAGCACCGAACCTGAGATCTCAGTAGGTTTGTATGGATCTACAGAGATCTCCCTAGGTTGGGTTGCTATGGGAGCAGGTCTTTAACTGGAGGAGTTCTGAGAACGTTTTACCCTCTCTGGAACCATGAGGAAATTCTGGAGGGCAGACACGTTCTGTCTCTAGCTTAGCTCTCACTCCTTAAAGTGGGTCTGCCACCGCTGAGGTGCCCCCTTGGGTGGTCTGTGAGACTCCTGCAGCAGCTCTGCACGACTTCTGGGGTCCACAGTCCAGGACACATGTGAAGTTTTGTCATCAGCATATTCTGGGAGGCTGCGTCGTCCTATCACAGTGAAGAAAGAAGAATTATTTCGTGAGCTTTACCTAGCAGTTTACATAAATCAATTTGCAGCAGAGTTGGAGAAAAAGAACATTAAAAGCAGACCAGGTGAACGAGTTTGAAACGGCACACGGAACTGGAAGGGAGAAAAGGTTGTGATTACTGCAAACAAGTTCTTCCTTCCCTCCAAGAAATGAGGCGTGGGCTGTGGAACCCATTGCGGCTAATCGTAAACAGGTGCATCTTAAACATAGGATGCCAACCTGCTCCAACATGCTGGGCACTGGGCTTAGCTGCAGCTAATTACCCGTGCGCTCTGACCGGGCGGCCCACAGCAGCTCTGCAGGCTCAGCGGGGCGAGCGCAGGAGGCGCAGGCCCGACACGCGTGTTTAGACCTGCGAGGCTGTCGGGGGTGCGCCTGGGACTGAGCTGGGCTCGTCTTCATTTCCCTCAACTCCCAAAGCCCTGCTTGACACCCAGAGATGCTTCATCAGGATATGAAAGTATTCCACTTCTCCTAGAGAGCTATGGGAAATGTTTTTAGAGATTTTTTAAGTCCCAGAATTCTGACACAAGCCAACCCTAAGGGTATCATTTTTGTCAGATGGTCCTCCGGTTACCTCCGGGGATGATTTTTGCAGGATGACGGATTTGAACGAGCGTGTTGCCTCTTGTTCTAGTCTTCAGCCTGCGTTCTCACCTGCTGTATTTTCTGACCACTTATTCCCCTTTTGTAGGATCTATAAGTCTGCCTGGGCGAAATTCCCGCAACTTATACTCAATTCTCAGAAATGGTAAATTTCCTAACCCTGTGAACTGACTGCTAAAGGAGGGTAAGAAATGTTTTCCCAAGCTGATCCAGAGATGAGGACCCTGAAGCTGAGGAAGTACAGCATCTGGGTCCTTCTGCTGAAAGTGAGGCTCTCTCAAGGCTCCTAACTTAACTTTGTGTGTATAACACTATATTTTCATTTTCGAAAAATGTGCAGTTTCTAAAACTGTACAAGCTGAGGGTCCTTCAGAATCTGTGTCTGCCACTGGGTTGATCATTAGGGTACAACCTTTTCTCAACAGAGTCAAGACTTCAGTGTGAGAGTCTCACTGACAGTAAAACAGACACTTGAAAAGAGTGGCAATACATAAATAATATGCTCAGCATGATCTTTAAAAGATAATTATTATTTTAATATACTTTTTTATTTTAGAAGAGTTTAAATTTATAGAAAAGTTGCCAAGAGAGCACAGATGATGCCTGCATCCCCTGCACCCAGCTTCCCCTATTGGTCACATCTGTCACGATGGATAATCCAACACCTACATATTACTCACTGAAAATTGATACTTGGTTTAGATCTCCTTAGTTTCACATCTCTTTTCTATCCCGGCATCCCATCTGGGACCCCATGTTGCATTCTCTTGCCTTGTCTCTGAGGCTGCTCTTCACTGACGGTTTCTCAGACTTCCCTTGTTAGATGACATTGGCAGTTTTGAGGACTGTTTTTCTCATGATTAGACTGGTGTTATGGATCTTGGGTGCAGAGAGCTTGGAGGTAAAGTACCATTCTCGTCACATCATATCAAGGGCACATATTCTCAACATGACATCACTTCTGATGTTAACCTTGATCACCTGGCTGAGGAAGTATTTGCCAGGTTTCTCCCCTGCAAAGTTACTTCCCCCAGCTTTTCCATGCTGTACTCTTTGGAGGGAAGTCCCTCTGTGCAGCCACACTTAACAGGTGGGGAGTTATGCCCACCTGTGTAAGGAGTCGGTATCTACATAAATTACTTAGAATTCTTCTGTATTAGAGATCTATCTGTTGTTTTCCATGGATTTATATAGTCAATCCTTGATTTGTGTCATCAGGGAATCATGGATATTTGCTTTACATTTGGGGACATTTATTTTGTTGCTCAAATTGCTTTGATGTTTGGGAGCTCTTTCTGTTAGTGCTGGCATCCCCCTGTCATAGTCCATCACTGTGGGTTTTTTGTTGTTGTTTTTTGTACTTCCTGACCTTCTGGCAACACAAAGTGTTCCTGGCTCATACTGTGTATTTCTTATCTCACACCTAGAATCAGCCATCTCTCCAAAGAACTCTGGTTTCTTTTATTGGAGAACAGCATTTAAAACCAAGGTCTGGTTGCTAGGTGTGCACGATGCTAGTGGGATGTCATTGCTTCTAAACTCTCTCAGTTACAGAGTAAGGAAATATGGGTGTATATGCTAACATACTTAAACACCTATGTATAGATATTTCTATATGAAACAACCTGCATCTATATTAAGCTAAATATGAGTTCACATTGGTGTCTCCAACTCTCACCATTACCATGTAGAACATACTGCCTTCCCCTTTGCTTGTCTATAGCCTCTTGACCCTGCAGTTTGGAACCTACTCCTACCGTCTGCCATCCATTTACTTAATTGTCCAGTGTACATGAACAGCAACATTAGAATTGCTAACCCTTACTCACATGGGAGGCAGCCTTAACAGCTAGAGTATAGTCTATAGACAGTTTCTTCTACCTTTAGTCTTATAGTCCCCATTCATTTCTAAAGTAACTTTGGTGACCACCACTTTTTCCTCCAACCGTTTCACTGATGAACCTCAATGAAATTGCTTTGTAGATGTATCAAGTAGTTAGATTCCAGTCACCCTGTCATGATTCTACATTTCATCCTGGGAGCCTCAGATCTCCTAAATATGTTTTTAAAGAATTGCGGCCGGGTGCGGTGGCTTATTCCTGTAATCCCAGCACTTTGGGAGGCCGAGGCAGGCGGGTCATGAAGTCAAGAGATAGAGACCATCCTGGCCAACATGGTGAAACCCAGTCTCTACTAAAAATACAAAAAATTAGCTGGGCATGGTGGCAGGTGCCTGTGATCCCAGCTACTTGGGAGGTTGAGGCAGGAGAGTCATTTGAACTTGAACTTGGGAGGCAGAGGTTGCAGTGAGCCGAGATTGTGCCATTGCACACTCCAGCCTGGGCAAAAAGAGTGAAACTCTGACTCAAAAAAAAAAAAAAAAAAAAAAAAAGAATTGCATACATGAATGTTCACTCTGTGTTCTAAACTTCCATGATTTTGAAAAATGAGTAGGGCCATTGAGCCAACACTTACAGTATCACACAGAATACTCTTTCCACCTAAAAATATTCCTGTACTTTACCTTCCAACACCCACCCCAATCCTCTGCAAACCACCTGAAACCACTAATTTGTTTTTCCAATCTATACGGTTGCCTTTTCCACAATGTCAGGTTTATTAGTCTGTTTTCATGCTGCTGATAAAGACATATAGCAGATTGTATAATTTTTAAAGAAAAAGAGGTTTAATGGACCCACAGTTCCACGTAACTGGAGAGGCCTCACAATCGTGGCGGAAGGCAAAAGGCACATCTTACATGGCAACAGACGTGAGAGAAAAATGAGAGCCAAGTGAGAGAGGTTTCCTCTTATAAAACCATCAGATCTCGTGAGACTTATTCACTACCATGAGAACAGTATGGGGAAAATTGCTTACATGATTCAATTATCTCCCACTGGGTCCCTCCCACAACGTGTGTGGGAATTATGGGGGCTACAATTCAAGATGAGATTTGGGTGGGAACACAGCCAAACTACCCAAAAATCTCAGCTTCCTCTTCTCAACTCAGGTGTCTACCGGCTCTCTGCCTGGGTTTCCCCTTTGCATGTCGTGGCCAGAACTCTCTCAAGGCAGTCAGCTGGGCAGTATCAGGGCTCCCCTGGTTTATTCCCTGTCCCTCAGGGGCTAACGTTCTTTGTTGTCTGATGTCAGTGTCTTAGAATTTTTCTTTCAAATGTTTTGTGTGGATTTTTGCTGTTTCAGCCAGGAGGATGAATCAGCCTGTTATTCCCTCTTGGTTGGAAGCAGAAGTCCTGGGCAATGTTCTATTTGCCTTGCCTGCATTGTTTTACTTAATCCTTAATGACAATTTTATAAGATAAGAATTATTGTTATACTCAGTTTTCAGCAGAGAAAACTGATGTCCAGATAGGCAAAGTAGTTTTCCCCTGGACCCACAGCTAATAAGGAGGGGATTCAGTATTTGCTCCCTGTGACATATAGTTCTGGAGCTTGCAAGATTTGTGACCATTTTAGAGATGGTTCTAGATTAACTTCCATAAGAACATTTTTAATTGCTTTCATCATTGTTTAAAAAATGGCCTAATGCTATTACCAAAATTTGGGAAAATAAATAATCTTGGTTTCTGAAATTTCCACTGCTGTGATAAAAATGATATTTCATTGACGTAATTGATAGTGCTTTAAAGAAAGAGCTTTAGAACACTCAGGTAGTTGGCACTTTCTAACAGGCACTTATACAAAGTTTGACTTTTTAAATTTTTAAGTTCTAAACAGAGACTTCAGTCAGAGTATTATATTTAGATGAATGTGGAAAGAAATTATCTGGTAACCCAGGTTAAAAACCAATCTCTTATATCATGGGTTTAGAGGCCCACATTCAGAGGGGATAAAAACAAAAAAGTACTTTCTTTTCCGTGCTAGATAGAATGATTTTAAGTGAAATCTGAACAAGGAGAGAAGAGACCCCTAGGAAGAATGCTTCCAGCAGAGAGAACAGCCCGTGCAGAGGCCTGGAGCTGGGAGTAGCCAGGGAGGCTGGACCCCGGACCATCAGAAGGGTTCTGGGATGTGAGACTGAAGGTGCTGGGTGGCCACACAGGGCTCTAGGGGGATGGTCAGGGCAAGGCCTTTATTCTAATAGCAATGCCAGGCCATGGAAGTCAAAGGGCATTTCATAATCTATGGCCTTTCAAGTTCAATGAAATATGGTATATTGAGTCATATAAGAAGTGCCTGCTGCTGTAGTGACATCTCCTCATTTAATCCCAAGTATGATCCTAAAGGAGGTAATGGTGTCTCCATCTGGACATGTGGAGTCAGCCTAAGAGGCTGAGGGATCCGAAGCTGATGGACTTTAAGTGTGGATTTATGTCCATCCACTTCCTTCCTGTTATTTCATGCTGCATCCTATAACACCATCTTTATCTGACTCTAAGATTTTGGAAACTAAACCTCCCATGTACAAAGGTTGAGTTTCCTCTTGTGATTTTAAAATATTGAGTTTTGAATCCCTAGCACCTAGACTGTGGTATCTAAATATCATTGCTGGCTGTGTGCGGTGGCTCATGCCTGTAATCTCAGCGCTTTGGGAGGCCAAGGCAGGCAGATCACTTTTGGTCAGGAGTTTGAGACCAGCCTGGTCAACATGGTGAAACTCTGTCTGTACTAAAAATACAAAAATTAGCCAGGCATGGTGGTGTATGCCTGTAGTCCCAGCTACTTAGGAGACTGAGGCAGGAGAATGGCTTGAACCCAGGAGGTGGAGGTTTCAGTGAGTCGAGATCACGCCATTGCACTCCAGCCTGGGTGACAGAGCCTGGTAAATAAATATCATTGCCAGTGCCCCTTTGAGGATGGCTAATTCCAGGTCTGGGGCAGGAAATGTGCAAGATAAGACCAGAGCATCTTGCAATTCAAGAAATCAAGAATACTTGCAAAGCCTCCTGGGGTTTTGTCAAAAGGACTGAGGAGCCAACCTGAAGGGGTTGAAGATAGGATAATTTGTGGATCGTTAAGGATAGTAGCTTTAATAGTTTGAGACCATCAGATATTGCTCAGGAATCCTTCCCTGCTACCCTGGTCTGAGGTAGAAAGTCCCATCTGTTTGCTTAGTAAATGGAAGTTCTTCCATAGTATTTCTTTCCATCTGCACTTCCAAATTAGCCCAAAGAACCCCTAAGACAGGGGATATATGTGTCTTACCTACCAGTGGATCTTACATAGCCACTTGAGGCTGAAATGAAAATCCTTAACCCCTCTTGCAGATTAACAGGCCCCCCTTTGGCTAAAAGACCCCCAAATTGTAAGTTCCGGGCTGTATTAGTTCGTTTTCACACTGCTATAAAGAACTACCTGAGACTGGGTAATTCATGAAGAAAAGAGGTTTAATTGACTCACAGTTCCACAGGCTGTACAGGAAGCATGACTGGGAGGCCTCAGAAAACTTACAATCAAGGCAGAAGGGTGACGGGGAAGCAAGCACATCTTCACACTGTGGCAGGAGAGAGAGAGCAAAGGGGGAGGTGCCACACACTTTAAACTATCAGCTCTTGTGAGAACTCACTTACTACCAGGAGGACAGCAAGGGGAAAATCTGCCCCGATGATCCAATCATCTCCCACCCGGTCTCTCCCTTAACATGGGGAATTACAGTTCCATATGACATTTGGGTGGGGACACAGAGCCAAACCATATCACTGGCCATGGTGGGATGGGAGTCTGGTCACATCCCATTTGCTTGCAGCCCCCTTCCCCTTACTAATCACGACTAGATTTTCTCAAAAGCCAGCTTGAGGGAATGAAAGGCTCAAAGAGCCCTTGGCTTAGATCAGCTGGCTGCCCAGAGCCGTGCATGGGTCTTCTTCATGAATATTCATAAACTTTTCTCATATCCTGTTAAATATGTACACGCTGCTGCCCCATTTAGCATATTTACCTGTCTCTTCTTCCTTCTGCCTGAAGCAAGGTTCTCTAGTTTAGCCTGAGACTTTGCTTCCTGCCTGCATGTTGTAACTGCCTTAGAAATAAAGGTCTCCTTTTAAATTTACCGACTTTGTGACTCTTTTCACTCCACACAATCAATAAATATTAGTTGGATAATAAGTAAGTGAATAGACAGAATAAAAACATCATGTATTGAAATGGTTATAATAAAAGGAAAGGGTTAATGGGCTCTTACTCTTTTTAAGGCAAGGTGACCCTTGGACAGCTAAGGGAGGAACAGTCCCTTCTCTCTAGGAAAATTCACATATGCACATTACAACACAAACACAAAGTTTCCTATACAATTACAAGAGATTCAGAAATTTACAGTAATCTGTCTAACCTCCATTTTCAGAAACCATGATTTAGTGTATGGCAGTTACTTTCTTATCAGGTTCACACGTATTTTTTTTTTAATTGAAGAATGAGGAGGAATGTGTGAAGTGAAATTACTTCCAATATGATTAGAAGCCACACCATAAGATCTTGCACTTTACCTCATGTAGTGCATAACATTTTGATGGATGGCTAAAAACCTAGAGTCTAGCTAGGTAACCAAAAATCCCAGTTATCTAACGTCTTTATTTTTTGTAATACAATTTACTGAAATTAAACCTAAATTTAAAATTTGAATGATTGTCCAGAAAGTTTCAACAAGCACAGTCTCAGGGAGATTTTTTTTAAGCTACAGAATACTCACATCTCACGTATACTTGTAGCCAACTTTTCAATGCACACTTAGGGAAAGTGGTGTGGCATGATCCAAAAAGCAAATCCATACTCATTCAGTCAAAATACACCCCATTCCCATTCTTCCCCCAATATCTTGCTCAGCTTTTTTCCTCTTTGCATCCCATGGCCCATTGCTTAATTTTGATCTTGAAATCTTAGCCACGTCTGACAGCTGAGTCTTTCCATATGCAGAACTGAAAGCACATCTCATGGCCAGGTTTGTACTCACAGAACATTATCTACATAGAAGTTGCTGTTAACTGCTGTGGATATGACATCAGAGAGAATGTATGTTATTCACAGCCTGAAGACGCACGTAAGATTATATGAAGCCCCTGGCCCTTTGGATGTCTACAATACTCCATAGCTGAGGCCCCTTGAGCTTACATTTCATTTACATCAAAGGCACATCAGAAAACATAATAATGTTCTCTGGAGCAGATAGTTGTCTTTTGATTAGTGCGTGTGTAATGTGTCCAGAAACCCCTGAGCTTCTGTCCTTGACCAGTTTAAAGATAATTTAGGATTTCAATGTGGGTTTACACAAGAAAAATTCTAATTGAACATTATAGAACATAATTGCAAACTATATTAGAACATTGTAAACTGCCCCCCTCCCATTAAAGCCAGTAAATCCTATGTAGTGAACCTTATTCCAGGCTACAGAAGTGCTGTTTCCATAACTCTGATGTATTGTAACAACAGACCTTTTTCTATTAACTGTTCAGTTCACTTCGGTTTGTTTCTCTGTTATGGCGTCAACTTACAAATATTCCCAGGAGGATACACACTCAAGGCTCAGTGTGCAGAGGGATAGAACTTTGAAGTGAGATCTATCAGGATGATCAATTTCAGTCGCTTTGGTTTCATGGGGAAGAGATCACTAAATCAGTAAAGCACACAGCCAGTTTCTAAGGGTGATTTTATTATTAGGGGTAAGGCTGAAATTCTATATCAAAGGTCTAGGCAAGAAGATGTTTGTTTAAACGACTATTTTCTTGTTCTCTTGCCTAACAATGGGTGAGATTCTGGGAAGGGTTTGAGCTAGTAGATGATGCATCTTTGATTAAGCCGAGAATATCTATAAGTTGGTGATAAACCCGTTGGCCCATGTTAACCTTTGGTTTGCAGATCTTATTGGTGCATCAAACATACAACAACTCAGTTAGCTTTCATCACTTGAACTGTGTTCTCTGACACCCAGCAAGACAGTTTTCAGCCAAAAAGCAATTAGTAGTTTTTCGAACAATAACAACAACAAAGGCAAAAGAAGAATGTTCCATTGTTTCACTGACTGCTATAAATCAGGAACTTTCAGTGTCATGAGCAGGATACACAAAAAATACACAATGGTGCCCAGCCTGACTCCCTGCAGGATGGTCTCCCAGCACTGCAATGTGGAAGATGGCCCCGGGCAACCCAGTGACCTCACACTCACTTAGATTTCTTTGGAACAGAATGTCTCATTTGCAAATGTGAAAATGATGATGAAGTTATTTAGGGTCTGAAGGGAGTTTGGAGTTTTGAAAAATGGAAAGGAAATGATCACAAACAGCAGATAAAAAGCTGAAGGGTTTTTGTTGACTCCTTGTTCTGCTCCCAGCTGGGGGAGACGAGGGAACAGCAGACTCCTCTCCCCTTCCGATTCAGACTTGATAAGCAGGCGGTGTAAGGCTGGGGCGGCCTGAGCATGAGACCTCCTCCTCATTCTTGAGTCCCTGAAGTCGAGATTTGTGTCTCTTTGGACGCGGCCTTAACCAATTCACATTTGAGTTTCCCAGAGTTTTTTCCTCAACAGTAGCCATATACATATGTGGATGAGGCGCTATCAGCTGCATCCTGGGTTTCCTACTGACGTTCGGGTGACGCTGAAATGACAGTGCTGTCTCCGGGCTCGCTGCTGGCTTCTGTTTGAAATCATCCCCTCGTTTCCATCGTGGGCACCTCTCACCGGTGTCCAGAAGTCTCTTTTGGCAGGCGAGGCGGGTTTCCATCTTCCCTGTGCCTCTCGGATCTAACTGGGCTCAGGAGTTTATTTTCCTTCCTTTCCTCCCACCTCTCACTCCTTCACTGCAGGCTCTTAAAGACAAACTCTGAATGTGATTAATGGTGGCAGAGATTGGGAACATAAAGTGCAAGCACTGGAGTGTTTATTTGTTTAAGAGAGTTGCTTTGGGGCTGTTTCTTCATGCAGCTACATGGCCACTAGAAGAACCTTGGCTCTGCTGTGAGCTGGAAGAGTTCTTCTAAGAGTGCTGAAGAGAAGGAGAGGCAGGAGAGAGGCTCAGTCTTCTGAGTAACTCCTTTCCATCTTTAGCATAATCTTTTTTTTTTTTTTTTTTTTTTTTAAGAGATGCCCAGGCTGGCATGTAGTGGTGCGATCATAGCTCACTACTGCCTTGAACTCCTGGCGTAAAGTAATTTTCCCACCTCATCCTCCCCAGTACTTGGGATTAGAGGCATGGGCCACCACACCCACCTAGGATAATTCCTCTTTCAACCTTTACAGGGAGGGAGATGCATCTTTTGTGAGGTTTATCTCAATGTTAGCAAGTCTTGCAAAGGCTGGCGTCTGACTGCTGGATTGAAGTGTGTCATTGGATCAGTAGTGGGGGAAGAGGTCTTAGCGAAGTTCGAAGTGAAGTGGAAATGTTTTTAGTATATGTTTATCATATCACCAGCTATGTTCAGGAAAGGATTCTATTCAAATTTTGCATCTGGGGCTCCTCATTCCCCAGATCTGTTCCTCAGCCGACTTGATGTAATTCCCCAGAGAGAGATTTCAGGATAGCACGTTTCTTTTTAGAAACAAAGAGAGGGCAGCAGTCTCTCCAGGCAGTGACTCCTCAAATGCCCCCCTGCGTCCCCACGTGGCTGTGCATGCGCCTGTGTTCCTCCGCACGACTGAGGCCAGGTGTCATGTGTCAGATCTGAAGACTGCACAGCAGGGGAGGCCACCCAGGTACATCAGTAGCTCCTTCTGGAGGCGAGGCCTTTGGGCTGGGGCAGGTAACACACATTTCATGTGTGGTATGGGAAGGAGGAGAAGTTCACAAGTGTGTCGGCTAGATTTCCACCAGCTCATTATTTGTTTAGCTCAGATATTAATAGAGTTTATGTAACATGTTTGAATTTGGTACCTACACACTTGAATGGGATTTCTTGAGTTCACCTGTCTGGCTTTCCTCACCCTGAGCTGCTGTGCTGTTGGTCACCACTGGGCAGGTGTGGCCTGAAGGGTGAGCTCCTGCTTGGAGCAGGTGGTCTTGTCTCACTCAGGAGGCTCCCTTGCTGGAAGTCAGGCTCCCTGTAAATGCAGCCTCTGCACTTCATGACTTCTCTGCCACGATGGCAGTGTTTTCAAGGGAAAGACACTAACGTGTTCTCCTTTATTTTAATGTTTTTTCTTTCATATTCAACATGATGATTACATTAGCTCTATATTCTGCCTTTGCAAAGTGCTCCCTTCTGTTTTCCTTATTTGAAAAGGTTTTGAGATTGGAATAAAGTGATTCCTCATCGTGTTGCCTTTCTTGAGAAGAGGGACTATGGACTCTTTCAATTATTTATTTGCTTAGGCAACTTTAAATCTTTACTCTTTCTCCTATGTATGCCACAGTAAATGCTGACAAACTACAGGAAGAAATAGAAAAGTTTTAACATTAAATTTCTGAGGATATTTCTTCCCACACTTAAAAATCTAGGATTGTTATTCTTCATAGGTTGATTGCCAAACAGTTCTTTAAAATTATAGCATTTGCTTCCTGTTTTCAAGGGTTATCTGAAATCAACTATTCAAATATAGACTAGTTGCAAAACACAGAGCTTAAATTAGACTTTGTGGGGACTGTAGGGACAGCTCTGTCCCAGGGCAGGTGTGGAGGCTCCAGCATGCAAACACAGCTACTACATTTGTGGCAGGGCCTGACCCCCACAAATACCCCCACCCCACATGCTCCAGGCTAATGTGAGTGTCCACAGGCCCCTAACCCCCTCCTCAGCTTAGTGTCATTGGGGCTCTGAAATCCAGAGGTCAGACTCCACTCAGGAGGTCTTGGTGGTTCTCCTGGAAGGTGAGTGATTGCCTGAGTTCTTTTATACATTTGTTGCCTCCAGGTAGAAATAAAGAGAAGAAATTGATGTTCCTTCACACATTTCTTGTGTGGATCATATCTTCAAGGAAGGTATGATCTTTCCTTGTGACCAGACATATTTATAAGTATTCTCTCCATGTTACATTTTCTGTAGGAGGCTGTGTATCAAATTACTGTATTATTGCCTTTCCATTCAGTGGCAGGGGCACATTTTGTTCTCATTAAGAGTGCTCTTATATACTAGACCCAGTAATTGCTCAACAAATAATAGTAACTGAATTAGTTCATGGTTCTGATAATGCCAGAGATTTCCGGGAAGAAAGGGTCAGTGATACAGAATGGATACATGTGGTTCTGTGAGCAATCTTGAGTAGGTGAAACTGTTGCATAGTTATCTCTCTCTGTAGCCTAATACTGAAATGCCAGCCCAGGTAATTCCATTTATTCAACACTAAAAACACCAATGTGATATTGATATTAATGGTCTGATCATCCCTCAAGGCAATTTCCTCTCATTTGATAATGGGGCCACTGGCCACATAGTTCTCCAGCAGTGTCAGTGTGCAGACATTACCACTGAGTGACCAGCATTATTTGCAGATTTTGTTGGCTGGTCCCCAAAGCCCTGCTGCTTTACTTCAAGGGCAAAATGCCCCAGACACCATACATGCAGCAGTCTCTTCACTCAAGATGCCTAAGTTCTTACCTCCCATCACTAACTTACTTCCTGTCAGGTGCTCAGCTGGTCAACGTGCTGGATGGTGTCTTCTGTGTATTATAGCAATGGTACTGTTAGGGAGCCCTTTCACCTCAGTTCACTGCATATCATCTGCTTGGATAGCTTACTGTGAAGGATGTCTCCTGAATAAGTTAATTCCTGTGTGTTCTTGTAGTTCCATGTGTCTGTGGCTTGTCAAGAGAAACCATCCACATTGGGTTTCTCATCTGAAACCCCAACAGCACTTAACTGGTGAATGTAAGCTGCAGTTCTGCTATCTGGCACAGCCTGAATGCATCATCTTGCCACGTGGCCTGGTCTGGCATGGGTGTGTGTGATGATGCTCCCATAGCCAGCCTTGGCTACACACTGGCTGTATCCCTGGGGTGCCTAGGGGCCCGATGAATCGACTGAAGGTACATTCCTCACTTGCTTCTTTTCATGACCTTGGAATTCAGCACTGAAATTACTGTCTACACATCTTTACTTCCCATTCCTGATTCACTTGTGGTTGAACATCTGAGGGCATTAGACCACAGGAGAGTCTGTATTTAGCTCCAGGAATATTCTGAGGGCTGGGCACCAAAGCTGGTGGCAGCGTGAGTGTCCACAGTGCTGCTCTGCATTCCACCCTGCAGAGGTGGGCGTCTGGTGACCTGAGTGGCGATGAGGAGCTGGCTTCCCAGACCATCAGTTCAGAGGGGGATGCATCTCCTTTGTCTCCTTCTCACCTGCAGGCCGTGTGTGTGTCTCACAGCTCAGTGGCTCAGCATGACTTTGTTTCCAGACATACAATTGCTGTGGGGTTCGTCGAAGAGTTAGGAAATCCTTGTCATTCCTCATCACTATTAAGCAATCAGTTTCCCTGGAATCCTACTTATGTTGGACCAGATAAGCTGTCAGCACTCCAAGTGGCCTTTCACTGATGTGCAGCCCCTTGTCCCCTGTTTACTTAGAGCCTGCCTAACGGTCAGAAACTGTCAGATGTAGTGGGTTCACGGGTTGTCTCCAATCCGCCAGCCAGGCCTCCCTCAGGTGCATAACTGAAGGGAATAATTGGAAGAAAATACTAAAGGATGTGCAGATTGACTAACTCCAGTGGGGAGAGTGAGAAAGGAAGTCTGCATTATGGGTACCGCAGCTACACAAAGCTCAGAGGACCGGCTGCATCGCTTGGCCTGGGGCTGGCTTTCTTCTAGCAGATAGAGACAGAGAGCAATTAGCGTTTGAAAGCATAAGCAAGCCAATCTGTTTTGTTTATACAGAGAGTTTCCCCCAGAAGTGAGGCAGAAGCAGAGACATCAGTAATGAGCACATGTGTTTGGAAAGAGTATGAGGTACTTATAAATATTATAGTGGCGTCGCTATAGTTAAAGGTCTGGCAGCATTTCCATTATAAACTCTCAGTGTCAGGGGTTTAAAACTCAGCTGTAAAAATTCCAGGCTACAGCTTGGCATCCCAGGCTCTGCCTGGGAACCAGGCCTGCATCCGTGACCTCCTGCAGGTCTCTGCTGGTGTTCCCATGCTGTGCTCCTTCTGTCTTTCTGCCTCTGGTCCTGTTTGCACCAACTAGGGGAGGAAAGAGCTGACTCTCGAGCTTGTATGGCAGGGTAAGGCCTCCTCGGTTATTGGAAAGGAGAAGCCAGACAAGAGGTATCCACTGATTTCATTGACCTCTGTTTCGAACTAGAGCTTGGTTTGCATAAGACACCTTCCAGTTGTTACAAGTGGCTCCTGTGAACCACAACGCCAAGGGCCAGATATCACTGGACATGCAGTCAGGTTAGGAAAATGCAAGGACAATCACACTAATACCTGACAGCCAAGCATTTCACTTGTGCGGCTCCCTTAAGGTCGTCCAGCCATTTTAAGGGAAATCCCCGAAGGCTATCCAGGAGACTGTACTCTCCAAAAAAGGCACTGTACTTTGTCTTTGGTCTATAAAGCTAACGGTCCAAAAAATTGATTAGCAAGTTGGGCACAGGGTTACTTGCAGACAGTTAAAATAGATGTAGAGAGTTCCAGAATTAATATGCAAACCATCTTGGCTAACACGACTTTTGAGAGAAACATATTTCCCCTCATTTTGTGATAGCATCATGTGTGGAATTTAAATCAACAAATGCTCTTTCTATGATGAGCGTTAGCCTAAACCGAAGACCAATCAGAGTGACGAGCATCAGTCTCCAGGGAGCGGCCACATCCCGTGATCTGTGAGAGAAGGGCTCACCTTGTTCTCCAGATGGTACACGGATGGCTGTGACTATACAGAAACTGTCTGGACCTTGCGGGAAGTGGAGGCTGGAGGCAAGCTTTCCCCTGCAATCTCATCTTATCTAGTGCTAGCAACACCCCCCCTTTTATCATTACATTATCCCCGCTGTTGTTGTATCCCTGTAACAGCTACACATTTTCCTCTTGTAATAGACTGACATGCACTGTGTTGCCAGAGATATCCTGAATTGTTAAGTTAAAAAAAATTTTTTTTTTAAAGATGATCTTGCTCTGTTGCTCAGGCTGGAGTGCAATGGTGTGATCATAGCTCACTGCAGCTTCAACCTCCTGCGCTCAAGCCATCCTCCTCTCTCAGTGACCTGAGTAGTTGGGACCACAGTCATGCATCACCATTCCTAGCTAATTTTTATTTATTTATTTGTTTAATTTTTTTTAGAGATGGAAGATTCTTAAGATAATACTTCAGAAGGCTTAACAAAGCCTAGGAAAAGAGCCAAACAATTTATTTGGGACCCGAGACTCCATGAATTCATAAGAGGTCAAGTGCCAGTGTGAAACTTAAGAAAACATCTTCCTTTGTCCGGGCATAGTGTCTCATGCCTGTAATCCCAGCAGTTTGGGAGGCTGAGGCAGGCGGATCACCTGAGGTCAGGAGTTTGAGACCAGTCTGGCCAATATGGTGAAAACCTGTCTTTACTAAAAATACAAAAAGATAGCTGGGCATGGTGGCGGGCACCTGAAATCCCAGCTACTTGGGAGGCTGAGGCAGGAGAATCACTTGAACCTTGGAGGTGGAGGTTGCAGTGAGTCGACATCATGTCACTGCACTCCAACCTGGGCAACAAGAGTAAAACTCCATGAAAGAAAAGAAAAGAAAAGAAAAGAAAAGAAAAGAAAAGAAAAGAAAAGAAAAGAAAAAGAAAAGAAAGAATCTTCCTTCTGTTCTCAGTCATGGAATCCTATTTGATCCTAAGCTAATGTCACTCTCCAAATCAGCATATTATGTCTACATGGGTAGAAACAATATTTATCAAAGGGAAAATTTCTAAGAATCATTTGCTACAATCATAAAACCATTTGCTGTTTATTCTGTTTTGTGAGAAACTGGATTTAATCAAGGTATAGTCAACTGATTTAAATCACTAAGAAAGAAAGATATTTGCTGTTAAAATGGACACTTCAATCCTAGCTGAGTCCACAGTATAAAAAAGTAAGAGACAAAAGCCAAACTGTGTGGGTTAAACATAGTAAGCTTGGGTTTCCAGCCTTGCTCTTGGATGCTTTGGCTTCAGGTGAGATCTGAGGAAGTACAGGATGAGGGCTGAAGACGCTGCTTTCATTACAGACAAACTTTTCCCTCAGTGGCATAGTGAAGGCTGGGGCTGGGGCGGGCATAGAAACCATGCTGAATCCAAAATAAATCAGGAGTAAAATTCAAAGTTCCCTTTTGGGGTGGGATATAATAGATTGGAATATTTTTAAAGAAAATTGAATACCTTGAAACATGCTTCTGTTTTTGTGTGTGTGTGTGTGTGATGGAGTATCACTCTTGTTGCCCTGGCTGGAGGGCAGCTGTGTGATCTCAGCTCACTGCAACCTCCGCCTCCTGGGTTCAAGTGATTCTCCTGTCTCAGCCTCCCAAGTAGCTGGGACTACAGGTGCCCACCACCACACCTGGCTAATTTTTGTATTTTTAGTAGAGACGTGGTTTCACTATGTTGGCCAGGCTGGTCTGGAACTCCTGACCTCAGGTGATCCACCTGCCTCAGCCTCCCAAAGTGCTGGGATTACAGGCCTGCGCCACCGCACCCAGCCAAAACACGCTTCTTATCTGATCAGGCGCAGTACTTTCTGTGGCTATGCATTGCTGATGAATTGTACGTTTTTGTTTTGTCTGGAGACAAGTGAAGGATCCGTGGGGTTTTCAGGTGGCATACCTGCCCTTCCACCCCTTCCTCTGGGCTTGCCCCCTCCTCTTCCAGAAGCTTCCTTTACCATCTTCACTCTCATCTTCACTTCTCAGCATCATTTTTAAGGACCTATAGCCAGCAAGATACATGAAAACCTTTGGACGATTACTTACAAATGAGCGCAGCAGGCAGACAAAGCAAGAGGGTGGCAGCACACGGCCCAGGCTGGGCCCAGGGTCTCAGAGTCTTGGGTCTTCACAACTCACCTGCGGTTTTCTCCCACAGGATTGTAGGCCTGGCACACAAAGACATCTAATTGTGTGCAAAACCTACACACACCGTGTTGATTTGGGTCACACACAGAAAGCACTGTTACTACATTTGTTTTGTAATTAATAATGGCTTGAAAAATTTGTTTCTCATTCTTAATGAATTTTTCTTTGAGGGACATTTGAAATCTAGTATTTCAAGCTTAAGTCTTGCAAATTTATTTTAGCTCTTTGCAGCAATACTTTTCTACCATATTAACGTAACAGACACACCCTTCTCAGCAGAGCAGTCACAGAACACATATTTCCTTTCATGAGCCAAAAGATTAACATCGTCTTCAAATAGTTCCTGAACTGATTTTTTTTTCTTGTACTGAAGATGCGGATCAAAACGACAGTACTTTACTCTAGCTACTATTTGTTTCTTTTTCTACCATGCTGGAAGAATGAGCCTTTAATCCTAAAGTTCCCCAGTGCCTCAGGCCATCAATAGTGTGGGAGATCCACTTAAGACTATTTTTTATTGCTTTTTTTTCTTTTCATGGTAAACAACCAAGTTAGGGATAGGCCGGCAGTTCATCACTGGGTAAAGTTTTAGTAGCTGCACATCTGTGGATGGCTATGAGTAATCATCTCGCGCTGGTTAGGATTAGGCTGCTGGAGGGGGCACCCCTCAGGCTTTCAAGTACAACGGACCCACCTTGACCTTGGAACATGGGGGCCTGCACACCTTCCATAGAAGAGCAGGGAGCTTAATAAGGTTTGTTAAATAAGGAATGCAATTTGTAATCACTAGTTGATTCTGACATATTATAAGACCTGAAATCCTGTTTTCTTTTGAAGACTGCCTCTTTGTAATACCATAGCTAAATACGTATATTTCTCTACATGGAAGGTCTGTATGTTCCCTACAAAGTGTGGGAGCTTTGTAAAGTGTGATTCCGGGGAAAGTGCTCACAACCCTTGAAGGCCGTATGTCCAGCGATGGAGAGCCATGTATGGATTTGCCTCCGGTAAGTGCTTTACTACCAGACCTCTGTGTCACAGTTTTAGGCCCTTTCTACCACAGGATTCCAGTATTAATCTTCAAGTTTTAGGAGTTATATGTAAAAACTGGAAAAGATGATAAAAGAAAATTGTAAGGTAATTTATTTGAATATTGGAATTGGACATAAGTTGAGCTAATGTGACTGTTTTAACCTAAAGAAGAAAAGGCTACATTTGTTTTCAAATATTTGGATGACAAAATAATGTAGCATTTTACAGAAAACAGATTAAAGAGATAGAAGAACCAGTCAAAGATTGAAATGGATCATGTAACAAGTCCTGTGCATGCTTTAAACTTGAAAATCAGAAACAAGATTTGCAATAGTTTGATCCTGCCAAGGCCTTTTCAGTACTAGAATTTTAGGGCAGTTTTGGCTAAATATATTTTCTCCAAAAGAACAAATATTGCTTTCGGACATTGGGATCACACAGGAGATCATAACTATTTGATAGTTTGAAGACATAATCATTGTTACGTTAGTAAAAATGGAAAAGTACATATTTCTTACAAAAATCCTACAACTTGGAGAACTGCCAAGTACCTGTTGGCCGGGAAGGGAAGCTGATCTGACCGGCGTGCTTCCTTCCCTTGGTGTTGTTTTCTACAGAAATAGAGTAAAATGCCTCCCACAGTGCCACTCCTCCACTGTCAGGCTGGAAGCGCTCCTAGCCCAGAACAGAAACAAAAATGATGTGCCCTTTGTTGATTTCTCCTCATCGTCAAATGGCCAGTGGCCAGGAGGCAGCCCTTGGCAACTAACAATTAAATCGGAAATGGCTTGTGGTAAATATTTCCCTTCAAGGCCCTTTTCCTACCACAGCACTGGTCAGGTTCAAGATGGACATACTCAGATGACTAATGTGTGGCTTTCCAATGATTTGAGCTTGTCTCAGGGATGCTGTGAAAATAAATTATTGTTTTCCCCACATTTAAAAAATTGAGACCAAAACTGATGAGGTAACCACCTTAAAATATTTTTTAAAACTCCACAAATTCAGATGAGCGCAGTGGCTCACATCTGTAATCCCAGCAGTTTTCAAGGCTAAGGCAGGAGGATCACTTGAGGCCAGGAGTTTGAGACCAGTGTGGGCAACATAGTGAGACCCTCATCTCTACAAAAAATAAAAAAATTAGCTGTGTGTGGTGGCATGTGCTTGTAGTCCCAGATACTTAGTAGACTGAGACTAGAAGATTGCTTGAGCCCAGGAGGTTGAGGCTGCAGTGAACTATAATCGTGCCACTGCACTCCATCCTATGTGACAGAATAAGACTTTGCCTTAAAACAAACACAACAAACAAAAATCCACAACTTTAACATCTCATAATATTTTATTTTTAAAACCTTTCTTTAATGCAAGATATTAAGTTGTGAACACAAAAAGATAATGAAACAGCTCAACGTTGGAGAAAAAATTGCATAAGCCAGTGCCATTCAAGATGTGATGGATATGGAATGTTTAGAAAAAGATACACCATCAACTTTTCATTATGTGGTTGCAATCCTGGGGTTTGTGCTAGTTGGAACCTGTAAGAGGGATCAGCACTAAAATTGTATAAAATTAATACAAATGTATAGTATCCTCATCATTAAGCTTTTGTCTATCTTCAACTTTGTTTCACAATGCTGTTTATGACAATTAAATTACTAATGTACTTACTCAAGCTAGGAAACCTTCTTGAGAGGCTTCCCATTTTTGGACTTAGGTTGAATACTGTCAGTTGCTTTGCACGTCTTTGTCCATCTGACATGTTGCATCTTAGGATAATATTCACTGGATAGGACATTTCTGTAAAATTTACTTTTTTTCTGAGTCAATAGCCTCTTTGCCTTCTCAAATGCATCATGTTTTCTACTTACGGATGTTGGAATCTACTTAGTCTTCTAAAGTTTTGCGTAATACAAATTATTAACCATTGTCATCTGCACAATGAGGAAAGTAAATTAACATCTTAGATATTAGTATACTTTATAAAGTAAGCATTTCTTGATCTTTTTAGAATAATAGACTATATTTTCCCATGCCGATCCTCCTACCTACATGTTTTACAGGTGTGTGAGTAGCAAAAGTGAAGAAACGAGAAACAAGTTAATTAGCTTGCTTTCTTACTGGCTGACTGCCTGTGCTTTTAGCTTATTCTCTGAAATTCTGATTGATCTAATCTTGTAATTTAACCTGCTTCATGGCAAACTGGTATAAAATCTATAAAAACTATTTATCACAATTGTTAAAAGTGGCAGAGGTGATGGACGCACATGTTCTTTATACCTCAAAGTTTTTAGAAAATCTTTCAACTGTCTTAAGTCCCCACATAGAAGAAAACCCCACCAAGCCTCCTTCCCTCTTCAGGGTTTCCCTCAGCCTGGAAGGAATGGGAGTTTCTGCCTCAAGACCGATCCTAGGTTCATTCCCATTTTCTCACCCAACAGAGTCCTGGCATCTTGGCTCCCTGATGTTGATGACTGAAGACACAGGTTGTTACCTGTTTCCATTTTTTTAGGTGGAGTACTTCTTTTTTCTTCTTGAATGTTCAGAAAGTATGGTCAAGTTAGACTTGATTTTATCTTGCAAATGTCAATATAGATCAAACAAAAGATTGAATATGAAAATGGATTTATGATTTGGAGAGAATCATAAATCCAAATATGATTTGGAGAGAATCATAAATCCAAATATGATTTGGAGGTTTGGTTTGGTGATTCTGTTGGAGGAATTCTGAGGTGAAGATTAAGAAGCATGCTATAGGCAAGATACTTAATGGAAGGACAAGAGGTAGATGGAGCAAAAGAAAAAAAAAATCCTTAAATCCGAGAGTTAAAACAAGGTGGTGCTTATAAAAATCATATTTGCAAGGGGGGAGGAGCCAAGATGGCCAAATAGGAACAGCTCTGGTCTACAGCTCCAGGCATGAGCGACGCAGAAGACGGGTGATTTCTGCATTTCCATCTGAGGTACCGGGTTCATCTCACTAGGGAGTGCCAGACAGTGGGCGCAGGTCAGTGGGTGCACGCACCCTGCGCGAGCCGAAGAAGGGCGAGGCATTGCCTCACTCGGGAAGTGCAAGGGGTCAGGGAGTTCCCTTTCCTGGTCAAAGAAAGGGGTGACAGACGGCACCTGGAAAATCGGGTCACTCCAACCCCAATACTGCGCTTTTCCGACAGGCTTAAAGAATGGCGCACCAGGAAATTATATCCCGCACCTGGCTCAGAGGGTCCTACGCCCACGGAGTCTCACTGATTGCTAGCACAGCAGTCTGAGATCAAACTGCAAGGTGGCAGCGAGGCTGGGGGAGGGGCGCCCGCCATTGCCCAGGCTTGCTTAGGTAAACAAAGCAGCTGGGAAGCTCGAACTGGGTGGAGCCCATCACAGCTCAAGGAGGCCTGCCTGCCTCTGTAGGCTCTACCTCTGGGGGCAGGGCACAGACAAACAAAAAGACAGCAGTAACCTCTGCAGACTTAAATGTCCCTGTCTGACAGCTTTGAAGAGAGCAGTGATTCTCCTAGCACCCAGCTGGAGATCTGAGAACGGGCAGACTGCCTCCTCAAGTGGGTCCCTAACCCCTGACCCCTGAGCAGCCTAACTGGGAGGCACCCCCCATCAGAGGCAGACTGATACCTCACATGGCAGGGTACTCCAACAGACCTGCAGCTGAGGGTCCTGTCTGTTAGAAGGAAAACTAACAAACAGAAAGGACATCCACACCAAAAACCCATCTGTACAGCACCATCATCAAAGACCAAAAGTAGATAAAACCACAAAGACGGGGAAAAAACAGAGCAGAAAAACTGGAAACTCTAAAAAGCAGAGCGCCTCTCCTCCTCCAAAGGAATGCAGTTCCTCACCAGCAACAGAACAAAGCTGGACGGAGAATGACTTTGACGAGCTGAGAGAAGAAGGCTTCAGACAATCAAATTACTCCGAGCTACGGGAGGATATTCAAACCAAAGGCAAAGAAGTTGAAAACTTTGAAAAAAATTTAGAAGAATGTATAACTAGAATAACCAATACAGACAAGTGCTTAAAGGAGCTGATGGAACTGAAAACCAAGACTCGAGAACTACGTGAAGAATGCAGAAGCCTCAGGAGCCAATGCGATCAAATGGAAGAAAGGGTATCAGTGATGGAAGATGAAATGAATGAAATGAAGAGAGAAGGGAAGTTTAGAGAAAAAAGAATAAAAAGAAATGAGCAAAGCCTCCAAGAAATATGGGACTATGTGAAAAGACCAAATCTATGTCTGATTGGTGTACCTGAAAGTGACAGGGAGAATGGAACCAAGTTGGAAAACACTCTGCAGGATATTATCCAGGAGAACTTCCCCAATCTAGCAAGGCAGGCCAACATTCAGATTCAGGAAATACAGAGAATGCTACAAAGATACTCCTCGAGAAGAGCAACTCCAAGACACATAATTGTCAGATTCACCAAAGTTGTAATGAAGGAAAAAATGTTAAGGGCAGCCAGAGAGAAAGGTCGGGTTACCCTCAAAGGGAGGCCCATCAGACTAACAGCTGACCTCTCAGCAGAAACTCTACAAGCCAGAAGAGAGTGGGGGCCAATATTCAACATTCTTAAAGAAAAAAATTTTCAACCCAGAATTTCATATCCAGCCAAACTAAGCTTCATAAGTGAAAGAGAAATAAAATCCTTTACAGACAAGCAAATGCTGAGAGATTTTGTCACCACCAGGCCTGCCCTAAAAGAGCTCCTGAAGGAAGCACTAAACATGGAAAGGCACAACCGGTACCAGCTGCTGCAAAATCATGCCAAAATGTAAAGACCATCAAGACTAGGAAGAGACTACATCAACTAACTAGCAAAATAACCAGCTAACATCATAATGACAGGATCAAATTCACACATAACAATATTAACTTTAAATGTAAATGGACTAAATGCTCCAATTAAAAGACACAGACTGGCAAATTGGATAAAGAGTCAAGACCCATCAGTGTGCTGTATTCAGGAAACCCATCTCACGTGCAGAGACACACATAGGCTCAAAATAAAAGGATAGAGGAAGATCTACCAAGCAAATGGAAAACAAGGCAGGGGTTGCAATCCTAGTTTCTGATAAAACAGACTTTAAACCAACAAAGATCAAAAGAGACAAACAAGGCCATTACATAATGGTAAAGGGATCAATTCAACAAGAAGAGCTAACTATCCTAAATATATATGCACCCAATACAGGAGCACCCAGATTCATAAAGCAAGTCCTGAGTGACATACAAAGAAACTTAGACTCCCACACATTAATAATGGGAGACTTTAACACCCCACTGTCAACATTAGACAGATCAACGAGGCAGAAAGTCCACAAGGATACCCAGGAATTGAACTCAGCTCTGCACCAAGCGGACCTAATAGACATCTACAGAACTCTCCACCCCAAATCAACAGAATATACATTCTTTTCAGCACAACACCACACCTATTCCAAAATTGACCACATCGTTGGAAGTAAAGCTCTCCTCAGTAAATGTAAAAGAACAGAAATTATAACAAACTATCTCTCAGATCACAGTGCAATCAAGCTAGAACTCAGGATTAAGAATCTCACTCAAAACTGCTCAACTACATGGAAACTGAACAACCTGCTCCTGAATGATTACTGGGTACATAACAAAATGAAGGCAGAAATAAAGATGTTCTTTGAAACCAATGAGAACAAAGACACAACATACCAGAATCTCTGGGATGCATTCAAAGCAGTGTGTAGAGGGAAATTTATAGCACTAAATGCCCACAAGAGAAAGCAGGAAAGATCCAAAATTGACAACTTAACATCACAATTAAAACAACTAGAAAAGCTAGAGCAAATACATTCAAAAGCTAGCAGAAGGCAAGAAATAACTAAAATCAGAGCAGAACTGAAGGAAATAGAGACACAAAAAAACCTTCAAAAAATTAATGAATCCAGGAGCTGGTTTTTTGAGAGGATCAACAAAATTGATAGACTGCTAGCAAGATTAATAAAGAAAAAAAGAGAGAAGAATCAAATAGATGCAATAAAAAATGATAAAGGGGATATCACCACTGATCCCACAGAAATACAAACTACCATCAGAGAATACTACAAACACCTCTACGCAAATAAACTAGAAAATCTAGGAGAAATGGATAAATTCCTCGACATATACACTCTCCCAAGACTAAACCAAGAAGAAGTTGAATCTCTGAATAGACCAATAACAGGAGCTGAAATTGTGGCAATAATCAATAACTTACCAACCAAAAAGAGTCCAGGACCAGATGGATTCACAGCCGAATTCTACCAGAGGTACAAGGAGGAACTGGTACCATTCCTTCTGAAACTATTCCAATCAATAGAAAAAGAGGGAATCCTCCCTAACTCATTTTATGAGGCCAGCATCATCCTGGTACCAAAGCCTGGCAGAGACATGACCAAAAAAGAGAATTTTAGACCAATATCCTTGATGAACATTGATGCAAAAATCCTCAATAAAATACTGGCAAACCGAATCCAGCAGCACATCAAAAAGCTTATCCACCATAATCAAGTGGGCTTCATCCCAGGGATGCAAGATGGTTCAATATACGCAAATCAATAAATGTAATCCAGTATATAAATAGAACCAAAGACAAAAACCACATGATTATCTCAATAGATGCAGAAAAGGCCTTTGACAAAATTCAAAAACCCTTCATGCTAAAAACTCTCAATAAATTAGGTACTGATGGGATGTATCTCTAAATAATAAGAGCTATCTATGACAAACCCACAGCCAATATCATACTGAATGGGCACAAACTGGAAGCATTCCCTTTGAAAACAGGCACAAGACAGGGATGCCCTCTCTCACCACTCCTATTCAACATAGTGTTGGAAGTTCTGGCCAGGGCAATTAGGCAGGAGAAGGAAATAATGGGTATTCAATTAGGAAAAGAGGAAGTCAAATTGTCCCTGTTAGCAGACGACATGATTGTATATCTAGAAAACCCCATCATCTCAGCCCAAAATCTCCTTAAGCTGATAAGCAACTTCAGCAAAGTCTCAGGATACAAAATCAATGTACAAAAATCACAAGCATTCTTATACACCAGTAACAGACAAACAGAGAGCCAAATCATGAGTGAACTCCCATTCACAATTGCTTCAAAGAGAATAAAATACCTAGGAATCCAACTTACAAGGGATGTGAAGGACCTCTTCAAGGAGAACTACAAACCACTGCTCAACTAAATAAAAGAGGATACAAACAAATGGAAGAACATTCCATGCTCATGGGTAGGAAGAATCAATATTGTGAAAATGGCCATACTGCCCAAGGTAATTTACAGATTCAATGCCATCCCCATCAAGCTACCAATGACTTTCTTCACAGAATTGGAAAAAACTACTTTCAAGTTCATATGGAACCAAAAAAGAGCTTGCATCACCAAGTCAATCCTAAGCCAAAAGAACAAAGCTGGAGGCATCACGCTACCTGACTTCAAACTATACTACAAGGCTACAGTAACCAAAACAGCATGGTACTGGTACCAAAACAGAGATATAGATCAATGGAACAGAACAGAGCCATCAGAAATAACACCGCATATCTACAACTATCTGATCTTTCACAAACCTGAGAAAAGCAATGGGGAAAGGATTCCCTATTTAATAAATGGTGCTGGGAAAACTGGCTAGCCATATGGAGAAAGCTGAAACTGGATCCCTTCCTTACACCTTATACAAAAATCAATTCAAGATGGATTAAAGACTTAAATGTTAGACCTAAAACCATAAAAACCCTAGAAGAAAACCTAGGCAATACCATTCAGGACATAGGCATGGGCAAGGACTTCATGTCTAAAACACCAAAAGCAATGGCTACAAAAGTGAAAATTGACAAATAGGATCTAATTAAACTAAAAAGCTTCTGCACAGCAAAAGAAACTACCATCAGAGTGAACAGGCAACCTACAAAATGGGAGAAAATTTTCACAACCTGCTCATCTGACAAAGGGCTAATATCCAGAATCTACAATGAACTCAAACAAATTTACAAGAAAAAAACAAACAACCCCATCAAAAAGTGGGCGAAGGACATGAACAGACACTTCTCAAAAGAAGACATTTATGCAGCCAAAAAACACATGAAAAAATGCTCACCATCACTGGCCATCAGAGAAATGCAAATCAAAACCACAATGAGACACCATCTCACACCAGTTAGAATGGCAATCATTAAAAAGTCAGGAAACAACAGGTGCTGGAGAGGATGTGGAGAAATAGGAACACTTTTACACTCTTGGTGGGACTGTAAACTAGTTCAACCCTTGTGGAAGTCATTGTGGCGATACCTCAGGGATCTAGAACTAGAATTCCATTTGACCCAGCCATCCCATTACTGGGTATATACCCAAAGGACTATAAATCATGCTGCTATAAAGACACATGCACACGTATATTTATTGCGGCATTATTCACAATAGCAAAGACTTGGAACCAACCCAAATGTCCAACAATGATAGACTGGATTAAGAAAATGTGGCACATATACACCATGGAATACTATGCAGCCATAAAAAATGACGAGTTCATGTCCTTTGTAGGGACATGGATGAAATTGGAAATCATCATTCTCAGTAAACTATCGCAAGAACAAAAAACCAAACACCGCATATTCTCACTCATAGGTGGGAACTGAACAATGGGAACACATGGACACAGGAAGGGGAACATCACACTCTGGGGACTGTTGTGGCGTGGGGGGGAGGGGGGAGGGATAGCACTGGGCGATATACCTAATGCTAGATGATGAGTTGGTGGGTGCAGCGCACCAGCATGGCACATGTATACGTATGTAACTAACCTGCACATTGCGCACATGTATCCTAAAACCTAAAGTATAATAATAATAAAAATAAATAAATAAATAAAATAAAATAAAAAAAGAAAAATCAGAAAAGTTTCAGGAACAAAATAAACATCTAGATTTAAAAAAAATCATATTTACTTTGTATAAAATTTTATCATCTAGAATTTATTAATCAGTAAAACTGTAGGTATCCTTGATGCCAAAAAAGATTAAAATTCTATTTTTTCTAAACAGATTTTTTGTTTCATTAATGTTTTCATGCTATAGAGAATCTGAGTATAAAGTCACCTAACTTTTAAAAACACATAGAGATCATAACGTAATGTCCCAACACACAGGGGCTCAGTTTCTTTGGGCCCTGGGCCTGTGTGGACACTAGAGGTTGGGTATAGAGGGAGAGCTAGAGAAACACACATGTAACCACTTTCATTGTGAACCCCCAAATGAGGAGGCCTCCTGGGAAAAATATAGTTTCTTTGCAAGACTTCAAGATGCATGTATCTGAGCATATCACAGAATCAGAAAGTTACTCTCATCTTGGTCAATACAAAATCTCTATGACTAAGGCACCTGGCATGGGCTTTATGGGTTCTAAAATCACTCGTTCTTCTACGTAATAGGATAAATGTGGCAGAAAAAGTGATGCCCTTCCTTCCATTGAACCATGTGACCTCGTTAGTGTTACTTGATATTATACAACCAGGTTATTTTGGGCCCACTTAAATATGTTTATTTTGATTACTTAGTTTTCTGTGGTAATTTCGTGATTATTTCTTAAGATATCCAGAAACGTACTCGTCCATCATGCCCATGCTCTTCATAGTTCTGATTTGGTAACCATTTTATTTTAGCTAGAAGATGGGTATTTCAATAATTTGAAATGAGTTAATGTGAGCCTAGATCCCAATCAGATCTAACATTTTAAGTGCTCATAAAAATGTGAAACCCTGCAATAACATTAAATCCCCATATGCAGAGGAAAACAATTCACATTTTTGGGGCACTGGTAGTGAACTTGCAGACATTTCTGCCTGGATTGTCTGTTAAGCCTCCTACTATATTAATGTAGCTTTGGAAGAAAAGGGCGAAGTTAGGTTTAAAATGTCACATTCAAAACATTGTGCGTATAAGAAATATAACCCCAGGGCCAAAAGTCACCAATGAAAAGAAATTACACTGGTTGTGTAAACACTGTGTTCTTGAGGCAAGGAGGTGATTGTTTTTTGGTGTAAAGGAAAAATCTATTCCATTAAGGGAGGGAGGTGAGGCCTCCTAGAGAAGAGCTGGGAGCGTCAAATTAAAGAGAGGCTGTGGGTGGTACCGGTTTGCATGTGCCTGAGGGAGGCATAGCTGGGCTCGGGGTCAGGCGCCTTGCGCTATGTTAAGACAGGCTTTCCCGTCTCTACAGCTCCTTCCGGTCTTTTCCTAGCAGGCTCTTTAGTTCACCACGTCGCAAATGGGACGCTGCTTCCTTTGGGCCTTTCCTGACCCTTCCATTGTGGATCAGTCTTCGTTTTATGAGCTCCTTTAATGCTTTGTGTTGATCCCTCAATCGCAATGGCAGCTACAAGGATGTAGCCTAGGGCACGTGCCCAGACTGTGCGGCTGCCCCGCTGCCCGGTGAGTGGCTCTACTGCGCTCTGCCCGAGGCGCCTTCTCATGCAGCTCCAGCGTTCTCAGGAAGCACTTCTGCCAGCAGTTTACAAAGCATTTGACAGCAGGGGATTGGCCTCCTGCACAGGAAGTGTGTGGCTGATTACAATCGTGAGTGTATAAATAGCTCAGAATTTAGAATTAATATTCAAATTTGTTGAAAATTGTTGAGAAAAACAAACCCATAGTTCTCAGGGATGGATGCTCTAAGGAATAATAGAATGGAACTGTTCTAAGAAGCCTGCCAATGACCTGTGGTGTAAAGCCACTAGGTAGAGTCATAGGCCACCTCCTTCTCCAATTTTAAGACATAAAAATGCAGGTGACCCCTTGTGTAAGGTCAGTGGGTCACATCCACAGACACCTCTTAATCTTCTGGTTCTAGATTGTTCTAGAAGAAAACGTGAGTTAAGTGGAGCCCAGTCTCATTTCTGAGGCTCTGCAGGTTTCTTAAGCTTATATGGAAGCCACTTTTCCAACTACAGTGGGATGTGTTATGGACGTGGGTACTCCTTGGGAGTCGATGTGGTAATATATGTGAATGGGCTTTGTGTCCTCAGGAGACTAGAAGATATAAAAATCCAAGGTATTACTGTAATTACTTGGCCTACAGTTAAATTGAGACTGTACAGCTGTCTCTTGGTATTTATTCTCAGGGAGTTCATATGCTGTCTAACTAAGGAAATGGGAAAACGGTAGGACACCCAGTCCATGTTTCTCGGGAGTGATTTATAAAGAGTGCAATGGAGGTGGAGAAAAGCTCACTGTTTAATACAAATATTTTTTTCATTTAGGCTCAATTATTTTACATAATTCTATTTCTCGTTGAAGTCTGTGAATAGATGCAGCTATTTTCTTTGCTAATCAGTGACCTGAAGTTAAAATGAGTGGAGAGGTTTTATGCACAAGTGTATTAGTTTTGCTTCCTCCATTTCATGCTTCTCTAAAAGCCAAAGTCCTTGAACAGATGTTCCTGAGATTTTTCCACAATGTAAATAAGTGACCCCTAGAGAAAGAGAAAAACCATAGCATGGAAAGTTTTTGGGAAAAAATACTTTGTTTTTCAGAAAATTATAAATGAAGGTAAATAAATATGAATATGATGAGAATATTTATGAAATTTAAACTTTAACATTCTCTTCCTAATACCATAATAGTGTGGTTTTATTTTTTTACAGATATATCTTTTGTAATTTTGGTCATCAGAAATGAAAATTTGTTTCTCATTTGTTTTTGACTTGAAACTCTGCTTTATTTTGTATTAAAAGATTAAAAAATCTCATTATTCGTGTTTCCATGACAGCATAAGATTTTTTTTTTTTAAATCAGTATTTCTGAAAGTTGTACGGTATTTTCAATTGCATACCTAGGGAGAAATTATAATTACAGTTTCAAGAGATGGTTTGGAGCTTAAACCATCTTAATATTTGCCAGTAGAACTTTAAGTCTATTAATTCACTGAAAGACAGATTTTACTTTCTCAACCCTGAACCTATAATTTTAAACTTTAGTCAAAACCATATATTCTCTAACCTGCCATTGAACTTTCTTGGGTGCAAGCATATTACCTGTGGAAAGATGATAGCTTGCAAAAGACTCTGAGGGAAGGGGAAATATGGAAAAGCAGGTACGGAGCTTTTGAAATATTGAAAAGCGATGGAGCATTTGACTTGTTCGTAACTAAATGACTCATGATTTGAACTAAAGTGTATTTGCCCCATCCCGCTGCCACTGAACGCAAAGCCATACAGAAACAAAGATGAGATTTTAACTAAAGGAACTGAGATTCAGAAAACAAGCTAGTCCAGAAAACAAGGGTCACTGCCACTCCACTGCTGTCTCTCATCTGTTTTGCAACATTTGTGGCATCTATCTTCTGGGACAGTTATAAAATATGGGCTAAGGAGGTGAAGTTGCAGGGATGGTAGAGAAATAAAAAAGTGGCAGATATACAAGAAGGGAGGAACTAGTGCAAGTAAGAAAAACGTAGAAATCCAATTTTATATCGAGCCGATTGCTCTGGGTCTCATTGACCTTGGCAGGACTCAAAGGGTCATATTTTACGTGGATGAAGCATCTTCAATTTCTCCTGCATCTCTGGAGCATGCAAATGTTTTTTTCTATCCCGCATCACTACATTCCTTCTATTCCTCAAAGTTCTTTTATATTAATAGATGTTTCTTGACATCAAGACATGTTTCTTGACATTAAGACGTGTTTCTTAATGTTTTTTGAATCTGTCTTGACATGATCTTTTTTATTATTAAAGAAAAGTACCTTTTTGATTTTGCCTGAACTTTTGAACCTCTAGCCTCTGGTATGATACTAGAGCTTTCCTGACAAATTCTCCACTATATTTTTGAAATAGAATAACATAATTAACTGAGTTTATGAGTCACATGAAGTCATCGTCCTCAGATGTCATCATTAAACATGATGGTGCACCTCAGTGTTCTTTTCTTGACAGATTCTGACTTGGGGAGGTCATCCTGGTGGGGTTACTGCACATCTGCACTGGGCAAGTGTTTCTAGCGGGATCATTTGCTTGACCTCATCTTCCCATTCCTTATTGGGAGCTGTGTTAATTTAGAGAAGTACACTCAGATGGAGTTAAAGATAAGGGAAGTGGATGGAAACACATTCTGCCTAGAATACTTCTCAGCAATCACATATGAAAGAATGCACAGCTCCCTGGCATGCTCCCGTGTCCCTGGTTTGCTATCACCAGCTGCTGTGCCCCCCAAGCTGTGGATAATATCATTTTCTATGTGTAAGAGATCAGGCTGACTTAATCCTTCAGGCTGCAAGTGATGATAGCACTTTGTCTTATAGGAAATTTTTCTAGATGCAACATACATTTTTAGAGTAGCTTGGGCCACTGCTTTTCACATCTTTGGCATACAGACAAAAATTAGTAAAGATTTATTGAGTTGAAAATAAGAGAAAACTCTAACAATAAAGACATTTAGCATCTCAGAAAAAGAAGTCCAGAAATAAGACAGGTTTCAGGTCGGTTGATTCAACACTCATGGGTGTCTTAAAAACATGAGGATTTTTCCCTTTTTGTTTTATTGGCTCTGTCAAATAAACAATCTTGTTCATGTCAAAATTTCCCCAGAATGGTCACTGCAATTTCACATTGTCCTTTGAGAAATTATGCCAATTAGAGAGATATGTATATGGCTTACAAAATGAGGGGAGGAATGTGTGGTGTCCAGGTACAAAAGACTGCGAAGAACCCATGAAAACTTGTCAGCAAGCATTTGTACAATATCATGTCTCCAGAAAACTCAAAAGATCAATCAATTTCAAATCAACTAACAGTGTTTAGAAGATTTTTTAAAAGGTGACAATAAAAATATTGCCCAAAGGAAAAAAAAAAAAACAAACAAACCAGGTTTAGTTCATCCCTTCCTCTGCCTTCTGTGTCAACCCATTCTCACCTCTGAGAACAAGGTGTTTGCAGCCCTTTCAGGTATCACATCCAGACCAAGGATGTCCAAAGACAAAAAATGGGCTATATATCCCAGGGTCTCCTTAGGAGTACAGAAACATTTCTCAGAAGCCCCCCAGAAAGTCCCGTTTTACATTATATTGCCCAGAAATGGATAACTTACCTAGAGAATCCATTGGCAAGGTGAATATTACCATTATCACTGTCTTAGACCAATCACCACTCACACCTAGACTTGGGGAAAGGGTAAGCTTACCCATAGTGGTTGACATTTAAACTAAATATGCACTCTGCCTTCTGAGAAGAAATTGAATTGGAGACAACCAAGAGTAACTGCTACACTCACAAACAATTTTGAGGAATATTTCACAGAGATCTTCAAAGTTATCTAAATCCCCAGATTCAAACCACAGAAGGAATTTTATATTTGAAAATAAAAATTCTGGCCTGCTTTTGTGTATCTATGTCCAGTTACTGCTATGTGATGACTGTATTTCATAGACACCCATTGGAATTTCAACATTTTCGGATATATTACCACAAAACAAATATATGCAAATTAATAGTGAACTATGCCTGAGTAGAGAAGAAGCTAAATGCCTCTCATTTACAAAACCAAATTTGTTTCTTATAAAATTTCTATGGCATAGATATTAACCCATTTTTCATGTAGACAAATTAAGGCTTAGAGAAGATAAAGGCTTAAACAAAGTCTCATGGCCAGTAGGAATCCAGATTCAGTTTCTTGATATTTTGAAGATATTAATTGAGTTAACATAATCTGGGCTTCAAGTTTTTTATATAATATGCATATTCAATGTTGCCAGTTACCGATGGTTGGATGCAAGTAATCCATTTACCTTTACTGATCTGATATGGTTTGACTGTGTCCCCACCCAAATCTTATCTTGAATTGTAGCTCCCTTAATTCCCATGTGTTATGGGAGGAACCTGGTGGGAGATCATTGAATCATGGAAGTGGTTTCCCCATAATGTTCTTATGGTAGTAAATAAGTCTCACGAGAGCTGATGGTTTTATAAGGGGAATCCCCTTTCACTTGGTTCTCATTCTCTCTTGTCTGCCACCATGTAAGACATGCCTTTCATCTTCCTCCATGATTGTGAGGCTTCCTCAGCCACATGGAACTGTGAGTCCATTAAACCTCTTTTTCTTTATAAATTACCCAGTCTTGGGTATGTCTTTATTAGCAGAGTGAAAATGGACTAATACATGATCCATATTCTCTTGCAGGAAGGGCTTAGTATGTGCATATAAAATAAAAATCCTAATATTCACAATTTGCCTTTCTTGGAGGTGGTATTTGCAAGTTCCACAAAAGGGCAAGTAGGATGTGCACAAAGCATTCATCTTCATCTGTAGGTAGTATCATCATAGGTGTTAGTTACAGAGCACTTTTCCCCTGGGCAGCTTCAAGCACTCCTTGGAATTTACTCTGGTGAATACTCTTGTGATTAGTATTACTATCCTTCCCTTTTGATACGTGATAAACAAATGGAAGAAACACAAATGTACTGAGTTGTCTCGTCTTTCACATTGCATAGGCTAGTGAACTGAAAGAAAAGTGATGTGATGGTCCTCATGGAGCAGGGAGCTGGTTGGGCTGGAATGAAAGTCAGCCCTCTCCCTTTACTGCCTGAGGCTTTCTGTCGGAGTTCAGGCTTCATCTGTCCGTTTGAGATGGCTACACAGAAGGGGCCACCATATCTATCCTGTGTGCCCTCATGGAACTTAGCACCTTACTGGAAATGCAGACACCTGCAGCTCCATGGTTAAGCAAATGTGTGCTGTTGAGCCAGTGCTACCCATAAGAACGTCTGTGCAGATAGATGCACAGGAGAGGTGAGTGTAGTGGGGGTAGTAGGTGGGGATGCAGAGGCAGTTGGTGGGGATGCAGCACCATCCCATGTGGCGGCTTCTAGATGGGGAGCTGTGGATGGTGGCCCAGTGGCAGGGTCTGTAGCCAGGCAGAAACATGTGTGGCCAGAGGGGAGAATCAGTAAAGTAGAAACACAGGAGAGACTGTGCCGCCAGGACACCCTCCTGCTGCCTACTACTCTGCCAACTGCTGGGACATAGCCACCTTTCTATCTTGATTTCTTAGTATAATAAACCTCTAATAATCTCAGTAACACTAATCGTATCAGTCCTAATAACTAATGATGGGAACAACAGCATTATTGATAACCAAGCACCATACAGAGTTAATTTACAAGCATGACCTCATTTTATGATCACGACCAGCCTGGGAATTAGGCCTCATTATCCCTACTGTGTATATTAAGAAACAGAGCTTCTAAGAGAAGGTGACACTTGTTCAAGGTTGAGCAATCATTAAGTGATAGAGTCGAGTCTTGCACCCCGTCCATTTGATTCCCTAATTAAGGAATGGGAGTTCTAAATAAGCACACAGACACTCAGTTGCCCTACAAATATGGTCTTTGAATAACTTTGAGTGACTATTCCTTTCTTAGTTATTATCTGAACATACAGACCTCATTCATGCTGGCTGCCCATTTATGATGCCTTTTCCCATTAAGACTGACCTTGATACAAAGAATAAGACAAACAGCCCATAAAATCCTCCTGTCCAAAACCACCTGGTTGAAGGCAGCATTGTGGGGTAGGCAGAAGATGAGTGGTCTCTCCCACACCTGCGGTCATCAGCAAGGCCAGCATGGCTCCACACCGGTCTGTTGACTGCTCTCCTCCACTTCACTACATTTCACTGCATCTGCCACTCCCTACTCCTACTCCTGGAAACTCCCTCCTCCCCTGGGCTTCAGACGCCAGCAGAATTCCCAATAGCTTGGCTCTGGAGTCAGACAGACTCAGTCCTGGCCCCCACCTGTTCCCAGGGATGCTGTCTAGCCTTACAGCTCTGTGCCTACTCTCCTTGCAGCAACAAGAGAAAACAGCAGGACTTGCTGCAGAGGTTCCTGCAAAGACTGGGTGGCGTGCTTGTCACAGTACCTGGTGAACCCTGCAGTGCAGGGAGCACTCACTCCTCCCAGCCTGGGGGAAGGGGTTAAGAATGAGGGTCACTGGTCAAAATGAGAAAGCAGGCATGTGGTCGTCTGTGCTAGTGCCTGACCTCTTCCTGCAGCAGAGGATCGTGGGAGTCATTGTTGGTCCCTCCCCTCTGTTCTGAGATGGCAGAACCCCAGTGGCATCAAAGAAGCAGAGACCTGAGGGGTAGCTGTCTGCCCTGTGAAGCCTGAGACCCCGTGTCTGGGCAGCCCCTGCACTGGCCACCACCTGGGAGTGCGTGGATCCTTCTAGTTAATGCCTACTCCCAGATCTGACGTGGAGTATTGTTTATTGCAGACATCCATGTCTCTGTCTCTCCAACCAGACCTCCTGGGTGGCTGGAGGCAGGGGAGATATTTATTCTCAATGACATATATAGTAGGCATTCAGTAAACCTTAGCTGGACTGGTGAATTATCTTTCAATCACTCTTTGTACCTGTGAAACCATGTGAAAGAGAGAAACGTCAGAAGATTTCTGCCTGTTGTATTAATTCCTTCAAGGCAGAGATCCACAAACTTTTTCTCTAAAGGGCCAGAGAGTAAATATTTAGGCTCTGTAGGCCATCCAGTCTCTGTCAGAACTACTCAACGCTGCTGTTGCAGTGCAAAAGCAACCCTTTACATACATAAATGCACCAGCCCTGCTATGTTCCGGCAAAACTCAGTTTACACAAACACGGGTGGGCTGAGTTGGCACAAAGGCTGGAGTCTGTCTACTTCTATTGGAAGGGTTGCCACAGAGCTTTTAAATTTGGTGCGGTAAGAAAATTTCCATACTGTGTGTCTTCCAAACATAAAGCCTTCAAGCAACTATGCTAACCCTGGGGGCAGGCTCCACATATTCATTCATTCATGTGCTAAATGATTCTGGGCCCTCCCATGGCCAAGTGCTTTCCCAGGTGAAAAAGAAACAACCCCGAAGCTATAACTTCAGGCTCCTAATTGGTCCCGAGAGGCATGCCCCAAGAAGCCTTTCTTTGCTCAAGATTTCAATTCAGTTGATCCTCTGGCTTTTGAATATTTCCTCAACTGGTATGGCTTCAACTCAATGAGTCCTCAATGAGACCCCTCACTGCAGCCTTGTCTCTGTTTTGGGGACATGCTTTGGGCTTTCTTGGGCAATGCTCCTTTGGGACTGTGCTAGAACTGGCAGTGGGACCTTGAACCCTTCCCTGCTCCACTGGGCTGACCCTGCGGTCTGAGTTCCTGGGAAGAAGCAGACGCTAAGTGTGTTGGAACATCCCTGCGCTCTCTCTGCTGAAAGAGTACAGTATATGTAGGTGTATTTATACATATATGTATAATTTTTTTAAATTACACTAAAATTTTAGGATAAAAAAATCCTTATTTAAACAATTGAAATGATGAGATATGTAAGATCAGTAACTGTTTAGACAAGAGTATAATTTATTTTATTTTATTTATTTATTTTTGAGACGGAGTCTCCCTCTGTTGCCCAGGCTAGAGTGCAGTGGCACGATCTCAGCTCGCTGCAACTTCCGTCACCCAGGTTCAAGCAGTTCTCCTGCCTCAGCTGCACCCACTGCCCTGCCCCAGAGTAGCTGGGATTACAGGCGTGCACCATCATGCCTGGCTAATTTTTGTATTTTTAGTAGAGACAGGGTTTCACCATGTTGGCCAGACTGGTCTTGAACTCCTGACCTCAGGTGATCCGCCTGCCTCAACCTCCCAAAGTGCTGTGAGCCACCACGCCCGGCCCAGAATATAATTTAAATGGACATATGTGAACAATATTTTTTGATAAGCAATACTACTGAATAGTGAGATTTAAAACATTTTTCAGTATAGTCCCAGCATTTTGGTAAATTATCTTTTGGTAAATATCACCTAAGAAATTTATTTCTTCATTGGCAGTGTTTTTTCTGCAAACACAAAATATCCCTTACTGTTTCCTGAGGAGAAATATTTAGGCAAATAGATCTCTTTTAGATTGGCTAGAATTTTCATACATAGAGAAAAACTGAAAAGGACAGGTAGCCAGTGGTGTGCTGGTAAATGTATAACAACCAGATCTTCAGGAAAAAAAGTGTGCATATATATGCACATAATTTTATTAACCATCATCTATGTATAAAGATGTACTGTGCACAAGTTGCAAACAATCATAGCATATATGATAATAAAACATACGCTTTATCATAAATTCTGTTTTATCCTCACAGAATGCTTTTGTTGATTTTGCTGAAATCTTGTTTCTGTAGCCAACCTAGTGTTGCAGCTGATGTGCCGATGTGACTTCGACATGAATGTTGGTTGATATTTTCCTAATAATACTAACAAGTAAGGTGCAAAGGAAACAATGAAGATGTGTGTTGGAACGTCACTTGCTCTTCAATGATGTGAGCTATTTATTTGCTGAATTGGATAATGGGTTCTGAACAGAGGAAGAATATTCTCTCAATTGCTGTGCTATTTCACAACGTAACAGCTACCTACACAACACACTTTTAGGTTTAATGTGCATTATACACATTTTATTCTTCACTTTCATAGGTCTAAGCAATGCATGAAGCTATACATAAAGCTCTGATCTGTGGCATTTGCTGATTCCGGTGGTGTAAATACTCCCACCATGGCGGGTTTCATGATATGAATGAGACACCACGAGCTCAGAGCTGGAATGAGATGTGCGGTAGCTTGCTGTTAGACTGTGCTTCCACAACACAGATACCAGAGACCTAGAACATGCTAAAGTGGAGTAAAATATGGACAAAGTAGTGATTTTTGAGTTCTTACTAACTTTGCATTTAATATAAGTCATTAAGTTATAGGTCTATATAATTTGACATTTAATAATGGCAGAGTTTAACAAAAAGCTCACATAATTCCTGATGGTTTAATAGGTGTTTTTTTTTTTGTAAGCCATTATGAGCTAGTTCCAGCATACTATTGTTCTTTGCCAAATATATATTTTCTACTGAGGCCGTGATTACTGAGCTGAGTTTGCTGAATGGCTCAACAATTAAAATGAGAAAAAACTTTTAAAAAATTGTAACTTTTTTTTGCTGAAATATTCACAATGGCTCCCAACAAGATATGTTGTGTGCATTTTTTCATGGACTTACTTTAGAAACTCATATTGCTTCTGGTGACTCTTACTGTATCAACATAAGTATACATATTGCAATAATGAGACAACTCATTGACCTAATTACTAATAGTTCATATTGGGGATTAATATTGACAAAACTGCAATAATGAGACAACTCGTTGACCTAATTACTAATGGTAATATTGGGGATTATATATTGACAATAATGCAATAATGAGACAAATCATTGACCCAATTACCAATAGTACATATTGGGGGTTATATATTGATTCTATATTCAGTGAACATAGAATTACATTAAACATAGACTGCAAAATCCATGAGTGTAAGGACTGACTCCTCTAAGTTCTTGTAAAATATCATGTACATGTATTTGGTAATGTATCTAAAATTATTATCGTCTATCATCATGATAATGTGTAATTCAGATTTAAGCCACTTAACACAGGTAAAATTAATCATGAGGCCAATACAAAAAATATCTCACCTGGGCAACATAATGAGACACCATCTCTACAAAAAAATTAAAAAATTAGCTGGGTGTGCTGGCATGCACCTGTCGTCTCAACTACTGGTGAGGCTGAGACAGGAGGATGGCTTGAGCCCAGGAGGCTGAGGCTGCAGTGAGCTGTGATCAAGCTATGATGCACTCCAGCCTGGACTACAGAGTGAGATCCTGTCTCAAAAGAGAAAAATGTAGAATTTTGACTGAGTGTTGGCACAGAGTGATTATTGAGTAATTACTCAATGAATGAATGTAGATAGGAAAAGAATACACCATATATTAAATCTTTGAGTCTCTAGACTACTTTAAGATTTGCTAGGAGGTTGTCTAATTAGTCAAGTGAAATTAACACAAAGTAGTTCTTTCAGTACCCACTTCTTTCTGTTCTGCTTCCTTGTAAGACATTTGCTACTTGATTATGAATTAGGATGGTCGTGAGTGTTGGGAGTAAAAATGCCCCAGGTGCTCGGTGTGCAGGAAGTGTAGGGTGATGAATAGATAGCGTTCAAAGTGGATGAACTCCAATAATGATCTGCTGGAGGAGACGGAAAGGGGAGCCCTGTCTCTGGAGCAGAGACTTTGCCTAAGACCTGGTCAGTCCCATTGCAGATGCAATCTGGGGCCAGGATTACGTGTGTGTGGGGCGAGCCCTATGTGCTGGGGTGGGGCGGCCCCTCCTCCAGCCTGTGCCACCTCGTCACCGCTCTGCAGCAGGCCTGCCCAGGCTCATCTGTGCAGGTGTGGCCTGCAGTCAAATTTAAGCAAAACAGGTACCCACTTTTCTTTTTTTAAAAAAGAGAAATAGCTTTCTCCCTAACTTTTTCTTTTGGTGGGCGACTTGTATTTACAAAATTGGATTTCCCCAGTGCGTCCCACCAGTGGGGTGGGACGCACTGGTCTGTGGTGGCATGGGTGCCACTGGGTGTTCAGTGTGGGTTCTTGTTGGGCTGCTGGCCTGTTAGGAAGGTTTGGGACTGCAGCGGTTACACTGCTGGCAGAATCCCCTCTGACCTTGGCTGCAGAAGCAACGGCTGGGCAGAGCAGGTGCTGTCACTTGGCTTTATGATCCCCTGCCAAAAAGACACAGGTAGTCCATGGGTACAACAAACACAGCTAATGAATTCAGGAGGAGACTGGGCCCAGCCCTCCTTGGCACTGTTAAACCTGAAGCATCAATCACTGTGAAAAGCTGGCTTGCTCAGTTCCCATGCTATAAGCGGGGTTCCCAGATCTCCTCCACTCCAGTGAGTCCTGTAGTTCGCTTTAATTGTTCTGTCTATAGAGAGAATATATAATCCATTTATGGTAATAGGAGGTGAAGCTTGGAATCTTTCACAGGAACAGGTTCCCATTCTAGAACAAGTGACTGCTGGAAAACAATCCTGATGGTTTACCCCTTCATGCCCCTCCCCTCAGCTGGAAACAAAACACCCCATGAAAACAAACAAAATCATCACACATACATACCCACACCCCCACCAGGGACACATGAGGGGCCATGACAACTCTGAAGTGTCCATTTCACAGGGTGGTTGATATATTTCAACAAATTTCATTAAATCGCTATGGCTTTTAAAGAGATCTGATAAAAAGGAAGTTAGATTATTTAAACTGGCCAAACATAAGAATTAACTAAGCCTTTCTATGAAAAACAGCTTAAAAGTGGGGTAAGTGTCAAAGGGAACCAAAACAGTATCAGAGAAAATGCTTTTAAGATATGTTGCACTAATAATATTAAGCATGATACAAAGAATAGCTGAACACTTGAGACTGCTCTAAGTACCAAACGTACTGATGGAAAATTACTTATTTGCTCCTCTAGAATCAACATCGTCATCCCAAGTGGGAGACCAGAGTCTGTAATCTCAGAGAGGCTGAGTTGCTGCCCTCCAGTGTGATGTGAGAGATGAGTGTTGGGGACATAGCAGATGATAGCCTCAGTTTCCCTATATTTGTAGAAGAGCAGTAAAGACCCATGCACCTCACCAGTGTAGAAGAGGAACTGGAAGGGAGGGAGGGAAGGCCTTCCAGCCATGGGGAGCTGCCTGAGCAAGGCTTCCCGCTCTGCCAGGCTAAGGAGGGCAGGCCAGGCAGCTGTCGCTCACATGCTCTGGCTTGCATATTTGGGAGGGGAAGAGCGCCTCCTTGCCAATGCGCTGCAAAGTGCTCAGCCATGAGAATTGCCACAAATCCTGTGGAGCATGCGCCTTTGGAAGCATCAGGCTGGAGCTTTGACACGCAAAAGAATGTTGGAAAGCCAAGTGGCCCTTGCCAAGGTTTTAGAGCTGGGATTTATCAAAGGCTTACCTGCCACACTACTCATAAGGAGCTCCAGGTGTCTGGGGCTCACCTGAAGCCACCTGTGATTTCTGTAGGGCCATGTTGGGAGCTATGGGTAAGCGCCTACTCCAGCTCTTGGGTAGGCCTACTTTGATCAAATGTTCTTGCATCGTAAACATTAGTCATAGGAAAGTGAGACTTCAGTGTTCTCTGTAGGTTTGTCTTCTCCTGAGGAAGTGGATGCCATGTTTCATTTTGCAGATGGATCAAGTGCAGGAGGTAAAATAACTCCCTGAACTTCCCTGATCTTAGGGTCCTTCCATTCGTCATTCTTTTTCTTTCCCTTGGAAAACTGATATGCATAGAAATGAGAAGTTTACTCTCTTGCTTTTGGATCTGTTGCCTGACTGCAAAGAAAAGAAATGCCTTACTTGATATTTCGACACTAAACTTTACAATCTGGAGAATTTTTCTTCCAGCACCTCGTCCTGGGTAGTTGAGTATAACGGCCCCCATATTTTGACCAGGAACTGAAATGAACCCCATCCAGGGCTTGCTTGGGTGTGGAAACCTTTCAGACTCATGGGCGGAGCAGAAATCCTCATGCTGCACTCCCCCATGAAGCAGAAGTCACAATCTGTGTGGAGTCATGGAGAGGAGGAAGTTGAACTTCAATGTGCTCTGAAAATAAGACATTGTGTGGTAGAGTGTGGGCCAGCAGCCTGGGTAAGGCATGGTCCAGGTAGAGAGCTCAGGATGACTGGGTGTCTTCCCTCAATGCCACTAGGAAGTGAGTTCGCTCCCAGACTCTCCTAGGACCTCAGTCTTAAGAGCGATCACAGCTGCCTGTTAACCAGCCTGAATACAAAAAGTGAAAAAGCATTGCCTTCAACTGGAAAAGAAGAGCTCCTTTGAAGGAGCTGCTGCAGAGAGGTCATTGGAGGAAATCTCAGCATCCCCCATGCCCTCCCCTCCCTGTGGCTGGAAGCCATGGGGGGCCTTTCATGTTAGGTCAGAGGCTTCCCCACAGCCCCTTTCCCTTGTCTTGGAATGTCTGTGTGAGGGTGTGGCTGGCAGAGTGGCCGGAAATCCACAGACTGAGAGGAATAGGTGCTGGACCTGGCATGCGGACTCTGGGCTATGATTCAGGCCCAGGTAGAGTGGGTGGGGAGGGGAGTGATGGGGACATGGTGTCCTGACAGAGGTCGGGAGGCACAGGGTGTGGGTGCTGCTTGTCTCCCCAGCTTCTCCACTGCACCATGTGTCTGAGTCTGTGATTACCGGAGGTGACTCGCAACAGGCCCAGACTTGCCTGTGTGCATAGCACTAAGGGTAATGACAACACCTCCGTGTGTGCAGGTGCCTGTTGGAGACGCAGAGCTCCGCAGCAGCAGGTGAGCTGATGCTGCAACCTGCTAAATGTCGCTCCTGCGGAGCACCAGGGCCCAGAGTCCACATGGCTCTCAGCCTCCGTGAAAAGCTTGCAGTGAGCTCAGCCACTGAAAAGTCACTACGAAGATGGAAAGCAAAATGAAAACCGAGTCCTCGGTACCCTATGTTTATCTGTCTCTAAGAGAACATCCTCGGGTTTATTTATGGTTTGAGTACTTCATAACAAAAGTAGTATAAAATAGAAAATAATGTGTTGATGTAGATAAGTGAATCTACTCAATACAATTTATAAACGATATGCTTCTACAGAAATGTCTTTGTACTTAGAAATGACACTTTAATTAACTTCTTAGCCAATCCTTGGACATTTGAGTATAAAACAAAATGGAAGTGGCTCCAGCCAGTGCCAAGAGACCCTGGGAGGTTTGCACTGTGTGCTCTGCAGGGGCCAGGTATCCTTCATCACAGCAGCAGCCTGCATGGCCCAGCACAGCCTGCAACTGCAGAACCAGAGCTCACCGTGGCTGCTCCCCATTTACAGTTTATGCCAAAATCTAGGTCACTTGAGTTCTCAAGGGAGTTCTTAATGAGGGAGTACATGGATAAGGCCTATTTTAATATTTTTATTTAATCCTATTTAGTTTTGTGTACTTACGGCATTATCCTGAGAAGGAAGTTTGTAGGTTTCATAGGAGCCAACATGGTTCACGCACAAAGACAGGCCAAGAACCCCAAACATGCCATTGGATAGCAGCCAGGGCCCCCAGGATTGACCCTAATCCCTGCCTCTCTTCAGGCCACTGCCTCCCCCAACCCCAGGATACCTCAGGCCTGGCACTTAGGCTCACAGCAGAGGGCATGTTCCCCCACCTCAACCTACCCCAAGACAGGCCTCTCCCTGTGAATACTGACAATGGAAAATGTTTCCTTCTGCCAAGGGAATCCCCTGGCCCTCACAGGAGTGTGGGTTTGGCCTTGGGTCTGAACAGATGGCTGCATGACTGCCTGGGGCCATGCCGCTCAGAGGCTGAGCGCTCTAGCCTGCAGGAATAGTGAGGATGGGGTCTACACACCAAGCCCCGGTGGGCTGTGTTGGGTGGGGCAGTGTCTTCCTCAGTCTGTCTTCAAGGAGGCTGTAAAAAAACTGTGGCTCAATCTGGTCCATGGCTACAGAGCTGCATGGAGAAGTCAAAGGTGCCTGGTTTTGCCTTAGTATTTTTCATGTAGAAAGAGAAGAGACAAGTACATTCGTTTAGAAGAAACTCACCAGGAAAAGCAAGCACGGACTGACTTTGTAGGAGTGTGAGCTGGATGGGAGGAAAGGCAGTGGTTGGGTGGAGGAGGGGGTGACTGTTTTGCTCAGAGCCTCCTTCAGTTCAATTAGTCCATCTTCCATCTTTACCTGCACCTGTAGACACCACTTCCTGGAGCTGTTCTGTGCAGAAGTTGAGTGAAGATACTGCAGCGAGCCCTGGGTCCGAACGCCTGTGTGCTGACTCTAGACCTGCTCCTCAGCCCCAGTTTTCTTCTCTGAAAAACCAGGATTCTAGCACAACCCGTACCCACATTCTTCTCAGTCCTGCCCCCACCAGCGAGCTGCAAGGCCCGGGAGCTGCTGGCCCTGTTTTCCTGTCTCCAGAACTAGCCTTTGATTTATGAGATGTCCCCTGTCTCCCCCGATTCTGACCTCCCAGGATGGCATTTGGTGATTTCTTGATGTTCTCTTGCTTTGGCATTAAAATATGGATGGGAGTGTCATTTCCAGATCTTTTCCAGACCTGTGCAATTCTTTCCATTCTTCATAACAGCCCATGACCCACCTTCCTCTGTTTCAGCCACAAAGCTAGCCATGCCTGTGTGTGCACTGCTGTTTCTCATTGTTAATATTTTAACTGTTATTAAAAAAAATTTCCTTTTAAACTGTGTGTGTATGGTTTTAAAAATTGATGCACTTCCAGAGCTTTCAACTTCTGCAGTCTTTCTGAGGTCCGTGTTCCTCTTCTTCAGCTGGGAAGCAAATGCTTGACTTAATCCCTTCCCAGGTTTTCTTCTACAACTCCACATGGAAAAAAAGCAACACACTGAGCCGGAAATGCCTTGCCCAGGAGGATTTGTTGCCAGGCTGCATGGAAGGCAGTCCTTAGAACCTGGGCAGCCTTCACCTCCCCATTCCTGTCGCTCCCACGCAAGTCTTCCTTGGACAGCAGGTTGGGGCATTGTTCAAAGAAAGTCCCTGCTAACGAACAGAGTATGGCTTCCCTCATTATTGTGGCAGATTTCCTCCCACTTTTTTCTTTTGTAAAATGGAGAACTCTTCACACTACAATTTTTATGGGAGATATTCCTTCTACCTTGGGTGGATGTGTGAAAAGCAGCCAGAGGAAAATATGATTAAAGAACAAGGTGGAAGAAGTTTTGGTCAAGTGAAATATTTCCTGAGAGCCCTGTCTCTTCTCTCCAGGTATCCAGTTTCCAGGCAGGTTGCATGGGAGAGAGGCAGATGTGTGTGTGCATGCAGAGGAAAGAGAACAAAGCCCGAGGGATCCAACTTCCAGGAAATCTCTGCTGTGCGGGTGCAAAGGAAAAATAACCCCTGCTCTCCTCTCAACTTAAAAAAAATTTTTCTTTTTGGTTTTAGTTTACAGAAGTCTAAATATTAAGCAGTTTCTTGGTGATAATGATGCAGCCACATTTTAGATAAATTCTTTGAACTTTTTAAAGCCCTTCGTGTTTTCCTAATAGTTACTCATAGAAGGGCTGGGATAGGAAAAATGCAGGCAGGCCAGTGCCTGCTCCTGAATGCCCGTTTGAGCAATCGTGTACCCTACAAATTCGGCTCACCACTTTTTTTTTCCCTGGTGGTGGCGGCAAGAAGTTGGACGGGTTTCTGGGTACATCTCGTCCTGTGGTGAAATGAATGATTTCCTTTCAGCCTTGTATGTTTGAAATGGGTTCCTGACATGATGTCTGTTCCCCGATGGGAGCTGCTTGTCTGTGTGAAGACAGCTAGCAGGACACAGAGGGCTCCGGGCAGCCGGGGTCACTCTGCTCCTAGCAGGCCCGCCTGCGCCTCCCTCACCTGGGGGCCCTGGAGGGGGCGCTCACATGGCCCCTCTTCCCTCCAGATATCTCAGGTCAACTCTGGGCTCTGATGTCCTGGGACATGTGCTGGGTGCTCCTGGCAGGAGCCACTGTCGCCTCTGAAGTGTCCCTGTGGCTGGGGCTGGCAGGCAAAGGGCCAAGAGATGTTATCTTTATAACATCTGCCGTCATCTCTGCTGTGTGGGAACTAATGGCTGCGTTTGAATAATTAGGCCTTTGCACCATAGCACAACAAAAGTCAGCATTGCTCCATTAAAGCAAACATAATTACTGTAGCTCACACATTCAGAACCCCTTTCATCCCTCCAGAAGCTGCAGTCGGGAGGATCTGAGTCTTTGCTCAGGTCCCATGGAGCCAGCCCCCTGGGTGCAGTGTGGGCATCAGGGCAGTCTGTCTTTCTGTCTCCTCTGTGCTTCCTGAGCACTCGTGGCAGACCTCTGCTTTGGCCTTCCGCACGCTTCCATTTGGTCCCATAGGCTGTTGTCTCTTGGGCCCAGCACTGCATCTTGCCCACATTCATTTCCCTTAGGCAGATGTTGGGGCTGAAGTCTCCTGACCTCTCTGTGCCTCAGTTTATTCATCTGATAATCACCACATCTGCCCCGCCAACTTCCAGGATGGTTGTAAACATCAAACGAAGTCATGGATATAAAAGTCATTTGCAAAGTATAAAAATGCCACACAAATAATAAAAATCTTACTGTTACTCAGGTTAGGGCATGGATACTATTTAACCAGTCACCAGTCCTGGGACTCAGCATGTGGCCCTTCCACTGACAGCTTTTGGAAACTAGGCTTCATTTTCATGGTGGCCAGGATAACCCTAAAGACTGATGGTAATGTTCACTAGAAACTCTGGCCTTCAACTTCCTGGGAGATGTTTCCTTTCTCTCAGTGATCAGTGTGTTCTTTTCATTAGCCAATTAATCAATATTTTTGGAACACCTATACCAAACAAGATACTGTGCTAGTCAATGTTGCAATATGAACATGTGTGAGGGCAGTGGTGAATACAAATCTCTCAAGTCCTTTATCTGAAAAAGTTGTGCCAAATTGGTGATAAAGACAAAGATGGCTCTGGATTTGGAGAAGGGACTTCCTTCATCCTTCTCTTATTTTCAAGTTCTGTTTTTTTATTCATGAATCTAGGGTTGGGGATGTGTCATGGAAGAAGCGGAAGTTGATGTACACCTTCAAAGAGGGATACACTCTTAGTCGACAAAGGAAGGATGGACTTGTAACATCATTGATTGAGAGCTCAGATGGGAATCATATTTTGGAATTTGCCCTAAGACACCCAGCCACCCATTGATTTCCTGGGTGGCACACCTCTCACAATGGATCCTGCAGGCTGTCAGTTGTAAGCAAACCCAAGATTAATCTGACACAGTCTTTAAGGAGCAGTGATTGCATTGTGGGCGAAAGGGGAAATGTGGGTAAATTCTTCACACCAACTTCTGAATGGAGATGTGTTGGGTTCTCCCATTTGAATTTCAAGCCTGTAGAGAAGGACACATGGGTTTGGTTTTCTTTACTTAGCAATCTTCCTGGAGTGCTCTAACTTTCCAAGGATCCAGACAGCTCTTTAGCCTCTGCAAAGCCCTCTGCTCTACAGACCCGCCCCAGGCGGCTTGTAGAATCTTCACACAGGGTGGGAGCTTAACTGTCATGTATTGACATGGAAATTGCAAGTAAATGAGATCTATTTTGTCCCTTGAGGAGTTTATATTTGTAGAGTGTAAAGATACACTAACAGGAAATTGTGTTTTACAGGGCCAAGTACGACAATAGGGTAACAGGGGAGTGGGCTAACCCTACTAAGGGAACACAGCTCGCCAAAAGCCACCAGAGTTTCTGGGAAGAGACAATGCCAGGAACATGTCTGGTGCATGAGAAGGAGTCACTCAGGTGGAGAAAAGGCTCGAGGAATGCCCAAAAGGGAGGAGGGAAAGAGGCCAGTGCAGGCTGGAAAACTGGGAGAAAACGTCAGGACTGAGGTAGGTAGTGGGGGCGATTATGACATGGAAGACAAAGTGCAGTTTGAGAGGAAGAAATTGAGGAGATGGTGTTCAAGGTTTAAAATAATGAAGATTCAGATTGTGGAAGGGAACACGTTCCAAAGGCGTTCAGGTCCATGGGGTGCATGCTTGCTGAGAGGCCCTGGCACTGTAAGGCTCCCACAGATGGTTTGCTACAGGACATTTGTCATTTGCAAAGGAAGAGCTGAATTCGGGGGATGTATGGGGAAATTTCTGAGATTCTAGCTAGCATCACGAGTTTGAGCTGAGCATGCTCTTCATTTGTCATCAGTTTAATGCGGGCTTACCAGACAAGAGCACTGTGGAGAATGTGAGTCCCAGGCCTCATGACATCAAAGTTGAAAATAAGTGTGATGCTCTCCCAGGCTGTAAGAGATGCTTGGACAACACACTCAGGGTGGCCAGTCTTCTTGGCAGCAGCTGGAAGGGCTTCACAGGGGAGGGAGAGCAGAAATTTTCCAGGCAGAAGGGAGAAAAAGGGAAGGAAGTCCATTCCTGCAAGAGACACGGGGGTGCGGGAGTGTGGGCAGGCCTAGGGTTGCAGCATCATGGCAAAGGTGACTCAAAGGATCTCCAGAAATCGATTGTCTTTCAGAGAGTTGTAGTGTGTGCCAAAAACCTCAACAGCCTTTCAGAAGCATCAAGTTGCCCTAACACCCCCTCCTAACCTCCTGACTGGCTCAGAACCTATCTTGTCTAAGAATAACAGTGCCTGCTGAGGAAGGGAGAGAGTTTCTCAGTCAGTGTAACGTTTACCATATAAATTCCTATTCTGTTGACCTGCACATCTACCTCCTTTGAAAGTTATGGTTTTGTGGTTAGCCGAGTGCTAAAAACCTATAGGTTTCAAACCCCTCGTCATTGTAACTTTACCAGGAGTCTGAAGATGAACAGAATCATCACCCTAGTGAAATCCTTCAGTTACCTATACCTGCAGGGGCTCATCTTAGGAATCATAGAATATCTCATAGCTTAATTTTTAAGTTTCACAATGATGTTTATTTCTTAATGCATTGTCATAGCTTGTTCTAACCTTATCAATGTAATAATCTATTTAAATCAAACCAAACTTATTATACACTTCAGTTTAGTCTGCTTACGTTACTTCCATTTTTTTGAGGATATATTCCAAGTAATAAAATTCCACATGCAGAGTTCAAATAAAGGCATTGAATCAGCCCTTGCTGCTCTCCAGGCAAAGACATGCTTATTCCAGTAACTTTGCCAGGTGTGCGAGTGTCTGCAGTTAACCCCCTTTTGTTCTCCAAGGGTCTTGCTTTATCACCCAGCCTAGAGTGCAGCGTTACGGCCTCAGCTCACTGCAGCCACGACTTCCTAGGCTCAGTGATCCTCCCACCTCAGCCTCCTGGGTAGCTGGGACTATAGGCGAGTGCCACCGCACCCGGCTAATTTTTGCATTTTTTTTGTGAGATGGGGTTTCACCATGTTGCCCAGGCTGGTCTCGAACTCCTAGTCTCAAGCAATCCTCCAGCCTCGGCCTCCCAAAGTACTAGCATCACAGGTGCGAGCCAGCACATCCAGCCTACAAGGGCATTTTTAATACCAAATGAAACAGGACCAAAATGAACTGGCTGCTACTGCAGCCGTGCACAGATAAGTAGAATGGAGACATCCATTTCTGCTCTTGGTTTCACACAGCACATCAAAGGCTATCAGAGCTGTAGGCCGTGGAGAGTTACTAAGCCCTGCAATTTGTATTTGTTGGGTGTACAATGGTGTCACATCTGCTTTCTTGAAAAATAACATTGCCTTGAGCACACACACTCTGTTGACATTCAGGTCAAAATAAGTTTTCCACTAATGCTGTGCCGTGGGGTTTGATCCTTCACTCATTCAGCAAATATTGACTGAGTGCCCACTACCATATGGGAAGACAGTACAGAAGAGGACTGACCAGGGCCATGTTTTCAGGGATTTATGTTCTATAGAAGGGAAAAAAAGAGAAACATAAACAGAAAAAAATGCAGCAGGGCATGACATCAGGGGTGCATGACTGCGGCCAGCCGTGTGCAGTCCCCTCTGTGGGCACAGGTCAGACCTGGTCCTCCCTGCGACCGCACTGACATGGCTTGCCATAGCAAACTGTGGTGATGGCACTGTTAATGTCACATTTATCTTCTAAAGTGTTGCGAGCTTAACATGTCTTCCTTTTTTCACAAAATAATGGAGGGAAATATTAAATACTGGCCAAGGACTGAAGCCTGTTGCAGACAGTGAAGGCTGGATCTGAAGGTGTGTAGGGCTCCCTGTCTAACTTTCCCAGACATCAGGAGAGAGAGGCACCATCCTGGGGGAAGAGAGGCTGCTCCAGGACTGGCAGAGGAGTCCCTACTCCGCCTTCTCTGGCAAAAGCTCAGCCAGCCCACACCAGCACCCTGGGATCTCCACTGCCTGCCCCACCTCCTCCCATTCTCCCTCACTCTGGAGCCGCCCCTGTGTGTCATCAAAGCCACCAGAGCAGGAGACTCCACACACCACTCCCTCCCTCTCGTCCCCTCCCAATGCACACCATCATCTTGCAGCCAGACAATGAGCATAGGACAGCTATTCAGAAAAGCACGTGGCTTCGGAGGCTCAGGACATGTCCTGACGGCACCTGCAGGTTTTCTTTTCCTGGGGCCGCAGGCACTGGCGGTGCTGCACCTGCCGCGGGCCAGCGCCCTGCCTGTCAGCCGCATACCTGGGCGCTGGTGCAGGCCCTGGCCTGCTCCACATCCTGCCCTGCTGCGATTCTGTCTCCCCACTGCACCATCTCTCAGTAGACTCTGTGGAGCAAGGCTGTCCCTCCCAGACCTGCTATTTGATTTTCTAGAATCCTGTGGCCATGAAAGGAGAGAGAAACACCACGCTTTTCGCCTCTCCCTCCCGGCCGCAGGCCAGGGCGAGACCTTGCTTGCCTTCCTTCAATCTGTTGTCAGTCAATTTCTTTCCTTATTATGGTGTTTCAAGAAGCAAACCCATCTCACATATATGGGCTCATGTTGTGTTTATACTAGTGCATATCTCAGAAGAGAGGTGAAACTCATCGTTTGGTGAAACAGGCATTTGTTGACATGAGAAGGCCAGCGTTCATCAGAACCAACATGTACGCTTTTTACGAAACCAAAGGTTGTGTGCTACTGGATCTTGAAAGATTTATATAATTTTTTCAAGCTCTAAGAGATGTCTGCAGAGATGAGCCTGTTCAGAGAGCCAGGGAGAGGCTGACTCAGAAGTAAGTGGCAGCAAACAACTCTGAGCAGGGGCCTGGCTGAGAGCAGAAGAGGGGCAACCCTGTGGGTGCGGGAGGCCCGTCCTCTGCCCTGGGAGCTGCGTCTGGCTGGCAAGGCTGGACTCCAGGGTCTGCAGTCTTTGCCCCTGTGATTTGTTCCTCAGTGCTGGAACAATGAGGAAGTTTTGCTAGTAGTGGTGGAGCAGGTGCCACTGACTTTGTGACCATAGCAGTGATTGAAATACTCCAAGTATTCTCCAGTGACAGGAGTGAAAAATCTTGTTTTCTGCTTTATTGGACCTCTTCACACAGGCTGTGCGTTTCATCTAGGGTACGAGAATGCTCTGTCCACTGCACAGATGACAGGCAGTTAAATGACCATCGTCTAGTCAGTGGATGTCTGCTGGCAAAGGGAGGGAGGCGGTGACAGTGCACTTCAGCGGGGAGGGCGCCCGAGTTTCACCCATGTAGACTAACGTCCTCTCAGCCGGCAAACCCTGCAGGCCCAGAACTCTGTGTGAGTGGCTGGGGCCCCATAACAGGGGCAATGTGGAGCAAAACAGGCAGGAGGGAGGCAGAAATAAACAAGGGGATGTGCGTTAGGGGGAGGAATGTTTTCTTCAGGGACTAAGTGGCAGCATGAGGTGCACAGCAAGCCATAAATTACAGAGGAAGGGGCCACGCCGTGCAGCACCCATGCTGGGGTGATGGCGTGCAGACGTGAGAACACACGGGGGGGTGTCTGGCAAGTCCTGGGCCCTCCCCGTGCTGTCCCCAAACTTTCCAGTCGGAGACCCATGTGTGGCAGTGTACTTGTGGGTGAAAGGCGGTGAGGGAGGCCTCCGTCCACTTGATGGGCACAGTGGGGATAAATCTCTTTTTAATATTAGATGTACTGACAGGCCTTCCAAAGTAGATCATTCCTCTCTTCCTAGCTGGCAAGCCCACTCGGCCCTCCAGGACCACCGCAGAGGGATGCTGAGGAAGGTGGTCTGCCTTATTGCTGGCAGGGCCCATCAATGTTCTTCCTCATTGTGGCTGGCCACATTATTTCTAACTGCCAAAAAGACCATTTGCTTTACTTTCCCTGCTTTCTGCTCATGCTTATCCAGCTTGATGCTGTCCATCAAAGGGCAATTCTAGGTGCTACTAGACGGACTTGTACAGTGAGTGCTACTGTGGTCTTATATCCGCACTCTTTCTTGATTGTTTATAAGGAACCAACTTTGTATGGCCACATAGAGTTTGTGTGGCCTAGGGGACTACGGCATTACTTTTCTACCCTCTCAGCCATCAGCATCAGCCAGTTGGTCTCCTCACCTGTGCCTGCCCACGTGGGTCTGCTCACCTGCACCTGCCCGCCCGCACCTGCTGCTGTCAGAGCTGAGAACAGGGCTGCTTTTGCAGGTCAGCCTTCAGGAGCTAGTGGGCAGGAGCAGCCTGCAGCCTGAGGCTGTAATCAAAGGCCTGAAGGCACATCTGTTGCTCATGATCCCAGGACTGTCCAGCTCACCTTTACCATGAACTCTATTTTCCCATAACCCTCCATGAAGTGACTGGAATAGTCACAGGGTGAGTAGAAAACCATGTGCATTAATCTAGAGGCTTCCTCAGCAAGACATGCAAGTAAATGCAAAGCCAGGTGGAGCTGATGACATGGGAGATCCAGAGAGGAGGTCTCACTGCATGTGTGAGCTCATGCATGCATGCATGTGTGCATGGAGGAATACACAACACACATGCACGCACACACAACCAGAACTTAAATTAAGACCAGATAACAAAGTGCTCTAAAACTCACATAGCAATAGGTTTCAGCTAGGTGGTTAGTAATAGGTACAGGAAAAGATTTCTTCACAGTAAGCTGTGAGTTTCTGAGGCACTGTTTTCCTAAAGAGAACATCCCTGGATGCTCAGCCAACAGGGATACGGATTTGACCAAGAGTCGGCATTCTGTGGAAGTAGACACTGCATTCTTAGTTTGGCAATTTTGCAGGGAAGGTATTTGTGTATCATACAATGAGGAATCTCTTAATCACCTACTCGTGGCAGCTGAACTGCACCTTGGCTCCTGCCAGGCCTGCCCACTTAGGACGCGGATCCCTGGAGGAATTCCAGTCCTGCCCTGGAATAGCTGCAGGTGGGCTGGCAGCCAACAGCATGCACTGAGCGCTGCCTGAACGCTGGGAGGTGCGACCCAGGTGGCATGCAGGGTCGGCATGGCTGTTCTCGAGAGCGTGACACTGAACAGAACACTGCAATGCATACGGACTCTTGCATTACGTCACAATCACAAGAGTTGACAAGTACTGAACATCTCCTATGTGCTGGGCACCACTCTAGGTCCTTTCAGTCTATTCACCTAAATCTTCCCCACCCTGCATGGCAGGTGTTCTGAGGAAAACCCCACCCCTCAATGACGGTGTAAAGTGAGGCGCCGAGTGCTCTAGGCACCCAGGCTGCAGTCCCACCTGGCTGCTGCCTCTCCTGTAGGTTGCACGCAGGGGCATGGTGGGTTCTGGAGGAGGGAGCCCTGGCATGGCGCTGAGTTCTTGCTCAGTGGCCCAAGCAGAGGTGTGCTTGCTCCATCCAGGGGGATCAGCTGTGAGCGCTGGGTTCAGAGCACAGGGCAGGGTGCAGGGCTCAGAGCCCCTTTTCAGGAGGCTGCAGCAGCGGCCCTGTGAGGCCGGAGAATGAAGGAAGGGCTTGGGTGCACCTCTAGTTGGGGAGCAGTACTCTTGTCCCGGAGTCTAGCCGGGGAGCACTACTCCTGTCCCTGGGTCTAGCTGGGGAGCATTGCTCCTGTCCCTGGGTCTAGCTGGGGAGCACTGCTTCTGTCCCTGGGTCTAGCCGGCAGCACTACTCCTGTCCCTGGGTCTAGCTGGGAGCACTGCTCCTTTCCCAAGGTCTAGCCGGGAGCACTACTCTTGTCCCTGGGTCTAGCTGGAAGCACTACTCCTTTCCCTGGATCTAGCTGGGGAGCAGTGCTCCTTTCCCTGGGTCTAGCCAGGGAGCATTGCTACTTTCCCTGGGCCCAGCCGGGAGCACTGCCCTGCCTTCATTCCTGCCTCCTTGCTCCTTGGTTGCAGTCAGTACAGCAACCACCACGACACGGAGTTAACTTTCTACAAAGGGAAAATGTCCTCCTATTCCCCACTCCCCCAAAATGTATGCCAGCCCTTTCTGAGGAGGGCGGGAGATCCCCTTGATCAGGTATTCAGAGCTGGCAAAAGACAAGTGGCTCCATTGCTTTCTCCTGCTTCCAGCTGAACGTGATAATTGCTTATTTTTAGAACTGCCTCTGGTGACAGGTCATGAGCGGGCTGAGAGGTAACTCAACAGAGAAGCCCCGGAGCACCTACAGTGTGTGCTAACCCATGTGCGCTCCTGGCATGTGCAGGGACCCAGGCAGCATTTGTAAATTCTTGGGATTGTGAGCACTGAGCTGAAATGCTTAGAGCCAATGTGCCGCAGATGGCTGAAGGTAGACAGAGGAGAGTCCCAGGCATGTAGGGACAGTGGATCATACTCACAGGGGTGCTCCGCAGTCAACAGACTGCCCGCGTCCATGCAGCCTGGGAGAGAGGGCAGGGAAGGGCGCTCTCCTGGGGGAAGAGGAGCTGCCCAGGGACTGGCAGGGGAGTCCCCACCCCCGCTGCTCTGGCACAGGCTCAGCCAGCCCACACCAGCACCCTGGGATCTCCACTGCCTGCCCCACCTCCTCCCACTGCCCCTCTCTCTGAAGCCACCTCTGTGTGTCATCAAAGCCACCAGAGCAGGAGACTCCACACACCGCTCCCTCCCTCTCGTCCCCTCCCAATGCACACCATCATCTTGCAGCCAGACAATGAGCATAGGACAGCTATTCAGAAAAGCGCGTGGCTTCGGAGGCTCAGGACATGTCCTGACGGCACCTGCAGGTTTTCTTTTCCTGGGGCCGCAGGCACTGGCGGTGCTGCACCTGCCGCGGGCCAGCGCCCTGCCTGTCAGCTGCATACCTGGGCGCTGGTGCAGGCCCAGGCCTGCTCCACATCCTGCCCTGCTGCAGTCCTGTCTCCCCACTGCACCACCTCTCATTAGACTCTGTGGAGCAAGGCTGTCCCTCCCAGACCTGCTATTTGATTTTCTAGAATCCTGCGGCCATGAAAGAAGAGAAAAACACCACTCCCTTAACTCTCTGCTTACCTGTTTCCTTTTTTAAAAAATACATGGCACGAAAACTTTTTTCTCCACTCAGTTAATCTTTTTCTTTTTCCACCTCCCCCTCGCCCCACTCCGTGTTTTTGTTTTCCTCCTCCTTTTTTTCTTTCTCCTCCTCTTCCTCCTCTTTCGTTTCCAAGACAGCAAACAGCAACTCTGTTCTTCTAGACTGAGTGCTTGGTGCGGGTAGGGGCAGGGCCGCTTCTCCCCAGCACTTCCGTTGTCTGGGATGGGGTCTGCCGGCGCTGGCTGCAGGGGCTGCGCACATCACGCACACATCCCACGGCGTAACCGCCAGCGTCCCTGGAAATACGGAGGGTGCACCCACTTCCTGGTTAGCGACTAACTTGTATTTCTGGGGTTGCTATGCTATGCTCTTTTCTGTGTTTACATGGATCAAACTACAGTACCAAGTAATGAGAGATATGAAGAGGGGAAGCAGCTTGTCTTGCACTTAGTCAGATTCACACTATCCCAATAAGAACACAGCAAGTGGACCACGATATGGATTTGGCTTGTTGGAGCTCACGTAACTTGGATGCAAGTTCATGTTTATCTAATGGGATTTTAGACTTTTATCCTTTCATACAAATCATATCTCATTAATTTCCCTTTGATATTTTAGCACATTAGAGCCAGCAAAACAAACACATTAAGTCTTGAATGTGGTTAATCAGAACCCTATACGTGAGCAGTGCGATGCCGATTGCTTTAGAATTAGTGAACTCTTGATGGGATGAGAGAGATTCAAATAACTCTACTGCATGTGGTAAATGGGATACACTATGGTGTGTATGTCTGTATGTTCTGAGTGTGTCGTGAGGGAGATGTGTGTGTCTGTGTGTGTGGGGGGGGAGGGTAGTTGCATTAATGCTGACTCCAAGAGGGTAGCATTCAGGAGCATTCTAGTGATGTTTACACCAGCACTTCACCCGACTTTCATGAAATTCATTTTTCTAAATTCAATTATTAAAGATACTTTAGAAACATCCTTCAACTTCCTTATACTAGTAAGAGACTTAAGCAATGCCATGCATTTATTACAGGGAGGGATCCAGAAACCAGGGTTCCCCATTTCCAGACTTTTGGTGCCCATACTTAATCATTACACATGAGCACCTATGAAGAACCTAAGCACACTCCAAGATGGGCACACATGTCACTGTCCTGACACACCTACCATAATCCATGCATTCAGACCATACTTACAGTTTATTCAAAGGGGGAAACAGCTTCCCTCTTTGTAACATGATGTAACAGACATTATCTCATTCAATCCTGCCTTACAGAAACCCTGCGAGGTAGAGGCAGAGAGAGCAGATGTTATTCCCATTTTACATAAATGTAATTTGTGGAGTAATAATTCATAACCTATAAATAGGGTGACAATACATCCTGCTTTGCCTGGGACAACCCCAGATTACATTGTGCTGATGTAACTATGAGCATCTCCTTTCATGATAGCATCCCATTTGGGATGATAAATGCCATGGTTCCTACCAACCTATAATCACTTTTCACTTATATCACACTTTCAAAGTTCACGTGACCTGTGCCATGCCAGGTGGTATCTTGTGACAGTAAGAGGCAGTCAGGGCTAGAACATGGGTAACAGCCTGGGCTGCAGGTCAAATCTGGTGCAAATCCCAGCTCTACCATGTCCCAGCTGTCTATCCTTGGGCTAGTGACTGGCACCTGGAAAGCACCACATTATAATTTATTATGTTTGCCACTTCATTTCTTGGCCTCTTATCATTGGCATCTTCTTCTTCTCTAGGTAGAAGCCTTTCCCTGACATCACCTGAGATGGCTCAAAGAAGCATTCCTTGTCCCTCCCTAGTTGAGGAGTCTGGCTTCCACCATTCTCCTCACAAACAGGTGGTGGTCTCTGCCTCTCCTCCCTCTTAGCATAATCTGTTGACGCTCCTCTCACTCTACCTTTCTTGGTGCCAACAGAGTTTTCCAGCCTAGTGACCACTCCATGTTCTCCACCACATCTGAACTCTTGGTAAGGCCAGGTCCCAGCCTAATGTCCAGATTCTTATTAGCACCAAATATGAAAGGCATTACATCCAAGCCAGAAACTCCCACTAAAGAAAGCAAATCCCAAGGTATGTTCAGATGAGAAGAGTGGATAGGAGAGGAATCAATGATCTCACAATACATGTACACCACATAGCAACCCAGCCTGCAGCCACGAGGGTCTGCTGGGAGATTCTGGAGCTGGAGATACTCACTCCACAGGAGTAAGTGGAGGATATGTTGCAAGAACAGATTTGCTTTAGACAAAGGTCTTCAGCATTAGAACTAGATAAGGTCTGAATCTTGGCTTTTGCCCTTTTCTAGTTGAGACACATAGGAGGTTCTTGATTTTCCAAAATCCAATTTCCTCAATCTGTAGGATGAAAATAGTAAGTAATGTTTACTTGTTAGGATAGTTGGGAGAAATTAGTGAGACAATGCATGTAAAATGCTTAGCCCAATATCTGGAACAAAAGCGCTCATTGGATTTTCATATCATGTATTATTGAGATTATGGGGATCTTAAAAATTTCATTTATTCCATTTTCTGACTTTATCATGTTTCTGAAGGATTTATGAAGGAAGACATGACTAAATGGTTTTAATTAACCTCCCAGACTTCCCAGTGCTTTTGGGCTAATTATTTCTGCTGGGAGGCAGTGACTCAGGCTCTAAATGCCACTCACAGAGAGGATTCCTAAATCCTTCTGCTTACTTCCACACTGTTCTCTGTCTTCAGGCTGTGTGGCTCCGAGTGGTGGTGTCCTCCCTCAGGGAGCAGGCTGCTTAGGTCCCCTTCATCCACACGAGGCCTTGGAAATGCAGATGGGAGGTGGGCAGGTGCAGCTCAGGCTAGGAGAGGGCAGCCTGGGTTTCAGCCAGTGCATCCAAATGTCCTCCACGCTGACAATCTCTCACCCCAGAGACCTCTGTGAGCCTAGCTGGGATCACATAATAGGGGCAGTGTGGAGCAAAACGGAAAAGAGGGAAGTAAAAATAAATGAGAGGATGTGTGTTTTAGGCGGTGAATATTTTCTTGAAGGGTCAGGTAGGAGGCTTGAGGTCCACAGAAAGCCACAAATGACCAATGGTGGAGCTGGGTCAGTGAGCTGCTGCCCGGGCAGTGATGCCGATAAAGGCACTTCAAATGCAGATGTGTGCCCAGCCTCATTAAGGATGCCTCCGTTACATTTCCTATCTTTATTACTTTCCCACGAAACTGAGAAAGTTTGGCTGGGCATGGTGGCTCACACCTGTAATACCAGCACTTTGGGAGGCCGAGGAGGGCAGATCACAAGGTCAGGAGTTTGAGACCAGCCTGACCAACATGGTGAAACCCTGCCTCTAGTAAAAGTACAAAAAATTAGCCGGGCATGGTGGTGTGTGTCTGTAATCCTAGCTACTCAGGAGGCTGAGGCAGGAGAATTGCTTGAACCCGGGAGGCAGAGGTTGCAGTGAGCTGAGACTGTGCCAGCTTGGGCGACAGAGTGAGACTCCTCTGTCCAAAAAAAACTGAGCAAGTTTACTTGAGATATATCTGTGAGAAGTGCGCTTTGATTTACTTGCTACCTGTTTGGGAGGGCTTGTCCCTCAATGGCAACTTAGACTGGAAAACACTGCAAGACACCATTTGCCTCAATCTCTGACAGAGAGGGCAGTCACTCCATCAGAAAATGCAGATGTATTACTTCTGCCTCTTTTGGAAATATTACCAAACCATCCTCACAACTTGCTAAATTGTAATTAATGTATATATGGGTTAAATTTCTATTTTATTATTTATCTTTTGTAGTCTCTCTATGTCTAATGCAATTCCCAATCCTCCCTTGGTTGCACTTGGTGAGAACTAACCACTAGCTGTGAACGACTGGGTGAGCGTCAGAGGTGACTCTGGGAGGAAACGGCCCCCTGAGATAAGACACAGGGTCAGGAAAAGCGCAGGAGCTACAGAGCAGCTCAAAGGAACTTTCTCCAGATGGTTGTCTTCATAGTTTCAAAGTAATTGATTTGAATCCCCTTTAACAACCTTCTTTAATACAAATGATATAACTTTGTGGGGGGAGGCAGGAGAGGCGCTATTACCATGAATCCAAGCAGTGACAGGTGACGACACAAGCGGCACATGGAATTATCACTTTACATGGTGAATGGGGTTAGGGCAGGGACAACCGACTTAGAATACATTAACCCTCATGGTGTTGCACAAAGTAGGAACTTAGTGAATGTTTTGGATGATTTTATGGTGCAAGCAATTGCAGGCCTGGTTTCTTACAAGTGCGGTCTTGTACACAGAGATATTTGCAGGTTAAGAATGCAGGACTACCAGTTTTCAGTGGTGGTTTTAAAATCCTGTAGTTAAAAAAAAAAACAAAAAAAACACTTAATTGTTTCCCAAATAGAATTTCTCCATGCTGCTTGCGAGGTGATGTCTACCTCTCCTGAACAGGCCTAGCCTGGCTTTCTGGTACTCCACACAGAGTGCCGGGAGGAGAAGGGGAAGTCAATGAGAGGAGCCAGTTAGAGGAAGGCTATCGCTAATCCTCCAAATTATAACTGCTCATCCACTGTCTTAACCCAGCCCCCCGCAAACCCAGGCAAAGACCAAGGTCAGTCAGGTTGGCTGTACTTAGTGGGGAGAAAAGTCAGGCCAAGCCTAGCAGTCGGGAGGTGAGGGCATAGAATGGGCAAGAGGGGAGAGACAGCTCTTCCTTTAAGCTACCCCAAGGGTACTCAGATACCCTTACTATGTGGTGAGTGAATTTTCAGTGTTACAATCATTTCTGAGTTGGTACGGTAGTGAAATTAAGAGAATCCATCAATCTAGATATTGCAGCACAAGGAAGTGATTTGGGCAGTTTATGATGAACAGCAGAGGAGACATGTTCTAGATATATTGAGAGGCTCTTGAACAGAGCTTATGAATTCTTACAGTCAAGTGCCATGATCATCTTTAGCTGGATTAAAATTATTTAGGATTTTTTTTGTTGTTAACATCTTTTAAGTTTAAATAATGTCAAGTAATAAAAGAGGGTTATTCATATGGAGGTCAGTATATACTCAACATACAGTAAAAAGTTTAGGTACAGATGTCTAAGATTAGTACTTTAAATGATAAGTTAAAATCATGCTCATGATGGTCCGTGATACTGGTAAGGAAATTAAAAGAATGTATATTGCAGGGAAAGGGAGTCTCATACATTGGGGATGGCAGTTCAGTTAGAAGCCTTTCCTGATGAATGATCTGGCAACATGTGCTAGAAATCTTAGAATTATGCAGAGACTGTAACCCAACAATTCTACTTTTACAAACTTACTCCAAGGAAGTAAGCACTGTGTTATGTGAAAAGGTTTATCTACAGGGGTGTTCAGTATTAGAATTATTTATAATAGCAAAAATGTGGAAACATCTGACATGTCAATGGCAGGAAAGTGGTTTAATAAAGTCAGTCATGATGGAATACCAGGCAGCCATTACAAGGCAAGCTACAGACAAATAATGACCTCAAAAAATGTTCACAAAATAGTAGTACACCAAGACAAAAGTGCATTTTCAATATGATCATCTGAAAAATACAGTATTCTCTTTGCAAAAATGTAGGTGTACTTATAAATGCATTGTAAAAGTCTGGAAGGATTTACACCAGAATATTAATCAATATTTTCATCTTATTTTAAAATTTCCTAAATATCTGAAATATCCTTCAGAGAACCTCAATTACTTTGTAATCAGAAAAATTAGTTAAAAAATTAAAAGCAGACAAGTAATATCAAGATGATACACTAGGAGATCCCAGCTCTTGTCTCCCCAACAAAAGCAAGAATTTAACAGCTACTTGCCAACAAAAATAGCTCTGGGAATACTCCAGAGTACAGTGAAGAAGCTGCAGGAACCCATTAAAGCACCTCCAAACCAAGGACAGCTGTATATAAAAGTGTTGGAAGCATTTTATCTGCATCACCTCATCTTCTACCCTGGCACAGCTTGGCAACAAAGGGGATCATTTTGGCTGTGACCTCTCTCTGTGGGGAAAAAGGAGAGCAGAGAAGTCCAGCAGGCTTCACCACCAAGGACCCCAGCAGCTTTTGTCACCATCATGGACACCCACAGTTTTTAATGACTGACGGTGCCCACAGTCTTCACTGATGCTGACCCCAGCTGATTAAGCTGCCCAGAGTCCAAGATTTATCCACCTGGAGCCAGAGCTGTCACACCCCAGCTGGTGCCTTCATACCCACCAATAGGTGAAGGTCTTTCCCCACCAAAGCCAGCCCATAAAAGTGTGGAAGAGGTGACTGCTCCTTCGTGTGTAGATATAAATGCAAAGCTACAAGAAACATATAAAACCAATGAAACATGACTGATTTTTCAGTAACCAACCCCAAAGAAATGGAAATCCTTGAATTTCCTGACAAATAATTCAAAATGATTGGTTTAGAGAAGCTTAGTAAGCTGTAAGCTGCATGCCCGCACTCCTCAGCCCTTGGGCAGTCGATGGGACCAGGTACTGCGGAGCAGGGGGTGGCGCCCGTCGGGGAGGTTCCAGCGGAGCGGGAGCCCACCCGGGCAGGTCGGGCAGGGCTCGGGCATGGCAGGCTGCAGGTCCCGAGCCCTGCCTCGTGGGGAGGCAGCTGAGGCCTGGCAAGAATTCGAGTGCTGCTCAGGCAGGCCAGCAGTGCTGGGGGACGTGGCGCACCCTACGCAGCTGTTGGCCCAGGTGCTAAGCCCCTCACTGCCCGGGGTTGGTGCCGGCTGGCCGGCGGCTCCAAGTACAGGGCCAGCCGAGCCGGTGCCCACCCAGAACTCGTGCTGGCCCATAAGCGTCACGCACAGCCCCGGTTCCAGCCTGTGCCTCTTCCTCCACACCTCCCCACAAGCAGAGGGAGCCGGCTCTGGCCTCAGCCTGCCCAGAGAGGGGATCCCACAGTGCAGTGGCAGGCCGAAGGGCTCCTCAAGCGTGGACAGAGTGGACTTCGAGGCCAAGGAGGCGCCAAGACCGAGCGAGGGCTGATAGCACGTTGTCACCTTTCAAGAGAACATGGTCAGACAACTCAATCAGGAAAACAACACATGAACAAAACTAGAAGTTCAACAAGGAGATAAAAGTCATTAAAAAACCCAGAATTTCTGGAGCTGATAAGTACAATGAATGAAACAGAAAATGCAACAGACAGCCTTAAGAACAGCTTCAATGAAGCAGAAGGAGGAATCTGTGAATCTGAAGACAGGTCATTTGAGATTATCCAGTCAGGGGAGAAAAAGGAAAAAAAAAACAATAAAAAAGAATGACGAAATCCTACAGGATTTATGGGCCATAATCAAGTGAACCAATATATGCATTGTGAAAATATCAGAAGGAGAAGAGAAAGAGTCAAGAATTTTACTTAAATAATTAATGGCTGAAAACTTCCCAAATCTTGGGGGAGAAATGAACACCCAGGTTAAAGAAATGCAAAGGACCAGCCTGACCAACATGGAGAAACCCCATCTCTACTAAAAATACAAAATCAGCCAGGCATGGTGGCACGTGCCTGTAATCCCAGCTACTTGGGAGGCTGAGGCAGGAGAATCACTTGAATCGGGGAGGCAGACGTTGCAGTGAGCCGAGATTGCACCATTGCACTCCAGCCTGGGGAACAAGAGTGAAACTATGTCTAAAAAAAAAAAGAAACACAAAGGGCCTAAAATAGGGTCAGCCCAAAGAAGGGTACAATGAGATACATTATAATCAAACTGTCACAAGTCAAGAACAAAGAGCATCTTGAAAGCAGCAAGAGAAAAGTGACATTATATATAAGGCAATGTGGATAAGACTATCAGTGGATTTCTCAGCAAAAACCCTGTAGACCAGGGAAGAGTGAGATAACAAATTCAAAGCACTGAAAGAAAATAAAAAACCCCTGCCAATCAAGAATACTATACCTGCAAAATTATACTTTAAAAAGGGAGAGATAAAGTCTTTCCCAAATAAAAACTGAGGAAGTTTGTTACAACTAAACCTCACTTACAAAAATGGTAAAGAGAGTTCTTCAATTTGAAATAAAAACATGGTAAGCAGCAACATGAAAACAAATGAAAGCATAAATCTCATTGGTAAAGATAAATATGTAGACAAATACAGAATAATGCAACACTGTAGTGTGTAAATTACTGTTAACCCTAACATAAAAGTTAAAAGATAAACATTTAGTAAGAGACTCACAAAGTACAAAGAAGCAAACTAATTACAAGAACACAAAATGTGTGGGAGGATTAAAAGTATAGTTTTTGTGTGTGATCAAAGGTAAATTGTTATCAGCTTAAAGTAGACAGATATTTTATGCAAGCCTTGAAATAACTACCAAAACCCCTATAATTGATACATACACAAAAAAACCCAAAACCAATCATTACAAAACATCATCAAATCAAAGAGAAAACAACTGCCAAACAGAAAACAATAAACAAAATGGCAATAATAGGTACATAGCTATTAATGGTTGCTTTAAATGATTATAGATTAAGCTGCCCAACCAAAAGACATAGAGTGGTTGAACAGATTTTAAAAAGGTCCATCAATATGCTGTCTACAAGAGACTTGCTTTAAATTTAAAGGCACATATAGGAGGAAAGTTCAAGGATGGAAAAAGATATTCCATGCAAATGGTAACCAAAAGAAAGCAGAGGTGATTATGCTTATATCAGATAAATGAAGTATTAAGTAAAAAATTATCTTAAGACAAAGGACTGAGAAATGGTCAATTCAACAGGCACATATAATAGTTTTAAATATATATGCAACCAATATCAGAGCACCTAAAGTATATAAAGCAAATATTGACAGATCTCAAGGAATAAATGTATAGCAATACAGTAATAGTAAGGTACTTTAATATCCCACTTACAATAATGGATAAAATATCCAGACAGAAAATCAGTAAACAGATGACTTGTGCAACACTATGGATGAAAAGACCTAACAGACATGTACAGAACTTTCTATCCAACAACAAATAATACAGTCTTCTTAAGCAAACATGTAAGGTTAGATCACATGTTAGGTAACAAAACAAATCTTAACAAATTTAAGAAGACTGAAATCATTACAAGTATCTTTTCCAACAGTAACAGAATGAAACTAGAAATCAATAACAGTAAGAAAATGGGCAAATTCACAAATATATAGAAACTAAACAACACATTTTTGAACAGCTAGTTGTTCAAAGAGGAAATCAAAGGGAATTTAAAAATTATCTCAAGACAAACAAAAACAAAAACACAACACGAAACTTATACAATGCAGCAAAAGTAGTATTGAGGAAACTTTACAATGATAAATGTCTACATTAAAAAAGAATAGAGATCTCGGGTAAAAAATCCTAACTATACACCTCAAAAAACCAGAAGAAAAGAACAAACAGCCCAAAGTTAGCAGAAGGAAAGAAATAGTAAAGATAAAAGCAGAAATAAAACAAATAAGGAACAGAAAAAAATTAACAAAACTAAGACTTGGTTTTTTGAAAAGATAAACAAAATTGACAAACACCCAGGCAGACTAAGAAAAAAAAAGACTCAAAATCATAAATGAAAGAGGAGCCATTACAATGGATGCTTCAGAAATAAAAATGATCATAAAAGACAATGAAAAATTACTATGCCCAAATTGGATAACAGAAGAAATGGATAAATTCCTAGAAATATATAACCTACCAAACTGAATTAGGAAGAAACAGAAAGCCTGAACAGGCCAATAACAAATAAGGAGACTGAATCAGTAATCAGAAAGTTCCTAACAAAGAAAGGTCCAGACCAGGTGGCTTTCTAGGTGAATTGTACCCAACATACTAAGAAGAATGAATACCAATTCTTTTATTTTTTAAACTCCTCTAAAAAAATAGAAAAAAAGGGCACACTTTCAAAAACTCCTTTCTTGAGGCCAGTATCAACTTGATTCCAAATCAGACAATAATAGCACAAGAAAAGAAAACTACAGGCCAATATCCCTGATGAACATTGGAACAAAAATCTTCAATAGAATACTAGTGAACTTAATTCAACAGTGCATTAAAAAGATCATAATGCCATGACCAGGTGGAATTCATCCCTGGGATGCAAAGATGCTTCAGCATATGCAAATCAATTAATGTGATACAACACAATAACAAAAAGGAACGCAACCTCACTGTCATCTCAACAGATGCAGAAATAAAGCATTTAACAAAGTTCAACAACCATTCATGATGAAATCTCTCAATAAAATAGGTACACTAGGAACTTACCTCAACACAAGAAAGGCCATGTATGAAAAGCCCACAGCTAACATCATCGTTAAAATAAAGAAACTTTCTGTCAAATATCTGATAGAAATGGTGCTCATTCTTGCCATTTCTATTTAACATAGTACTGGAAGTTCTAGCCAAAGCAATTAGACAAGTAAAAGAAGTTAAAGCATTGTTGCAGGAAGTCAGGGATCCCGAATGGAGGGACCGGCTGAAGCCTCGGCAGAGGAACATAAATTGTGAAGATTTCATGGACATTTATCAGTTCCCAAATAATACTTTTATAATTTCTTATGCCTGTCTTTACTTTAATCTCTTAATCCTGTTATCTTTGTAAGCTGAAGATGTACGTCACCTCAGGACCACTGTGATAGTTGTGTTAACTGTACAAATTAATTGTAAAACATGTGTATTTGAACAATATGATTTCAGTGCACCTTGAAAAAGAACAGAATAACAGCGATTTTTAGGGAACAAGGGAAGACAACCATAAGGTCTGACTGCCTGCGGGGTCAGGCAAAAAGAGCCGTATTTTTCTTCTTGCAGACAGCCTATAAATGGACATGCAAGTAGGGAAGGTATCACTAAGTGCTTTTCCTAGCAAGGAATATTAATACCCTGGGGAAGGAATGCATTCCTGGGGGAAGGTCTATAAATGGCCGCTCTGGGAATGTCTGTCTTGTGCAGTTGAGATAAGGACTGAGATACGCCCTGGTCTCCTGCAGTACTCCTCAGGCTTACTAGGGTAGGGAAAAACTCCGCCCTGGTTAATTTGTGGTCAGATGGGTTCTCTGCTCTCGAACCCCGTTTTCTGTTGTTTAAGATGTTTATCAAGACAATACGTGCACTGCTGAACATAGACCCTTATTAGTGGTTCTGCTTTTTCCCTTTGTCCTATTACCTCAGAAGCAGGTGATCTTTGTTAGACCCTTATTAGTAGTTCTGCTTTTTGCCCTTTGAAGCATGTGATTTTGTACCTACTCCCTATTCTTACAGCCCCTCCCTTTTTGAAACCCTTAATAAAACTTGCTGGTCTGAGACTCAGGTGGGCATCATGGTCCTACTGATATGTGATGTCACCCCCGGTGGCCCAGCTGTAAAATTTCTCTCTTTGTACTGTCTCTCTTTATTTCTCAGCCAGCTGACACTTATGGAAAATAGAAAGAACCTACATTGAAATACTGGGGGCAGGTTCCCCCAATAAAGCATCCAAGTTAGAGAGGAAGGAGTAAAATTACCTCCATTCTGAAACATCATCATCGTATATGTAGAAAACCCTACAAGCACAACAATGACAACAACAACAACAGCAACAACAACACACTATTAGAACAAATAAGTGAATTTCATAAAGCTGCAGGACACGAAATCAACTTACAAAAATCAGTCATGTTTCTACCCACAAATGAGCTATCTGAAAAAAATTAATAAAAAACTCATTCCTAATAGCAGCAAAAAATAAAAAATAGTAATAAACTTAACCAAAGAGGTGAAAGTCTTATACACTGAAAATTATAAAGGCAATGATGAAGGAAATTAAGGAAAATACAGACAAATAAAAGGGCATCTCATATTCATGAATTGGAAGAATTTATATTATTAAAATGTTCATGCTACCTAAAGTGATGTACAGACTCAATACAATCCTTATCAAAATCCCAATGGCATTCTTCACAGAAATAGAAAAAACAATCCTAAAATTCATATGGAACCAGAAAAGACCCTAAATAGCCAAAGCAATCCTGAGCAAGAGGAGCAAAGCTGAAGACGTCATACTTCCTGATTTCAAAATACAGTCCTTTAGTAATCAAAACAGCTTGGTACTGGCATAAAAACAAACATATAGACCAATGGAACACAAGACGGGCCTAAAATAAATCCAAGCATCTACAGTAAACTGATCTTCCACAAAGGTGCCAAGAATACACAACAGGGAAAGGAGAGTCTCTTCACAAAATGGTGTTGGGACAATTGGATTTGCACATCAAAAGAATGAAATTGGACCCCATCTCATAACATATACAAAAATCAACTCAAAGTGGATTAAAAGACTTAAATGTTGACTTGCAGCTGTAAACCTATTAGAAGACAACACAGAAGAAAAGCTTCATGACATTAGTCTGGGCAATGATTTTTGGATATGATGACAAAAACACAGGCAGCAAAAATAAGTGGGATTGAATTAAACTTAAAAACAAATCTGCACAGAAAAGGAAATAATCAACGGTGAAAAGGCAACCACTGGAGAAAATATTTGCAAATCATATATTTGCTAAGTGGTTAATGTCTAAAATATATAAGGAACACCTACAACTCAATAGCAACAACAAAAACCAAACAAACATAAAACCCCCCAAAACCTGATTTAGAAATGGGCAAAGAACCTGACTACACATTTTTCAAAGATAATAGCAATGATCAACAGATCTATGAAAAAGTGATCAGGTAAATGCAGATCAAAACCAGAATCAGATATCCCCTCTTACAGAGGCTATTATCACTAAGATAAATGATAACAAGGGCTGACAAGGATATGGAGAAAGGAGAATCCTGTAAATTACTGGTGGGAATGCAAATTGGTACAGCTAGTATAGAAAGCAGTATAGAGACTCTTCACAAAATTAAAAGTGGGACTACCATTTGATCCAGAAATACCACTTCTAGGTATACAACCAAAGAAAATAAAATCAGTCTCATGAAGAGAAATCTGTGTCCTTATGTTTATTTCAGTGTAGTCACAGTAGCCATGATATGGAAACTACCCAAATAACATATACGTATATGTGTGTGTGTATATACACATGGCACAGTTTTCAGTGTATCCCTAGAGTCCTTCCAGGCAACCAGTGCCCTGTGCATTGCAGTTGGTTGCCAAAGCCCCCCTCTGTCCTGGCAGCCAGTATCCCTCCACCCTAACTCCACATTTCGCCCCATGCCACTGCCTAAGTGCATCATAGTGTCCCTGTCTCCCCATTACACACACACAATGAAATATCATTCTGCCTTTAAAAAGAAGGAAATTATGTCATTTCCAACAACATGGATGAACCTGGAGGACATTATGCTAATTGAAATAAGCCAGACACAGAAAAAAACAAATACTGCATTTTCTCACTTATAAGAGGGACCAAAAAGGGCAAAACTCATAGCAGGAAAGAGTAGCATGGTGGTTTCCAAGGGCTGGGGATAGTAGGGTGGGGCGAAATGGGGGGATGTTGGTAAAAGGCTACAAAATTTCAGTTATGAAAGATGAATAAGTTCTGAAGATGTAATAAACAGAAATGTGACTATAGTTAACAGTATTATATATTTGAAATTTGCTCTAAGAGTGGCTAACACACACAAAAAGAAAATGGTAACTGTGTGAGGTGGTGTATGTGTTAATTAACTTGATTGTGGTGATTACTTCACAATGCATACAAATATAAAAACATCAAGTTGTATATCTTAAATATATACAGTTTTAAATTATCAATTATCCCTCAATAAAGACAGAAAAGCATTGTGTGTTGCATTATTTATATTTACTGCAAATAGAAAAATTGTGTCAAAGTCCATCTATATAAGAATCTAAAATATAAAAAAACTTGGACAGTAAAATATGTTTTCTTTTATTTCATGGATCTGTTTATTTCATTTATTAGTAACAGTGCATTTTTTCACACAATATTCTCTTTTAGTTAACTTAATGCATATGTAGTAAGAAAGATTTACTATCCCAACTAGCCTCTCGGTATTTAGATGAGGATAGAACAGATACGGTGTAACACGCCTCTCTACTGCTTACTGTGTGTACCAAGAAGGCAGAAAGCAGCTCACCCAAGCCTAACCTGGCCCTGTCTTTCTCAGGCTTCTCAGGATGCCCACAGCACGTGCTGGGGAGCCGGATGCAGGGAGAAGCCAGGTCTTCTTCAGGTCACAGCCAGCAGGGCACAGTTAGGTCGTGCCCTGATAAGGGGGTACACAAGGGGAACTCCAGGCAGTGGGGGGATGGGGACACTATCGTGCACTCAGGCAGTGGCAAGAGGGCAATACGTGGAGTCAGGATGGAGGAACACTGGGTGCCAGGACAGAGGGGGGCTTTGGCAACCATCTGCAATGCATGGGGCAGGGACTATCTGGAAGGACTGCAGGGATACACTGAAAGCTGTGCCAATGCATTAGCCATGAAACCTAAGAAACTCAGTACACGTTCTCCCTCTGCTCACCAAGAGTTTGCATTTATCTTGTGGTACTTTTTGGTTTTCAGTCCAATCTACAGTAATTATGGACAGCCCATTGTATGCAGAGGACTAAATGCTATGGCAGACAAAGATATGGTATATAAAACCCTTGCCTTCAGGTGCTTACAATCAGTAACGTTATTTAGCCAAAGCCTCAAACAATAATGCAAATCATATTATATTTCAATATAATATGATTTCCATGTATCTTTCATCTCTCTAGATCTCCCTCAATGCCTACCAGAAGGGCGTTTCAATGCTCAATAAGAGAATACTCTTATTCTTTTGATGCCATCTTCATTATTTATTGTTTCAAAGGAAATCCAGTAGTTTCAACGATTTTTCAGTGTACACCCAGCTTCTTTCTGACATGCAGAATATTTGTATTAACAATTCATAATTACATAATCTCTCTATTCATTTAATGAACCCAAAGGTTTTATGCCAGTTATGTGCTTCGACAGATAGTCTATGTGATAAAATATCTCTAGAAAAGTTAACTGTGTTGCCAAACCCATCATCTAATAAGGGACTTCTTGTCTTCCATCTATTTTAATTGCATCTTAAACTGATGTTAAATGATATATGTAAGTGAACCTCATCTTCACCCTGAAACACACAATTCAACATCATTTTTCTGAACTAAATAGAAAAAATAAGCAATACGTATGTGCCTCCTTTTTTACTCACTTGAGACAATATACACATTTAGGTATTCACATATCATTGAATTCATTTGGATCTTTGAATACTTGAGCTTCAAATTCCATCTGGCTCTGTAAAAAAAGGTACTCAATTTAGTACAAATTTCCAAAAAAGGTAGAACAACACAAAATATTCTGTATGTCTCCTTAGTGTAGAGTCAGGATAACTGAGGGTGAGTGGGCATCGAGAACTTCTGGTGTTCATACGTTTCACTCACAGATCTCATGACTGGTGTTCATGTGTTTCACTCACAGATCTCATGACCAAAACACAGTGCTTGGTTATGTGGCCACAAAGATGAGCAAGAACAATTGATCCAACTCTTCAAAAGTCTCCAGCCTGGTGGCAGAGACTGGCCAGAAACTGGCAAGAATCAGTCAGGGCTGCATGGGCTGTGGTAGGGAAAGGCACGTGGTGGAGTATGGGAGTCCAGGAGGAACAATCAAGGCACAGTCAGGCCTTCGTTGGAAACGAGGCACTCTCTGGAACAGGAAGACTGTACTGAGAGCCAAGGGTGAGGGGGATGTGGTTCAGTAAGGTAAGAAGCCAAGAGCATTCAAGGGATTTATTCACAAGGTGGGAGGGTGACCTTGCAATAGCAGGTTCAGGGGTAGATGGGAAGAAGTGATAGTAGTTAGGTATTAAATCTGGACAATTCTTTCAAGAAGATAGGCTTTGAGAAGGAAAGCCATTATATAAGAAACAGAAGTAATAAGTGTGAAATTAAGGTAAGTTCTCTCCTTTTCTTTCCTTCTTTCTCTCGTTCTTTCATTTTGCTTTTCAGATGGGACAGTTTTGAATCTTTTAAAATTCTAATGGGACCCGGGCATGGTGGCTCACGCCTGTAATCCCAGCACTTTGGGAGGCCGAGGCGAGCAGAACACTTGAGGTCGGGAGTTCAAGACCAGCCTGACCAACATGGAGAAACCCCATCTCTACTAAAAAATATAAAATCAGCCGGGCATGGTGGAGCATGCCTCTAACCCCAGCTAGTCAGGAGGCTGAGGCAGGAGAATCACTTGAACCTGGGAGGCGGAGGTTGCAGTAAGCTGAGATTGCACCATTGCACTCCAGCCTGGGCAACAAGAGTGAAACTCCATCTCAAAATAAATAAATAAATAAATAAATAAATAAATAAATAAATAATAAAATTCTAATGGGAAGGTTTCACTAGAGAGGGAAGAGATTGAAGATGTGGTATAAAGATAAAGGTAAATGATGAAATAGCTCCTGAGGAGATGGAGAGATCCAGAGCTCCCCATCAGGCACTTCTGAGACCCACCCACCCACCTCACCATCCATCCACCTCATCCATTCATCCATCCACCCATCCATCTACCCACCCACCTACCTCGCCCATCCACCCATCTTACCCATCCATCCATCCATCCACCCATCCATCTACCCACCCACTCCATCCATCCATCCATTCATCCATCCATCCATCCACCCACCCACCCCATCCACCCATCCATCCACTCATCCATCCATCTACCTACCCTCCCATTCACTTCATCCATCCATCCATCCATCCATCCATCCATCCATCCATCCACCCATCTATCCACCCATGTACCTACACAGCCATTCAGCTCATCCATCCATCCATCCACCCACTCATGATTTCATCTGCCCATCCATCTATTCACCCACCTCACCCATCCATCTGCTCACCTCACCCATCCATCCACTCATCCATCTACCCACCCACCTACCTCACCCATCAATCCATCTCATCCATCCATTCATCCATCCATCCATCCATCCATCCAATCCATCCATCCACCCATCTATCCATCCATCTACCTACCCACACATTCACCTCACCATCCATCCATCCATCCACCCACCCACTCATCTTTTTATCTACCCATCCATCTACCCACCCACCCACCTCACCCATCCACCCATCTCATCCATCCATGCATCCATCCATCCATCCACCCATCCATCTACCCACTTACCCACCCACCTCACCCATCAACCCAGTTCATCATCCATCCATCCATCCATCCATCCATCGTCCATCCATGCATCCACCCATCTATCCATGCATTTATCTATCTATCTATCTATCTATCTATCTATCTATCTATCTATCTATCTATTTACTCACCCACCCATCCATTCACCCACCCACCCATCCAACCATCCATATAACCAATCACCCACTTCACCTATCCACCCTCCTCATCCATCCACTCATCCATCCATTCATCTATCCATTCATCCATCCATCCATCCGTCCATCCATCCATCCACACACCCATCCATCCATCTACCCACTTAGCTCAACCATCCATTCATCCATTCACCCATTCACCCATCCATCTACCCACCCACACACCCACATCACCCATCCATCCATCCATCCATCCATCCACTCACCCACCCATCCACCTCACCCATCCATTTATCCACTCATCCATCCATCCATCCATCCATCCATCCATCCATCCATCCATCCATCTCTCATTACTAGACACACACCATGTGCTACATACAGGGTATGGGGAAACACAGTGAAACAAAGACTAAGTTTCTGGCCTCAGTGAGCTGACATCTACATGGTGAGACAGATATACCTAGGTAATAAAAAGAGCTACTAAGAAAAAGAAAGAAAGCAGGGCTAGGGGATGAAGAGGGAAGATTGTTAAGATGGTCAAGACAGGGCTCTGTGAGGAAATGGCATTGCAGCAGAGACTGGATGAAGTGAGAAAATGAGGCCCAGGAGGGTCTGGGGAAAGGGCTTCTGGACAGAGGCAGCAGCAAGCGCACAGGCATGGAGGAGGCACATGAGACAGAGGCTGTGGCTCCAGCAGCAAGAGAGAAGGGAGATGATAGGACATGTGGATGGAGAGAGGGAAATGGCCCACTGGGTCCACTTCAGAACCCTCTGGGGGGTTTTGAGCATGGGAGGGGCCTGACAGAATTTGCATTTTAAACATACTGGATATTGTAGAGAAAAGTCAGTAGGGGATGACAGTGGAAGCCAGAAAGCTAACAATCTAGGCTAGGTAACATATGACAGTGGCTTAACTTAGAGTGGTGGCAAACAGATGTGAGGAGAAGAGGCTATATTCAAGGACATATTTTGGAGGTGTAGCTAACAGTGTTAAAAGAGAGAAATTAAAGATGGCCCCTAGGTTTTGACTGAACAACTGGGCGTATGTGGTTGCCACTTATTGAGATAGGGAAGACGGGGGATGGGTGAGTTTTGGGGAAAAGTCAAAAATGTGTTGAGATCTAAGTGGACATGTTGAGTAGGCGGCAGGAGACACATGCTAGGGCTGGGAAGAGTGATACTGTTTCTATATCACATCACACCGCCTGCCTCAATTTTCCAGGGATGCTTCATCACCTTCAAGACTAAATCTGAGCTCCAAGCTCCACAAGCTGTGCTTCTGCAGCCTCATCACCAGCCTCAGAGCACACCAAAACCTCGTCCAGTGCAGATGCATTTGCATCTCTTGCTCCATCTCTCTTTCTTTCTCTCTCTCTATCTCTCTGTGTCTCTCTTTTGTGCATATATCACCCATTGCTCAGATTATTTTTCCCCATCTGACCTGGCTATTTTGTCCTTTGAAAACCAGTTACTCTGATAAGCTTCCTGCCCTACCAGCCATTTACCAGTCCTCCCATACAGCTGTTTAGATGACCTCTTCTCAATTTCCACAACACTCTACACATATCTCTATGACTCTGGCACAGGGTACCCAGGGTATTCCACTAATAAGTGAGTAAATGTGGACAAGGTGCCTAAACTCTCCAAGCCTTGGTTTCCTCATCTGGAAAATGAGGCTAATATTACTACCTACTTCACAGGGTTGTTATGGGGATTAAATGAGGCAATATGAGGCTTAGTGTTTACAACGTTGCCTGGCATTGATGAAGAACATACAAGTAATTAAGTATCATTATAATAATATGTATCCTACTCTTGTGTAATTATTTTCACTGGAAAATATGAGCCCTTGAGTAAAATCACTGAGCCTTTCATCTGTGCTTCTGGCACACATTAAACCTCATTAATTGTTTCTGACATGAATAAGTTAATGAATGAAACACAGCACCGGGCCACAATAGTACCATGAAATGAATCAGCAGGTTATTCAGTGGGCTTTCTGTATTTAAAAGGTATTCTTTCTGGGTGGACAGGATTTGTCTGATCCACCACCCATTAAATCAAGAAGTCCTGGGTTGTTCTACATTCTACTTTGGTTACCGTTCAGGGAAAGTCATATCAGTACCTTTGGATCAGGAAGACATGGCCCAAAGGCCTCCAATAGAAGAGTCTCTTCTCTCACAGCCAGTTCATAGTCTGCAAAAGACAGCTTCCCATCATGGTCATGATCCTAGGGGAATGAGAAACATGTTAGGCAACAAGTAAAATGATTACTGCAAATACATGCTCTTTTCATAGTCAAGTGTTAATTTAAAAAAATGTGCTAGGCTGGGGATGGTGGCTCAGGCCTGTAATCATAGCACTTTGGGAGGCTAAGGCGGGGTGATTCCTTGAGGCCAGAAGTTTGAGACCATCCTGGGCAACATAGTGAGACCTCATCTCTATTAAAAAAAAAATTAGCTGGGCATGGTGGTGTGCGCCTGTAGTCCCAGATACTTGGGAGGCTGAGGCAGGAGAATTGCTTGAGCCCAAGAGTTTGATGATGCAGTGAGCTGTGATCATGCCACTGCACTCTAGTCTGGGTGACAGAGAGAGACCCTGTCTCAAAAAAAAAAAAAAAAAAAAAAGTGATAGAAAAATAAGAGGTTAGGTGGTGAAACTGAGAAGAACTATTAATATTATACTGAGGAGCATAATTTATGTGTTTTACTTAAGCAAGCAGGGAACTGAAAATTATAATAATTTGAATTCTTATTTCTAGCCCATATCTGGCCCAAAAATTTTAATAAAAAACTTGACAATACCCATATTTACCATTTTCTTAAGTGTTATTTCAACCAAATCTTTAATTCCTTCATCAGGGTCTTCCTCAGATGGCTGTTTGAGAAGGCTGTTCTTCAACATGTGAAACATTTCCTCCTTTGAAATGAATCCGTCACCATTCAAATCAAACACTTCAAAGCAATCTTTTTAAGAAAATAACAAATTATGAATTTGATGCTATCAGTAAGGTAATATTTTCTCTGATAAACTTTTCAGGGCCAAGTTCTATCTTGATGCTGTACCCACAGGTCTTAGTGCAGCCTGATTTGCATTGTAAGTGTCAACGTATACTAGGATATATACAATAATCCTTAGAAAATATTTCCTGACTCTCAATTATGAAAAAGCATACCAAGGAACAGTAACTTGAATATCTTCACCTTGAAACTCTTGGAAAACTGATTGAAATATGGCTCATAAGGAGAGTTCATCAGAATTAATTGAGAGTTAATTAAGCATAAGAACACTTGAATCAATATTCTCTAGTTTTATGGTTACAATTCAAGTAATGAAATCTGTCAAATGCTTAATACATAAATGTATATGTACATGATTAGCATGTGTAGTAATGCCTATGGAGTCTTCCTGGGCATAAATTACTCCTCAGAATCACTTGAGTTTTCTTTTTATTAACTTTCTTTCATATTTTACTGACTTGAATTCATTCCATAAAATAGGCTAGTGGGATTCAAACCAACTAACCAGCCAACCAACAAACCCACTTTACTGTCTGGGTTGAAGGACACTGATTTAAGTGCTTTAGATATGTTATTCATAATATATGAACCAATAGGACAACCTGCAATCTTACATTTCATTTTTTCTTCCAAAGATCCTCGAAGAAATAGTGATAATCCATGAATCCACTCCAATACATTTACACAGCCATCATTATCTTTATCAAAACCTCGGAATACTAAAGGGAGAGAGGTTAAATGGAACACCTGTCCTGCATGATAACTCTCAGTAAAGTATCTACATTGGCATCACTCACTTTTAAAATTAAGGGAACACTTCAGCTTGTACAGTCCAATATTCTCATTTGACAAAAGAGGAAACTAAGACATCATAATATCATGAAACTCTTTTATTAAACATTCAATTTTTAAAATGTTTTTGTGGGAACAAATACAATTCTCAATGTCTAAGTATATTAATAATTATTTAATAATAAGTATGTTGCTATAAAATGTTGATCATATTAATTAGATGTTAAATATACTAATATAAATAAAATACTTAATATTTTTGTTCAAGTCATTGCTTGATGCATAGAATTATATCTTGTCACTGAAATATCTTCTATGATGTAAAGAATGTAAATGTCCTTTTAAAACTATTCTATTTATTATGTTTATTAAGTGGAAATTGAAATGTTTTAGGTTTTGTGATATAAGGTAAGAGAAAGGTAGTCAACATGACTTTGTCTTCTTCTTAAATACACAAAATAAAGCTGATATTACCTCCTTTTCTATGATCTTTTCAAAATTAAATTTGTATATTCCAATGACACTGGGAATGCAAAACACTAATCTTCCTACCAAGAGGATGTCCAAGCACCAAACCCTTTTTTTTTCAGTTATGGCTGGATTTGGCTAATTTGAATCTTGTGTGTCTCTTACCTCTGTCCATAATCATGTCATCTGTCATTCCAAATGTCACATGCAGGATGTTTCGAAATGCATTACGATCCAGTCCAATAACCAGACCTTGCCTCTCTACTCCTCCCACCAAGTCATAAAAAAGCTTTATAAGACAGTTCACTTCAAATTTATTAACTGAAAGAATGAAATAGATATAACAAAAATGAACCCTTAATCTTTAAGTTCTAACTTAAATTTTGCAATAAGTTTACAGACAAACAACATCAAATACATCAAACAGGTAATTGTCAATAGAAGACTCTCCTGTTTTGAGATTCATGACCCTTAACTTAACAGAAATAAAAAAAGCAGCATACCCTCCAAACAGGAATTCCCATGTTTCGGGAAAAAATACGATACTATTAGCCAAGTTACTAGAATAATGATGGTGGTGTCGGATTCTAAACTCTACAAGGCTGGTAGAAATATGACTCAAAATAAGAATGGTAAGGCTAAAGAATGGTAACTTTTTCTCGGTATTTTTATTATGGCATTCACGAGATTTACAACTTCTTTTCCCTGGAAATAGATGTCAGGTTCATGAGAATTAGGTAACAATTTTCATTTCACTTTAGGCTTCATGAATTCATAAGCCAGATTTTGGAAACTAGAGACACCAGTTTTCCAATAAAAAAGCTTTAAAGCAGATTTTAGCACCCAATATGGCTCTTCTTGAGGATTATGTAAAAATTAACATGCAACTATTCAGTAATAGTTTGGAGGAAGGAAATTTTTATTTAAAGGATATATGCACACACAGATACTTGCTCATACACATTATTGTATAAAGGACCATGGTTATAAATACCAAGTTAATTATTTGTGTTCCAATCCTCATTTGAGAATGTAGGTGGAAGGGTTATTGCCTGGTCTTGATAATATAAAAGCTCAAATACCAAATATGGGCGGAAGTTGGGGAAAATTTATTTTGAAACCAGTCAAAACTGTGATTGAGCATTTTAACAAACAAGGACAAAACCTGTGTGTGTATAACAGAAGACAGCATCTAGGAATGGAAAAATCACACCTCATCCTACAGGTCAGTACAGGCTTTTGTGGGATTTCTGGTTTGGAGAACCACATTTAAAGAGAAACACTAAAAACTCTGGGAAAAAAGATTCAGCAAATAAATAGTAGGAAACAATATAATGGTTATGATTTCAAAAACAGCTGTTAGTCACTGTGGAAAACAGTATGATAGCTCCTCGTAAAAATTAAACACAATTATTGTATGATCCAGGAATTCTACTTCTATTTACATACTCAGAAGAACTAAAAGCAGGAACCTGTACAACAATGTTCATAGTGTCATCATTCACAACAGTCAAAAGACAGATGCAAGAGTCCATCAATGGAGGAATGGATAGACAAAATGTGGTGTATTCATACAATGAAATATCATTCAGCCTTAAAAAGGAAGAAAATTCTGACACATAGATGAACATTTATGGACATTGCACTAAGTCAAATAAGCTAGACACGAAAGGACACATACTGTATGATTCCTCTTATATAAGGTACTTAGTCAGATTTATAGAGACAAAGTAGAATGGTAGTTGCCAGGGACTAGGATGAGGAGGGAATGGTGAGTTAACATTTAACGGGTAGAGTTTCCACTGGGGACAATGAAAAAGTTACGGAGGTGGATGGTGGTGTTGGAAGCAGAACAGTGTGAATGTACTTAATGCCATGGAATTAAGCACTTAAAATGGTTAAAATAGTAAATTTCATGTTATATGTAACCACATACACACACACACAAACCTCCTAAAAAGCAAGAGCTGTTAGTGGTTGGGGAAGAAAAGCCTGCATGAAGAATGATGTACTCTGTTCATGTGTATAAAATGGTAGCAGAGGGGATGTTGGTTAGCCATTTTTCCATCTCAGCTGAAATAAACATTTTTAAACATTAGTTTAATTTATTACCCAAAGGATCAAAGGTTAGCCATAAGAAAACTTTTATTGCTAAACATTTCTTAAATTCTAGAATACAATATTAAATTAAACTGAAGAAAATTCAAGAATAGGTTTTCATCTTCTTGGAATGCTGTAAATGTGTCCTGCAGAACATATCTGTAGAACGGTGCATGAACTAGATGCTCTCTTAAGATCTTTCACTCTTCTTTGATTCTACAAAATTTATCCATTGAATCTTGATAGCTTTATTGTCTTGCAACTAAAACAAAATTTAACTTTAGGGGAAAGTTCTTCCGTTAAATAAAATTTAAAATTATTATAATGTCCATGACTTAAAACTATTTCTATAGACTTTAACTAATAATCATCTAAGTTTGTAAGACTCATTAAAAATTTTTTAGTAAAGAAAAAAATCAAGAGCAGAATTTTTCCTGCCATATTTTTACTTACCTTTAAAAATATACACTCACCTTTTGATTGTTCACAGAATGATTGTTTGCAATGCATTCAAACTTACTGAACAGAGACTAAATCAAATTCAAACTTACGGAAACGGACAAAATCAGTATTGTGTATAGCAGCTATTGCATTGTTTTTGAATACTTATAAAAAATGTTTACTAGATGTTTACTAGAAGAATACCTATTCTCCCAGAAATGAAAGTGTTTTAAGAAAAACAATAACAGAACAAAACTCTCATCAGAGTATAGTAATCATAATAATACCTTAAATTACAGGTTTTCCTAAACATTTTAAGATGCGTACACACACCATAACATTCATTTATGTCACCATCCACTAAGAGAGCATTTCTTACCAGGTATTAAATCAGATACTAATGATAATTAGAATGCACTAGATCTTATAATCTCTAAAACTACATCAACATGTTTATTCCTTCTTTTTTGAGCGACTCGGTTATTTGGGGGATTATTGCTTCTGTTTCTTCAAGTGGCCAGTAGTTTTGCAATTAGCACACACAACTTCTAAGTTTGCTCGACAGGCAATTATCTTCCTCATCTAAACCATACCCACGGCTTCCTTGCTAAAGTGCAATTATGTTTTTCAGTCTGAATATAAACTCAAAGTTTCCTATGAAATTCTAGGACCACCCTTTCAAATGCGAGATTAGAGCAGGTGCCTTCAAATAGGGCTCATCTTGTCACCTGCAAAGTCTCCTTTATCTTTCAACACCAGGGGCCACCGGAAAGTGGGAGTCTAAAGTTGGGAACCCATTCTTTACCACGTGTTTAGTTGTGCTGAACTCTGGTTTCCAAACAAATATTGTTCTGAGGCACAGATGAGATGACACAACTCATCTCTCCTAAAGATGTTGAGAAGTTGAGCACCGTTTTCTCCTATGGGTCTCTTGGTAAGCTTCCAGAACTTGCACCTGCGGGTGTATGTGCGAGCTAGAAAGCAGGGTGAGTGCACGGTCTACCTTGGTGGTGCTACTTTTCTTGAGACCAGTGGGTTTAAAAGCATTTATTTTACACCTCATTGAGGCTAACTTCAGCTGTTTCTATCAGGTAAAAGAAGAGGCTTGGAGAAGCAAGTAAATGCATGTGTGGGAGTGTAGGTAGCACTAAAGGCGGAGACCTGGGTTCCTAAGATCAAACCCAAGGAGCTAGCACCCCGGGATTCCCTCTCTGACTTCTGCTTAAGGGGCCGGGGCGGAGGGGCGGTAGGTAGCCCACAGAGGCCCAGGAGGCGGGAAGCAGGCACAACAGCGGACCTTAGCACCGGGTGGGACCCAGGCTCGGTCCAGGAGCCTCGGCCTGTCCAGCACTACATTCTTACTTACAATGCTTGCAATTTTTAGTTAAGGTGTCCGTCAGCTTCTGCAGCTTCTTGCGGTTCATGCCTGGCGCTCAGAGAATCGGGCCGCGGCGGGGGTCTCGGGGCGCGCGGCTGCCGAGACCCTCGCGGGAACCCCGCGAGTCCTGGTGCTGGGGCAACGCGGTGAGGTCTCAGTTACTGATCGCGTGCGCTTCCCTAACAGACGGTGTAGCCAAGGCAACAGCTCGGCCTGCCGCGGATTGGCTCCCAGGCTGCCCGCGGCTTGGCCAAGGCAACAGCTGGGCCCCGCCCATCTGCTCAGCGACTGCGAGCGCTCGGTCCTGGGTGCGCGGTGCCGCCAGCAGGGTCCCAGCTGGCCGCCTTGAGGGCTGTATTCTGATTGTTGACGTTGGAGTTTAAATGTTCAGTTGTTGCTGGCTTTTGAGTTCACAGCCTCTTTGCTTGATTGTAGTGTAAATCATTAAAATCTGAAATGTGGTGTGCACGCTGTATGAGAGGTGTTTCAGGTGGTGAGCGTCACGCCTCAAGGGGAGGCCCAAGATCTTGGACATCTTGGGGGCTGGAGCAGCGTCACAAAATAGCAAGGTGCTGTCCAGAGGACGATCTTGCCTGGCCTCCTGTCGGAGGGCGAGAAGCTTGCTCTTTGGGCGGAGCCACTGCTTAGGCAGTCTGTCACCTGAGGTCTTCAAGCTTTTAGTTGTGTTTCTGAGAGCAAGGGGAAATTGGAATACAGCCACGGGTTGCCTAAGGAGGGGGATGCGTTCCGAGGTCACTAGGAGATTTCAATCACTGTGTGCACATCACGGTGCACCGACACAAACCTAGATGGCCTTGCCTACTGCACGCCAGGCTGTATGGTACAGCCCATTGCTTCTGGGCTGCACTCCTGCACAGCAGGTCACCACGCGGAATGCTGCAGGCAGCTAGAACAGAGTGCTAAGCACTCTGGGGAAGGTGCAGTGTTCTAGTACAGTGTTACATCTTATGGGACCACTGTCCTAATGTTGTCTGACGTTGACTTAAATGGCACTATGTGGCTTGTGACTGTAGTTTTTTTCTTTTCCCACTGCCCTCATCTCACTCTCAAGAGATGGAGGTTGTCTGTGGAATCTGAGGAAAGCCACCAGGAATTTTTATACTGCTTAAATAGGCATTCCCCCCAATGAAAACGGGCTGACCACACCACTTGGGTGTAGGGTACAGCCCAATCTTGCTTTTCAGGAAAATATCTCAGCAACCTTGGTCCTTTACTTATTTGAAAGACAGGTTCTGTGCCTGCAGACAAAGGATATTCCTTACATCTTCAGGGTGGGAGGACTTTCTGCTTTTCCTGATCACAGAGGGGATATCCTCTTTCAGCTAAGGCAGCAATAAAAAGGGGTGGCTCAGCCAGGATCACCAAATCTACAGTATTCTCCTGAGTGCCTGCTTGTTTAACTTCAGAGGGGAAAATGACAAACTATGTTATTGTACACATACTGGCATTTTTAGACTGAAGGCAGAAAAATTCTACTAACCATGAGTAATCATCCCAAATGAAATAATTCCAATGTCAAGGCCTCTGGTTTTTCTTTACTGTTTCATTTGTTTATGGAATGAAGGATTGGGATGCTGTTTGAAACTAGAGCAAAGGGTGCTTGGTAAAGGCACGGACTGGACTGTATTATCCTAAAGCAAATGTCCTAACAACAGTTACCTGATACGAATTGATGGTGATTATGAGTTTGTAACAGCAGTCTTTTTAAATAGTGTTTCTACATATCCCGTTATCTAGAAAAGTGAAATTCCTGAGACCATAGAGAACAAAAGGGAAAGACTGGACATATTTGAATTATACTTACCTGTGACACCTTATTGATTTCTGTTAGATCACAGAGCTGTAGCAAATACTTAATTCCTAGAGATTGCTGCACTGCTCACTTCAAGAGACAAGGAACCGAAAGAGTGGTTGTCAGTAATTACTAAGAGACACTGTGGGCTCCCTATCTGATGTACTAGGCCTGTGTTGGGGAGCAGGCCTGCGCTGGTGGTGAGCACATTGGTGGTTATTTCTGGTGGCCTGGGGAGATCGCATACACCGGGTGCTTGCTATAGGTGAGCCAATTAGTTATTCCTTCACGAGTTTCAAGCCTAGAGCCCATCAGCCATATTCCCTTAAAGTTAAAAAAATAATAAAAAGATGTAGGGGCAATATCACAGATGGTTGAAATTAAAATATGCCAGGCCAAAACTCCTTAACCTGTTGAGCAAAGTTTGTAAGTCACCTCTTCCTCTTCCACTTCTTTTCTCCTCCAGTTCTTTCTTCCATGCTGTTCTTTTAGCCAAAAAATCTATCTGTCTATCTATCTATCTATCTATCTATCTATCTATCTATCTATCTATCTATCCATCTATGCAAATGCATTGTTTTGTGAATCTCACTTATCTAAGAGAGTGGTTTGCAGAGTTGACCTTACAATAAGGTCTTACCATCTTTTTCAGGGAAAGCACAGTGTTTATTTGGAGTATGTTTTGTCAACATACAGGTAAACTTCAGAGCTTTCATTACATTCTTGTGAAATTTTGGAACTTAATATTTTTAGACTTTAGAAACAAGTTGCAGGCCTGATTGAGTCAGTGAATAACATTTCAAAGCAAGTTGAAGTTTCTATTTGTAGTTTTAGTTACTTACGTTGAGTAGACACAGGACTGCTTTCCCCCAAGGGCTTTCTCAGAGTAAGGCAATTAAGCCTAAGAGGCTACTTCATATTAAATCAATCAATAATGGAATAATAAAGTATTGTGTTTAATTCATATTGGACATAAATTTTACTGTGCATGAAATGATCATAGAACTTTCCAAAAATCCAAGCAACCTCAAGATGAATAACTTTGTAAACACAGAAGTACATTAAAGTGACTATTAATGCTATGTTTCCTTTAGTTTTGTGTGCAAAACAATCTTCCCTTTGACTCAGCATTCACTGGATTGTTGCCATGATAAACAGCTTGGACCTTGACTTGATGAAATTGTTTTCCTTAATGTGGACCTTTTATGATGAAGGCCTTTGGAAACTGTTGAGGAAATGACATAGAATTGATCTCCAAGTATATCACAAATCTATTATAAAATTGCTTGAATAAAAGGGAAATAGGTTAGTTACCTGCATAATAGAAATTCAACTTTACTAATTTTATTTTGTGGAGACAGTGATACAAAATTCAGAGTTATATGTGTGACCAGTTGTTTGGGTGGTCGAATCTCCAAATCTCCACCGCTTGTCACTCTCCCCTTTGCTGTAGGGTTGTGGTGACAAGCTAGAGTCTCAGTATTCAGACCCACAGAACACTGTCTCATGCACTATTTCTGCATATTTTTCACCCCAACCACTCCCAGTGGCAGCTCTTCAAAGAGCTCTTTCTGATCCCCTATGTGAAGTGAACCCTTCCCCACCCAGCCATTCTCTTCCTTGGTACTATTTTTTTAGCACTTGCTACTGTGTGAAACAATTGTTTTTTCTAACCCCTCCTCCCCACTAGGCTAAATCACATGATCTCTCTCTCTCTCTCTCTCTCTCCATATATTTAAGTCTATTTCACTTGCTGTATCTCCGCATTTGTGTGTTTATCATCTGTCTGTACTTCTGAAATTTGACCACATGGTCCATGTTGTGTGGTCTGTATTGATGGAAAGTGGTAAGAGAAACACTCCAGCAGGAATGAACCCCAGGTTTCCCTGCAGCACCCTGAGGCTGAGTCCCTGGTACAGTAACCACAATGGAGCCTTTAAAGGGAGCTGGGCAATACAGAAGAGCTTTCATTTAAACTGACCTTTCTCCAAAATTCACACTTGATATTCACTGGTGTTGACGTATTTCTAGACTTTTTTTTTTTTTTTTACTGTAATCAAGTGACCAGCCAGTAAGACAAATGCCTAAGGTTTATTAAGGATAGAATTCTTGTATCTTAACATGTAATTTACAAAGTTGTAAATTAAATGTGGCCTGTGACAGTTAATGATTATGATAGCCATAATGTCAGCAGGTTTGAAGCTTTCAGTAAAGAATCTGGCTCTTTGAGACCTGGCAGAGCTGACCAAGAAATCCTGCTGAATGTGCTGGGCTTGATCCCCTCAGCACTGGGTCATGAGCCACTGTAGCCAGAGTCATGGCAACTGTACTACCTGCAAAGCTGCCTCAGAGACAGAAGATACCCACACCTTTTTCTTACCGAGCCCAGGGCATCTTGCAACATTTGAGCCCTAACCAGGGAATTCATCAGCATCACTAAGCACAGAACAGGACCTGACCTACCCACAGACCCCAACAGGCAATGCCTGGTCCTCTTAGCCAATGTCAACCAGAAAATAACTGGTATCACTTCTAATACTTGCTACCATTGTTTAAACCACTTCCCCCAACTCCATAGTTCTTGCTCCCTAAATGAAAAGGGAGCACCCAAGATCGCCTACCCTGAATCATCTTACCCCTTTAGTAGACTCTGTTTATTAGCCTGCACTCTCTAACTCCTTTCCCGCATATCCAACAAAACTCATTTGAACTGTGAATGTTTACCTTACCAGATCCATCTTTGCACAAAGCCAACTCTCCACCTTTCTTCTCTAAACCTGCTACTCCCCTGAAAATATTGCTTGTCCTGTAGATATTCTCCAGAAAAAACTACCCATTTCCTCAAATCTACTCACTTATAGCCACAAGAAAGTCAAAATCATCTGCACCGTCATCAACTTTCAATGATCTTATGAGCTCTATCCATTCTTCTCTACACTTCTTAGAAAGTGCAAGTGCTGCTCCCCCCTCCACTGCTGCATCTCTTGCTTTGTTCATCCTTTATGCTCCTGCCTGTTTCCTGAATTTGCCTGCTGTCTTCCATCTTGTGCTCCTCAAAACTGCCTGCTGGGTTGCCAAAGTGATCCAACCATTTCTTCCTCCTGCTTAATATTGAAAGGACTTCCCAGTGCCAGCAAGATGGAGTCCAGACCCAGTAGCATGGTTTCCATGGTTGTCCAATATGTGGCGTCTGCCAGACTTGAATGCCTCTTCTCTGACCAGTCCCTGTTTTTAAAGGCTGGAGCCCTAGCAGCCCTGTTAGACTATGAGGTTCACTGGGACTTGGGGTCCCTCAGAGTGTTGCATTAACTAGAAGAGGCTGTGTCTCTCATACTGTGGGCACTCCTCAACGGGCATGTGAAATTAGCTTGTCTCATTTATCCCACTGATATTTGGGGTTTTTCAAAAACTTTCATTTACACCCAAACCTGCAAATGCAAACTTAAAATGAGAACATTGGACTTCATTTATTAAGAGTCCTTTGAGCTTTATGATTCTTGAAAACAAAACTAAAGTTGATATCCATATACTCTCACTGTCCTTTCACGAGGTCGACCTTATGAAAATGTCAGCAGTTGACCATTTTGATTACAAAAAAACTTCAATTTCATATCAACCTAATGCATGACTGTATCTTTTTATGTTTACTCAATATTTCAGATGATCTAAGCAAAGCCAAGATTCATCTGCAAATTTAAAGTAGCTGTGTTATTATCAGTCATTCAAATTCCCTGTGATTTCCACTCTAGATGTATGTCGTGCTATAGGAAGGAATTTTGGATTTGTTTTTTCTGCTTGTCTGCTGTGTTGGTGGGGAATACCAAATGGCTGTATCTGGAGCAAGTGCCATACATATATATATATATATATATCCTTTCATTAAAATGAATGTTGCCAACCAAACCACTTAGAGCACACTTTGTCTAGCACTTAAGAAATGCAAGTCTGTTTAAAAAAAATCATTTTCCTGCTCTGATGTAATCTTTAACATGAGATTACATTCAGGGGGATTCAAAGGGGCATTTTTTTTTTTTAGTACTAGAAACTGGAAAATTAGAAAAAGCGATTTCACATCCATAATTGTAGGAAGTATTTGGTTCTCATTGTTGTCTTTATGTTTGTAAATATGTGTTCGGTCTGTTTCAGGGTAGCCGTTTTTCATATGATCCAAATCCTAGAATCAAGTGTCACGTGGTGCACCTGCTGAATCCACACATCCATCTACACAGTAGTTTTGGGTGCCTGCTCTGAGCCAGGTGTGTCATGTTAGGGCCTGACAAATTACCCCTGCTTTCCACTTGCTGGGCACTGACCCTTTTTGCTGGAACATGGGTAACGTGGTCTATATATATGAGGCTGGGAAGATCAAACTCTGCACAGTATGGTTCCACAAAGGAATTCAGTCCTTGGGACATGCTAGCCCAGGGAACACTTTCTAAACTCTAGAGTGTGGGAGGGCTCAATTTGTTCACTTACTTAAATGTTATAATGAGATAAGATGTGATTGTGCATTATGATAAAATTTTGGAATCTCTGGGGGGAGCAGGGCCCTGGCAACTGCTGTACATGTTGTCCTTTTGGTTTTTTTTTGTGTCATATTAATAGCATCCTATGGTTTCATACCTGGCTGTTTTCACTTAGCATGCTTTTGAGATTCACTCATGCTGTTGCATGTGTCATGGTCTATTTTATTTCTCAGCAGCACTTAGACTTGCCAGTCTTTTAGTCATTCTGGTGGGTGTGCAGTGGCATTTCATTGTGTTTTAATTTGCATTTCCCTAATGATTAATAGATTGTTCATCTTCTTTTTTTTTTTTTTTGAGATGGAGTCTCACTCTTGTCACCCAGGCTGGAGTGCAGTGGCATGATCTAGGCTCACTGCAACTTCCACCTCCCAGGTTCAAACAATTCTCCTGCCTCAGCCTCCCGAGTAGCTGGGACTACAGGCACCTACCACCACGCCTGCTAATTTTTGTATTTTTAGTAGAGACAGGGTTTCGCCATGTTGGCCAGGCTGGTGTCAAACTCTTGACCTCAGGTGATCTGCCCACCTCAGCCTTCCAAAGTGCTGGGATCACAGGCATAGGTCACTGCACCTGTCCTGTTTCTCTTCTTAATAATGGGCTGTATGTTTTCTTATGGATGAAATATCTTTATCAGATATTAGTCTGTGACATCTTTTGTTCTCTCGTTAGTGGCATTTAAGAAGTGAAAGTTTTGGCTGGGTGCGGTGGCTCATGCCTGTGATTCCAGCACTTTGGGAGGCCGAGGTGGGCTGATCACTTGAGGTCAGGAGTTCAAAACCAGCCTGACCAACATGGTGAAACCCTATCCCTAATAAAAACACAAAAATTAGCTGGGTGTCATGGCGGGCACCGGTAATCCTAGCTGCTTGCGAGGCTGAGGCATGAGAATCACTTGAACCCGGGAGTCAGAGACTGCAGTGAACCGAGATCACATCACTGCACTCCAGCCTGGATGACAGAGCGAGACCTTTTCTCAAAAAAGAAGAAAAGAAAAAAAAAATGAAAGTTTTGAATTTTGATGAAGTCCAATTTATAGAATTTTAATTTTATGGTTCATGCTTTTTGTGTCTGATCTAAAAAATCTCTCCCTAACCCAAAACCACAAAGATTTTCTTTTTTTTTGTTTTCTACATGGTTTGTAGTTTTATCTCTTACATTTAGATCCCTGGTGCATTCAGTTAATTTTTGTATATGTGTGAGGTAAGTGTTGATGTTCATTATTTTTCATGTGGCTATCCAATATCAGAAAATCAGAAAATAAGACAATCCATATTCCATTGAATTACCTTAGCATTTTTTTTTGGTCAAATAACCTAATAAGTGTGGATTAAATTTTGGACTTTCTATTCTGTTCCATTGATCACTGTGTCTGTCCTTATTACAGTATTGTACTGTGTTGATTTTTGTAGTTTTACTGTTAATTTTTAAATCAGATAGTGCAAGTTCTTTAAGATAGTTCTTTTTCAAAATTGTTTTGCCTAGTCAATATTCTTTTATTTTATATGTATTTTAGAATCTGCTTGTTCATTTCTACAAAAATACTGCTGAGATTTTTATTTGGATTGCATTATACCCATATAGTAATTTGGGTAGAAATTACATCTTAAAAACACTGGCTTTTCTCATCTATGGACATGGAGTATCTCTTCATTTATTTAAGTCTTCATTAGTTTCTCTTAGCATTATTCTCAGGTTTAAAGTGTACAGGTCTGCACATCTTTTGTTATGTACATCTTTTATATTCATCGTATTTTTGATGCTAATATGAATGCAATGCTTAATATAACTCTATTGTTCTTTGACAATATATAGAAATATAATTGATATTTTTATATTGGCTATGTATGTTGGAACTGTGCCAAACTCACACATTACCTCTATTAGATTTTTTATAGTAGATTACTTAAGATTTCCTACAAATAAAGGCAGTTTTACTTCTTTCTTTCCCATCCGTATGTCTTTTAAAATTTATCTTCCTTTATTAGCCTGGCTAGACCCTGTGGTACAACGTTGAATAGCAGTGGTGAGAACTGTCATCCTGGCTTGTTCCCACCTTCAGGGGAAGGAAAGCATTTGCTTTTTTCCATTAAGTTTGATGCTAGCTGTAGGTTTTTCCCAATGCCCTTCAAAAGGTGAAGAAAAGTCCATCTATTATTACTTTGTTGATACTTTCTATCCTGAATAAATGATGAGTTTTTTCAAATGCTTTTTCTGTATCTATTGAGGTTCTGTATCATAGGTTTTTCTCTTTTAGTCTGCTAATGTGATATATTACGTTGATTAAGTTTGGAATGTTAAACCAACCTTGCATTCCTAAACTCTTGGTAATGATGTCTTATCCTGTTTATATATTCTTGGATTCAATTTGCTGTATTTCCAGTAATGATTGTCACATTGACCTTCAGGAATATTGGTCTGTAATTCTGTTTCCTTGTAATATAGCTGGTTTGGGTTTCAGGGAAGTGGTAACTTCATTAAGTAAATTTGGAAGTGTTGCCTCTTCTTTTATTTATTGTAAGTTTGTGTAGCATTGGTGTAATTTCTTCCTTAAATGGCTAGTAAAATTTGTAAGTAAAATTATGTTCCTGAAGTTTTCTTCTAGGGAAGGTTTTTAATTAACATTTTAAATTTTAACTAATAGATATAGGATAATTTGAGTTATCTATTTTTTATTAAGTGAGCTTTGATAGTTTGAGTCTTTTAAGAAATTTGTCCATTTTATATAAAATGTAGTTTATTGGCATAAAGTTGTTCATAACATTCCCTTATTTTCCTTTCAATGAACATAGGATCTATAGTGGTGTCAGCTTTTTAATTTTTATTATTGGTAACCTGTATCTTCTTTCTTTTTACATGGTTGGTCTGGATAGAAGTTAATCAATTTTATTAACATTTTCAAAGAACTAGCTTTTGGTTTTATTGATGTCCTCTATCATCTTTCTATTTTCTGTTTTTTTAATTTCTGTTCTCATCTTTTATTTTCTTTCTTCTCCTTAATCAAGATTTATTCTTCTCTTCTTTTTCTTTTCTATTTATTTATTTATTTATTTATTTTGAGATGGAGTCTTGCTCTGTCACCCAGGCTGGAGTGCAATGGTGCGATCTCGGCTCACTGCAACCTCCGCCTCCCGGGTTCAAGCAATTCTTGTTCCTCAGCCTCCCGAGTAACTTAAAGGCACACACCGCCATGCCTGGATAATTATTATTATTATTTTTTTTGTATTTTTAGTAGAGATGAAGTTTCACCGTGTTGGTCAGGCTGGTCTCAAGCTCCTGACTTCAAGTGATCTGTCCGCCTCGGCTTCCCAATGTATTGGGATTACAGGCATGAGCCACTGTGCCCGGCCCTATTCTTCTCTTCTTATTCTAGTTTTCTTGATGGAAACCTAAATATTACTATATAGAAGCATCTAATGTTCTACATTTCTGTTTAAATACGAAATTAAATTCGCATCCTTCAAAACTGACATGTTGTGCTTTTATTTTCATTCCTGGTAAATTGGAATAGACACTGAACATTGTGAATCTTATATTTTTTGTTGCTGGCTTTTGCTGTGTTGCTTTAAGTGAAGCTGAATTTTGTTCTACCACCCAGTTATGCTACTTGGAATCAGTGGGATTCTTTGAGGCTTTTGACTCTAGAGCAGTTATTTTCTAGTGCTAATACAGTCCTACTACAAGGGTGAGACTGCTCTGAGCATTCCACCTGATGCTCCAGTTAAAGTTCTTTCAATCAGACTTGTGAGACTATGGACTATTCCCAGCTTTGTATGACCTCTAGGGATGATTTGGTTATTTGTTTGGCCAGTCAGGGTTAATTTCCTGTCATTTTTTACAGATCAGTACTCAGCCAAAAATCAAGGTGACCCCTCTGTGATGCTGTTCCCAACATCCAGCCGTCTCACTCTTCATGAACTTCCATCTGAGTCTCAACCCAGTGAGAAGCTCAGCCTGTTCATGCATTTTGGCCTGGGCACTGTCTCCAAGGGGTGAGCTGTTATCACTGTAGGCTCCCAACCCTTTGCTTACCTTTTTCCTGGGGCCATGATCCTCTGCTACCTTCTCTCCAAAGCTCAAGCCATGTTTAATGTATTTTGCCTGCTTTTCTAGTTGTTTAAGTTAGGAGAATAAATTGGATCCCTGTTCCTTATCTGGGCCAGAAGAGAAAGTCCCACTGTATTTTTTTTTCTTTTTCTTTTTCTTTTTTTTTTTTTGAGACGGAGTCTCTCTCTGTCGTCCAGGCTGGAGTGCAGTGGCACGATCTCGGCTCACTGCAAGCTCCGCCTCCCGGGTTCACGCCATTCTCCTGCCTCAGCCTCCCGAGTATCTGGGACTACAGGCACCCGCCACCGCGCCTGGCTAATTTTTTTGTATTTTTTTAGTAGAGACGGGTTTTGCCGTGTTAGCCAGGATGGTCTCAATCTCCTGACCTCATGATCTGCCCGCCTAGGCCTCCCAAAGTGCTGGGATTACAAGCGTGAGCCAGCGCACCCAGCCAGTAATCCCTTAATATATAATAACCTCATGAAAAGCAGCCTTGATATACTTTCCAGCATTTAAAACTGTTCTAGATCTCTAAACTTGTATGGTTTCACAATATCCTTTTGAGAAAAAAAATGCACATATTTTCAAACATATATTTTTACATACTTATATATTATGTACATTCATATACATGTATTTTATATTAATGCATTTATGAATTATAAAGCATATACATCTATAAAATCTACATCTATATACATTTATAAAATGTATAAAAGCATATACATTTTAAAATCTTTTTTTTGTCTGATAAAAGTTATTGCCTAGTGAGAAATGTGATCAAATGTGCTTTGCATTTCAAGATCAATTTTGTTTTTACGTAAAAATCCTGCCGGGGTTATGATTGGGATACCGTCAAGTCTATTGACTAATTCTCAGAGGACTGAGACCATAACTGTATTAAATCTTCCCGTGCATATGTGTGGGATATCCTTTTTATTTTAGTCTTCTTTAATTTTCTCAGCAACATTTGATAGTTCTAAAAAGCATATTCCTAAACGTTTATGTTTTTGCTGCTGCCATATATGTAATTCTTTTTTTCAAAAAGTTTGTTTCCGATTGTTTGTTGCTAGTATATAGAAGAAAATTGATTTCTGTTGACCTCGTATTTTTCAAACATGCTAAATATCCTTCACTTATTAGTTTTGGTAGCTATTTAGTAAGTTCCTCAGGATTTTTAGAGAAGCAATCATGTTGTTCATATATGTTGACAATTTTACTTATTTCTTTCCAAACTTGATTATTTTTCTGGCTTTATTGAACTGGTTAGGTCACCCAGTACAATGTCGATAAGCGGTAAAAGTAGACATCCTTGCTTTGTTCCCTCCACCACTAAATATGTTAGCTGAGGATTGTTCATGGATGTCCTATAGCAGATTGAGAAATTTGTGTTCTATTCCAAGCTTCCTGGGAGTTCTTATCAATGCGTACTGAATTTCTTATTGCTCACCCCTATTTGCTGGAAGAAGCACAAGTATCTATTAGGTGATAGCTATATGTTAGAGAAAGCGTTAACAAATCTCAAATTCTTCTAGTAAAAAAGAGATGCATAACTTATTCTTAAATTTGACAGATTTTTGAAACTGTGCCACACTATGATCAGCAAACATGCTTGTGGCACAAAAAAGACACATAATCTCTCCCCCTCTTGTTATGAATTGTCAAGATTTCACAATTTTTTTAAAGCTCTTGGTTTTATAAAATTGAGTATATCATTGGCTTTGTTCACTTTGGATTTAATTTCCTTACTAAAGTACTTTGCCCATGACTTATGGAATAGAGTCACTTGATAGCCCTACCTAGTTGTTTTTGTTTTCATTCTGGTTAAAAATTCATAATTTTTTGGTAAAATATTGTTTTTATTGACTACTTCCTTTTGTGTTAGATATGCTTTCTTTAGCATATCTGTCCCTTAGAGGCTCACAAAATTTCCTTCCTGAAATGAATTGATCGCCTACTATAAGCTTATACATATTAGAAATATATGTGGACAGTTTGAAACACACCTTTATTTTTCCTCTGAGTCATATGGGAAGATTACTCTTCTCAGCCCCTTTGCGTCAAGATGAGACAACATATCTGGGTTCTGGCCAGTGGAATATGAGCAGAAACAAGAGCAGTTCCATCTAGGCCTGGCCACACAATGTCTCTTGATCTTCTGCTTAGCTCCCCCTTTCTGTGCTGCCAGAAGCAAAGGATGCTGCATGGTGCGGGCACATGACAGTAGGAGCTTGGGCCCGTTTGGTTAACCCTTGGAGGGCAGCCATTCAGGATAGCTTCACAGTCAAGGGTCCCCAGTGGACACTGGATAAGTAAGAAATACTCATATATCTTCATTGCTTTACAACACTGGGATTTGGTGGTTGTGTGTTACAATAACCTATCCTGACTAATACATACATATATATACACATACATATATATACACACACACAATACATCTGTGTATATATAGTTCATATACATATGTATACATATGCATGTGTATATGTATATGTATATATAGTATACATACATATATACATGCATATATACATATACATATATACATAATATATACATATATACATATATACATAATATATACATATGTGTGTGTGTGTATATATATAAAATTAGTGTAGCTAATCTTCCAACCAGGTAACAAAATTTACTCCTTCTTTGAATGCTTTAAATAAATATTTTATATGCATCTTCTAGTAGTAATTACTAGCAAATTGTGATGTTTAATTTTAGGTGTCAGCTTGACTAGATTAAGGAATACTTACAGGACTGGTAAAGCATGACTTCTGAGTGTGTCTGTGAGGGTGTTTCCAGAGGAGATTGACACGTGAGTAAAGATCCGCCCTGCCCTCAATGTGGCAGGCACCATCCAATTGGCTGGGACATTTGAATGTGTCCCCCAAAAGAAGCATGTGTTGGAAACATAATCCTGAGTGCAAAAGTGTTGGGAGGCATTTAGGTAATGAGGGCTCCCCCATTATGAATAAATTTAATGCTGATTATGGAAGGGCTTGGGGTTATGAGTTTAATCTCTTTTTCCCTCTCATGATCTCTTGCTCTTCTGTCTTCCTTCCTGGGATGATGCAGCAAGAAGGCCCTCAACAGATGCCGAGCAGATGCTGACATTATGCCCTTGGACTTTCCCACTTTCAGAACTGTGAGCCAAATAAGCTTCTTCTTTTATAAATTGCCCAGTCTGTGGTATTCTGCTATAGTAACATGAAACAGGCTAAGACAGAAAATTAATACTGAGAAGTGGGTCTGTTGCTAAAACAAATACCTGAAAATGTAGAAGCAGCGTTGGAACTAGGTAATGGGTAGAGGCTAGAAGAATTTGGGGGACAAAGCCAAATTGCTGCAAATAGAATGTTAAGGGAAATTCTGGTGAGGGATCAGAAGAAGACAAGAATGTTGGAAAAGTTTGGTACTTTTGATTACTTAAGTGGTTGCAATCAGAATTTTGGTAGAAATATGGACAGCAAGGGTCATTTATATGAAGCCTTAGGTGGAACTGAAGAACAAGGTATTGAAAACTAGAGTAAGGGCCATTTTTGTTATACAGTAGCAAATAACTTGGCTTAATTGTGTCCATGCTTGAGGGCTTTATGGAAGGCAGAATTTAGGAGTGATGAACCAGGATATGTGACAGATTGAATTTCTAAGCAAAATATTAAAAGAGTTGCATGCTACTTTTAAATCACATATAAGATGTGAGAAGAGGGAAATGATTTAAAGATGAAATTTATAATCCAAATAGAAAGATAACATAAAAATTTGGAGAATTTTCCAAATTCTGGCCATATAAAAGAGTGAAAAGGCATCTTTGAGAGAGCAAACAAAAGGTCTGCCCAAGTCACTTTTTCTTTTTTTTTTTTTTTTGAGATGGAGTCTTACTCTGTCACCAGGCTGGAGTGCAGTGGCATGATCTCAGCTCACTGAAACCTCTGCCTCCTGGGTTCAAGCGAGTCTCCTGCCTTAGTCTCCTGAGTAGCTGGGACTACAGGCATGTGCCACCACATCCAGCTAATTTATATATATATATATATATATATTTTTTTTTTTTTTAGTAGAGATGGGGCTTCACCATGTTGGCCAGGATGGTCTTGATCTCTTGACCCCGTGATCCACCCGCCTTGGCCTCCCAAAGTGCCGGGATTACAGACATGAGCCATTGGGCCTGGGCTTCCCAAGTTATCTTTTGCTGAAGAGATTAGTATAGATAGAGGGGAGCCAGATGCTGTTCATCAAGACAATGGGAAGTGACCCTTAAAGCACATCAGAGATCTTTGAGGCAAGCTAGGATCTTGAGGGCAAGATTGCCAGAGGGGCACCTACAGGACCTTCACATGTGTCTCCTCAGAACTCTGTTCCTTGCATTCTGGTGCAGTGCTCCTCGGTCACCCTAGCCTTGGCTCAAGTGGGTCCACATGTGGCTCATTCCACCGCTTTGGAAGGTACAAGCTGTAAACCTTGGTGGTGTCCACATGGTGCTAATTCTGCAGGCATGCAGAATGCAAGAGCTGTGGGCCATGGTGAATTCCACCTAGATTTGAGAAGGTGACAGTCTGGAGATCCAGGCAGAGGCAGATCTGAGTCCCCACCAGGGCAATGACTAGTGTTTCATGGAAGCAAGACTACCTCTGAGATCCCAGAACTGGTGTTCAACTTTAGCTTGGGAGAGTTGCAGGAAAAAGATTCCAACTCATGAGACCTGAAGCATGGACTGAACTCAGCAAAGCCATGAGGATGGAGGTTTCTGAGACCTTGGAGGCCCAAACCCTGCCCCAGTGAATGAATATTCCGGAATTTTAAGATTCAGTGTCTGCCCTGTTGGATCTTAGGCTTACTTAGGACCAGTTACCCTTTCTTATTTCCAATTTCCTTTTTATAGAATGCGAATGTCTGACCTATGCCTGTCCCACCATTCTATTTTGGAAGTAGATAACTTGTAGATTTAACAGCCTCAAAGATAGAGGGGAGTTTGTCCTATGATGAATCTTGACTTGAGTCTCATCAATATCTGATTTAGATGAGACTCTGAAATTTGGAATTTTGAGTTGATGCTGGAATGAGCAAAGACTTTTGGGCCTAATGGATGGAATTAGTCTTGTATGTGAGAAGAACATAAAAACTGGGGGCTAAGGACAGAATTCCATGGTTTGGATGTGTCCCCCAGAAAGCATGTGTTGGAAACTTAATCCCCAATGCAACAGTGTTGGGAAGTTGTGCTTAATAGGGGGAATGTAGTTCATGAGGGCTCCATTTTCATGGATTAATTGATGCCAATTATAAAGGGCTTGAGGCTGCCAGTTAAAACTCTTGCTCTCCCTTGTGGTCTCTTGACCCTGCCTTCTGCCATGGGATGATGTAGCAAGAAGCCCCTCACCAGATGCCAAGCAGATGCTGGCACCATGCCTTGGACTTTCCAGCCCCCAGAACTGTGAACCAAATAAATGTATTTTCCTTATAAATTTATCTGTCTGTGGTAATCCGTTATAGCAACACAAAACAGACTAAGACAAATGAATGATTTAAACATTGTTGACATTGACATATTCATTTCCATGTATTATTTCAATAATTTTTCAGTGCAGGAAGAACAAATGTTTTCTCAAAGGTATTTGGCTTTTCTTGGCCTCTTTTATTATCTAGTGAGATGCCATCAGCAAGACTTACAAATATTTCTCATTAAGTTAATAAAAATTTGTAAAGTGCAATATTGAGTATTCTTGGCTTTATATATCTTTCAAAAATTTTAAAGATTTTTCTCCATATTCTAGATGGCTATTTTTAATTATCTTACTAACCATTCTATCATTAGTTTATATTTTAAATCACAGTGCACAATTAGTTCAGGTTTCTCTTTATTGATTCACTTGAATCCCATAAATCAAATGATCTTTCTAATAAATTTGTATTTCTTTTGGTCAGCATCTTATAGATCTGGCTAGATCATCACTGATATGACCTCATGTTGGTGACAGTGAGCTTGTGCTGGGAGAGGGAGAGAGAATGGCTCTGCCACTCTTGTTGATGGCTAGTGCTTTGAGTGTCAGTATCACCCTCAACTCAGGGTTTCTGTGAAGAAATGATTTTAACAAACTTGTCCTTTTTTGTCAGGGTTAGTTTAGTTAAAACCAGGTAATTTAATCCATAAATTTACTTAGCCAGGCAATACCTATGATATTTCGAAAGCAAATAAACAAATGAAGATGCCACCATTACTTCCTCCATGTTCTCAGAATACTTGTCTTAAGGATACTGTTGTGGACTGAATGTGCTTCCCTAAAATGCATCTGTTGAAATCCTCATCAGAAATGTGACACTGTTAGAAGGTGGGGCTTTTAGAAGGTGATTAGGTCATGATGGTTTCGCCTTCATGAATGGGACTTGTGCCCTTATAAAAGTGACTCCAGAGGGCTAACTCACCCTCTCTGCCATGTGAAGACACAGTGAGATGGCCCCTTAGGAAGCAGAAAATGGACCCTCACCAGAGACTGAATCTGCAGGAACCTTGATCTTGGGTTCCCCAGCCTACTGTGAATGATAAATCATTGTTGTTTGAGCCACCCAGTCCATGGTAGTTCATTATAGCAGCCTTAACTGTTTAGGGCAGGTATGACTATTCTCTATATGTATAAGAGCATGTTATTTTGAGAGCCTCCCTTCAAATACACCCCATAACTCAAAAACAAAACAAAATGAAAACCTTGGCTCATTCTAACTTAATAACCAATGTTGGAGAAATTCTCCTCTCAGTAGTTTGTGAGATGTGTCATTGCATTTTGTGCGTTCCTCGTGGCACTCCGTAGGTGTCACATCCTTCGCACATAGCCTTGCCCCATGCTTCAAACAGGAAGTAGAGGTCATCCTACAGAGTCCTGAAACTCTTCCCTCTTTTCCTCCTCCCTGAGCAATCACATTTACCCTTCCTTCCTGACTCATGGGAAGAGTATTATCGCCCTGACAAAAAGAGTAATCTTAATGTTTCCAAAAAGCACATAAAATTCTCTTCAGTGTTTTAGCTTATTTTCAAGTGTACTTTTGAATGACGTCCTCGATGCTTTGAAAATCAGTTTTCTATTTTTTTATTTCTATTGTTTTTGAGCATCTGCCTACCTTGAACCGTATTGTATTCTGTAAGGTGATATCATGTCCTGTACTAAAGATATATCATATTAAACAATAAAAAGTTCCAACTACAGCTTTAGTTATAATGACATCATTTGACATGTCAAAGTGGGTTTTGAATTTGCAGATAATTAGTTTCCTGTCATTATTTGGTTGTACATCATCCTGCTGTTGAAGCCTCAGTATTGAGCCAGCCTCAAGATCAGCGAGGCCTTCACTTTCTCTTTCACATTCCACACTGAATGCAACATGAATAGAAATAGAGTTACTTGTCCTGGCACTGTAGCTCACGCCTGTAATCACAGCATTTTGGGAGGCTGAGGCAGGTCAGAAATTTGAGACAAGCCTGGCCAACATGGCGAAACCCCATCACTACTACAAATGCAAAAATTTGCTGGGCATGGTGGTGCACACCTGTAATCTCAGCTACTTGGGAGGCTGAGGCACGAGAATCACTTGAACCCGGAGGTGGAGGTTGCATTGAGCCAAGATTGCACCACTGAACTCCAGCCTCGGTGACAGAATGCGACTCTGTCTCAAAAAAAAAAAAAAAAAGAAATAGAATTTCTTGTCTTCCACTTCCTTTTAGCTATACACACAGTTTAGCTACACTTGAAGAGTTTAGAGCCAAGAGATTCTTTACTTTAATAAAATATTGACTTTTATAGGGGCCACACAATGACCTTGATTTGTTTAGGGAGAGCTTAGGAGGAATCAAATACATTTTTCTTTTTCTTCATTTATCCCTGGTGAAATCAGTTCCTCATTGAGGTCAAGTTTTTAGTTTGGCAAATCTAAGAGTCTCTTATTAAAACCCTGATGGCATACACATGACTGTTCAAGAGTCACAGTAGGCAAGGGGTCACGGCACAAAGGCTGATGTTGTTTCTGCTTCTTTCCCCCAAAGTATCCAGCATGTGGAAAATGTGTATCAACTGACCCTGTGTCAATGAAACCTCACAATGGATGTGTCTTTTGAATTCCCCTGAAGCAGTGCCATTCAATTTAGACCCGTGGTTCTATGAAACAACGTGTGACTAATTCTGATTTTAGAGGGCATAGTTAACAAGGCAACTGCTATAGGTGATTTCGGGGAGAAAAGCAAACTCCCTACCTATGCAGTGTTGTTTTATAGTCACTATGACATCAGCTGATTTTCTGTAGATAGCGATGATGCATTTGAGAAGCTGGGTTTCAGACTGGGAAGTGTGGGTGTTGTTAAGTTTAGGAATCGTTATGGGACTAGCAGGGACTTGAGAAATTAGGGGAGACTAGTGAATCTCTGTATAAAGAGTGATTCAATTTAATGTCTGGTTGGGAGCAACCAATGGCTCATCATTAAAAAGGTTGTCTGTGATTGGGCTGTGCTGCAGTAAGCTAATTGAGGAATCCTGCAATTTCAAATTCAATCTATGAACTTAAATATTGTCGTCTTTTAGTGGTAAGAGAGCCATGCATTTAAACAAAAATGAGCCAGTGTTGTATAAGCCTTTTATGTTGACAGAATCCTACAGTGTTTCTTGTTCTGGATTTCAAGTTTTTAAAAGTCTTTGTTTCAGTCTTTTGTTTGAATTGTTGATGTCTACAATACACATAATAAAACTTAAACTTATTTTACCACTCTGTGTATATATCGATATAACCAGTTAACAGTTAATCAAGTCATACCTTATTTAGATTAAAAATTGGTTCATTTTAGTGTTCCCTTTTTACTAGGAAAGCTCTGGATAATGGAGCAACACAGCACAAAGGGTAACTGACTTATAAAAGCACTTTATGATGCCAGGAGCAACAGAACACAGTTAATGTACTCCCCTTCCTTGCTTGGGTCTTCACATAAGATATTCTGTAAGGCTTTGCTTTCAAAATAATGCCAGCCTTAATAGTAGAATTGTGAGTTTTGTGTAAACAAATATACTTTACAGCACTTTGGGGGTTATTCTTCTAACAGTTGTTGAACAATTGTTACTTAAACTAAGCCACAGTGTCTCCGTGATGAGTGTCTTCACTGCATTTGGCTCTGTAGTGGCTGTTACCATTTCCTTTTCATAAACAGGGCTGTATGGTTTCTTCAGTGTAGACAATGGGTTGGGCATGGTCAGTACTCCTCCTTCCCATGCCACCTTTGATTTCTTGGGCCATCTTTTGGATATAATTATTTGGAGGTATTCCCTTTTCTTTTTCCTCTTGGGCTTATGGACCTTTAAGCATGCCAGGTCTGTGTGTGTGAGTACTTCAAATAAATGTAGTACCTGTGTTTACATTTATAGCTGCATTAAAAAGAAAATAAACTGTAAAATCATCCAAGTGTTACCTCTATGGCGGTCATGAAATGCCCTACATTTATTTTTCTTCTTATCACCGAGTAGTAATAAGGATGACTGCCATCTTAAGGAAAATTTGCTAATTCAGAGAAATGTGTATTTCCCCAGGACCAAATTCGCCCTTAGCTGGTTGCTGTGTGCCTCCCCACATTGGTCCAGGTCCTTTCCAATGTTTATGCCACTTTCTGGGTTCCAGTCTGCTTTCACTGGTCATTACTTAATTTCATCCTCAACAATACCCTCTGAAGCTACTTCCAGCTTTTCTAGGGAAAGAAGCCAATGATCAGAATGGTGAATTGATTAGTCCACAAACCAGCCAGCCAGTGGCAAGGTTGGGCTTGAACCGGGAAGGGCCCTGTTGCTCACCCCAGCCCCGGGGCTGTCTCTCTCTTCCTGCTTTCCTGTCTAATTGAGATTGGATGCATGTTTTCTCTTTTCTGATGTTTGGCTAGACCTCTATCTACTGGCTGTTGGTAGACCCCACCAGCTAATCCATCATGTCTCTTAGTTAAACCTAAGGAGCCCTAGAAAGAGGGGTGCATGTATATCATCTATTTCTCCTTTTTTTATTTTAAATTTCAATGTTAATTATTTTGGTGCAAGTTCCACAAGCATAATTCCTGGGAAAGCTATTAATTTCTGATGGAACTGGGGCCAAGTCTGTTGCTGATATTCAAAGTCTCTTCTCTCACCAGTCATAGGCTTATAGCTGGGTACACAAATGCCCTGACAGGCCCTGGCTCAGCCTGTATTATGCATACAGATGGCTATAGGAACAAATGGATCTGTGCACCCCAGGGCCTGTGATGTGAAACACTGAAGCGGATTCACTCCCCCACAAACTGAGACGAGGGTGTCTCCTGTCACTCAGCCTCAACCATGTAGGGGATGCACAAGGGGTCCGCCCCATAACCCAAATGCCTCCCATGAGGCCTCACCTCCCGCCACCCCCACAATAGGGTTACATTTCAAAATGAGATTTGGAAGGGTTGAGTATCCAAACCGTTGCCCTGTCTACCTGTTTTAAGCCACTAAGTTGTCGGTGGATCTCTCCCCAGCGAATACAGTTTACAGTGCGGGTAGTATTCCAGGACCTAGCCAATGAAAACTTCCCTCATGGAATTCTCCTGCCTGAGACAGACATAAACAACCAGAGTTGAAACATGTACAATGTGAGATAGTGGTGAGGGCTGTGGGGTCAAGGAGCAGCCTTAAGGAAGGAAAATGAAAATGTTAGGGAAAATGATTGCAGTTTCAGATGAGGTCAGGGAAGGCCTCCTTGTGCCTGAGGTGCAGTTTTATTGGTTATCTATTTCTACAAAACAAATCACCTACACTGTGGTTTAAAACCACAGTCAGTTATTAGCTCTCAACTCTGTGGGTTGGCAATCTGGGCTCGGCTCATCCAGGCAGTCCTTCTCCTGGTCTCAAGTGAACAGAGGCTCCACAGGTGCCAGATGGCCCAAGATGGCTCCATCAGGACACGTGCTGGTTGGCCTTGGTCTCTCTCACCAGGTATCACCCTCATCTTCCAGGAAGTCAGCTCGGGCTTCTGTCCATGGGCATTGCAACAGCAGAACGACCCTGAGTGGATTCTACTGGCCCCTTGAAGGCATGCTTCTGAAGACCTCACATTCTAATTGTTGAAACTAGTCACAAGGCCAGCCCAGACTCAAGGAGTACAGAAGTTGCACCTCTGGTTGGTAGGAGTGGCCACTTTGGAGGGGTTGGGGGAACCACTGTGGCCCTCTTGACAGCCTTTCTACTGCAAGAGTAAAGGAGGCTGACAAGGTTAGAATGAACCAGGACCCAACCATGTGGTTCTGTGAATTCTAGTCAAGATACCTTCTTCAGGTTTTGGCCAACTATTTTACAGAATCCCCAAAAATTACTGGGAATAGATTGACTGAATGAACACTATGTGACAAGGAACTCTGACTAGTGGCAGGCAGAATACTACTACTAAACAGATGACCTGTATGGCTCACTCTGCCGGCTCTGGGAAAGACTTCTACCCATTACTGCACTTAATTCTGGGCAGCACTGTAGGTAAGGAGGGGCGTAGGGGCATTCCAAGAAGGCCTGTGTGGCAGGGCTGGGACTTCCACTCCACCCATGTGTCCAGAGAGCTTGAGCAGTCCAAGAGACCCTCTGTGGCCATTGAGTTCCCACATGATCCAGAACGTCCAGAAGGCATGAAGTCAGAGGTCTCACCCTGGGAATACTATCCACGGGGAGGAAGAACTCCTAAAAATAACGGGGAGAGATTCTAAAGGAAGAGCCAAGAGGCGGCCCTCCCATGCTTCTACTAATATGGACTTCCTTCACCACCAGGAAGGACTTTGTTGCGAAAACAGCTGGGGCTTTTCCCAGAGGAACCTTGGCGCTGTCAGCATCTGCACCAGGCCAACACTCAGGGGCTGCTGCAGGAGGAGGGTGGCCGCTGGGAATGCCAGCACCGGCTTCCTTGTTCCTGCTGCGGCCGGGATTGTCATGCCCGGGGTAAAGGGGACCTGGAGACCAGCAGGAGGGGCTTCCCCTCTTCCTTTCCTAAAGTTGGAATTGTTAGTGTGGAGCAGGCATCTGAAAACACAGCTGAGAAACTGGACAAGTTGGCTAAGGCTAAGGATTTGTCCTAAGAACAAACTTTGAGCTTGCCTAATTGGAATTTAGCAGCATTTGTAATCACGGATTCTTGTTTTAACAGGTAAAAAGTTGGAGGTAAAGGGTAGACATCAGTAAGGTGACAAGGAACAATGAACAGTTTGTTCTAAGAACAAGCTAACTTTTAGCAAGTGCTTACTATATGCTAGACACTGTTCTCAGCATTTTATATGTACTAAAGCATTTAATCCTCATGAGGACTCTAAGAAGTAGGTACTATTATTTTCTCTGTTCTGCATTTGAGGAAAGTGAAGCTCAGAGAGATTAGTAAGGTGCTCACTGTTACAAGCTAGAAAAGGCTATCTTTAATTTCAGAGGGGCTGTGGTATCCTGCCCAAATGTACTGATGATGGTTTTTATGTTGTGTGTGTGCATGCATGTGTGTACACATGTATACTTTCATGTATGCACGTGTGTGTGTGTGTGTGTGTGTGTGATGTTTTTGGCAGGCATGCATTTGCCTGCATAACTTCCATCAACATTGTACTGGCTTTCCCATCCTCAGGGGGCCATTTGTCCTTTGATGCTAGTGCTCCATTTATCACTTGCCATTTCTTATCAGCCCACAGTCCCTGGAAAGCTATTTCCCTGGGAAGATGGATGTGGACAGGGTTTTTTGGGGAAAGCGTATGTTCTGTTTCCACACGCCCCACTGCAGGGTGTCTTTAGCAGATGTGTATGTGCTGTGATCTGAGCACCAGGTTCTGCTCTGAGTCTGGTTTGTAGACTGCCTTTTTTTTTTTAGCTTAGGTGCAGATTTAATTTATATTATATGCATTATAAAGCAGGCTTCTTTCTGCAAGGAGAAGTTAAAGGTGAACAGTAGAAACCCAGTGTCTGAAAAATAACCATATATTGGTGTATGAGCGTATTTGTTTCCTTTGTATACTTTATCACATTTATTATTATGTTTAGACTTGACCTTCCTTGGTAGCAAGGAATTATCTTTTTAAAACAAATAAAAATTTTATTTGTGTTTATAGCTGCAATGCATTGTTATACTCCATCTTATCACATAGCTTAGCTTGGCTACAATTTAAATTTGTAATATACCTGAAAACTTACTTGCTTTAAATTCGTAATGCAAGCAGGGTTTGAAGCTGACATAGAGCATATTAAAGATACCATTTTTGTGTTCTTCCATATATGCCTTATATTCAAATCAATGTCATTAAGTACAGTGTAGAATTAATTACTCCTTAGCTTCTTGTGAACTAACAGTTCAAACTACTAGATGTGCAATTACTTGAAAGAATTGCCACAAAATTTGGTTAAAATGTATTATAATCCAAAATCATGCTGCTATAAAGACACATGCACACGTATGTTTATTGCGGCACTATTCACAATAGCAAAGACTTGGAACCAACCCAAATGTCCAACAATGATAGACTGGATTAAGAAAATGTGGCACATATACACCATGGAATACTATGCAGCCATAAAAAATGATGAGTTCATGTCCTTTGTAGGGACATGAATGAAACTGGAAACCATCATTCTCAGCAAACTATCCCAAGGACAAAAAACCAAACACTGCATGTTCTCAGGTGGGAATTGAACAATGAGAACACATGGACACAGGAAGGGGAACATCACACTCTGGGGACTGTTGTGGGGTTGGGGGGAGGGGGGAGGGATAGCATTAGGAGATATACCTAATGCCAAATGACAAGTTAATGGGTGCAGCACACCGACATGGCACATGTATACATATGTAACAAACCTGCACATTGTGCACATATACCCTAAAACTTTAAGTATAATAATAATAAAATTTAAAAAAGTATTATAATCCAAAATATTTATTATTTAGACCCTATCACTGACTACTCTGTTTTCTTATTATTTTTATCCATATACTCACTTTGAAATGCTTACCAGGCCCTATTTTAATTTTGATGGGGTTATGTCTCATAAACTCATTGTTAGTTGAAAATATTGTAAGTCAAAATGCATTCTCCACCCCAATAAGCCTGTTGTAAGGTCAAAAAATCAAATCATCATGAGTTGGAGATGATCTGTATTTTGTTCTTCATCTGCCTTTTTAAAAATTTTATTTTTAATTGACAAATAGTAATTGTATACATTTATTATTGGTCTTTCTGAACACACACTGATTACTTTCAGTTAGCAGTGGCTCAGCTCAGTGTGTTCTGAAACTGAGAGGCTCAGGGGACCTGTGTCTTCTTGGATCCTGGCATTTGCTCAAACTTAGTGGTTCTCTCTGCCTGGGAATGACTTGGTACCTTCTTTTTTCTGGAGGAGATTATATGAAACTGCTGTTGATTCTTGAGTGTTTGGTAGCATTCTCCATGGAAACTGTGTCTATGATTACCTTTTTAGGATACTTTTGGTTACAAATAGAATTTTTTTACTAGTTGTAGGGCTATTCAAATTAGATATTTCATATGGTTGAGTTGTGGTAGTTTGTGCCAAGGAATTTGTCCATCTCATATAAGTTGTCAAATTTTTGTGTGCAGAGTTGTTCATTTTACTCCTGTATTATCATTTTATTATCTGCAGGGTCTACAGTTATATTCTCTATTTCATTCCTGATACTTGATAATTTGTGTCCTTTCTTTTTTTCTCTGTAAATCTTGCTAAAGGTTTGTCCATTTTGTTGATATTTTCAAAAGAAAAGCTTTTTTCTGTTTTATTGATTTTCTCTGTTTTTGTTCTGTTTTTAATTTCATTGATTTCTGTTCCTTTCCACTATTTTCCTTCCCTCTGCTTTCTCTGTGTTTAGGTTTCTAGGGTCTTGAGATGGGGAGCTTATTGAGTTGAAATTTTCCCTCTTTTCTAATATAAGCATTTAGTGCTATAAATTTCCTTCCCAGCACTGTTTTAGCTATGTCTCACATTTTTTTTCTTTTTTTCTTCTTTTAAAAAATTTGTATAAATATAAGAGGTACAAGTGCAGTTTTGTTACATGAATATATTTTGTAGTGGTGAAGTCTGGGCTTTTAGTGTAACCAGCACCTGAATAGTGTACATTGTACCCGGGAGGTAATTTCTCACCTGTCACCCCTTGCACCCACCCATCCTTCTGAGTCTTCAATGACCCATGATACACACTCTATGTCTATGATGTGTTGTTGTTTCATTTGCGTTTAGTTTGATGTATTTTTTACTTTTCCTGAGATTTCCTCTTTGATCCACGGATTATTTAAAAGTGTAGTCATTAGTTTCAAGAGTTTGGAGATAATTTTCCATTATTGATTTCTACTTTGATTGCGTTGTGAGTGACATGCTGTCTGATATCAATTCTTTTAAATTTGTTTTCTGATGGAAGATATGGTCTCACTTGGTGTGGTGACTAGATTTTGTTGGTTGATGGTATTGAGTTCTTCCATATTCATGGTGGTTTTCTGTCTAGTTGTTCTATCAAATATTGAGGCAGGGTATGTGTTGAAATCTCCCACTGCAATTGTGGGTTTGCCATTTCTTTTTTTGGTTCTGTCAGATTTTGCTTCATGTAACATGCATCTCTATTGTTTGATACAAACATTCAGAACTTTTATGCCTCCTGGTAGCTTGACACTTCTGTCATTATGTCATGTTCTTCTCTGTAACTGGTCATTTTCTTTGCTCTGAAGTCAACTTTAACTGACATTAATATAGCTATTCCTCCTTTATTTTAATTAATGATTGTGTGCCATATCCTTTCCATCCTATTATTTCTATTTACTTATACCATCGTATTTGAAGTGAGTTTCTTGTAGGCAGTACATACTTGGGTTATGTTTTTGTAATCCACACTGCCAATATATTTTAATTAATTAATTAACTATTTCAGACAGGGTCTTCCTCTGTAGCCTTGGCTGGAGTACAGTGACTATAGCTCATTACAGTTTCAAACTCCTGGGCTCAAGCAATCCTCCTGCCTCAACCTTGTCAGTAGCTGGAACAGTGGGTGCATATCATCACATCTGGCTAATTTTAACAATTTTTTATAGACATGGGGTCTTGCTATATTGCCCAGGCTGGTTCAAACTCACGGCCTCATGTGATCTTTCTGCCTCAGCCTCTCAAAGTGCTGGGATTACAGGTGTGACTGCTGTGCCCTGCCTGTCTTTTTAAATCATATATTTAGACTACTTAAACTAAATTTAATGTAATCATTGAATTGTTAAACTTAAGCCTGCTATTTTATTTTTCTTTCTGGTTCTTCATTTTTTTTGGGGGGTATGTCTTTTTTCCTGGCTTCCCATGGGTTAATTGAAACTGATATACCAACAAACAGGCTTTAAGCTCCTCTTTTGCTCAAGGCGTGAATGTATGTGTCGTTGAGGCATAAGAAGCTGTATTAGTTTACAAGGGCTGCCATAACAAAGTGCCACACACTGAGGGGCTCAAACAACAGAAATGCATTTCCTCACAGTTCTGGAGGCCGGAAGTTGAAGGGTAAGGTGTCAGCAGGATTGGTTTCTCCCGAGGCCTCTCACTGTGGCTTGCAGACGGCCGTCTTATCCTGTGTCTTCACGTGGTCTTCCCTCTGTGTATACCTATCTTCTCATCGCTTCTTATAAAAACACCAGCTGGCCAGGTGCAGTGGCTCATGCCTGTAATCCCGGCACTTTGGGAGGCCGAGGTGAGTGGATCACCTGAAGTCAGGAGTTCGAGACCACTCTGGCCAACATGGTGAAACCCTGTCTCTAATAAAAATACAAAAAAAATTAGCCAGGTGTGGTGGTGCGTGCCTGTAATCCCAGCTACTCGGGAGGCTGAGGCATGAGAATCGCTTGAACCTGGGAGGTGGAGGTTGCGGTGAGCAGAGATCGCACGATTGCACTCCAGCCTGAGCAATGGGGTGAGACTCTGTCTCAAAAAAAACAAAAAACAAAAACCAAACCCACCAGTTATATTGAATTAGGACCCACCTTAATGACCTTATTTTACCTGAACTATCTCTTTTAAGGCTCTGCCAAATACAGTCACAGCATGAGGATCTGGGGCTTAGGGCTTCAACGTGTGCGTTTTTAGGGGACACAATTCGGGTTCGGCTCATAACTTAGGATTCTGAGACAGCCCATTTCAACGGAGGACACAGCACCACACCTACCTGTCTGCTGCCCCTGGATTCAGATGTCAGCCAGGCCCAGCTTGCCCATGGAGGCTGGCTGCCTGAGGTATACGTTATGCTGGGTGTTCAAGGGAGATTAGGCCAGCTTTCAGGAAAAGATGGCTCCTAATTGAGAGAAGTTCTCTCACTCTTGTTCTGCTCAGCCTCCTGCTTGAAGCAAATAAGGTATTTTTCTCTCACAATAAAGGAGACAGAGGGCCTGGGGCATGTGTTGCTGTGCACTGGGATAGCTGCTGGCTTCTTAGAGCCCACGGTTATCCAACAGTTCCTGTACTCATAAGGATATTTCATAACTTTTGAAACGATTTATGGGTTTTTTTCTGCTTTTTAAAAGAAAACTGATTCTTAAATTTTAATGAAATAGAAAACAAATGATGTATTGCAATAGATGCTTTTGCTAAGAATTCACATAGTCTGAGGATAGGTTCTTGTTTTTTTGTTTGTTTAATTTTAATATAACATCTGCACTTAGATTTAGCAATTGGATTTTCTTTGACCTCAAAAATCCGTGTAAACCAAAGCTCCAAGTATGAAATGCCTCCCCACCCCTTTTTTTGCCTCCTACCTCCAACACATACACATTTTCTGTTGGATTCAAAAAGCCTAGTGAAGTCTCTGAGCAGCAGTTGGTAGGGAAAAAATAGCAGCATAAAAGCCTCCTTCCAGACATGTTTAGCAAATTCTTTCTTATTTTAATCTTTCATTATGATTTATTGATGTATTCAAAGTTTGTCCCAGCGACCCATCCCAGCAGCCCCAGCCTGTAGAGATAAACATCCTTGCTGACTCTTAGCTGCGTTTGGCCATCTATTCATGGCTAGTTTTTACTGCACCCCTAAGGAAATAAGAGCACTGTGTATTCTAGGGAAAAAAAACACTCTTTTAAAATATCCCTTCTTTCCGCAGCTCTGTGTGTGTGCCCTGCAAGCCGTCCTTGGTGGCAGTGAACAGAGTGGCTTTCTGTGGAGCCGCCGCTCCTGTCTCAGGCCGCCGACTCAGTGTCTGTGCGGGGAATTCCTGTTCCTGGCCCAAACCCACAGGCCTTGCTCGTGAAGGCCTCTCACACACTCTCTTTTTCTTGCTTGGATAAGAATCTGTGCTCTGGAGACTCTTCCATGGAACCCAGAAAGAAAAAAAAAAGAGAGAGAAAGAGAGAAAAGCTTTCACTCACATCCGTGGCTGGAAAATTCAACTTGCTCTTTGTAAAGCAGACTTTCCCCTGGACATTTCTACTGGGCAGTAGAATGCAGATAAAAAGCCACATACATGCCAGACCCTGCTTTCTGGAGGCTGAGCCAACTGTGGAAACCATAATTCCTACTCCTTGTCCATAGCCCCGGGGGGTGCTGCTCCCACCCACACCTTTCTCCTTTCCCTTTCCCCAGGGTCTTATCTGAGTGGCCAGTGAGTTATTCTGCCCTATGAAGCTGACCAAGGCTCTGTCTCCAAGGACTGCTTCATGTCAGATTTAAATGGACTCACCCAGAAACTTCTTGTTTCCAGAGCTGTGTGCTAGCGTCACAAAGTATACGCTGCTTTATGAAGCAGTGGCCTTTGGGCAGAGCTGCATTATTATCTCTTTAACCCTCCATGGCCAATCAGTGAGCCCCTCCACCCCTCTTCTGAAGAGAACTCTCTGGGCTCTGATAGTGAACCCTTGTCGCTGTGTCTTGAGTCGTGGGGTGAGAGAAGGAAAAAGTAACCCTGGAGTCTGGAGCCAGTTTTTGCTTGTGGGTTTTGCTGGTAACTATCGTAAAGATAAAGGAATCAGGTGATGCCTGTGGCCTCCACACTTTCCCTGGCTCATTAGAAATGCCGTGGACACTTTTGAGAAATAAAGACTCCTAAATCCTGGTGTAGGACAGTGTGATTCATAAGCGTGTTTAGGAAGTGTCCCCTGAAAGTGTATTTCTTAAACGCTCCAGATGTGATTCTAACTTCAGCAAGATTTGGGAACCATTTATTCTGGTGAATTCTAATGTTCTCTGAAAAGCAGTTGCCTGGGAAGGAATGATTCAGAAGAGGAATCCTTCTGAGTCCAGCCCAAGTCCCCATGACTCCTTCTATTTTTTCTTTGAGACAAGGTCTTGCTCTGTCGCCCAGGCTGGAGTGCAGTAATTGTGGCTCACTGTAGCCTCAACCTCCTGGGCTTGAGTGATCCTCCCACCTCAGCCTCCTGAGTAACTGGGCACATGCTACAGGCACATGCCACCATGCCTGGCTATTAAAATATATGTATATTTTCTGTAGAGATGGGGTCTCCCCATGTTGCCCAGGCTGTTCTCAAGCTCCTGACCTCAAGCAATCCTCCTGCCTCTGCCTCCCAAAGTGCTGGGGATTACAGGTGTGAGCCACTATGTCTAACCACCTCCTTCTATTTTTGGTGAACGACTGGGAGTGCCATGGAACATGGGCAGAAAGGCTTTTCTCTGCAATGCACTTGTATTTCCCTCAGCACAGTGGAGCCAGGCACATTCAAATGCACTCAGCAAATGGTTAGTCCCTAGGAGACTTTATCTTGGTAACCTCAGGTATGCACCAATTGTTATATTTTTAAAATTCTCTTCTGTAGAGCCTAACACCTTGAGAATCAAAAACCTCTTTGTCAAATTGCATTCTTTTTCTAAGCTTGTTCACATACACTTTGGGATGGGGCCACTGACTCTCTGAGGAAATACTTGGAAATATGCTGGAACATTTCTCTCTCCTGCACATCAGCGATAACCCTGCATCTTAGGAGGTGAGCTTTATGCTATTGAGAGGTCGTTTCCATTGGGACAATCATATAAGCTGTTCATTGGTGATATTTTAGTGGAAACTAAAATACCTTTATACAAGCACCTGGAATGCTTACACAGAAGTAAAAAGAGGTAGACTGGTGCTGCCACATTAACACTTTAATGTTCACTAATATGCATTGATCAATATCATGGGTGGCCTGAGATCTAGGGTAGCTTAGCTGAGTATTTATTTGTGTGCTTATTATTCATTCCTTTTATTTATGAATTAGGTAACTTATTTGTTTAGGGTAACTAGACTGAATTGTTATTAATTAATTATTTATTTAGGATAGCTTAGTTGAATTAACTTATTTATTTAATGCCTCTGTGTTACTAAAAATACTGGGAATTCATTCTGAGACTTGGGAAATATTAAATCCTTACTTCTGAGAAACGACATGATCCTCTCTGAAAAAAACAACAAAACAAACCAAATAATCAATCTAAAATCAAACCAGAAATGGTGTCCCATCAAGACAGTTAGAGAACTGAGGACACGGTTGAGAGAGGCCACAGCAGTGAGCTGTGCAGGTGGCTTCAGAACCCTTCTTTAGCTTGAGGTGTCTGGAAAGAGGCCATCTTCTTTGTTCAGACCTGATGTGGCTGCAGAGAGGTTGAGATATTAGAGTGGCACTTGTGCTTCCTGGAAGGTGAATTAGATGTGCTTTCCCTATTCCTCTCACCAAGAGCAACTAGATGCAATGGACATTATACATCAAACAAACAAAAGAAGACTCAAAGGTGGAGAGAAGAAGGCGACGGGCTAGGGGCCTCAGGACCTGTGGGAGCTGTGGCAAGTTCCTTGATGTTGTGGTCTGAATGTCTATGTCCTTCCGAAGTTCTTGTGTTGAAACCTAACTCCCAAAGTGATGGTATTAGGAGATGGGGCCTTTGGGAGGTGATTAGATCAGGAGAGTTGGAGCCCTCATAAATAAGATTAGTGCCCTTATGAAAGAGGCCCCCGAGAGTCCCTTCCATCATGTGAGGATGGGGTGAGAAGGTGCCATCTGTGAGCCAGGAAGCAGGTCCTCGCCAGACTCCGAGTTGGCCAGTGCCTTGATCTTGGACTCCCCGGCCTCCAGAACTGTGATCAGTTAAAAGTCTGGTGTTCATAAGCCACTCACTATATGTTTTTTTGTTACAGCAGTCCGAATGGACTAAGACAAAACTTGGTACCAAGGAGTGGGCTGCTGCTATAACAAGTACCCAAAAATGTGGAGGTGGTTTTGGAACTGAGTAATGGGTAACAGCTATAAGAGTTTTGAGGTTCATGTCAGAAAACACCTACTATAGACTCTGCAGTATCAAAATGATAATAAAGGTATAAAATGAACAATTTTACACACACACACGCACACACACACATACACATTTTACAATGTAGATGTAAAGGACCAGTTTCTTGGAAAAAAAATCACTACAATTCACCTATTATAAGATATGTAATTGGAATAGCCCTATAAATATTAAGAAAATTTAATTTGTAATTAAACCTCTACTCCTTTCCAGAAATCTTGAGGCAGAAGGTTTCCATGGAGAATGCTACCCAACCTTTAAAGAAGAATTAGTATAAATTTTAAACTACCTATTCCAGAAAACAGGAGAGGAAAAGACCCTACCCAATTCATCATACTGAAATCACAACCAGATGAAACAAAACAACAGCAATTGTAGACCACTATCCTCCTTAAGTATTGACTCAAAAATCCTAACAAAATATCAGCAAATCAAAATAAGAAATGTATAAAATGAATTATATACCATAACCTAGTGTGGAGGCTAGGCTGTTCAATATTCAAAAACTGACCAAGGTTATATGCCCTATTAACAGGCTAAGAAGAAAAATCACATGATCATGTGCATAGATTCAGAAAAAACATTTGATAAAACTTAACACTCATTCACGATAAAAACTCTCAGAAAAATAGGAATACAGGAACACTTTTAAAATTTCACATAAAGATCATCTACAAAAATGCTACAGTTGACATACTAGTGGTGAAAGACAGCTTGCTTTCCCTTGGGACTGGGAAGAAGCCTGGCATGTCTGCTCTCACTGCTCTAATCCTGCATAGCAGTGGAAGGTATAGTCACTGAAATAAGGCAGGAAAAGAAAATCCAAGGCATGTATATCAGAAAGGAAAAAATTCACAATTCTTCTTCTTTACAGATGGCAGGATTGTCTCCTTAAAAAAATCAACTACAAAAAACTCTTAGAACTAAGTGAATTCAAGTTCACGGGATGCAAGATCAACATACAAAACTCAATTATATTTCTCTATACTAATAATATCTCATCATACTAATATTTCTTTGTACTACCACGTGGACTACAAAATTAAAGATACAAAACTACAAAAATACACACAAAACATGCACTGTATAGAGAAACCTACAAAACACTGATGCAAGAAATCAAAGAAGATCTAAATAAGTTGAGAGACATACCATGTTTATGAATTGAAAGACTCAACAAAGTAAAGGTGCCAACTCTACCCAAACTGATATACACATACACAATTCCTATCAAAATCTTAGTAAGATTTTTTGTAGATATAGACAATATTATTCTAAAATGTATGTAGAGAAATAAAATAAATATAATAGCTGAAACAATGTTATAACTCTCAAAACTCAAAAGCAATGAAAACCCCCCAAAATTATTAGAAATGGCAAAAGTCATGAATAGAAATTTCACTGGATAGAATATGTAGATGACAAATCAGCACATGAGAAGCTGTTCTGAACACTATTGGCCAATGAGGGAACATAAATTAAAACCACAGGAGAGAGATCATTCTATGTATATAGGAATGGTTAAAATAAAAAATACCAGCAACATCAAATGCTGATGAGGATGCAGAGAAACTGGGTCGCATATATGACAGGTAGGAATGTAAAATGGCACATCTACTTTTGCAAATAGCTGGGCAGTTTCTTAAAAAACTAAACACTCAACTATCATACCAACAAGAAATTATAATCCTGGGCATTTATCCCAGAGAAGTGAAAATTTATTTTCATTTCACCCAAAAACCTGTATCCAAATGTTCATGGCAGATTTATTTGTAATAACCCCAAACTGGAAACAGCCCAAATATTCTTCAGCAAGTGAATGGTTAAACAAACCATGGTACATCTACACCATGGAATTGTACTCAGCAATAAAAAGGAATGAATTATTCATTCAAGCAACAACTTACATGAATATCCAGAGAAATACATAAAACAAAGAAAAAGTCAATCCCAAAAGGTTACACACTGCGTGATTCCATTTATTCAATGTTATTGAACTGACAAAATTATATTGATGGAGAGCAGCTTAGTGCTTGCCAGGGGTTAAGGATGGGAGCAGTGGGGAGGGACATGGATCCTATTAAAAAATGAAATAGGAGGCATGGTTGTGGTGATGGAAATCCTCAGAATCTTGACTGTATCAACATCCACATCCTGGTGGTATTGTACCATAGCTTTGCAAGACATGAATGCTGGAGAAACTGGACAAGTGTGTGTGAGATTTGCCTGTATTATTTCTTGTAACCGCATCTGAATTTACACTTACTTCAAAATAAATATCTTCATTTAATTTAAAAAATGATTTTCTGACCAGGTGCAAATCCTTCAAGTCCTGCTTTATGGGGAATGCCTGGAACTCACATGCCAGGTGCTGCGGGGTCCTTCACTGATGACAGCTGTCTCTTGGTGCTGGGGATGGAGACTCCTGCTTGATGTGACTGTGACCTCATAATAGTGCTCCATGTCTTTAACAACAAAAGGTCTGAATTGGGGGCTCTTTGTTTTGACAGTTTTGGAGCCTGGGGTTGCGAGGGAATGAGGAACAGTTCTATACATACCTGAATGAACTGTGCGTCTGGTGCTCTCGGAGTAGATTCCATGCTGTTGAATGAAGTTTTTATAGTTCTTGGAACAGTTGTGACCACTCCCCTTGACGTCTCCTCCCCACACTCACATTTAAGTGCTTATTGAATCATTTAAGGTGCTTTTTCTGGCAAATATAGTAGAAACCTTGCTTGAATCCTCATATAACAAGAATTTTGGAGGTAAGGCACATAGACAGTGCAGATGCATTATCAACATGCAGGTCCTTTCCTTCTGTCTGCACTGCCATTCTTAGTATTCAGGTGATAACATTCATCCCCAGTTGTCAACTCCAGGCACAACTCCCCAGGCAGGTGAGGGAGCATGCATCTTGCCTTGTCTCTCTCCTGTATCTGGAGGCTGGCCTTAGCAGAGGGTGCCTCATCTTCCCATTGCCCAGAATTGGGTGACATGCCCATTCCTGACTAGACCACTTCTGCCTAGATGGGTGGATGTCTGCAGTGTGTCCTGTGAGGAAGACAGGGGAAGTGTTCCTGCTAAGGTAGCCGCATGGCACATTGTACCCTGCTGTGCACCAGCTATGTGTTAGGTGCATTACATTTGGTTCCGCAACAACTTTACACACTAAGTAGTGGAGGGTCCAGCACACAAAGGGGAGTGTCATTCATGGTGGTTGAGGCATACATGTCACTACACCCCAGGGGACAGGGCTGCCAGAGGAGGAGACTTTGAAAACAGAACTGTCTTCACTCTCAGTAAACCCCTCATTCTCGACAGTGGTTATTTTGTGGATTTGTACTGTCTAGATACCTTTTTTATTGTGTTAACTTGTTTGCTTATTAATTATTTTTATACAAAAAGCAAACTTTTCAGCCAATGTGACTCCTGGCTCAGCCACTTTCACATTTGAGCTCATCTTTGTGAATGAACTTGTGAATAGTTCAGGCAGAATTGTTGCAAACACAGAGGGTGTCTTGAAATGAGCATCACGCCCCGGCTGATGTTACCCATTTGAGCATATGCCACGCTGACTTTCTATTTCTCTTCTGGGTACCAGCCACGTGTGGTTTTCAGTTCTGTCTTTTGGTGATCCCTGTCTTTAATGTTTACAGATGGGCGAACTGACCATCCGTGGATTCCTACACAAGAGTTCCTTGATGGGCAAATAGATAATTATTTACAAGTGTGATCACAGATTTCTCAAAGCAGTGTGCCAAGCTACAAGACTCCTTTCTGTAGGAGAAAAAGGAAACTTGTAGGAATAGGAGAAGTGGAAAAAACCATTTCCTGACACCAGCATTTGTAATTAAGCAGAATATTCCATGTTGTTGCAACAAGGATTCCAAGCATTACCTGTTTCAGAGACCCCCAAGGAGTTGCTAGTTGGTTGGTTTGTACATGGTGTGTGGTAGGCACTGAATAAGTGTTTGCTGGTCAACTTTTGGTGGGTCTGGCATTTCTCTTACAGCACCTAGCTATTATAAGGATTCAGAAGGGCAGATACTGCAGATTAATGATGATTTAAAAGCAGCAAAACCCAAAGTTAACCCAGTTTTTCCTTATTATGCTCTTCAAAGCAGTTTTGGTTTGGCTTCAGCATCCTTTAGGAAAGGGGTTTGGATCCAGTCATATTTTATCTGTAATGATTCCCCATCTTAGGTTTGTAGTGCCTCCAGTCCCTATGGGTATCTCCACCAATCTAAACTAAATAGTGCCAATTGTATATTGAAAACATGCACTGGATTTTACAAACCAAGAGAAGCAAGAGAGAGACTTTTAAATTCTCATCAATGCATAAATACATTTAAATTTTTAAAAATAAATAGAATATTTATCAAGGATCCACCTTAGCTAAGTCAGCATTCACACACATGTGTGTGTGTGTGTATGTGTGCACGCCCCTGTTCCTGTCCATGAGGAAGTGGAGGAAGGGATGGCCCTGAAGACTGTCTGTGATTGGCTTCAGTCACCATTCTGTGTAACTGTTCATTAAAATATCATAGGGCTACCCATAGGGTGAATACCTACATAAATTTCACAGTGGTTTCTTTTTGAAATCTTTCAAACAAGAAAAAGTTGTTTAAGGGCTAAGCCATGTTGCTCAGCTATATTATGTGTTTACATAATTTTATTTATTTATTTTTTTATTTCACAGCTCCTAGGACTTCAGGCATTAGGATTAATTCATAAGAAAGCTCACTGTGTTTCTCTGAAGTTTATTTTATGGTAGGAGAATATTTTCAATAAATTATGAACTCTGTGAAATGTATATGTAGTTGATGGACATTGAGTATATTTTCACTCTCATTGGATGGCTCTTCTGTCAAAACTTATTTCTTGTCTGAAATATACCAATCGGGCAACATTATCGATACTATCATCTTCCTTACTCTTCACCCCTCCTCCTTAAGTAACAAATGGCTGTCTTTCATCCTTTGCTCTATTAGTTCTAATCAATACCCTAATTATGTAAATGATACTCAGCAGTGTTATCAGGAAGGGACTTGTTAGAGGAAAATTGTTAAGGCATAGATACACAAGGAAAGACAAAATAAATGCTTCAGAATTTTATACAAAGAAACCTTTCTATTCAAATAACAGAGAAAGTAATTTGAACAGCAGGGAGAGTGACAGAAGTTGGGGAAGGGGGCAGAAGATACATATATGTACATATCAGAGAAAAAGAATTGAAGGCATAGGAGACATGAGAAAATCCATATCCTTATTTTATGCACACACACACACACACACACACACACACACACATTATTTTAAAAGATGCTTGTAGAATCCATATATTACATTTGTGAATGTCTTTAAAGATTTGAAAAATAACTTTTAGTGAATCTAGAAAATGATGGCTGGGCATGGTGGCTCAGGCCTGTAATCCCAGCACTTTGGGAGGCCAAGGTGGGTGGATCACCTGAGGTCAGGAGTTTGACACCAGCCTGGTCAACATGGTGAAACCCCGTCTGTACTGAAAAAAAAAAAAAAATTAGCCAGGCGTGGTGGCAGGTGTCTGTAATCCCAGCTACTCGGGAGGCAGAGGCAGGAGACTCACTTGAACCCGGGAGGCAGAGGTTGCAGTGAGCCGAGATCATGCCATTATACTCTAGCCTGGGCAACAAGAGGGAAACTCTGTCTCAAAAAAAAAAAAAAAAAAAAAAAAAAAAAAAAGAAAGAAAAGAAAAATGATAATAGTTCAATTTTACAATAAGAAAAGTGTGCTATAACATAGGTTAAATAAACTCGCACATGAAGTGTACCTACCCTTTTTGAACCTCTTCATGGGTTCCATCTCCTAGCATCATGATTTCCTTATGTTTGCCACCTGCTGTGTACAATAGCAGATTGTTATTTTGTTCTGCTGTACTGGCATTTAATAAAAAGGCCCATATTGAATCCATGTAGACTTTCTTTTTTTATTTTTATTTTATTTTATTTTTTTGTTTTTGAGATGGAGTCTCGGTCTGTCGCCCAGGCTGGAGTGCAGTGGCGCCAACTCGGCTCAGGCTCACTGCAAGCTCCGCCTCCCGGGTTCACGCCATTCTCTTGCCTCAACCTCCCAAGTAGCTGGGACTACAGGCGCCCGCCACCGCGCCCGGCTAATTTTTTTTTGTATTTTTAGTAGAGACGGGATTCACTGTGTTATCCAGGGTAGTCTCCATCTCCTGACCTCATGATCCGCCTGCCTCGGCCTCCCAAAGTGCTGGGATTACAGGCATGAGCCACCGCGCCCGGCCCGAATCCATGTAGACTTTCACACCTGAGTGACCTGTGCTTCAGAGCCTGTCAAAGTCCAGGTGACAGACCTTTGACAACTCACCCCAGGGGAGCTTACCTGCATGTTCTCTGTGGCACCGAAGTGTTTGTCCTGGGACCCTGCCTGCTGGTTTCCAGCAGTGTTTGCGTGACCTGGTTTTCTGTGGTGACACGCATGGACGTATGATTTATACGTGTGGATCACTCCTGCAGCACAGCAGGTGCGATCCAGCCAGCTGCAGCTCCGCTCCTTCTGCTCAGAAGCGCGTGGGAACACACTGGAGAGGAGAGCGAGTTTACCACAGGGAGAACTGCATACTTTCTGATTTACAGACCTTGGTGATTCTCTACTACTTAACAAAGTTAACAAATAACTTTTGGCACACCTAACAGACAGGTGACATGTAGTGACCCCTGATTGCTCTGCCTGCACTGTGGCAAACACGAAACCAGAGCTGCTGCAGCTGCGGGAAGGCAGAGTTCAAGGGGTAGAGGGCGGCGGTTAGAAAAAGCCCTAGGTGAGCCCTCCCTTCTTCCTCCTGCTTCAGCTGGCCAGGAAGGTGACTGAAGCCATCAAAGCCTCTGTTTCCTCATCTGTAAAGTGGGAATACATGACCCCCAACCTCATTAGACTTTTGTGATTATGCAATGAAATGACCAGCTTAAAGCATTTAGCATGGTGCCTGGCACAGAGTGAATAGCTGATATACGCTAGCTCTATTATTATAGCTAATCTAGTGATCTCATTTGATTGTCTTCCTGAAGAAATGCTTTCAGTAAGTGATGTTTCATCATAGACATCATAAAACTTTACATTCTCAATGTTTTCAAACTTCTTAGCAACAGGATCTATTACTGACAAACAAGATCATTAGAAAATATAAAGTATGACATTCAAAGACCACAGCTATGATGAAAAGGACAATTTGTGTAGTATTATTCAATAGTGTCTTAAAAGATGCCATCATTTTTACAGTTGGTATTTTAAAATATCTTTCTATATACAGAGAAGTCGATTACTCTGAAGATTTTTATGGGACCGGTAGCCTTTGTGTTTCTTCCTGCTATAGCTTTCAGACCATCAGCATATAACATTTTTGCCAACTTATTGATTATGTTTTAAAAATTAGCATAAATTCTTAAAATTATTTCTTCTGTTGTATCCATGTCAAAAGGTTAGCAAAATAGGATATATTCATGTTTGTCTGCATTTGTCTAAAAATGTCAGAAAAAAGAGATCTGTATATTGGTGCTCTTTTGAACTTTGACGATATCACATAATCTTAAATATCAAACTAACTCAATAGGTATTATAATTTTTTTGGAGTATTCATTTTATTATCAGAAAATGACTATATAGCCCTCTACCAACTACCATACTTATTACAATGTCTAAATAGAGGCTGTAATAATTTTTTAATAAACTGATGCATTTCTTCCTTGAAGGCTACGCAGCAAATTGCTTTGAACAACCTCCCAACTCACTTTAAAAAGGTTTGAATTTTGCATATATTTTCAATAATACTAAGTCATTCACTCCTTGTGTGCACAAAAAAGTTAAAAAATATTTTCTTGTCCTCAATATGTCTTATTTCAAGATGCCCCAGCAGAGACCCCAGAACTATTCTGCAAATGTTTATTGTAGAGGTTGCTTTGAGGTCTTGGGTGTTTTCCATCCCATAGTTGGATATATTTTGCCATCCTTTCTTGTCACTGACTTGGTTTGAAGGTCACCATCTACTGTGTCATTTGCATCTTGTCACACAGTGGACAGCAGGTGATGAATTAGCTCATGCAATATGGTTAATTTCATATAAAGCCAATTGATAGCATTATATTCATTATTAAAGCCTCTATTAAACATCTTGTTTTTAACCAGAAATTTACTACTAGTTTTAAAGAGAACTATTTTGTACTGTGCAGTTTTCCACCAGAGAAAAAAATACGCAGGTTGAAAATTATCACTTTACTTGAATAGATCAATTTATTAGAACATATAAACTGAGATAGGCACCTGGTTCCATTGAGATAAGCAAGGGTTCAAATCCTGGCTCCTTCACTTCTAAGTAGGATATAATGCTTATAGTATTATAATGCAGTTTTAAATTTGTGGATTGAATTTACCAGCCCATCCCAAATTTATAGGGTTTAGAATGTCAAATAAAGGCTGACCATTAAAAAAATACATAAAGTTGGAGTGGTTTATTATTAGTAAACAGAGCTTTTTATTTTATGAATAATGTAAAATCTCTAAACAGAATTGCTTTTTGTAGATACATTGTCTTAAAACCAGCATTTAAGTTGTTGATATTTTGTGGGTTATTTCCTTTCCATTTTAAATCTTGAGTCTAAAACGTGAAAAGGGGATTGAGCAATAAGGAGACTTCTTCAAAGAACTGACACTCTAGAAGACATCAGCACTTGAGAGAATAGCTTTTAAACAGCAGCTAAAATATGAGGCCTCTCTTTTAGATATCCTAAAAATCATCTTCTTTATCGTGTTTTATCGTGTTTTCTCTTTCTCGGGAAGCTGTGTCCTCTGTGGGCAGAGCCAGGGTCACAGACATGAGTGGATAGATCAGCGCAGAAAATGCTGGCATGAGAAGACCTCGCTCAGACCTCCCAGGCCCACACTGATGGGAGACTTTTTGTTCCCTTCCGCTTCTTCCATTCTCCCTCTTTTCCCAAGCTCCATGTTAGATACTTTTAATCTTATGTCCTTCTTCTCCAATTCAACAAGTTCCCACTACTGAGAACCTCTTACACTTCTTTCTCTATTGACCTTTGTTTCCTGGACTTGGTAACAAGATTACACTAAGTATCAGAAAGAGTCCAGATGAGTTATTTTGCTATCTTTTATTTAAACACAAACAAGCAAACCAGCATCTCAAAACATAATCTACCCCATTCTCTTGTTATCTCAAAAGTTTGTCTTGGCTGGGCACAGTGGCTCATGCCTGTAATCTCAGCACTTTGGGAAGCCGAGGCAGGTGGATCACTTGAGGTCAGGAGTTCGAGACCAGCCTGGCCAACATGGTGAAACCCTGTCTCTACTAAAAATACAAAAATTATCCCGGTGTGGTGGTGTGTGCCTGTAATCCCAGCTACTCGTGAGGCTGAGACAGGAGAATTGTTTGAACCCGGGAGGTGGAGGTTGCAGTGAGCCGAGATCATGCCACTGCACTCCAGCCTGGGCGACAGAGCAAGACTCTGTTTCAAAAAGAAAAAAACTTTGTCTTTTGATATAGTCACTTAATATTGTTGAATTAGTATAATTTTAATTAATAGATTGTTTCTAAAAAATATAGTTCCTTTTGGTGGCACATGTGATTATGGGAGATTGCTAGAGGAAATCATCATAGTTTATCTTTAAAATACCATGGGATTTTTTTTTGGTAACAGTTATGTAATTGCCATCAGGCATGGAATACTTTGGTGCTGCTGAAATGCCTGTGCACTCAGATATACATTTTCTGCTCTGCAGCAGAAGGAATATTGGAAAATGCACATTTAGTTTTGGGGGGACTATGAAATGGAAATTGTGTATAACCGTTTCTCTTATTCAACCACAAAGGGTATGGAACATTATTTCAAAATGATCTGTTTGTTGGGTCCAGAATTCAGTCTCTTTTAAGGGAAACGTAAAATAAAAGCCATAATGCATAATCATAGATTTGATGTGTTTATTTTTATATAAGGCAATCAGTTCAACAAAAATTTTGAACTGTTTAATAAAATGTGACCACTATTTACTACCACCCCAAGTCTTGACTTCAGGGGCCGTTTACTAGCCAGCTGGTGGTTTTATACACTGGAAGAGTTTGGCGATGTGTTTCATGGCTTTGTTGAAAGGCTCTCCTATGTCACACAGACTTTTCTTAATTTACTCATGCATTCGTGCAATCTTACTGTGGGTGATTATTCTATAACTGTCCCCCAAGGGCAAGGAAGGGCTCTGGACACTTGGTGCAGGAGTAGGAATGCCCTGTTCCCTGCAATCTCCATCGCTACCCACAGAACAGTTGCTCCTGCACTAGGGAGGGGGGTTCTTTGCATTTTCTCAACCCCGTAGTAAATTCATGGGGGTTTGTGAATGTGCTGTCATCACAGTTACTGGTTCACCGTCAGTCTGGTGCTGCCACCTCTGAAATCCGACATGAACATCTCACTCCCCCAGCTCTCATCAGAGCTCAGCTGCCCATGCTGCCAGTGACTGCCCTCCACCAAGCAGCTGGCTGGACTGTCTCACTGCCCTGTGGACAAGCCATCTGAGGTGGAAGACTTTGTTAGAGTGTGGTCTGTCTTGTGAAGCTGCAGACATGATGTCCAGCACACAGTGAGGCAGGGGACATCCTGGAGGCCATCTGAGCAGCCAGAGTTATTGGTTAGTTACTTGGCCTATGCATCTCTTATTTTTTTTTAAGCAAATGGTAAATGCCCCTTTGGAATATCAAATAATGTAATCAGCTCTCTTGCTGGGATTAGATCAATAGAGAATTTTGATTTTCAAGGGTTGGTTGAGGAGGAGATATGGGAGCTGCAGTGCCTGGGCAGCTCGGGAAGGGACAGTCCCAGCATTGATGGCCACAAAGGCTGGACTCTAACTGCCTGGCGATGCAAGGAAGGTGTCAGCTCTCTGAGGCCTGGGGAAAGAGGGTAGCAAGTCCAGTGAGATGCCACTGAAGATAGACAGCCGAGGGATTTTCCTCTAGGTCTTGGTGGTGACAATTCTCAGGGTATGTGCTTGATCTCCAAGTCCATCCACCACCCTAGGCTCCACCCACCTACAGATAAAATTCATGTGATATGGTAAGAGCTCAATAAACGTTTACTGTTGTGGACGGAATTGAACTTAATCCTTTCCTAAGCCATGGTGTTTGTCCTTCAAAGGCTAAATAGCAAAGAGAACCTGTGGCATGAACAGAATGCATCACTGCTCTGTGGAGACTTGGAATCTAAAGGATTTGCCCACATGAGGGGGAGAAACAGTTTAGCTAAATGGGAAATGTACAGTTAAAGATTTGCCCATTGAGTTCTGCTGGAGTGGGGAAACATTTACTTCATGCTCATGATTCCTCATTTGACTGTGCGTAGATTTCTTTCACAAAGATATGATGTAATTGTAGTAATATTTTCTTAGTATATCAGGGCCTGGAGTGAAATTGCACATGATATTACATGGAGACTTATGCATTGAGCTCCAGAGTTCTCATTAGACAAACTTCCCCCACTTACAAAAAGGCTTTTCTTTTGCTAAAAAAGCCAGGTACTTTCTGAAATACTACGTTCTCTGCCTTAATCAAATCCAAATGGTGTTTAGGAAGATGCAAGAGAAATTAATGAGTTTTTACTTATTTACAAGATACAGACAACAAATTTAGGGCTTAGCAGTATTCAAAGGCTTACTCTCTTGGAAGCAATTTGATGTCTTAAGCCTGCATAAACCCTGTGTCACTTTTTACAGCTCTTTTCCAAGTCACTGTCGCTTTTGAACATCCATCTTGTTTCATAATTACTCTTCTAGTTTTAAAGCAACATCATTCTTGAAAATGTGCACTTGAAAATTTAAAAGGCAAAGAAAATATGCAAAGTTGAACGCAGCTGGCAGGGACTGGCCTAAGTAAAACAGCATACTTCTTTGATGAAAGCATCCAGTGTCGAAACTGTGGCATGGTCAAAGACTGTGTGCTCTGGATTAAAAATGTAAATGGCATATTCTGAGCCTAACAGTTAAAAATCCAACAGAATTTAGACTCTGGGCCAATAGACCAAGGGCACCATGTCCAAGTTCAGTATTGCCAGTATATTATTCTGTCTTTCAAGAGATAGATGTAAGAGTGTTTTTCTCATTTGTGGATGCACTCAAATGGGTTTTCTTCTTGATGGAGAATTTTAAAAAAGAGGCAAAATTTCCCTCTTTGTCACAGAAAGGTACTGCCAACAAGTGACTTTTGGAACTAGGGTCTGGTAGAATCAACAAAGCTAAAAATAAATGGAACTGAAAGGTTATTCTGGCCTTTTTATGACCTGAGAAACTAAAATGATTTTTTGTCATAAAATTATTAAGAGTAATCTACTAACATCACAGAAGTTCAGTCACTCATTGGCTTTATGGTGTTGTAAGAGAAAAAAAATGAATCATATTTCTTCCTTAGTGGCATCTCACATCCAGGGGCTTTTGTTCCTTTCAAGGGTGACTTCCGAGTAAGTCCTGCCCTGGTGTTTGTACGACCTACATACTGTGCCGTCTGCCCCCAGCTCAGGGGCCCTGTGTGCAATGCAACTCATTTTAAAATGCAATGCATTATAATCTTTTCCTTAATTCAAATCTGATGAATTATTTGAAGTCCTACTCTGTTGTTTCTCTGATAGTCCTAGCATTTCACAGGTGAATACTTTTACGGGAAAAAAGCATTCATGCAAATGAATCTCATCTGATGTTACTGTGTGCCGTTCCCACTCAAAATGAAGCTCTTACCCATTGGAACATTTTCTGTTTCTCCTCCAGACAGAAAAATCTGAAAATCTATAGATCAGAATAAAATAGGCTAGGAAACATTTAAGTAAGTTTGCTCAGTAAAAATGCTTCAGTGAAGAGTCCCTCAAAACCCTTTTTACCTTATTGAGAGATCCATTTCTTTAGGTCACCAAGGCAAACTTTATTCAAAGTTCCTCATATCTTCTCCAGGAAAGAAATAATCTCTTACAGCTATGGTGTGAAACTCATGCACAGGACTCTGATTTAGAGAGCACCACTAAAGGATTTACTTGTGCTCTGGTTACATGGTGGAATCTAGCAGAGAAGCCCAATGTATCCTGTGCGGTCACTTTGTCTACCTATCACCCATGTGCTTGCACCATTTTGTTTGTTTGATAGTATCACAGGTTCCAGCAAGTGTTTGAGAGGACATAACAAAGGCACAGAGGACCCTAGGAAGCTGATTGCCTATGCTCAGTTACATTGGCTTTTGCAGGACTGGACATTTGGTTGAAGTCACAAAACAGACACAAACAGAATGAAGCCAGTGGTGACGACTGAGAAGCTGACCCACCTCTGGCATTTGTCCCTATCCACACTAGAGATGGAACTCCCAGGTGACTTTTGGGCCTGCCAGTTTCCCATCCACAGGGCCACTGAATCCAGGCTGAGAGAAGAGAGGAGTCAGATATTTATTTTACTTTTTTCCTCAATGGTTTTTCTTCTCTTTTAACACTGTGGTTTTAATTCAGGGCAAGCTTGTTTAAAGTCTCATGAAGTAATTTATGATACAATAAGTCAAATAGATATTATATTCTTTTTCTTGTTAAAACTCTTGCATCTCTTATTTAGATTTCCATGGAAAATCCTATGCTGTAAGATAGTTAACTTTTTAATATCTACAGCTGATGCATTCCTAACTATACAGTTATATGTGTATTTATATGCATATGTATGCATTATACCATTATTATATGTACATATGTAATTACAAAGAAGAAAAACTTTCTAATCACATTTATAAATTGAAGGCCATAAAACAACGGCATTTAGCTCAGTTACCTAAGAGTGACTGGCTCACAGTATAAAGGCCACTTAAAAAGTATTTATTGAATGAATAAATACAATCAGTGGGGATGCGACTAAGCATAAGCATTTCTGTTCTCAATTGAAATTATTCTATGGTGTTTACTTGATAACTTAGAAAAGCCTTCATGTTAAAATAAACATCTAAGGGGTATATTTGAAGAAAGAAAACAACATTCTACTTATTAAAATGATTTTCAAAGGTCTGGAATTTTACAGAATCTCTCACAGGATAAAAAAAAAAAACACAGAAACTATCTATTACTCAAGGAATAAGCCCCACAATCTCTAAGTTATACATTTGCTGAACAGCTTCTTTTTGATGTTAAAACAAAACAAAATGAAAAGCACAAAGCCCTTCCAACAGAAGAAAGCTGAAAACCAAGCAAACAAAAAACGGATCTATTTCTTTAGAGCCTATTTCTGTGCATGCGCTTCAGAGCACTTCCACTGAGATTTGGCTGCATGTGACAAAAAATTAGAAAGAGGCAATTTAGCTGCCTGCCTGGTGTAATTTTTACAAATGGGCTACTTTTATTGGAATCTAAAGATTTTGCATAAAAAGAAATGCAAAATGTGAGTAAAAAGAAGTCTGACATTGAAGGCATATCTGGCAAAGTGCTTAGTGCCTTCTGAGCATGAATTAAGTGTGTGGAATGAATGAAGGACCAGTCACAGTGCTTGCTGCGCTTCCATGCAGTTGGCAAACTCTGTGACTTGCCATGCCAGGCCATGGCGTCTTAACAGGTGGCATGCTGTCCATCCGCAGCACACCCTAGACCAAGGAGGCATCATGGAGGCCTCTGCTCCCTCATTGCCTTTTAAATTCCTCCAGCATCTTCCTCTCCTCTGATCACCTGGCCTTGGTCAGGAGCTCCTATTATGCCTTCATAGACACACTGCTGTTTCTCATAGTAATGGTCATATTTTGCAATTATACACTGATTTTTATTTGAATAATGCCATTTTAATGGAGTGTTAGTTCCATGAAGGCAGTGGAGATTTGGTCACTATTGTATCTCTAGCATTTAAAACAGTGCTAAGACCTGTGGAGTGTGCTAAATACAGATTTCAAAATGAATGAATAAGATCATTGTAACAGTAATGGCCAAATTACTGTGGTTCTGACCGTCACCAACTCAGACAGACCCCTTATAGAGCTCCGTCAGCTGTAAGGACTGCCTCTGTGGGTCTGAAACGCTCCACTCCCGGTTCTGTCCACTGTAAGGACTGCCTCTGTGGGTCTGAAATGCTCCCCTTGTGGTTAAAGTGTCACCCTTGGCAGATGTTCTCTCAGCCCTTCACCACTGGCGGTGCTCATGGTGAAAAGGCAAGACTGGTGTCAAGTAATGACCGTTACTGATATTCCTGAGGCTGCAGATACTCGAAAGGGTCCCGTCTCTGCACCCAGTACGCAGCCTACAACCTGCTTGTGCCCATTGAACAAAGGCTACTTGCAAACAACTTCTCCACTGCTGAGACATCAACCCAATCCCACAGTAATCCTCATTGCCTTTTATTTCTCCATTCTTAGGACAAAGTAATAATGGTCAAAATATCCTTCTTCGACAATGACAAAATATCCCATATTGATGTCAAAGTATGTTACTGCACCCCCAGAGGGACCACCCCCAGTTTGGACCTGCTCTGCAAACCATCCCATAAGTGACTAATTTATATGCTAAATCCTTGGGTGGGCCCAGCTTCAGCACTTGGGGCAGCACTAAGGTAGAAAAGTTCCACCACAGTTTTTCATGTGAACTCTATTCCTTTTGCATCCTCCAACGACTATTGAATAGTGCAGCTGAAGCCAAGCCCAGGCTGAGGAAACTCTGCAGAGCTCCTTATTCACTGTACGGGGAATGCCATCAATGTGGTGCCTGTGTCTGTGAATGGTTAAGTATTTTTGGCTTAGTCTTGAGAGCTCATTGTAAAAAGAAATGTGATGAAGGAGAAAGACATCAAAGTTAGAATTGTATCTGCTAGAATCCTGACTCCCTCCCTGCAGCATTGACACCTTGTAAGTGCTACTAAGCACCTATTGGCCTGCGTTTCTTACTAAGTGGTAAATGTTAATCACCACTGTGCTTAGCTATTGTGAGGATTCAGCCTGCTGCAAAGGAAAGCACTTGGAGCAGAGTTGGCCCTTGACACTCCATGGCAAGGTCAGTGATCAGTCTTCCTTTCTTTAATTAACTGCTTGAGAAAATGTATGCAGCTTATACTCCAAATCCCCCCAAATCCTATTTGAGCTCTGTGCTTTCTTTTCTACTTTATTCATATGACCACCTTAAACATTCTTCATTTCCTAAGTCAAGCTAGGAAACATAATTCATTGCATGAGGGAAAAGCTACGTTCTGCGAGTTCTTTGTTTGGTTAGGCTGTATGCCTCTTTGTGCCATGGTACTGATTATACACGGCATAGGTATATACACAGTACCAGAGCAACGTTATACAAACATGGAAAACACAGTCTGGTCTTCACATTCAGGACCTCCTCTCTAGCCAGTGTAAGCTGCTGCCTGAGCGTGGCTGCCAGCAGCTCTACTGTCTCACCCTGCAGACCAGTGCACACTAGGACAGCCTGGAGGGGAAAACCCTGGGGACCCTGGAAGGGGAGTATTTCGGAAGATTTTTCTCCATCCTAGCCAATCTCCACCATTCTGTGTTGGGATGAAGTCAGCAAGGCATCATTTGGGTAGGAGGGGATACTTAGACTTATTTACAAGGTTGACTTATCCTAGAGGAAAAACAGTGGCTTACGGAGCGACCTGACTTGCTTCACTTTTAAAGACTGTATAGAAATGAACACTCACAACCTATCTTTTGGAAACTTGTTCTTTTGACCTGGAATCATGGGCATGTTTCTTGACTTATTTCATAAAAGGTAATCGAATGGTCTCACTTTTTGGTAATCTAAGCATTTAGGAATATGAAATTTATCTTGCATAAGAAAAGATGTTAACACATTGAATTTCCAAGTTATTCAACTAGAGTAATTTTTGCTAAAATTTTGTAAATGCTATCAGAAATCTCATGAATATAGTTTACAATTAAGAGTTCTATTTCTGCTAATGACTGCATAAAGAAAATTATAGACCAATGTTTCTAAGGAACATAAATGCAAGAATCCTAAATAAAACATTAGAAAACTGAATCCAGCAATCTACAAAAAGGACAGTACATTATGACCAAGCAGGGTTTATACTAGAAAGGCAAAGTTGGTTTAATATTTAAATATAAATCAATGTAGATTACTTTGTTAAGAGCATAAATGAGAAAAATTATCTGATCATGCCTGTAGATACAGAAAAAGCATTCATTAAAGTTTAATATTCATTCATGATAAAAACTTGCAGTATACTAGGAATAAAAAGGCATTTTCTTAATCGATGAAGGATCTTGATCTAAAATACCCCTACAGCTGATATCATGTTTAATGGTGAAATATTGAACATCTTCCCCCAGAGATTGAGACCAAAGTGAAGGTATCCATTCTCATTACTTGAATTCAACATATTACTGAAGGCTCCAGCCACTGTAGTAAGGTAAGAAATACAAATAAAGGGCATAATAATTGCGAGAGAAGAAGTAAAATTATTTTATTTGCAGATGATATTGTGGTTTACACAGCTATCTAAGGAATCTTCAAAGCAACTGCTAGAAACCATAGTGAATTCAGCAAAGTTGTAAAAGACATGAACTATATACAAAAATGAATTGTATTTCTATATACTTGCAGCAAAGACTTGAAAAATTAAACAAAAATAATCCATCTATAATAGCACACATACAAAATAAAATAGTAAGTTCAAGAAAAGACATGCAAGATTACTACATTGAAAACTATAAGGCACTGCTGAGAGAAATTACAGAAGGCCTAAATAAATGGAGAGTAATAACCATGCTGATGGCTGGAGGACACACTGTCATTCATGTGTTGTTTCTCCTCAAATTGATCTATTGACTCAACACAGTCTCAACCAAAATTTCAATGGCACTTTGTAAAAGAAAAGGCCAGCTGATTCTAAAAGATATTTGGGAAAGCAAAGCACCTAAGAAAACCGATACAATGCTGGGTGGTGGGGGTTGTGTGGAGAAAGAGAAACACATTGGAGGACTCATTATCTGACATCAGTTTTTTTTCTATTGCTATTGACCTGTATTAATTATAATAGTGGGTTATTGCTTTAAGAATAGACAAGTAGATCAATGGAAGAGAATGGAGAGTTCAGAAACAGACCTACGCATACATGGTCAAGTGATTTTTTTGACAGACGTTCAAGGCCATTCTTGTCATCAGAATGTGCTAAACACCTGTTCAGCTACATAAAAGTGTGAAAAAATGACTCGATCTTTATCATTCACAAACACACAAAATTAATTTAAGATGTATCATAAAGTTAACCACAAAAACTAAGAGTCTAAGGCCTCTGTAAGATAACACTGAACAATATCTTTGCAACCTTTGAAGTAGGCAAAGATTTCTGAGGGAGGACACAGAAAGTTAAAAACAAAAAGGAAACAAAGACTGATAAATTGGACTTCATCAAAACTAAAACTGCTCATCAAAAGAAACCATTAAGAAAATGAAAATGCAAGCTACAGATGTAAATAAAAATATTTATAATACATATTTGTGACAAAGGACTTCTATAAAAATAAATACATTACATATATAATTCATTTAAATGTGCAAAAAGACACTTCTTTAAAGAAGAGAGGAATGGTCAACAAGTACATGAAAAAGTGATCAAGATCCTACAAAAATGCAAATGAAAACCACGACATACAATTTTATACCCATTAGCATACTTAAAATTGGAAAGACTGACAGCACCAAATGCTGGCAAGGCTATCCAGTAACTGAAACTCTCAAATGCTGCTAGTGGGAATGTAAAATGGTACAACCATCTTGGAAAACAATTTGGCAGCTTCTTATAAAGTTAAACATACAGTTGCTTCAGAGCCCAGCCATTCCATTTCCAGGTATTTACAAGAGAAATAAAAACAGAAAAAGACTAAAATAAGAATATTCATAGCAGCTTTGTCTATAAAAGCAAAAACATGGAAAAAACCAAATGTCTATCAAAAGAGAATGGATAAACAGTTTGGTAGCCATAAAATGGACTACTACTTAAAAATAAAAGGAAACAAACTATTGATAAATAAAACATTGTGCATGAATCTCAAGAACATTACACAGAGGGAGAGAAGTCAGACCCTAAAAAGCATATACTTCATGATTCCATTTGTATTAAGTTTGAGAACAGGCAAAATTAATCTATGATGGTAACAGGGAGAAGGGTGGTTGTCTCTGCACGGGTGGCATTGTCTAGAAAGAGACATGATTGTATTCTTATAGTCTGTGCATTTCCCTGTCTGTACATTTCACTACAATACAATAAAAATGCAATCTTAGAAGTCTAAGTTTGCTGAGTTGTTCTTTGGTGTTTACTTTATTAGGAATTGGAGAGAGCGAAGAGGTTTAGGCTTCAGGACAGGAAACCGACCAAGGAAACAAACCCCAAGGGCCGAGTGGGTGTGGCACGAGGAAGGATTCTCTCCTGATGACAGGCTGTTTCTAGCCCAGTTCACTCCCACCTGCCCCTAAGGACCCATTTCAACTGTCCATTCTATTTGGGTTAGAGGTAAATTGCCAGAAATAGAGGCAAATTAAAATGCCAGATTGATTTCCTTTATTTTCTCCTTCCTATTTTGGTGACTAGGGAGAGGTCTGGAAATGTTGATAACAATTTTAATAGAGACAAAAGCAGAGACCAGGATATACTACAATTTTTCATATTTTTTTTTCTCTAAAATTCATTAGATTCTGAACCTTTCTGACTCTGGAGTTTTTCTATCCGGACTCCGTACATCCCATGAACTTTCATGACCTCACGGTGTTCCTTCTGCTCAGAATTCCTTATTCTGCTTTCTCTTTTAAAAATTCTTTTTTTCCCCCAAATGCAATTCTAAATATCATGTTTGTCAAACCCACTTCATTTGAAGGAACAGATTTGCGTTTTACTCACAACTTTGCTCCCAGCACGTGGAACAATGACTGGCACGTAGAGGGTGAGCAGCTCCGCCCCTCATTTTCAATCAATCAATCATCAATCAGTCTGTATTATGTATTCACTACTGGTGGGCTGAGCAGTATCACTGCACACCATGCATACCCACTGACTTCCTCAGGCAGCATAAACGGCTCCTCCCTTTATATTCATACAGCAGAGGCGTTAGTGGGTTGCTTGTGTAGAACCTCTTTGTAGAACCTAAGCTTTCCGAGAGGCGTCTGAGTCTTGATTGTTTTTGCTGGAAAAGTGCAATGTCTGGTATACAGTAAACATGCAACAGAATCTTCAGTGAAGGAAAGAAGGAAGGAAGGAAGGAAGGAAGGAAAACAGTACTCACCAGAGGACAACAAAACTTTCAGAAAAGCTGTGGTGTTTTGTCCTGGGTGTAAAAAGGGGTGTGTGTGTGTGTCTGTGTGTGTGTGTGTGTGTGTGTGTGTGTGTGTGTCATGTTCCTCTTCTGCATCCACTTTGACATCTTGGGAGGATGGTATTTGCCAACACACAATCACCGTGACCTGGGAGGACAGCAGGGAGTCCCTGTCCCGGTGGAGCTGGCTCCCTCCCAGCCCAGTTCAGGGAACATGGGAGTGGACTGAGACGGATTTAGCAAGAGGGTCTTCTTCACCTGAAGCACCAGGAGCTCTGGCATGTCACTGGCCATTCTCATGAGGTGTGGGAGGAGCTCCAGGGCTCCTCTGACCACAGTGACAGTGGCAGACTCTATGGCAAACCCATGAGGCTGGTTTGGTGTGAACTTTGCCCAGAATTCAATGCAATACCGACTTCATGTGTAGCTGTGGAAAGGGCCTGGCATCTCCTTGGTGGGGAGAGAGGCAGTGATGACCATGGGCCAGCTTCTGGGCACCTCAGGGAGCAGCTGGTGGGGACTGATCAAGTAAGGAGGTTAGCATGCACCTGGCTGCAAACTAGGCCAGCAACTCACCAGTGCCAGTGAAGCCCAGGGAAAGACAATTTAGCAGCTTGAGAAACTTTGACTACCCTTTCATGTCGTCTGTTAGATTGAACGATATAAATTGAGGATATTTGTCCATTTTTGACTTACCAAAATATCAATTTCATATACTTCAATCTAATCTTTATTTTTTAGTACCTGCTGTGTTTAAAGTTTAAGGTGCATACGTCCCAGAAAGAAATAAAGAGAAAGAAATACAGAGAAATGAAATAAAGAGAAAGAGAAAAGAAATAAAAATAAAGAAATTGTAAAATCAAAAGTACCATTTTCCCCTTTTTTTGCAGGTGATTTAGGGACAGTTATGAGCATGAGACAGGAAACATTTATGGTGGGGAAGTTAAAACATCATTTCTGAGAATTCTAAGTGTGGCTCTCTCTTTTTCTCCTCCTGGGCACCCCAGCAGGTCCCTCCTTTGTGTGGAAATGGTTTCTACTTTTCTTCCAGCCTTAATGTGACTGCATGGCGCCCATGGTGCAGAGCTGGGAGTGGTCAGAGTGAGAGGTTCAGCCAAGGAGAGACCTGTTAGTCACCGTGTGCTGGCTGGAGGTTGGAGTGTGCCGGTGTCCACTTGACTGGCTTCCAAGGGAAAGGTAGACAGCTGCATGACAGACAGGCTTGGTCACAGCAGGTTACGATGCACTGTGTCATCCGGCACACCAGGCAATTTCCTTTTTGAGTCACTTTTCAGCTAAGAATGAATCATGCTCCACCCTCCTTTTCAGCCCTTTCTGCTTGCCGGCTCTGCTGCCAAGATGGGAGGGAGGCCATTTCCTTCTGCTGAGAGCAGGTCAGCAAGGAAGCTCCTGAGAGTGCAGCCCTTTCCCTGCTGGGCAGAATCTGCAGGAGAATGCCTGGTCCCCTTGTAAGGTGGCCCCTCCAGGAGCGGGGTGGCCAGCCCCAGAGCCTTCTACTACCTGGAGGCAAACCCTGAACCTGGAAAGTGAGAGGCGGGGCCAGGCCGTTTGCTAGTAGAGAAATGTAGGAAAGTTCCTTTTCTGTGTGTGTTTTCTCTTGACTTTAAAAAATCATAAGCTTGCCCATGGAGCTTTTGTGAGAGGAGAGATTTGACCAGCTCTGTGCCTGCCCCCTGGGTCCTTAGCTGGTCGCTTTGTGCTTTGTCACCAGAAAAGGAAGATGTATCTAAATCACTGTCACTGGATTTGACCAGTGGAATTTTTGAAAACGTTTTCCATTTTCTCATGGTTTTGAAAAGTCTATACTTACCAAGAATTTGGCTTTAAGTTGTTGTTTTGTTGTTTGCAACTTTCTTTTGTTCTCTGTTTCGTTTATCAACCTATAGAAACAGGTCAAAAATTAAATGACTCCTTATACAAGGCAATTAAAGACATGAATGTGGGTGACGGACCCTGGGCACAAAGAGCCTTTGCGATTCTCTGGCAGGAAGGAAGAAGCCGCGGGTGTGGCGGAGGTGAGGTGGCCGGGCCCCTGCTCCCTCGCGCTGGGCTGCGTGCTCTGAATGGGGTGATGTCAGGGCTCTGTGACCCCGCCCGGCGGCCTTCCAGACCTGACGCCTTATTCGGAGCAGCAAAATGGAATCTCAAGCCTGAGAAAAAGATAGGACTCATCAGGGGATCTAAAAGCTGGTGCCTTGCTTTCAGGCCAGGTCCAGGGTTGGGGGATTCCCAGGGAGGCGCCAACTCTGAGAAGCAGGCTTTGTGCGCGGCTTTGCCTTCGCCTTCTCCTCCAGGCCTCTTCCATTCCCTCCTGGAGGGCTCCCTTCCAGCGGCGGAGGCATGCCTTTTGGATTTTCAGGTATTTTTCAAGAGTCTTCAATTTAAAACGAGTTTCTTTAGAAAAAGATTCCTACCTTGCTTCAAGACGGATGCTGTGGGTAGAGTGGATGGCGGAATAAGGGGTAGGCGCCAGGCCCCAAGGAGAAACAAGCTCCCGGGGGCAAAGCACTCCTAGTTCCTGACCCTTTGCCTCCCAGCCCCACCCTAGCTCTGACTGTCACACACCCAGTAGTATCCTGAGCACAGCACCCCTTGCTCAGACTCCTTCAGTCATCATCCGCTGCTGGAGAAACAGCGTCCAAACTCATCAGTCTGGTGTCCAGGGAGCCCATCTATCTGCCTGCTCCTCTTGCTCCCTTGGCCCCCGTGTGCCTGGGCCCCAGCCTACCTTCTGCATAGCCCGTCACAGCTCTACCTCTGTGTCTCTTTTCCTTTGCTGACTTTGCTCTCTTAGCCTATAACTTGCTTTCTAGTTATGTCCATGCCCCCTCCTTCTAATTGTTGAAATTCTAACCATTTTTCAAAGGCTATTGATCTACTCCACAAAACTGCCCCCAATCCATTAAGACAATATGAGTCTTGCATTTATTTATTCTTCCCTGGCACCTGGTATTGTCATGATTATAACGTCTTCTGCCTGGCCCACCATCAGAGTTATTTGATGGCCAGGTCCCTGATGTGCTTGTCTTTGGACACTCTGTTGCACTGAACGCAGTGGCTAGGTTGGAGTTGTTGGTTCAGGATCCAGTTTAACAAGAAACTGAGCCTATAAAAAAAGACAGATTTTAATTGTTGAACGAGCCGCTCAGACACAAATGAACTTCAGGGCACTAACAGGTTCAGAAGTGGTGTGTGGCTGCACAGCACCTGCCTGCTTGATGAGGGCCTGCTGTCAAAGAAATAGAAGGATTCGGGGATCAGGACTGCCCTGTATTGCTTTGCAGAAAATGTAGAAGCCACAGCCATCATCCAGATTGTGTTCAGGGAACCAAATGTTGCAGAGAGCCCTGCTTTGAGACCTCCTGCCTGGGCCCAGGAATACCATTCCTCTTATCCAGCATTGACTTAATTTTAGAATGGCAGAATCTTAGAACTGGAAGGTGCTGAGGAGATGACCTTGTTCGAATTCCCAACCAATACTAAGGTCTCTTCATCGGGTCCATGCATCTTTCAGCAGCATGCACTGTGGTATTTGGAGTCATGCCCCTTCCAGGAAGGGCTCATACACATCAGGCCCCTTTCCCCTCACCAGCCTGGCCCTCAAACATGGGGCCTTGCAGAGAATGTTAAGGGACCATATATAGAGGAAATCTTACAAAAGGCTTGAAAAGAGTCCAGCAACTTGGTAGAGACACTGTACCACTGTCCCTGTGCCAGTCAGCACGCCTCCTCTTAAGGAAGGAGTGAGATGCTGACAGCACTCCATTCAGACTCAAAAAAGACCAAAAAAAAAAAAAAAAAGCCATCTTAGTGATAAATTTCTGTAATCGCTCTTAAAAATCTCACATATTGTTAGATCTTCCAATCTGCTTGTAAGGAGCCTAGGATTAATACTTTTCAGTCTGACTGGAGTTTAGCATAAGCTGTCATGCATGAGTAGGGGTTAGTACAAATGCAAGGACATTTAGGATGTAAGTAATTCATTCATGATAGTTTCAGAGCTGACTGAGGGGTTTCTCGCTCAGAGGAGGGTTGAAGAAAGAACTTCACTGAGAGGGGGAAGCCAGCTCATCATAACTCTGTCTGCTGGCCTTAGGAGATGGATGCATCCATCAGATATATCCAGTGCATCAGGAAATGATAATGATAAGGATGTCTTTTTCAAAAACATAACATCCTCTGTTATATACATGGGATATGTGCTATGAATGGAGTTTTCAGAGAATTTAAATGAGACATTTTCCACACTTCTTGTCCTAAGATTCTTGAGCACTGTTTATAATTCCTTCAGAGAGAGCAGGGAGGTTGTTGTGATGCACTTTTGGACTATGGAGTTCCTGTTTTATCTCTCCTAGATGCAGATGCTTTGCATCTGTGACTGTTTGCAGAGTCCTTCCTTTGAGCCATTGCCCCCTGCTGTTATTTTGCCACCTCATCCAAGATGCCAAGAACTCTCAGGACAAGGCTCAAGATAAAAACAAAAGATCAGAGCTAAGCACACTCTCACACACAAGCACACACGTGAGTGTGCACAGGATTCCGAAGCCTCCAGGATTGACTCTGAAGCATGCAGGCAGAGGTGTGTTTGTATGGGGAGGTACGGATGTTGAACTGAGCAGCACCTCCTTTCTTGTGATCTGGCCATTTGTCTTGAAAGAACCAAGAAGAGACAGGCCTGAATCCCTGAGCCATCAGAGGACCCCAAGCAGCAGGGGCTCGCTGGTGGAACAAAGGGCCTCCCGACATGTGTGAGGGCTGTGTTTTGTCGACTAGGTATCACATTCCAGCCACAGCATGACAGACAAATGTCAGGCCAGATGAGGAGATGCAATCTGCTCGGCCAAATGCATCTTTACCTGGCTCATGTGATGGGAGCAGATGCTGACTCAATACGGGTGCAGGTGCAGAAAAAAAAAAAAGGAGGAAAGCCCAGACACTGAGGCAAAGTGCTGTGAAAGCCCAGAGCCTCTAGGGAGGCTCACTTTTCCACATTATTGATCCAAACTTCTATGTGTCATAGATCTTGTCTGTGCTATACCTTGTTGAAGCTTTCTGGCAGAGGAAGCCTGAGGGAATCTTTGACATCTGGAAACTGAAGGCCATTATACAAATACCAGTCTTTCTACTCCTCTCTTTGTGAGATGGACCAGAAGAGTCTCCCATCATTTGTGGCTGCCACATCCATCCTTGATGATAGGACTGTCTTCGTGCTGCTGGGTGTCCTTGGAAGGGTGCTAAGGGGAGACTGCCTCTGTTAGGCAGGGCTGGTGAACTCCTTACTCCTGACCTCTCCTACTGACACAGGAAACTTCACTTTGTTTATTAAGGAAGCCCAAGGTTGTGTCACACAAGAGTTTTAACATTGTACACTGAACCTTGAAAATGGCCAGTGTCAACCTTACTAAATAGTTCTTGAGATCAGAGTTCCAAAATTTCCTGATTATTGTTGTTTTTCCAAACATTATTTATTGACATCTTCTGTTAGTGTGCCATGTGTTCAAATGGCAAACGTTGACATCTGGTTATCCACGGGGACACTAATATGCCTCCTTCTGCAACTCCTTTTTCTTCTTCTTCCCTGTATCCTTCCTTTTCTTCTTACTATTACTATTATTGTTATTGCTTTCTCTAGAATTTGCTCCATCCTTTCTATTTTGCATATTTCTTTATTCACATAAAAACTGACTTCAGAGGCATAAAGCTGATCAAATTCCTGCCTTCTTTGCTGCCCTTGAAGCTGTTCTTTTTGGAACTGTTTACTTTTTAATTGAAGTTTTTGTTGAGATGATGACAGATCCACATTTAGTTGTATCCTTTACCCAGTTTTCCTCATTGGAACATCTTGTAAAACTATAGGCTTGCAGCGTTACAACCAGGATATTGACATTAATATAACCCACTATTCTTCAGATTTGCCTAGTTTTACTTATTCTTATTTGTGTGTGTGTGCATGCAAGTATTTAGCTCTGGGCAATTCTATTCTATGAATAGGTTTGTGTCTTCACTACCACAGTTAAGATACTGAGCAGTTCTATTACTTCAGGGATCCCACCTTTCTTATTAATTCACTTTATTTTTTACAATACCTTTGGATTAATGAAGAAATTAAGCAGATGGCACAGAGACTTCCCATATGCCTCTCCCACTCCCATATAGAATTTCTTTTACTGTTAGCATCTTATGTAGGTATGGTTTATTTGTCACAAATTAATGATAAATTATGATTTATCACAATATTGATAAATTATGTAACACAAATCCATACTATATCCAGGTTTCTTGGGCTTTTACCTACTGCCCCTTTTCTGTTCCAGGATCCTGTCTACATGGGTACACTAGGTATACTCTACATTTAGTGAGCATGTCTTCTTGGGCTGCTTTTGATTGACTGTTTCTCAAACTCCCTTCTCTCTAGTGACATTTACAGGTTTGAGAAATAATGGTCAGTTGTTTTGGCAGATGCTGTCTGATGTTTTTCTCATGATTAGCCTGACATTATGGGTTTTGGGACGAAGATCACAGAGGTAAAATGCCATTTTCATCACATCGTATCAAGGGTACATACTATCAACAAGATATATCACTTTAAATGTTGGCCTTGAGCTGGGCACGGTGGCTCACACCTGTAATCCCAGCACTCTGGGAGGCTGAAGCAGGTGGATCACCTGAGGTCAGGAGTTCTAGACCAGCCTGGCCAACATGGTGAAACCCTGTCTCTACTAAAAATACAAAAAATTAGCTGGGTATGGTAGCCTGTGCCTGTAATCCCAGCTATTCAGGTGGCTGAGGCATGAGAATCACTTGAACCTGGGAGACGGAGGTTGCAGTGAGCTGAGATCACACCACTGCACTCCAACTTGGGCAACAGAGCAAGACTCCATCTCAAAAAAAAAAAAAAAGATGTTGACCTTGGCCACCTGTTGAAGTAGTGTTTGTCAGGCACCACTCCCTTTCAACATCATAGTAGAAGTCCTAGCTAGTGCAGTAAGACAAGAAAAGGAAATAAAAGATGTATAGATGGAGAAAGAAGAAATAAAGCCATCTTTGTTTACAGATGACATGATCATTTATGTAGAAAATCCCAAAGAATCGACAACCAAAAACCCTTTTAGAACTAATAAGTTGATTATAGAAAGTTTTCAGGATACAAGGTTAAGATCCAAATGTTAATTGTTTCTCTATATACTGGGAATGAATGATTGGAATTTGAAATTAAAAACTCAATATCATTTATATTAGGACCTCAACAAATTAAATAGTTATGTATAAATCTCACAAAATATGTACAGCATCTTATGAGGAAAATTAGAAAAATCTGGTAAAAGAAATAAAAAAATAAATAAATAGAGAAATCTTTTATGTTCATGGATAGGAAGGCTCAATATTGGCAAGATGTCACTTCTTTTCAAATCCTACAATCAAAATCCCAGTATTTTGTGGATATTGACAAACTGATTCTAAGTTGATATGGAGAGGCAAAAGATCCAGAATAGCCAACACAATATTGAAGAAGAACAAAATTGAAAGACTGGCACTACCTGACCTCGAGACTTACTTTAAAGCTTCAGTAATCAAGATATCAAGATATCGTGGTATTATTGGAAAGAATAGACAAATTAATGAAACAGAATAGAAAAACCCAGAAAGAGACCCACATAAATATAGTCAGCGCATCTTTGACACAGGAGCAAAGGCAACACAATGAATCAATGATAATCTTTTCAACAAACGGTGCTGAAACAATTGGATATTTACTGGCAATCAAGCAATCAATAAATCCAGACACAGACTTTTTTGACATCTGTCAACATCTATAGAATGCAACTTCAAGAGTGAACCTTAAGGCTAACTATGGACTTCGGGGATACTGATGTGTCATTGTAGGTTCATGATTTGTAACAAATGTGCCACTCTGTTGGAGGATGGTGATTGTGTGAGAGGCTGTTATATGCTCTTGTTCTACAATAAATCCTAGTCAATTGCCTAGATAATGCCATCTGTAGATGGTATTTCAACTCAGAAAACATCCAGTAAACGGGACTCATGACTTACTGAGACACCGTATTCTATCCTTACCCATTCTTAAGTTTTAGAAAGTTTCTATGTGTATATGGTTTCCTTTTGGTTCGCCCACTTAATCAAAACAGAGCAAAGAATACCCCTCCTTCCCATAAAAGTCCTTTAAATGGCTTAGATAAAGATCATGTTCTATCTCACTTCTCTCTGTTTCCAAGTCTTCTATTTTCCAGCTAAAATGAAACACCCAAAACACCAACAAACTTATCTTCTGGTTCTTTCTACTGTTCCTCTTATGAAGTGATTTCAAGTTCTCCCCCCATCTGATATCAAACCCCAATTACCTCCATTTCCCAGCGCCCTAATCCTAATTCACCCTCTTGGCCCACATCCAGACACTGTATTTATATCAACTTGACCCCAGACCACACTACTGTTTTGTTACACTCATACAATAGCGTTCGTTTAATAACTATTTATTGAGCAGCTACTTTACTGAGAGATGTTCAAAATGGGAGTCAAGGCCTCAAATCAGGCAGAGGTTTTAGGGATCCCATAAGGTGTTTTCCACAATGTATTAGGAATAAAATGGTAACAAATGTCCTAATAACACAAAGGACAGAAGGCTCACATTGGCCAGGAAGACACAAAAAGTTTTATGATGTAAAAGGCTTTTTGAATCAATCCTGATGGATGGATATGACTTGGAAATATCCAACGAGGAAGTACATGGCTAAATTGATTGATATTTAATTTCCATTCAACCATTAACATATTTTACCAGGAGCTGAAGCTGGGTCTTGTGTCCCTATGTACATATTAGTGACATTGTTTTCTGTTTTTTCTTTTAACTTTTAACCAAATGTAAAGTATTTTAAATCTCTATTAAGCTTTAATGATTTAATGAAGCCCACCAGTCTAGACACTTGGGGTGTTTTGGTGTCCTCATCTTGCTATCCAGCCTGCTACATTCCCTACCCAGCTTCTGGTCACCGAGCAATTTAATATGTTTTCTTTCCACTCCTTCCTCCAGGTGGTTAAGGAAAAGAGTGGCCAAGCCTGAGCTGAAAACAGGCCTGAACTCACACTGGAAGCTGCCCTCCACAGTACCCTTGATCACATTTATCACTCTTTGTCTCCCGCATTCTTCAACCCACATGCCAAAGGACAGAAGGAGACCCTGATAGATGCCTTCTTGGAATCCTGTTTGCCATGTATCCCTGATTTGCCAGCTGGACAACAAAGGAAATCAGGCTTGTTGGCATAGCTGCTTATTCTTTGTAAACCTCTGTTGACTTGAGTGATCACTGTCTTCTTTCTAAGCACTTGCACAGCATCCTTGGACTCTTGCCTAAGTTCTGCAGCAGGATTTCATGTCTGTAGTCAAAATGGACACTCACTTCCCACATTCCTGCTCTTGGTGTCAGCTTTCTAGTCTCTTCCCCTGTCTACAGGCAGTCATGATGACCCACAGTGGAGCAGTGGTCCTGGCCACCCATGCGTTCAACAAGTGTAGACAGTTTCTCTACTTGGGTATATAATTTGTTTTGGCCAAGAGGCTCAAACTACTATTGAGAAAAGTTAGAAGCAAATCACATTTTTCTTAGGGTCTTGTTGGGCTTAGATTTCCTCTTAACAATATTTGTTTTGCCCTTTCTGTCCAAAATGATTTAGTTTGATGGGGAAGACTGAATTAACATAAAAATTGAGTTTTGGTTTCTGTTTATCATTCATCAGCCTTTCCCTCACTGACCTCTGGCAGGAGATCTATCTTTTCAGTTCCCTTTGATTCTTTGAGGACAGCGTATGATAGTTTAAGTGGGTAAGAACATGGCTTTGAAGTGTGCACCTGGACTAGACGACCGCTGCCCTGGAGCGGGGGACCAGGCTTTTCCAGGTTTCTATCTTCTGCCCTAAAAAATGTGGCTTATGATGCTATCCCATCAAGTCACTATATAAATTAAAAGAAATTAGAACTCTGTCTCTTATAGGCACTCTCTAAGTGCCAATTCATAAGCTGTTTTTTATTCAGGTATTTGTTTAAGTTTCCAAGTTTTGTTCCCTTGGTGTTTTCACATCTTTAACATGAATATTTCATGCTCTGTCACTCTGTTGTATGGATCCTTGCTCACATGTCATCTTTCCATTTGTGAGCATGCTTTTCCTTAAATGCAAAGGATCAATTAAGACAACATGAATACATAGCATAGTGTTTAGTTAAAAAAAAGTCAGATACAAAATAACACATTTGTGGGATTTCATTTATAGAATGTCCATAAGCAAGCAAAATGAAGTGGAATATTTAGATGCACACTTATGTATGAGAATTATTCATACCAGCAGGTGAGTGACCCTCACCACTCACAAGTAAGGTCCTTCAGAGGAGAGGGAGGGTGGAGGCCTGGCAGGTTACAGGGGCCTGGGAGTGGTTAGACCCAGGCAGTGAACATGCTGTGATGATGTTATGGTGACTCAGTATGCCATCTATCCATATTGTATGGATGTTTGTTTATGCGTCCTGTGCTTCAAAATAATTTGCTTTAGAAAGGGTTACATAAAGCTAATTTAAATATATATAATGTGTGAAGATGGGAGGAATAAGCATATGCTCATTAAGCTCGATTAGATTTTACTGTTATTTTAAAGTAAGAAGGACCAAACAAATGATGAGTATCTGCTCTGCCTTGAAGTAACCTTTATCATTGAAGCTGAGGGCTTCTCTTGTGACTTCCGTCTTCAAGCTGGCAATTCCTGTCTGGTTTCAACGCAGGTGTGCCCCGGGGTCAGGTTGGGGTGTATTCCTGGAGGCTTCGTAGATGCTATGCTGGGGAAACTCCTGTGCCCCCACCGCTGTCTTGTGTGTCTTCTCCACTCCACCTCAGGCAGCTCCAGCCCTCCACCCTCCCCTACAAGGCAGCCTCTCAGTCTAGTAAAGCAGTGGTGGGTCAGACGCAATTGTGGACAAGAAAAATAATCCAATGCACTGCTTTAAACCTGTGACTTTTTTTTCCATTCCTCTCATCTTTGGACTTAATTTCATAGGTGAATAAAATCCCGTAGAACCCAATGCATGTCTACAATAACGAAGGAAATGAGTGTGAATATTTTTCAAATAGCACATTGTAAAGAATATACCAGCCATCCAGCAAAACAAATTTCTTTTGCGTGTATAGTACACCTATGCGCTCAAAGCTTGGAAAAATACACTTCCGGTCCTGACAGGATGCAGTGAACACATTTATCTTTGTTCTCCCCCACTAAGTTCACCTGTAAACTGCGGAAGTAACCAAAGGAAAACAGTGGAAGGTAGTAAAAGAAAGGTGGATCGGCTTGGGAAAAAAGTGGCAGCAGGATGTCTACAGCTCCTTTATCAGCAGAAGGCAGCCCAGACCCTGGGCTTTACAGCAAACGGCAGCCCACATGGGCCCATTCCTCCCTGGAATGGGAAGGGCTCTCTCACAGCACCACTAACAAGGGTTTCCTTGTCGGGCCAGGGGGTGCAGCTCCTTCATTCCCTCTCCACCCAGAAATACTGGTAGGAGGATCTCATTACAACAAGCCCCGGGCCAGGAAAGTCTCTTCATCCCGGCAAGCCTGAGACTCCCTGCCCCATGAGGGCACAGTGGAGTGGGCTGGCATGACCAACCCGAGGGTCCTGGCCACAGCCAGCAGGCTCTGTGTCTCACAAACCGAGACTCGCCTCCCCTAATCAAGAGGCACCAGCAGACCCACACAAATACATTGAACTGAGTTTCTAATGGTCTTGATTTTTCACAGCAGTTTCAGGTTCACAGGAAAATTGAGATGAAGGCACAGAGTTCCCATATATGCCCTGTCTCCTGGCATGCACAGCCTCCTCCACTATCAGCCTCACCCACCAGAGTGGAGCATCTGTTACAATTGAGGGACCTCCATTGACACATCATCGTCACCCGGAGTCCATTGTTTACATTAGGGTTCCCTCTCGGTGTTGTATATTGGACAAATGTATAATGATATAGATCCGTCATTACAGTGTCACATAGAGTAGTTTTGTTTTAAAATCCCCTATGCTTCACCTGTTTATTCCTTCCTTCCCCCTAACTCCTGGCAACTGCTGATTTTTTTGCTAGCTCCAGTTTTAACTTTTGCAGAATGTCGTATAGCTGGAATCATACAGTATGTAGCCTTTCAAGATTGTCTTATTTCACTTAGTGTTCTGCATTTAAGTTTCCTCCACATCTTTTCATGGCTTGATAGCTCATTTCTTTTTAACATGGAATGGTATTTTATTGTTTGTACCACAGCCTATACCTCCATTCACCTACTGAAGGACATCTTGGTTGCTTCCAGGTTTGGCAATTATGAATAAACTGTTATAAACATCCATGTGAGGATTTTTGTGTTAACATAATTTTTAACTCCTTTGGGTGAATATCAAGGGGTTAGTCCTCATTTATTGTTTTTTTTTTTTTTTTTTTTTTTTGAGACAGAGTCTCACTCTGTCACCCAGGCTGGAGTGCAGTGGCATGATCTTGGCTCACTGCAGCCTCCACCTCCCAGGTTTAAGTGATTCTCCTGACTCAGCCTCCTGAGTAGCTGAGATTACATGCGCCCACCACTATGCCTGGCTAATTTTTGTATTTTTAGTAGAGACAGGGTTTTGCTGTGTCGGCTAGGCTGATCTCGAACTCCCAACCTCAGGTGATCCACCCACTTCAGCCTCCAAAAATGCTGGGATTACAGGCATGAGCCACCACACCTGGCCTATTCCTGGTTTATGTGGTAAGAATATGTTTAGTTTTGTCGGAAACCGCCACTCTGTCTTCCACAGTGGCCATACCATTTTGAATTCCTGCCAGAAATGAATGAGAGTTCGTGTTGCTCCACATCCTCACCAGCGTTTGGTGCTGCCGGTGTTCTGACTTTGGGCATTCTAATAGGTGAGTAGCAGTATCTCACTGTTTTGAATTGCAGTTTCCTAATGATATATACTGTTGAACATCTTTTCATATGCTTACTTGTAATCTCTATATCTTCTTTGGTGAGGTGTCATATCAGTCTTTTGCCCATTTAAAAATCAGGTTATTCATCTTATTATTGTTGAATTTTAAGTTTCTTTGTATATTTTGGATAACAGTTCTTTATTAGATGTGTGTTTGCAAATATTTTCTCGAAGTGTGTGGACTGTGTTCTCATTCTCTTGACAGTCTTTTATAGAGCAGAAGTTTTAAATTTAATGAAGTACAGCTTATCATTGTCTCTTTTGTAGATCATACCTTTGGTGTCATATCTAAAAAGTCATTGCCAGAGTGAAAATTACCTATCTTTTTTTCTGTTATCTTCTAGAAATCTCATAGTTTTATGTTTTACATTTGGGCCTATGCTGTATTTTGAGCTAATTTTTGTGATGAGTATAAGGCCTGTGTCTAGATTTATTATTATTTTTTGTGTGTGTGATTGTCCAGTTAGTCAGCACAACTTGTTAAAGGACTATCTTTGCTCCACTGTATTGCCTTTGCTCCTTTGCCTAAGATCAGATGACTATTTATGTGAGTCTATTTCTGGGCTTTCTCTTCTGTTCCATTTATCCATTTGTCTATTCCTTCACTAATACCACACCGTCTTGATGACTGTAGCTTGATTGAAGTCTTGAAGTCGAATTGTGGTAGTCCTCTAAATTTGTTCTTCTCCTTCAACATTGAGTTGGCTATTCAGGGTCTTTTGCCTCTCCATATAAACTATAGAATCAGTTTGTTGATATCCACAAAATAACTCACTGAGGTTTGATTGTGATTGTATTTGGCACATCACAAAAAATAAATGTTGCCCACAAATTCTATATCCACCAAAACTTTCCTTCAAGAATGATGGGGAAATCAAGACATATTCAGAGGAAGTAAAACTGGGAGAATATGTTACCAACAGACCTATCCTAAAAGAATGGCTCTAGAAAGTTGTCTAAGTAGAAAGGGAATGATACAAGAAGAAATCTTGGGATACGAGAAAGGAAGACAGAGCAGTGAGGGGAAAAACATTAACAAATACAATGTACTTTCCTCTTATCTTGAGTTTTCTAAATTAGTTTGATGTTTGAAGCAAAATATGTAATATCGTCTGATGTAATTCTAAATTAATGTGGAGGAAATATGTAAGGCAGTAATAAGGAACAGTAAATAGAAGTACAGTGAAATAATGTTTCTATTTGTCAATAAACCGGTAATATGATGACAGCAGTAAGTTGTAATATCATACAATGTAATGCAAAAAAGAACCACTAAAAAAGCTATGTAAAGAGACATACTCAAAACCACTATAGATAAATCAAAATTGATTTCTAAAAAATGTTCAAGTCACCCCCAGTAAGGCAGAAAAAACAAAATAGACAAGCAAAAGATGAGAACACACAGAAAAAAAAATTAAATGTCAGCTTTAGGTTTTAACATACAATAATTGCGTTATAGGTAATTGGTCTAAACATATCAATTAAAAAGCAGAAATTGGCCAGTAAATTATAAAATGTGACCTAAATATATATTGTATACCAAAAACTCACTTCAAATATAACAATATAGGCAGGTTAAAAGTAAAATGATAGGAAGGATACATCATGAAAATATCAATCAAAAGAAATGAAAAAGTTATATTATTATTAGATAAAGCAGACTTCAAAGCAAGAAAATTATCAGAGGCAGAGAAGGTTATTATAATATGACAAAAAGTCAATCTGCCATGAATATCTGTCAATCTTCCATGAATATCTGTCAGTCTTAATTGTGTATGCACCAAACAACAGAGACATAAAAACTGTGACGTAAAAATTGATAGAACCAAAGGGAGAAACAGGCAAATCCACAGTTACAGTTGGAGATTTCAACGTCCCTTTTTCAACTAGATAGAAAATCAGCAATGATATAGATCAATTCAAAATAGGCTCTCATATGCTGGGCACGGTGGCTCACGCCTGTAATCCTAGCACTTTGAGAGGCCGAGGCAGCGTGGATCACCTGAGGTCAGGAGTTCGAGACCAGCCTGGCCAACATGGCGAAACCCCATCTCTATTAAAAATACAATACTACTACTACTACTACTACTACTACTAAGAATAATTAGCCTGTCCTGGTGGCACGCACCTATAATCCCAGCTACTGGGGAGGCTAAGGCAGGAAAATCACTTGAACCTGGGAGGCAAAGGTTGCAGTGAGCTGAGATTGTGCCATTGCACTCCAGCCTGGGCAACAAGAGCAAAACTCCATCTCAGAAAAACAAACAAACAAACAACAACAACAAGAAAAACAGGCTCTAATCAACATTTATGGAGCAACAGCAGAACACTTGTTTTTTTTTCTCAAGCACCCATGGAGCATTTGTCAAAATATTTTGGTGGAGGAGGAAGAGTCTAAATAATTAGAAAAATGCTGAAATGATACAGAACATTTTATAACCACAATGGAATCAAAATAGAAACAAACAACAGAATGATAATGGAAAATAGCTAGAGACTAGAAAACTAAACAACATGCTTTTTAATAATTCATAGACCAAAAAAGTCTAAGAGAAAGTAAAAAATACATTGAACTGAGGAAAAATGAAAGTACAACGTATCAAACATTTTTGAACACAGCTAAAGCAGTGGTGAGAGGAAAATTCATACCACTAGATGCTTACATTAGATATAGAAAGGTGTTAAATTAACAACCTAAGAGCCCATCTCAATGACCTAGAAAAAGAAGATCAAAATAAACTCAAAGCAAGAAGGAGGAATATAAGAGAGATAACAGCAGAAATTAATAAAATTAAAACAGAAAAACAAACAAAAAAACCCAGTACACAAAAAGCTGGTTCTTTGAAAATATCAGTAAAATTGATAAATCCCTAGCAAGACTGACAAAGAAAAAAGAAGACATAAATTCCTGAGAATAAAATAGAGACTATTACTTCAGACCCTGTAGTCATCAAAAGGATAAAAAAGGAATACGCCAAACAACTCAATACACATACATTTGACAATTTCAATAACATGTAACAATTCCTTGAAGAGCACGAACTACCACAACTCAGCAGACATGAAATAGATACTTGACTAGTCCTGTGACTATTCAGGAAATTTAATTTGCAGATATAATATCTCTCAAAAAAGAAATCTCCCGGCACATCTAGATAGCTTGAGAATTCTACCAAAATTCTACCAAAAAAAAAAAAAAAGAATTAATGACAGGTTCCAAGGGAATACCTTAGAGAAGGAATGAACACTTCCAAGTTCACTTTATGAAGCTAGTACAAATGACCCTAATACCAAAAACAGACACAGGCGGTACCAACAAAGAAAACTAAAGACCAGTACCCTTGAGATAATATTATTCCGTTCACTTGAAAGATAAAGAATTGGAATCTCAGAGGATTTGCTAATATTTTGTAGAATAAGGGTTTGAATTTATAACCTCCGAATTGTTATGACTAGCAACCACCTTCCCTCCACTATGGGTTGTTTTTTCTTCCCACTTCTCATTGCTCTCCTTTCTCTAAATCTCTTCCATTTCCTTCTCCTTCTCCTTCTCCTTCTCCTTCTTCCGCTTCTGCTCCCGCTCCCGCTCCCACTTCTGCTGCTTCTGCTTTTTCTACTTCTTCTGCTGCTTCTTCATTTTTTGAGACAGAGTTTCACTCTTGTTGCCCAGGCTGGAGTGCAATAGTGCGATCTCGGCTCACTGCAACCTCCGCCTCCCAGGTTTAAGTGATTCTCCTTTCTCAGCCTCCCGAGTAGTTGAGATTACAGGCACACACCACTAAGCCCGGCTGGCTAATTTTTTTATTTTTAGTAGAAACTGGGTTTCACCATGTTGGTCAGTCTGGTCTCAAACTCCTGACCTCAGGTGATCTGCCCACCTCAGCCTCCCAAAGTGCTGGGATTACAGGTATGAGCTACTGCGCCCAGCCTCTCTAAAGATTCTTCTGTCTACTGAATGTGAATCCCAGCATTACTACTTTGAAGATAAGCTTGGGCAAGTCACTTATTTTTCAGAACTTCAGTTTTTTTCATCTGTTAAACTGGGTAATGATAGTACTAATCTCATGAGGTTGTTGCCAAAATTAAATATACAAATACGTGAAAAGTGCTTGGCAGAGTATCTGGCCACAGTGCTGAGAATTCATCATCATTATCATCATAACTACTTTTTATTAAATACACTTAGTTGGTATTTCTCAAGAGTTACTCTGGTGTTTGTCAGTGAGTCTAATGAATCTGTCTACATGAGTTCATTCCTTAATAGGATGGGAAAGCCTGTGATTCCCATAGATGTTGTTTGGTGGTAGAAGGAAAACGTTTCAGATCCTAGGTGTAGCTATGGCCCGAGGAATCTGTCCAGTGTTTTGGGGCTTTGTGGATTAACGAGATGCCTGGGTGCACTTTTGGGTTACTGTGCTGGAGTAGATTCCTCCGTAAGGTATTCCCTGGGAACCTGACTTTTAAACATTTTACTGGCCTGAAGTTAATGTGGTATGTGGAAAAGAGAAGAGAAAAGAAGAAGGTGGAGGAAGAAATGGAGGCAAAAGAGAAAGAAATTGGAGGCAAATGTGTATTTAAAACCTTAGAGAGAGTGCATTCAATTTGGGATAAAATCCAGACATCAGCTAAAGTTGAAGAGACCTAAAATAAAAATTATAGCTTTAATTCAGGCTATGGAGCATCATGCAAGTGAAAGGCATTTGTCAGTTGGAATATAATGAAGCTGAACTGTTGGATAGAATCAATTTGGTTTGAGCTTTTGGTTAGTGAATGGGTCTGTCTTTGCTTTAAACATTTTAGCATTCCTTATTCTCATCAGTAGTAAAATCTTTCAAAACATGATTCCTTAAGGCAAATGTCTGGAGCTTAATTGGGCCATATTATTTCAACTCTTCCATTGTCTTTGATCGTATCAGATGGAATACATTCTCCTTTCTATGTTAGAGAAGCAGGAAATGTAACGGCTGAAGATTTTTAATTTCATAGAACGGTATATTTCTGGTTTAACGTTGTGTGATATAACAGAAAGGGGACTGAATATGCAGCTCTGCAGTTCTTAGGGTGAGTCACTTCACTTCCCTGAGCCTCAGATTGTCCAGTGTGGAATGGGGATGGCAACAGTTGTCCATCTGTGCCCAGGCTTTGTGTTGTGCAGATGTTATCAAATGGGATGTACATGAGAACGTGCTTTGTAAATTGTTCAGCAGTTTACATTGTTGTTCTGATCATTAGATAGAGACAATGTTGAATATTGAATACAAGTAATGAAATACATTTTGCCATTTGTTTTCAATTTCACCTCTATATTGCTGAAGGTTACACAGTGTTTTTTCTTGTTGAAGAGAACTGAAACCATTATTTTCTTCTATATATGGCTAGAGAATTAGATATGACATTTGTCCCAATTATCTTTATTTTTGTTTTATTTATTTTCTTTTGATTTTATTTATTTATTTACTTTTTTTTTTTCTATAGAGACAGGGTTTCTCCATGTTTGCCAGGCTGGTCTTGAACTCTTGGGCTCAAGTGATCTGTCCATCTCAGCCTCCCGAGGTGCTGGGATTACCGGTGTGAGCTGCTGCACCTGGCCTCCCAATTATCTTTATATATTTAGTATGTTTCAGATATAATTTTTAGCTCTAATTTTACATCTTTAGAAAGTGTTTTCAGACTAGCATTTCTTCAGTTCCAAATATTTACATAAGATACTTCTACTTCAGTCCTGTTGAAATCGTGTGTGTGTGTTTGCATACACACACATGCACACAAGTGGAGACTCCTTTGAGTTCCATAGTTTGCAACTAGGATTCAGGGTTGAGACCACACCAGGTCTGTATTACCTGGGCAAAATGGACTGCTGGCTCTGACAGTGGAAAGATTGGCTTTTAAAAAGAGGAACTTCAAAAGACAGATATTCCCCTTTACTCAAATCATGTGGAATAGTATTATTAGGTGAGGGGTAAATGGAAAGAGATTGCAGAACTAGTGTACTTACAGAGTCTGGCTAGAAAAAGACCTATTTAGGTCATATTTATGTGAAGTTAAATCAGCTCATCCCCTACAAACTCATCTAGCAACACACACACACACACACACACACACACACAATTTGTTCTTCTAACAAATGTTTATGTTCCTTAAGGTTTCTTATCAAATAACTCATCTTTCTAGACTTTGTAATTATTAATTTGTATCAGCTACAATGGATTGGATTCCTGCAACAGATTGTCTCTTCATGGTAAGGTTGAATCAGGATGGTTTCATAAATATGATGTGCTGTACAATGACAAGGACATTCTAATTTTCATTAAAAACAATCAAATTTTATTATTGTAGGCTTGTTATAATATTTCCATTTATTATTGTATTATCAATTACTGAAATATGAGGAGAAGCAAAGTTGAAGAAAATATTTCTTTTTATGAAATGTAGTCTAGCATGAGTTTTGTAATGGAAAGAACCGTTTTCAAGAACTGCCTCCCCATCAACCAACTGTGTAACTTAATGCAAGTCATCTGACTCTGTGAGTTTCAAACAGTGGCTGCTGGAATGCGTAGTAGGCTTGCCATGATGATGGAAGGGGACACACAACAGTCATGATTGTTATTACTATTGCTACCACTGTGAGGTTTAAAATCAGTTTGTTTTTTACCTATTTGTACCATAGCAACTAATGTCAGTAAAAAATCTTATTTCATATGTTTCCTTTGTTGATATTACTGACCTTGATGTTTCAGCATTTTGACCTAATTCATCGGTGCTTTTACCTGATTTTATTCTAGCTTTTAGATTTGTAATTTTCATTTTAGGTATAGCTTGCATATTCTTGACCTTTTCAGCGTAACTGTGTATTTAATTGCTATCTTATTGGAAACAGAAAAATCAGCTGGGGAATGGTAAAGTGTATTGGTCAAACAGTTCAGAGACTAACTTCCTACTGCATTACTCTGGTATAATTTCATATTTTCTCAAGACATAAAATACTTCCATTTTATAGATTACTAAAAAGAGAAAATATGCTTCCCACACAGCCAATTTCACTCACTCTTGTGTAGGCTATGGCTTGCAGCCATGTCAAGCTGTCCATCACTTTTTGTGAATGTTCGCAGGTGGAAATTGAGATTTGTCTGCATTTGGGAGAAATTCATCAGATCCATCAAGGGGTCAGGAGCAAGTGGGGGAGGTGAGGATCTGATATCCCCTGTTTTTATTAGGGAATGTGGTTTCTTATGATGCCTAATGATACATGTCCATCTTGAACCAATTTTAATTTTGCTATTTGTGTAAAAGAAAAATAACTATGACAAGTCCATAAGACTAACAAAAATGAGATTGTGAGCTTTGGCAGAAATGTGGGTTTATTTTTTCCTTTAACCCCAGTCTAAGGGAATGATGAAGAATGCAGTATACCATTTCCATAGAGGAATTGCAACCAGTCAGCTGCTAGTTTGAAAGAGTTGAGTAAGTTTGACATGTTTATGGAGAGTAATGTGCCTCCCTGAGACAGTTCCTCAATGAGTGAGTCAAAGTAAACACCCTACACCTAGAACCTGGCACTTATTGGCAGCTGATGCATATTTGTTCTGTGAATGATGCTTATGTACTGAGTGTTTGAAGCTGGGGGTACAAAGGTGAAGGAAAGTTGGTCCCTTCTTGTGTGACTTAAGGAAAATACAACTAACCAGAGTGGAGATAGAATACAGGGGCTGCAGTCATGCTGATCATCTCCAAGAACCTTATACATTTATGAGAAATGTGATGCTAATACAATTTGCCTGAGAGTTGAATTAGTGAGCAATGGTTTGAGATCTTCACATTTTGTAACCCTAGATTTCTAACATGGAACGGTGTTGTGGCAGGCACTGTTGATTGGCCAACTCAGCCCATCTGGAAGTCCTTCTCCTTAGACACTGTCCCTAGATACTGCTTCCAGAAAACCTGTGGTTTCCTGAGGAAAAAAAGAGCAGATTTGGCTGCATGGCCCATAACCCTCTCCCCAGTTCCCTTTGCCCTTTTACTTGCTGGAATGAGGAAGTGCCTGGGGGTGCAGAAATCCTCTTCATACCATAGAAAAAAAGGTCAATGTATTCGTGATAGCAGGGAAGAGAAAACAGAAAGAGTGATATTTTGATGGCATTGTTGAAGCAGCCCAAACCTAGATGATTTTGTGTGAGAAAGAAATGCGTATTGGATTAAGCCACCCTTCCTTGGTATTCTCTGCCTTGCAGCCAAACACACTCTGAATGGGCACAGAGGCCCTGCACAGTAGTCCTTGCCTTCATGTTCATTTCACTCTTCCTGCACTCCATTCTGCAGGGTGAGGCTGTGCAGGACTCTGTTCCCAGTGTAGATGATGTGATCTGTGCAGGGACCCTGCCCAGTGGTGCCTGGTGGCCTTGACAATGATGCTGGTCTTTTTTTGTGCTTGTCTCTGTCTTCACATGAAGACAGAGTCTAAGTCTTCACAATGCTTTCTGGAATGCTTTCTTACTTCCCACCCCACCCACTCCTGGCCTGGTCAACACCTCCTCCTCCCCTTCTAGTCTCAGTTTAAATGTGATTGTTCAGGGAAGCCATCCCCAGACCTCCAAGCCAAATGACGAACCTGTGGTTTACACTTTCACAACACCCTTATTTTCCTCAAAACACTCATCACAGGTGTAAATAAATAAATCTCTGGGTCATTAAAAAAGTTATGTTGCCGGGTACAGTGGCTCACGCCCGTAATCCCAGCACTTTGGGAGGCTGAGGTGGATGGATCACTTGAGGTCAGGAGTTAGAGACCAGCCTGACCAACATGGTGAAACCCTGTCTCTACTAAAAATACAAAAATCAGCTGGGTGTGGTGGCACGTGCCTGTAATCCCAGCTACTCAGGAGGCTGAGGCAGGAGAATTGCTTGAACCCGAGAGGTGAAGGTTGCAGTGAGCCGAGATTGCGCCACTGCACTCCAGCCTGGGCGTCAGAGCAAGAATTTGTCTCAAAAAAAAAAAAAAAAAAAAAAAAGTGATGTTTTCCCTTCTGCTTGATTACAAGAGACCAGGCCCCTGTCTTTTTGTTCACTGGGTTTGTGCACATACCTGGCAAAGTGCATGGCATGTGATAGGAATGTGACAAATATTTGTTGAATGAATACACAAAAGAAGGAATGGAATAATTTATTTGTAATAAGATCAGTTATATACTTCTGCAATGACAGAGGATTATGGGGTAGACTAAGAGCTGGGAGACCACCATGATTCATGAAGGCTTCAGAGTTCTCAGTCTGTTCTCCAACAGGGCAGTGACCTCCCCAAGAGGCGGCCACCTAGGTGTGTCCAGACAGCATGGCTCTGGCCAGCAGGAGAGGAGGTGCGATGGTCACAACACGGGCGGCCACTGCGTTCTCATGAGCTGCGTTGCTTCGCCTTTCTCTGCTGTTGCTTCCTTTCCAAAGACAAGTTACAGAGAGCCCTTCCAAGAGCTGGGAGAGCTTGTGGGCTCCGACAGCCTGGAGAGGAGAGCTTCAGGGCTGCTCAGCCCTGACTAGCACGATTTACCAGCACAGCACTATTTGTTTTAACCTTTAGGGGAAAACGGGATATGATGAGACCTAAAGAAACATCATTTCCCAAAGGTGGATTTCATTTCTTTAACTGTTTATAAGTCTCAAACAATAAAATATGACTATTTGGGGACTGGTATTATATTTCAATGACTTTTCCAGCTGTTGTGCTATTGCACACATTCCAGAGCCTTCTCTCCTCCAGCTGAAAGCCGACTGCTCACTCACAGCAGCAGCAACACAACCACCGCCGGCTGTTTGGGGCGTGCGGCCTGCACACAGTGACACATTCACACGCCGGGCGAGGGTCGGGCCTGCTGCCTGGGTGTGAGGAAAACCAGTCATGCTCTCTCTATTCTTGAGATTGATTACCCTGGGCTTCTGCAAGCCCATAAAAAGTAAGTCAAGGGGTGACTCTGGTCTTGGTGCTAATGTGACCACTGTTGTTGGCAGGTGCTGTGATTCTGGAGAAGCATTTGTCCACTCAGCATGTAAGGGAGAAGTCATGCTTTCCTCAGCTGTGCCTGCACTGTAACGGCCCTGTGTCTGTCACTACTCCTGGGGGCACCTGGAAGCGCCCAGACACACATTTGGGGACCACAGCAAATCTTCTGTGTCTTGCATGTGAGCCATGGGGAAGCTTGCCTTTAAGATAAAGCCATGGCGGGGAGTGGTGGCTCATGCTGTAATCCCACCACTTTAGGAGGCCGAGGTGGGCGGATCACCTGAGGTTAGGAGTTTGAGACCAGCCTGGCTAACATGGTGAAACCCTGTCTCTGCTAAAAATACAAAAATGAGCTGGGTGTGGTGGTGGGCACCTGTAATCCCAGCTACTCAGGAGCCTGAGGCAGGAGAATCCCTTGAACCTGAGAGGCAGAGGTTGCAGTGAGCCGAGATCATGCCACTACACTCCAGCCTGGGCATCAGAGCGAGACTCCGTCTCAAAAAAGGGCAGGGCATGGAGGCTCACGCCTGTAATCCCAGCACTTTGGGAGGCCAAGGCAGGTGGATCACGAGGTCAGGAGATCGAGACCATCCTGGCTAACATGGTGAAACACCATCTCTACTAAAAACACAAAAAATTAGCCGGGCATGGTGGCTGGTGCCTGTAGTCCCAGCTTCTTGGGAGAATGAGGCAGGAGAATGGCGTGAACCCGGGAGGCGGAGCTTGCAGTGAGCCTGAGCTGAGTTGGAGCCACTGCACTCCAGCCTGGGTGACAGAGCGAGACTCCGTCTCAAAAAAAAAAAAAAAAAGATAAAGCCATGTGTTTACCCTTTATCAAAGATGCCAAAGAGTATAGCCTCTAATTGCATGGTTTTTAAAAAATTAGAGTATAGAAATAGTGCTTAGTATTATGTCAGTAAATTCAATGTTTTCATACATTTTTTTGCTCTAAATTGGAAACGGGGGCAATCCCCTGAAATGTATGTATTTTATTTTAAAATAATCCTAGCCCCTGTATTTAATCCTTTTCCTAACTGTCTCTCTCCTCACTCATCCTTGCTCCTTACACCTCTGCCCAGCAGGGCTTCTTTCTTCTTTTCCCCCTTCTTTTTCTTTCTTTGTAGAGCATCAAGCCAGCTTCTTCTTCCTCACCAGCCTCACCATCTGAGTTTCTTGTGGGCAGCTTCTCAGTGAACACAGGAAGGCCTAGACCCCACTCTGGGAGCTCTGAGGACCACGGTGGGCACAGGCAGGTTGGTGCCCAACACTCTACAACATTTACATACTCTTATTTTCACAGGACATCAAATATCCAGCAGTTTTGCACTTGGGCCTGAGCCATGGCTCTGACGTTGGAGATTAGACACTGTGACAAAGGGAGAGAATTGTAGGGGGAACAGACTCTGGGTTTCTAAGCAGATGGAGTGAACAGCTGACCGAGAAGCTCAAGCCTGAAGCAGGTGGCGGATTCTCTTAGCAGCACCAAATCACCCTGTCAGGCGGCCCAGCCAGGGCAGCTCAGGAGTGGGCCACAGAGCAGGACCTGCCAGGACGTCCAGAGAGTGTGGGTGGAAGCTGCTTCCCAGTGGAGCCTGGCCAGGGGGAGACTGCCAGACAGTGAGGCGGATGAGTCAGCCCTGAAAGCGATCCCGGCCATGACCTAGTGGGAGAGGAGAGAACAGAAGGGGCAGTCAGGAACCGACAGGTGGGCTGTGCAACAGGAAGGGGTCACAGACCCAGCAGGTGACAGGGCAGATGGAGGAGATGAAGGGACGTGTGATAGTGGGGGGCACCCACCTGGGTTTGGGGGGTGCAGGTTGGGGTGGGTGGCTGTGGGGCAGGGAGCAGGGCACCAAAAGGGGTGGAGGGTTGAGGGGACACGGGGCAGGTGGGCAGGACACCAGCCAGGGGATACGGGGTGGGGGATGGGCAGGCGGGAGCCCTTCTGACCCCCTGTGGCTGCACGTGCTGTTTGGAGCACACAGAGGCCAGAGGTGCCAAGGTGCAACCTGTTCTTTCAGGTTATTGATCTGTTTTTAAAGGAAATGGCTTGGGATGGCTGGAACAATATTCACTTTTAAATGAACAGCTTTGGACTCTTTCCTTGTGTGATCTCAAAGTGCCAAAGGGAACCAAAGAGGACTAAATTATTCCAAAGAATTATAGCAGCCCAGTTGTTAGGGATACAATAAAGCTCAGCTTCCCTTACTGAGGCGTTCTAAGTGGAATGAAATGCTTCATTTAGCATTTAATGAGATTACAGTGGCAGAGTTAAACACGCTATGATAAGGTGGAAAGATCACCTGGTCAGAGCCAGATTCCTGGAGGTGATCCAAGCTCTGGGGACCTGCTGCTGAGCTGGGCAGTCACCACCCCCTGTTTGGTTCCCAAATCTGTCCAGGCAGCCTGCCGCTGGGATGTCTGCAGGGGTGCAGTATGTACTTTGCTCACTCGGGGAGGGCTGGGCCCGGGCCCCGGAGCCACCCAGTCCTGAGTGGTGCTTTCTGCCTCAGCATAAGAGCCGCTTTTCTTACTGTGTGGGGAAGAGCCAGTCTAAGGAATATTCCTGCATTTGAACAGTGTCTGCTACCTGCAGTGTGCGTCCCAATTTGTATTCTTCTTCCATCTCGATGCTAACTCCGGGAGAGAGGAGGCAATGCTGTTAGCGGAGGCACTTTCCAGGTGCAGAATCTTCTGCACAGAGGGAGGCAACAAAGGCTGGCAGCTGGGAGGCTGGGCCCAGGTCAGGCCAGGCTCTTGGTCCAGACCCCACTTGTCACCTGTGCGTTAGTGCGCTGGCCCTCAGGGGCTTCCTCAGCCCCTCCACTAGCCTGATTGTGACTGGAGGGCCTTGTACCCTGGAAGGAGGAGCTATGGAGCTAGGAAGGCAGGAGAGCTGGCCCTGGACTCTGGGAGAAGAAAGGGCCAGAAAGGGGCATAGGAAAAAAGGGAATGAACATTTACCAAAAGTCTCTGTTCTTGGTGTTTTCTGTACAACATATTTAATCCCACAAGGTCCAGTGAGTTTGTGTTAGTCCAGTTTCACACGTGCGGAAACCGAGGCCTGTCACGCAGTTGGGCAGAGCTGGACTCCAACATCAGGCCTCGCTGCTGAAAGGACTGGAGGAAACTCCAGGCCAGAGCAGAAGGTAGGCAGTTTTCAGAGGAACTCTCAGACCTTGGTGAATAGCAGAGGCTGGAGTTGGGGATGTCAGAAATAGCAACTAGCAACCAGAGACATCCAGGGAGCTCTGAGCACAGGCACAGAGGACGTGCAGGCACTGCAGGGCGTGGCATGAGGACACAGCCCCAGGGCTCAGCCAAGGTGGAGAGCAGCACAGGGGCCTGGCAGGGAGGAGCACTAACGGGTTAGTGCCAGTCCTTGGATGACCTCTTCTCCAGGACTCTAGGCAGTGCTTCTCTATCTTAGGCCTTTCTCTCAAATTCAAGTTTGCATTTTAAATGAAAACGGAGGCAATCTCCTTCAAAATATACTCTTAAAGATGATTGTACTTTTGAGGCAGTATCCTTTTAGTATATTCTGTACACTGAATCTGTTTTTGTTTTGCTTGACTTATTGGTGGTGAATTAGTTAAACAAAGGGAAGGAGTATCCATTTCCTTCTTTTCTTGCACAAGGCAGGGGTTTATATTCAGGAAGTAGAACTTGAATCACGAAGTTTTGCATGACTTGATCCAAGTCATTATTATAATTAGTTTTGTGGAATATTAAAGAAGGTGAGAGAAAGACAGCGGGAAGAGGAGAGCGCAGCCTTTGAAAAGCTTTGCTCCCTGATAGATGTGGAGTCTTGAGTTGCACTCTGCACTGTGGTCTGGACCTCAAGGTGTCACTTTTGTCGCTGAGCCACACTGAAAGTGTCATGAAAATGGTTTCTTTTTTCCCCTGTGGCTCCTGGCCAGTCACCTGGTTGTTTATTATGTGTTCTACCATGATCATTAATGTTTGAAAAGCAGTTTTTCAACTTAGGACTCCTTGTCAATAAGTTCATGGAAGGGGGTTTGATGGAATGTATCTTAGTTTGTGTTTTGAAGGTCCCCACCCTCTTCTGTCGCTTCTGGTCCAGGTAGATTTCCTTTCCTAAAGTCTGCTTCTCCCTGTCTCCTCGTTTGGGTCTTCAGAGCCCTGCATTTCTCAACAATGTATCTTTGTTTTCTGGGTCTTACAAAGCACAGTGGCAGAATATTCAAGAGACAATTCAAAGAAAAAGATGTCAGTAAAAATGGGAGGCGATTATTAGAAGGGACACCTAGAAACCTACCCTATGAGAGATCATGGCAATTGCAGCATGACAGAGGAGGAAAGGTCTTAAGGTTTTGTCCTGGTGCAAACGGGAGCTGTCTGGGCTGAGAGATTCGCTTGAGCCCTTCCAGGCCATCTGTTCAAACTTGCACAAGGGTGGGGGAGGGGGGAAGACTTAGTCAACCATCTCATTTGTTTCTACCATCATCTCCATGTCCATCTTTAATTATAAGAGAGTAAATCTTAAAAGTTGAAAAGGTATATTAAGTAACGATTGTTGTGGGGAAAATCCTACTTTTAATGTTTTATGTATTTTTTTCAGAAGCTTGATTGTAAAGAGTGTTAACTCTTCAAGGAAAAAAAAATTAAAAATATTTTTTAAAGAAAATGGAGGCCCAGATGGAAGAGGCCCCCACCTGTAACGCCAAGGTGAGCTCATCCCCGGGTACCACAATGACCTGAGGTGCTTGTAAAAGACGCTGCTCTCTAGATGCTTGGCTAGGAGCAAGCTAGGGCATGGAGAACAGGGATAGACCCACCTGAAAATCTGGACCTGCTTCTTCATGGATGAAGGAATGTGCACCCAGGAGGCCAGGACCCCTGGTCACCTGCGTGAAGGGTTTGAGGTGGTGCTGCACATTCCAGAAGGTGATGTGGTCTCAGATGATGCCCACGGGCACTGTCAGGGTGGGTCCAGGACTGCAGCTGCCTGGGCTGTTTATTCTGCAGGCAGACATGCCCTGGGGGCCAGTCTGAAGAGCAGCTCAGAGAAGGTGATCAAGCTCCATTTTCAAAAACAAAACAAAAATGTGAAGACAGAACAACACCCAGTAAGCATGATGTGACCAGGGCTGCCACTTCCGGAGCACCCTGGGAGTCAAGACCAAAGATCACCAGCAGCCTCTGATTTGAACTTCAGATTGGAGCTGGAGGCTAAGCATTCTCAGCCTGCTCTAAAGCTGGACAGGCTTCCTGATGCCAGAGCTGGCTGCTGGACCTGAGGATGCACCACAGGAGGCTGAGCCTCATCCCACAGCGGGGAGATGGTGCCCAGGTGAAAGACACGTGTCCTCAGAGAAACCCCTCGGCCCATCACTCATCACAGAAGAGTCGGGGAAACAGCTCCTAATTTTCTCTTGAGCAGTGATAACGTGATTTCCCAGGTCAATCTTGATTTCAGAAATGTTAAAAATAAGTAGGCCTGGAAGACTTGTAATTTGAGAATAAGACTTGAAAACAAGTGAAAAGCAGTGAGAACAGATTTTGGTGCCTCCTAGACTTTTTTTTCATTGGCTGCGCACATTTAGCCTTGAAAGTAAGCAAGCTTATATAGCTGGTGTTCTTCAATCATTTCACATGAAAGTGTTAGGTATATTTTGTATAAAAATGCATGTGAAAGATATCGTGACAAAGGAAAACAAGCCTACTTGAGGATTCTTAAGAAAAGAAAAAGGGTTGTTACTGAGATGTCTGTGGTCTCGAAAAGTGACTATATCCTCTTGCCTGAGGCTGAGACAAGACACGTCGGGCGGTCCCACTGCATCCGCCTCACCCACCCTCTGGTGAACCAGACAGGGAAGTCCTCCTCCTGCAGTGGATGCACACAGACTCTCCTCACAGCTCAGAGAAAAGGCTGCTTCTGCCCACATGTGGCTTGGCAATCCAGGGCACCTGCCTGGGGAATAAAAAGTCATCCTGGGAGGTGCTTCCATGGTGGCTTCTGGCAGAATGACACCTTCTCAGGTGCAGGACTCCACATCCCCTTTCTGAGCCACTGGCTGAGTCGGGCGCTCTTGTATGAGTGAGGAATAGAAGCAAAGATGTTGCTAACACCCTGCTTTGAAAGATGCTTCCGATTTAGAGTGATCTCAGGTCTATCTGAGGCTCGAGGCACCCAAAGTCAAGAGGAGACAATGCCGCATGCTGAACCAGGGTCAGGCAGGTACATGCACGCATTGCAAGGCTGTGAGGGAATCCTTGAGGAAGATGAGAAGATGGAAGCTAGGGGTCAAAAGAGGATGCACCAATGTGAAGGGAAATGTTGACTGTGACCCACAGCATCAAGACAAACACATGAGCAGGCTGGAGAGGAGCCCCAGGTAAAGCTTATTCTGGGAAAAGAGAATATAAGGGGTGACTTTTACTAAAGATTCAGCTCTGAACAGAACCCGGATATCATAGGGTTGCTTGTCATGCATCTACATCTCCAACAAGACATGCTAGAAGTGATGGGAGCTTGTTACACTAAGACGTGTGACCTGGAGACTCTGAGTTCTAATTCTGTTCCCTTGAGGCCTGCAGACATGTCTTTGTCTTATCTCCTAATCTCCTTTCTCTTTAGGAAAAGACAGAACACCAGAGCCACTGTCAAAATGGTGAGGATGGGATCTTGTTTTGTGGATTCCACCATAATGCTAACATAGCCCAGACTGTTGCTTTCTGTCTCCGGTTCCATGATTTCTTAATGACAAACTTGTTAAAATATGGTTTTATTTCCAAAATTTAAATGCAGGTGAGACACAATACTTCTTAAATACTGTTTCTGGTATCTCTTCCTCCTCTTGTCCTTTTGCTTCCACTAATATCTAGGAATAGCAAAGCATAATTACATGAGAAGTCATGCTTGGCTTAACTGCATGTGGGAGAGGAGGAACTGGAAAAGAAAGAGAGCGTTCCACTAAGAGAGGACAAAACAACACACACAGAGAAAGACAGGGACAAGAGACAGGAACAGTGGAAACACCATTCTTCACATCTTCACACTTTTCAACACTGGCTTCCTCAGCCTATGAGATATCACACCATTTACAGAGAATAAAGGGAGGTCTAGAATTGCCGAGGTTTGCTAAAGTTCACACAGTTCGACAGTCATTGAATGCAAGACCCAGGCATGCAAGCTCCTGCTGTCAACAGGGGGAAAGGAGGAGTGGAATCAGATCAGATTCCGTCCTCTACCAGAGTGTATACAGTTGTAACAGGGAGGCCTGCTTCCACAGGGAGCCAACTTCACTCACACATCTCGCACATCTCAGCCATCCTCTCCCTTCTCTTGCCTTCTCTATTCTCCATCTGCAGCTCCTTTCCCGCAGCTGCTAGAGACACCATCACGTGCAAGTGCAAGCCTGGCTACTGAAGTACAGGAGTGGCCACTGTGCCTGGAGCAGCATGCCTCAGTGGGTGATATGGTCAGAATGGACATGGAGGCCACACTGCAGGAGGCCTTGGACATGACTGTAAGAGACTGGGTCTTGATTCTGCATGAATGAGGTGGCGCTGGAGAACTCTCTACAGAGAAGTGTGGTTATGTAACATTCTTTTTAATTTTTAAAATTTTTCTTTTGGATTAATTTCAGATTTACAGAAAAGTTACAACACAAAGTATGGAGAGTTACTATAAACCCTTCACCTGGCTTCCTCTAATGTGCATATTTTACATAAGCACAGTACATTTTTCAAAACTAAGAAATTAACGTTGGTTATGACTGACTCAACTACAATGTTATTGAGATTTCACTAGTTATTTCACTAGTGTCTCTTTTTTGTTCTCTTGTCTATTTGAAATATCACATTGTATTCAGTGCCATGTGTTTTCAGCAGGGTCACTGAAGCTGCTCTGTGGGTGGAGGGAGACATTTATGGGCTTTAGGAATAGACTTAACCAAAGACAATGTTGGTTTGGCCCAAAGTGGGAGCTTGGGCCAAGGATTCTGGATACATTTTGAAGATGAGACAGCAGCACTGGGGAGAGAGAGGAGTTAAGTGTGTGTGTGGCCTGAGCACCTAGCAGAATGGAGCTGCCATTTACAGAGATGGGGAAGACCAAGCGGAGCAGGTTTGTAAGGGGTGCCAGGCATTCAGGTTGGGGGTTGGGGGAGGTTTGGGACGCGCTGCCTGCTAAACATTGAGTCTGGCAGAAGCTGCACACAGATGGAGAGCCTTGGCCTTGGCTGAATCCAGCCTTTGCAGACCCATCCAGCCGATACTGACCCATGCATGCCATGTGCCATGGCCCTCCTTGGATTTACCACTCTTCATTTAATATGGCTTCACCAGCAAGTGACAGGAGTTGCTTACACAAACTGGCTTGACCAAGAAATGCCCTCACCTCACATAATGGGAACTGGAGAGACTGGACAGCATTCCCGGGTGCCCACAGGTCATTTCCTGTTGCCCAATCTGCTGCCTCAGTGTTGCTACCTGGCAGGTGGAGCTGGTCATTTTGCAGGGGCAGATGGCTTCTGGCAGCAGTCAAGGCACAGTCTTTTCTTCACTTCAGAGTGGGGTGGGAGGGAGAGGCGAGTCCCCATGGTGTCCTCTCCAGGCCGGCTCTCAGTCAGGATGAGTCTGACCCCTGGGCACACTTGGCCTTGCTGGGAGACATTTGGGTTGTCACAACTGATCATGGAAAACATTGTGGGATGCTGCTAAACATCCTCCCGTGCATCGGACAGCCTGACCACTAACCAGAGATGAGGTGCACCCACCTCTTGACAGGCTTTCCTGGTACTGTGAACACTTGGGTGTCAGTGGTCCCCAGACTGGCTGGGCTGAGCTTCCCAGGCCTGCTCTTTATTCTGCCCTAAGATTGGTCCCTGTACAAATGCTATGTCCATGTCCACTTCCAAGGCAGTGGAAAGATGCCCTCAGATCTATCAGAGAAAAAAAGTGTGTATCTGTGTTTTGAAGTTTCATGTTCCTTTTAGTTTCTACTCTGGAAAGTGCAAGAAAAAGAAGGTGATCTTCAGCTCTGAGGGTATCTGTGGAAGTCCCCACACTGATTCTTTCCTAGGGACCCAATCATAACCCTCCAGGCTTACTTTGGACTCAATCCTATTGTGAGTTCTCCTAAAGTAGGAAGCCAGCATTGTTTACCTTTGTGCCCTGGTGCCCAGGAATGTGTTTGGCATGTGATGGGCAGCTAGGCTGTTGAACTCACTTTCACTTCTGCAGTATGGTTTATGTGGCATGATGCCTGCAGTGTTTCATTTCTGGAGCAATACTGGAATCCAAGGCCTAGCCCATTGGTGGGCACAACATGGATACATGAGAGTGACTGCTGACTGTTAATGTCCAAATGCCATTGGATGGAAGCCCATATTGGCCTGAGTCACCTGAACAGCTCATCTGAGTCTCCACATCTGCAAAATATTCACATACATTTGGGACCATATGCCCTTGTTGGGTCATTTTAATCTTTGTTTTAACTTTCTCATTATTAACTTTATTTTCTGCTTCACTGCAGGCATAGCAGTCCTACCCCCATCCAAAATGAAGGAAACTGTTCTGGAAACGTTTTTACCTTGGTTTCTCCTAAAGCAAGTTGGATCTCTGTGATGCTATCTTGCATGCTGCTGAAGTCATTTTCCAGTGGTGTAATTTTCCTGTTAACTTAAAAAGAGAAGCTCAGCATTACATGTCCCTCTGGGCTTCAGACATCTGTTCCCTCCTCCCATGTCCAGAAATATTAGACAATTTCTCTCCAGCATCAAGAGAAACAAAGTGATGGGAACTTATTTCAATTTTGAGAGAATCTGAGTTTGTAGGACTAACACAATGATGAATACCAGTTTGGCAGTGGAAGGGTGTTAACATTTATTTCTTTTTTTATTTTTTAGGATTTTATGAATCTTTTGTCTCTCTTAAGAATTCTAACTACACTGCTTGATATCATACAATAATAATTTTTCTGTAAACTGAGAACAGAGATTCTGTTTAGTTAAAACTTCCAAATCAGTTGCAAATGTGGGTATAGTCTGAATCATAGTCAATGCAATTCAAAGACAGAAGAGAAGGATGTCAGAGGATACAGTGGGTGACAGGGAAGACTTCAGGAGACTTCAGGTGGATCTCCGTATTTCATGAACAAATCCCAGATTTCCAAGAAATAGGAAGACGATTGTTCCAAGATTTATGGATCTCTTCCTCCCCCACCTCTCTCTCCTTTTTTAAAATTATTATTATTATTATTATTATTATTATACTTTAAGTTTTAGGGTACATGTGCACAATGTGCAGGTTAGTTACATATGTATACATGTGCCATGCTGGTGTGCTGCACCCATTAACTCGCCATTTAGCATTAGGTATATCTCCTAATGCTATCCTTCTCCCCTCCCCCCACCCCACAACAGTCCCCAGAGTGTGATGTTCCCCTTCCTGTGTCCATGTGTTCTCATTGTTCAATTCCCATCTATGAGTGAGAACATGCGGTGTTTGGTTTTTTGTCCTTGCGATAGTTTACTGAGAATGATGATTTCCAATTTCATCCATGTCCCTACAAAGGACATGAACTCATCATTTTTTATAGCTGTATAGTATTCCATGGTGTATATGTGCCACATTTTCTTAATCCAGTCTATCATTGTTGGACATTTGGGTTGGTTCCAAGTCTTTGCTATTGTGAATAGTGCCACAATAAACATACATGTGCATGTGTCTCTATAGCGGCATGATTTATAGTCCTTTGAGTATATACCCAGTAATGGGATGGCTGGGTCAAATGGTATTTCTAGTTCTAGATCCCTGAGGAATCGCCACACTGACTTCCACAATGGTTGAACTAGTTTACAGTCCCATCAGCAATGTAAAAGTGTTCCTATTTCTCCACATCCTCTCCAGCACCTGTTGTTTCCTGACTTTTTAATGATTGCCATTCTAACTGGTGTGAGATGGTATCTCATTGTGGTTTTGATTTGCATTTCTCTGATGGCCAGTGATGATGAGCATTTTTTCATGTGTCTTTTGGCTGCATAAGTGTCTTCTTTTGAGAAGTGTCTGTTCATATCCTTCACCCACTTTTTGATGGGGTTGTTTGTTTTTTTCTTGTAAATTTGTTTGAGTTCATTGTAGATTCTGGATATTAACCCTTTGTCAGATGAGTAGGTTGCAAAAATGTTCTCCCATTTTGTAGGTTGCCTGTTCACTCTGATGGTAGTCTCTTTTGCTGTGCAGAAGCTCTTTAGTTTAATTAGATCCCATTTGTCAATTTTGGCTTTTGTTGCCATTGCTTTTGGTGTTTTAGACATGAAGTCCTTGCCCATGCCTATGTCCTGAAGGGTAATGCCTGGGTTTTTCTTCTAGGGTTTTTATGGTTTTAGGTCTAACATGTAAGTCTTTAATCCATCTTCAATTAATTTTTGTATAAGGTGTAAGGAAGGGATCCAGTTTCAGCTTTCTCCATATGGCTAGCCAGTTTTCCCAGCACCATTTATTAAATAGGGAATCCTTTCCCCATTGCTTGTTTTTGTCAGGTTTGTCAAAGATCAGATAGTTGTAGATATGCGGCGTCATTTCTGAGGGCTCTATTCTGTTCCATTGATCTGTATCTCTGTTTTGGTACCAGTACCATGCTCTTTTGGTTACCGTAGCCTTGTAGTATAGTTTGAAGTCAGGTAGTGTGATGCCTCCAGCTTTGTTCTTTTGGCTTAGGATTGACTTGGCGATGCGGGCTCTTTTTTGGTTCCATATGAACTTTAAAGTAGTTTTTTCCAATTCTGTGAAGAAAGTCATTGGTAGCTTGATGGGGATGGCATTGAATCTGTAAATTACCTTGGGCAGTATGGCCATTTTCACGATGTTGATTCTTCCTACCCATGAGCATGGAATGTTCTTCCATTTGTTTGTATCCTCTTTTATTTCCTTGAGCAGTGGTTTGTAGTTCTCCTTGAAGAGGTCCTTCACGTCCCTTGTAAGTTGGATTCCTAGGTATTTTATTCTATTTGAAGCAATTGTGAATGGGAGTTCACTCACGATTTGGCTCTCTGTTTGTGTGTTGTTGGTGTATAAGAATGCTTGTGATTTTTGTACATCGATTTTGTATCCTGAGACTTTGCTGAAGTTGCTCATCAGCTTAAGGAGATTTTGGGCTGAGACAATGGGGTTTTCTAGGTATGCAATCATGTTGTCTGCGAACAGGGACAATTTGACTTCCTCTTTTCCTAATTGAATACCCATTATTTCCTTCTCCTGCCTAATTGCCCTGGCCGGAACTTCCAACACTATGTTGAATAGGAGTGGTGAGAGAGGGCATCCCTGTCTTGTGCCAGTTTTCAAAGGGAATGCTTCCAGTTTTTGCCCATTCAGTATGATATTGGCTGTGGGTTTGTCATAGATAGCTCTTATTATTTTGAGATATGTCCCATCAATATCTAATTTATTGAGAGTTTTTAGCATGAAGCGTTGTTGAATTTTGTCAAAGGCCTTTTCTGCATCTATTGAGATAATCATGTGGTTTTTGTCTTTGGTTCTGTTTATATGCTGGATTACATTTATTGATTTGCGTATATTGAACCAGCCTTGCATCCCAGGGATGAAGCACTTGATCATGGTGGATAAACTTTTTGATGTGCTGCTGGATTTGGTTTGCCAGTATTTTATTGAGGATTTTTGCATCAATGTTCATCAAGGATATTGGTCTAAAATTCTCTTTTTTGGTTGTGTCTCTGCCAGGCTTTGGTATCAGGATGATGCTGGCCTCATAAAATGAGTTAGGGAGGATTCCCTCTTTTTCTATTGATTGGAGTAGTTTCAGAAGGAATGGTACCAGTTCCTCCTTGTACCTCTGGTAGAATTCGGCTGTGAATCCATCTGGTCCTGGACTCTTTTTGGTTGGTAAGCTATTGATTATTGCCACAATTTCAGCTCCTGTTATTGGTCTATTCAGAGATTCAACTTCTTCCTGGTTTAGTCTTGGGAGAGTGTATATGTCGAGGAATTTATCCATTTCTTCTAGATTTTCTAGTTTATTTGCGTAGAGGTGTTTGTAGTATTCTCTGATGGTAGTCTGTATTTCTGTGGGATTGGTGGTGATATCCCTTTTATCATTTTTTATTGCATCTATTTGATTCTTCTCTCTTTTCTTCTTTATTAGTCTTGCTAGCGGTCTATCAATTTTGTTGATCCTTTCAAAAAACCAGCTCCTGGATTCATTAATTTTTTGAAGGGTTTTTTTTTGTCTCCATTTCCTTCAGTTCTGCTCTGATTTTAGTTATTTATTGCCTTCTGCTAGCTTTTGAATGTGTTTGCTCTTGCTTTTCTAGTTCTTTTAATTGTGATGTTAGGGTGTCAATTTTGGATCTTTCCTGCTTTCTCTTGTGGGCATTTAGTGCTATAAATTTCCCTCTACACACTGCTTTGAATGTGTCCCAGAGATTCTAGTATGTTGTGTCTTTGTTCTTGTTGGTTTGAAAAAGAGTTGAGGTGACTTAATATTTTTATTTGTTAGCTTACAGTTGTAAAGAAGTTGAACAGCATTTGTCACAGGTGGCAGGGACTGTACAGGAAGGGAGGGTATGCAGAAGTACCGTGATCATGGACAGCAGCACCAAGCTCCAGAGGAAAAGAAACAGGCAGAACTGCTTAAAATCCCTAGAAGGAAAAAAATCATGCGTATCTCAAGGTACAAAGGAGAAGCATTGTCATTAGCTCATTCTGCAACAAAATTCACTTCTTGTATGATTCCATTTCCATTGCTCCATTTTTGTTCAAAGTTGAAGAAATCTGGTGTCCCTAAACACGAAATGGAGTAGGCTTGCAACTCTGTGGATCTTATGATAATGACACTGGTCCTTCTCCTTCCTTTGACTGTGAAGAACACTGACACATTATTAGGATTTTGTTGGTACCTGTGAGCCTGACGGGACAGCAAAGACATAGGGAAGGAGTTCCTGACACACACGTGCTCACCGGAAATTCTTTAAAAGGGGCTTTGATTTAAACATTGGAATTGCGATTTAAAGTGCAATAACACAGGAATATTTTTCTAAGAGACTCAGTTAAGTGCATGCTAAATTAATTGGATAAAATATAAAATTCTGAGTGCAGATATTTATTTAAAATTCCCATTGCTAAAAGTTTTGGGGTGATATTGGGAAGACACAGTGAAACATGGTGTAATTTCTCTCAGTAAAGGAATTTGGGTTCCAACCAAAGGAGACAGGACTGCATGCAGGCAGTGATTAGACACTGGGAGGAGAGGCAGCACTCAGTGTGGTCGGAGGCGAAGTGGAGGCAGGCTTAGGGCTGCAAATGGGACTGCTGGTCTTATAGAGCAAGCTGCTTACTTTCTAGTTCAGCTGTCTAAAAACCTGTCCTGGGCCTGGAAGCAGGGTGCATCTGGAGTAAAGGCTGCTTTAGAGTTTAGCTCCCACAGCAAGGTGGCATCATTTTAGATCTTGACACAGGTAGCTCCTGGGGCTGCTTTTAAGTTCCCTTCCGATGTGTTGTCCTTTTTGGGACAGGCGAATAGAGCAATCAGAATTGCTGCAAATGAAGACATTGCCCCTGAGTTGAATGAGAGATCTATTCAATTCAATCACTGTCATTTACCTTAATAATGAAGACACTAAGTTATGACAAATGTCTCCATTACCTACATCTATGGGAAATTAATTGATAGAGCTTGGTACAATAAACAGAAAATTGATGAGAAAAAATTGGGGAGAAAATTTAACAGCCGGGCCCAAAACTGAAGAAATATCTCCCACAGACTGTGGTTCTGTTCTGTGCAAATATTGTAGACTTTTACATATTTTGGTTGATAAAATATGCTGAATGAGACACCCTCACATTTGGGTAAACCAACTACATTATACAAATAAAGTTTTGGAAGTATCTTTGTGCACTGTGACTAATAATAGGAAAAGAAAAATGGGGGTTGAAAGGAAATACTCTTATTTACCTTGCGAGTTATTTTGGTGCTTGAAATATTTCCTCGATATTCTTCATAAGATGTTAGAAAATCTCTATGTCCAATTTAATTATATCTTGGTCTTCTTTTTTGGTTCTTATGAGGATCTGGGTTTGGAGACCAAAGCACTCCAGGAAGGCAAGCGTGTGAATGCTTGTGAGCTCACTGTCTTCTTGTTATCTATTCCCCAACCTGTTTTATTAACCATCAGATTACAGAAATGGGAAAGCCAAAAAGTCTCCAAGGGGACTCCACTTCCAGTTCCAGTTCTTACTCATTCTTTGTAGAATAGGCCTTTGCAGCCTCTCTCCTGACCAGCATCCTCACCTGGTGCTCAGAACCTCATGTTGTCCAAAGTAGGACCCTTGACAACGTTTCAAAGACCCGAGTGACTCTGGCTGTTTCTCTGAAAAGCAATACATAGAAGGCTTCCAGAAAATGACCTTTAATAACTTGGCATAAACTCAACTCAAATAGGGACCTCTCTACCTCTTCACCAGGCTCAATACTGTTTGGGAACCTTAGCTAGTTCTCATTCAAAAAAGGAGATTGCTGAGAACAGTCCCATTCAGCTGAGCACTTAAACCCTGCCGTCCAGAGCCGTCCACCAAAAGGCAAAATGACTGCTCCTCCCTCAACTTCTTCCTTTAGGATATTGTGTATTTTTCTATCCTTGGTTCTTTCTGGAATAACCCTGACAAGGTGTTCAACTATAAATTTCATTTCGGTATTATAGACTGAAACTGTTTTTATTTTAACTGAAAACTTTAGTGAAATAATTACAGATTTTAGCCATTCTGATAGGTGACACATCACTATGATTTTCATTTTCATTTCCCTGAGAGCTAATGAGGCTACATCTTTTTAGATATGCTTTTTTTAACTACCTATAAATCTGCTTTAGGGATATGTGTGTTCATGTCTTTTACCCATTGTCTAACTGGATTGTTTGACTTTTTACCATTGAGTTTTAAGAATTTGTTACATATTCTAGATAATTTTTCTTTGTTGGCTATGTGCAAATATTTTCTCCCAGTCTGTAGCTTACCATTTTATTCCTTTCACAAGGATTTCTATAAACAAAAGCTTTAAATTTTGATGTGGTCCTACTTATCAAATTTTTTTGTTATGGATTATGTTGACTTTCTACCTAGTAGTTTATCAGTTGCTAAGTGAGGTTTTGAAGTCTCCAACTAGAATTGTGGATTTATTAATTTCTCCTGTCAGCTCCACAGCTTTTGCTTTACAAGTCTTAAAGTTTTTATTTTGTGTTTGTCCATATTTATAATTGTTAAGTCTTCCTGATGAATTGATCCTTTCATCCTTATGAATGTCTCTCTTTGCCTCTAGTTTTCTTTGCTCTGAAATCTACTTTATTAGATATTAATATAGTAACTCCTGATTTTTAAAAGTTAATGTTTACATGGCACATATCTTTCCATCCTTTGCTTTTAACCTACGTATATTATTGGATTATATTTTCTTTTAAGTAGTATATAATTGGGACTTGTATTTGTATCTACTCTGATAATCTTTGTCTTTTAATTGGTATATTAGATCATTTATATTTAAGGTAATTATTTATTTGTTGGTAGTTAAATTCATCATTCCATTTTTTATTTTCTCTTTATTTCTGCTTGTTTCTTTTCCCCTGCTTATTTTGTATTGCCTTCCTGTGAGCTAAATTTTTTCCAGGAGTCTATCTTGATTTGTTTATACTGCTTGTTTATAAAACTGCATCTCTGGTTTTAATATTGGTTTCTGTGGTGGTTACTATATACACATGTGACTTATAACAGTTTACTGGTGTCAGCATCTTACTATTCCAAGTGAAGTGTGGAAACTTCACTTTCGTATTAGACCCTTTACCATCCCCACTTTTACATACCACTGCTTCGAATATCAGATGCTGCTATACGTTTTGTTCTAGTCATAATTTATGATTTATAAAACTCACAAGAAAAAGGATATCTCATGTTATGTACCCATATTTTTTATCTTTCCATTGTTCCTTCTTCCTTTCTCATTCTCCAAGATTGTTTCTGTCGTCATTTCCTCTGTGTTTGAATAGCTTCCTTTAGCCATTCATTAAGGCTAGGTCTAGTAACAACAAATTTTTGTTTTATCTATCTGAGAATGCTTTTATTTTCCTTTAATTCCTAAAAGATCGTTTTCTCATGTATAGAATTAGAATTTAACAACTCTTTTCTTGACCAGAAAAATACTGTCACCTCCTATTGACTGTCATGGTTTCAAAGAGAAATCTGCTGTCATTTTACTTCGTGTTCTCCTACAGGAATGTGTCATTTTTCTCTAGCTTCTTCCAAGATTTGATTTTTGATTTTAGTTTCCAAAAGTTTAATTATGATGTGTTTTGGTATGCATTTCATTGGGTTTATACTGTTTGGGACTTGTTCAGCTTCTTGGATATGTAGGTTTGTGTCTTTCACCCATTTGTGAAGTTTTCAGCTATTATTTATTCATATACTCTTTCAGCTACAGTTTTCTTATTCTCTTTCTGATAATCTGGTAATATAAAGTGTCAGATTTTTCTTATTGTCACTCAGATATGAAAGACTGTATTCTTTTATTTGGTCTTTTGTTCAAATTGGGTGAATTCTTTGTTATTTCCTTAAGTTCATTGATTATGTACTCTATGATTCCTACTCTGTTGTTTAAGCTGTCTAGCAACTTTTAATTTTTTATTGTATTTTTCACTTTATAATTTCCATCTGATTATTTTTATAGCTTCTGTTTCTTTGCTGAGATCTCATATATTTTCATTTGTTTCAAGAGGATGTGTAGGTGACTATTGAAGCATTTTTATAATGCTGCTTTTAAACCTTGTTGGACAATTTCAACATTGGATTAATATCACTGCTGACATCAGTTTACTGGCTTTTTTAATTCAGTTTGTGAATCTCCTAGTTGTTGGTATGACAGGTGATTTTCAGTTGTATGCTGAGCCCTATTTAAATCTTATATTTTAGCAGGAAGTCACCCAGTTCAGGTTCAGTATACAAGTCTTGGATATTTTTGTGGACTGTGGTTCCAATGGCAGCTTAATTTTTAGAGTCTTTGTTGTGTTGTTTGGTCTGCTTGGTTTTTCTGGTTCCCTGGGGGCTCCCATTCATGGCTGCTGGTGTGGCCTGGGAAATGGGAAAGGCTTCCCCAAGCCAGCCGCCAGGAGGCTGTTGGTGGGAGAAGGATGTGGTGGGATCCGTGTGCCTGTGTCCTGGGCTGCCCAAGTGTCTCTGGTCAGGGCAGGAGAATCCCAGGCCTTTGCAACAGAGTCTCTCTGAGCAGCTGCTTGCTATGGCAGGCCCCTTTTCTGGTTCCACCTCTCACTCCTGTGTGTCTTAGCAGGGAAAGGGCATCTCGGGCTTAGTGGTTAGTAGACCCCTGGGTATGGATTTCTAGTGGGGCTCTGATGTGCCCCTGCTAGTGGCTCCCCTGGTGCTGTTGGAGGAACTCTGCTCCATCTAGAGGATGAGCCATCTGAGGACCATTTGAGGAGCTGCTGGTACTGGGTTGGGGTAGAAACCATGACTGGTGGCCTTCCCTGCTGGGTGGGGACTGAGACCTGGCACTGTGCTACTCCTCTTGGGTCTTGGACACACTTGCTTTCCCCTCCTCCTAGGGTCCTCCTGGAGTCACCTCAAGTGCCATGCTGGGTTCACAGTTGTTCTTGGTGGCAGGAGCAAGGAGAATGGGTCTATTCATTATTTGGCATCCAGAAGTCTGAAAAGCTACATTAATACTTTAATGTCTACATTCGACACACACCTAGAGGAAATTCTACATCTTTCCAAAGCTCTTCAATCTGTCTGTCACTTGTATCTCTAGTTTGCTGCCTCTTTTCACTTGTGTCACTTCTCCTGAGTCCACAGTAACAGCTGCAAACATGAACTCCGACTGTTCAGATGGTGCCCTCGGTCTGTCCTCCTCACTGCCTCACACTACCCTGGGACCTTCCCATACTTTCTGCTGAAAACATCGCACGTGGCCTATGCCATGGGGGTGCCTTTCACCTATTTTCAACTCTATACCCAGCTGCTTGAAATTCCCCCAAATGTTGTTTAATCTGTTTTTCTCTACCAGTAGGTGGTTCATTCTTTACCTTTTTGCCCTGGCTAATTGTGATTCACCCTTACAAACTGAGCTTGGCGTAACCTCTCCAAAGCAGACTTCCCAAATCCCTCCATGTTGGTAAGGTGCCATTTTGGGGGCCTTTCCTAGTGCCTTACCTACTTTTCTGTTTCCAAGCTCTGTTGACATGATCATTTCCCATGGAGCAGACTCTGTATTGATCACCCCCATTGTTGCAATTGCACACACTCTTATAATTGCCTGTTTACACTCTCACTTCCTTAGACTGCAGACCTTCTGAGGGCAGAAATTATGATGTATCTATCTTTCTATCCCCAGAACCTCTCAAATGTTAGATACTCATTGTTGGCTGAATGGCTAAATGGATGAATATCATCTCATATTTATTTATTTATTTATTCTTCCTTTTCTGATTTCTAATTCTGAATAAAGAATTTAAGACAACAGGGAAATGTAATTACACTTTGTAAACCAATTTTTCTTCAGGAACTTAATTCAGGGTATATATTTCCTGAATATTTATGCCCATTTACACACAACAAACAATGTTTACACAGATCAAATAGAAAATCTGGATTTGAAGGGGGAAGCTTCGTGGGACAATGCATTCTAAGGAAAAATGGAATCTGTGAAGAGCAAATCCACGCCTCTGAGGTGACCAGTGGCATGAGTAAACTCTGTTTACTCAGCAACACTGGCTGAACATCTTGGCACAGTGGAGTTTAGAGAGAAAACACATTTTGTTCAATGATATTTTTAATGACTAAGTTAACTTTAAACAAGTTTTACAGTCACATAGTCCAAATATACATAAAATTAGGTTAGTTTTCCACTACTTCATGTAAATTATGCTCACTGATATAAGAAGCTAGTTCTTATTAAAGACACAGCTAAGCAACACAATAAAATAAATTTAGTTCCTCCCATTCAAAAATACGTTTAAATGATGAAGCTGAGTGATCTTTCTTTTTCTCTAAAAAGTCAAGGAACAATGGTTTGCATTTCCTCTGTCATTCCATTTATCTAAGAAAATATTCTGGAAAATCACCAGAGCACTTCTATAGCCTTCATGTGAATACAATTAAGAGCTTGATTGGTAAATTTTGGAAAAGGATACTGAGAAAAAAATCTGAGATCGAATCGATCTCTTTTAGAAGTTCATCATCATCAGCTTTCATGGGCCTTTAAATTCTCCTTGACCTCCTGAGGTTGCACGCCAGAGGGAAGTGCGATTTGAGTAGGCTGGGGGCCCTACCCACACTGCAGTAAGAACACGAGCTCTGGAGCCTGCAGGCCCAGTTCAGAGCCAGGTTCTGTGGCTGCACACAAGGCGGCTCTGCCCACCTGCGGCCTCGTCCCGCACACCCTCTAATCTACAAGTTGAGGGTCACACAACTCAACTCTTTGGTGTCCCCTAACCGTGAGCAGGAGAGCTCACCTCGCCTTCCCGGCACAGCCTTGGACTCAGCGTCCTCCCTCCTCTGTGGTCCTCTCTCCTCTGTGTTCCCCCCTCCTCTGTGTTCCACAGCATGACTGGAGCTTTCCCAGAGCGCCTGTCTCTCCAGCAGGTCATCGTCAGCTTCCTGGGGTGTGGTGGGGTGGGATGGGGCGCTTTTCTCATGAGCTACCTATGTGGGTACCTCAGCCACACCCCCAAACCCCAGGAAGGACAGGGCAGCCCCCACCCCCAACCCCGTGTGCATTCGGCCGGCGGGTCCCTCTGGATGTTCCGGCTCTGTCTTGGAATGGGACGAGGCCTCACTCCCAGGGCCAGGATGTGCATGTGCGTCTGAAACAGGGCTTGGAAAGAAGCCGCACTGCAGGGCACAATAACCATGTGTAGTGCTTCCTGGCTGAAATCTGCACTCAACGAGAGGTCGCTCTTAGAGATATTAGGCTGCTGCTTTGATATCAGGCGTGCACGCGCTCACACACATACACACACACACACACAATTTCTAGAAGCAGGCTTGACCGGCATGCATGTGCATAGATGCGGGTGGCCCCTCATCAGGAGGGATGAGGAGGGGAGCCGTGGGCTCGCGGGAGAGCAGCGAGGGACACTGGCGCACAGAGCAGAGGGGAGCAGTGAGCAGGCGGCACCCCCGGGCAGGGTAAAAGGGCACGAGGAAAAGCGAAGGTGCGAGGGGAGGACCGACTGGCGGCAAGTGTCCGGGAGGGGCAGGCAAAGGCTAACCTCGAAGTGCCTTTACGCTTAGGTAGAATTTCCATGCCTGCCTCGCGCTCCACCCTGCTGCGTGAACATTTTCCTGGCCTGCTAAGGAGGGAAAGCGGCTTTAAAAGGCATTAACTGTAGCCCTCACACATGGGCATTAACATGTAGCCGGTGACACACTTCACTGAGAAGGACGCAGGGGGCCCCAGGCGTGGCGTCTGCAGGCTTTTGAGGGGACGTCCTTGGACAGAGCTAACACTTTGTCTCTGGAGCAAAGTGGGATGGGATGCGGGGCTCTGGGCTGTGTGATTCTCGCAGGGGGAATGGGAAGCTGCTCTGCGGCCCCCTTGAGCATCCTGCCCCTGGAACTGGCTCTGCCAAAGTGTGCTGTGCGCTGAACGCTGCACAGGCTGCACACACGGCCTCCAGCCCTGCCTTGAGCGCTCACTGTGCTTTCTTTTCAGAGCCAAGAATGTGACACATAAAATGAAACAGTTTTTAAAATAGGCATTTAAAAACCTTATATGCTTTGTACCTGGTTCCACAGTCAAAGGTGGCTATGCCATTTTGGTTTTAACCCGGGTCTGGCCAAGCCTGGGATTTGAAGGTTACAGCGGTCAACCCCATCTAATGCAATCCTGAGAGGATGGCAAAGTTAGGCCAGGGAGCTCTCCGTTCGTTCAAGGAGAGCAGTGCTCAAATAAGAGGCACACAGCTGTCGGTTAACTGGTGGGATTATCCCCAAGGAAAGAAGGTTTTCTGGAGAGGAATTGGGGTATAGAGAGCAAAGGTAGTGGTCTCAGATGTTCTCCTAACTTGCTCCATGGCTTTGGTAGTTCTTGGAAGTTTTCTGGGCCTCTATTTCCTCCTTTGCAAGCGTGAGTGAGTCAGACGACAGGCACCATCAGATGCGTGCTGTACTGGAAAGGTGGCTTGCAGGTGAGTAACACGGGAAGTTACTTGTGTTTGTGTGTGCAGGCACAAAAACAATCAGTATTTGGAGAGGTGTCCTCACGGCCTCAGGAAGGCCCCCACCCGTTGTGTGTGGGATTCACACAGCCAGAATTTGCTCCTGGTTGAGAAAAGCCCATGCTTTGAATGAGTTTGTTTACCAGACAAGAAGGACAGCCTTCTTTCCTGCGGCTGTTGGCTTGGCCAATTATCTCTCATGAAATGAAAAAGTATTATGTTTATTTCTGCAGAAATGACGTTCTTCTACTTCTTGTCCTCCCCATATGGCCCTTTAGTATATTTCTTTTTAAAGGTATGAACAATTAAGCCCAGAATTACTAAAACTTTTATCACCTTTGTTCTTTGGAACTGTTGAAAATTCTGCTGAAAGATTATAATTCTATCCTAGTTCTTAAAAAAATGCTTTATTGGCATAATATATAAGGAAATTGCTTATCTTTTTTCTACTCTTTTTTCCCCATGATATTTTCTTTTAGATGTAAATGATTAATTTAAAAGCCACTGAGTTTTATGTATTCTCCAAAGTGTAATGGACAGTGACTTTTCCCTAGTCCTTTGAGCATAGGAGTTATCATGAAACCTCTGACATTATCTTGTCATCAAACAAGAAATGAGCAATAGTATTCAAGCCACTGTAGGTTCAAAACTTTAGAAAATTTGAGATTCAAAGTGGAGAAAGGGTGGTTATTTACAGAATAGTTACTTCCTGCAGAGGGTTCTCCATGCTGATGGTTTTATACTGAGTGCAAAATGGTATGGAATATGTTATGTACTTTAGGCAGACATGCAAAAAAGGTGAGAGAGGCCTTGATTCAAATCATTGAGCACTCATTGAGTACCTATTGCTTGCTAGGTGTGTCAGTTTGCTATGGGGACGCCAAAGATAAAGTATCCTCTTTTCAGGGATGGTTCACTTCTTCTTTAGGGTATCATACCTCAGATGACAATAACAGAAGACTGTAATCAGACACTGGAGTGGAAATTCATCCATGCATTCAGAATTTATTGAGCATCTACTTTGTAGCAGACATTAAGCTAGCCAAACACAATTCCATATTGTTACATTGTGTGTATTTTAATATTCAGGGAGGTTTTGATTAGTTGGAAACACAACCTTGGCAAACCTCAGAGTGTTAATTGATGCGAAAAACAATAATTGTATGACCTTATCTATCTCCTTGAAAATATTTAATAGTATCACCTCCTCTTGTGGTCTCTGTGTGTCCGCAGCCCTGCAACCCAGGCAGCTCTGGGGATGCTGGTCCTCACTCCTCAGCCTGCAATGCACCATCCATTCATCTCTTGTATAATAACACTGAGGGGAAGCACGATGGCAAATGTTTGTGAAACAGGGTGAAGTTGAGACTACGCTGAGAAAGACAGATGTGTGGGGGGAATGGTGGTGACACTGAGAGATGCCATTTCTGGTTAAGTAGCTATTTGATGAGAGGGAATAACAGACTGTCCAGCAGTGGGGTGGAGAGCAGAGAGTAAACATCCACAGCCTGGTGAGAGAAGTGCCAAGTATTTGAAGGGTGTGAAAGGGATGCATGTTTACACTGATCACTTACGAAGGACACTATTCACCCCGGTGCACCCAGACACTGTTCCCACAGTGCAGCAAGGGTACCAATGAAGCTACAGCCACTCTATCTAATCTAATAGACTCTTCTTCCAAGCTTCCACAGACCCTCAATGACTCTACACTGTGGGGATGTATCAGTCAGGATATTCGAAACTTTGGTCTAAGAGCAAACCACATGAAAAGCTGAATGGCTTAAAACAACAGGGTTTATTTGTTATAAAGAGTGCAGGTCCAGGGTGGATCAACAAGGGGTCTGGTCATCACTTCACATGGCAAGAGAGGTTCCTTATTTAGGATATGAGGTGAGCCGTGGGAGAAAGAACTTTCCAACTCTGACCTCCAATTTTATGCTGAGATATAAACTGTGGATTGTGGCTTGAACATTAGTTATCCTAGAAATCATTTGTAAATGAAATATTCCAACTTGAAAATTATCCTCAACCCCACATCGAAGATAGCACAGAGGTAGGTTGATTATTGTCAACTTCCACTGAATCCTATAGAGTAGGGTGACCTTGTGGGGTGGGGAAAATATTTATTTTGCTAATCTTGAAAATACTTTACATTGGACTATATAATAGATGTGTATGTCTGCCTCATATGAATTATTTCAATCTTCCTGTTAACATTTTCACTGGGTATTCCATAGATATGTGAATACTTAGAGACTGTAAACAAACTTGAGCTTTGTGGGACTCATTATTTCTTCCTTTCTGCAGTTGGACGCATTTTTACAAAAGAAATTTAAGACTACAAGGAACAGGTGATCCCTTCCTAGCAATCCTGAAATTATGCTGCTCCAGGAAATGTAGAACTCCACTAATTACAGAGGAATTCTGCATTGCATGTGGTATTTTTCATAGTTTTGGATTTAGAGGGAATTCCTAACAATTTGCAAACCTATCGATTAATTGCATACTGCTGTTCGGGAAATAAATCCTTACAGAAACACTGCTCATGGTAGTACTATAGCAGAGACCAAGCATAATGCTCATACGGTAAGGCTGTTTTCCTTTAACTTTATTGCTATTAGTCAAGGTGTCCAGTGGTCCAGTTCTCAAATCCTCTCTTGCCTTGGCAGTTCCTTTGAAAACATCAGTGGGGAGAAGTTCACCCCTGTGCAAATGATCCAGTCCGCCAGTCACTTCCTCCTTGCATTGCACTCTTCAAAGTGATTAACCTTGTAAGCTGCAACATGAAAAATCCTGAACGCAACCGCCAGGCATGTTTGCAGATCATGGCACCAGTCCTAATATATACTTTTAAATAATGCCCTGCCACAGGGCTCTTAGAATGGAATGGAGCCAAGTAATTCTTAATTCGTATAATTTAAACACAGCAGCATGAATGACTAACCACAAAGGGGGAGGGAGAAAGACAGCAGAAGTATTAAGAAAATAATCCAAGCTGAGTGAGAAAATCAAATGAGATTCCACTTCTTGTGTGATTGAAATTATCAGTCTTTGAGAGGCTGAGTCTCTCGATACCTCTGTTTAATGAAGATTTGGAGGGCTCTGGGGCCACATGGACAGACAAGGCTCCTTAGAGCTCAGGGAAGAATGCACCTAAAATACACTTAGTGGAGAACAACTGAGCTAGAGGCACAGGAGGGCTAGAAATCCCTAGACATCCCTCCTCCATTGCCTGCCGTCTCCCTCAGTGCCCCCCAATGTCATACTAGTCTCTGAAAAACAACAACAACAACAACAACAAACACACTCAAATCTGCCCATATCTATCCCTTTAATAAAATTCCCGTATGGTCCCTCAAGCTCTCCAGCATAACAAATGCTAGGCACAAGACCCGACCTGCCTGTCTTCTCCATTGCTTCTCCCAGCAGCATCCATGCAGAGCTGGGAGAAGACAGAGCCAGCCCTCCTGGACTGTGTCCCGCTGCTCCTTTGCGCCAACACCTCGGTCACTTTCCTCTGTCACTGTCAGACTCAACTCAACACTCATCCTCTTAACTCAACCTCAGCAGTGGCTCCTCTGCAGATCTCCTGCTTCTTCTTCAGGCAAGGCTAAGACTTTCCCCTTCTGCGTTCCCCAAAGGACTTGCATGTGCCACCCTGCTAGCCACTATGATGGTGTCATGGTGTCATCACACTGGCCAGAGCCTTTTCCCACCAAGCCAAGGTGGACAGCAACTCTGCTCATCAGCAGAGCACTTAAACACTGAAGAAAGGGCACATACCTGTCATCCTTACATATTGCCATTACTGGCTACTCTAAACCAGATTGCATAGGTCTTTAAACTTCAAACCTGTGACCCTAAGGATTATCTACCTGAATACCATTTTTTTTTTTTTTGAGATGGAGTCTCACTCTGTTGCCCAGGTTGGAGTGAAATGGTCCATTCTGGGTTCACTGCAGCCTCTGCCTCCCAGGTTCAAGTGATTCTCATGCCTCAGCCTCCCAAGTAGCTGGGATTAGAGGCGCACACTACCACGCCCGGCTAATTTTTGTATTTTTAATAGAGACAGGTTTCACCATGTTGGCCAGGCTGGTCTTGAACTCCTGACCTCAAGTAATTCCCCTGCCTCAGCCTCCCAAAGTGCTGGGATTACAAGCATGACCACAATGCCCTGCCTATCTACCTAAATAGTTTCAACATTAGTTTTTTCATGTGGTAAAAGTGAAATGGGCATCACCAAATAAGACTGTACATGTGGGAGTTCTTTGGAAATCTTAAACTTGGTAAATATTCTTGTTCTTAACCTTTTAAGTCAAAAGTCCAACACGGAGTAGACACATCCTTTGAGAGGTGAGTGAATGGACACCGGAGCCCCTGGCACTGGAGCTGCACCTCAGGGGCATGCCCGTGTCTGCCTGCTTATGGAGCTGCTGAATAAGGAAGTCCCCCTAAAGGTTTAGCTGTCTGTGCCCAAAGCTGCACCCTTCTTGCCTTTACAGCTGGAGAAGGGGGAAGAGGAAAACATGACTAATGCAATAAATACTAACATTCTCCCTGTGATTCCTTCATAATGTCTTTCCTTGATGAAAAAGAAATACTCCATTTCCATTTATTGCTGTTATCCCATCTTCCCGGGTAAGATGGGTGCTCCCATCCCTCGTGCAGCTGGGTTTCAGCGTGCTTCTGTCGTTTCTGTCAGCCACGTCTCTTTGATGGGGCCTTCCTCTGGCTCTCGGCATCTGTGAGGTCCCGTGTTCAGGCCCTCATGGCACCTCTGAGAGAGACAGCCTTTCCACTTTCCGCCTTTCTGTAGCGGATATGGTGGGTTGGTGTTAATGGACAGATCTGAATGGAGCCCTTCCATTTCCTTCTATCACTGATCTTGTCCTCCACACTGACAGACTCCACCGCCAGACATGCAGAGGGTGGCGGATTTTTAAAGGCTGCTCAGTGTGGAGACACCAGAACACGACTCTGTGGGTAAAAGGACCATGTCTGTTTTCTCTCTATTTATATTTCCAGTGTCTGCTGAATAAACTATCAATAAATATTTACTAAAATGAAATGAATCTTTGTAAAAACATAGCTTTTACACAGAAGTTGTTTTAGGAGGCTCCCCGGACCACCTGCCTGTGGGATTGCACACTGGATGTGGAGTCAGCTCTTGCTTGTGCGGTGCTCTTATATCAGCCCAAACATTTCGAGAGTGGCATTAAAATGGAATCAGCGATTCAGTGATCATTAGGTGTTTCAGCAAATCTAAACATCCATTCCTTTTCACCTATTAAAGGAAGAGTGAAGACCAGCTTTAAGACGTGTTTTGTCCTAGGAGAATAGAATGGCCTCAATGGAGATGTGAGACTATGAGTGCAGCTGAAATTGGCAGGGGCAGGGGCAGGGGCAGGGTCAGGGGCAGGGTCAGGGGCAGGGGCAGGGTCAGGGGCAGGGTCAGGGGCAGGGGCAGGGGCAGGGGCCAGAGTGTTAAGTTAGAGTTATCATTAAACATCTGGATCATTAAAAAAATGCTTTTAAACTGTGTCCTTTAGAAATGTGTATGTTAAGTCCTAACCCTGAGTACTTCACTACCTCAGAATGTGAGTGTATTTAGAAATAGGGTCATTGCAAAGGTAATTAGTTAAGAAGAGTTCCTGCTGCGGTAGGTGGTCACCAATCCAGCATGACAGGAGTCCTTATAGAAGGGTGGATTTGGACATGGACGTGCACAGAGGAAAAAGCCGTTGAGAACGGAGGCAGGGGTCGGGGTGACGCTTCTGCAACCCAAGGAACACTGTGATACCAGCAAACCACCAGAATACAGGAGAGAGGCGTGGAGCAGCTTCTCCTTCAGAACTGTTAGGAGGAACCAGTCCTGGATGCATCTTGATCTCAGGCTTCTAGCCACAGAACTATGAGACACTCACCCCTGTCACTTCAGGTACCCAGGTTGAGGTACACTGTTATGGCAGCCCTGGAGAGCTCCTGCAGCATCCCAGTGAAGACAGTAAGCAGTGTCAGAATCTGGAATTTGGGAGAGAGAGCTGGACTGGGAGGAAATGGGATTTGCTGCTATATAGGCAGCAGTGAAAGGCCTGAGATCAGATGAGATCACAAGGGAGAGTACCCCTGGGAGTGAAGCATGAGTCCTCAGTGCTGCAGTGTTTATTGGGGAGATGACCAGTACCCTGCAAAGGAGGAGCCAATGAGGCAGCAGGGAAGCCAGGGCGATGCTGTCACCTGCAGGATGAGAGGTCTGGCTTGTCTTCTGCTAGTTGACCTCAAAAGCTAGGGCAATGACTGGTAAGTAGGCCTTCAGGAAATGGTTGCCAAATTAGTAAATGATTGTGTTATCCTGTGACCTATGCTGTTGGATGGCAATTATTTTGTTATTTTGTTGGTAGTAGCAGTTTTGTTCATAAAATAGCAGCATATTTTTCAAAGTATTTATCTTTAAAAGCAAGTGTTTAGGACTTAAAACAAGATAACTAACTATTCACAGATTCCTGAAAATCAATGTATTTAAAAGCACTTCTTTGTTGAATAAGCATGTGTTCACATTTGGAAATTCAAACAGTAGAAATTGTTGTAGTGAAATTCTCCCCTCATTAACAGCAGCCAATATCTACTCAGACGGAATGGATCCAACAAAGGCAGCTGATACCACTGATCAGTGTCTGTGGGTCTCTCCGGAAACACTTTGTGCGTATAGGAGACACATGCACACACACACTCAGCATCCCATCTTCCCTTCTTTAAACACAGATGAAAGCGTTCTACCAGTACTACTATGCACCTTGTCTTTTCTCACTTTTCTCAGCTTCTTCCAGATATGTATAGAAAGTTTCATTCCTCCCTTCACACTCCCAATGGCTGCAAAATATTTTATTTTCAGAATATAACACAATTTATTTAAACATCCCCCCCGCCTCCCCGTTTTTTTTAAGATGGAGTCTTGCTCTGTTGCCCAGTCTGGAATGCAGTGGTGAGATTTCAGCTCACTGAACCTCTCTCTCCCAAGTAGGCAAGATTACAGGCGTATGCCACCACACCGAGCTAATTTTTTTAGTTTTTGGTAGAGATGGGGTTTCACCATGTTGGCCAGGCTGGTCTCAAACTCCTGACCTCAAGAGATCCACCTGCCTTGGCCTCCCAAAGTACTGAGATTACAGGTGTGAGCCACCACGTCTGGCTGAAACATTCCCTCTTGATGGACATTTAGGTTATTTCCAATATTTTGCTACTGCAACCAGTGTTTCCATGAGTAACCTTGACATATTCCATTTCTTATATGTACAAATGTGTCTGTAAGATGAATTTCTAAAAGTGGAATTTGTGGGTCAGTGGGTATGTTTGTTGTAGTCAGTCATTGCTCTCCAGATGGGTGGGCCAGTTCATACTCTCACCAGCAAGTGTCTGCTCCTGTGTATGCTTGCTGAAACTGTGTACCATCAAGAATTTTTATCTTTGTTAATCTCATAGGTAAAAAAATAAATTTCCATGTAGCTTTTATTTGTATGTCTCTCATTATGAAACTGAAGAACTTTTCATATGTTTAAGAACCATTTGAATTTTATCTTTAGTCAACCGTTTACATCCTTTTCTCATTTCGCATTATTTTGTAGAATCTTTTTATATGTTACGAAAATTAGTGTTTTCTTTATGGCGTAAATTTCAAATATATTTTTTCTAGCTTGTCTTTTGTCTTTTTTAAATAACTAATATTGTAATTTGATATTGACGATTTTTATGTAATTGAATTCATCAATTTTTTATGGCTTCTAAATTTGTTTCATAGATTTAAAGGCCTTAACTTCTCTGAAATGATAAAATAATTCTCCCAATGTTTCTCCCAAAGTTTTGTAAAAAAGCTTTCACATTTTTACTTTTTGTTTGAGTGACTAATCTATGTTATGTTGGTGGTGTTGTGAAGGTGGCATTGTTTCCAATTTGGCTATTCACTTGTCCCAACATCATTCACTAAATAATCTCCATTTTTCCCTTTCAATATGAGAGGATTCCTGTATTATATACAATATTTCCAAACATGTTTAGGCTATGAGTTTTCCATCCTGCTTTTTTTGTTTACTGTTACATCAGACTTCTATTAATTTAATTACCATGGCCGTATACAATGCTTATTTTCTGGAAACATTAGCACCTTCTTTTTTATTTTCTTTTCCAGAATAACTCTTGATGTATATATTTTCTGTGATTTTCTGAGACATTCATTTAATTTAGAAAGTACCTAATACTGTTGGCATTTTTAATGGGAGAAAGTTAAATTCTAGATTTATTTAGAATGGGTAGTTTCATAGAAACATAATAATTTTATACAAATGCATATTGCAAAGATTTTCTGTGGATTAGTTTTAGTCTTGGGGAAGCAATTGTGACCTTAGGTTTTAGAATGTTCTGTAGTTTCCTCAATACAAATATGAAATTTATTCTCTGTGCTTACCATGATTTCATATGTGTTTCTGTGTGTAAGGATAACATGTATATTATGAAGTGTTTCTATATTCATTCTTCATGTAGAAATATCTGTGATGTGGATGAAACTTATATCCAGTGTATCAGCAGAGATGAGTATCACCTCATCAAATGTTACCTAAAATACATATGTTTCATCTTTCACAAAAAAAAATGAATAAAAATCAAATTTTGGGGAAAAAGTGTTTATATATCCCATGGCTTACTGAATTTCCCATGATCATCTCAAAATAGTACATGTTTATAAATAAAAGGTTTATGATCACAGGACAATGGGGATAACACACACATACATGCAATCTAAAATATTGTTTTCATGGTAACAAGTCCTGCCTCAGAGATTTTGATCATGGATAATAAAATACAGGTCTGTGATTCAAACGCACCATACCTGTGTAGTCCCCGTGGGAAAAGCATACTAAGTTTCTTCTAATTAGCCTCACAGAATATTTGGTGTTGTTTCGTTCATTTGAATGTGGCATTTTCATGCGTCATTAGAAAACTGAGGCTAATTCAGCATGCTACTTCCTTTCTACTTCCTACTGCTGAAAAACAGTTGCACTTTATATTAAAAACATCAGCAAGATATTTATGTACAAACTAATAAGTGAGAATCAAAGTGTTTCCATAAGGCAGTGAGAGAAAGGGAGATAGCTGGGCTTTTATTTTAACATTATCAACACTTAGCTATAGATAAGTGACCCAACCAAGGTGGCCTTCATTTCAATCTGTAAACTATGGTGGGGCAGGAAGGATAGACATGCTGTCCACCCTGTTGGTGGGACAGGTAGGGTGGAGTCAGGCAAGGTCAAAGGAGAGAAGAGACACCTGGGAGGTTTGTCAAAAACAAAGCTGCCGTGACAGAAATTCACATTAGTGAGTACATGGAAATTGGTGGGGCCTAAATGCTTGCCTCAGGGACTTGAGTAAACATTTGATCTGAATGTGGAAAAAAAAAGTTCACTTGTCATGGATTGTGCTGTTTATAATAAAAAGAAACTAAGATAATTTCAAGAGCTCATTCAAGTCAAAAGCTAAGGCCTGTGTGCCTGGCATCAAGTGTATTATTCATTGGGCGAGAGTTCTAAACTCTATGCAGATTCAGTTTTATTGCATGATCTGATGGAGAAAGTAATTAAGATTGGCAATATCTTTCAAACATTGCCCTTAGTCAACGACTTGGGAGAAGGTGAAACAGAAGGAATGGAGATTGTAATATTTAAATGCATCAAAAAACTAGGTATAGGAGATTTATTGATGGGTTTTAACAATATGCTTCCTCTCATCAAAGAAACTACCATTCATTAATCCATCAGTAGCTCATTGATGCAATAAGAAATCTAAACTTGACATTGAAGGGAGAAGAAAATCATTTTTTTAAAAGAAAGTACAGGTATTATGCTTTATATTAACAGTTGTTAATATATTGTTTAAAATCTTAACATCTATGTCTAAGGGAGAGATTAGTCCCTTGTAGTAACATGCTTGTCGAATTTTGGCATGAAATATATGCTGCTTTCAGAAAATAAACTGGTTGCTCTTCTCTTTATTTCTATTCTTTGGAAAATTTGTGCAAAAATTGATGTTATTTTTCCCTTAAATGTTTGGAAGGCATTCCCGGTGAGTCAAGTGGTCAGACAGCCTCAGCACCAGTGTGGGGGGTTGCCTAACTTCTGTGAGCTTCTGCTTCTCTATCTGTAAGTGAATTTGACATCTATCCATCTCATCTTTTCAACTGATTGTGGAGATAATAAGGTCCTCTTGCTTTACCTGACATGTATAAGCATTCAAAGTGCCCTATAAGTATACCCTACAAGTCTTTATACTCCCTAATGCTGTTTTATGTAAGAAAGCAAGTTAGTGGGGGGGAGTAAACAGTCATGGCTAGGAAGCGAAATCCAGATGTAAGGACATAAATGTATCTCCCGAAGGAGATCAACAGGAATCCTAAAAGAGATCCTTGCACCACCGAGTGAATAGGGTGCACTAACAGCCTCTCATACCTGAGGTATGGACCAGCTTCCCCTCAGCATCCTGCATCCCTCAGGAAACAGCTGCGGCATAGAAGACAGCGTCTGGGATAGAACACTGTCAGTTCAAATGTGGGGATGTTTGGGAGAGTACTTTGATCAAGATTAACTTATTTATTTTTTTTCAGCAGGAGACTTTTAAGTTACAAAAATGAAGTAGTGGGTAAAAAAGAGATTGACACCCAACTACAAATTGCTTTCTATCTGTGAAAGAAAAAAATCGTACAAAATTTTTATTCATGAGGGAACCTCAAATAACCAATGCCTTGATCTCAGCAGGTCCGAGTCTTCCCAGGGCCTGGAGCAGAGGCTGCGGATACCCTATTCATCTCCTCTCAGACTAGCCCTGCTCAGTGGGGAGAGCTGGCAGCTGCCTGCGCTTGGTCGGGGTGGCCTGAAGGTCAGTTACACCCGAGAGGACTCTCAACAAGGGGAAAAAGGGGGTTTGTGGATACGCACTCAGCTTCCTTGCCTCTCGAAGGGTTGGGTCCACATTACCTTCTTCAGGGTCTCCAGTAAGTCAAGCCCAGTGGCCCGCTGTGGCCTGTTAATTTGGTCTTTTATTAACGTTCTTTCCTCTCCTGTCTTGATTCCACACTCCCTCAGAATGTGATTCTGGAGATCACATTCCAAGTAAACTACAGGCACTTAAATGCTTGTTTTAGTGTCTGCTTCTGGGGGACCCCAAACTAAGTCAGTGCCAACTGCCAGCTGCCAGCAGGGAAGTGTCGTCTTTCATACCAGGGACAAGGGAGAGCTCTGTTGTAACTTGCTTGCCCAGTATTTCATATTTTATCTCTGCTCCATGGCAACTTAAAAACTTGATTGATTTGGGTGGAGCATGGGTACTCTGTTAAAGGATGTTTGGATTGAGTTTAGATTTAATTTTAGTTTGAGTGCTCCATTTTTAAACAAAATGGCAGCTGAAAATTTTCCAAATGGATTGTTTTTGATAATTTGTAAACTGTATTTCACAAATGCAGCTTGTAAGGGAATATGCTACATAGCCAGAAGTCTCTGGTTGTCTTTAATAAGATCTATAGCTTACTAAGCTACAATATAATATAGGATTAATGAAATCAAAGCCCCCACAAGTTTCCATGCAAATAGCTATCATTTTCACCCACTGGCTGGGGTTCAATCTGAGAGTGAGTGTTTCAGAAAGTACATGCTGGGGCGAAGAGAGTGGAGGGAGAATGTCGGAACCTTCCTTCCTTCATTCAGCTACTCATGGCATGGCTTATGGACACCAAGTGTGTTAAAGGCATCGCCTTCCCTCGGATTGCAGGAAGAGGTTGTATGAGATAATTCTGACCACTCAGCTGGTTTGATTTATGTTTTGTTTTGTTTGTCTTGTTTTCTGATCCACTGGTACATCAAATGGGAGGACCAATAACCCTGTAATTAGTCTCTGCACCACAGAAAAAAAAGGCAGGACTGCGGAGCTCCTGAGTGAGCTCCTCAGGGAGTGAACCTCTGATGTGAGGACAGTTGCTCGCTGTGAGGTGGGGAGATTCCTCTTCCTTCCAGAAATTCCTCTACTCTGTGGGTCTGGGGAGGGGTGGGTGTGCTGAGGGCCATGGTAGAGAAACCTTCCTGTGTGTGAGGGATGTGATCCGAAGTCCAGGCTCTCCCAACACCTGGATGAGTGCATGGGAGTCCTCTGTGCAAGGGCGTTTCCATGGCAGTCATGCCTGGAGAGCTTTTCCTTGCTGTGCTGGTTGCTGGAAGTTGCAGCGCTCAGTGTCTGCTCCACCTCTGACAAAAATACAGACCCCATGGCACCAGCTTTTTGGGCTCATTCAACTCATTCTTCCTACTTTTCTTTTTATCCTTTCATTTTTTTCTCCATTATTTCATTTTCTACATGTTATATAATTTTCTGTGCCAACTTTGTATGTAGCCACTTAGATATATAATAGAATTAGTAGATTCTGATAATATATGGGTCACTTTTAAGTTCCATAAAATCTAGCATACTAGCAAATGGCTTTAAATTATAGCACAGTGACTTAAGTTAGACATTGAGGATTTACTGGCTATCAAGATTGTTAAATAGCTCACCACAGAGTGTTGTGAGATCTTTCTCTGGATATGTTCATGGTCACCATTCCTCTGAAGCAGCTGTGTTGGAGTCCTGTTTGGAGAGAGAGGGATAGGTTTCATTTTCTTCCAGAAGAAGGAATTAGAAACCCCAATCACTGAGTTTCTTTCCTATGTGACTGAAAGGATGTGCAGCTACCGGCCTTCTGCCCAATTCTTGCAGACATGTTATCCCAAAGAAGCAAACTCCTCGGCTTAACTTAAGGCTACATTGTGGAAACAGTATATGTTTATTCAGATAATAAAAGGAGGCCCAGTCCCTCTTAGCCAAGTGGCATAGAGCTTACATTGGATGTGAGGACACTCCCCACAGCTGCTCTGCAGGTCCCAGCACTGTCCTTGTCCTTGCCCCACATCTGACCAGTCAAGGAGGAAGGGGTTGCATCCCAGCTGAAATCAGTGCCACCATGCATTAGTCAGGATGGGCTGTGATCTGCTACAGTAACCAATTCCCAGCCCAAATCTCCATGCTGGGAACCAGCAGTCTTTCTCAGACATGATATATGCCTTCGCAGTTCAGCAAGGCTCTGCTTATTTTTGTTGCATAGAAACTAGGTTGAGGGAGCTGTCACCTTCTTGACAGTTGCCAGCTGTGGGTCAGCGGGAGAGAGAACTCTGCAAAGTCTTGTGTTAGCAAGTACCGTTTGTTAGCAGTTCTACTCATGATCTGTAGGACGGAGCAATTGTATGAATTTATCCACCCAACAGAGGGTCAGAAGTACAATCTTACAAGGGGAGGAACTAAAATTAAGTAATGACAGTAATAATTGTTACTGCATCTCTCTCTCTTTCTCTGTCTCTCTCTCTCTCTTTTGCAGACTACAAAGTTGGTCAAAATTGTTGGACATCTGTTACCATGAGTATAGACACTGCAGAATGTATATTCTTCACTGACTTCAGGAAAGCTAGTAACTATCTGTTGATATTGCAGAGTGCTAGGAGATTCTCATTTATTTGAGGAACAAGATATAATTTACAATCAGCTGGACATGAGCAATATAAGAGAGAATGTTAAAATTTTATAATTCCTTTACATGGTTCCTTTTAAATATTGATAAGAAAGGCTTACAGTTCTAAGGAGAAGAACTATTTTGGCTTTCACTGATTTAATAAAATCACATGATTCCTTTTTTAGTGCTAAGTAAGACAACATGCCAAGAAGTGATAATTAACTGAACCACGAGATACAAAGGGAAAGAATAGACATTTGTTCTAATCAAGTGTTTCGCAAATCTAAACTGCATGATGTCCACCAGGCAGGCATGATGTGTCTTGTTGAGTCTGCTAGAAGGAACAAGTTGTAGGTTAACTAGAGAATGTTGCAGCACCCATATCCTGAAAAACTACAAGTATTTTAAAGATTTTTCTCTTTGTGGGAGTAGAAATTTAAAAAACCTAATTACATAAGTACCAGTCATTAAAGCTTAAACATATCGTCTTGTGTTGTTTGGTGTTTTAAATCTGTGTTTGCGTGTATGCGCATGCACATGGTCTGTGTTATTCTCTGTGATGTTCCATTTTTCCTTTTTTGCTGGAGGGACTACCCTTCTAACCATTCTCTTAGAATGATCTAAGAAAAGGAGACTTCCATTACTCTCATTCTGTAAATGAAGTCTCATTATGTGGTTCTTAAAGTGACCAGTGTGTACCTAAGTTCCTTTCATTGGAAATATGTGAGAGGCTTATTTTTATTAAACCTTCCTCAGGGAATTACTGCCACAAAGCATAAAACTGGTGTCTCCAGTATTCAGTATGATATTCCCTCTCTAGTTCAGATTATAGAGGGAACCCAGACTCCTTTTTATTGGTTGAGTTAAATAAGCATTTTTTGGTACATCAGCTATAGGCCCTGTATTCACCGTTAAGAAGAGTAAAGAATATATTTTTTGTCCATAAAGAGCTGAGTATATCTAGAGAGAGACAAGATTTATGTATATCTATTTAAGAGAACTTGGAGCATATGTAACTTACAATAGAGCCAGTCATGGTGGCTCATGCCTCTAAGGCCAGAACATTGGGAGGCCAATGTGGGAGGATGGCTTGGGACTAGAAGTTCAAGACTAGCCTAGACAACACAGTGAGACCTCCTTCTCTACAAAGAAAATAAATTAAAATAGGCATTTTGACTCTTCACAAACAAAAGATAAGATCCGGAAGAGGCTGGATTGTTTGAGCTAATATCAGAACAGGACAAACACATGTAAGGTGATCTTCTGAGCATTTTTGTCTTACTTCTAATCCATATGTTGGACAACTGGGTTGCAGACTGCAATTGTCCAACTAGCCTTGAAGGGCATACCTATGTTGGTCTTAGGATTTGAGTTTTTGTGACAACCTCGGCTATTTAGATTTTTTTTTGAATTTTCACTTTCAGCATATCATATATGCAGATTGCTTGTTCCACGTAATTACGTACTTTCTCAAAGTAATGATTTTATATCACTGGCACTAACTCAAATTTTGCACTAACCCAGGGTTTTGATAATTTATAGGTAGATCCTAAAATAGTTTCCATAAACAAATCATGTTTTATGAAAAATAGTCAGGTTTTCCGTTTTGGGAATTTAAAAACTATGCATGCTTCCTACATAGGACTAATGTTGCTAACATAGGACTGAAGAAACACCCTAAACAATGGCAGCCACGAGAAGAGGTCAGCTTGATTTGGGGTTGTAGCTCACACCTGGCTCTGGATGAGTCAATGTTATCTTGACAGGATGTTTTCAGCAGACCCCTACATCCCTTGCCATAGCCAATTGTAAAGTGTTTGTTTCAGGAAATCATGCCCTGCTACTAACAATCCCTTTCCAAAATATCTTTTAGTGTTTGGCATGCAGTTAGTATTGACTCAGAATCTAATGGGAAAGTTGTAACTGACCCAGGCTGAGTCTCAAAGTGAACCTATGTGTATTACAGCATCATCCTCAGGTAAAAAGCTTACCTGAGGTGGATAGAAGCTTAAAACCTGAAGCTGGGAACTCCTTAAATGGCTCTTAGCAACTCAGGAGGACAACAGGGGTTACCAACCTGGAGCAGAACCAACTTCTAGTCTCCACCCATGCCTGGTCTTTTAACACTGCTTTTCTCGGAGATGATTGCATTTCAAGTTCCTCCCACAGAATTAGCCTTTCTGTTGCTGGACATAAGCACATTTTCTCCTGTCTTAGCTGTGGAACCTTACACAAGTTACTTAACCCCGTCTATGCCTCAATGTCTTTGTTGACACAATGAGTACAATAATAACATCCTTCTGTTAGGATGGGAAGTGTAGTATAATCCTTAGAAAAGGCTAGGTATTGATGTTATCTATATCATGATCCCAGGAAGAAATGTTGTTATGTGGTAACTGGCACTGGATTGCAAGCACATTCAATAAGGTTCCATTAATACAATAAATTATGGCCTTCTCCAAAGTCCAGTCTGGGCTGTCAATCTTTAGACCCTATAAGTGATAATATTAAATTCAAACTTGCATTTATATTTTTATACAATAACTTACATATTATTACAGTCTTTTCTCAGCATCCCTGGGTATTGATTCCAGGACCTTTGCAGATACCAAAATCCTCAATGCTCAAATCCCTGATATAAAATGGCATAGTATTTGCACAAACTATGCACATCATTCTGTATAATTTAAATCATCTCTAGATGACTTATAATACCCAATACAATGCAAATGTTATATAGTTATTAAACTCTATAAGTTTTAGTTTGTATTTATTGTTGTGTTTATATTTTTATTTTTTTCTTAATATTTTCAATTTGTGATTGGTTGAATCTGTCATTGTGGAACCTGTGGATACAGCTGACTGTAGTTTATTTTGCTTGATTTTATAATCAGATTTCCAAACTGCACATACAAATTTTAAATTCTGTTATGCTGAAATATTCATGTCTAGTCAGAGGTAATTCAGAGAGATTTGCCTATTAATCTAAAATCTAATTGAGTTAAAAGATAAGACATTTTAATTGGAACTAATATTAACTGCTCATGTGTAATTAGTACTAATATAAAGTACAATTAAAGAGTAAAAGAAAAGAAAAAATGAACCATGAATACTTTGAATTTTTTTGCTGTCCTTTCTGCTTCTGGAGCTGTGAAAAATCTAGATCAATCACTTGAAATGTACACAATCCTGAGTCCTTATGGTAATGGGGATTGCAAAACAGAAGTGAGAAGCAAAGCTAAGGGAGTGTGGTTGACAGGGGAAGAGTAGGCACAGGCTGTTATTTCCAGCTCCTCCTGAGACCCCCCAAACTGACAGCAGAGGGGGCACAAGGAAGCCACTCATAATGGCTCAGACAATGAGGGCAGGATTGGGCATGGGGCTGGAGGTGGATGAGCTCACCTGCAGAGAAGAGATTCCTGCTGGAAAGTGGGTTGGGGTGGGAAGGCAGAATGGCCTCATAATACCCTGGAGGGGGCTGGAGAGTAGCCTTCATGGAAAGGCCCAGACTCAAGGTCAGTTGCTACAGGGAGGATTAGGGCACAGCCTGCAGGGGAGGAGGCTAAGCATCCACAGAGGAGATCCCTGCATCAGTTAATACTGCCTGATTCCTCTAATAGAAAACATTGCTTTCAAGACCATTGCCATTGCCATTTGTTTTTATATGTATACCATCCTGCCATAAAGTGACATTTAGGACAACCACAGGCTGCATATACTACATATACTACCGTGGTCCCATGACATTATAATGGAACCGAAAAATTCCTATGGCCTAGAGATGTCAATAGCCATCATAATGTCAGAGTGCGACAACTATGTCACTGGTTTACTGGTTTATGTATTTACCATGCTATACTTTTAATTGCTTTTTTTTTTTTTTTTTTTTTTTTTTTGAGACGGAGTCTCGCTCTGTCACCCAGGCTGGAGTGCAATGGGTGCAATCTTGGCTCACTGCAATCTCTGCCTCCCAAATGCAAGCAATTCTCCTGCCTCAGTCTCTGGAGTAGCTGGGATTACAGGCGTGAGCCACTGTGTCCAGCCTTAATTGCTATTTTTGAATGTATTTCGCATGTCCTTCAGGAGGTATCCAGAAGAAGGCATTGTTATCATAGAGATGACATAGAGATCTGTGTTATTACTCCTGAAGACCTTCCAGGGGGACAAGACGTGAAGATGGAAGACAGTGACATTGATGATCCTGACCCTGTGTAGCCCTAAGATACTGTGTGTGTTTGTGCCTTCGTTGTTAACAAAGCAGTTTAAAAAGCAAAAACAATAAAAAATAGAAGAAAACTTAAAAGTAGAAGAAAACTTATATAATAAGAATATAACAAACTTAAAAGTAGAAGAAAACTTATATAATAAGAATATAAAGAAAATATTTTTGTATATCTGTACAATGCATTTGTGTTGTAAACTAACTGAGATTACTAAAGAACTTAAAAAAATATTTTAAGGAATGTAAAAATGTAAAGTAAAATGTTACAGTAAGCTAAGGTTAGTTTACTGTTTAAGAAACAAATTTTTAAAAATAATTTTAGTGTAGTATAAGTATACAGTGTTTATGAAGTCTATAGCTGTGTACAGTAGTGTCCTAGGCCTTCACCAATCATTCACTGGCTCACCCAGGGCAACTTCCATCTTGCACCTCTATTCACAGTAAGCCCTCTACACAGGTGTTCCATTCTTGATCTTTTATACCATATTTTTCTATTTTTAGATATGTTTAGAAACACAAATACTTACCATGTTGGTACAGTTGGCAACAGTATTCAGGACAGTATCATACTGTAGCTATACAGGGGTGTGCCCTAAGAGCAATAGCGTCTACCATCTAGCCTGAGTGTGTAGGAAGCTCTACTGTCTGGGTGTGTGTAAGTGCACTCTGCGATGTTCACACAATGATGAAAAAATCAGAAAAAGCCAAATTCAACTGGGTGTGGTGGCTCACACCTGTAATCCCAGCAATTTGGGAGTCCGAGGCAGGTGGGTCACTTAAGGTTAGGAGTTTGAGACCAGCCTGGCCAACATGGTGAAACTCTGTCTCTACTATAATACAAAAATTAGCCAAATGTGATGGTGCATGCCTGTGATCCCAGCAATGCAGGAGGCTGATGCACAAGATTCTCTTGAACCTGAGAGACGGAGGCTGCAGTGAGCTAAGACTGCGCCACTGCACTCCAGTGAGACCCTGGTCTAAACAACAACAACAACAGCAACAACAACAACAACAACAAAAATTCTTGGCTTTGGATTTTTTAGATATAAAACCAAAGGCAAGAATTTCACTCTTTTTTCTTTCTATGAATTTTTTTTGATGTCCTCTCTTCACAAGGGTATTAAACCTTGGCTACAGTGTCTAGTTTTAATGAGAGAAAGACTCTGGTACAAAATGGAATTACTGAAATAGAAAATACATAGGATGGTGGTTAAAATGCTTTTATATTAAAGGATGAATAAAACATGGGGCAGAAAAGATATTTTTCACTACACAAGTATTTAGAAAATGTAGATTGTATCTTGCATGCATTCTCCTCTAAGAAGTCAGTTGAGAATGAATTTCAGCAAAATAAGGAAATAAAATGAAGGAAGAGGAAGACATGATATACAGAAAACAGTCGATCCTGCCCAGAGTGCAGTAGAGGGATGCGTCTGGAAGAGGCTGACTTCCAGCTGGGGAGGCGTCTTACAAGACAGAGTAGGAAGAAAGTATCTTCAGGAGGGGAGTCTCCTGGGAAGAGAGGAACTTGATAAAATAGAAAGCATGATTTGAGCTTAAGGAAGCATGCAGTTGTAATAAGGCAAATAACTCAGATAAAAAGAAGGAACTTTGCATAAAGAAAACCTGTGTCTGAAAGTTATTGCTCAAATGTGGAGTGAAAGAAAATGGAGAACATTCAAGAAAGGAACATTATCTTAGAAGAGAGATTGCATTTGATCTTGGGGACAGACAGAAACAGTAGAATTTGAGTGGCCCAGATGTTGAGACACTAGATTCAGAAAAAGAAAGAGTTTCTGGCCTGCTGATTGCCTCTGTGAGCGGTATTTACACAATGATAAGACTGTCAAGGCTGCTTATTGGTTTTCAATCTTCGGAGTCTTCCCATGAACAAAGCAGCAGAGACTGGCTGGTGGTGCAGAGCTGACCCAGAGGAAGCAAATGGCAGCTCCAGGGGGTGCAGATGGGTGGAAATAATGGGGACATTCACATCTATTCTCATCCTAAAGTGTGGGTGGAGATGTCAGGATGTACAGCTTACAGATGAAGAAGAAAGGAAACAGACAAATACAAATACAGGTAATCAGCAGAAGAACCAACATATACATTTCAAAACTGAGAAGCAGCAGGTGGGGGTGTATATGAGCTTAATTCTTACGTTTTACAAGAAAGCCAATGAATATTGCCTAAAAGTATAAACAAGAAATAGAGGAATGCATATATTATCTAGGTTTGTGGAGGTCACTATCAAGAGAAATAAAACAAAATAACAATGACAGGAAACATTTGAGATAGTTTTCCTTAAAAATGAGGCTGGGATAAGGAGGGAGGAGTCTAGCCAGGGTCTGTAGTTTTTCTTTAGAAACTTTTTTGCACTATTTGATTTTAATTCTTTTACATTTATTTTTTAGAGATAGTATCTCTAAAGGCTGAAGTGCAATGTTGCGGCCTTGGCTCACGGCAGCCTTGAACTCCTGGGGTCAATCAATCCTCCCACATCAGCCTCCTGAGCAGCTGGGACAACAGGTGATCACCACCACACTCAGCTAATTTTTAAAATTGTTTTGTAGAGACAGGGTCTCTCTATGTTGCCCAGGGTACTATTTGATATGTTACATGCACATACATTACTTTTATAATAATTAAAAAATAAAAATATACATTTATTAAAAGAGGACATATAAATGGCCAACAGGTATATGAAAAGGTGCTCAACATCACTAACTATCAGGGAAATGCAAATCAAAACCACCGTGAGGTATCACCTCACAGCTGTTCGAATGGCTATTATCCAAAAGATAGGAAATAAGTGTTGGCAAGGATATGGGAAAAAAGGAGCCTTTATACACTGTTGGTTGGAATATAATTGGTACAGTCCTATGGAAAACAGTATGGAGGTTCCCAAAGAAATTAAAAGGAGAACCGACATATGGTCCAGCAGTCCAACTTTTGGGTATATAAAGGGAATGGAATCAGTATCCCTGGTGGAATCCACTATTTTCTGTATATCATGTCTTCCTCTTCCTTCATTTTATTTTCTTTTTTGGCTGAAATTCATTCTCAGCTGACTTCCTAGAAGAGAATGCATACAATCTAAATTTCCTAAATATTTGGGTATTGAAAAATATCTATTATTCCCCATACTTCATTCATCCTTTAATATAAAAGCATTTTTAAACATCATCCTGTGTATTTTTCTATTTCAGTATTTCCATTTTGTCCCAAAGTCTTTCTCTCATTAAAACTAGACATTGTAGCCAAGTTTTATTATACTGATGAAGAGAGGACATAAAAAAAATTCATAGAAAGAAAAAAGAATGACATTCTTGCCTTTGGTTTTAGGTTTTACATCTATTTAAAATCCAAAGCCAAGAATTTGGCTGGCTCTTTCCTTCTTTCTTTCTCTTTCTTTCTTTCTTTTTCTTTCTTTCTTTCTTTCTTTCTTTCTTTCTTTCTTTCTTTCTTTCTTTCTTTCTTTCTTTCTTTCTTTCTTTCTTTCTTTCTTTTCTTTCTCTCTCTCTCTCTTTCTTTCTCTTTCTTTCTTTCTCTTTCTTTTTCTTTTTTTCTCTCTCTCTCTTTCTCTCTTTTTTTTTTCTTTGAGACAGTATCTTGCTCTGTCACCCAGGCTGGAGTGCAGTGGTGCGATCTCAGCTCATTGCAGCCTCTACTGTACTCCCATGCTCGCTGCAGCACTGTCACAAGAGCTGAGCTACGGAATCAACCTAAGTGCCTGTTGGTGGATGAATGGATGAAGAAAATACGATACCTCTGCACAATGGAGTATTATTCAGCTGTAAAAAAAGAAGGGAATTCTGCCTTTGCAGTAACATGGATGAACCTGAAGGGCATTGTGCCATGTGAGATGGGCCAGACACAGTAAGACAAGGAATGCCTGATCTCACTTCTATGCAAAATCTAGAAAAGTCAGGCTCATGGAGGCAGAGTGGAGTGCTGGTTGCCAGGGGCTGAGTGGAGGAGAACGTAGGTCAGGGGGTGCAAAGGTTCAGTTTCAGAAACCTAACACACAGCATGGTGACAGTGGTTAATAATACTGCATTGTGTATATGAAATTTGCAAAGAGCATAGATCTCAAGTGTTCTGACCACACACACAAAAAAATCATACTACTTGAGGTAATATGTGAAGTAGCTGGATTGTGGCAATCATTTCGCAGTGTATACATATATCAAAGCATCATGTCGTGCACCTTGCATGTACACAGTGTTTTATTGTCAGGTGTACCTCAATAAAGATGGAGGGACAAGAAGATCACGGCTCAGACTCACAGGTTCAGATGCCATCTCCACTACCTACTGGACATAACAAGGCACCAAAGCCCTGCCAACACCCCAATTTCAGCCCAGTGAGACCCGTGTTGGGCTTCTGACCTCTGCAACTGTGAGACAACAAGTTTGTGTTGTTCTCAGCCCCTCATTCACGTGGTGCATTTACAGGGATAGTGAACACGTAACTGAGGGGCTGTGGGTTCAGATCAAACTGGGAGCCTGGGAACACAGTCAACGAGTGGTCCTGGGACCCGACAGAGCTGCACAGGAGGCCAGGGACTGGGGTTGAATGCAGCTGCCCAGACCAGCCACACTATCTCCTCTCAGAATCAGATGGCGCAGATGGGGATGGGCACAGCGGGTATGGATGCTGTGAGATCTGGCCAGATGCAGGCAATGTGTAGGACCTGCTGGGAGGAGAGGCCATGGGCTGGGAGGAGCAGGGAAAGAGGGGAAAGGGTGAGCGGAACTGCACACATGATGCCTCACCAGGGACAGTGTCACCTCCATTGTGAGAGCGCAGACATGAAAGCCAAAGGCAGGCACACCATGTTCCAATCATAGGCAACACCTGAGCATTGGGATTAAGATAGAATGTTGGAGGAACATTATTATTTACTGTGTTGAAGAGGGTTTTAGTGCCCCCAACCATTGCATAACTGCACTTTTTTTGTTTGTTTGTTTGTTTTTTTTTGTTTTTAGTTGGAGTCTTGCTCTGTCACCCAGGCTGGAGTGCAACAGCGTGATCTCGGCTCACTGCAACCTCCCCATCCCAGGTTCAAGTGATTCTCTTGCCTCAGCCTCCCAAGTAGCTAGGATTACAGGCATGCGCCACGATGCCTAGCTAATTTTTGTTTTTTTTTTTTTTTTTTTTTTTTTAGTAGAGACGGGGTTTCTTCATGTTGCTCAGGCTGGTCTCGAACTCCTGACCTCAGGTGATCCGCCATCCTTGGCCTCCCAAAGTGCTGGGATTACAGGCGTGAGCCACTGTGCCTGGCCATAACTACACTTTTAAAACTCCAACCGATAATAACTACCTTTAATTAATTCAGAGTCAGATGGTGCAAATGGTCTAAGAAGCCTAATCATTTGGTAAACTTTAAAATTGGTGTATTATACTTCAGATATATTTCTCATTTATCTAATGGAGAGAGGAAGAGAGAAAGTGTTTTACTAGTAAATAAAAATGTGATTAACTGGAAAATATTTACTGAGCGTCTATTTATGACAAATACAGAGTGTTATGAGCTGGAGATACTGTCTGTCAGAGCAAACAGGGTCTGTAGGAATAGCTCCACTGGCCAAAGCAGCTATTATTATAGTAAATGTATATTATTCACATTCCATACATATGTATATCTCTAGCTTGGCCCCACAGGCCTCACCCAGATGCCCCTCCTAGCCTTCCAATTGATCGGCCACTTCTTAGGCCCATCCTAGGGATAGTGAACACTTTGAGGGGTGCCATCAGGGTCCCTTCCAGGAGCTGTGAACAGGGCCACCACCGTCAGCAGTCCTGCCGCTCCCACCTCCCGGTGCTGCTGCACATGTTGATATGCTTTTTGTTTTTTTGGTGAGTGCCATCTCCTTCCAAGCCCTAAATAAGCAAAAAGCACCTCTGTTCTAGAATTCCCCTCGGTTATCTGAAAGTCGCCTGTGCTGACCCTCTGCCAGGCCAAGGCCCAGATAAGGGAGATGGAAAGCCCCATGACAACCCCTAGGCCCAGCTTCCTCTACCTGCGCCACCAGCAGCCATGGCTAAGCATAGTCACTGAGACCTGTGTTGTCTTTACTCAATGAATGAAAGCTGGGGCCTCAGCCTCCCTAACTGGGTTCTCATTTTCTCATTGAACCAACATGTAGCTGTGTCTGCTCTTCCCCTGGAGCCTCTGGCCTTGTGAACCCCTGTCCTGGGCCATTAGTGGGACCCTCGGGTGGGTCCCTGAGGTGCGTGAGGAATGTGGAGCATGGTCAGTATGACACAGGCTGGCTCGTGCATCTTTTGTCCTGCTGCAAAGTCCTGCTGTGCTTGCAAGAGTCAAGGGTGAGCCACATCCAAGTTCCTTTCTATCTGTGTAGCCTCTGAATAATATTAAGTGTCTTCCTCTACCCACAGGACTCCTGTCCTCTTAGGGGTGAGTGACAAAGGAAAGGTTAGAAACACCAAAACGCAAAAGAGAAAAGCATGTTCATGTTTTCCCAAATCAAGTCCCTATGACAGTGCTATGAGAACAGAGCCACGTTCAGCAATTCCCTGAACTGTCTGTGCCTTGGTTTCTTTTTCTGTAAAATGTAGGGATGTGGGGAAGAGTAGACATGAGTGTGCCATCTGGCCAGCACCTGAGATTCTGTAACAAACTGTTGTTACTGATGGGTGATAGCGGTGTCTGCATCTCTATAGTCGGGAGGTGCTCAGGGAGAAATTCTCAGGCAGAAGTAGGTGATATTTCATTACCCAGTGATGCCTACGACACATCTTAAGAGCTACCCTGCAAAGTCCCTGGACTATTTTTAGTTTAATTGGACAATGTAATTTATTACAAGATTTAGCAGAGTCTTTACTTCAAGTGTCTTTTCAAAGAGACCACGTGCTTTAAAACCCCGACTTCACCATGCCGTGAATTGCTGTTGGCTGAGAAGTCACTCTTTACTATTTGATACCATTCTTTTGTGGACCCTCTAGTGTAATACATCCCTAGAGAGGATCAACAATCTGGGAGCCTGAAAGATCAGCGGACTTTACGAGGCGCATCTTAAACCCCTGTGACAAAGGTTTTTGTAAAAGCGAAACACAGTTCACTAGCTCTGTGGTGGGCCCTGGGATTCGGGCTAATGACAAGCTGCCGGCCATGGTGATGCCGCTGGTCTGCAGGTCCCATGGCGACTGGAGTGGGGCATGCCAGGTCTGACTGCTGTGGCTTGATTGCAGTGAGTGGAGTGTCCTTGTTCACACTCGCCTGCTGAGATGGGACCCATTGTAGCAGCGTGGGTGCCGAGCACACTCTTCAGTGTCCTCTGTCTCCTGCAGCTGGAGCTGATGGAGGGTGTGTTGGGTCCCAGCTAGGGCCACTGCTGTGGTTCGGGGCAGCAATAGGATTCTTGGACTTTGGTGTGCAGCACAGGGCTTCCCAGCTAGTTCATTCCGCTGTTGCTCTGTCCACACCGAGTTTTGGGCGTGCAGAGCCCCCAGGGTAGACCCTGGGTATCCTGCGGTGCTTGAGCAATGTTTCCGTGGAGCATGCTGAGAAGATTGGGGTTTGTCCCACAGGTTTCTGCATCTAAGGTGATGCTATGTCCTTGCTGAGCGGCCCCTTGTGAGAGTGGGGAGGGTGCAGAGTCCTGGTTCTCCCGAGAGGGCTGCACCACTTGCAGCCACTGTGACCGGGTGGTGGAGAGCACAGTGTGGCAGCCTTCAAGAGCACTTTGCTGCTTTTCCACTGAGTATGCAGTGATGACGGGCTTTAGAGTGCTGTTCCACCTAACTTTTTGCATCAGCCATGGTACCCCAGTATTTGATCAAACACTAGTCTACATGTCTCTGTGAGGATATTTTTAGATGAGATTAGCATTTTAATCAGTAGACTTTAAGCAAAGCAAATTACACTCCATGATGTGGTGGGCCTCATCTAATCACCTGAAGGCCTTAAAAGCAAAGACTGAGTTCCCCAGAGGAAGAGGAGCTCGGCCAGCACTCTGCCTTAGCGCAGAAGCTGCAACACCAGCACCTCCGCAGGTCTACCGCTGGCCAGACTGCCATGAAGATTCAGACCTGCAGCCGCCACAATGGTCATAGCAAATTGCTTAAAATAAATCTAACTCTCTCTCTACATATCCATTGTTTCCATTTCTCTGGAGGACACTAACTAATAAAGCACAGTGTTAGGTGGCCCTGGTGACTTGAAGAAACAGTTAGGGAATGCGTGCTGTTCATTCCATCTATCCCCTCAGTTGGGAGAGTGCAGAGCTCAGTGTGGAGTGTCCCATGGAGGCTATACTGCTACTCGGTGGCCACAGGGCAAGCATGGTATAGAGTTATGTAGGTTGTCCCAGGTGGCATCATGGTGCTTTTCAAGGAGGGCACTCGTGGGTGTGGGGCCGCTCACAGAGTGTGTGTCTTGAGAGATGCTGGAGCTGCTGGTCCACAAGTCGCTGTGTCAGTGTTCGGCTCACAGCATGGTGTGGCATGTCACAGCTGATGCCTTCTTTCTTTTCCACAAACCATCTTTGGTTAGTGGGGTGTGGAGCACAGGGCTGGATATCACAGCTCAGTGTTGGGTGCCTCAGGTGTTATTTGTTTTATTGCTTTGATGAGCACTGTGATCTCCACGCAGGTGGAGTCCAGCATTGGGTGTCCTGGAAGGCATTTCTGCATTGCTCTTCTTACAGCAGGATACAGAAGGATCAACTCGGTCCTGTGGTAATGGTGTCTCCATGCAGCAGAGGCTAAGTAGATGCTGCCCCTTTTCTGTGAGCATTGCAGGGTAAACAGGTGGCAGAGAAAAAAATGCTCCTAATCTTGGGCCACTGCAGTTGGCTTCCATGGAAGAACTTAGAATGTTGAAATTGCTTTGATATGGCCACCCCACTGATACCAGTATCCAGGTAGAGAAACAGCTTGGGAGAGGAGGGGGGAATATGAATTCTGAAGTCCTGAAGAAGGAGAAGGTGACTGCAAGCTTGCTTTGTGTATCTTAAAGAACCACATTCGTGTTGGTTACTAGTGATCTTCTGTACATGTGCCTGGTGAATTCAAGCATGTTCCAGGAGGAAGGTCCTATAGTCCTCTCTTCTTTTCTGTCTGAGGGTTTGCAGTTACCTTTAAGAGACAAAGAAAAAGGGTCCTGCTCCCCAGAGCGGTTGTCATAAAAGAGAAGCCTGGGGCTTCCTGCCAGCATTACACTCATGCTTCCTGCCAGCATTACACTCATGCTTATGGGGTTTTGAGAAGCACATGGCAGCACTCTGCAGGAGCTGCAGTGAGTCCTGGTGAACACTGCTTCTTACTGTGATGTTCGTAGCTGTGCCTCCCATGCAGGGGGCTGTGCTCAAGCAAGGTTCAATGCCCTGCCTCCTTAGGAACATCCCCTCAAGTGGATGCACCCACTGCAAGTGGCGGCAGGGAAGTGGTACTGAAAAGAGTTTTCCTGGAAGATTTTGTGGGCTGTTGGAGTCAGAGGAGGACAAAGCATGCAGTGTGAGAAAGTCTCTTCTTTAGGCCCCTTCAGCCCCACATGGAGCATGTGGAGAATGGCCAGGATGCTCTTCTTTTCAGATGGCAGAGTGTGCCCTGCCAACGCAAAAGAGAAGAGTCTTCAACAGTATTTCCATGACAGACTTTGCCTTGAATTGTAAAAGGGGGAATGAGAAGAGATTTTCAAGATGTTCATAGCAATGCAAATTCTAATAGAAAGGATTCCTGCAGAAGCAGAGGGCCAGCAAATTACTGCAGTTCCTTGAGGCAGGGGTCAGAGAGCCTAGGGTAAGCAGGAGACAATGCCCTGGTTTATTCCACAAGCAGGCAAACTCTCAGAGAAGTCCACTCTGCCTCCAGGCATGGCACCAATGCGGAGGTTTCCAGGGCCACTTAGGGCAGGGCTGGAGCTCCGCCTCTTCTCAGCCATTTTCAGACTTGCTTTGTTGGCTTCCAGTGATTTCAGTTTTTTAAGCACAAATGGTCTGTGTAGGGTCAGCACTTCCTTGAGGAGTCCTGCGGCAACGGGGGAAGGAAGCAGGCGCTGGCGTCCCTGAGTGACAGGGAAATGTGCCTGCTGTGGCTGACAGGCCCCCCTGAGTGTCCCCGCTTAGTGACTGTCTTGTTTAATGTCCCAATTATCCCCCGCAATGTTTAAAAAGGGTGCTAGAAATGTTACTTTCTCTCCCACCTCCCCCCAGGCTCTGTATCTGCCAAGGAAAACAGCATTTGACATTTTACCAGCATAATGATTTGTTCAAGAAATCACTGAGAAAAAAAAATGAAAAGTAAAGGCAGCACTCAAGTTCATGCGAAGGTTATGTTGATAGCAGGGTCTAAAGGAGACGTGGAGTCTACATGTTGCCTGGTGGGCAGCTTTGTTCTGAGGGCTTGCTTGCAGGAGGGTATGATAGGTTGAAGGTGATGCAGGGTCCCCAGAACCATCAGGGCACAGCCTGAGGGGTCTCAGCTCCACCTACCGGGACAGTGACTGGAGCCAGGGCATGCAGTGCACAGCCTCGCCCTTGGGTCTGGGATCTTCTGCCACCAAGTCAGGGTGCCCTGTGGCATGGGTGGGGAGGATGCCTTCCCTCTTCATCCCTGCTCCGCCTAACTTCTAGTGGGATGTCTCCACACAGCCCTCCTTCTTTCCTCTTACATGCGAGTGATGACACCTTTGGGAAATGCACCTGGGGCTGGGCAAGGTCTATACATAAGCATGTGCAGTATGTGTGTGAGTGGTTGGTGAGTTTGTGTAATATATGTATATGTGTGTGGGTGTGTCTGTGTGTATGCATGTATATGTGTGTATGCATGTGTTTGTGTGTATATATGTTTGTATGTGCATGTGTGTATGTGTATGCGCATGTGTATGTGTGTATATAGGTGTATGCGTGTACGTGTGTGTATGTGTGTATGTCTATGCATGCGTGTGTGAGTGTGTATGAATGTGTGTATGTATGTATGGATATGCATGTCTTTGTGTGTGAGTGTGTACACACATGTATATATGTATTTTTTGGCCTGAGTACTGTTTTTACAAGAGGAAGAGCTCTGCCTTCAGTGTACTAGCGGAGCAAGGTGAAGGGCAGAACAGTAACATCACTCTTTCCCCTTGGTTTTAGCTCTGTTTCCACCATTTACTAAAAAGATGAAGCCCTTAAGCCTGACTCCTTGGGAGTGACAGAGCAGGGCTTTCCAGGTAGGCAAAATGGCATCAGTGTTCAAACAAGCCCACAACAGATTATTGTCCTGGAGGCCACCTTTGGTCGTTGTGATATCATGATGCAGGAGGGTCACAAAAGAGGAGCGTGCCCCTCTCCCGCCTGGTCGAGGCCATCAGGCTGGGGCCGGTCTGGCATTCCACACCTGCAGATGCGACCTTCCCCTTCCTCCTGTCCACGGGCAGGAGCCTAGCTCCAAGTCCTGACCAGCCCCAAGCCCCATGCCCCCGCCCACCTGGGCGGATCAGGTGGGACAGGTGACTGTTGTTTTCCGTTCCTGCTCTTGCAGGTGTCTGCATTCCTGAGCGGGTGATCACTGGCGGCAGCGCGTGCTGCAGGCAGCACCTCGCCTGTGCTCTGGGACCGGGAGGATGGGCCCGCCCGGCTGGCAAGATGTCTTCTAGGTCTGAATTAGAGCTTGAAAGTAGGAAACCAGCTCTGCTGCCCTGCCTGAGGGAAGGGGTGCGGGTGTCAGCTCAGCCTCGCATTCCAGTTACCTGGGAGGCAGTTAGGGCACGAAAGGCGGAGATTCAGGCGGTTCCTATTGAAAAGCACTGAGGTTTGTTCCACCATCTATTAAAGAAAAACTATTTTAAAGAATTCAGATGACACTAGAATAAAAAGCCAATTACCTTCATGGAATTCACTGGAGGCCCCACAACTGCCTGTGTTGTTTTCTGCCACTCTGACTGTCTCCCTGGAAGGCAGAGGCCTGAGGGGCCCCGAGCGCAAGGCTTCCATGGTCCTGGCAGCACCCTGGTGGTGTGTGATTGGGAAGTGTACTCATCCCCACCCTGTAGGTTCACATTACAGCTATCCTAGAAGTGAGCACCAGAGAGGCCACGGCTTTGCTGAAGCTCCTGGAGCTGCAGGAGCTCCCCAGTTAATTTGAGTTCCAGCCCCAGCTTTGCTCCTAGTGAGCGCTGTGTCCTTGGACAAGCTGCTCATTTTTTGTTTTTGTTTTTGTTTTAATGTGGAAGGGTAGGTGTTTTCCTTATGGTCCTGGAATACGTGATGCTGTGTTCACACATACCATGCCAGGCCCAGCATGTACCCCAGGGTAGGTGTTTGGTACATGTTAACTCTCTCCTCCTTCTTTCGCCTGAAGGACTTCTATCTGTAAGAAGATTTTTATACACATTGTCCAGTTCTAACAAGAGAACTTTAGTTATCATAGCATCCAGGACAGTTTTGAAACAGGACCTCAATTATATAGGTGGACGAAGTAGTAACAAAAGAATGTGTAAGAGAAGGAAGGCTATGGGAAAAATGAGAGTGGCTTTAGGAGGACTGCACACACAGAGACATAGAGAATGCTTCCTTTTATCAATGGGTATTGTGTCATTTTTAATCTGCTAAATGAGGCAGAATAGGAAACTAGCTCCTCATAGCCTGTCATGAAAAACACCCTGGCACTTTCTGTAAATCCACCAGCAGCTATTATAGTAGATACACGTTTCTCAAAAGATACACCTCATGCTTTTCAAATGGTGGCAGGAGAAATGTCCCACTGTCCAGATTAGCATCCCAGACCCTGCACCCCCAGCCACCTCTCACCTCCGCCAAGGCCCCCTTGGCTCTCCTCTTTGTGCTGGGCTCACACTGCTTTGTCCTACTCCCCTGGAGGCCCCTCCCACACATCTTCACTGGGCATCACCTCCTCAACTCTTCTGGGATTTTTGAACCCAAAGTGATCCTGATCTTCTGCCCACCTACTTATTTTGTTTGGCAAATTATAAGGTATTATCTTGTAATCTCCTTTCCATCCTTGAGGTTTGGTAATTAAGCTCTGTGCTGGTGAAACACCATCTGTTGGTTGTGCTTTGGGCAAGGTCTGCCCCTGAGGGCACCTTCAGTCCCCCTGCATGGTGAGTGTTCAAGAAGAGCCTGCTAACCTTATTTGCTCTGTGCCCACCCCCACCTCCACCTCACACCTCTTGTTTGTTGTTTCTTCTATATAGGGTTTTTTGACACTCAGACCAATCACATTTTAATCCCTTTTGTTGCCCTATTGTACTATAAAGATGAATTCTCCAACAGCGTAGCCACTAGCCACATGTGGCTATTTAATTTTAAATACATTAAAATGGAATTAAATTAAAAATCTAATTCTTTGGTTGGACTAGCCACTTTTCACATGCTCAATCATCACTTGTGGCTAATGGGCACAACAGTGGACAGTATGCATTATGGAGTGCTTTCATTACTGCAAATGTCCTATTAGACGGCACTGCCATATATTTAAAGGCATATATAGATATATATATACACATACACACATATCTTTTATATATATTATATGTAATTATATACATTTCATATATATATATAAAATGATGTTTTAAAGGTGGAAAACAGATCAAAATTTCCACATTCATTGCCCTAGATAACTCATTTTAATAGAGTTACTGTCCTTTTTATTGTTACACAGTCAATAGTCTGCCTTATAGCAATTTTTGTTTCCTACACATAGAGTGAGCAATTCAAATTGGGAGTATTTTCATTTATTTCCTTCTTGTTTTTCAAACTAAATGAACAGTACTGAAACCTAGAAGGTGTTTATGCATTAACTTCATACTTTGGAACATATGAAAGTTCTCTCCTAAAAAAAATGAAAGACCAAATAAGAGCGGAGGTCATGGACAGTATCTCTTGTATTTTAGGTTGGAGAAGACAGTTCTAGACATGTTTATTATCAATTTGTAATTATTTGACTTCTGCTTTAACAGAAGAGTAGAAAGTTGCCCCCTTTTGAAGGAAAATGTAATTTACTTCATGTTCAAAACTATAGCAAAGGCAAACAGCTGTGTCCATATGTTGCTAAAAAAATTTTCTAAATAGCAACACTAAGAACAAACTTTATTTATTTATTTTTTAAAGAAAAACCCAGAGAAGATTAAAGACACACAGTGCTTCCTCCTTGCAGAGCTGCCTTCCCTTTTAGTTTGCAAGAGACCATGGAGCTGGGGAATTAGAGTGTACTGGTCACCATGCCACTGAATTTTCTAATGAGTGGCAGATTACAGTAGTTGGTACAAAGCAATGCATCAGTGCTGATGACATTAGTGTCAGCCTGACATAATTTCCCTTATTACAGTGGGGAAAAAATACTCTCAGTACATTTCTAAAACTTACGTTGCATTTGACATCTTTAGAGTTTGAAGAATGGGTTCTTATTTTTGTATTTTTTTTCTTGAGTAAAACCAAAGTTAATTTCCTCAGGCTTTGTACTGGATTTACTGCTTGTAAGAATTGGCTGGCTTCAGGAAACTCATCAAATTTGTTCAAATACAATGGATCTTCCATCTTCCTCAGTTCTGTTCAAGTCTCCAAGATGCTTTCTTGCCATCCCACGTGATTGAGCAGTTCTTAGTTTGGCAAGAGCAGGTATATGCCTCTCTGGCACCTGGCCCATGATTTCTCATGCTCATGGCTCCTGCAGCCAGTTGTATTTTCAGTAGCCAGGTAGAAACTCCCTGAGGTTCAACAGACCTCTGGATATGTCACACGTGTAGTTACTTAATGGATGAAACTTTGTAGGATTTTCAGGGCAAGATCTTCCCATGAATATTCAACTCCAGCTCTTTTGTCATAACTTGCCACTAAGGGGACTTTGTATTTCCAGTTTTTCTCTGTTCCTGCCCAAGAAGCATATAAAAAACGCTCAGCTTATGTAATAAGCAAGTTGGTGCCTGATAAGTATTTTTTTTTTTTTTTTGAAACAGAGTCTCACTGTGTTGCCCAGGCTGGAGTGAAGTGGTGATTTCGGCTCACTGCAACCTCTGCCTCCCTCGTTCAAGTGAGTCTCCTGCTTCAGCCTCCAGAGTAGCTGGGATTACAGGCGCCAGCCACCATATCTGGCTAATTTTTGCATTTTTAGTAGAGACAGGGTTTCACCATGTTGGCCAGGCTGGTCACAAACTCCTGATCTCAAGTGATCCACCCGCCTCAGCCTCCCAAGATGCTGGGATTACAGGTATGAGCCATCTTGCCCGGCCATAAATTTTAAAATCAACACCAAGCCATTGATTTTTCAGTTCAAGATGCGAAGGGGAAACAGAGTGACAGAGATCTGGTTTCACATGAAAACAGCCCAAACAAGAATTCGCAAAGGAAATACACTATCTGCCTTGTTAATGGCAGGGCTTTCTTTTCAACAAGTAATATTTAATAAGCAGTCAACTTTGCTGAACAAAATAGTTATTCATTCAGATTCTATCACAGGGATTCTGCAACTTATGAACACATCAGCATCCCAAAGTGAATTTGTAAATTGGTTGTTTGGAAGCAGAATTCATTTTCTCATAGAAATGATGTTATTGGTTGTGGCTGTCCTCCTGGGTTAGCCCATGCATTCCCGTTTAATCCATAGCATAGCGAGACCTTATTTGCAGTTGTCCAGAGCACCAGATTCCAGTGGCACCAGCAGTGGACGGGGAAGTGGGAAGGGAGGCAGGGCACAGGTGGACCTTCTGGAAGCTGGGCAGTGCCCCAAGCATTCCCAGGACCAGACGCCTGCAGGAGCCAAGTGGGAAGGCGGGAAGGGGTGGGGTCCCCGGATGGCCCTGGCCAGAAAATAATGTTAGGGCTGTGGAGACAGCTGGTGGGGGCCCGGGAGGTGGGGGCCCGGGAAGTGGGAGCAGGGATTCCAGGTGAGCTGCAAGGGTGTTTGGATGCTGTGCATCCGTTTCTAAGTCAAACGTCCTGCAGCAGAGCCCTGTAACACTGACAGTGACGTTCTCCACTGAACTGTGGTGGGCTGGAGTCAACAGTTTTCATGGAATTCAGCTCTGGGGCACCCCAGTGAGGGGGATGTTTCATGCCTGCCTTTACTAGGCACTTGTGAAATATTGCCAGACAAACAAGTGTTACCTCTCTGAGCCTTAACTTTTCTATTCACAAACTGGAGATAATACCTGTTCTTTCCTTGCCAACCTCACAGGAATCCTATGAAGAGCTTTTAAAAGGTGGATTTTTAAAGAAATACATGTAGCTCATGCTAAAGCCAAGTTATTTAGAAGCTAGTTAATAAACGCAGTAAGAGGCCCAGTTAACTAACTGCTCTGATCTTTATATCTGCTACCTAGTTCTCATGATGTTCCAAATTATCTTCAGGGGTGGGGAAAAGGAAAAATGCGAGTTGGCTGGTCCATGTCTTTTAAGCGAGACTTTGCCCTTCAGTTCCGAGGGGCGCGTGTGCTGCGTGTGAAGATGAAGGTGTGCACAGAGATGCATGCAGAGTGCACAGGGAGCAAGAGTGGCCGTGGGGGGCGGCTTAGCACCAAGAATGCCTAGGAAGGCTCTCAAGGGCACCTGCCTTCCTCGAGAAGAATGTAAGTGCATGGAATGTCCAAGCTTCGTCCCCCGCTAACCACCCCCTTGGCGTCCGCCTGGGCGTCCCCATGAAAGTCCCCGCACGCCCTCCCCGGCCCCGCCCTCCTCGGAGCGTGGGCCCCGCGCGATGCCGCCGCCCGGCCGAGGGGAGCGGGGCTCCCTAGAAGGCTCGGGCATGTCGGAGGGAGCCGCGGTGCAGGGACTTGCCACGCGGCTGCCCGGGCGGCGCGCGCTGGAGCAGCTTTGTTTCCTCTGCTCCCGACGGGCATCCTGCCCTGCGGAACACCCACCCGAGGCCTGAGCGGGAGGGGCGGCAGGGGGGCGCGCGGGCTTGCGGAGGGGAAACAGGGCTGCAGCTTCAAGCCCAGGCAGGACGCCCTTAGTCACCTTATCGGAAAGTGGGCAGCGCCGCGTCTCCGGTTAGTCAGAGCCCCAGGTAAATAAAGAGGTCGGTGTCTGCGGGGCTCTGGCCTCAGTGGCTCGCTCTGTCACTCCGCTTCTCAATACACGCACCCGCAGGACTTTCTTTGAGGGTTTCCTTTTGTGGAGTGAGCACTGGACGCAGAGCGCTTGGATGGTGGCGCCGCGTTGACGGCCCGGCCCCGCGCAGACTCCAGAGACTCCCGCAGGATAGGGAGCAGCTCCTAAAGGCCCTTTCCTCCTTCCTCTTATTTGCCTCACAGTCCCCCACAAGGAGCACCCCCTCTTAAGCAGGGCCAGGACAGTGACGCCTGTACATCCCACCCCCCCCCCCGCCCCCCACATTTGGAAAGGGTTAGAGAGAAAAAGAAAAGCCTAGCGTGTTAGAAAATTAGAGCAAAATCCTTGACAAATGAAAACAATCCAGCGCATTTTAGCACTGCTTTTAGAGGAGTGCTGTGATAGTGGTCCGGCCCTGCCACACTCTAATCTATTAGATGCCGATCTGATACCCAGAGGACAGACTGGCCGTGGCAGAAGTACCCTCTGTGGCTGCCTCTGCAGTGGGTGCTTTCGGCTGTCCCGGGTGAGAGTGGAAAGGACTCCGTGTCTGAGGACGTCCGTGCGGCTCTGAAAGCCTAGGGTCCCGAGACCTGTGTGCCTGAGCTGCAGTGCACCTGACGCTTTTGTCAGACTTCCCACCCTGACAGGGTCGGGAGGCACAGAGAAACGCAGGCTTGGCAGAGAAGGGTATCTGAAGGCTCGGACTGTACCGATGAACCAGGATCCATGCTGGGCACCAGACCGAGGTGTTAGCACATGATCATCTCGCTTCTCATGGAGGCAAATGGAAGGCAGTGTTTTCAGATGTCAGCTGACATCATGGCCACATCTCTTAGTCAGTTTTAGGGTATGCAGGGAGGGTGAGCCCATGGACAGGAGGTGAAGGCTGGATGTGTTTAGAAATGTGCTTACTTTTTATTGCTTGCTTTATAACTCATTCTCTGGATAAAATCCTCCCACACTGGCGACCAGAGAAGGGATTAAATTCCTAGGAAGAGAGAGACGCAGGATTGACTTCAGTTTGAATTTGCTTCAGTTTGCTTTCTTTCTGTTCTCTTGCAGCTCACGTCCAGGTTTATTCAGAGATCTTAGCAGAGGCGGGGAAGCGGCCTCTCCTGCTTGTACGTGCCTGATAAGGGTGATGTACATCGGAAAATATGTCCATTTTTCTTAGGCTCCACACGCTGTTTGTAAAATTGTTTTCTTTATATTTTCTGATTATATGAACTGTTATGCACTCATTGTTTATAACAAATGTGCTTCAAAATAATAGCTAGTGGAGGAATAATTCTGCCACCTGCTTTCACTCTTTTGGACACTTCTTTCCGGGCCTCTCTATGCTCCATCTTTTCATTGGTGCCTAAGAGATCTTTGATGTTTGCCTGGCTTCAGTACCACCTCTATGTAAATAATTCCAAAACGTCTATTTTCAGTGTCACAGAGGCTCGATGCACTAGCCCCTTATCTTCTTAGCAGCAATTTTGACATCTTTACTGGTGTGGCCATGTTCACCTTTGATTTCTGAATACTTACAACTGAGCGTCTGGGTTTCCGGTCCAGACAGAATAGCATTGACTCATCTCTGCTCATCTCTACGAGCACAACTGTAAACTCTGGAAATGACACAGACACAACCATAGGAGAACCCCAAAGGAGAAAGAGGAGAGCAGCCTGGGCCCAGACTCAGGACCGTGGCTGAAGGAGCAGCACAGAGCAGGGTCTTATGGCCCCACCCGACAGGAGGAGACAGCTCAGGACTGGTGTCGCCACCCCTGACCAATAAGAGAAAGAGGCCCAGCAGGCTCATTTCTCCCGGGATGACACCAGGTCAGCCAGCAGTGCCTGCAGGGGCACCGGCGAGGAGCCTGCATGTGACTAGAGGTGGAGGAAGGGTTGGCTTTGCACTGGGACTGCAGCACCCCGCCCCCATCCCCTAGTACAGGCATCAGCTGACAAGATTCCAACACACATTCTTTGTTCCCGTAGGAAATAGATTCCCTTTTCCCTCCTACAGGCACCAGGGTCAGGAGAACATCACAGGGAGGAGGCACTACAACAAGTTCCTGGCTTGGGAAATGCTCCTCAAGCCTAAGGGCTGCAGTTCCTTTCACAGTCTACACACACCAGGTGGCAGGGCAGCCAGTGAGCAAGGATGCAGCCACAACAAGCAACTGCCCAGGGAAATGCGGTCTGCCACTCAGAAACTGAGCTCCTTTCTCTTCTAAGGAAAAGCCAGGGCACAGCAGCTGAGGTTACAGAAAGGGGCCTGAGAAATGTCCTTTGTCCCAGAAGTCCTCACATTCCGTTCCTTCATCCAGAGACCTGTGATTTCCAGCCTAGGGACACACCTTCTGCACCCTTGGCCAGCACCAGCAGGGCTCGGGGGCCACCACTGGCACCAGGTAACCAAGTAGATCAAAATAATACCACAAAGACTGAATGTAAACTGCCATGGCAGCCACGGCCCACAGAGTTGCCCAGAACCTGCACGCTAAACCTAAACAGGGTGACTGCTGGATAAAATGGAGGACTTGGGTGGGACCCAGACACTCCTAACAAAACAGACAAGATGTCCAGGATCCAACTGAACTCACCTGTCAAAGAACCAAGAAACATCACCAGCTGAACGAGAAAACATGATCAACAGATGCCAACACTGAGCTGAATCAGATGTTGAAATCATCTGGCAAGAATTTTAAAGTACCCATCATAATAATACTTCAGCGTGAAATTCCAAATCCTTTTGACACAAATGAAAAATAAGAATAGAAGTTATAGAAATGAAGAAAGAGGAGTTACAAGTGGATATTGTAAAAATGAAAAATACAGTAACCACCATGAAAAAAACACACTGAAGGGGCTCAATAGCAGGGTAGAAATGACAGAGGACAGAATCTGTGAACTGAGTGGCAGAGCAGTAGAATTTGCTTAATCAGAATAAAGGAGAGAAAACACATTAAAAAAAATATGAGGAAAGCCTCAGGAACCTGAGGGAAATGAGGAAAAGTCCAACTTTCATATATAGGAGTTTCTGAAGGAGAGGAGAAAGAGAGTGGAGCTGAAAAAGTATTCAAAGAAATAATAGGTGCCAGCTTCCCAAATGTCAAAGGTGAGAAACAGAAACCTACATTTTCAAAGAGCTGAGCAAAACTGAAATAGGGAAAACCCATGGAATCCATGCCAATACACATCATAGTTAACTGTCTGAAAACTAAAGATAAAAAAAATCTCGAAAATGCCAGAGAAACATGACTCATTACCTACAGGGGAACACCAGTGTGAGTGATAGCAGATTTCTTATCTGAAAACATGGAGGCCAGAAAGGAGTGGCACAACCTTCTATAAGTGCTGAAAGAACTAAGAACTACACATTCTATATCTGGCAAAACATCCTTTAGGAAATAGGAGAGTTAGAAAATTAAGAACATTTGTTGCTAGCAAACCAGCCTTTAGAGATGGAATAGATGAGAAAATGATATTCAGGAATGTTCAGAATGTCAGAAAGAAAAGAATTTTTGATGCTTCTTCTTCTTCTTCTTCTTCTTCTTCTTATTTTTGAGACAGAGTTTCACCCTTGTCGCCCAGGCTGGAGTGCAATGGCGTGATCTCAGCTCACTGCAACCTCCTCCTCTCAAGTTCAAGGAATTCTCTTGCCTCAGCTAGGATTACAGGCACCTGCCACCATGCCAGGCTAATTTTTGTATTTTAGTAGAGACTGGGTTTTACTATGTTGGCCAGGCTGGTCTCAAACTCCTGACCTCTGGTGATCTGCCTGCCTCGACCTCCCACTGGGATTATAAGCATGAGTCACCGCACCTGGCTGATGCTTCCTATTATGACTTCCCAAATCACACTTGATCAGTGAGGCAAGATTTATAAAACCATCTGATGTGGTGCTCTTAGGAAAAGTGGGAGAGTAAAGGGACATAAATGGAAGTATGGTTTCTACACCACACTGGATTTGGTAAAATGTTGATGCCAACAGACTGTGATAATTTATGTATACATATTATAATTACCTACAGCAACCACTAAGGAAAATATGCAAAACAATATTCTAGAAATCACTATGAAGAAATCAAGATGAAATTGATAAATTGGACTTTATCAAAATTAAAACATTTTCTCCATGAAAGATTTTGTGAAAAGCATGAAAAGACAGGCTGACAACATGGAGAAAATATTTGAAAACTACGTATCCAACAAAGGATTAGTATCTAGACTACAAAAAGAGCTGTCAAAGCTCAACAGTAAAAAAAAAAAAAAAAAAAAAAAAATCAATTCAACATTAGTAAAAGACACAAACAGACCATTTTGATGGAAAGAGTATGTAGATGGAAAATGAGCACATGACAAGATGTTCAACATCACTAGCTATTGTGGAAATTAAAACTGCAATCAGGTATCATTATAAATTTATTAGAATGGCTAGAATAAAAAATTGTGACAATACCAAATACTGACAATGATGTGGATAAACAGGATCACTCACACATTGCTGATGGAATGTAAAATGACATAGCCACTTTGAAAAACAGCTTTGTAGTTTCCTGTAAAACTGAACATGCATGTAACTATCAAAAAATTCAACAACTGTCGCCTTGGGCATTTATCCCAAATAAATGAAAACATATGTGTATGCAAAATATGTAACTGACTATTATAGCAACTTTAATTGTGTAATCCCAAATAGAAAATGACCTAGATATCCTTCGATGGATGATGATTAAACAAACTGTGGTACATCCATACCATGAACTGCTACCCAGCAATAAAAGGGAATGAAGTATTGATACACCAAACAACTTGGGTGAATCTCCAAGGAATTAGTCTGAGTGAAACAAGCCAATTTCAACAGGTTACATAATGTATGCTTTTATTTCTGTACAATCTCAAAATGACAAACTCACAGGATGAAATACAGAGTAGTGATTGCTACAGGCCAGGCATGAGGGCAGATGGTGAGGGAAGTGGGGTGTGCAGACAAAACAGCAACAGGTGGGCTCCTTGGGCAATGGCACGATTCCATAGCTTGGCTGTGTCAGTGTCAGTACATGGTTGTGATATTGTACTAGAATTTTTCAAGATGTTACTATTGGAAAAAACCAGGTAAAATGTACACTGGATCTTTCTGTATTATTTTTATACCTGCATGTCAATTTAAAATTATGTCTTTTTTTTTAAAAAAAAAAGCTAAATCCAAATTTAACCTCAATTTAATGAAATTAAGAACTCAAAAAGGTTCTAATACTAGGGAACATCTGGCTATATTGACATCTTCTGTTTAATTGGAATGCTTGTTAGTTTTTAGGATGGTAGTATGTAACAACAAATTAAGACACAATTGCAATTTAGAAAGCTACATTTTAAAAATAATTTTTATCTACAGTGAGGGTGGCTGGTATAATAAAAATGGAAATTATTCTGTTTTAGGATTTGAATTTCATTTTCACTTGAGAAATGTTTAAAGTAAAATAGAAAAACATAATTAATTTGATTTGGAAAGTATGTATCTTTTCAGTAAGAGCTGTGCCAATTAAAACATGAGTAAAGTTTCATTTGAAAGATTTTTTTTTTCCATTTTTGCCCCATGACATTTAATTGAAAGCAAAATAAACAATGTGTGGCAACCACATGCTATTAAATGTGCGATTTCATTAAGCAATATGTGAGGGAAGAAATTGGCTAGTTGACAATAAACTGAGGTAACATTCAGGATGCTTTTGTTTTTAAACAGAAACAGAACGCTTAACATGATCACTGAAATGGTAGAGTTTGATTGGCATTTGAGGTCAAAGCTTAGCTGTTTGTTCTTTCCACTTCATTGCCATTGCTTGGTTAATGGAGATGGAGTAGAGGGTGGACTTCTTCCTCAAACCAGTGGCTTTGTTGGATAGCACAAGGAGTTGGTCAAGAATATCAGCTGCCACACAGTCTTCAGTCCTGCTGATGAGCAGACAGGCATACCACTTTTACTCAAATACCTAGCATTTCAATGCTCATTTAAATAATTCAGACTATACACATGTCTTAGCAGATTTTCCTCTTCCAGCCAACAATTATTTCGAAGGCCATTGCAGCACTGATTTAGAAGAACAGGCTGGATGTATCAGCTAATGGATTTTTATTCTAAACTGAGCAGTTAGCATATTAATCACACTTCAAACAGCAGAGTTGTGATGCTGCTACCCCTGTGACTGTCACGCTCAATGTGGGGAACTCAACTGCACAAGGAGAACAATTCATAAGGAACCGTGTGTAAATTCAACTTGGCAAGTCTTGCTGCATTAACTAGGGCAGCACCAAAGAAAGTTTCATAACTTACCAGGCAAGTTTTAAGAATTTTAAAAAAAGAACAGTTAAGATACATTGCACAAATCTTGACAGCGTAATGTAAATATTATCTTTTAATAATTTGGGATTTATTCTCTTTATCTCCACTCCCAAATGTACAACCCTTGGACCAAAATCAGTTAAACCTTCAAAAAAGACAAATAAGCTAAAAATAATACGTAGTGAGGTGATCTATAATTATATGCATCAAAGGAATTTTTCTTGAGTTTTTAGTATGCGTTGACATTGAAATAAAGGAGAAGGATCACCTTAAAAAGTAACTTTCAAGTTTAGACTCAGCTTGCCTATCACCTTTTCTATTAAGGATTGGTTCCTAATTTTTTTTTTAGAAGAAAAGCATTTAACTTTTAACGATAAAGAATATTTTCAAATACTTTAGGCCTCTATGAGTTTTCATCATGGTGCCTCTCAGATCCACTATTTCTATCACTTGACTTACTTCCCTTAGTATAATAATGTGAAATCGTGGGTTTGGAAGGCACTATGATGGAAACTTATAGAGAGGCTTTAAGTAGCTGCACATTCTCTCACCCTTCACTCAATTCACTCACTGACTCTCTCAGAACAACCTCCTTTCCTGCAAGTTCCATTCATGGTAAGTGCCCTGTACAGGTGTACCATCCTTTTTCTTTTATCCTGTATTTTTACTGCACTTTTTCTAGGTTTAGATATGTTCAGATACACAAATACTTACTTTGTGTTACAGTTGCCTGCAATGTAGCCTAGGAGCAAGAGGCTATACCATAGCCTAGGAATGTGGTAGGTTGTGCCATCTGGGTTTGTGCGTACGCTCTGTGATGTTCACACAATGATGAAATCGCCTAACGACATGGTTCTCAGAACACATCCCTGCCATTAAGCCACGTGTGACTGTGTTTTAATGACTGCTATAGAGAGACCTAAGGACAAAGACCAAGGTGCTTTGTCCATAATCACTTGCTGTATTTGGGAAGCAGTCATGCGTTTGAAACTATGAATCAATAATTAGGAGCAAACAGAAGTCCCAAGACCAACTTTGATATTTGCCATTGGGCACACACTGACTTTACACATAAAGCATTCAGCATGTGGCCTTGGCCTGGCGTCGGGGGTCTGCGAGTGCTCCTGCCAGAGCCAGCCTGCAGGAGGCACATCCCACATACAGAGGACAAGGCGGCCCATCGCAGAGGCCCTTCACACAACTGGATCTGAAGAGGGTGGAAACGTTGTTGGCAGAACTGAGGTATATTGCAATGAATGCTACTTTTCCTTTCTACCTACCTATCCTTCCAAAGGGAGATTGCTAGGGAGATTGGAGAATGGATCCTGAAACCTCACAGGGCATCCAGGGCCCTTCCAGCAGCAGGTGCCTGTGAATGGGCTGGGTAGGACCCTGGGGAGGGTCAGAGCCTAGGGGCCTGGGGAGGGCGTGCCTCTCTGAAACACTGTAGAAGCCAAATGATATGGCTACCAGCAGTATTTGGTTCTCATGCTACCATACTTTGATCCCTGTCTTAAGAAATAATGAAACAGAGAATAGCCCCCATTTTCTTACCTTTAGGAGGCAGCCCTATGCAAGCACTTACAGGATCTCATTGCATCTTAACAGACTCCTATGAATTAAACACTATAATCTCCCTTTTACAGATGAGGAGATTAAGGCTCAGAGATAAGTAACTGACCTAAGATTATACATAAGTAATTGGCAAAGAAGAGCCTGTTCAGCTTTGCCTCACAATTCTGGGTTCTTAGCATTCTGTTTTGCTGCCTCCAGTACAAAAATCCATGCAATGCGGGTGGCCTGGAGGGCAGCCATTGGGGAGCTGAGCCAAGCACAGATAACACCGTCCTGCAGGTGTGGACTTTCGTCTGAAGAAGGCAGTCTCAGCAGGAGAGGCTAGGTCTTTAGGACCAGGGCTGCACGACACAAAACACCCACCTCCAGCAGGGCTGCCTGGAAGTCATTCAAGCATTTATTTATTAGGATCTTACTCACAGCCGAAGCTGGCTAAGATGTCTCTCCCTCAGTGCTGCCTGTCCCCGGCCCCACTACCACCTGGCCTTGATCTCCATACCGAAATGGCCTGGACTGCTCTTGGGGCATTTGCCAATGTTGACCTCGCATTGTGCTTATTCTGTGCTTTTGTAATATGTAGCAGTTACAGTCTAACAGAACCAGTATCTTAGCTCTGTCATTTGCTCAGGGTGTGAGTTTGGATGTTGCCTTAAATGTATTAAATCTGAACGTTCCTATACCAGGTGGGCATAATAATATCTCCCACCCTCTTTGATTGTTACAAGGATTTAATGGGATGGTACATATAAGTACTAGATGCAGAATTGGCACCTAGTAAGCTCTGGAAAAGAGGTTTGTGTAATCTTTGCTAATCATAATAAGTATTATTGATTTTACTTCACAGCACATTCTAAAAAAAAAAGAATCAGCTTAATATAGAACCTAGCAGCACCTGTTTCATTTAGTAAATAAAAGAAAATAAACCTGCCGGGCGTGGTGGCTCACACCTGTAATCCCAGCACTTTGGGAGGCTTAGGTGGGTGGATCACCTGAGGTCAGGAGTTCGAGACCAGCCTGACCTACATGGAGAAACCCCGTCTCTACCAAAAATACAAAAATTAGCCAGGCGTGGTGGCTCACGCTTGTAATCCCAGCTACTCGGAAGGCTGAGGCAGGAAAATCACTTGAGCCTGGGAAGCAGAGGTTGCAGTGAGCCGAGATCCTGCAACTATACTCCAGCCTGGGTGACAAGTGAGACTCTGTCTCAAAAAAAAAAAAAAAAAGAGAAAGAAAAGAAAAGAAACCTAATGCATTTTAAGTACCTCACTGAAGAATGGCAGGAGACATAAACACTACTAATATGACTAATTCTTGTTTTTACCCATGTATTCAATTAGTGTTGCATTGAGACTCATATGTTATGTTAGCCACTGTCATGGTCTCTGCAGATTCAGCAATATGTCTTGGAGCTTACCATTTCTCATTTAGGCAGAGATTTCAAAAAATAAAGATTTATATTTAAAATACATACCTATTCTATTTTTGACCACTAGTTTCAAGTAATGTCCTTGGAAGTGGGTTTCAGAATAGCCTGTGGGCAACTAGAGTGGTCAAAGAATACTTTTGTCTACAGAAAATTTTATAATCATTTAATTAGAGTACCCTATAGTTCCAGATAAACAGATGACATTATTTTCTGGTGTGCTTCTATCAGACGAGGGAGTGTTGAAAATGTGGGCTTCCAAAGGGGAATTGTGCTGCTCCCAAATAACATCAGAATCGTGTGACTGGAGGAGGGGTCATGGGTGTAGGGGAGCAGCCAACATTGATGGCCACCTCCCCCGGAAGCAGCCAAGCCCAGCCCTGGAGTCAAGGTGGACCTCAATGATAAGCTGGTGAACACATGAAGAAGGCTGCATGCTGTTTATAACAATGTTCATAACATTCTTGAAATGACAAAATTACAGAGATGGGAGGACTGCGAGACTGCTTTATTTGAGGCTCTATTGTTTGGTGCAAATACATTGAAGATCATTATGTGTACGGGAGGATTGATCCTCTTACCAGTGTATTAGTTTCCTAGGGCTGCACAACAAATTTTCATAAACTGAGTGGCTAAAAAGATCAGAAACGTTTTCTTCCAAAGTTCTGAAAGTTCGAAGTATGAAATCAGAATGTTGGCAAGGCCGTGCTCCCTCTGAGGGCTCTAAGAGAGAATTCTTCCTTGCCTTCCTCGGCTTCAGATGGGTGATGGGTCCCTGCTGGTCCTGGGCTTGTGCATGCATCACTCCAGTCTCTGTCTTCCTCGTCACATTTTGTCTGTGTCCAGATTCTCTTTCTACAAGGACACCAGTCATTGGATTAGATCCTATGCAAATCCGGAAAGATCACATCTTAACTTGATTACCTCTGTAAAGATCCTACTTCCAAATAAGGTCGCAGTCACTGGTAGCAGGCATTAGGACCTCAACATATGTTTTTGAGGGGGATAATTCAATCCCCAATGACCAGTATATCATGCCTGTCTTTCCTCTGGTAATTTTCTTTTTCTGAAGAATACTTTATAATATGAATAATACTCTATTAGATGTTAATATAGCCACTTCTGCTTTTTAAAAATGCTGCATGGCACATATATTTCTTTAACTTTCCTCATCCTTTAACTTTCAATCTGCCTGTGTCATTGTATTTGAAGTGAATTTTTGGGAGACAGGATATTATTGAATAGTATTTCTTTTTATCATTTCTTGCAAATCTCCATCTTTTGATTGGTTATTTAAGACTGTTTACATTGAAGATCATTGTTGTGCCACTTCATTATTCAAGTGTGTCACTTCATTTATTGTTTTCTGCTGGTTTCCTCTTTCTCATTCCTTGGTTTCTATTTTCTTGCTTTCTTATGGGTTATGTGAACACTTTTAAGATTCCACCTTGGTTTATTTATAGAGTTCCTGAATATAACCCATCTTATATTTTAGTAGTAGTTGCTTTAGGTACTACAATTTGCCTACACAATTAATCACTGCTACTGGTATTGAGCTTTTATAACTGATTGAAGGGTAGAACCCAATCTTCCATATAGGTCTTACTCACTACCCTCTCTGCTTTAAAATGCAATTGCTAAGTATTTCTTCTGTGTACACACTTGCCCCACATCAAACGGTGTTATATATTTTGCCTTAGCCATCAAATAAATTTAGGAAACCCATGAGAAAGAAAGTCTGTTATATTTACTGCTATTTTATTATCTCCATTGTCTTTCTTTCCTCTCCGAGGTTCACAGCATTCCTACACCATTTCTTCCCTCTGTGAGGGAACGTCCTTCATCCCAGCTTCAAGGGCTATCTTGCTGGCAGCAGATGCTCTGAGTTTCCCTTTGCTAGAGGATGTCTTTACTCATGAAGGGTATTTCAACTGGATATTAAATTCATGGTTTACATTTTTTTATCACTTAAAAAATGTTGTGCTAATTCCTTCTGGCCTCCATGTAAGTCATCTCTCTCTGGCTGCCATCAACATTTTTTTCTTTGTCTTTAGTTTTCAGAAATTTGGTTGTGATGTGTATTGGCATAGATTTCCACAGATTTATCCTATTTAGGATTTGTTCACTTAAATCTTTTGGAAGATTTAAGTGTCTGTCTCCCACCTTTGGTATTTGGAAAGCTTTTACCTATTATTTCTTTGAATACATTTTCAGCTCCACTCTCTTTCTCCTCTCCATTAGAAACTCCTATAATATGAAAGTTGGACTTTTTCTGTTTTTTCCTCTGGTTCCTGAGACTCCAATTTCTTTTCTGTCCATTTTCTCTCCTTTGTTTTGATTAGGCAAATTCTACTGATCTGCCATTCAGTTCACTGTTTCTATCATCTGTTATCTCCATGCTGCTATTGAGCCCATCCAGTGTGTTTATATTTTGGTTGTTATATTTTCAACTTTATAATTTCACTTATAACTCCTCTTTCTTTGCTTCTGTAAATTCTCTCTTTTTTTCCTTTTTTTTTTTTTTTTTTTCTGAGACAAGGTCTTGCTCTGTTGCCCAGGCTGGAGTGCAGTGGTGCAATCACAGCTCACTGCAACCTCAGTCTCCTAGGCTCAGGTGATCCTCCTAATCAGCCTCCTGAGTAGCTGGGACCACAGGCATATGGGACCACAGACATGTGATACCACACCCAGCTAATTTTGTAATTTTGTAGGGATGGCATCTTGCCGTGTTGCCCAGGTTGGTCTTGAACTCCTGGGCTCAAATGGTCCTCCTGCTTCAGCCTCCCACAGTGCTGGGATTATAAGTATGATGACTGCACCTGGCCTACTTCTGTCATTTCTATTTTTCATTTGTGTCAAAAGGATTTGGAATTTCATGCTGAAGGATTATTATTATAGGCACCTTAAAATTCCTATCAGATGATTTCAACATCTGATTCAGTTCAATGCTGGCATCTGTTGATCATGTTTTCTCTCTCAGCTGGTGATGTTTCTTGGTTCTTTGACAGGTGAGTTCTGGTTGTATCATGGACATTTTGTCTATTTCATTAGAACGTCTAGGTCCCACCCAAATCCTCCATTTTATCCAGCAGTTACCCTGTTTAGGCTTAGCACGCAGGTCCTGAGCAATTTTGTGGGCTGTGGCTGCTATGACAGTTTATATTCAGTCTTTGCAGTGTTGTTTTGATCTGCTTGGTTGTCTGGTGCCACTGGTGGTGCACTGATTTCTGCTGGTGGTGGCTAAGGGTGCTGGGAAGCAGGGCCCTCTGGACTGGGGAAGGGAGTATCAGGCCCTCAGGCCCACCCCAGGGGCAGGCAGCTGTGGACTGTCAATTATGGTCCCCAGCTGCCCCCCTCCACCACATGACGTCTCCTTGGTGCTGGGCAGAGGTGGAGGCTCTGCTGGCTGCTGGGTCCTGCACACTCCCTGGTGGGCAGTGGAAGATTAGCTCCCTGCTCAGTCCTGCTGGCACTATCCCAGTAGGGGAACTAGGAGCAGAAGAGGAGGTGGGAGTTCAAATCTCCTCTTGACCAGCTGATATGGCTTGGCTGTGTGTCCTCACCCAAATCTCATCTTGTAGTTCCCATAATTCCCACATGTTATGGGAGGGACCTGGTGGGAGATTACTGAATCATGGGTGTGGGTCTTTCCCGTGCTGTTCTTGTGATAGTGAGACACATGAGATCTGATGGTTTTTAAAACAGAAATTTGTTTGCACAAGCTCTCTCTTTGCCTGCTGCCATTCAAGTAAGATATGACTTGCTCCTCCTGCCTTCAGCCATGATTGTGAGGCTTCCCCAGCTATGTGGAACTGTAAGTTCAATAAATTTCTTTCTTTTGTAAATTGCCCAGTCTCGGGTGTGTCTTTATCAGCAGTGTGGAAATGGACTAATACACCAGCTGAGAAGATACAGAGTGGGGGTGGGGTAGAAGCAGAAAGGGGAGTGTGGTTTTCCATTGGAGCTTGGCTGGAGTAAGTCAGGTATTACCAATGAGATTTTCTGTTGTTAGGCCACCCTTGTCCTGGCTTTGTGGCCAGAAGGACCAGGCTTTTCCTGGAACTATTTTTGTCTGTCTTGTTGGGAGCTCTGGGTTGTGGGCTTCTAGAGTATCCTGTCCAGGACATATGGAAGCATGAGGAATACCCAGGGGACTCACTGCCATTCACTCCTCAAGTCCCGAGTCCCCCTCACTGTCTTCCTTCTTCCTTTCACCTTTCAGAGTCTCCATGTGCTTGTTTTCCCATTATGTTCAATGCTTTCTAGTTGTAATAGACTAAACAGGGCTAGCCTAGCTAGGAATAGCTGGAAGTCAACTATGGGCCTAATTTTGTCAGTCCCCTTTTACTTTAGATAAGTGGCTGTTCTGAGGCACTATTGTGATGTCATTCAATCAGGTGAGTGATACGTTAGTTCTCAATTTTGGAAGCTTTTGCAATTGTGCCAGATCTATAGTTGATTGGGGGAGTGGAACGGGGAAACCATTTGTCCACTTGTCTTTATGTGGGTGAAGAACATGCTTTCTCTTTGTGAAGTGCCAGCTGAAGGTGAGATTTTATAAGCCAAGGTAAACATAACCCCAACCACAGAATGAAAAACTCAGGCAAAACAAGGTTGTCATAGTTTTATGGATAAGTTGCAGCTGGCAAAATGTTAGTTAGGATGAAGATACATAAGAAACAGTGGCCGGGCGCGGTGGCTCATGCCTGTGATCCCAGCACTTTGGGAGGCCGAGGCGGGCGGATCACGAGGTCAGGAGATTGAGACCATCCTGGCTAACACGGTGAAACCCCGTCTCTACTAAAAATACAAAAAAATCAGCCGGGTGTGATGGCGGGTGCCTGTAGTCCCAGCTGCTGGGGAGGCTGAGGCAGGAGAATGGTGTGAACATGGGAGGCGGAGCTTGCAGTGAGCCAAGATTGTGCCACTGCACTCCAGCCTGGGTGACAGAACAAGACTCCGTCTCAAAAAAAAAAAAAAAGAAAAGAAAAGAAACAGGGACTTTCGGCTTGGGCATTACCTAATGATTAAACAGTACTAAGTTTTGTTGAGTGAAAGGGAACATTCAAACTCTGCCCTTTGGTATTAAGTCTGTCAAACTGGTTACCAGCAGCTCCAAGCCACTTAAGACTTAGCAAGAACAACAGAAACATTTACATATGATCCCTCTCATAATTACACATTGCAATGCTTTGGTGTAAATGGAAAAAAAAAAAGTAAAATTACTGAGCACATAGAGCTAGTGCCCTTAATCTAGCTGCTACTCCCTTCCAATGGTTACCAGTTGATAGTCCTCTTTAGGGAGGTAGGTCATCTCACAGGAGTCCCTTTTTGCTTGAGAACCAGCCAGTGGCAGCTGACACATTTCTCCTCAGGAGGAAAACTGAAGGAAAAAGAGGACACAGGTGTGGTGACAGAATGACACACATCATGCTTGTTGGGAATTTTCTTACCCTGCCTCCACTTCCAGCACCTTTTCCTATTAAGGTCTTCAGGGATGTTCTTCAGCGCCTCACGCTGGATTTTGCAGAGTCTCAGAACATGAAGGAGGTTCGGAGGCAGCTGCTGCTCTGAAAGACAGAGAAATTGGGCATGCACAACCTGGGCTTGGTAATTTAAACCAAACTCAAGCTTTTTTCAGATCCTTAGGTCGAATACTGCCTCTACTAAAAGTTTGATTTTCCATATTATTTTATATGTGTGTATGAAAAGAGACCAACCTTATTATATTCACTTTTGATATCACCTAAAAGCCTATTGAACTTTAAAATACCATATAAGCAAGTAACCAAGAACATATTCATAACATTGTCAGCATTGCTCTGATCTATTTAGCATCTACTGTATTCTTGCAGCTTAACATAAAAGTAGCACACTCTTGGAAAGTCTGTCCCTGAAAACCTCATGCAGGCCAGCTTCATATACTGTTCTCCATCACAGTCCCTCATTCAGTTTCTTCCTAGCACTTACCTTCATCATCTGAACTTATGTTTTTATTTATTTTTGTCTTTACATTTCTAGTACGTGGCTTCTGCAACTAGGATGTAAGTGCTGTGAGTGTAGGGACATCATTTATCTTTTAACTGCTGTCCCACTGTGCTTCGACCAGTGCCTAACTACAGGAAAACTCAACAGTAATTGTTGTTAAATCAATCAATTCATCAATTCACCAACATACACTGCAAGGTTATATTATCCTCATTGAATATATTAAAATACCGAAGCTCTCAGAAGTGTGGACATTCTGAGGGCTCTTGTCATCTTGAGAAGCTGTTGTGCAAAAGCCAAAGACAGGGTGGATTACTTACACATTAGCACTGAATAACAAATACGTGCATATTTGTGTAAAATGTTAACTATTTCCCTGTGCTCCTCATGTGTTCCACTTATATATTATTGTCCCTGATACAGTCTCAAAGCCCAAAGTTTTGAACTTTGCAACCAAATTATCCTATTTCTTATCCAGTCTTGATGTCAGCAGTTTGAAGATCCATAGGAAACAGGGACTTTCAGCAGGAAGTCCTCTAGCCATGCACTGGTCTTCCCTGAAGATTCTATCCCCTGGCTTACATCAGTGATCATTGCCTTTTACCTGAGATATGGCTTCCTTGGCTTTCTGGAAAATGTTTGTTGTAGACTGTATTTTCCAGTGGTGCTCACAGTAATATTTCCCATCTTATAGGCTCCTTTACAATGTGACCTTGGCATTCTTTCCATGGAGAATGAGATCTCCCTATGTTCCTCCTGTGAATCTGGGCAAGGTTTAGGTTGTTCTGACTATAGCATATGGTTGAAGTGGCACCAAGTGAGTTTTTAGGATAGATCATAGAAGGCCGTGCAGTTGAATCCTAGGCATTGAAATAATGAAAGAAAGAAATATGAAAACATGGGCATTGCCCCAGGGTACTTCCTTGTAGTTTGCTTCTGCATACTTATTCCCCTGACATAAAGCTGTTATTACTACTATGGGAATGACCACTCTGTTCTGTTAAATTAAATTAAATTAAATTAAATTAAATTAAATTAAATGTAGATGGAACATTTGACAGGTAGCCAGAATCAAGTGCTTTCTTGCAATACCACATGTTTATAGAGTCTGCAGAAGGATACTCCAGATGAGGGACAGTGCAAAACTATTTCTAAGAATATGCGGAAGATAAGTCATGACAGAGAAAGCCTCTTTCTCTTAGTTCTCTCTTTTTCTCTCATTTTCCATCTCCTCTTCTCTCCTTTTTCCCCTCTTTTCCAATATTGATGGTCCATTCTGTGCTTCCACTTTGATCTTAATTGCAATAAAAATGCATTTTTCTTATTTTCTCTGCTTTCTTCTGCGTACTCTTTAATCTTAAATACAGGTGTACCTCAGAGATATTGTGGGTTAAGTTCCAGACCATGACAATAAAGTGAATATTACAATAAAATGCATCACACAATTTTTTGGTTTCCAGAAGCAAATAAAAGTTATGCTTCCACTCTACTATAGACTATTAAGTGTGCAGCTGTACCATGTCTAAAAACTATATATACCTAATTAAAAACACTTTATTGCTAAAAAATGATAACAACCATCTGAGCCTTCAGTAAGTTGTCATCTTTTTGCTGGTGGAGGGTCTTGCCTCAATGTTGATGGCTGCTGATTGGTCACAGTAGGGGTTGCTGAAGTTTGGGATGGCTATGACAATTTCTTTTAAAAAGACAACAATAAAGTTTGATGCAACTGGAGTCATTTCTCTCAAACCCTGCTTCTGCTTTATCAACTAAGTTTATGAAATATTCTAAATCCTCTGTTGTCTTTTCAGCAGTGTTCACTGCATCTTCACCCAGAATAGCTTCCCTCTCAAGAAACCACTTTATTTGCTTATCCATTCAAGTTTCATCACAAGATTGCAGCAATATGTGTGTGTGTGTGTGTGTGTGTGTCTGTGTGTATGTGTGTGTGTTTATGTATAGGCTGTAAGCTGTGTTTATTATAAATCCCCTTCCAATACACTGTGCTAGGTAATCTCGGTGGGCTGGTCGTGAACACCACGAGGTCGGTGTGAATGTCAGAACTTAGTCTGGAGCTTAGCAGTGCCGTATACGTTACTATATAAGTGGTACTGCTGAACTTCAAACTAAGTTCCAACTACAATGAATGACCACTTTCTTCATCCTGCTTAGGCATTTTCATTGACTAATACTTTGCACAACTATTGATTTAGTGAGGCCAGTTTTTAATGACCGTGAGCAAAGCACAGATTAGAGTAGAATCTGAATGTCTGCCTCCCGGCCTTGTCCATATAGCAGAATGTCACTCTCTTGCTAACCCCCGTATCCGTCTTATCTTCTGGCTCTTGGATCGCAGTTTTGGTTCTGTTGCCATTATCATATCTCAAGTGTCTCCCTTGGGATCATCTGCCATTGGGATCCTCTGCTCTGGCTGAACAGTCTGTCCTCGTGCCCTCTCCTCAGAGATGCCCTTTAGTGCTACTACACCCTGGGTGGGGTTCCCTGCCCTGCATCCTCTCCTGACTCACTGGTTTCACCTCTGTTCTTCTGTTTTTTCACTTTTTTCCAGCTTCTCTATCTTATCCTAATGTAGCTTTGCTCACCAGTTTAAAACTAATTCAGAAAGTAATGTTCCCTGGGATACTGAAACAAATACACAAAAGGACTTTATGAAATACCCATTAAAAAGTAGCAACTATTTCTCCAATTCAAGCATAGTTCATTGAGCTATGAATGAACATGATCATAAGTCACGTCATGATCTATGACTTATATAACTTATGTTGTTACTAGTAGAAAGCTATCAATTTGAAATTTCCTAGAAAATATTATTTCATTTGACTTATCATTACCCAGCAACACATAAACTTCAAATTATAGGCCTATTCACTCTACAAAATTGCCATGTCACATCTATGGCCAATGGCTGAAAACAGCTCTCAGATTTCCTGCAGTAATTTTAATTTTAACTTCTTAGCATTTGTGAAGCATATTTGCTTTAATCATTTGATGTGAAAACTGGGAGAAGAGCTACCACAGCAAGAATTCGACATTGCATCTGCCCTTCACAGAGCTTTTTCCACCAGAGATGCGGCATAAACATATCTGGGTGAGCAAAATATATCAGAGCTTTTCCTGTAAATATGTGTCTCTCACAGGTGGAAATACAAACAATAAATCAAGCTTTGAAAAGAGTTGTAATTACTAGTAAAGAAGCATGTCAAGCTCATTCCTTACTTAGTAGTATTTACTTCCACTTGTTTCCACAGCCAAGTAGAAACTCCAGTTGTTAAAGGAATGATGCTAAGGACACTCATAAATTCTCACAGCATGACAGTACATTGTGAGTAGTCACATGTCTTATTGGCTAGTGGTTTCCTAGGAAATATGCTTTGTCTTCATTTTATAAGGTAAAAAGAACACAGGAGAGTGCATTCTGGGGCCCTCAGGGCTGGTGGATCTTTGGTGCTTTGGGGTTGCATAGGGCCTCAACAAGGAGAAACAAGTGTCCATTCTGTCATCACAGGTGGTATCACGATCTGTCTGTGCAGACAGAATTGTGAGTTTCTGGTTCTGGGGATTCTAGTAGAGAACCATGACATTATGCAGTGAGCGGTGCAGTCTTCTGGCATCTCCGGCAGCATAGAGTGTTTCCACACCTTCTCAGCTTCCAACTCTAGACTGCTTATTTCTGTGAAAGGCTTCTGCATTTGAATGGCCTTATTTGCCCTCCTGCTTGCAGGTTGTCAATCTATTTCCCCTTCCCCAATGCCGTGAACTTGAACCACTGGAATTTTTTGTGATGGTTCACAAACATTTGGAACCCATGTAATGTTGATTGGTTTGGAGAAGTTTCCATTGCTCTTCCTGAAGGAGAGGGCAATGGATTCTGCATCATCTAGGATGTACATCCCTAGGGTAATAAAATGCTACCCTGCAGCATACAGTGCCATTAAAAGTAGTCACTAAATATTTGGTGTCGTGTGCAAGTCACTTTATATACATCTCTAATTCTTATGGTAATTTGGCAAAATAGTCATTTTAATGCTTGTCACATAAATTGGAAACAACTTTCAGTGAGATTTAGTTATTTGCTTCCAGCTAATGTGCATCAAAGCCAGAATTCAAACTCATGCATTTCTGACTCTCTCAGCTTTTCTGCTATTTAATAGCCAAATTAGCTTCTCCAGTCTCTCCTCCCATCTTCTCTTTTTCTCCTTTCCTTCAAATCAATGGGCAGATATTTACTGATTGTTAGTGTGACCCAAACACCATGCCAGGCTCTGAGATTAAAAACAGTGCATAAGGTTCCACTTTGTCCCTCAAGAAACTACCACTCTAGCAGGGGAGACAGACATGAAAAATTATATTTTTAATAAAACACATGAGTTTAAGAAGAGAGAAGCACAGAGTACCGTGATGGCTCAAGGAGGATCCAAGATTTTAAAAAATGGCCCAGAGGAGGATGCTGATCAGCAACAGCATGTACACGGACAGAGCCAGGAGCAGAGGGGGACTGGCGGCACAGCAGCCACATGGCAGAGGAGGCAGCAAGTGGAGGAACCTGAGACAGACAGGCCATCTCACCAGCCTGGCTCATGCTGGGCGCAGGGATGCGGGTGCCACACTTACAGTAGGACTCAGGAAAGACATTTTCCTCCTTGTACTTCAGTGTCCTTATCTGTAAAAATGTGACGTAAATAACGGTGCCCAGCTTGGAGGGCTGACATGAAAATTAAGTGGGCTAATACTTGTAACTCACTTAGAAGGGTGCCAGGCACATAGCATTTTATACAGCAACTTTGAGTAAAAACGATCTTGGTGATGTGTGCCAGAGACAAGGTGTAGAAGCTCTGTGGGCCAGGCAAATGTACTGGGTTGGGCCTGGATGAAAGGGAAGCCATTTAAAGGTTTTGCCCAGTGAGTAACGGAATTAATTCTGCCCTATAGAAGATGGCTGGGGCATTGGTGTGGAGGGCGCTTGGAGGACGGTGATGTGGGAGCAGGGCTTGGTGGCCAGCCTTTCCCAGTAGGGACTATGCCCATCATTATTTAATGGATGCTCTTCCCTCTTTGAAAATGCCTAAGTATCCCCACATGGCCAATTTAAAGGAACAGCAAGGATTCGGATATGTACATTTAAATATAGCCTCTTTACCAAAGTCGCATTTTATACTAATGTGGTTTCATGTATTTCTCTGAAGATCTGGAAAAGAATACTGGCCACAAGGCATCATTTGCTCTGTTAGAAACCTCCTGAGGACTTCAGAGTTTACTAGAAAATTCAATTGCATCCAAAATGAGAAAGGAGAAAATTCAGTTATAAAAACTGTTCTTTTACAGTGATAAATCTTAATGGAAAAATATACTCATAGAATACAATTTTATTACTTAAATAAATTACTCTCAAATTAGTTTCATAAGTAAATTATTTCCAAATTAGGCTTCTGACCCTTGTGGGTCTGCAAGCCATTGGTTGCTCAACATTTCTCTCTTAATGGGAACCACTTGGACAAAGAGTTTGACATTACCTACAAAAACCTAGATATTTCTCTTCCTGGCATATGTACCCCCAAAAAATGCATTCTTATGAGCACTGAGAGACTTGTTCAAGAATATTCATACCAATTTTATTCATAACAGTCCCTAATTGGACATAGCTCAGACCTCCATGGATACGTGCCTTGTGGTGTATACACACGCAGTGAGCTCTAAAAAGCACTTTAATCGAACGAACAACGGCTGCATTCAGCAGTAGGATGAGTCACAAACTTAATGTTGAAATCAAGCAGCCAGACACAGGAGAATATATACAGGATGATGCCATTTATATTAAGTTAAAAAAATGGGCCAACTTAACTGGTGTTGTAAGTCTGCATTGCATTTACTTTTGATGAGAAAGGAGGTCACAATGACAGGGCAAAGTACAACAGGAGTTTCTGGGCTCCTAGCATGTGTAGGTTGTGATCTAGGTAGTTATCACAAGAGGTTTTCACTCTGCTGTCTCCCGCTTTCTCGCTCTCTTGCTCTGTCTCTGTCTCTGTCCCAGTCCCAGTCCCCATCCCCATCCCCAAACCCATCCCGTCCCGACCCACATCCCCATATCTTTGTCTATACATGCATTTTCACCCTTCTGCGTTTTTTAAACATAGTTTTAAAGAGATAATATTCTAGTGTTTCTAAGAATATATTTTAAAATTGCAAAAATAAAACCTATATATAAAATGTTAAGCTAGCCAGGCATTGTGGCTCATGCCTGTAATCCCAGCATTTTGGGAAGCTGAGGTGGGAGGATCCCTTGAGTTCAGGAGTTCCAGATCAGCCTGGGCAACATGGCGAAACCCTGTCTCTACACAAAATACAAAAATTAGCAAGGTGTGGTGGCGCATGCCTGTAGTCCTAGTTACTTGGGTGGCTGAGATGGAAGGATCCCTTGAGCCCGGGGAGGTCAAGGCTGCAGAGAGCAGTGATCATGCCCCTGCGTTCCAGCCTGGGGGACAGAGTGAGAACCTGTTTCCAAATAAATAAATAAATAAATAAATAAATAAATAAATAATGTTAGATAGTTGGAAAAAATCAGGCAATTATTGGGCAAAAAGAATCTTTTAATATTTTAGCTCAATATAAATGGTCAGATCTAAAATGGTTATAATACTTTGTAATTACACCAGAACTTTGGAATTGTAATAACACAGCATTAGACTCCCTTCTGTCTTATTTCTTAAGCAATATTCTTTGACTAGAAAGCAAATCTAGTAAATTGCCAGTGACTTCATTCATTTTAAGTAAATGGACTAAAAAATATGAAAACTTGTATTGCTCAGTGCTAAGTCCTACTGCACTCTTTCAATGTGTAAAATGCCTACGTGATATGTGAATGCAGAGATCTGTGGTGTATACACTGTGGTAATAAAGTAAAGGGCTTGTGCTGTGCAAGTATTAATTACATCAGTGATGCATGCTTATCAGCAAGTTTTGGTCTAATGTTATAAAGTTTGTGATCTAAGCCATGTTAATAACATCTAGAAAGGACAGGAGGATATGCATTTTATGTGGCCAGTTTCACAAACAGACACTCACACACAAATGTAATCTCCAAATAAATGCACACATGACTCAGATATGAACATTTGTCAAGGCATGCAAAAATTTACACTGTAAAATAAGCCCATAAAGTTTTTATCCAATCCCTATATGAAAAATGTGAGTTTCACTCTAATGAGCATTTGTGTTTCCTAGACAGACTGGGCTTGTGTGTTCTCAGGGATCCACGTCTTGGACCACAGTTGGTGTTACCAGTTTTTTAAAGTCATTCTGATGGGTGGATAATAGTATGATTGTGTGATTAGTTTTGTTTGGTTTGGTGCTTTTGTATGTCTTTGTTATGGAAATTTTCAAACACACACAAAAGTAGAGAAGTTAGTAAAATGAACCTGATTTTTCCAACATACGGCTTCAACAATTTTCCAAAAAATTGCCCTTTTTTTGTATGTCCCCACCTACTTACCCTTCTCTCCCTTTGTCTGCCCTGGGTATTAGGAAACATTTCCCAGACATCAGGAATGTCAGCCTTTAGCTATGGTGTACAACATATTACAGATATGCTGGAGGCTGTGTTTTCTTATGTTATTTTCTAAATAATCCAATATATATTCTTTGAAAATTCTCCAATATCAACAATTTCAGATCTATATCAATTTATAAGAAATTATAAATCACAGAACTTTAGAAACATGCTCTAAATATATTGATTTCTTTAAAATGTTTCACATTAGTGGAAGCTGTTTTTAGATTTTTGCTTGGCAATCATATTGCTAAATTCAGAGTGTCATTTTTAATGGTGTCCGTATACAGTTAATATTTTTTAAAGTTTATTTTTTCCAAGATAAAAGTAAATCATGAACATTTTACAAAGTGAAAACAAAAGTATATAAAGTAAATCCATGGCTCCCTTTGGAAGTATGCAGTGTTGACTTTTTTATTATGGTTTTTTTTCAGTGAATAAATTTTATATAGTTAAGGTCATAGGCAGTGCTCCTGTATCTTTCAAAACTTGGTTATTGTCCAAGTTTATCTTTTTAAAGGAAGAATGTTGAGTAACCCATGGTTTGTAGAACCCCATAGGCGAAGAACCTAATTATTTAAAAATGTAATTTGAAAATAATTTATGTAAGAAACTAAATCTTTATCCTATGATATATCTTCCAATTGAAAATTTTACTGTAAGAGAGAAATTATTATAACTGAAAACATATTTTTGGATTGTAATCAAAAGTAAAATACATTAAAAATATTCCAGCACTCACAGCTCCTTGGAATCAACAAATACCATTTTGTAAAACATTGGACTACCCAATTGATGTGTCACAATCATAAGCAATTAAACTTTATTTCAGCTTTGAATTTGACCTTCTTCCTAAGCAAATTCTTATCCAGAGGATAACAAATAACAAAATGAAGCAGTGTGAATATGACATATTGTCCTTTGACTTGGAGTCTTTGTGTGGATAGCCACCCAGATTGTTTTGAGATTTAGTGGCAGTGTCATTGCTAAATACCCCAGTCAATATTTTCTGCAGAATTGCTTGGCTGTACCTCATTTTACAGGGCAAAAGATTATCAGAGATGAAAATCCTAGTAATAGCAGAACTTTAGTTTCCAACTCTGGACCGAGATGTTCTTCAACAATAACTTGGCAATTACAGATCCCATTAAACTCTAGGCTCTGAACTTGATGTGCTATAAAAGAGTGGTCTATGGGCTTCATGAGTCTATTACACACGTACAAGAAAGAAACATTTCTCTTTCATAATTTCAATATTATTGTCATTTCAAACTTTAACACTGCCCCGATTTTGTTTGTTTGTGGTGCTTTTTATCCCTTTACAATTTATTGGGGTTGAATATATTTTGTTGGATGGGATTTCAGTAATACATGCATACAGTAGCAAGTTAAGCAATACAAAGTGTTTATAAGAAACTTATTACTAATCGCCCCTTCCTCCAGTCACTCCACTCCTTGAAAAAATCAAGTTCAGCATTTGGCAAGTGACCTTCCACAGGGTTATTTCTAACACACATGTGAGTATATGTGCATGTGTGTACGTGTGTACACACACAAATACATGCCTCTTTGTTCCTTTCTATTTTTATAATTATGATCATATAGTACATATTACTCTACAACTCTTTTTATTTTCAAAGTTTCTCTCAGTTGTTATGTTTGTTAGTTAGAAATCATTTCCCAAAGCAGCTCCACATCATAGACAAATGGATTTCCATTGTCACATTATTTTACTGTAAAAATTATCTTCCATACTAATTTCATCTAAATAAAATGTTAAGGGCCATTACAATGCTTATTATAAATAAGATTGCTATAATTCTGAAAGCTATTATTTTTGAGTACCAATGAGTAACTTTTTGTATTATTTACTGTCATAATACAAACAATCAGATGATCTCAGATTTGGGGTTATTATTCAGTGTTCTTTTATACTGGGTTCATGTGAGATGTGATCCTCACTTTCCAATTGGACAAGGTGACAATGGCACACTGCATATTGTACAGAAGTCACATAATTCATCACAGAGAATCAGGTGAGTTCTGCGAATAAAAACTGGACAGTGTTCTATAAACACATGATGGCTTCAATGGAAATCGCATCACATATAGTTTTTTTTTTTTTTGAGATGGAGTCCCGCTCTGTCGCCCAGGCTGGAGTGCAGTGGCGCGATCTCAGCTCACTGCAAGCTCCGCCTCCCGGGTTCACGCCATTCTCCTGCCTCAGCCTCCCGAGTAGCTGGGACTACAGGTGCCTGCCACCACGCCCAGCTAATTTTTTTTGTATTTTTAGTAGAGACGGGGTTTCACCGTGTTAGCCAGGATGGTCTCAATCTCCTGACCTCGTGATCCACCCACCTCGGCCTCCCAAAGTGTTGGGATTACAGGCGTGAGCCACCGCACCCGGCCCACTCATATTTTCTTACATTAAATATGAACGAAGCACTATATAAGACTATAAATGGAATTAATTTTTGTGAAAACAAGAAAAAGAGTCCCCGAATTAATTACTGCTGTAAGACTGAGATTGAGAATTTGTCTTACAAAATCTTTTAATAATGTATTATTCTACTCACGCAACTGATATTGGTTTTGTGCCTAGTATGTTCCCTGAGGTGTACAGGGACCCTCAAGGAGCTCCTAGACTATGGGAGTGACCCCTGCGGAGCTGACAAGCGAATGCTGGAGAAGTGCACAGGCAGGCTCAGGCGCAGCCACTCAATGGGCCTGTCTGTCTCGGGGGCAGGGGCACAGAGAGGGGCAGGTGAGTCGAAGCTGATTGGGTGAAGAAAAGCCAGTGAAAAGACTGTGAGACCAAAGGCACAGAGCGGGTGTCCGGCGCCAGCTCCCACGCTGGTCTGCCCAGCGATAAGTCTAAACTGGGGAGAGGTCAGAGGCAGCACAGGGGCCTGTGGGGCAACCGCAGGATCCAGGACCCTTCTCTGAGCTCTCGGGAGCCGCTCCCCGGCTTTAAGAGGAGGTTAGCTGCACAGTGAATGCCAGCATTGGCCTCTGCGTAGCGCTCATTAGGAACTCAATGGAATGGTCTTTCCTAGCAGCCCCTCATCTCCCCTTCTCCTCTGGCCCTAGGTGGCTTTTTTTTTTTTTTTTTTTGACGGAGTCTTGCTCTGTCACCCAGGCTGGAGTGCAGTGGCGCCATCTCAGCTCACTACAACCTCTGCCTCCTGGGTTCAAGCAATTCTCCTGCCTCAGCCTCCTGACTAGCTGGGACTACAAACGCCCACCACCACGCCCGGCTAATTTTTGTATTTTTAATGGAGACAGGGTTTCTCCATGTTGGCCAGTCTGGTTTCAATCTCCTGACCTCAGGTGATCCGGCTGCCTCGGCCTGCCAAAGTGCTGGGATTACAGGCGTGAGCCATCGCGCCCTGACTCTGGATGGTTTTTGATTCGGGGAGACCACTCTGAGGGCTCTGCTCTGGGCGTTCTCCATTCAGACAGAACTTCCTGTGCACCAGGCACCCAGAAGCTGGTGAAATGGGAGGAGTTTCCTTATCCCCATCTCAGGGCGTGGGACAGGGTGTGGCTCAGGGTGTGGCTCACTTCTGTGCCCTGCTGCTCAGGCGCCTAGGAGCGCAGGCAGACAGGGAGGTCGTGGGGAGCATTTTGGGCTTTGACCCCCACGGCAGCGACTAGGGTTGAGTGTCCTGAAGCCCCAGTGGGCGTGTGTTACAGTGTGCTTTTTCAGCTTAGCCATCTGCCAAGGGGGCTTGTGTTTATCAGCTCAATTAGACCCTTTGCCTTATCAAGGCTTTCTGTATCACAAAGCAAGAACTTTGGTGTACAGGAAAATCGGATCACATGTGGGCTAGGAGAATGAGTGCAAGGCTTTACTGAGTGATGGAAGTAGCTCTCAGCAGATGAATGGGGAGCCAGAAGGGGGATGGAGTGGGAAGGTGGTCTTCCCCTGAGGTCAGCCGCTCAGCCCCCGTTCGCTCCTCCAACCGCCCTCAGCCAAATTTCCCTTGGGTCCGCATGGTTTCAACCTCCATGGCCTGCCAGCATGTCTGTTCATGTGTTCTGCCGGTGTGTTCCTCTTGATTTCCAACCACTTGTGTCTGGGTCCACTAGGGTCTCAGGGTTTTTATAGGCATAGGATGGGGGGCCTGATGGGTCAGAGTGGTCTTGGAAAATGCAACATTTTGGGTGAATATAGGAGTGCCTGTCCTCACTTAGGTCCATGGGGACAGGCCCAAGGGTGGAGCCGTCACCACAGACCCTGCCCTTCTCTACCCGGCACTTCCCTGCCTCCCTCCAGAATCACTGGGATGGGGCCCCCTCAGGCTGGCTGCCAGGATTGCCTCGGGAGAGGGTCTTCCCCTCCAAGCCCTGGAGCAGAGCCCTAGCCTGGCTTCTAACATGTATTCCCTTTGCTAAAAGTCACAGCTGGAATGCCAGGCACTGTTCTCTGGACAGTGAGTTGGGAGGAAATATGGCTGCCATCCACCTACAGAATTAGAATAGTCAGTATGCTTGTCCAAATTAAACATGCAAAAAGGTCCCAGGCATGTGCCCTGGGGTTTGGAGCCTATTCCCAAGGAAAGGCAGTGCGGGGCAATAGGCCAGGCTCTTCGTGGCCTTCATCCTCTGCTTCTGCGATCTGCTCGTGACTTGATCTTGCATAGTTTTCCCTTTTGTAAAATGGAGATAATAACAGCTCTACCTTGTAGCCTTCTCATGAGAATTAAACAAGTTATTTTGTTAAAGAGCTTTGAACCGCTGGGTACAGTGACTTACGCCTGTAATTCCAGCACTTTGGGAGGCTGAGGCGGGCAGATGATTTGAGCTCAGGCGTTTGCAACCAGCCTGGCCAACATGGCAAAATGTACTCTCTACTTAAAAAATACAAAAATTAGCCGGGTATGGTGCTGCACATCTGTAATCCCCACTACTCAGGAGGCTGAGGCAGGAGAATCGCTGGACCCAGGAAGTTGAGGCAGTTCTGAGCCCACATTGTGCCACTGCACTCCAGGCTGGGTGACAGAGCGAGATCTTTTCTTAAAATAAAATAAAATAAAAAGAGCTTTGAGCAGTGTTTGGCAATTGGTAAGTGTACTATTTCTTTATTGTGATGTAGACATTCAGTACACATTTGTTGAATGACTTTGTTGCATAAATGAATAAGTGAGTGAATGAATGGAGAAAATGAAAATGGTGCCCAAAACACAGTTTTCTTATGGCTTACTTTGTGGTCCATGTCACAGGCTGGCCCATGGATCAATATGTGGAAAACAAGCACACAAACCATACAGAGACCATACTCACAGACACACCATACATACACACATGTACACATCACACATACACCATGCACACCGGGCACACACAGACACAGGCACACACCACACATAGACCATATGCATATACATATCACACACACCACCCACACATATACCATGCACATAAGGCACACAGAGACACAACACACACAGCACTGCTCACACCCATACACACGTGTCCTGCTGGAAGCAATCCAGTCCTTACTTTAGTGGATACGTGCATGCTCCCTGGGTTCTCAGCATTGTTCTGTGCTCCCCTGTGCATTTGCTCCCAAGTGAGTTGATGATGGGGTGCACCAAACCCTGTCTGTTTGTTATAGGGAGTGCCTGGAGACAAAACCACATACAGATTTCATGCAAGGACAATTTGAAGAGTTCCAAGGGTTGTATAGACTGGTTTGGGACATATAAACCTGGAGTGTATGCTTTTTGGGTGGGGTGGGTAAGACTTTATCATCATTCTCAAACTCCATGAATACCTGGAGTCCTGCCAGGGCTGGGTTGCTGGTGCAGCATACCACCCGGCTGCAGTCCCTGAGATCAGGGTGCTGTGGGACAGTGTGCAGGGAAGGACAGGAGGGTGCAGGTGCTTGCCTTGTCAACTCAGTAAAATACACCTTCCAAGCATCCCAGGGAAGGGTGACCAGCACTGCACATGATGGCAAAGGGTAGAGAGGGGTCAGGGCAGATTCCTTCTCTTGAGACAGGTTACTGAGTCACTTCTAAATTAAGCCTGTGACTATATTTGGTAATGCAAGATGTAGGGCTGAAGAACATGCAATTTACTTTATGCAAACAGATGACCATATGATGTATACAGTTGGGCTCTTGCTGCTTTGGGGCTTTGGGTGGAAGAGAACTAGCCAGTCTGGGTTTTGTGGGGTGCTGGAGCCAGGCTCCCCAATCTTCCTCATCTACGTTTTCAAGCAAACTAAAATCCTAGGTCAAACACTACATTCCTAAACGTTTTCAAGGTTGTTTGCTTTCAGAGGATTATAAAAGACCCTCTGTTAGATCACCAGGGCAATCTGATGTTAAAATGCTGGAACCAGAACCAGCAGCAGGGCTTCTTTCTCTCTGCGGGCAGCTCTCCTAAAGGGAGTGAAAGAAGAGCCGCCCAGAAAACAACGTGTGCATTGTAAGCAGGCCTCCCTCGGGCCTCTGGCTGGACAGTGGGAGCGTGAAGCCTGTTCACAGGATGGTAATTTCATTGGTTCCACTTGCCGGTCACAGTGGCACGTGTTGGTCAATGACTCTCCACTCAGCAGGCACTGGAGGCTAAGGGCTCTGGTTCTAAAGCTCTGCAGGCCACTCTTGGTGACTAATGGTGCGGCAATCATGTAGACACCATGGGTTAGATTCTCACCCCAACCGCAAAAAAAAAAAGTTGTATAGGCAAGGAGGGCTGCTATCCTGATGGTTAGATGTTGTAGATACAATACAGATTCAAGCTCCATTGCAGAATCAAGGCTGGCGACATCTCTGTAGTCTTGGAGGTTATTACCCAAGAATTTTTTTTGCAGCTATGTATCCTGTCAAGAGTCACGTTATGTTTGCAAATGCAATGACCTTCTAGAATCCATCACATGTTTGTTTCTCTTTGAAAAGGAAGAGGTCTTAAGCTACTTATTTATTGAGATGTATAATACAAAATTAAATGAAAAATTATAAGAATAGGTCCACTACCCTTCACTGTGTGTGAAGGAAGAGCAGTGCTAAAAATTAATCTTTCAAATATTTATACTGAAAGATGCAGTTTATAAAGAATAAAGATAGCCATGAGTTGGATAACTTTTCCTGTTAGGTAAATGGTATAGTAAACTAAGGGTGAAAATGGAATGAACATGGTGGTCTGTTTTTAGAGAAAATGAGGATGCAGTACAACTTCCTTTCTAATGGTTTGTGAAGCCAGAGATTCAGTTGCTTTATTATTATATTGAGTTTTGACAGTATTATTACTCTGGGGGGATATGATTTAATTTATGTCGCATGTGCCTCAATGTAGAAAATGCTGTGTGAAAACAGGTGATGGAAGCACCTAGGAATAGCTCTGCTCTCCTTATGATGCGTGTTTCATGGAGTCACTCTGAAAATGATGAATGCAATAGATCCCAACCTCCAGACTTCTAACGCCTGGTGAAAATTATGCTAGCTGAAAATTCCAGGAAAGTACTTAAAGTTTTCTTGAAATTAGAATATAGATAGTAGGAAAGAATATGTTAATAACGATGAAAGGTTTATCTCTGGAGTTCAGTTTTGCTCCTTTTAGTAGAACAATGGTCACATCTGTTGATGGACACTTACAGTGATTCCATATCTTTGCTATTGTGATTAGTGCTGCAATAAACATGAGGGTGGGAGGATGAGACAGGTTGGTTCATGGGCACAAACATATAGTTAAACAGAAGGAATAAAATCTAACGTTTGACAGCAGAGGAGGGTGACTATAGTTAACAACAGTACATTTTATATTTCAAATAATTAGAAGACTTGCAATGTCCCCAATACATGAAACTCACGAGGTGACAGATACCCTAAATACCCTCACTTGATCGTTACATCATTACACATTCTATGCATGTAACAAAAGATCATGTGTACCCCATAAGTATGTACAAATATTATGTATCAATAAAAATTAGTAATGACAAAATGCTTCATTAACTTAGCTATTACTGTTAAAAAATAAAAACCAAAATGGTCATGGAAGCTGTCTCAGGCAGACTGGACACATTTTAACATTAGCATATTACCAACAGGGATGCCATTCAAAGCGAAGTGTTGCAGACAGAGACCCCCTCATTCTGTTAATATAGATCGCTGGCAAGGTAGTCAGTTTTATTTCCTAGCTAACAATTTCCTAAAAGCAAACAGTGATATTAACTTGAAGAGCAACGATCCTTTAAAAAATAATGATAGCAACAGGATCTTCAGAAAACAATCTGAATTCTTTCAAAGTGATAAAGATGTTGGTACGTGCATCATTCATTTCTGAGCATTTTTCTCAAAATAAAATTGAGGTTTAGAAAAGTACCTCCCAGATAGGCTGGATCCCCAGCATGGGCTGGGAACATCCTCTTACCTGTGGTTGAAATAACAATGGTAGAACCTCCTCTGCGGTACATCTTTTTATTTGCTTTTAAAATCGGGATTTTAGTGTGTTTATCTCTGACTCATACACTATTCTTTTCAAGGATAAGAAATATTTCTCAAATTTAAATATTCACTAATCAGTCTATTTCTAGTTTTTATAAGGTTTCAAATTCCATACACATATATGGAATGTGTGTGTGTGTATGTGTGTGTATGTATACATGCACTTCACTTCTTTATTTTTTACTTTCTAAAAAATAAAGTCTGATGGGAAGAAGAAAAGGTGAACTACACTTTCACCATTTGTCTCTGAGCAAAACCTTTGGTGCATAATTCTATTTTCTTTAGAAATATATGCCCTGGGAGTGCTCCTTCCTCCTCCAGCCCCAGAAGGCCCCTCACCCTCAGATTCGCCATCCTCCCTAGCTTTGTGCTGCGGCACAGGGCAGGAGCTGAGCACAGAGACCGCAGGCAGGTGTCAGCCTCACTCCCTGTCCTTGGTGGTGTCCCAGACTCCACAGGGTACAGAAGTCCAGGAAATGAGAAATCAGCCACCCAAGTTGAGTGGAAAATTTCAGCATGTTACAGAACATGGGACAGCTGATGTCTGAGGTTGCGGTTCAGAAGGATTTGTAGGTTTACCTGCTTACTCAGAGCATTTCACTGATTCCTTACAAAGATTACAAATAAACTCACAAAAAGGCAAAAAATTCAGTTGTTAATCCATGTTGACACGCAGGGTAACGAGTATCATTTTGTTTAATTTCATATGTTTAGCACCATCTGTAGGAGCTACATAACAGAACTCTCTGGAGTTGTTTTGTTTTTAACTGACTTCTCACAACTCGTTGAAGGGTACATATTTGTAAGGAGAGTTCAGCTATCGTAGAAGTAGAGATGACTGATGGTGAATGTCTGGATGCAGCTGAGAAGTGTACTTTTTGTCACTGGGGAGGAGACACCCACCTTTGGTTGAGATGCTGTGTTGCTCTGCTGAGAGTGTCAGAAGATGGCCCTCTATGGGATGTTCTGCCTCCATAGAGCAAAAGACAGGGGCTGACATTTACTCTGATTGATGCTGTTGTTGGAAACATGGCCCAACATGCACGCTGGTCCCTGTATTCTCTAAGTTCTCCGTTTCTTGCAACGCAGGCCACTGAGTTGCTCACATTCCTCCCACCTTCCCAGTTTGACTCAGCACCCTTCTCCCCACAGAAAGAAACAAAAGGTCAGATGGATGTTTCCCCTCAAAGCTTCCTGCAGTGACTGAGTTTTAGAGAAACTCACTCTAAATGAGAAATGAGAAATGGGAAATGAGAGGGGCTGGTAGTTTAGAGAATTTAGGGCCATGCAGTGACCTCGCGGATTCCATGGGGTGTTCTCAGAGACCCAAGGATAATGAGACTGAATTCCCCATTATAAGCACTTCCCAGAGCCTTTCGACATGCTAAAGTGAACTTTGAAACTGCGAGAAGATGTGGCACACACGGGAGGTGATGGGAGTCTGACCAGAGGAGTCGGGGACCATCTGAGAAGACGCGTGTTCTCTAAACACGGCTTAGAAAATAGACACTGGTTTTCAAATGCGCTCAGTGAACTTCATAGACAAGCTTTGAGAAGAGGCAAAGAAGCAGGATGTCGGCCCCTTTTCAAGGACAGTCTTCTCCTGCTCGTTTGTTTTACATGTCTGGCTCTGCAGTGACTAAGCTTTCCTTTGAAGAAAGGTTTCTTTGACTATCACAACCCCCCAAAAAAAGGATTCTAGAAATATTTGTGGATGCTCAAGACCGAAGCTCAATGTTAGCTATTTCCCCCTCTGGCCTTGCTGTTCCTCAGACTTTCATATGGTATTTTTGGAATGAAACCACATATGAAATCCAAAAGGCAAAAACGTCTGACTTTTCCCCACAAGTGTGTTAGAACCAGGAGCAAAGGGAAGGGCGCCCTCTTGGTGGGAGGTCACTCATGAAGCTGGACAGAGGCCAGAGACCAGGCAGTTTTGTGACTTGTGTCTAAGCTCTGAGTGCGAATCCCTGGCTGGACATTCCCAGCTGCAGCACCAGGCTGTCCTGGGCAGAGGACTCCAGTCCCTGCATTCAAGCGTCTGTCACCTCAGTAGTCGCAGTGGCAGCCCGCGGGGTAAGGGAGCTGAAGACCAGAGACCTGCTCCAGTGGGACAGATTTACACAACAATTCATCACTGTCTCCTGGTGAGGGGGAGATGTTCAAAACTGTGAAAGATGTAGATGCAAAAGCACAGGCCCTCAAACACAATCATGTGTGAAACCAGAGAAAAATGATCCTTGAGAATCAGGCTGGGATTTCATCTTTATCCTGCATTATCCTAAAGTTCCAGGCCCAAGGTATGCACTGTTAGCATATGTATACATCATTTAAATGTGGTAAAAGGAAAATCAATAAAGGCCGATGGGCATACTTTGCTGGGTCCCCTGGCCACACTGGGCCCTTGCAACTGCACTCCTCTGTGCCCAGGGCCCGCTCCTGTGGAGGCACGGCTAAGAAAACCCCTGACAGCATGCCACAAAATCAGTTTTCTACCTTCTGCTTTTTTCTTTCTTTTTCCATTTTTAAAAACTTACATACTGCCTAACTTGCTTCGGGCAAAAACCTCTCAACAGGCTGTGGGATACATTCAAAATGAGTAGCAGAAATGACAACTTATCTTTATTTCAACATGGAAATGTGGTTTCTCCAGATGTTTCTAATGTTCCCAATAGGGATTTCCAAAGACTGAACATTGCATCAAGGCTGCCAGCCTGAAGGGCGCTACACAAGGATGGTGCTTCTGTCTGACGTGAGCTCTCTCCCCCACCACAAACACACACACACACACACACATGCCAGAAATGTAGACTGTGACTTAAATCTGTGCACAAGTAAAGATGATTCAAGCTGAAACACATTTTCCCTTCTTGACATAGTGACTGATGATAGTTAGACATAGATTATAGGCAACTGCCTTATTTGCAGAATCAGTAAGGGTATGAAAGACTCTTAACCAGCCCAGAGCACCAAGTAGTGGGTGAATCATTCTGAAGGCTGCCTCCCAAGACCACAAGAAATTAGGGGGCAGCCTATAAGAAACAGCAATAGCACACCAAACCATAGGAAAATCCCATACGGGTTCTTCCCAATGTATTGCAGAGAAAGAGAGAGAGAGAGATCTCACAAAGTTGGAGACACAACTTTTGTTAGACATTGTTTTCTTGTTATTTGTTTGTTTGTGTCTTTTCATCACGCCTTTAACTTTTCTGCGAGATGTGGCAACAGTAGCCACAGCATGCTTAGAAAAACGCATGAGTGAAGGGGCAGTTTGCTTTCGTGCTGCATGTTGTATTGTTATTCATAGATGGACATCTGTGCTTTGTCCTGTTTGGGTTTTTAGGTGTTTTGTAATACCTTAAAAGGTTTACAGTCAACCAGAACATGTTTACTTTAGGACAAAATAGTCATTTGTTCAATAAAAATTTTCTGTTCATCTATTAGGTCCCAGGAATACGCTGCCGGGCATTTGGAAATAAGAATGTGATCTCAGTCCCTACCCTTAAGGAATTCATCATCTAGTGAGGAGACAGGCAGGTAACGTATGCACAACTGTGCAGTAAGAATATAGGCAACGGACCCTTAGGTAGGCCTGAGAAAATCAGGGGAGATTCTTAGAAGAGGCGACAGTTGAACTGAGATTCCAAGACTATGTAGGAATTAGATGGATTAAGAGGACGATGGGCATTTGAGGCAGTAGGTACAGCACATATAAGAGTTTAGTTTGTTTAGGGAACTATGAGTTGTTTGGTATTTCTGGAGTGTACAAAAATGTAAAATAAAACATTATTTATGGAGGAATAAACACACGCTTATGGATTTGAGTAATATCTTACCATGTAGAGAAATTGCCTTTATGGCCATGTGCTAAGAAAATATTTTTGTTTAAATTACTTTATTTTGCTATATTAGAAAAAGATGGAAAGCCAGGACTCTATTTTGAGGCTTCTCTGCCACCTCTCATCCTGGCTGACAGAGTTGGGTAGGCGGTTTCCATGAAAGCACTGCAAAGGCATGCTTGCCGATCCCATAACCTTATGTTTGCCTTTGAGTTGCGCCAATGGGTCAGACATTCCTTCAGATTAATTTATCAAGTACTCAGCCGAGAGCCACAGCCATATCAGATATTTTACGTTTGGACCAGAATTATTTGAATGTTGCACACGATCCCAAGATAGGCCCTCTCTGCATTTTCTAGAAGCCACTGACCCTTGAGTAAAGCTTCTCCCTCCTTCCTCTGTGGGCTGGAACATTTATAGATCTTTGGGGAACATATTATTCCCAACCATATTGGGTCGATAAATTGCCCATGAAGTTTTCAGATATTTAGAAAAAAGTTATTTGTGATAGCAAATAAATTAAACAGAACACCGAAAACATAAATTCTTAACTTCTTTACAGCTTTTGAGTGTTTATTTACTTAGTAATTGACAAAAGATAATCTCATGATTACTGGATAGCAAAAGCTCTTTGGCCTGTTAGAAACAATATTGAAGTTTTGATATAATTTACTGAGTTTTTATTTTATCCAGTGTCCCCCATAAATAAGCTAGCTGAATGAAGTTGGGGTTTGGGTCCTACCCTCTGTTCAATAAGACCCATGGTTGATAATGTTGGGCAGTGGCCAATCTAAAAGCCCAATTATATATATGTCTGTGTGTGTATATATATGTATACATATACATACATACATATACATATTTACTTGTTATGGGAAAGAGTGCAAAACAAGATAATAGTAAGTTCAAGTCACATTTTTCTCATTCCTTGTATAAATGATAAGAATTTGAAACTTGACTGTATTAACTGAGTTAACTAATAGAAAGAGCTGAGGTGGACACTGAAGGGTGTGGAATGTCAAACAAAGTGGTTTGCTTCCAGTATCAGCTCAGTCATGTTTTGGAAAGATATGCTTGACATGGGAGCAGGATGGAGCAGATCATATGGTCCATGGGTGGAAGGTCCTTGCATTCTCAGGCAAGCAGGCACCTCTGAATGGCAGGCAGAGGCCAGCCCCACCATCCATGCCTTCTCTTGACTTGGGTGTTCTGGCTCCTAAATAAATACTGACTTCCTGATCCTTGTGGAGGACCCCTGGAGATATCCCTCTGTGCACAGCACAACCTTGTTTCAGTTTCAACAAAAGGGTCAGGAAGTTATCATAGCCTACTGCCTTTGTGTAAAATGTCCAGTCACAGGCAAAAATTTTGGCAGGTGGAATTCACAGGTGTCAGTGGAAATTGTATTCATGAACAAAATAGGTGAAACCCTGGTTCTAATCTTCCTTTTCAACTCTTCTCTGAATCATTTCTCTTCTGAAATATCATTTTTAACCCTCTGATTGAACAAAAGTTTCTTTGTTTTTAAAAATTACTTTATCTGTAACATAAACCCAGATAACAGCTAAAGTTCATAAGAAGAGAATAATGACTCAAGCTTTGGGCATAGAATAAGAGATAAATATAAAACTCTGTCCTTTGGGCTTTTAAAAATATTTATTTCTTTTCTGATTTTGTAAGTAGTTTATGTATCCCAATGAGTGTACACATTACATAATGCACTATAAAGAAGGCAAAATTGTAAAAAGTTTTGTCAAACTCACTGGATGATGAAGAGACCTTTGTGTATTTTAGTGGTCTGTAAATTGGAGAAACATCATTCTGACTTCTTCAGCTTTTTGCATCATGCTGAATGAGACAATGATAGTACATGCATACTATCTACACACTCGAATCCATGACAATGACATGGCTGATTCTCGGATCATGCCAATGTCAGGTGGTTTTGTATTAAACAATGATGAAGAGCAGGTAGGAGAGACTGATGAGAGAAGAATGAATGCCTCTTTCTAGTAGGCAGGGGTAAGACAATGTTTTCAGTAGGTAAAAAGTACATTTTCAGCTTTCTTCTGAGTGTTAGTATGTATGGATTGAAAGCCAGGCTCACTTTGGGAGGCTGAGACAGGCAGATCACAAGGTCAGGAGATGGAGACCATCCTGGCTAACATGGTGAAACCCCATCTCTACTAAAAAAATCCAAAAAGTAGCCGGGCTTGGTGGCGGGTGCCTGTAGTCCCAGCTACTCGGGAGTCTGAGGCAGGAGAATGGCATGAACCCGGGATGCAGAACTTGCAGTGAGCAGAGATGCGCCACTGCACTCCAGCCTGGGTGACAGAGTGAGACTCTGTCTCAAAAAACAAAAACAAAAACAAAAAAAAAAATAGAAAAAGAAAGCCAGGCTCAACTTTAAGGAAAAAATGAAATAAAACACCAAGCTCCGCTCCACTGTGCGGGACACCATGGCATGCGCTTGTCATCAGTTCCTCCACTCATCTGGGTCCAGGAATTGTCTCCACTATAGAGCTGATGAGACAGAGAGCAGCTTACCCACCTCATAACGTACATGGTAAGGCAGTAACCTGAAACAAGGCCAGTCTGAGGACAGAGCACTGCTCTTCCAACTACTATGCTGAAATAACAAAACCATTATGGCCTGGATTAGAACATGGTTGCACCCGTTGTTATTTTAAAAAAACATAGTATATGTATTATATTATATTATAGTATAATATATTATACATTTGCCCACTGTTATTTCAAACATCCCAAAAATAATTTCTGCAAGACAATTACAAATGCATCACTCTTCCTGTTTAAGGTTTTCCAAATTGAAAAGAAGAGAATGGCTGCCTTTGAAATCAATCAGGACACCTCTGTGGAAAATTACCTGGGCTGTTTCATCCTTGGCGTGAGCAGTGGTGGGAGCTGGCATCCCCTGGAGACACACACACCCAGCCCTGGGTCCAGCCAGCACCCACTGGCAACTCAGCCCTGGAGCTGTTGAGATTTTCCTAAATTGTAAAAAATCTGAAAGTTACATTTCAGAATAATCTTTTCTTCTAATTCTTTTTTATTGCCTTTTTATTGCCTCAGGAAAGCAGTAACACAAAAGATCCTTTTACATCTTTTGATTTAAAAAGCAGAATCCAAGAGGGGCTTGTCTGGCTGTGTTCATGGAGAAAAATCTGTAGCTGATCAGTGCTCATCCTCCCAGGAAAAGCCCCATTACAGCAAACAAGTTCATTTATTTTAGCCTAGAACTCAAGAAAATGATTCAAAACCCTGAGATACAAAAAACAAGCCAGATCTTCACTTAATTTAATTTTATAAAGAAACCATCATAGTTATGCAAGCTATAATTTATTTCTTTCATTATGTAAAAGTTTTTCATTATGTAACACCCCTTCCATCCCTGCACATTTTATAGTATATCTTTTCAGCTTGATTTCAAACTCTTTCAAAGCCCCTGCGATGTAGTCTCTTTTTTTTAAAAAAGGCATTGATAAAGAATTTAAAGTCATTAAAAAAAAAAAGTTTCTGCTTTATTCTTTTTTCACTAAAGGGTCTTGTCCAATCCTTCTTTTCACTGACTACCTAACAGTGATTGATTGGCAAATAGTAGGCATGCAATAAATAAGAGGGAGAAAGAGAAGGGATTCTGAAGTTGTATAAAACTTGTGATTTACAGCACATCATTAACTACAACAGTAGAGGCTCAGTCCTGGCTCCTAACTTCCCACTCTGTTATTCTCAGAATGTGGTCCCCACACTGGCTGTGCCATCTTCCCCCAGGAGCAGATTAGAAATGCAGATTCTCAGGTCCACTACAAACCCTCTCACTCAGAAACTGGGGGTGGGACCCAGCAATTCCTGCCTTAACAAACCCTCTAGCTGATTCCCATGGTCGCTGAAGTTTGATCACCTCGAAGGCAACCCTATCTCTGCTCCTCTGATTTCCTTCCCATGGCCTCTGGGGCCTCCCTTCTCCTCGTCTCTGGAGGCAACAGGCTGCTTCAAACCATCTAATCTCTGAAGCTGGAGGGGGGCCAGGGTTCTACTTCTGACCCCTCAGGCTAAAGCACAGCTGGGATGTGAGCCTCATTCCTGCCACAGCGATGGGGAAGTGGGGCCAGTGGTCACTAAGGCTTCATCAGGGATCAGTTGTGTGTTTTACGCTGGTACTCAGAAGAATGTCTTTATCCCCAAAGACATATAATTTATAGTCACCACCAGAGTTCAGAGCAGCTCTGAAGCCCATACTGAACAAACACAGGGGGAGGAGGGAAGAAACAGCAGCTCCAGGGCACGATGGTCCTGCAGGCCTCCTCCCGCCCACCTCCTGGAAGTCACGACCTGAGGTGGGGGCAGACCTCCTAATAAGCGTAATTATCTATTATTTATTTATCTAATTATCTATTATTTTATTGCATTTTGGACTTGTTTAGGTGTTATGAAATAAAAGCATTTAAAAGAGAGGGAAGTGATGCTTGTCACCAACTTGGAGACAACGATGTCCCCCAACTAAACTTATTTTCAAATTTGCATTAATACATAATAAAGGAATAAAATAAAGTGACATGAATAAAAGTAATCAGAGAACTGGAGAAAAATGCATCAGGTAACATCCCTTTGGCAAAATTCCAAACATTTTACAAAAATGATGGTTCCGGCGCAGGAGCCGCAGAAGCCGCTCTCTCAGCCGGAATGGCCTCAGACGTTCCAGGCAGAAGCCCAGGAGGCCTCGCGGAACCGCCAGACCGGCAGGAGGAACGTTGGGGTCCAAGGCACAAGGCAGAGGCAGCTGGCTGGCGCACCAGGGGCCTGGTCTGCAGGGGCCAAGGCCCGCGTCACCACGGAGGGTAGCCCTTGAGGCGTGGAGAGAAACCCCATTTAGAAGCGTCACTGCCGAGAGCCCGGCCCAGGCTCTCTGGCCTTCGTGGAGCAGGGCGAGCCCGGGTGCCCAGAAGCCTCTAGTGGAAACCGCGGCAGTACATCGCAGCAGCCCCAGCGCACTATTCTGTGAATCCGGGATCCAGGTGGGGGCCCTGCAGAGCACGCAGGAGCAGAGGACGCTCGCTTCCGGGGGATTCTGTTTTCGGGCCCCCAGTCCCCATTCCTAGCGGCAAACGTGGAGCGCAGGCATCTTCCAGACACCCTGCTCTCCCGCTGTGTGCGACTGAAGGCGATACCTTCTATTACCGCCTTTTCTGCTAAATTAAACAAAAAAAAGTTATCACATAATACGGGAAAGCTTTAAACCTCTATAGGTCTGAAGGATGTATGGGCAGAGAAGCTGAAACTCACAAGAAATAGAATTAGCATTCATTTCCTTTGGCCAGAGAAGATATCACTATTTTATTCAACCCAGGCCTTCCCTTTCCATTCCTTAGAATTAGCTATTGCTACCTCCCAACTATATAGAAGAACCATATTAAGTGTTGCTCCTTACCTGGGAGACAGTTGATTCAAGCCCCAGAACAGATTCGTGGAGAATATCGTCACATCCTTCTCTGCTGTCCTAACTGGTGAAACCAATGAATGACAGGCCCTTCCCCCTGGCCACTGTCTACAAAAATTACTTAGTGATCATTCAAAGGGCCTCACATCTATCTCTACGTATTTTCAGAAGAACGTGCTAAATGGATTAAACTGACGCTTGTAACCAGAGGAGCTTAAGTCGATGAACTGGTAAAGAAAGTATACATGCACCGATCTTTTACTCATAGCAGCTCTCCTACTCATGTCTATAAATACCTCCCAGCCTCTTTGGAGTCTGCGGACAGGGATACGCTGCCATTTCCTCTGCTAATCTCTCATTGTTCGGGGGTCTGGCCAAGTGCCACAACGGAAAAGTTGCCATGCTTGTTGATTTTTACATGCATGCCTTCCACAGAGTAATTATTACTTCCTGGAGGGCTGTGTGCTAACCCTAACTTTAGCCATAGATTTACTCTTGTAGTGGTAGGTTGTACACATTTATTGTTGAAAATTAAATCAGAGGGTTTTTTCCTTCATATGGATCCATCTCAGGTTAATGGAATACATTAGTTCTTCCCGTGTGTCTGATAAGAAGACAAGAATGATAGAAAATTATCTTATTTGAGAATTGTTGCTTTCCTAGATGACGAAGTACTCATTCTCAAATTAATTTTGCTCAACATGTTTCGCTTCTATCTGAACTAGGGACAACTCCTTAGATGTGGATCTTAGCCAGAAAAGCCTTATACTTTTCAAAGTTATAATTGCCTCATTACACCAGAGTGTCCACATTTTAGTAGTGAAAGAAATGATTGTTTAGCTTGGAAGACTTTTCAGTCTGAGAAGATAAAAGCTGGGTGCGGAGTGTGGGTGTGTGAGGGAGCAGCAGTGGCCTCCAGCAGATGAAGTGTTAATGCACGGAGGATGGAGACCAGCTGCTTCCCAGCGCCACTGAGAACAGCCCCACAGAAAAGGCTCAAGGGCACCAGGAGAGCTTGAGGGGCTATGGGGAGGTTTCACGGCAGGGTGGGCCGAGGTCTCAGCGGGTGGAGCCCACAGGATTTCTAGAAGAAATTGGGAAATGGCTGTGAAGATTGTTATATGTGCTTTGCATAACTCCTGAATGATGGTAGTTTTAAATATACCATTGGAATATTCAGCACATGATCACAGTCTTCTTCAACAGACCTCTGCTACGTGCCTACAAGGTATAAATCTCTGCTGAGTGTGGTGCAGCAGCTTCTCCTCACTCCCCTGGTGCCATGGAAAATGCAAAGTCTTTGCAGCCCAGAGACTCTGGGTTTGTATTTCAGTTTTGCAACTTGTCACCTTTGTTACTTTGGGCCCATTATCCAACCTTTCTGAGTTTAATATCCTTATTCATGAAATACCAACTTCAGAGATAAATTGTAACCATTGAAGAAGATCAAATATATCAGTTTCCTTGTACAAGAGCAGGTATGGACATTTAATGATAACATTGAGAGCTCATTGTTATGATATATGAGGCAAAGGACTGTTGAGTACTTTATAATACTGAGATTCTATTTCTATTTTACACAATAGGAAACAGATACATAACTTGCATAAGGACATAAAGACAACAAGTGGTGAGGCAGTGATGCAATTAATGCATTTGTTGGATTTAAGAACTTGTGCTTTTCTCACTATGACACAGAGCCCTAGATTATATGAAACAAATTAAAGATACTGAGAATGCTTATGTGCATATGTACATGTTGTTAAAACCGTAGTTTCCCAAGCACAGGCTTTCAAAATGTTTATTAAACCTTGTCTATATGTACTCTATTTACCCCACTTCTTCACTTTCTTGGACTTCCAATCTATTTTGGGGATCTGTTATCACTAGGAGACACCAGTAAATTTGCTTCAAGGATCTCTCAGAAATTATCGATCCTATGCAATAAAGGGAAATATGATAAATTTCTTTTAGATCTGTGAGCAATTTTACCAATTTCTGTCATTTTATTCATATATTCATTCAACAAACATTTGTTGATATTTGTGTTCTAGATGGTGGGCTGGGTACTAGGAATTTCTGCTTTAAGATTGTTTTGTGTAGTGAAAAAGACATTAACAAAAGATTGTGATATGATGAGGTAAGTGATATCATATGAATGGTATAAAGCTCCCAGAGGAGGTGAATTTGGTAAAGTATTTCAAAGTGATTGACATTTGATTCCGGTCTTATGTATGTATATAGGAAAGCAGACTTTTACCAACTGCAAGATCTTGGTAAAAATTCTAAAAACTCTAAAAATGTACTTGAGATGTATCTTACGCCGTGTGCAGTGGCTCATGCCTGTAATCCCAGCACTTTGGGAGGCCCAGGCAGGTGGATCACGAGGTCAGCAGTTCAAGACCAGCCTGACCAACATGGTGAAACCCTGTCTCTACTAAAAATACAAAAATTAGGGAGCTGAGAGGGAGCTTTAAGGGGCGAATGGGCAGCAGGTCAGGGTCCTCCGGGGATTAGAATGGGTGGCCGCTCTGTGGGCTCCATTTCTCGGTGTCTCCTGAGGAGCCGCCCCCTCCTCAGCCTTGCTCGGCTCTTCATCCCTCTGGTCGCTATCGCCGGGGACGCGCGGTCCCCAGCTCAGTGACAAAAATGCTGAGTTTCTTCCCTAGAACACTAGGGAGTTGGTCTATGGGTAAACATGCAGAGAAGGAACGACTCTGAGAAGTACAATGCTCTGCCACACGTATTCCTGCAGCTGGAGATTCCAGGTCCATCATCACGTGTCAGGTGTCCCTTCTGGATGGTACTGATGTTAGTGTGGACTTGACAAAAAAAGCCAAAGGGCAAGAGTTGTTTGATCAGATTATGTATCACCTGGATCTTATTGAAAGTGGCTATTTTGATCTGAGATTTATGGATTCAGCACAAGTAGCATCGCCAAAGTAATTCAATGGAAGAAGAATAGTCTTAATAATGGTGCTGGATTAGAACCTGTGGAAAAAGGCAAAAAAAAAAAAAAAAAAAATGGTGCTGGAGCAGCTGGATATCTATAAGACAAAAAACCTTAATCTAAACCTTATACCTATACAAAAATCAACTCAAAATGGATAATGAATCTAAATATAAAATGTAATATTGTAAAACTTAGAGAAAAATAAACAGGAGAAAATCTGTGGGACCTAGAGTTTAGAGAAGAGTTATTAGACATGATACCAAAAGGATGATTAAAAAAAAAGATAAAATAGACAAAAGGATGATTTTTAAAAAGAGATAAAATAGACTTCAGAAAAAATTAAAAACTTTTGCTTTGGGAAAGACCCTGTTAATAGAACGAGAAGCTAAGCTACGGACTGGGAGAAAATATTTGTGTATCGCACATCTGACCAGGAGCTCATGTCTAGCACATATACAAAATGCCTAGCTGGGCACAGTGGCTCACTCCTCTAATCCCAGCACTTTGGGAGGCCAAGGCAGGAGGATCGCTTGAGCCCAGGAGTTTGAGACTAGCCTGGGCAACATAGTGAGACCTTGTTGCTACAAAAAATATTTTTTAAAAAATTAACTTGGTGTGGCTACTTGGGAGGCTGGACAGGAGGACTGCTGAAGCCTGGGAAGTGGAGGCTGCTGTGAGCTGTAATAGCCACTGCCCGTTCAACCTGGATGTCAGAGAGAAACCGTGTCTCAAGCAAAGACAAAACAAAACAAGCTCCTCTGCTCAACAATTAGAAAGCAAACAATCTAATTCGAAAAGGAAGAAAAGACATGACAAGACATTTCACCTCAGAGGATATACAGATGACAAATTCATGAAAAGATGTTAAACTAGTCATCAAGGAAGTGTGAATTAAGACCTCAATGAGATGTTTTCACTACACATCTATGAAAACAGCTAAACAGTAAAACATAGTGACAACTCCAAATTTTGGTGAGAAAGTGGAGAAACGAGATCTCTCATACATTGGTGTTGGGATTGTAAAGTGATATCACTACTCTGGAAGATAATTTGGCAGTTTCTTTTAAAACTGAACATACACTTAAACCATGTGACTCAGCAGTTTTATGCCTGACCATTTATCCCAGAGAGATGACGACTTACTTCCATGCAAAAACCTGTGCATAATTGTTCATAGCATCTTTATTTGTAGTAGCAAAAAACTTGAAACAACCACAATGTCCTACAGTAAGTGAACGATTAAACAGTGGCACAATCATACCATGTAATACTACTCGGCAATAAAAAGTAGGAACTATTGATATGCAACAACTTGGATTGTTTTCAAAGGGCATTATGCTGAATAGGAAATAAAGCCAGTATCAAAAGGTTATATATTATATGATTCTATTTATGTAACATTCTTGAAATGACACAATTATAGAGACTGAGAAGAAATTAATGGTTGTTAAGGGTTAGGGATATTGGAGTTGGGAGAGTGGTGACTATAAATGAGTAATATGAGACAGTTCTTTGTGATAATGGAATATTTCTATATCTTGATTGTGGTATTAGGTATGGGAATCTAAATGTGATAAAATGACACAGAACTATACATGCACATTGTACCAATATCACTTTACTGATTCTAATATTGTACTGTAGTTATGTTAAAATGTAAGCATTGCCAGAAATGTACACAGGACTGGACCTCTCCTTACTATCATTCCAACTTTGAGTGAATCTCTAATTATTTCATAATAAAACTTTAAAAAATAAACCTAGTGTGGATTTAAAAAAAAAATTAGCTGGGCGTGGTGGTGCACGCCTGTAATCCCAGCTACTCAGGAGGCTGAGATAGGAGAACTGCCTGAACCCAGGAGGCAGAGGTTGCAGTGAGCTGAGATCACACCACCGTACTCCCACCTAAGCGACAGAGCGAGACTCCGTCTCAAAAAAAAAAAAAAAGAATGTCTTAATATCTGCTTACCTTAATTCAGACCCATGATACCTTAATGAAAGTAAAATATTTTAAACATGAAATTAGAGTGATGAGAATGAAGTCAAATAAATTACAAAAATATTACTACCAATTCTTCACTAAGAAATTAAATAATGAATAGACTTTTCCTCTTAGAAAGCCGATTAGATTTTGGACACCAAGACGCTACTTGCCTGTAGACCTACACATGAGGAAGGGAAACAGCAGTAGATGTGATTCCTGGGATAGCCAACCAGAACATCCAAGAAGGCTTGACTCACTCACACTTCCCCTTGCCAGATGTTTCTACATGCTAGCTGGCTTGGAAACTTCTAGACAATCATTGGCAATCATTTTTATACCATATACATTTAGCTAAATTGGTACTTTTATAAGTTTAGAATGCTCCAGTCAAGCTATCAGCCATTTTTTCATATCCATAAACTGCTATTCCAAATAATTTTGCCTCTAAAAAATATATATTGCAATGTCAAAAAATTAAAGCAGAATACTAAGTTGAAGCCTTTTTTAGTCATATGCACTGCCTTTTATATGTTGGCTGAAAATGTAAATGTAACATACAGTGGAAGGAATGGTAACATTAAGGGAATAGTATTGGTATTTATTGTTGGTCATTTGCTAGGGCCTGCTACCAACATCTTTGAGATACAGGTTCTGGAATTTACTGGTATAATATTACAAAGATATTAAAAGGAAAAAGATGATTCTCCAAGTTCTGATCAAATCAGCAGAGAGATGTGATGAACAGAAGCAGGAACTCTTCTTCTTTTAATAGGTTTAGGAGTTTGAATTCAAATATACATTTGGTTAACTTTCACAGTTCCTATGATGGTTAGGATTTTTGCATGTGAGTTACTACACATGCATTTATTTAGCGTCTACACATGCATATGTGTATGAATGCATGGTCATGTTATACTTTCTCCAGTACACGTTAGGTTTGGGTGTGGGCTTGTCCAATGTGTTCAAATACCTTAAAAGGTAATTTTCACTGCTCACTGTCCTGTTCCTATCAAACACATCACTTATTTTATATATTACTAGATGCGGGGTTTTCTTTGCATGGTTTAATTTTCCAACTCGTGTAATTTATAGTAAATCATTTCTTCTGGTCTTTTCATGCAGTTTGTATGCTTTTCCCTCATATATCTCATTACATAATATTTCTTTTAAAAATCTTAAACTGTTACAGTGCCTAGGTAATAATAAAAGTGATTGTATTTTTTTGTTTTCATAAAACAAACTTAATAAAGTCAACATAAAAAATTTTGAAAAGTATTTTTAACTATTAGTAATGCAACTAGTTTTGCACCCAGAAAGTGTGATTTTTGTTAAAGTGGTATGCTAACAAACTACCGTCATGTCTCTTCTGAATGTGACACTACTATCTTGAGTAAAAATAATACTAGCAGCTTACTTTATTATAATCTAACACATAAAATAACACTTCAGATGCATAATAAGCACTATTCTTTTTTTCTTATTAACAAACAATTCTTTGTACAGTGGTTTTGTACTAATCATGAGGCAAGTAAAGTCTCTGAAAATAGTATACAAACAAGAGATTTTAAATCAAAACTGTTTATTGTAAAAAAAACCTTGAAAATTGTTTTTTAAAAAAGAAACATTGATTTCACAAGTCTTCAGGTTGTTTATAGACATAGCTATAGACAACATCTCAGTTTCATACAGAACTCATTCAATCATATAAAAATAAACACAAATTTACATTGACTCATCAACTACACAATTTAAAAAGGCACTTGGAAGGGGTATTGTATTATTGCATTTGTGGTATGCATTTGAAATAGTTTAAGTACATTAATGAATTCGTTAAGAATCCTCTTTTGCACTTATTCCCATCTTTAATTAATTTTCAAAAATTATTAAAATGTTTTAAAATAGTAAGACAATGGAGCATGTGCCAGGAATGTTCAAAGCTAATCTTTCCCTCCTCCCCCAAGGCACATACTGTTAATTGGCAAAAACAAAACAAAACAAAAATACTTTTAATACATTCTCCTGTGTTTTGTTCTTGTTATTTTTTCCCTCTCTTTTAAAAATATACTTTAAAGCACTACAGGTAATCAAAAAAAGGCTGTAGTTCAACAATGGCAACCAGACATCCGACATGTGATAGAGTAAACTTGGAATACTTTTTAAGGCACCTGAGTTCGCGTCTGGCAGATCTCTTCCTATGGGAAATCCTATTACAGACTCTATTACAAAGCAATACTGTTCTTTTCAGTTGAAATGATTTGGCAGCAATGTAAATCTTTGCATTTTTTTAGGAAGAAAAGATGCAATGTGCTTTTCATTTTATCTTTGAAGAGAAAGGTTACTGTCTTTTATTCTCTCAATCTAGCCATCAGCAAATATATAGTAGTTTTAAACTTCACATGGAAAGGATTATCTTTAAACACACGAATTCCATGCTCTTGCAGCTCTCTGTGTGTGTGTGTGTGTGTGTGTGTGTGCATATGTGTGTGTGTCTATACATATTATTTGGTCGGTCAGCACAGGAGAAAATGCCTTTGGACTTTATTTGTCATTTGGCTTCGGAGTGAAGAAATGCATTCTGTTTGAGTAAACATTGATTGCGTCACTCAGTGTGCTACACAGCAGCCAGATTCCTCATGTTTGTGCAGGAGAGACATTCTGGAGAAGGTTTTGGAGCAGTTTTTGCACTGGTATTTCTTTACATCAGAATGGGTCTGCAGATGAGCCCTCAGGTTTGACCTGTCTGCAAATGCTCTGTTGCAGTGAGGGCAAGAAAAAGGCTTCTCCCCTGGGGGTGGAGTGGGAGAAAAAAAGAAAGACAGTCAGTGTTTTTAGAGGAAACATAAAGTTAAATAATGTTAACAAAAGTCAATCACATTTTGCCTAAATAATGAGAAGTAGCAAAACCTGATTAAAATCCCTCATAATAGACACTTTTAAAAATACCTGACTTTTTAAGATAAATTTGAATATTGCATTTAAAAATTGTATACAGAATATTGTTACTGCTGCCAATCATGCAGAAATAATTTACGTAGTTCTTGGACTTTCACTTCTTAAAGCTTTCTGCTTCAGCAGGTGCAGCTAATGTTGAGCACCTCCCAACATTTCTCAATATTTCCCCTTTTCCCTCTTTCTGTAGTATGATTAAGGCAGTCTAAGTGCCATGATACTCTCCAGAATAATTCTGTGGTAGGAATAACAAATTAAGCAGCAAAAAATCCCCAAACAAAGCAAGAGAGGCAAAGTAAATTTAGTTTCAACTATCCAAGTCACCCACGGGTGACAGATACCAGAGCAAGAATGTAACTAACAGAAACTGTAGGAAAAGCCTTCATCTATTAACCAAATCAATTGATTAAGATAGCAACATTTGTATTTGCTGATTACTGGGGGCAGTTTCACAGAACACACATTCAAGCACATCTTTCCTGATTTTCTAACTGATCTTTGAGACCAAACCTTCTGAATCTACTTTCCAAAGTCTACATGCTGTTTGCAGTCCCTGGAGCAGAGGTTGTTAGCAAGAAATGGAGCACTTTGTGCCCTAACAACTTTTTGAGTAGTCAGGAAGTAGCTATCAATGACTGTCCACCATTAAAAGCACTATGTCACAACTTCATGCAAATCCAATAGCCAGCCCAGGGCTTCATTGTATCTCAGAGTAACGTTTCTGCCTATGGTTTTTCTCTTACCCGTATGAGTTCTAATGTGTCCTTGAAGCAACCAGGGTCTGGAAAACGCCTTGCCGCAGATCTTGCAAACACAAGGTAATGTGTGGGTCCGAATATGCATCTTCAGGGCGCCCAGGCTCACATATTCCTTGTCACAGTATTTACAGCTGAAAGATTTTCTAGACTGGGCATCGCAGTGCAGCTGCTTATGTTTGGCCAGCCCAGAAAAAGTTGAATAGGTCTTATTGCATAAATTGCACTGAAACTTTTCAGCTTCAATGGCATGGGGGTCTGAAAGCTTGGACTGTAGTCTTTCCTCTTCATCACTAATGGGGCTTTCTGAGCCACTGTGGTCCTTGGAGGAAGTGTCAGATGGAGGAGGGGGACTCACTCGCCCCAAAGATGAGGAGTATCCGGAAAGAGGAGAGAGGCCATTGGGTAGCTGGGCGTGGAATGGAGCTGCCGTAGTCCACACAGTGATGGGGCTGTATGCTCCTGAGCTGAGGATCTCTGGTTGTGGTATGACAGGCATGGAGTAACTCTCATAGAGATACGGGGAAATAATCACTGGGAAACAAAAGGGAGGGAGAGAAGATTAAGGCAAAAATAACTAAAAATAAATCCACACGCAAGCATACACACACTGGAAAGATATTTAGCAACACACACGTGATTTTCTTAGAAGGAAGATAGACCCATTTAGGAGGGCATACACACTGGTAAAATGTTTCATTTCCACCCTGGCACCTACGGAGTTACTGTACTTAATGCACACATAGGCTGACAGCTGCACGGAGCTATAGGTGCTCTGAAGTCAGACAGTGCAGCCAAGCCAGTGCCTTCGCCGTCCCCACTGAGGAAGGAGAGCCTCAACATTGTTTTTAAACATACAGAAAAGTTGTTTTCTATGTTATGTATGGGCTATTTTGGTGTATTACGACCGTGAGAACAAAGATATGCCTGAATCAAGCCGCCTTCTAAAGGAAAGGAGACTTAGTGCATGAAAAACGCAGTAATTCAACCCTTATGTTGTTCATCTTTCACATACTCATTATGCATGTATACACAGGCTTTAGCAAACGAAGCTGCGAGATTTGAATGAAATGTTCCTTGTTAGTCAAGAATTTAAAAAGTTTTGAATTAAAACGCACCCTAAATGATCAAAAGAATGTAAGCTCCCTTTCAGGACACTGTTTAAAAGGAAAACAGTTGAATCTTTGGCTCTTTTGTAATGGTATTTGAAGGGTAATACGTAGATTCATATTTGCAAAGCTCTAGATAAGTAGTTCTAGATATATTTTTCTCTTTTTACCTGTATGTGTGTCCAGTTCGCTGTAGTTTGGCTTTTTGGAGGCGTTGAAATGCTTCTTGACCAGGAAGGAGCGCGGCATCTTGCCAGCGGGTCTGGCGGGCGCCCGGCGCGGATAACGGTCCGGCGGGAGGACACGGCGGTCCCTACAGCATCGCGGCGGGCCAGGCTCGGGCAGGGGCCGTGCTCAGGTGCGGCAGGCGGACGGGCCGGCGCCTCTGAAGTCGCCCGGCTCCTTTACGAACTGAGCCCGTTTTGGCTGGGAGGGTTTTTTTTTCCTCTCTTTTGCAAGAAAGATCCAATCACAGCTGAGAGGTTCAGATTTCAGCTCCTCCCTCTGGGACAGCTGTGAACAGAGGAAGAATCTGTTGTCAGACTAAATTATTCTGGTTCAAAATGGGCTGTTTTTCGAGATTTCAGTGGAGAGGAAAAAAAAAGTGTTTAAGTATTTTCAAGAGAGGTAACCTCGCTTGGTGAGCCCCGCCCGCGATCCACGCTCTCTGGGAGCTAGGAGGGGCGCAGGAGCCGGGGTCTCTGCCCTGCCCGCCTGGCTTCCAGATGTGGTGCAGCGCCAGCGCGCGGGGACACAGTGTCCGCCAGGGGAAGGAAGGGCCGCCCTGCACCACACCAGGCCAGCCTCTGGTGTTAATGAGAGCCTATATTTGGAAGTGGCATCTGGAGAGGTTTGCCTTGCACAAGGACCAAATAATTACCTCTTGGCTTTTGAAAAAGGAAGGGGGAAGCGGGAAGACAAAGGCGCCTGTGAGCGCGGAGGACGCTCTCCTGGGACTCTGGCCTGGAGAGGGACTGCAGCCTTGCTTGCGGCGAGGGCGCTGCGCTACTCAGGGCTTCCGCGAAGCCAGGGGCAGCGCGGCCGCGTGCAAATTAAGTAATCATGTCACCGTGTTAGCTATGGTGGCTTGAAAGAAATGCTTTGTAGCCCTCTAAAGGCAGGCTGATCGGAAGAACTGGAAGACTGCAAAGATAAAAAGGAACTCTGGCAGAGAAGGGGGGCAAGAGGTAAACCGTCATTTGGAACCACGGGACATTCTCTCACACTTTTGACAAGAGATCTTATCTTTTCATGTACTACAGTGCATTTTTATGGGAAAAAGGGTGTATGGGTCTTTAGAGACAATTATTTTTATTTCAAATATTTCCCTGCTTTTATTTGGTGCTATTTTCATCAGTATAAAGTCATTAAAATCCATCTCAGTATCTGCCAGTTTCCTGTATAATGCTAAAAAAGAAATGGAAGGATATTCTTATGAGTATCGATTGATTAAAGTTTTAAGAACCCAGTCTAGTAACCGCAAAAACACCTTTGTTTTGTATATGGTCTTCAATCTAAAAATACTTTCAGGTGGTTTATTTTAAATATAAAATTTCAAGCATATTTTAAAGCATCTCTGTCCGTTGCAGACTTTTATCCCTACCTTTTGCTAAAAGAATAAAGAAAGAACAAATTCACATGACGATCACCCTACTCTTGTTTGTAACAGGTGCTGGAGGAAAAAAGCGAAAAAGAAAATAACAGTGGTGATGTCAAGACTTGTCAGAGAAAACTGCATTGTCAGGCTGCATAACTTCTTAATCTTGGAATGAGAAAACAAGAGTGTATGTGTGTTTGGGGGGTGAGGTGGGGCACTCACAGATTTCCTAAGCTAATTTCAATGATTATTCTTATTTCTTCCAACAGTCACTAATTTAAATGTCAAACAGAGAAAATAATTCAAAGGAATCCTTAGGCTAAGGGAACTGTACTTGCAGGAGAGAGGAAAATATGAATACATATTCGATTTCTCCACACACAAACTGGAACCTGGAGTAAAAGCCAGAGGCAGTTTTCTAAGCTTGCTACTCTATGTGAGAGTTTGTTCGGATGTAGGCACCTGGGTTTATGAGATCAGGAGTCCTCCTTGCTTTTCACTCCATTTCCCACAAAACACACACTTTTGTTACAGATATAGCACAGTTGAGAAAACACATATCGCCATGGCTATTATTTCCTTGTTTCACTCTACACACCTATTCACAACAAAGAAGAGTGTTAGACAATGTTTTGGTATTTATTTGCTGGGAGTTATAACACAAGATAATGTACTAAAATATGTATTCAAAAATCCATTTACAACGTTTAATAATAAATAATTCACTACGCATGAAAAAAGCTTACATTTGGATCACAGAGGCATAATCCAACCCAGCCCCATCAGCAGGTATCGGAGGGTGCACTGCACAGATCGGCGTCGGGACGTGCGGCCACACCTACAGTGAGGAGCGGATGGGGCTCGGGTTTGTGCATGGGGCATGTCATTACACAGATCCGCGTGCTAGCGAGTAACACGTATGCCCGTGTGAGGTCTGGGCCGCTGTCAGAGCAGGGCGAGTCTGCGCGCTGATGGCGTGAGTCAGACGAAACAGGTGCTCTGCTCAGACACAGCGGAGGGCATGCGGCGCCAGCACCATGTGGTAAAAACGCAAGCAGGGAAGTCAAGGCCACACCCAAAGGCCAGCTGCTGGGACTCTGCTAAGACAAGACAGAGGTTTCCTCTCCTTCTGCCAGCCAGAGGGCTCATCTGGAGGGGTTGGCTTTGGTCGTTGAGAAAAAGACTTTCTCTTGCCCAGGGACAGAAATCTTTGTGGAGGCAACTGCACCAGATTTTAAAGCTTTCATTCTGGAATCCAGTAGAAGTCAAATCAATGACTGAGGGGGAAAAATGGAACAAGCAAACCCAAGTGAGTTTGCTAATCCAAGGATTCAGTCCTAGGTTGGTGAGAAATTGGTGCTCCATAATTAGGCTGATTGGGTTTATCAGCCTAATTTATTTCATAACTATTAAATAAATGGTGCTTGTTCTTAGAGCCACGTGGACACAGCTCAGCCAGGGTGAAGCTGGTGGGCATGGGTAAGACAAAAGGAAGGCACAAGCTCTGCTCTTAGGTTCTTGAGAGTTTAATGTAGTGTAGTGAGAAAAGAGGAACTCTGGAGGCCATAGTGAGGCTTAAAAAATAATCCTTCCTAGGCTTGAGCCACACTGGCGAGACTCCATGGCATGGGTTGTGTGGGTTGCCTGGCACCCCAGACACCCGTATAATCTAATTCCTTAATTGCCATGATGTGATTTGATGTGACGTACCTGACAGGCTCTCATTTCCTCTGTTTTCTGAAGAAGCTGACCAAGATAACTTGTGGAAAACTTTGTAAGTTAAAGGTCTGGGCCAGCCTTCCCCACAGGCTCCCTGGATGGGTGGGGTTTCTCCTGGAGCCAGTCTTTTTCATGAAAGACACATTCTTGCCCTGCCAAGTAGGGGAATAAATTAGATCCGTGAGGTTTGGGAATGCACCTTGGGTTTCTTTACTTTGCATGGAGATTTGTACACATTTAGGTATTTAGGTGTGTAAAAAGCAGTGCAAGTATTGACTACCATGTTTAGGAAATGGAGTAGTAAATCTAGCACCAGAAGAAACCAGGGTGTGGCAGAGGCTGAAAAATCCCATTTTATGCTGTGTCCTATCTCCTAAAATGAAAGGCATGTCTTTCTAATTTTGGTGTGTGGTATGCTCACTCTGGAGGGGGTTCATATCTCCTCAATTCATATGCATATTCATATCCCTTGAAAAATATGAAGTGATGAAATAGCATGAGTTTGGCTGTGATATCTGGAGAATATCTAATACATTACTAATTTTAAAAATCGATTTACATAGAAACAAAGCATTTATTAAATATAACTTTGAAGTTTGAATGACAAAGGTGGGATGCCATTTTGTGGGTTTTTAACACACACATATCTGTATGTAAAAGGATTTAGGAAGAAATATTCCTAAATTTCCTTTTGGAAAATTGTCAGAGCGGGCATGGGATTCTGCTTATATATTCTGAGCTCCACAATAAGGAGAACCTCTTTTCTCAGAGGGAATGGATGGCACTCGCCTATGCACTCCACATATGTAAGTATATGTGCTCGGTGATGTCAACAGGGCCAAATATGAGCATGAATGCGCCTTTGTGTGAGCACTCACATGTCTGAATGTTGGGAAAAGTAATAGTAGCCAAAAATGGTGTCAGGATGTCCCTCTACTGTTTAGGAGTTTCCATTATTTCCTGTGTGTTCCCAGTGTCATGTTCAGCAGGCCAATAGCCACTAGGCATCTGCGTCTGTCTGGAGTTAGTGCTAATGCCAATAGCTCAATAAGTACCATCACATATGATCAGTAAATATTTAAGATCACTTCAAACAGAAAACCCTTAACTTGGGAACAGCATTTTAATGAAATCTGCTTTCTGCCAAGTCACTTGTGTTCAGACTCTTATTCCTAGTTATGTTTGTATGATCTCATTTCCCTTTGGGTGGATAGAATATGGTTAAGTGTATCATGAAAAGTAAGAGATATTCATCTCTTCAGTGTTCTGTGTGTACCTTGTGGAAAGTGTTGATGATATTATCTGTAAGATGAATAAGAAAGACTAGGAGTGTTGAATTTGTGTGTATTTAAAGCGACTGCTCAGGGATATGTGGTTGCAAAGAGACATCTATTGGTCAGCTTCAGAAGACTCATTGTTTTCTTTTTCTTTCTTTCCTTTTCCGTAACTTTTTAACAAGGTCTGCCACCTTGTGGAAAATGGGTGGATTTGACTCAACCCTGAGAACATCAACCTGACCTTGTTTTGTAATTGCCCCAATTTCAGATGGACATTATATAAATTTGTTGAACTTATTAATGTACTCATAATTCAAAGTGACACATTTGTATTTGTAGAAATATGCACAACATTTACACAACAAATTATGTTGATTTTATAAGATAGGCGAGAAAGGAAAATGTTATGACATCATCAGTCTGCAGTCAAGAAGGAAGTAGGCAGAAACCGCTAGCGTTACACTGGAGGCAAGTGAGCAACCTTCTGGACTCTTTTTTATGTTTGCATGATAACCTACAAGGTAGAGGAATGTTAAAAATGGGAAACCAAGCCTGAGCCCAGTTTCCAGGGCATTCAGAATGATTTCTTCTTAGTCTGTCTGCCTCCAAGGCTATGTACTTCGTTGCTGGAATCTGCTATCCCATTTGGTTTGCTTAAAGGACACTCAGTGCCCAACAGTGTGTGGCATTATGGGTAGTGATAAGAGATGCTATTCTTCATGATTAATATGATTGTCTGGCTACTATGCTAAGCACTTCACATGCATTATTTTAATGCACGCCTCCAAGGTAGCTTATTTTGCAAGGTAGAAGTTATCCCTACTTACAGATGAAGAAATGAAGACACAAGGAGATTAATTATCTTGGTTAAATCACACTGCTAGTAAGGAGTACTTAGAGGTCGCACTTGAATCTAGACCTGTTTAACTTCAAATCCCATGCATTTCACTATACTAATGGTAATAACACATCATAATGGTGAAATAGACCCATGATTAGCTGTAAAACATGACTTGTTTGAAAATTGGCCTTCCTGCTTTCTCTTCCCCACTCAGAGGATACTCACATACAGTGTTTGCAATCCCTCACTGTCTCACTCACTGGTCCCTCCGCGCTGTCTCTCCCCCTTTTCCCAAGTCACACCAGGGTCAGGGTTACTTGATTTCAGACTTGATGCCAGTTGCCTCCAGGTGTTGGGTGTGACTTCAAGGAATAGAATCCTAAGTGCTTAATGAAATAGGTGACATTGTCTTCTGGTCTGCCAAAAAAGGAGATGACCATTAATTCTTATTCTGTAAGAATCATGTGGTTTTTCCAAATGGGTGGTTAAATTTATTGCCTTATCTTGAATGGGATTATGTGGGGAAAGATAAATGCATCAATGAGGAATCAATGTTTCCAAATATGATGGAGAAGTCTTATAGTCTGAAAATTTCTCTTTTTCTCTCATAGGTGTACCCATGTGTGGGTGTGTCCATGTGGTGTGCCTGCCTTGCTCCAGAATAAGCCTCCATAGGTTCCTAAGGCAGTGGACATGTTTGGTAAACTTGTAAGGTAGGTTGGTCTGCATTCTTTTACAAGAAGGGCTTGAGGTGCTTCCTGGCGGAGAACATATCCAGGAACAGTAGGGAGAATAGGAACCAGGCCTACCAAGCCTAATCTTACAACCAGCTCTTAGTAGCCACAGAAGGGTGTTGAAACTGAGTACAGCAGGGTACCGGCCACTCCAGTATGTCTTTTGGCCATGTACCCAAACATGCTATGGAGAAGCAGGCATGAATCCCTCAGTGAAGCTGAAATGTGGCTTTCCTAGAACTCTGTTGGTGTTAGAGGGTAGTGCCGCCTTGGAATCTCTGAGGCAGAGGTCGCATGAGACAAGCAGAGAGCTTCCTAAGAGCATTGCCACAGCTGGCGGTGAGCACGACAGTAATGTTCCTGAGTGCCCCAGGGGCATCAGCATGGGTGGTGGGCTTGCCAACAGGTGTCATGGTGCCTGACAGGCAGGTGGGTCCCCAGTGGAAGTGGCAGTGCTCTGCTGCTGTGGACCGAATGCTTGTGTCCCCCTAACATTCCTGTGTTGAAACCTGAGTCCCAAGGTAGTGGTCTTTGAAGGTGTGGCCTTTGGGATTTGGTTAGGTCCTGAGGGTGGAGCCCTCATAAATGGGATTAGTGCCCTTTTAAAAGACCCTAAGGAGCCCTCTCCTCCCTTCCTGTATGTGAGCATACCAGGGAAGACAGTCTGTGAACCAGAAAGCTCACCAGACTCTGAATCTGCCAGGGCTTCGATTTCTGACTTTCAGCCCCCAGAAGTGTGAGAAATGAACTTCTTTCTTTTGTTCTTCATAAGCCAACCAGTCCTGACACTTTATTCTAGCAGCCCAAATGGAGGGAGGAGGCTGCCTAGGGAGAAATGAAAGCCTTTCAGATCCTTTGGCTCTCAGCAGAAGTAAGAGCAGTGCCCGGTAAGGGGGCAGAGAAGACAGGGTGCACAAGACAGAGAGACTGGAATGGATTAGGAGGAGGAACACTGCCTGTTCTACATCAACACCCAAAGCCTGTCTTCTAGAACATAAAGGACAGCACTGTGGGATTCCCAGAATGATGTCGCAGTTGCTGGGCCCTCCATCAGTGGGAAGGGAACACAGCCGTCGCCTGCACATGAGCAAAGGAGAAACAGATTGGGGTCGCTGGCCTGAGGGTGCTGGCATGAACTCCCAGTCCTTGCCTTGCGTGGCACCCCTGCCTCTCTCTAGGCTGGAGATCTGAGTCATCAACACACCTATCTGAATATGAAATTTAAAATCCTTTAGAACAGCAGACTGTGATGCTTCCCAGGGTGATGTAGAGAAGCAAAGTCTAAATTATGACATGTGTAGGATGGACTCCCTCATTTAGATCTTGATGCACCAATTGCTGAGCTATATCCAAAAGCGCACCTGTCAGAGCTCTGGGAATACAAGGCTTGGGAGCGCTTCCCAGGTCCTAGAAGCGCCGTTGCTTTTTCTGCTCCACAGACACTGGCCACTTGCCTGTCAAACTCGGTTACACCATTTGCAAACCTAATCCTTGATAAAGATCCCTGAAAAAAGATGGAGAACCTGGCCTTGAAGAACTTTGTGGCTATTTGGACTCACCACTAAATCCAAATTTTTGCTCGGATAGAAATATTTGTATGTTGTGCTTTACCAAAGGAGACATTTTCTTAAATGATACCATGGCTATTTAAAAAGAAACACACACATGCACACACTCCACAGGTAGAAAGATCTTTTCTAAAAGTGCTTTTGGGCCTTGCATTTAAAAATGAAAGTCCTACCTTAAGGCCAGAATGATAACGGGAAAGAAATATTGCACTTATTTGTCCCCTTCAAACCTACTGCCGTCCTTGGATATGAGCCTTCACTGGCGCTAGGAATGTGCCCTCATTGCTCAATTGTCAGGTGAGTGGGCAGTCCAGGTGAGCCAGTAAGAGAGGAGTATTCGAATCTAACGCTGAAGTTGTTGACATAACACTTGCCAGCACTTAGAGGTGATTGGCTGCTTGCGGAGGCACAAGTCCTTTTAAGAGCTGGGTTGATGGGTCCCTTTGTCATTGTGATTTTTTAGACAGGCTTTCTTCTTCCCCACCCTGCTTCCCCAGCAGAGTTATGTAGACCCAAACTCTACTGAGTGGGTGGAATTCATCATTGTACTTTCAAAGAGAAGGTGGAAGACACTGTGAAATCATTTGCAAGTGATAATGAACGGAAGTTAATGGCATGAAAATCATCCTGAACCTCCCAGCTCTCTTGAATCTTTGGGATTGATTGCAGTACCTCAATGATGAGTGAGTGATGAGCTAGAGTCGGTAATTGTACTCCAGGAAAGTGGAAAGGGAATCTGAGTCTTAAGAGAAAACTGAGATGGAATGAAGTCATAGAACACTAGAGTGAGGGAGGGCCTTGGCGATCTACTGTAACACTCCCTCCAATTTTTTACTTTTGCTTGAGAGGGCAAGAAGAGGCTTGTGCAAGGATGTGAACGTTCCTAGCATCATAGAGTATTAGAACTGTAATGTTCAAACTTCTAGCAGAGTGCCCCAGCAGATAGCCCCCAAAAGGTACCCTGCAGAGGCAGTCTTTTATTTGAAAATGTGATTGATCAGCTTCTGCAAATTATCCTTGAAGGCCTTTAAAGAGAAAGAATAGTATTCTATTTAAAAACTCAAGTGCAATTCTGTATCTTGACCTACTCAGTCCTTCCCCACCCCATAAAGTAGTACAGTTTAATATCTAAGGGGTTATCCCTTGCGGGCCATCTACCTTGCATGTTTCATTTTCATTTTCATTATTATGCTTCTGCACCCTGTGCAGAAAACAGAAGGTACAAGATATTGTGGCTTCAATAATTTTAGACCAAAATGCAAAGTAGGACTTTTAACCCACACAACTCCAAGTGGCTGTATCATAAGGAAGAACTTATGGTGGAAAGGATGAATGTGTACACCTTGGTCTTCCTGACTCCCAGTGTGTGGTTTCTTTCTATGATCAAGTCAAGAGTGGATTTCCCTTAGCTAGAAGCTAAAATTGAGAAGATTTTGTTGGCTTAGTGAGTAGATACTTTGAATTTTATACCACAACTATATGGGTACAATGGTGGTCTCAAAATTGAGTTGCAAGTTCTTTAGTCCCTGATATCTACTCCAAAGCCATCAAATGAACCCAAGTCCTGCTAGGAACAGTGAGGTTGAGCCCCTACTCGAGACACTCCTGTGGGGACTCTAGGGATACCACTGTCAGGCACAAGGCAACAATCCTGACTCCACCACACACCACAAAAATGTCTCTTATTTCTCTAGGTGACAAGGAAAATTGATCAAGTTACAGTAAGAGGAAAAAAGGCACTCCAGGCCACCATATCCTTAGTCACATAGGCTACTACCAGGTCACCTCTGTAGAGGGAGAATGCCGAGCCAATTTTTCTGCATCATTTCTATGCCATGAATCAAAGTTGTATTTGTGTCCATCAGAATAGAGACTTTATGCTGGAGGAAAATCACCCATGAGCCCCAGGGAAGGCAGTGATTTGACACAATGATGTTGAAAGTCAAGAGTGCTCAGCATGAAATGCCCCAGCGATGACAGCAGGATTAACCGTCAGTGTGAAGACAGAATGGGTGTGCCTGTTGATGAAAGGCGCTGGGACACAGAGGCAGCCCTTCCCTGGTTCTTCTGAGGATGTCTGCTGGATGGAGAACAGTCAGAACGCCTATGGATCTGAAGCTTAACCAAAGTGGAGACTGAGCAGCTGTGGGACGTCATAAGTAAATCAAATTTACAACTCAGCTGATTGTACAGATGCAGTTTGGAAAATTTGGAAGCTGGTTTTATATACTGTATCATTCTCTTTTGAGAATAAGATTTTGTTGTTGTTGTTGCTTTGCACTTGGAAGAGAAAAGTTGGATATTTCTGTTTGGAGTGTGTCAATGGATTCCAAAGTGAATTTGAAAAAAAAAATCTAGAAATGATAGGAAATGGTATGCTCTTCATCACCATCATCATTTTCTTATGAGAGCACTTAAATGTATATATTTTGAAGAAATTTCAGTAGATACACCCACAGTCATTTCAGGTTGATGAACCATGCTCTTGAAGCCTCAGCGCAATTGCCAGAGCACTAAGATGGAGAAACAATAGATGTTTTCTTTGGAAAGAACAATTAAAGGTGATTGATTACAAATTCTTTGTCTTACATGCAGCTTATGTTTTCTTAAGCTGTGTCAGCCTGGAGATTAAAAGAAGGTTCAATTAAAAACACAGAAGAGTAGCTGTCTGTCTTTGTCCCCATAGCTTTGCAGAAGGCCTCCTTCTCAGGCTCTCCCCATCCTTCCCAGAGTCCTGGGTGGGGGCTTGGGGTCTCTCATAGCCTATCCATCTTGGTGGCAGTGTTATTGTCTTTTTCCTCCTTTCCTGGCCCCAAGCCAGGCCTCTGGTAGTCACCATTGCTGCCAAACATGCTGTGCAAGTTGCCAAAGCCATTGCAAAGCTTGCATGATGTCCTTGAAGGGTGGTGTTCCCTCTGGCTTCTTTTCCTGTGTACATGCAGACCCATTTTGCTTATACTCTAGTGTCCATGCTCCCGTGGGCTCCAATCCTCTGCAGGTAGAGAACATCTCACTGCCAGATGTGTCTTCTTCTCTTCCACATGGATTGCTGAGCACAACAGCCATGAGGCCTCAATACCTTTACTCAGCCCTATGCTGTGTAACTTTGTTTTAATCTCCCACCCTAGGGTCTGGAAATGAGGCCAGGGGCCCAAGAAGAAAGTATTAATACGAATGACAGATACTGTGCTCAATGCAAAATAACCTTTCTTCTTTGACACTGAACCACTTGTCTTCAGATTTGTGCCCTTGGATTACCATCATATTCACTTAGCGATGGGGATATATTCTGAGAAATTTGTTGTGCAGTTTTGTTGTGTGAACATCAGGGTGTATTTACACAAACCAAGATGTCAAGCCTACCACACTCCTAAGCTATATGATATGGCCTGTTTCTCTTAGGTGACACAACTGTACAGCATGCTATTGTACTAAATACTGTAAGCAATTGTAAAATAATGGTATTTGTGTATCTATACATAGAAAAAGTACAGTACAGTAAAAATACAGAGTCATAATCTTATGGTATCACCATTGTATGCATGTTCCATTGTTGACTCAAACCTCCAAAACATTGTTTATGTGATACATGACTGTATTTTCCTTGAAGGCCTCCTGGTCTTTTATGCAAATAGACACCTGATAGGTGATCTCTCCCCTGCCCTGCAGACATCTCCTGATTGTTGAATGCCAGGATGAACACAACCTAGGTCCTTGAACTGAAAATCTTATTACATACAGATTAAGAAATTAAGAACTAGGCCAGGTGTGGTGGCTCATGCCTGTAATCCCAGCACTTTGGGAGGCCCAGGTGGGTGGATCATGATGTCAAGAGGTAGAGACCATCCTGGCCAACATGGTGAAACCCCATCTCTACTAAGAAATAAAATGGCTTGTTTGAAATCCCATGTGTGCTTGGTGACAGAGTAGCACCCGGGAGAGCAGACCTTTCCTCTGCCACACTCAGTCTATGACCACGGATGCTTCTGTTCCCTTCAGCTCTGTGCTTTGTGTTGCTTAAAAGCTGTGGAGCATTTCCCCCTTCATTTGGTCAATACCAAACATTCTGAAAGGGAATACAGTCACCCACATAGCAATGTGGGCATAATGTAGAGGACACTGCTCATAATTTCTCCCAGCCAGGGACATTATAGATTTGTATAACTCTGGAAAGCGTAGAACCACCTTGATGACAGAGAATGAAATAGTGCAAATGGGTAAAGGTGGGCTGTACATTGTTTTAGGAGGAAGTGATTCTTCAGGTTGCAAAGATTTCATGTGCTACCTATCTATCAATCATCTAACATCTAACTATCACCAATCAATCTATCATCAATCTATCATTAACCTGTCACCTATCTATCAGTCATCTATCATCAGTCAACCACCAATCTATCAACAAATCACCTATCATCTGTCATCAATCATCTATTTATCATGATCTGCCTATCAATCATCATTTATCACATGTCCTCAGAAATGTACATATAGATATATATATTTCTTTTTCTTAAATAAACACTTATTGAGTGCCTACCTTGAGCCAAGAATTATACTGACTATATTTATGAATCTTATTTAAATCTCATAACAACTCCCTGAGACAGGTATAATTTATTATTTTACAGTGGATGATGTTGAGACCTAGAATTTATACAATGGTAGTTGTTCTAACTCTAAGTTTACTGGTTTTTTAAAACTGGATCTTAGCAGAACAACCAGTTATTGACTTCCAATTATTTCTGAATCAGAAAATAACAGCCCTTATTCAGATGGCGGAAATTGTGTGTGTTTGGTTAAGAATACAATAAAGAATAACATGACGTAGTCTAAGTGCCCATTACATTATACATTTTTAGAGATCTGTAATGATAGCAGACGTTGAAGTTCTATAGGTCTGGATTTGAATAATGACTGGTATTACTAGCTCAGTGACCTCAGCTTCTTTATTGAATTCCCATTTACTGACTGGTAAATGGGAATATTGATGATTGTCTTGCAGAGATGTTGTAAGTATGCAAGATAATGCATGTAAAGTTATAAATAGAGTGCCCAGCACATACAGAAATAATGAAAAGAACTGCCCTTTATTAAGTGCTTACTATGTGCTAGATACTCTATTAAGCAATTTAGCAGATTTTATTTAATCCTCTCCCAATCCTTTAATTCAGTCCTGATAAAATCACCATTTTGCATATGGGCTGCCCAAGTTAACAGCCCATAGCTGTTACAGACAAGAGGTGAATACAGTTAGTCTGACGCCAGAACCCGTGCTCTTATCTGGTATGACCTCGTGCTTCTCCCACAAAACCTGCTGCAGAGGAATGGAATTAATGCTCTTATTGTTCGAAATCACATAACACAACTCCCTTTCATTTTTTTTTTTGGTTATAAAAACATTTTAAAAGGAACTAGATTGATGATTTAATATCCAACAACAGCAGTTTTATTTCAGAAACATGATTATTGACCTTTTAATGCCATGATTCTAGGGTGACCGTAAGTTTTATTTTGTCTTGTTTTTCTTTGTTTTTAAGCACCTTAAGACAAGTTGAGATAGAAGTAATCCTAAGACTTCTTTTATATAAGATCTTGCCTCTGTCCTTACTGCTGTTAGTTCTCAGGGTGGTGTTATTTATTACTGCAAAAGTGGGCATTGGATCTGAGCCAAGATAAGCCATTGAGACCTCTGTCACTCTCCTGCCAAATTTAATAATAACAGTAGATCCCTGTTACGGCATGACTCATCTGCAGATCTGGATATATTGCTGGTCAACTAAGTCTTCCAAACATAACAGGGACACCTGCCAAAACCTCAAATAATGTGATTAATCTGTGATACAGGTATTAGTCCTATTTCTTGGGACTTGACTTATAAAGTATGAAGGTGTAATAATTCTGAGTATATTGCTTGGATAGACTTTGCTGCACTATAATGATTTAAAAGATACACTGAAGAGGATATGACTAAGTAAATAAGGCAGGGGGAAAGCAGTTGATTTAATTTCCCCCTTACTCTTACTTGCAAGCATGGTGACCTGGAACTTAGACATTCTATACAGGGAGAGGTGAGGGGTTGTAAAAAACTTGATGTATATACTAGTTCATTATTTATTCCACGGATATTTATTAATTGTCCAGTATATACAAGATCATGTTCAGGATGCTGGGGAAATGATAGCAAAATAGACCCCTGATCTCATGGAGCTTGCAATTTAGAGGGGAGAAGGGTATTGATTTCCTCAAAAATATGAACCACAAATTGTAGCAATTGTAGAGGCTGAGCGACGCTACAAAAGTACTTAACAGGAAAAGAATCCTTTTCTGGAGAGTCAAGATCCTGTTTTGATGAAGTGATGCTCAACTGAGTTCAGAAAGTTGGGTAGGTATTTGCTACCTGAAAGGAGGAAACGGCTGGGAAGCATTTTAAGTAGAAGAAATAATGAAAGCACGGAGCCTGGGGAACATGCAGGAACTAAGAGGCCCTGTGTTAGAACGGGGGGGCATGGGAAAAGTGTGGCCGAAGGAAACCCAGGAGGAGAGGCTGAGTCTCGCAGGCTACTGCTGGCCATGTTGAGGGTATTTTCTTTATTACAGGATTAACAAAGAAAAAATGGAGAAATCATATGTGTGAATATGTACGTTGACATTTTGTTAAAAGTATGAAATGCTCTTGTATTTAGAAATAAGCCACTTTTTCAACAGTCTAGCTTGATTAAACAAAAAGTAAAACTCTTCATCCTTGTTCTCCTTCCTTGTTGCATTCTTCGGAACATCAGTGTTTGTCATTTCCCCATATTTATCTGTGTTGTTGAGGGTGAGCTCCAGAAATTCCAGTCACATTTCTTGGTTTGTAATGCAAGGCAGTGTCTGCTAGCTCCCCACCATGAAAGCTGGACTGAAAGTGGGGAGATTCTCTCCTCTCTCCTTCCCCAACCTATTTGTGTTTTGCATTAAAAATTTTAATCCTGTCAGGTTATTTTACAAGTCTAGTTAGAAACTTAACTATATCTTGATTTCTGTAGCTTTGCAGTAAGACTGAATATCAGGTAAAGTGATTCCTTCCACTTTATTCTTCTTTTCAAGATTGTTTAAGCTATCCCAGTGCCTTTCCCTAGGAATCTTAGAAGGAAGCTTTTCTATGCCTATCAAAAATATTTCTGGGATTTTCATAGGAATTGCATTAAATCTATAAATTAATTTAAAGTCTATTGACATTTTTGCTAAGTTTAGACTTCTGATCTCTGAATAGGGCATGTAGCTCTGTTTATTCAGATCTTCTCTTATTTGCCTTGACCCTGCTAATTAGGCATATTAATGTAGTTTTATGAAATTATTCTTATTCACATTTACCTATTTACCATTATTTTTGTGGTAATAATGGTAACCCAAATGAAAACAAACCAAGGCTGTCTATTTGGAGCTTGCTAAAGCAAGGAAGACAGCTACCATCACTGAAGATCTGCAGGTCCTCAAAGGCAATCAGGGGTGTGGGAAAGTTTTACTGAAAAGGTGGGAAGACTTCAGGTATTTCTGATTAGAAGTTGTTTGTTATGGGGAAGCTGGAGTGAGCTAAATAGAAGCTAAATATCTTTCATAATTGGTTTGGAAAGCATATTTAACTTTCTCTATCAGTCCTGAGTTGGAAATGAGGGTGGGAGCCTGGGAGAGGTGGGCCAATTCCTATAGAGGTGGTTTGGTTTCTAGAGCTGGTTAATGCAGAAATTTGGGGTTAGAGTTCTACAGGCATGCACAGTCTAGCCATGGTCAGTGTGTATATTTAGTCTCTTTTGTTCTCTATTCTTTCTTGCATCTTAGAAATTTCTTGCAGAATCATTTTTGTTTTCTTCTTAAAGAATATTCTTTACTGGTTCATTTTCTAAAGCTGTCTTGGTAATAAAAAGCATTTTTCAGTCTGAAAAAATGTTGTTTCATCCAATGTCATGAAAGAATATGCATAATTTCCTTTTGCTTCTGTGTTGAATTCGCTCTTTTTTTGGTTTCTTAAATTAGAAACTTATATCATTGATTTAAAGTCTTGCTTTTCTTCCAATGTAAGCATTTAGTACTTTAAATTTACCAATTGGGACTGTTGTAGCTGCATCTTTACATATTTTGAAATGTTGCTTATTCACTGTTATTCAGTTCAAAATGTTTTCAATTTACCTTGTGATTTCTTCTGTAACTCATTGACTATCATTGTATTGTTTATTTTCAAAATATTTGGGAGTTTTCAGATATATTTCACTTACTAATTTCTAGTTTATTGTTTGGGGGTCAGGTTTCAAACACCTGTAATAGTTTAGCTTTGTGAAAGTGTCATATGTCCTTGGAAAGAATTTGTCTTCTACTATTGTTGGCCAGCATGTTCTATAAATGCTGAGTAAACCAAGTGACTTGATTGCCTTGTTCAAGTCTATACATCCTTACTGAATTTCCACTGTTTTTTCCTATCAATTACTGAAACAAGAGTGTTGAAATCCTCACTGAGAGTTGTGAATTTATGTCTTTCACCCCACTGCTGCCACTTTTTTCTTCACCTATTTGGGACCGCTATTACATGTGCGAACCTTTAGTGCTGTTACATGCTTATTGTGATTGATGTCTTTATTGTATTGCCTCTTTTTATCTTTTTTTTTGGATAGGTATTTGCCAAATCTTTTTGCATCCTTTTCTTTTAACTATATGTATCTTTATATTTAAAAACGTTGAGTGGTTTCTTGCATTCTTATTCAAAATGACAATATCTACCTTTTAAGTTAGGTTTGTAGACCTTACACATTTAGCACATCTTGGGTTTGTGATTTGAATTTTAATATGCCAGATTGCTACTTGCTTTCTACTCCTGTTATTTGTTCAATTGTCATAATTTTACTTCTACATATGCTACAAACTCCATAGTATAATAGTCAATTATATCCTAAGGACATGAAAAGTGACATAAAAATGTTGTTTATATTTACTCCCGTATTATATTTTATTTTCATCTGCCATTATTTCCTTTCTGCTTATGGAACTTCCTTTAATGTTTTTGCAGTGCAGGTGTGCTAGCAATGAAACTTATTTTTTTCAGATTCAGCTACTTTTTAAAATGACATTTGTGCTGTGCAAGGAATTCTATGTTGAGAAGTTTTTTATCTTCAGTATCTTAAAATGTCTTTGTTTTTAATAGTTAAAAAGAAATAAAAACGTATAGAGTTGTTATTCTCATTTTTTTAATATATCAGGCTAATCCTATTAACTAATGTAACAGATAGATTATTGAACAATGAACCAAGCAATTTAATTAGATAAAAAGAGGTGTGAAGAAAGGAGAAAGCTAATGGAAGAGAGAACTCACAGAATTCCATAACAGGAAGGCTTGTAATATTTAAGAACAGATACAGGGAATTAGATGAGTAAGCAATTCAAAAGAATGAAAGGATATAATCAGATAATAGGAAGCTGGACTGATTCTGGAGGTAAGGCAGTTCTGAGCACGCAAGGCATCAGCCCCTCTGTGGACTGGCGTGGGAGCCTACATTGACCCGAGAGGCCAGGGCGTGGGTGGGTTTCACATGGACACTAGGAAATTCAAGATGAGAATGACACTTCAGGGAAAGAGGAAAGTTGCAGGTCAGATCCTAAGGTTTTTGCAAAATAACAGCCACACAGAGGTCATTATCCACAATTATGGAGGGTACTAGAAGGGTATGATTGTTGTAGTTATGTTATCCCCCTGTTCTCCTTTCCTTTTGTTCAGAAAATATACATAAATGAAGAGACTTTTGAAAAATGTCTGTAAGCCACTGGCAGGACCCTAAAAAAGGGAGAATTGTTGAGGTTGATCTCTTAATGTCAACTTTGAATGACTTCTATTTGAATTTTCTCTGAACTTGCAAAATGAGGGATTGAAGGCAAATACTTTTCATTTTGAAAATAAAGAAACATAGAATTTATTTCATTCAAAGTAGAATATTGTGTGTGTATATATTACATATGTATGTATATATGTACATGTATATACACATATATGTTGCATGTATACACACACACACAAACACACACACCTTTGTATATGAGTTTGTGTTCGTTTGGTGCAAAAGTAATTGCGATTTTTGCCCTTAATTTCAATGGCAAAAACTGCAATTACTTTTGCACCAATCTAATAAATGTACCAAGACATGTGGCAGAAGCACTCACATGTTACCATAGCTGTTTTCTTTGCTCAGACTTTGAGATTTTATAATAAGCACTATTAAAAAATTAAATAAATCTTGGACATTTTTAAAAACAGAAATAAAATGGACATAAATTATATATATATTTTTATTATTATACTTTAAGTTCTAGGGTACATGTGCACAACGTGCAGCTTTGTTATATAGGTATACATGTGCCATATTGGTTTGCTGCACCCATCAACTCATCATTTATATTAGGTATTTCTCCTAATGCTATCCCTCCCCCAGCCCCCCTCCCCTCACCGACAGGCCATGGTGTGTGATGTTCCCTGCCCTGTGTCCAAGTGTTCTCATTGTTCAGTTCTCACCTATAAGTGAGAACATGTGGTGTTTGGTTTTCTGTCCCTGTGATAGTTTGCCGAGAATGATGGTTTCCAGCTTCATCCATGTCCCTGCAAAGGACATGAACTCATCCTTTTTTTTATGGCTGCATAGTATTACATGGTGTATATGTGCCAAATTTTCTTAATCCAGTGTATCATTGATGGACATTTGGGTTGGTTTCAAGTCTTTGCTATTGTGAATAGTGCTGCAATAAACATACCTGTGCATGTGTCCTTACAGTAGCATGATTTATAATCCTTTGGGTATATACCCAGTAATGCAATCACTGGGTCAAATGGTATTTCTAGTTCTAGATCCTTGAGGAATTGCCACACTGTCTTCCACAATGGTTGAACTAATTTACATTCCCACAAACAGTGTAAAAGCATTCCTATTTCTCCACATCCTCTCTAGCACCTGTTGTTTCCTGACTTTTTAATGATCGCCAGTCTAACTGGCGTGAGATGGTATCTCATTGTGATTTGATTTGACAAACTTGACAAATGAAACTGATGACCAGTGATGATGAGCATTTTTTCACCTGTTTGTTGGCTGCACAAATGTCTTCTTTTGAGAAGTGTCTGTTTATATCCTTTGCCCACTTTTTGATGGTTTTTTTTTTTTTTCTTGTAAACTTGTTTAACTTCTTTGAAGATTCTGGATATTAGCCCTTTATCAGAGGGATAGATTGCAAAATTTTTTCTCATTCTGTAGGTTGTTTGTTCACTCTGATGGTAGTTTCTTTTGCCATGCAGAAGCTCTATAGTTAAATTAGATCCCATTTGTCAATTTTGGCTTTTGTTGCAGTTGCTTTTGGTGTTTTAGTCATGAAGTCCTTGCACATGCCTATGTTCTGAAACCTAGATATTGCCTAGGTTTTCTTCTAGGGCTTTTATGGTTTTAGGTTTAATATTTAAGTATTTAATGCATCTTGAATTAATTTTTGTATAAGGTGTAAGAAAGGGATCCAGTTTCAGCTTTCTACATATGGCTAGCCAGTTTTCCCAGCACCGTTTATTAAATAGGGAATCCTTTCCCCATTTCTTGTTTTTGTCAGGTTTGTCAAAGATCAGATGGTTGTAGACATGTGGTGTTATTTCTGAGGCCTCTGTTCTGTTCCATTGGTCTATATATCTGTTTTGGTACCAGCACCATGGTGTTTTTGTTACTGTAGCCTTGTAATATAATTTGAAGTCAGGTAGCATGAGGCCTCCAGCTTTGTTCTTTTTGCTTAGGATTGTCTTGGCAATTTGGGCTCTTTTTTGGTTCCATATGAACTTTAAAGTAGTTTTTTCCAATTCTGTGAAGAAAGTCATTGGTAGCTTGATGGGGATGGCATTGAATCTATAAATCACCTTGGGCAGTATGGCTATTTTCATGATATTGATTCTTCCTATCCATGAGCATGGAATATTCTTCCATTTGTTTGTGTCTTCTTTTGTTTCAATGTGCAGTGGTTTGTAGTTCACCTTGAAGAGGTCCTTCACACCCCTTGTAAGTTGGATCCCTAGGTATTTTATTCTCTTTGTAGCAATTGTGAATAGGAGTTCACTCATGATTTGGCTCTCTGTTTGTCTGTTATTGGTGTATAGAAAAGCTTGTGATTTCTGCACATTGATTTTGTATCCTGAGACTTTGCTGAGGTTGCTTATCAGCTTAAGGAGATTTGGGGCTGAGACTATGGGGTTTTCTAAATATACAATCATGTCATCTGCAAACAGGCACAATTTGACTTCCTCTTTTCCTAATTGAATATCCTTTATTTGTTTGTCTTGCCTGATTGCCCGAGCCAGAACTTCCAACACTATGTTGAATAAGAGTGGTGACAGAGGGCATCCTTGTCTTGTGCCAGTTTTCAAAAGGAATGGTACCAGTTTTTGCCCATTCAGTATCATATTGGCTGTGGGTTTGTCATAAATAGCTCTTATTATTTTGAGATACATTCCATCAATACCTAGTTTATTGAGAGTTTTTAGCATGAAAGGCTGTTGAATCTTATTAAAGGCCTTTTCTGCATCTATTGAGATAATCATGTGGTTTTTGTCATTGGTTCTGTTTATGTTTATTGAGAGTTTTTAGCATGAAAGGCTGTTGAATCTTATTAAAGGCCTTTTCTGCATCTATTGAGATAATCATGTGGTTTTTGTCGTTGGTTCTGTTTATGTGATGGATTAAATTTATTGATTTATGTATGTTGAACAAGCCTTGCATCCTAGGGATGAAGCCAACTTGATCATCATGGATAAGATGTTGATATGCTGCTGGATTCGGTTTGCCAGTATTTTATTGAGGATTTGCACATAGATGTTCATCAGCGATATTGGTCTAAACTTCTCTTTTTTTGCTGTGTCTCTGCCAGGCTTTGGTATCAGGATGATGCTGGCCTCATAAAATGAGTTAGGGAGGATTCCCTCTTTTTCTATTGATTGGAATAGTTTCAGAAGGAATGGTACCAGCTCCTCTTTGTACCTCTGGTAGAATTCGGCTGTGAATCACTCTGGTCCTGGACTTTTTCTGGTTGATAGGCTATTAATTATTACCTGAATTTCAGAACTTGTTATTGGTCTATTCAGAGATTCAACTTCTTCCTGGTTTAGTCTTGGAAAGGTGTATGTGTCCAAGAATTTATCCATTTCTTCTAGATCATCTAGTTTATTTGCACAGAGGTGTTTATACTATTCTCTGATGGCAGTTTGTATTTCTGTGGGATCAGTGGTGATATCCCCTTTTTCATTTTTTTATTGCATCTAATCGATTCTTCTTTCTTTTCTTCTTTATTAGTCTTGTTAGTGGTCTATCAATTTTGTTGATCTTTTCAAAAAATCAGCTCCTGGATTCATTGATCTTTTTAAGGTTTTTTTGTGTCTTTATCTCCTTCAGTTCTGCTCTGATCTTAGTTATTTCTTGTCTTGTACTAGCTTTTGAATTTATTTGCTCTTCCTTCTCTAGTTGTTTTAATTGTGATGTTAGGGTGTGGATTTTAGATCTTTCCCTCTGTCTTTTGTGGGCATTTAGTGCTATAAAATTTCCTCTACACACTGCTTTAAATGTGTCCCAGAGATTCTGGTATGTTGTTTCTTTGTTCTCATTGGTTTCAAAGAACATCTTTATTTCTGTCTTCATTTCTTTATTTACCCAGTAGTCATTCAGGAGCAGGTTGTTCAGTTGCCATGTAGTTGTGCAGTTTTGAGTGAGTTTCTTAATCCTGAGTTCTAATTTGATTGCGCTGTGGTCTGAGAGACAGTTTGTTGTGATTTTTGTTGTTTTACACTTGCCGAGGAGTGCTTTATTTCCAATTATGCAGTCAATTTTAGAATAAGTGTGATGTGGTGCTGAGAAGAATGTATATCCTGTTGATTTGGGGTGCAGAGTTCTGTAGACGTCTAGTAGGTCCACTTGGTGCAGATCTGAGTTCAAGTCCTCGATATCCTTGTTAACCTTCTGTCTCGTTGATCTGTCTAATAGTGACAGTGGGGTATTAAAGTCTCCAATTATTACTGTGTGGGAGTCTAAGTCACTTTGTAGGTCTCTAAGGACTTGCTTTATGAATCTGGGTGCTCCTGTATTGGTGCATATATATTTAGGATAGTTAGCTTTTCTTGTTGAATTGATCCCTTTACCATTATGTAATCCCCTTCATTGTCTCTTTTAATCTTTGTTGGTTTAAATTCTGTTTTATCAGAGACTAGGACTGCAACCCCTCCTTTTTTTTTTTTGTTTTCCATTTGCTTGGTAGATCTTCTTCCATCCTTTTATTTTGAGCATATGTGTGTCTCTCTATGTGAGATGGGTCTCCTGAATACAGCACACCAATGAGTCTTGTCTCTTTATCCAATTTGTCAGTCTGTGCCTTTTAATTGGGGCATTTAACCCATTTACATTTAATGTTAATATTGCTATGTGTGAATTTGATCCTGTCATTACGATGTTAGCTGGATATTCTGCCCATTAATTGATGTAGTTTCTTCATAGCATTGATGGTCTTTACAATTTGGCATGTTTTTGCAGTGGCTGCTACTGGTTGTTCCTTTCCATGTTTAGTGCTTCCTTCAGAGGCTCTTGTAAGGCAGGCCTGGTGATGACAAAATCTCTCAGCATTTGCTTGTAAAGGATTGTATTTCTCCTTCACTTATGAAGCTTAGTTTGGCTGGAAATGAAATTCTGGGTTGAAAATTCTTTCCTTTAAGAATGTTAAATATTGGCCCACACTCTCTTCTGGCTTGTAGGGTTTCTGCTGAGAAATCCACTGTTTGTGGGTAACGTGACCTTTCTCTCTGGCTGCCCTTAACATTTTTTCCTTCATTTCAACCTTGGTGAATATGATAATTATGTGTCTTGGAGTTGCTCTTCTTGAGGAGTATCTTTGTGATGTTCTCTGTATTCCTGAATTTGAATGTTGGCCTGCCTTGCTAGTTTGGGCACGTTCTCCTGGATAATTTCCTGAAGAGTGTTTTCCAACTTGGTTCCATTCTCCCTGTCACTTTCAGGTACACCGATCAAATGTAGATTTTGTCTTTTCACATAGTCCCATATTTCTTGGAGGTTTTGTTCGTTTCTTTTTACTCTTTTTTCTCTAAACTTTTCTTCTCACTTTATTTCATTAATTTGATCTTCAATCACTGCAACCCTTTCTTCCACTTGATTGTATCAGCTATTGAAGCTTGTGCATGCACCACGAAGTTCTTGTGCCATGGTTTTCAGGTCTATCAGGTCATTTAAGGCCTTGTCTACACTGCTTATTCTAGTTAGCCTTTCATGTAACCTTTTTTCAAGGTTTTTAGCTTCCTTGGAATGGGTTAGTAAATGCTCCTTTAGCTCAGAGAAGTTTGTTATTACCAACCTTCTGAAGACTACTTCTGTCAACTTGTCAAAGTCATTCTCCATCTAGCTTTGTTCCATTGCTGATGCGGAGCTGAGATCCTTTGGAGGAGAAGAGGCGCTCTGGTTTTTAGAATTTTCAGCTTTTCTGCTCTGGTTTCTCCCCATCTTTGTGGTTTTTATCTACCTTTGATCTTTGTTGTTGGTGACCTACAGATGGGATTTTGGTATGGATGTCCTTTTTGTTGATGTTGATGCTATTCCTTTCTGTTTTGTTAGTTTTCCTTCTAACAGACAGGTCCCCCAGGTGCAGGTCTGTTGGAGTTTGCTGGAGGTCCACGTCAGACCCTGTTTTCTTGGGTATCACCAGTGGAGGCTGCAGAACAGCAAATATTGCAGAAGAGCAAATATTGCTGCCTGATCTTCATCTGGAAGCTTCATTCCAGAGGGGCACCCACCTGTATGAGGTGTCTGTCAGCCCCTATTGGGAGGTGTCTCCCAGTTAGGCTACATAGGGCTCAGGGACCCACTTGAGGAGGCAGTCTTTCCGTTCTCAGATCTCAAACTCTGTGCTGGGAGAACCACTGCTCTCTTCAGAGTTGTCAGACAGGAATGTTTATGTTTGCGGAAGTTTCTGCTGCCTTTTGTTCAGCTATGCCCTGCCCACAGAGGTGGAGTCTATAGAGGCAGTAAGCCTTGCTGAGCTACAGTGTGCTCTGCCCAGTTGGAGCCTCCAGATGCTTTGTTTACCTACTCAAGCTTCAACAATGGTGGATGCTGCTTCCCCGGCCTGGCTGCAGCCTTAAAGGTCAATCTCAGACTGCTGTGCTAGAAGTGAGCAAGGCTCTATGGGCATGGCACCCACTGAGCCAGGCATGGGAGAGAATCTCCTGGTCTGCCAGCTACTAAGACCCTGGGAAAGCACAGTATTTGGGTGGAAGTGTCCCATTTTTCCAGGTACAGTCTCTCATGGCTTCCCTTGGCTAGGAAAGGGAAATCTCCCAAACCCTTACTCTTCCTGGGTGAGACGATGTCCTGCCCTGCTTTGGCTTGCCCTCTGTGGGCTGCACCCACTGTCCAAGCAGTCCACATGAGATGAACCAGGTACCTCAGCTGGAAATGCAGAAATCACCTGTCTTCTGTGTCCATCATGTTGGGAGTTGCAGACCGGAGCTGTTCTTATTCGGCCATCTTGGAATGGACTCATGAATTATATTTTAATTGACACTTGTGGTGGACAATTTATGGTGGACCCAACGACCTCACCCCTTGGAGTTCATGTCCTCTGCAGTCCCCTTCCCTAGAGTGTGGGTACAGCCTGATGGTCCCTAGCCAATAGAATATAGCCAAGGTGATAGGCTGTCACTTTCAATGATTACGATAGTACATGGGACTCCATCTTACTAGAGAACCCATTCTAGAGACTGTCTCCTTCACTGGCTTTGAGGAAGTAAGTGGCCTGGTTGGCTACAGGTGCCAAGGTGCCAAAGTGGCACACAGGTGCCAAGTCTGTGTGACAAACATTATTCAAGTTTCTGTCTCTGTAAATTTTCCTTTCATGAGTCTTTCAAATAAATGAAATCATTCCATATGTTGTCTCTTGTATCTGGCTTCTTTCACTCCACATAAATGTTTTTGAGGTTCATCAGTCTTGCAGCATGTCTCAGTACTTCATTCCTTTCTATTGCCCAGTGGTATTTTATTTTAAGGACATAACACATTTTATTTAGTCATTCACCAATATACTAAAGGGGAAAGCTTAGATTATTGATTTGAGATCATTCTTCTTTTCTAATATAGGTACTCAAGTTAAATTACAATAAGCACTGTTTGAGTTGAATACCATAAATGTCAATGTGTTGTATTTTTATTTTCATTCAGATCAAAATACTTTCTGATTTACCTTATAGTTTCTTCTTTTGCTCATGTATATTATTTAGAAATCTATTGTTTGATTTCCTAATATTTGTGGTTTCCCCAAATTATGTTGTTATTGATTTCTCATCTAACTTCTTTGTGGTCAGAGCATATAGTTTGTATGATTTCAACCCTTTCCATTTATTAAGACTTGGTTTATGCCAGAATATGGTCTGCATTGGGGGATAGTCCATGTGTACTTAAAAAGGGTGTGTATTCTGCTGCTATTGGATGGTATGTTCCAGAGGTGACTGTTAGTTCAGGCTGGTTGATTGTGTTCCTCTATGTCTTTATCAACTGCTATTTTTTCCTATACGTGAGCCATAGTTTCCTATTTCCTTAGGTATCTTAAGATATTTTGGTAAAAACTAGATATTTTAGATAACATAAGATGACAACATTGCAATCAGATCCCCATCTCCTCCCGCCACCCTGCAGGATTTGTGTGGTTATTGTTGTTTTCCTATTATTATTTTTCTTTATTAACTTTCCTAGACTAACTCCCTGAAGTCTGTATTCCCTGTTGTGTGTTGAGCACTGAACTCTTAGTTTTTAGTTAATGATTGATCAGTGATTTCCTTAGGTGTCTCACGCCAGTAATTCTACTCTTTTCCGAGAGGCTGTATGTGTGTGCATGTGCGTGTGTGCATGTGTGCATGTGCATTTGTGTGTGAGTGCATGTGTATGTATGTGTGCATGTGCATGTGAGTGCATGTGTGTGTGTGTGCATGTGTATGCATGTGCATATGTGCATGTGCATGTGTACCTGTGTGTGCATGTGCATGAGTATGTATGTGATGCACACATGTGTGTGTGAACATGTGTATGTGTGTGCATGTGTGCATGCGCATGTGTATGTATGTGTGCATGTGCATGTGTATGTGTATGAGTGCATGCATGTGTGCATTGGGTCATACATTCAATGCTGAGACAATTCCATGTTAGTTTCCACTTTTAGCTGGCACAGAGCCTCCAGGTCAGCCAGAGATAGCTGGGACCCGCCATATTTTTCCTGCACATGCACTTGGCCTTCTAGATCTCCAGGAATATGTCAAGCTTTTCACATCCCCCTTTAGACATCTTCTCCAGATCATCCTTTTAAATTTTTGGTCAGGTTCCTCTTTGCATTAGGCAGCTGCCATGTTAAGCAATTGCCCTGGGATAGAGTTTTTCAGGAAGGGAGCTCTGAGCCAGATTGAATAATGGCAATACCTTGGAATGTGGCTTTTCCAAGGAGCTAGAAGACAGCCGCGATTGCACCACTGCACTCCAGCCTGAGTGACAGAGCGAGACCCCATCTCAAAAAAAAAAAAAATGATGTTTCCCAAAATGCATTCAATGCAACTATGGAGGGAAAACAAAAATTGAAAAGAAGATAAGAAACTGAAATGGAGTTATTTCAAATTCAAATGAATAATAATAATCAGGAAATAAAACATGAAGATGAAGAGGATTTTTAAATAACTTTCTAGGGAAGAAAAAAATCTGTTTAAATAGAATAGAAAATGGAGAGAGAAAATCCTTCTTCATAGCTCTAAAAAATTAATTCAAGGGGTCAAACTAACTTACTTTCATCTGGCACCCTGATTTCATCTTCAATAATTTTCTGGGCCTTAATCATTCTTATTTCTCTTCATAATATAAGACTAGTGACAACTGGCCAGTAAATATTTGAAATTTCAAAAGGTAAGTATCATGAATGCAATTGTTTTGGATATCCGTGAAATCATATATCCGAAAATATTTTAGCATGTAGCCTCTATCACCAGACATCCTTGCAAACATGGAGAGAAGTCACTGTGGGGTGGCAGAATAAGCTTCATGAGTGATAAGGTGTCTTTCACCTCCAGGGGCTGGAGTTTGAGGCTCGCTGTGGTTGCACACATTTGGCCTTCTCTCTATGACCTCACTTTGTCCTCAGTGGATATCTGGCTCGGGCCTCCAGTCTGTCATGTGATGGCTGTAGTGTAGAACAGCAGGCCTGCTCCCTTGTTACAGGGTCTCTGTTCAGCAATGACAAGCATTTGACAAGGAAGGACTGAAATATTTTGGGAACCTGAGTAAGTTAGAGTTTACAAAAGGCCTTTGTGCTTTGCCAAGCTGAAATGTTATTTCTGATCGACTAAATGCCAGCTCTACCTGAACCCAGGCAAGTGAGAAAAATGAAGTTCCCGCAGTAACCACAACACAGCCACTCCCAGCAGTAGAAGGAGGGACCTTTAGTGCATGTGCAGCTGGGGCCACGGCCTGTCACACACAGGAAGCGGTCACAGAAAAGCTCAGTATTGTGGTTGAGGTGTGTGCTCTTCATACCTCATCAGCACAGCAGGAAAGAGCCCCTAGGATGGATGTTCCCCCTCCTCATTTGGGAAAGGAAATAACGTGATGTTCACGACTATGCAACTTCTGTGGGAACATGGCATGGTATTAAATTCCAAATAGTGCTTCTTATGGTGGTTAATATATTACATATTGGCATGGGAGCAGTTTACAAATAAAAATGTTTTATTGTTGCACTGAAAGCTAGAAGAAAGAGGTAATATTTTTAATAACTATGGCACTTCAGTTCTCATTATTTTGTGGGGGTCACTTGTTTCCATTAGTGCTAGTGACAATACATTTTGATACTCTGATTCCTGATAGGTCATTTTCACATATTGTCAAAAATTTCAGTATAAAGACTTAAATGACCATGGTAGCTATTAAAATGGTGATTCTTTGGTGTCAGCAGAAATAAAACAGTTGCCCAACAGGCACCTCCTGGGGTAATATGGAGTTAATTGGCAGGTGGGGATGTCCAATCTTTTAAGGGAGGTTTTTTATGTTTCTAAGTGCATTGTCTGCAAACACTTAGATTTTTACTATTTTTATCTGATTTTGCATAGCCTTTTGAACTTCTTTACCTTAAAAAGTACATTTCTTTATTTTTAAAAAAGAATTTAATATTCTCAAGAATCAAATCAATGATCTGTGAATATGCTTAAGTTGTCTTTTATTATTAGTTTAGAAATGTAGCACAATAATCACTCATTAAACTACTATATTCTGAATTGAATTGTTATTAAAAGTTATTACACAAAAATAATGCTACTATAATTCTACTACTCTGCACAGGTGCTTCTTGAGCATGAAAATTCATAATTTTAAGGGGTTGTTTCAAGAGAATTCACTGCTTTTCTAAAAGCACCCTATGTGTTACTCTTTTAACTTTGATCAGAGCACCTACAATTGTCGTTTGGACCAGTTCCTTCCCATTTCCCATCCCAGACGTTTTCTCCACTCCTCTGTAAGCCCTTGAGGGCTAGCACACGTGGAGTGCATTCCCTAGGCTTCTGGTTGGCTAGGTAGGAGTCCCTGGGTAGCAGAGCAGCAGAGGAAGAGATTTGGGTGTTTCCTCTCCTTCCTTGTGTCACAGTCATGCCTCCTGCCCTGAAGAGCAAGCAGTTTGGTCACCCTTTGCCTAGAGTGCCAGCTCCCACTGGGTTTCAGAGTCTCTGTTCCCTTCCTGTGTCCCTTCCATCCTGTCGGTGGTGCCAGTCTCCTGCTCCTACTTAACTCTGTGCACCTCATTGTCTCTTGTTTGTTCCTTTCCCCTGTCTGCGTCTCTGTGAGTAAGCCCTGCTTTTAAGGCTCTTCATTTGACCATCGGGGTGAAGTTTGTTGTTTGCAGGGACCCTTATTCCTTCACATGCCCATCTTGCTACCCAGCTAAAGGGTCCTGGAAGCCTGGGAATTATGGGAGAATTATGTGTCATTCAGGGTAGGCTAAGTCATGCTGCATTAAGGAAACAAATATTAAATTTAAACAACACGAACTATCACTAGCTTAAAACATAGAGGTTTATTTCTTGCTTTATGTTAAATGCACATGTTGAGACTATGTCTAGAGTAGGGAGGGGACTCTCTGCTTTTTATAGAAACTTGGGATTCCAATTGTCATGGCAGAGAGGAAGAGACTGACATTTGTAATAAAATATTCTCTTCTGGGAGTGGCACACGCCAGGCTCTCCACAGCCATTTGGCCTTAGAACTAGTCATATGGACCCACCTAACCAGAACAGGGGCAGGGAATTCAGTCTTGTCATCTGAGGGCAGAAAGCCAGCATGTTTAACAAACAGCACTAGTTCCTACTAAGTCTGTGCTTCTGTCACACATACTCAGCTCATGGTCCTCCCCAAAGGCAAGATGTTCTCACCTTTTCTTAAGGGGGGGCAGCCCAGGGTTCCAATCCTGGCAGGCCCTATACTCAAAGTCAAGACTGTCTGCAGAGTGTCTGAGGCCCCCACAGGTGGATCTCTGCCTTGGTCTACAGACCAATGAGCTGTCCCTTTATACACCTGATATATGATGGTGAAAAGGGCAGAAAAAGTCAACAATAAACACTCTCTCCACTTGAAAAAATAATAATGAGAGACATACAGAAGTCACTGGGACTCTAAGTATTCACTGGGCAGATATTTTGAGCATCCCTCACACAGGAAGTGGAATTATTCCTTGACTCAGCTCTGATTCTTCTTCCCGGAGTGCCTTGATCACCATGGTCTACAACACATCCTGAAATGTTCTTCCTTCTTTATATGCTCCTTGGTCACATTTGAAATGGTCACCGGGCATGGTTGCTCCTTGGGGACTAGTTTCTTGAGCCACTACTTCCCCATGGAATGTTATGCACATTTGGTTCTTTTAATTCTTATATAGTCTCAGTCTCTTTTCTCCCTGGCTGATGGTTTCTTTAGGCAGCAAAACTCTCAAAAGACTTTGGTGGCTTTCAAGAGAATTGATTCCATAAGTATATGTGGCAAGAACACACCCGATGTTACTTTCTAGATATGTTTCTTAAATTCGCTATATTTCTCTGCTTTCTGGGTACCATGTCTTTCTCTCTCACAACTTTAATTCTGGCTTTGGAGCTGAAATCTTATTTCCCTGAATCATTTTGTCCACTTGAGATTTATTTGGTGCCAAAATTGTAACTGATCTTTTCTTTAAAATACCTCAATCCTTCCTGATATTGTAACAATGCATGTGACTTTTGTACCTTGGTATTAAAAAAAATGTTGTTTGTAAAATGTCCCACAATCTGGATTTATCTGAAGATTTAGGTTAACATTTTTGGTAGGAATACCACATAGGCAATTAGCATTCTTCTAATAATTGTGTCAAATCTGGTGGCACATCATGTCAGTTTGTCTTACGATATGAAGCTTGATCGCTTGATCCCTTACTAATCATTTTGCCATTTTAAAAAACAGCTTTTTCACTTTGCAAATAATCTGCATGGGGTACTTTGGGCAAGGAAGTCCATTCTGGATTAAAGGACACTAAAAATACTCTCTGGGTGGTCTCGTGTGCTTTAGCCACAGCTTGCTGGTGGCAAGCTGCTTGGTCTGGAATGGTCCTGGCTGCAGTGACAGCTCTCCCCCTGGGGTCTGTCACTCAGGCTCTTTCCCATGGGGGGCACATTCTTATGGTGGGGTGGGGATCTCCAGTAGAATGCTAAACTTCATAACTGTTTTTCCAAGGCTTTGCTAGGGTCTAGTTTGCTATGACCCACTGGCCAGAGAAAAATCCCACTGCCAATCTCAGAGTCAGTGTAGAAATGTATGTCCAAAGGGCATGGTCACAGGGAGGGCTAAATAAAATGGAGGCTCTTAATGAGTCAGAAGGCAAATGCATGTGTAATACTGCAGGTGACTGACAATTCTCTGCAGGGAACAGTAGCCTTCATTCCCATCAGGAATGAAATTTTATCTGTTAAGAATTTATTAGACTATCTATTTCTCCAGGACCTCCTCCACAGTATATGTTGTTAAATTTTGGGTTATATCATCAATCTGATTTTGGAAAATTGTATATCACATCTTAAAAAATTGCATTTCACTTATGCAAAACAGAGAGCATTTTTAGTAAGGTGAACTGCCATTTGTAGATTTTTTTTTTCCTGTAAGCTGGCTTTTTATATCTTCAATCTATTATTAATTGTGTAATTGCAGCTTTATATATTACAAATGAAACCCTTTGTAAAATGTTGCAAATATTTCCCCATATATTACCATTATTAGTTTTACTTTGCTTATGGTGTTTTTTTGTTTGCCTGTTCATCACAGAAATTTTTATGTAATAAAAAATTCTATTAATAAATATTTTCCCTTATTGCTTCAGGATTTCAAATGATAGGAAATTGTTTTCTACTGCCATGTTTCAGAGAAATTCATTGGTGTTTTCTGTTAATACTTGTATGGTTTCATTTTTCACATTTAAATGGCCGATCAATTTGCAATTTATCTTGCTGTCTAGAATAATAATTGAATTTCTTTTTCTTTTAAAATATGAACATCAATTTATTTTAATAGCAAAGAACATCAATAAATTTCTTTTTTTCTTTGAAATCCACTTCCTACTTTAAAAAAATATATATATATACATATATATTTATTATACTTTAAGTTCTAGGGTACATGTGCACAACGTGCAGGTTTGTTAGATATGTATACATGTGCCATGTTGGTGTGCTGCACCCATTAACTCACCATTTACTTTAGGTATATCTCCCAATGCTACCCTCCCCCTCCCCCCACCCCACAACAGGCCTTGGTGTGTGATGTTCCCCTTCCTGTGTCCAAGTGCTCTCATTGTTCAATTCCCACCTATGAGTGAGAACATGCGGTGTTTGGTTTTTTGTCCTTGAGATAGTTTGCTGACAACGATGGTTTCCAGCTTCATCCATGTCCCTACAAAGCACATGAACTCATCACTTTTTATGGCTGCATAGTATTCCATGGTGTATATGTGCCAAATTTTCTTAATCCAGTCTATCATTGTTGGACATTTGGGTTGGTTCCAAGTCCTTGCTATTGTGAATAGTGCCGCAATAAACATACATGTGCATGTGTCTTTATAGCAGCATGATTTATAATCCTTTGGGTATATATGCAGTAATGGGATAGCTGGGTCAAATGGTATTTCTAGTTCTAGATCCCTGAGGAATCACCACACTGACTTCCACAATGGTTGAACTAGTTTACAGTCCCACCAACAGTGTAAAAGTGTTCCTATTTCTCCACATCCTCTCCAGCACCTGTTGTTTCCTGACTTTTTAATGATCACCATTCTAACTGGTGTGAGATGGTATCTCATTGTAGTCTTGATTTGCATTTCTCTGATGGCCAGTGATGATGAGCATTTTTTCATGTGTCTGTTGGCTGCATAAATGTCTTCTTTTGAGAAGTGTCTCTTCATATCCTTTGCCCACTTTTTGATGGGGTTGTTGGTTTTTTTCCTGTAAATTTGTTTGAATTAATTGTAGATTCTGGATATTAGCCCTTTGTCAAATGGGTAGATTGCAAAAATATTCTCCCGTTCTGTAGGTTGTCTGTTCACACTGATGGTAGTTTCTTTTGCTGTTCAGAAGCTCTTTAGTTCAATTAGATCCCATTTGTCAATTTTAGCTTTTGTTGCCATTGCTTTTGGTGTTTTAGACATGAAGTCCTTGCCCATGCCTATGTCCTGAATGGTATTGCCTAGGTTTTCTTCTAGGGTTTTTATGGTTTTAGATCTAACATTTAAGTCTTTAATCCATCTTGAATTAATTTTTGTGTAAGGTGTAAGGAAGGGATCCAGTTTCAGCTTTCTACATATGGCTAGCCAGTTTTCCCAGCACCATTTATTAAACAGGGAATACTTTCCCCATTTCTTATTTTTGTCAGGTTTGTCAAAGATCAGATGGTTGTAGATGTGTGGTGTTATTTCTGAGGCCTCTGTTCTGTTCCATTGGTCTATATATCTGTTTTGGTACCAGTACCATGCTGTTTTGGTTACTGTAGCCTTGTAGTATAGTTTGAAGTCAGGTAGCGTGATGCCTCCAGCTTTGTTCTTTTGGCTTAGTATTGTCTTGGTAATGCAGGCTCTTTTTTGGTTCTATATGAACTTTAAAGTAGTTTTCTCCAATTCTGTGAAGAAAGTCGTTGGTAGCTTGATGGGGATGGCATTGAATCTATAAATCACCTTGGGCATTATGGCCATTTTCATGATATTGATTCTTCCTATCCATGAGCACGGAATGTTCTTCCATTTGTTTGTGTCCTCTTTGATTTAATTGAGCAGTGGTTTGTAGTTCTCCTTGAAGAGGTCCTTCACATCCCTTGTGAGTTGGATCCCTAGGTATTTTATTCTCTTTGAAGCAATTGTGAATGCGAGTTCACTCATGATTTGGCTCTCTGTCTGTTATTGGTGTATAGGAATGCTTGTGATTTTTGCACATTGATTTTGTATCCTGAGACTTTGCTGAGGTTGCTTATCAGCTTAAGGAGATTTGGGGCTGAGACTATGGGGTTTTCTTTTTTTTATTTATTTTTTATTTATTTTATTTTTTATTTTTTTTTTTTATTTTTATTTTATTTTATTTTTTATTTTTTATTATTATTACTATTATTATTATTATACTTTAGGCTCTATGGTACATGTGCGCAACGTGCAGGTAAGTTACATATGTATACATGTGCCATGCTGGTGCGCTGCACCCACCAACTCGTCATCTAGCATTAGGTATATCTCCCAATGCTATCCCTCCCTCCTCCCCCCACCCCACAACAGTCCCTGAAGTCTGATGTTCCCCTTCCTGTGTCCATGTGTTTTCATTGTTCAGTTCCCACCTATGAGTGAGAATATGCGGTGTTTGGTTTTTTGTTCTTGTGATAGTTTACTGAGAATGATGATTTCCAATTTCATCCATGTCCCTACAAAGGACACGAACTCATCATTTTTTATGGCTGCATAGTATTCCATGGTGTATATGTGCCACATTTTCTTAATCCAGGGGTTTTCTAAATATACAATCATGTCACCTGCAAACAGGGACAATTTGACTTCCTCTTTTCCTAATTGAATACCCTTGATTTCTTTCTCCTGCCTGATTGCCCTGGCCAGAACTTCCAACACTATGTTGAATAGGAGTGGTGAGAGAGGGCATCCCTGTCTTGTGCCAGTTTTCAAAGGGAATGCTTCCAGTTTTTGGCCATTCAGTATGATATTGGCTGTGCATTTGTCATAAATAGCTCTTATTATTTTGTGATATGTCCCATTAATACCTAATTTATTGAGAGTTTTTATCATGAAGCGTTGTTGAATTTTGTCAAAGGCCTTTTCTGCATGTATTGAGATAATCATGTGGTTTTTGTCTTTGGTTCTGTTTATATGCTGGATTACGTTTATTGATTTGTGTATGTTGAATGGGCCTTGCATCCCAGGGATGAAGCCCACTTGATTATGGTGGATAAGCTTTTTGACGTGCTGCTGGATTTGCTTTGCCAGTATTTTATTGAGGATTTTTGCATCGATGTTCATCAGGGATAGTGGTCTAAAATTCTCTTTTTTGTTGTGTCTCTGCCAGGCTTTGGTACCAGGATAATGCTGGCCTCATAAATAAAATGAGTTAGGGAGGATTCCCTCTTTTTCTATTGATTGGAACAGTTTCCAATGGAATGGTACCAGCTCCTCCTTGTACCTCTCGTAGAATTCGACTGTGAATCTATCTGGTCCTGGAATTTTTTTGGTTGGTAAGCTATTAATTATTGCCTCTATTTCAGAGCCTGTTACTGGTCTATTCAGAGATTCAACTTCTTCCTGGTTTAGTCTTGGGAGGGTGTATGTGTCGAAGAATTTATCCTTTTTTTTCTAGATTTTCTAGTTTATTTGCATAGAGGTGTTTATAGTATTCTCTGATGGTAGTTTGTATTTCTGTGGGATCAGTGGTGATATCCCCTTTATCATTTTTTATTGCGTCTATTTGATTCTTCTCTCTTTTCTTCTTTATTATTCTTGCTAGCAGTCTCTCAATTTTGTTGATCTTTCAAAAAACCAGCTCCTGGATTCATTGATTTTTTGAAGGGTTTTTTGTGTCTCTATCTCCTTCAGTTCTGCTCTGATCTTAGTTATTTCTTGCCTTGTGCTAGCTTTTGAATGTGTTTGCTCTTGCTTCTCTAGTTCTTTTAATTGTGATGTTATGGTGTTAAATTTAGATCTTTCCTGCTTTCTCTTGTGGGCATTTAGTGCTATACATTTCCCTCTCCACACAGCTTTAAATGTCCCAGAGTTTCTGGTATGTTGTGTCTTTGTTCTCATTGGTTTCAAAGAACATCTTTATTTCTGCCTTCATTTTGTTATGTACCTAGTAGTCATTCAGGAGCAGGTTGTTCAGTTTCCATGCAGTTGAGCAGTTTTGAGTGAGTTTCATAATCCTGAGTTCTAGTTTGATTGCACTGTGGTCTGAGAGACAGTTTGTTATAATTTCTGTTCTTTTACATTTGCTGAGGAGTGCTTTACTTCCAACTCTGTGGTCAATTTTGGAATAGGTGTTGTGTGGTGCTGAGAATAATGTATATTCTGTTGATTTGGGGTGGAGAGTTCTGTAGATGTCTATTAGGTCTGCTTGGTACAGAGCTGAGTTCAATTCCTGGATATCCTTGTTAACTTTCTGTCTTGTGGATCTGTCTAATATGGCCAGTTGGGTGTGAAAGGCTCCCATTATTATTGTGTGGGAGTCTAAGTCTCTCTGTAGGTCTCTAAAGACTTGCTTTATGAATCTGGGTGATCCTGTATTGGGTGCATATATGTTTAGGATAGTTAGCTCTTCTTGTTGAATTGATCCCTTTACCATTATGTAATGGCCTTCTTTGTCTCTTTTGATCTTTCTTGGTTTAAAGTCTGTTTTATCAGAGACTAGGATTGCAACCCCTGCCTTTTTCTGTTTTCCATTTGCTTTGTAGATCTTCCTCCATCCCTTCATTTTGAGCCTATGTGTATCTCTGCATGTGAGATGGGTTTCCTGAATACAGCACACTGATGGGTCTTGACTCTTTATCCAATTTGCCAGTCTGTGTCTTTCAATTGGAGCATTTTGCCCATTTACATTTAAAGTTAATATTGTTATGTGTGAATTTGATCCTGTCATTATGATGTTAGCTGGTTATTTTGCTCATTGATGCAGTTTCTTCCTAGCCTCGATGGTTGTTACAATTTGGCATGTTTTTGCTGTGGCTGGTACTGGTTGTTCCTTTCCATTCCATGTTTAGCGCTTCCTTCAGGAGCTCTTTTAGCACAGGCCTAGTGGTGACAAAATCTCTCAGCATTTGCTTGTCTGTAAAGGATTTTATTTCTCCTTCACTTATGAAGCTTAGTTTGGCTGGATATGAAATTCTGGGTTGAAAATTCTTTCCTTTAAGAATGTTGAATATTGGCCCCATTCTCTTCTGGCTTGTAGAGTTTCTGCCAAGAGATCAGCTGTTAGTCTGATGGGCTTCCCTTTGTGGGTAACCCGACCTTTCTCTCTGGCTGCCCTTAACATTTTTTCCTTCATTTCAACTTTGGTGAATCTGACAATTATGTGTCTTGGAGTTGCTCTTCTCGACGAGTATCTTTGTGGCATTCTCTGTATTTCCTGAATGTGAATGTTGGCCTGCCTTGTTAGGTTGGGGAAGTTCTCCTGGATAATATCCTGCAGAGTGTTTTCCAGCTTGGTTCCATTCTACCCATTACTTTCAGGTACACCAATCAGATGTAGATTTGGTCTTTTCACATAGTCCCATATTTCTTGGAGGCTTTGCTCATTTCTTTTTATGCTTTTTTCTCTAAACTTCTCACTTCATTTCATTAATTTGATCTTCAATCTCTGATACCCTTTCTTCCAGCTGATCGAATTGGCTACTTAAGCTTGTGTATTCATCACTTAGTTCTCGTGCCATGGTTTTCAGCTCCATCAGGTCATTTAAGGCCTTCTCTAAATTGGTTATTCTAGTTAGTCATTTGTCTAATCTTTTTTCAAGGTTTTTAACTTCTTTGTGATGGCTTTGAGCTTCTTCCTTTAGCTCTGAGAAGTTTGATCATCTGAAGCCTTCTCTCAACTCGTCAAAGTCATTCTCTGTCCAGCTTTGTTCCATTGTTGGTGAGGAGCTGTGTTCCTTTGGAGGAGGAAAGGTGCTCTGATTTTTAGAATTTTCCGTTTTTCAGCTCTGTTTTTTCCCCATCTTTGTGGTATTATCTACCTTTGATCTTTGATGATGGTGATGTACAGATGGGGTTTTGGTGTGGATGTCCTTTCCGTTTGCTAGTTTTCCTTCTAACAGTCACGACCCTCAGCTGCAGGTCTGTTGGAGTTTGCTGGAGGTCCACTCCAGACCCTGTTTGCCTGGGTATCAGCAGCAGAGGCTGCAGAACAGTGGATATTGCTGAACAGCAAATTTTGCTGCCTGATCATTCCTCTGGAAGTTTTGTCTCAGAGGGTACTTGGCCGTGTGAGGTGTCAGTCTGCCCCTACTGGGGCTTGCCTCCCAGTTAGGCTACTTTGGAGTCAGGGACCCCACTTGAGGAGGCAGTCTGTCCATTCTCAAATCTCAAAGTCCATGCTGGGAGAACCACTACTCTCTTCAAAGCTGTCAGACAGGGACATTTAAGTCTGCAGAGGTTTCTGCTGCCTTTTGTTTGGCTATTCCCTGCCCCCAGAGGTGGATTCTACAGAGGCAAGCAGGCCTCCTTGAGCTGCACTGGGGTCCACCCAGTTCGAGCTTCCAGGCTGTTTTGTTTACCTATTCAAGCCTCAGCAATGGTGGACAGCCCTCCCCCAGCCTGGCTGCCACATTGCAGTTTGATCTCAGACTGCTGTGCTAGCAATGAGCAAGGCTCCATGGGTGTGGGACCCTCTTAGCCAGGTGCTGGATATAATCTCCTGGTGTGCCATTTGCTAAGACCATTGGAAAAGTGCAGTGTTAGGGTGGGAGTGACCCAATTTTTCAGGTGCTGTCTGTCATAGCTTTGCTTGGCTAGGAAAGGGAATTCACTGACCCCTTGCATTTACCAGGTGAGATTATGCCTCACCCTGCTTTGGCTCATGCTCAGTGCACTGCACCCGCTGTCCTGCATCCACTGTCTGACAAGCCTCAGTGAGATGAACTTGGTACCTCAGTTGGAAATGCAGAAATCACCCATCTTCTACGTTGCTCATGCTGGGAGCTGTAGATTGGAGCTGTTCCTATTTGGCCATCTTGGAACTGCCCCAATAAATTCCTTTATTCAAGAGAACCAACTTAATTTAGAAAAGTATGTGGGGATGGTCAAGCCTAAGAGTGATATTGCAAACAATAGTGATTTTGAAGGAAAGCAATTAAAACATGGCTGATAGTCCACAAAAGCAAGAAGGTAAACCACAGTAAGTTAGTAGTGTACCAGAGAGAACCAGAGAAAGAGACAGGTAAGAAAAGCCTTCTTGGGGTTGGGATAAGCTTCAAAAACTGGCCTAAAAACTACTACTTCAAAGAAGCTGGAATTTAGTTGGATCAGACTGTGCAGCAATTTATGGCCCAGGGCATTGTTGAAAACAACATAGAAACCAGCCAGCAGTTAGTGGAGGATAACAACTGGTGTGATGTCATCCAAAGCAGTGGAATTGACAGGGTATGAAAGAAAGCAAAAGGCAGAGAGAACCCTAATGTAAACACTGTCTTTCCAAGGTGGCTGTGCACCTGCCCATGGCTACGTTTTCTGCAGAGTGATGGTAGGTGCTGCACACTGTCGTGGAAATAACAATCACTGAACAGTCCAGCTAAGGCAGTAACCAAGTAATAAACCAAATAAACAGGCAAGGAAAAGCAATGAAAAGCCCTAAACCAGATGAAGATAGCATAAGTAAACAATAACAACAAACTATTGACTAAAACCTCCTAAGGCTATAGACACAAAAATCCTCCACAATATAATAGAAAACCACATCCAACAACATTTAGAAAGTAATACATTATGACCAAGTAGGACTTATCCCAGGAATGCAAGGCGATTTAACATCCAAAAATCAATGAATGTAAGATACTCTATTGATAGAATAAAAGAACAAAATTCAAATGATCATCTCAATTGCTGCCAATAAAAGCATTTGATAAAATCCTACACCAAGATAAAAGAGAACTCCACTTGATAAAGGACATCTATGAAAATCTCAAAGCTAACATCATGTGAATGATAAATTAATTCATCATGATGAATTGATGGTGAATCACTAAAAGATTTTCCCCTGTGATAAAAAAAATACATGGCCTGAAAATCTGTATTCTTCATAAGCATTTACAGTAATTCCATATGGTGAATTCACAGATCAATACTCAGCAATCTCTGTAAGAGAAAAATAGAATTTTTGTATCTGATTAGAACTGGGAATTAATAACCTATTAAAGAGCACAGATTAAGGGGGAATAATCATTAAAAATGGCATGCACATATCTTAACCTTTCAATAAACTTGGATTAGTGTAGGTTACCATAAAAGTGACAAGGAGTTTGGTGCAGGTAATTTATTTGGGACTTGGGAAGTGATTCCAGAAAGCAGAAGGGAGGTAATAGGGAGAACAGAACTCCAATACAGAGCAAACATCTCACAGCCTTGCTAGGGGCATTAAAGACTTGAATCCACTAGATCATTCTTGGGCCTAGTCATTGCAGCTGTGCCTGAGATCAGAAGTGGGCAGAGAAATGTGAATTGCAGCATTAATGGCATCTGCTACCAATATTGATCCTATTCAATAACAGAACATTTTATCATAGGTCATGCCAATGCCCCTTCATTCTTCAATCTTTGAATGCTGGAAAAGTTCCAGAAAGCTTGGTTTAACTGCAATGTATTTTAAAGAACCTTTAAAACTTACTGAACCTCTCCTTCCTTTAGTTTTCTCATATTAATATTCAGATAACCTTAGTAACTAAGTTGTAAAATTGTTTTAAGGAATAAATAATCATTACATATAAAGCTATGGAAAAACACCTGACACAAATTTAGCTCTAAGTAGATGCTATTTGTATTGTTAAACTAGCTGCATTATCTGTAGTTACACATTTGTACTATACAGAACCATAATGATTTGCTCTTTTACGTATTTTAAAGTGGATCACATTTTAAAACACCTTTGTAAAGAAACCACGGAATCAGAATGTGTCTAGATTTTCATGATTTTCCTTCAGTCTTGTATATATGTTTGTCCATACCACAATTTGGTATTAGTTATTTACCTTCATTGAGTCTTTTCAAAATAGTTAACAGATATTAAATTCCAATATTCATGTACTTTTTTTTTGCAAGGCAATATACATAATGCACGTTATTCAAAAGTCACAACCCTGTAATCAGTGAGGAGCAAAATCTCTCCTTCCTTGTCCCTGGGCCTCCTAGATTATTTCCCAGAATCAGTGGCTTTTACCATTTTCTCAAAATTCCTATTAGAGATAGTCTGTGCCTTCAGAAAGTTTTCCTTAACTTTTTGCTCCACATTTATGTTGGGAGCAGGCCCCCCAAAATCTGCCGTAAACTGGCCCCAAAACTTGCCATAAACAAAATCTCTGCAGCACTGTTACATATTCATAATGGCCCTAATGCCAAAGCTGGAAGGTTGTGGGTTTACAGGAATGAGAGCAAGGAACACCTGGCCCACCCAGGGCGGAAAACCTCTTAAAGGCATTCTTAAGCCACAAACAATAGCATGAGCGATCTGTGCCTTAAGGACATGCTCCTGCTGCAGTTAACTAGCCCAACCTATTCCTTTAATTCAGCCCATCCCTTCGTTTCCCATAAGGGATACTTTTAGTTAATCATATATCTATAGAAACAATGCTAATGACTGGTTTGCTGTTAATAAATGTGTGGGTAAATCTCTGTTTGAGGCTCTCAGCTCTGAAGGCTGTGAGACCCCTGATTTCCCACTTCACACCTCTATATTTCTGTGTGTGTGTCTTTAATTCCTCTAGTGCCACTGGGTTAGGGTTTCCTTGACCAAGCTGGTCTCGGCAAGTGGCATCCATCATGGGGGTTCGAATCCAGGTCAAAGGGTCACCAGAGTGATGGTTGGAATGTAAAGCTAGCTGGAGGACACGCAAGTACTCTTAGAGCAATCCCCATGGTGAGTAAGAAGGGGAGCTCAGAAGTGTCAGGGTAACAATGGGACAGGTGCGGGGTCTGGTTTGTTTCACCTTGGAGCTTTTTCACATTGATGATGAGGAGGAATGAGAGTATAGCGAAGTAACAGAAGAGGTTACAGAGCACGTTTATTTACCAGCTAAAGCTAAAGCGGCAAAGGAAGGGGAGGTTCATCCCTACCCTTCTGCACCCACTCCTTATTATTTTGAAGAAAAAGACCCTCCAGATCTTTCTTTTCCAGAGGACACTGGGCAAAAAGTAGTTACCCCAGTGACTGTTCAAGCAGTGCCTCGAACGACCACTCTTAGTTCTATTCAGGCAGGAATTCAGCAAGCTAGATGAGAGGGCGATTTAGAGGCTTGGCAGTTCCCTGTTAGAATACACCCCCTAGATCAACAGGGGAATATAGCTACATTTGAGCCTTTTCTTTTTAAATTACTCAAAGAATTTAAACAAGCTATAAATCAGTATGGACCAGGTTCTCCTTTTGTAGTGGGACTGTTAAAGAATGTTGCAGTTTCCAGTCAGATGATTCCTACTGACTGGGATGCTCTTACTCAAGCTTGTCTAACTCCTGCTCAGTTCTTACAATTTAAAACTTGATGGGCAGATGAAGCTTCCATTCAGGCTGCTTGCAATGCCCAGGTCCAACCTCAAATTAATATAACTGCAGACCAACTTTTGGGGGTTGGTGGCTGGGCTGGTTTAGATGCACAAGAGGTCATGCAGGATGATGCCATAGAACAGCTTAGCAGAGTGTGCATTAGAGCTTGGGAAAAAAATCACTTCAAGTGGGGAACAATACCCTTCCTTTAGTGTTATAAAACAGGGACCAAGAGAACCATACTTTGATATTATATCTCGGTTACAGGAGTCTCTTAAAAAGATGATTGCAGATTTGGCTGCTCAGGATATAGTGTTGGAATTACTAGCTTTCGACAATGCTAATCCTGATTGCCAGGCTGCTCTGTGACCTATCAGAGGGAAAGCACATTTAGTTGATTATATCAAGGCCTGTGATGGTATCGGAGGTAATCTGCATAAAGCTACTCTGCTAGCACAGCCAGTGGCAGGACTGAGAGTGGATAAAGGAAATACTCCATTTCCTGGAGCTTGTTTTAACTGTGGGAAGCATGGTCATACTAAAAAAGAATGTAGAAAAAAATCAGTGAGTCAGTCCGCCAGATAGGGGAAAAAAGAAAACTGCTGATCCTGAAATATGTCCAAAATGTGAAAGAGGAAAACATTGGACTAATCAGTGTCACTCTAAGTTTGATAAAGAAGGGGACCTGATTTTGGGAAACACCATGAGGGGCCATTCGTGGGCCCCATTCTAAACTGGGGCATTTCCAGCTCAGGCCACTCCCTCACCCCCATACAATGTCTGTCCCTCACCACAGCCAGTAATGCTGCAGTAGATTTATGCTGCACAAAAGCTGTGAGCCTTCTGCCTTGGGAACTCCCGCAAAAGGTCCCAACAAGAGTCTGTGGGCCCTTGCCATCAGGGACAATAGGATTACTTTTAGGAAGGTCTAGTTTAAGTTTAAAAGGGGTACAGATACATACAGGAGTCATTGATTCAGATTATAAAGGGGAAATTCAGATTGTTGTATCTACTGCTGTTCCCTGGAAAGCAGAGCCAGGAGAGCGCATAGCACAGCTCCTGACTGTGCCATATGTGGGAATGGGAAAAAGTGAAATTAAACAAACAGAAGGATTTGGAAGCACAAATAAATGAGGCAAAGCAGCTTACTGGGTAAATCAAATTACTGATAAACATCTTACCTGTGAAATAACTATTCAGGGAAAGAAATTTAAAAGTTTGGTAGATACAGGAGCGGACGTTTCAATCATTTTTCTACAGCACTGGCCATCCATGTGGCCAATTCAACCCACTCAATTTAACATAGCTGGAGTTGGCAAAGCCCCTAAAGTATATCAAAGTAGTTATATTTTGCATTGTGAGGGGCCCAATGGACAATCTGGGACTATTTGACCAATTATAACTTCTGTACCTATAAATTTATGGGGAAGAGATTTATTACAACAATGGGGAGCACAAGTTATAATTCCAGAACAACTGTATAGCCCTCAAAGTCAACATACAATGCATGAAATGGGGTATGTCCCTGGTATGGGACTAGAAAAAAATTTGCAAGGTTTGAAAGAACTGCTTCAAGTGGAAAAACAAAGTTCCCGCCAAAGATTAGGAAATAACTTTTGATGGCGGCCATTGTTAAGCCTCCAGAACCTATACCTTTAAAATGGTTAACAGATAAGCCAATTTGGATAGAACAATGGCCGCTAAGTAAAGAGACACTGGAGGCTTTAGATAAATTAGTTACTGAACAATTAGAAAATGGGCACATAGCTCCAACATTTTCTCCTTGAAATTCTCGTTTTTGAAATGAAGAAAAAATCGGGTAAATGGAGAATGTTAACTGATTTAAGAGCCATTAATTCAGTTATACAACCTATGGGAGCATGACAACCAGGATTGCCTTCTCCTGCTATAATTCCAAAAAATTGGCCTTTAATAGTCATAGATTTAAAAGACTGTTTCTTTACTATCCCCTTAGCTGAGCAAGACTGTGAATGGTTTGCATTTACAATTCTTGCAGTAAACAACCTGCAGCCTGCTAAGCGTTTTCATTGTTTTACAGACGGGTCTAGTAATGGTAAAGCTTCTTATTTTGGATGAAAGGGTAAAGTTTTCCAGACGCCCTATACTTCAGCTCAAAAAGTGGAGCTTGCAGCTATAATTGAGGTATTGACTGCTTTTGATATGCCTATTAATGTGATTTCTGATTTTTCATATGTGGTTCATTCCACACAGTTAATTGAAAATGCTCAGTTACGATTTCATACAGATGAACAACTGATGACTTTATTTACCCAGTTGCAAACAGCAGTTAGGAGTAGAATGCATCCTTTTTACATCACTCACATTAAGGCTCATACACCTCCTCCAGGACCTTTGACTAAAGGGAATCAAATGGCTGATTGCCTAGTTGCAAATGCAATATCTAATGCTAGACATTTTCACAGTTTAACCAATGTTAATGCCTCTGGTCTCAAATGCAGATACAGCATTACCTGGAAAGAAGCTAAAGTTATTATCCAGCGATGCCCAACTTGCCAAATGGTACATTCCTCATCTTTTACATGAGGAGTTAATCCTCGAGGATGGGAACCTAACTCTCTTTGGCAAATGGATGTCACACATGTTCCCTCATTTGGGAGACTAGCTTATGTACATGTATGTGTGGACACCTTTTCTCACATTGTCTGGGGTACACGCCAAACAGGAGAGTCTTCTGCCTGTGTTAAACATCATCTTTTGCAGGGTTTTGTGGTGATGGGCATTCCAGCTTCTATAAAAACAGATAATGCCCCAGGATATACTAGCCAAGCTCTGGCTACGTTTTTCTCTATGTCGAATATTAAACACATTACTGATATCCCATACAATTCTCAAGGTAAAATAATAACTTGGGGTAGAGGTTATGCTTGTGTTTCTCTGGGCAAAAATCAACAGCCGATTTGGATACCATCAAGACACCTTAAGTCTTATTATGAGCCAGATTCCAGGAGGATCCCAAGGACCCCTCAGTTGCAGGCATGTTGAGACTGATGCTGAGGAGGACCCCAACTGTCATAAGCAACACCCGTCAATCACAGCCACCCACCTGGGGACAGATCAAGAAGCTGTCACAGATGGCAGAAGAAAACCTGAGGAAAGCCGGACAACCAGTCACAATGAGTAATTTAATGGTAGCTATGATAGCAATTTTTACCACTGCCATGAGTATTCTTTCAATAAGGGCTGACACAGAGAACAATCATACTTATTGGGTATATTTATCAACCTTGGCTGGCAATAATGCCTGGGTGCAATCACTTTATGACACAGTTACACATGCTTTCTGATCTCAGTACTTACCATAATAAATCTGCTCCTATAATTGAGGCATACCACCCTCAAAAACCTATTTGTAAACAGGATTGGACCCAGTTAGAAAAAATGAACGTACTTGTTTAGGAAGACTGCATTGCAGAACAGGCAGAGGTGCCGCACAACGATTCCTACAAAATCATTATTAATTAGTCCCCTAAGGGGATGTTTAGCTTGAATTGCACCTCTCAGTCTGTGTGCCACAGCCACACTATGTTCAGCTGGTCTGAATAAAATGGTCAGATTGTAGATATAATAAGAAGTATGGCAAGAGTTCCTATTATCTGGAACCATGGCGGTATAGTGGCACCTCAACCTCAAACGATATGGCCCACTCTAGGAGCTTAACATAAGGATTTAAAATTAAAAGAACAAATATTTAAAGCATCCCAGGCACACCTGACCTTAATGCCAGGAACTGGAGTGCTTAAAGGAGCTGAAAATGGATAAAACACTTTGAAGCTCTGTGATTTCAATGATGATTGTGCTTTTAATCTGTGTTGTTTGTCTCTGTATAGTCTGCAGATGTGGATCCTGACTCTTGTGAAAAGTAGCTCACTGTGACAAAGCTGCCTTTGCGTTTATCAATTTGCAAGTCAGAGATAGGGGACATGTTGGGAGCAGGCACCCCAAAATCTGGCCATAAACTGGCCCCAAAACTGGCCATAAACAAAATCTCTGCAGCACTGTAACATGTTCATAATGGCCCTAACACCCAAGCTGGAAGGCTGTGGGTTTACAGTAATGAGGGCAAGGAACACCTGGCCCGCTCAGGGCGAAAAACCTCTTAAAGGCATTCTTAAACCACAAACAATAGCACGAGCGATCTGTGCCTTAAGGACACGCTCCTGCTGCAGTTAACTAGCCCAACCAATTCCTTTAATTTGGCCCATCCCTTCATTTCTCATAAGGGATACTTTTGGTTAAACATATATCTATAGAAACAATGCTAATGACTGGTTTGCTGTTAATAAGTACGTGGGTAAATCTCTGTTTGGGGCTCTCAGCTCTGAAGGCTGTGAGACCCCTGATTTTCCACTTCACACCTCTATATTTCTGTGTGTGTGTCTTTAATTCCTCTAGTGCCACTGGGTTAGGGTCTCCCCGACCAAGCTGGTCTCGGCACATTTAAATAAACTTTAACATTCTTTTTCTTTCCCTACAAATGGTAGCATAGTATATAGGTCATGTTTATTTCCCCTTTCTCTATCACAACTTAAAATTTTATCTTATTCTTTGTTCAACGTAATTTTTATTGGACTCTAATTTACTATTTATAATTTACCAGTGAAAAGTGCCAATCTTCAGGACATGTGGGAGACATTTTGAGAAATAGACCTACCTGGGAAGCCCACATCTGGATGAAAATAAGGAACATTTCCAATTTCCCTGGAAGTTCCTTTGTGCTTTCCCAGTAATCCTTCCAGCCATGGAGGCACCCTTGGTGCACAGGTGAGTCTTCCTGTTCCTGAGCACAAGTGCACAATGCCCTGCCCTGGGCTTGCTCTTCTCCCTCCATGCAGTGCTACAGCCGTATGACTCGCAGGCTGCTCGTATTCCTTATTGTGCAGTGTTCTGTGGGATAAGTAGACCATAGCTTATTCAACCACCTGTAATGAATTTTTAGTTGTTCTCTTTTAAAAGAAACCAATAAACTTTAATGATATATAATTTATATACAATTAATGTCCCTTATTAATTGCACAATTCTGTACATTTTGGCTTTGTGTGTATGTGGTGTGTGTGTAGTGTGTATATGGATATGTGTGATGTGTGTATGTGTGTGGTGTGTGTCTATTTGTAGTCTGGTATGTACATGTGCATGGTGGCTATGTGGTGTGTTTGTGTGTGGTGAGTGTGTGTGCATATGTGTGTGGTGTGTATGTGTATAGTCAGTGTGTGGTGTGTGTATGGTGTATGGTGTGTGTAAGTGTGGTGTGGGTGTGTATAGAGAATGCATATGTGTGTGAAGGTGTGAGGTGTGTATCGTGTGTATATGGTAGTCAGTGTGTGGTGTGTGTATGTGTATAGGGTGTGTGTCATGTGCATATGTGTATGAGGTGTGTGTGTGTGTATATATGTGTGGTGTGTAATCTAAACACAGAACAGTTTCAGCACCCCAGAGAAGTCCTTCATTTCCTTCTCCAGTCTCTCTCAGGCCCCTACTCCTACAACCAAAGGGCAATTGCTGTTTTGAGTTCTATCATTATCCATTTGCTTTCCTTTGTCTCAGATTTCACCTGACTGGAGCCCTACAGTATCCACTGTTTACAGTGTGTGGCTTTTTGGCTCTGCATGAACCAAAATGAGATTCAGCCACATTGTTGTATGTTTGTTCCTATCTATTGTTGAGTGGTGTTTTATTGTCTGGATATACTACAAAATGTACACCTCTTGGTAGACATTTGGAATGTTTCCAGTTTAGGACTATTATAGCTAAATCTGCTGTGAACATTTTTGTACAAATCTATTTGTAGATATATGAATTTAGTCCTCCTGGATAAGTAGCTAGTCACGAAGTTATTGCATCACAGTGTGGATAAGAATGTGTGTTTATTGCATTTGTGGCTATAGAAAGGAAGGTGTAGGAGATAATGTTATGGATGTGGAATAAGATTATTAAATAAATGTTGGTAAAGTGGAACAACAGTCCAAAAGTTACATTATTGAATATTCTAGGTAAAAAACATAAAAGTTAAATATACTTAGGGAAAAACCAACTGCAGGAATAGTAAATATGGACATAACCATTTATCCCAATAAGTATATGCAATTTTGTTGCCACAAAAGGCTAAACTGAAGGTAACCTGCTGCATGTATTCAGAGGTATGGTGTCCATGATGTGGCACATTAGCAACACTTTTAAGGTGTTCTTCCTTCTTTAGAACATTATCTACTGTCTTACAACCAGTCTGTATGCAAGATTTTGGAAGGGAACTTAATGAATTAGAATGCCTCCAGTATATGTGGACGTTTTGTTTAAATAACTGGAAAATTTACATTAAAAATATTTTGTATATGTTTTCACATACTTTAAGAATTATCAAATGGAAAAAAATAATGAACTTAATCTTGTGTAGATTTATAAACACCTTTGGGGAGACTGAAATAATAAAGGTTTTAAGTTCATGTAAAGAGTATATTTTCAAAAGAATTTTTCAAAAAGTGGGTTGAGAGGGGACACACACACATACACACACACACACACACAGAACGTGAGAATGTTCTGGCTTTGTTCATGGAAGATAATGTCTGCTGTACTTCACATATTTGTATCTGGGAAAACCCCTTGGGAGAAATTTCCTGATAGCCTTGATATTTTTCTAAATTAACAAATTTGTACCACTAAGTCATTGACAAATTTAGTTATTCACTCTCTATAAATTGTCACTTATCAGAAACAGGTCTCTGGAAAGGTATGTTTTAATTTGTTAATTGGTTTGAGGCAGATAACTAAAATTGGAAGATGAGGCATTGTGAGCAAATCACTTTTCATATATCATTTCACTTAATGTTTAGGAAACTCTTCAAAGTGAATATTATTATGAATAATTTGCAAGTGAGGGAATTTAGTGTACAAGATGCTAAGTAACTTCTCCAAGGTCACAAAGCAGAATTGGGACATGTTTTCATTCTGTTTTCAAACCCTCAACCTTTTTTACATCCCACTTTCCCAATATACAGCAGTGGTGAGTCACTGCCAAAATGAGTCATATATTAATTCTTATTGTAATTTATTCCCAATCAACTAAATTCTGTCAATATTTAAGTTATTTCCCAAAAGAAAGTCAGGCACATTCAGGTGAAGACATTTATACATTTGTTTCTGCAGTACATTAAATTACTCCCTTGTGACCTAAAATGGAAAGGTTTTAGTCATATATTCAACTTCTCTCCACAGAAAGGCTGGCTGACATGTATTTTGACTACTGAACTTTACTAAAAAGAATTAATTTTGATCATATTTTTTTCCATAGTTAAATTAAGTCTTTGGGGGGAGCTTATTTTGAACTTAAAAAATATTTTTACAGGAAAAAACCATGTTATAAATACAAATGCACCTACCCAGAGAGGTGTTTTAGAAGTGGTGTGAAGAGAATAAAAACCATTTCATTAGATTTAGTAAATTTAGCCTTTCCTATTGTAGCCCTAATCCTAGTACAGTACATTGTTGGCTTTGATGGTTGTTCAAGGAAGATTGGATGAATAATTAATTCTTTGTACATATATCCCATTGGAAGGAATATGAGTTTTGTGTAGAAAGAATGGGTTCCCCAAATGCTTTTCTAATTTATTTTCAACTTATCAGCTGAATGCAAAGTAGGGTTTAACAAAACCACTAGCACTTGGCTTTTCCTTTCTCCTTTTCCACAAACAAGTAAACTGCTAAGTGGATTTCAGCTGGAAGTCACTTCTTCTGTGACTTCTCCCTGAGTGGCTCCCCTGAGTGGTTTGTATGAAGTAATTCATCCTTCACAAAGAGCTGGATAACAGAAAAATTTTGTAAAATAACAATTTTTGCTTTTAAATTTTATTTGTTATTTTGTTCTGTTTACTCTTTTGAGGTATTGAGAAATCCTAAATTAATCGATGCCCATATTAAGCAGCCCAGTGATATCATGTATTCTGGGTCCATTGTTTTTTATTAGATGTTTTGTTAAAAGCTGAAAAAGACCAGCTTTTAAATACTCCAATTATGTTTTTCCCTAAAGCTAATATAATTATTGGGAATTCTTAAAAATATATGCTACTATATATTATATTTATTACGCTGGTAAATGATAAGCTGTTTAAAGTGTTCTTTTAGAATTGACAAAATATTGTCAAAAAATTTGGGAAACAAAAAGAAAAAATATATTACTCTTAGTAATACAAGAGAGTCTTTACTAAAATTTTGTTTTAATTTTCAAAGATTTTGGGTGCACATTTAATACTTTTTTGTAACAATATTGTTCAGACAAGACTGTGCTCTGCTCTGTTATTTAGCTCTGCATCCTGAGGATTTTCCAATGTAATTAAACAATTCTCATGATCATAAACTATAAATAATTACTTAATATTCCATCATCTGGAAAGATCCTAATGTGTTTTAATAGTCTTCTGTTTGTCAACATTTTGTGGTTCCCAAATGTTCACTGTGACAAATAGTACTATAATAAGTATGTTTCATGATATGGAATTTAGGATTATACCATTAGAAAATAGTCTTGGAAACAAAATTGTGATGCTGAAGGGTATCAACATTTTGATAGCTCATGATACAAATTGTCAAAATTTCAGATATCAAAACCGAAGCCGTGTGTTCAGATACAGTATATGAGTGAGTTCACATAGCCACACTGCTGTCATCATGGACAGGTAATGTCTTCACTGTAGATGTTTCCTTAGTGTGTGAAAAACTACAGCACATTTTTTAAAAAATGCATTTGATTCCCAGAAAGGTTAAAGTCTTTGTTTTCATATTTAAATTACTAGAACTATTTATCACTAATGAAATGTCTGTGTATGTCCGTTGCCTACAGATTTATTGGGACTATCATTGCTTATTGACATATATGAGCTCTTTATTAAAAAAATTAATACTTTTTAGATAATAATCTTTTTGAGATCTGCAATGGGTTTCATGATTAAATGTACGTACATGGTTTGGCCTTTTTTAAGCTTGGATTCAAATGTTAGTCTAATTTATTATTGTTGTTGTTGTGTGCAGTACATTCTCATGAATATATTTTTTAAATTTTCACTATTGGCTCTGAAGAAGGTTTGAAAGCCCTTTGTCACAGGGTTGTTTTTAACATTTGAATTAACTGTTAAACTGAGCAAAGATGTATTGACTACTCTATGGCTGTCCCTAGAGGCCTCTCACTCTCCCCCTCCAATACTCTCTTGATGCTGTCTACTTTTCTCTCCCTGCACATTCCTTCCAAGCCATATTCCTAACTCCCAAGCCTTCATGGGCTGTCTCTCTGGTGTTGGCCATAAACCAGCATCTCTGCTCTCATTTCTTCCCCAGTTTCAGATCCAGGCACACAGTGTACTCTGTGCCTTGGAAGTCCCGCACATACACCCACGCTGACTCGATCCTGTTGTCTTCTGCCCCCTTTAGTGCTACCTGTCCCGCTGCTGCGCTGATAGCACTTCGCTGGTTTTTCAAGTGAGAAGCCTCACTTACTCCTCCCTCCCGCTCATTTCCCATCCAGTCACCAGACCTGTGGTTTTTCTTCCTGCACCTGTGTCTCCCTGTGCCCTCCACCCTGCTTTAGGTCAGGCCACTGTCCACTTTCACTGGGGATATTGAGAACCTCTCAGTTGGTCTCACTACTTTCAGTATCCCCCTCTTTTAACCCCTTTCCTGATAATATAGAGAAAAATATCCTTCAAAAAATGTACGAATCGTTAAATCTCTGTTTCATAAAATGCATCAAACATTTCCATTACTCTTAGGATGAAGCCCCACATCCCAGGGTGCTGCTAAAGGTCCCATGTTCACACCATACTTCCCTCTCAGATAGCTTCAACCAAAACCCCTGTCTTCATCTGTGATACAGACAGATTGAACAGTTCCATAAATTAATTTCTTGAGTTTGTCCTGCTCTCTCTTGCCTTTGGATTATTTCCTGTGATGTTTTTCTACCTGGACTATCCCTCCTATCTGTTCATTCCCCTAGTCTATGTTCACCTGGCTAATGCATACTCTGTACTGAATTTCAGCTTAGATATTCCTTCTGTGGGCTGTCTTTTCCTAGCCCACAGCTGTACTTGTCACTGCTTTACTTATTTTCTCCCATCACTAGATCAGAGACCCTTGGCAACAGAAACAGTGTTGTTCTGTCCTTACATGCCCAGTGGCTAGCCAATGTCTGCAACATGGTATGGTCTGAATAAATGCCCACTGACTGAACAATGAATGGGGCTGAAGTGCAATGCAGTGTTCTCACTGGGGGTACTGTCCCAGGAACCCTAACAATAAGAGTGTCCCTGATTTTTTTGTGAATTGCTTCTTCCTATACTTCAAGTGTACCATTGAAAGCTGATGTTAACAAAAATCACAAATCGTAGATGCTAATATAGTAGTTCCAAGTTATAAGTAGTCATGTATGGTGTCCAACAAGAGCACTTTAATACACACTGAGCATCTGACATCTCACCTATGTATCTGTCTTGTGTTAGACTCTGTGAGGATGCAAAGTTAACCAAAATTGGTCCCCTGGGCTCTGTCAAGTCAGTCTCCATTTAATGGAAAAATGCAAATGATAGGGTCTCTACCTGAAGGCAATTTGCTAATATCACTGAGTTCATAAGTGTAGATATGTAGATGCAGATGTGGAGGCTGATGCAAATGCAGATGTAGGTGTAGATGTGGATGCAGATGTAGGTGTAGATGTGGATGCAGATGCAGATGTAGATGCAGAAGAAGAGGTATTCACTGATGCAGATATGGATGCAGAGGTAGATGTAGATGAGGATGCAGATGCAGAGAGATGCAGATGCAATGCAGATGAAGATTCAGATTTAGATTTAGATGTTGATGTTGAAATGGATGCAGCTGTAGATGTGGATGTGGATGCAGATGAAGATGTAGATGCAGATACAGATGTAGATGTAGACACAGGTCTAAATTTAGAGGCAGATGCAGATTTAGATTTAGATGTGGATGCGGATGTGGACATGGATGCAGATGTAGACAGGGATGCGGATGTGGACGCGGCTGTGGATGCAGATGTAGATTATGTAGACGTAGATGCAGATTCAGATTGATATTTAGATGTTGATGTTGATGTGAATGCAGATGCCAATGTAGATGTAGACGCAGATGTTGATGCAGATTTAGATGCATTTAGGTGTAGTTGTAATGTAGATGTAGAGACCGATGCAGATGTAGTTATGTAGATATAGGTGCAGATGTAGAGGCAGGTTTAGATTTATTAATTTCTTTATTTTTGAGACGCAGTCTCACTCTGTCGCTGGAGTGCAGTGGTGCCAACTCGGCTCACTGCAACCTCTGCCTCCCAGGTTCAAGTGATTCTCCTGCGTCAGCATCCCAAGTAGCTAGGATTACAGGTGCCCATTACCACACCTGGCTAATTTTTATATTTTTAATAGAGATGGGGTTTCGCCATTTTGGCCAGGCTGGTCTCGAACTTCTGACCTCAGGTGATCCACCCACCTTGACCTACCAAAGTGCTGGGATTACAGGTGTGAGTCACGGTGGCTGGGCCTCAGATTTAGATTTAGATGTGGATGCAGATGTAGATATACATGCTGATGCAGATGTGGATGTGAATGCAGATGTAGATGTAGATATTCATTCTCCAGGCCATTTATTCTCTGGGTAGTTTCTACATTGTTTAGTCAAGAAAATGGAAGTAATAGTGAAGCAGGCTCACTGTGCACTGGTCATCCACATCTCAGTCTGGTGAGACAGATCATGCATGCGGTAAGTGATATCAAGAGGGTTTATTACTTACAGATAGGCAGTGAGGGACAACAGAAGCCTAGGATCCATGTTGAGCTGGTCCCCAGGCTCAAGAAAGCTGCTTAGGGTAGATGGAGCCTGACTGTTCATGTCCCACCTGCACCACAGCTGAGGAACCCTGAAAGGTGGCTTGCTCTGGGTTCTTTACCTCAAGGGAAATGTGACTTGCTGGGCAAAGCTTTAAAGGACACCCTGCTTCCAGGGAATAGAGGAGCAAGGCAAGGACAGTCTTGGGCAGTTCATTCCTAATTCAAGATGGTACATGCCCCAGGAGGGACAGGAGCAAGGCTCAGGCCCCTCCCTGCCTCGGGACACTGTATTCCCAGCACGTTCTACAGTTTTTCTCGAGAATTACAAGCAAGAAATGGGAGAGAAGCAGGTTACTCCAGGGGTACCTGAAGAACTGCCTTGCAAATAGAAAACTGTTTACCATAGAGTTTTTATGTGTTTATATGTGTTTAATCTCACCTTCCAAACCAGTTTCCATGGAAACCAAACAAAAAATAAGAAAGTATCTATTATATATTCAACTGCTTTCAATGGACATAAATTCATATTTTTATTTTATTTCAATTAGACCCCTAATATCTTGACTATGAAAAAGCATTTTGAACCAGATACAGATGCTGAAATATACTAAATTTTTCCATCTTCAACCATCATTTGCTAAATTCATTCATTCACTTAACATTTTTTAAATTATTTTGTTATATTTTTACTTGACAGACTTATTTATTTTATTCCTTGCATCCCCCTCCCAGGCTATCTGACATTCCTTACCCCTCCTAACCCCAGGGGCAGCCTGACCCCATTTTGTGCTCTGGTAAGGGGAGACCAGGGCCACTGCACCTTTAGAGTTTATGAACCAGCACCAGGACTGGGGTTAATGACTCACCCCACCAGCTGAGTCTTCCAGAACACTGGGCTTTGGGCAGCTCCTAATCCCCTCCAGAGCTCCAGAGCCTGTACACAAGAGGCGCCACCACTATTAAAACCACTCGGGACTCTGGGGAACCTACCAAGACCGCAGAGGCACGCGCCGGAGACAGCAAGGCTTGCCGGGAAGAAAGCAAAGACCAGACTGCCTCCCTCCTGAGACGCCTCAGCACCGGCAACTGCGCTTCTCCAGCCCAGGCTGCCTCCTCCTTGGCGGCAACGCCAAAGGTCCCCATGGCCAAGCCTAGAGCCACAGACCCTATCCCCTCCTACCAGCCAATAGGAAACTAAAGCAGTGAAAACACCAAGCTTTGTGGCCAGAAAAAAAAAAATTAACCGGAAGTAAAATTTAAATTGAAGCCTAAGTCCGCTGGGCCAGCAGCATTTGCAGACACATGCTCTGCCCCCAGCCACACTTCCTTCGTATTTCCCAAGCCCAGGGTCTCCAAAGACAGAAGGAAGGGGCTTTGGGCTGATTCTGTCCGTCACCAAGAGGCAGCCTTCTGAGAAATCAAGGTTAAGGCAGAGGTGTCCTCAGGGGATTCCCCGGTGTGGGGCACTGAGGACTGTAAACAGGACCTACGTGAGAACCGGGTGTCCCAGCCCCGAGGTTGTCTCTGCCTGAAGAACTGGCACTGCGGTGACTAAGAAGATGGGAACAGAGGTCAGCCAGCAGCAAGACGAGACCCCGTCTCCCCTAGGAATACCGGGGGTGGAGTGAGCCAGAAGGGGGCATGCGAGGGGCTGCCTGCAGTTGGAGGGGGCCTCCGGAAGTCATGCACAGCTTTGGGCTGCTTTTTCTCTGCCACTGGGTCAGCGCCCAGGCCTTCCTGGCCACGGGCCAACTCTTGGCCTCCCCTCTCAGAAGGAACCTGTTTTAGGGTCAGCTCGGCCAGGCTGCCTAGCCCAGGACTGGAGGTCAGGAGAGCTCCCAAGGAGCCCCAGACCTGGGGGACGAGACTGAAGGATGCGTCCAGGGGAGGCCAGGGGGCCACTGCCTCCCAGAACAACACGGAGCCTGCTGGTCCTGGAGGCGGGCGGGTGGTCTGGAGCCGGGCCAGTTCCTCCTAGGCCCCGGGACAGGGTGAGGCCCGGGTATGGCTGCCACCGCTAACCTCCCTCTCCGCCCACATCGCGGGCCCTGTCAGGACCCAGAAGGACCAGGACAGACCGCATTTGCTTTTCAGGCCATAGATCATCATCTTTGGGCCCAGTGACTATGCGAGCTGTGGGCCCCGCAAGGCCTCTACGGGGTTGCTCGGGCCAGGCCTGGGCTGCAATTCTCGGGAAACCAGTCCTTAAGGCTCCAAAGGCTCCTCCAGGCCTCACCTCTCCTTAGCTTCAGGCACGACGGTCCCAGAGGCTGGGCCTTCTGAGCCACATGGTCGTAAGGCCTACTCGGAATCCAGCAACTTCTCAGAGCTTACGCCCGAAACCCGGCCCTCAGGGCGCGCGGGGCTCGCTTTGACCACGGTTTCCCCAGGGCCAGGCTCCCTGGTCACTTCGGAGCAGGACCTGGCCCAGCGGGGCTCGGGGCTTGCATCACCCTGGAACAGGCGCCCTGGCGACCCCAGGGGCACTTGGGACGGTTCTCACCGCCCCCGCAGGGCCGGGCCAGGAGGTGGCCGCGCGGCCGGGGAAGGCTCGGTGCTCCAGAAGGCACCACGCTCTCCTTGGGTGGGAAGGCACTGGGCCAGCGGGGCTGGGGCGGGCAGCCCCCAGGCAAGGCCGCCAGCACTGTGCCAGCACGGCGAGCCGCTGGTAGCGCGATCTGGCCCTGCACCTAGCCTTGCACCCAGCCCCCGGGCGACTCCTGGGCGGCCTGCGTCAGCTGCACCGCGCAGCCCTCGCGGATGGGACGCCTAGGGCTCGAACCCGACGCGGGGTGGGCCGCTGCTGCCTACCCTTCTTGAACTGGAAGCCCGCCGGACCACCCGGACGTCGCAGGTAGCGTGGAAGGCCAGGCCGCGCTGGCTCTGGGAGTGGCGGCGAGGCCGGGACTGGAAGGGCCGGGCTTCTGGGGCCTCAGCTGGCCTCCCAACTTCTGCCCAGCTCGACTCGCCTGGTTCTTTCAACATGAGCTCTGCAGGGCAGGCTGGGCAAGCGATCCCGGGCAAGCCTCTGTTTCTGCATCTGGGTCATCTTTGCCTGCTCTGGGAGGGCAGGGTTGTTTTGGTTTGAATTCCAGAGCCTGGCATGTAGTAGGTGCTGGGATACCTCGCTGCGCAGGTCTGGGGTGGCGGGTCTGGAGGCGCGGGACCCTGGCCGGACTCACTCTCCGCCTGGTCTAGGTGATATACATATATACTATTTTTATAATGATTATGTAAATGTTGTACATAATTTGAAGGAAATTGAGGAAAGTGAAAGTACGGCATAATAAATACTTGCCCAAGGTCATGGTTTTAGAAAGCACCATCTCAATTATTCTGTAATCTTTACTCAAAGTAGGCAAATTAGAACTCCATTTTGGTGAATGCAATACATCAAAAGGATTGGTGATATTGTATATACTGGTAATACACCTTATCTTATTTTATAAATATATAAAATATACGAAAGTGTTCATATACAAAATGTATGAAATAGAAAATTAAAATATTTGAAATGAAAAAGCATTTTAAAGTATTTGTAATTTAAGACGTTCTTGAAAAGAAACAAAATAAAGATTAATAAGTAACCCTGCCTAAAAATTAAAGTAATGAAAAGATATGTTAAAATTTGAAAGCTTTATTTATTGGAAAACAAATGTACTCAAGATTGTCATTTACTTGGGAAACAATTCATTGTCAGAAGAACGACAGGCTTCCCATGCAGGGCTAGAGAAGGCGGACTGGCCACCAGAGGGCAGGATGCACTTGTAATCAAGCCGATTCTGTAACTCTGTTTCTACTACCTCCATCCAAAAGTCTGTGCTGTGATAGATAAAGTCACTTTAATTATTTGTGTTGTATCTATTGGGGACATAAAGTATTTGTTTACTTAACTTTTATTGCAGATATATAGCAGTTATATATATTTTTTATAAACATGAATGATCTGTCTTGAGAAAAAAACAGGAAATGAGTGAGCTCGAAGCAATCTGTTTCCACAAGCCAAAAATTCATTTTTATCTGGTTTTCAGGGTTTTAAGTGTTGCTATACTTTACTCATGACTACTGTACTTCTAACAAAATATGCTTGTGTGAACAAAACGGGGACAGTAATTTCTGCAGTTTTAATTCCAAGAGAAGTAAATATGTAGGGAATTGCAAGAAAGTCGTTTTATTTTTGAATAATGAAGAAGAGAAAGAGGAAAACAGATATTTGGCAGGAGATAATTCCAGCATCAAATTGTCATCGTTGCTGAGGCAAGTAAAAGAAGCGCCTTGATTTTCAGGCTCGTAATTATAATTGAGCACTTTTAAAGTTGGTGAGGATGACATTTTACCTGTAGTAAGTTCTAGACGGCTGAATTATGTCCAGGCAGCTTCACTACACTTAGCTGTTGCTAAAACTGCTATCATCCAATTTTGGAACACTTCATGTGGAACTAAGTGGAAACCACTTTATAAAAGTTACTAATAACCAGAGCACATTGCAGTTTATACTTTTACAAACATTCTCTCATTAAGCCTTGGCACAACACATTTTACAGATGAATAAACAAGCTTAGATTAAGTAATAAGCTTGCGGTCTTATGGCTTGTGCATGATGCTAGTTCCCAAGGGAACAGCTATTATCTAGGGCTAAATCTTAAATCTCTGAATCCCTAATCAGCTAACTAGAGTGGTTGCATTTAGGACAAGAAAAATGTAAGCACAGCAAATAAGTTTTATTATGAGCTCAGGGCTTCAGGCTCAAGCCTCATACCTAGTCCTTTTTTTTTTTCCAGATGAACAAGACTAAGCATAATGTTATTTGTGTTTTGGGAAAGAAACCTCAAATCTCAACCTTATCCAGACACAAATATGTGCTGCTGAATTTATTCCTAAGAGGAGATCACCAGGCATATTGAAAAGTGCCTTTAATCTCTAACTTTGAAGGTATCTCAGGAGTTAGAGTCAGGGATAAGGATTCATCCCGGGGAGGTGCTTTCCCAATCTTTGCTTCTGTGACTCCTTCTGGGAACGATGAGTTGAGTAGCCACTTCCTCCATCCACCCAATCCAGGAAAATAGAATGGGTGATGCCATTAGTTTCTTGCAAGAAGTTGTCTCTGCCCATTTACTTACTTCCCTTGTCAGGCCAGAGCCTGCAGTATTGTCCAACCAAGTTTCTCAGCCAAGATGACAAGGACAGTTTTATTGCCCGACCATATGCAAAATAGAATCAAATATTTTATTGTCATAGTATATTCTTCAAAGTTGTACATGTCATGAAAAAGTGGAAAAGGCACATCTTTATTTGCAGAGATCAAATCTCAAGAAAAATGAAAGCTCCTGCATCTGCATCTCCACAGATACATTAAGAACACCGGTTATGAAACCTACATGGGAGTGTCTCAGTTTATGGTGTTCCTCCTCTGGCTTGGAGATCTGAGCAGCTCCACCCTGGAGTCTGACCGGGGCTGGGGGCTCTACTTTAGCAACTGTAACCTGGGACACCTTTCCTGTGCCTACATGGAATTCCTGCAGGCCATTCACCCAATTCAGACACTCAATGAATACTTCTTGAACACCAGTTAGGTGAACAGGCATCTGGGTTAGAAGCTAGGATTCAACAACAAACAAAACCAGACATGCCAGCACTGTATTACTCCATACTCAAGTCTCTCTAAGTAGTATTTTCTCAAGAGCCAATAAGATTCATGGAACTGTTTCACCAGGCAGGCATTTGGTGAACATAGAAACACAGCTAAATACTCAACCAAATATATCATTCCAGCAACTTACAATCTAAACATCCTTTCATAATATTAATTCTCAGGAAAACCAGCCAACCAATTAACCAACCAACCAACCAGTCAACCAAACAATGACGAAAACCCCAAATCCCGTGTTCTAACAGGCTAATATATAAGTTAGAATCTGGTAGGCAGCATGGCACAGTAATTAGCATATGAACTCTGGAATTTGGTGAGACAGGTGTGGTTTCTGGCTTTGTCTCTTATCAGCTGTGTGACTTTGTCTTTCACCAGTCTGTTCTGAGTTTCATTTTATCATAGTGTTTTCTTCAAAGTGCAGTTCAGGGTTAATAAGAGTATCTGCTTTTTATGGTTACTGTGAAGATTCAATTTACATAAAGCAGTAGTACTACACTGGCTGCTGTGTAGTGAGTGCTCAATGTATGAAACTATTGTAATTAATAACATCATTACTGCTGTCAGCCACAGATCACATACTTGGGAAGAGGGAAAATAGAAGAGATCAAAAGAGCACTTTCAACTTCTCTAGGTTACCAGTGAGTCTATGCTGATGGTTCTATAAAATTAAAGATGATTTTGAAGACAGAAATCCCCCAAATTAGCATATCCTAACAAGTCCTTGACTAATGCATAGTCTTTTCTAATTGCGGTTTTTGCCATTGAAAGTAATAGCGAAAACCGGAATTACCTTTGCCCCAACCTAATACTTAGGCAGTGACATCAAGAAAACTTCTATTTGCTGGCTAAATTTGCAAATTTACAATTCCATGGTCTTCACTGAATACCCCTTCTTCCTGTAGAGTAGATACTATATTTAAAATCTCTTAACTCATCTTTTCATTTTATCCTATCACCAGTGGTCCTAGTATTTGAATGATGGATCAAAGGTGGAGTCTGGTTGAGACAGAGTTTGCCTTCTTTAAGAATAGGATAACCTGTATTTATAAAATTCAATTGTGGAAACAAAGCCCATGGCTTGGCATTTCCTGCAGCTTCCATCTCTTGATGGGCTCCCTGCTTTTTTTTTTTCAGACCCACCAGGAACCTTCTCAGAGCTTTAGGATCATGGTGCTACCATCTGCATTTGATATCCGATTGCTGCTACTGCCTCTGTTCCTGAACCTCTTCTCCTCTTGTATCTGTCAATTTGCTTGAATGGGAGAATTACCTCAAAACATTTCTGCAAGGAATCTTTGCTCTGGGCTCTTTGTCAGCCTGTCCTTTAGGATCCAGTAAAGGTGAATATGTCCTCTGCCCTGTGATTCTTTTCCCTAAAATCTTGTTTTGTCTCAGCTCATACATTTCCTGCGCAATCCCATCTCTGCAGATACAGCCCAAACATTACTTCACTGCCTTTACTCCCTAAGGTTTGCTTCTATTTTCCCTAGGCTCTCATTTCTTTGTTTCCCAAATATTCATTCAGTTATTCATTCATTCAGAACACATGCATATCCTGTCGCTGTGCCTGGGAATGGATATGGCCCTGAGGACATTCTGACCAGCAAGAAAGTTCATGTGCCTGAGAGCCTGGCACTTGCAGCTGATTCAAAGGGCTGTCAGAATGCAATGAGCACACAACAGAGGAGCCTGGTCAGCTCTTGGGGCAGGAAGTCAGGGAAGGCTTCCTGGACGAAATGGTACTGCCTCAGTGGAGTCTGAAAGAGTTAGTTGGAGTTAATCAGGCCAAGTGGGGCTGCCTGAGATGAGGTACTGACTGCAGGTTATTCAGTAGGAAGTACAGAGTGTGAGAAGCTGTGGGCAGAGACAAACCCCTGTAGTAAGAAGAGCAGGCCACAGCACTGAATCCCATCCTGGGGTGTAGACCTTGTTCTGAAAGTGACAGGTAGCCAGGCCAAGGCTCTGGCGATCACATTTGTGTTTTGAAAGTCTCTGGACTCCTTTCAGGCAGGCTGGTTGTGTTTCTGATCACCTTCGCTTGTTTGTAGAATCTACCTTGGCTCATCTTGGGGCAAAGGATGCCTGGGTGCAGCTGGATCTGAACACCTTTCTTTTTCAGTTTACCTCTCACAAGTTATACATTGATTGAGAAAAACAGGCTTTCTTCTCCTTCAAGTAATTCTGTTATTCTCTGTATTTCTTTTTTTTCTTCTTTAGAGGCAGGATCTTGCTCTGTCACCTAGGCTAGAGTGTAGTGGTGCCATCATGGCTCACTGCAGCCTCAACTTCCTGGGCTCAAGCCATCCTTCCCTATCTTGGCCTCCCAAGTAGCTGGGACTATAGGTGTATACCATGATGCAGGGCTATTTTGTTTTCTAGAGGTGGGGGTCTCACTATGTTGCCCAGGTTGGTCTTGAACTCCTGGTCTCAAGCAATCCCCCCACCTCAGCTTCCCAAAGGAAGGATTACAGGTGTGAGCCACCCTGCCTGGCCTTCTCTGAATTTCTGATATGCTTCTTGCAAAGGAAGCACATGCACACATGTGTACTCAAGCACCTTGATGTCCATGAAAACAGTCCCCAAGCCCTTCCCACTCACTGGCTATGGCTGCCCCTCTGTCTCAGAAAAATTAGAAAACACAAACAAACACACTTATCATACTTCATCCTAGACTCTGAGTATTCTTGCAACACAAGGTGCTGCAAGTCAGGCCATGTGATCCAGAGACTCCATACGCCACTGTTAACAAATTTGAATGGCAGGCATGAGCTGGAATTCTGAAGTTGAATAATTCATGATATAGTGCTGCTTTCTTGAAAAATAGATTTATTTTATCATATAACTTTATGTTATTATATTTATATTTTATATTTATATCATTTCCAAACTTTTTACTCTTGCTCCCAAGAATGGAACTGGCTCAAAAAACAAATCCCATGCAATAAATTCCTTATTTATATCCTGAAAGATGAAAGTATTAAAATGTATCAGTATAATCAGATGTCCCCATCCACACTAAATAAATGAAGATAATTCCTTTAAAAAGGGGCACGCCGCGGATCACTTGTTTGGGGCTTGGAAGTTCAGAATCTCCACTTGGGTTAACCATTCAGGTTGAGTGTTTCACATTTGTCTATAATTTCCTCTATCCAAACTCACCTATCCCTGTTCATTCAACATGGAGCTACTTTAACATCAGAGTATGTGAATTCACTTGAAATAAGGTGTTTTTGGTTGATTGAGCTTAATGCCTATGGTATTTCCATAAAGAATAGTTGGGTAACTACAGATGGATCCCTATTGGTGAGATTTACTATATCAGCAGGAAGCTAGTGGTGAAAGATCTGTTGGGCAGGAGACATTTCCCTAATCCGCTTAAGCCAGACCATATCAGTGACCAATTACTTTGCTGACTTGTAGGCAGGCCCAGGGCCAAAGGACAGAGGGCAATTCTTCTCTTCTCGGTTAACACGAATCCTCCTGTGTTGGGCTGTGATTGAGTCTAGAGGTCAGCAGCACATTAATCATCACTGCAGAGAACCAGCGCTGAGGCATTCTTCATAGACCATAGAGTGGTCACTGACCCTGGCATTTTAAAAACCATCTAGTCAGATTCTGGAAGAAAGATGCATCTTCATTATTTCCAGATCTTGACCAAAAGATGTGCTTCAAAGGCACAAAAAGACATAGGCATTTAACTAAACAATAGGCTATTAATAAGTGAACACATAAATGTATTAAATTATCTAAATATGAGTAAAGGAATAACTTGCAGGTATGTTCAATTTAGTGCCATTTAAATACCTTTTTAAAAATAAAAACAGTAATAGTATAAATTGTTTATGGATACATGCACATTTAATACAGTTATAAAAATCCCCATGATAAAAGTGCAGACAAACAGCAGGTCAGAAGTTCCTTGGGAAGGAGAGTGGGGAAGGATGTGGGTTGGAATTGTTTGTGTCAAAGTGAAAACGTGTTAAATCCTGAAGGTGGGACATACATTTCTTTAGATATTTTTTCTATGCTTAAAACATTTTGCAACTTAATTATTTATTTATTAATTATTTTCCCAACTTTATTGAGATGTAGTTGACAGTTTAAAATGGTATATATTTAAGTCGTACAACTTGATGATTTGCTATATGCATACATTGTGAAATATTCATCACAATCAAGCTAATTAACATGTTCACCTCACAGTTACAATTTTTTTTTGAGGTGAGAACACTTAAGATCTAACCTTTTAGCAAATTTTGAGCATACAATATCATATTGTTAACTATATTCACATTGTTGTGCATTATCCCTTCAGAAATTACTTGTATTGCATAACTGAAACTATTCCTTGGACAGCATCTCCCCACATCTCCATTCCCTGAGCCTCTGGTAACCACCATTCTACACTCTGCTTCTGAGTTTGATATTTTTGGACTCCACATGTAAGTGAGATCATGCTGGAGTTGTCTTTCTGCAACTGGCTTATTTCGCTTAACATAACGTTCTCCAGATTCATCTGTGTTGTCACAAATTGTAAGCTTTCATTCTTTTTTAAGGCTGAATAATATCCCATTGTGTACAGGTGTGCACATATGTGTATGTGTATCAGTTGTTTTTATAACTTTGCAAGCACTGTTCCACTGCTTTTTAGCACACACTTTGATAGATGAGAAGTCTGGAGGCTTTTGGATTCCTTTGTAGAATATTTGTATTTTTTTTTTTTTATCTCTGTGGATCTCAGGATATCCTCAAGATCTTCGTTTCTCTAAAATTTCTGTCATTTTTGCATCTTTCCTACTTGCTAGCCAGCCCTTTCAACTTGAATGTTTGTGCCTTTTTCTAATACTAAAAAATTCTTTGTTCGTTTCATGTCTTCCATCTTCTCAATTTATAAGTCTCTATTTGCCAGAGATGGTCTGTATAGATCTTTAGTTTTTCTCTTGTATTTTCCTTTTCTTTGACTTTTTTGCCTTTTATTTTTGTTTTGATTTCATAGTCCTCCTTGATATTGACACTTTTATTTCAGCAATTATATGTTTATATCCTAATTCTTCTTATTCTCTTGTTTTATAAATGCAATCACTCTGACCCTTACTGATGATGGAATTAGACTTTTTACAATGCTTTCTTTGTGATCTGAATTATTTATGTTTCTGTATGGATTGTTTTTACATTTATCTAAATCAATTATCTTTAGGCTATTGATTGCAAATATCTGAGATCTTTGATCTTTTACTTACCTTCAAGAGTTGTACACTCTGAGGACACACACGTAGCCCATTTACAAAGACAGTGATAGTGACAACCTCAGAGGCTGTTTCTAAGAGCAGAGGCATCTGCTAGAACTACAGAGAGGGACTGATACGACAATAACTCATTTTCGAATGGACATCCTGAGCATGGTGCCAGAGCAGAATTCACTTTAGGTTTTATAGGTTAGAAGCTGTCTGTGTGGATGGGAACTCCCAGCTGCCACAATGTAGAGGATTGCCAGTGCCAGACCCACACTAGGTTACATGGCCATTACTAGCTAAGGGTTTAAGAAACAGTCCGCCAGTTTATTTTGGGACAACTCAAAGTTTCTAGAGCTATTTGCATAGCAGTAATGGTGGTAGTGGATGGTAGTAGGGACTGTTTAGGTGGCTCCACAAATAATAAATAAATTCTCATGTTTTCAGATTCACTTTTCACATACGTCTTCCAAGCTCTCTGGAGCTATCACACTACGGCACCCATTTCTGGGTTATGACACCGCATGCTCAAATTCTCATGTCAGTGTTTTGCACTGTTTTCCATTGTCCTTAAATTAGCTAAAGCCTACCATCTACTGATTAAACTCTGTCTCCTGTCGAGTTCTCTTTGTTATTTGGGATTTGTTGTTGTTGTTGTTCATGAACATGGAATATCTCTCCATTTATTTAGTTGTACTTTGATTTCTTTTAACAGAGTTTTGTAGCTTTTCTATATAGATCTTGTACAAATTTTGTTAGACTTATATCTAAGTATTTCATTTTGGAGGTGCTAATGTAACTAGTAATGTGTTTTAAACTTCAGATTCTACTTGTTCATTGCTGATAGGAAAGTAATTGACTTTTGAATATTAACCTTATATTGTCAAACCTTGCTATAATTGCTGATTAGTTCTAGTTTTGTTTCTTTGTTTTCATCTTTTTGCCAATTCTTTCGGATTTTCTACACAGGCATTTTTATTATCTGCAAAGAAAAATAAGTTTATGTCTTTCTTCATGTATATGCCTTTTATTTTTATTTTCTTGTCTTATTGCATTAGCTAGGATTTCCGATATGATGTTGAAAAGCAATAGTGAGGTGGGACATCCTTGCCTTAAGATAAAGAATATCTACAAACAACTGCAGTTAACAGTATTTAATGGGGGAAAAGTTTGAATTTCTCATCATTAAATATTATGTTAGCTGTAGGTTTTTGTAGGTATTCTTTATCAAGCAGAGGACGTAATCCTCTATTCCTAGTTTACTGAAAGAGTGTGTTCTACATTTATGCTACAACCCCTAAATACCAGAATTATTTCTCTGTTCCTATCACCTTCGTAAGCACAAATTTATTTCTTTCATTTTTATTTCTTAACGTAGGATCCTGACAAAATTTATTCCTATACTTTCACTCTCTCTTAAAAGTACTATGCAATTCTTCAAAATATTGTTCCTCACTCACAAGTGCCTTCACACTTCTGTTATACTTGTTAAGGCTAGTAATAACTCTTATATGCTTTCCCCTGTGGTGAAACTGTTGAACTCTTAGCCAATATATTATAGTGATTTTGAGTATCAACTCTGGATTTAGCTTGGGTTTGAATCCTGACATTACCACTTATTACTGCATTATGTTGGGTTACTTTACCTCTTTAGACCTGTTTCTCACTTTTAAAATTAGGATAATGTTGGTACCTATTGTATGAGTTATAAATATTCCATGAGATAATCCGTATTAAACAACAGTCAGTGCCTAGTGTGAAATACATTCACTATAAATGTTAGTTATTATTCTACTAACATGTTTCATGGCCCATCTAAAATGGCTCTCATCTTCTTTCCCTAAACACGAGGGATCCAGCTCTCATTTGGGCCCTTCCAACTTCTTTTCCTTCTCTGTGTTTATGTTACAGTCATGATCATACTGTATTTTGTACAATGTTCATACACTTGCTTCAACTAGTAATACTTTCTAGTAATTGCACTAAACCTCAGTATATTCATGTGTATAAAAGAGAACAGTAACTAGCTCAAACATTGTATTAAATTCCATATAGTGTATGTCTATAAAACCATGTAATTATTAATGGGCTGCTGCTGCCCTAGGGCAGTCCACTAGTCTAACACCCACAGAACATCTGACATAGTTTCAGCTCATAATATTTATTGAGTAGAATTGATTTTAATAGTCTTCTGATCAAGAAATAATTAAAAGGTCTCTACAAGCTTTTTAATAAGAGAAGCAGTTAGAATACTTTTAGCAACACTGAAGTTTTTGATTAGGGAGCATTCCATATAAGGAGACTGAAAGATAAGTGTTAATGTGCTGTCCTTACCCACATCTGGTACAGGCTTATACAGAGCTTACAATTTTAATCTGCTTTAAATGAAGAACACTTCATTCTTTTTTCTGTCTCCTCTTTCTTCTTACTCTTCTTCCTGCTTTTCCCTTTTCTATTTTTTAAGAACTAACAGTTAATATAATTATTTACTAGTAATCTATGTGGATTTACAAGCTTGCAACTGAATCCTAATGCCATTGTCCTTTAGATTTAAAAACATCAGTGTTCCTTTACCAGAAGCATACCTTAGAATATTAACTTTTAAATATACTTGTAAAATCTTCTTTAAGTATAATGAAAAATAAACTTTCTTTTTGAGCAGTAATATGTAATTGAATTGGCAAAGCTCTATGTCTGTTTTCATTCACTAAATGACATGTCTTTTCACATTTGTGGTTCCAACATGAGCACTATCTAATGGATTGGTGATCATTTTTTATGACACAGCTTCCGAGTATAATTTAATGAGAAAGTATCAAAAAATATTTTTCCCTCTGTTTTTTTTCTCTTAACAATTTGGACAAATCACTTAATTGCTCCAGCATTTGATTCCTCACTGGAATACACAAATGTTGAAATACTTGGACTGCACAATCTCTTGCAAATCTGTATAATTTATTCCAGGTTATCTTGTGTATTCTCATTAATGGCTGGCCTAGAAAACAAAGAAATCACATAGCATACCACTCTTTCATAGCTACTTACACTTGTATTCTTTGCTGAAGTTGTTCTTTCATGGTCCAAAGGGCATTAATATTAAAATGAAGGTCTTTATCTAACAATTGTGCTGAGAAACATTAATAAAAATAATTAACATGTTTCCCCCTTTGCAGTTTAATGTGAAATACTTCCTTGACTCAGCCAAGCCTGTATTAGGGGAAATAGTAATAAGAAACGTGTTAGGATTTTCTAAACTCTAGTTCGAGACAAATGTGACTTTAGAGCTATGAGTTTTTCAAGTTTTTTTCCCACTTATTTAAAAATTTTATTATATGTTGTATATTTCCCTATTTTAATGAACCAAATTGAAATGATAAAATTTTACACTCCCTTTGTTGCTCTTATAGTAATTTACTTCTTCCTACATTGCAGTCCTTAAGTTGTATTTTTAAAATTTAAAATTTATTGAACAATTGTAGATTCACATGCAGTTGTATGAAATAATACAGAGCAATTACCTATACAGTGTGCCCACCTTCCCCAATGGTAAAATTTTACAAAACTATATAAACAATTCTGAGGTCAATGTATTATGCTTGTTCCAAAGGCAAGAGGGCTCTCCTCTTTCCAGATTCTCTCTTGCCAACTAGCTGGCCTAACGTCTATACCTCATCTTAATTAAATTCATAAAGTTACTCCCTGTTACCTTATATTATAACCTCCGCTGTTCTTGTGGGCACCCTTAGTCTTGAGCTTCTCCATATTCTGTTGCAAATGAAGTGAGTTCCACTGGGAAAAGATGAGGAGATATCTGTTTTATGGCTTGCTTCTCCTTCCAGACAAAACATTGAATCAGAGATCTGTAGCTGGGAGCAGGGACAATGGCAAGCTTCTCTCAGAGTAACACCATCACTACAGGAAATGAACACTCAGTCAAGGATGTTGCAGAAGCCTTAGGTCCTCTCAGTTTGCATCTCCTGACATGAAACCAGAATGTCACAAGCCAGGGCAAAGTCATTCAGGGATCCAGTATCCTCGGTATACCCCAATCAAGGTAACACCTCTGTTCCCCATGTGAGAGCTGAGTAGAAGAACACAGCCTCTACCTTTGACTTCACTCACCCAGGAGTACTCAACAGGCAGCTAGAGGCAGAGCAGAATGCGGAAATGCTGAAATCCTGCTCTTACCTGGGAGTTAGTCTTCTGTCCAGGACCAGGGGAAAGAGGGAGCCCTGTGTTCTTGGCTGCAGCAGTCTCGAGTGGTCTCTGCCTTGCTGAGCCAAAAGAAGGAGGGAAGGAGCAATCTTGGTTCAAGTGCCACAGATTTCTAGCTTTCTTAACCAGCTTTCATAGATTTTCTTGAATATATGTTTGTTTGTTTTTTTCATTTGCTCTTTTCCCTTGGACAGAGGCATTAAATGGTTATTTTAAATTATTTTTCTCCACTTTCACTGAGGAGCACGTCAGTGGAGCTCTTGATGCTGCCAGGCTGTATCTCCCCTTTAATGTGTTTTATAAAAATATTTTATTGATCAAATATAAATTCAGCCTTAGAATACTGGGAGAAAAGAAATGTATGGTACAGATATTGGGGCAGAAAGTCAGGAAAAGTCAATGCTGTGTGATTGAAAAATAATGTGTTAAGTTTTTTTTTTTTTTAACCCTTCCTTAACTTCTAACAGATTTTTGCACATTTAATCATTTAAAATATTTCTAGAAAGCATAATAACAAAACTGGAAGTTTTCCAAAGTTATAAACAGGAGAACAGAATAGCAAGATGGCACAGAGTCCATCTACAATTAAAATGTATTTAAGTCTACTTAACTGCATTCTCCACAAGCTATTCTTTCTGAAATAGTAAGTCAAAGCTACAGAGGCATCAGGAGCTTCTTAGCCATATTGGAGCTACTTTTTATAAAGGATTCAATCTTTATTATTATTGTTCATAGCCAGGGAAGTGACTATGGGGTACACACTTTTTATGCCTCCATGAAATAAAGGTGTGAGGGCCAAGAGGTCCCAGGAAGGATTGGAAAGAAAGAGTAATGAAAGGACACTACAGGTCACCATTTTAGAATGGAGCCTGGAACGCTGCTGGGATGAAGTAGCCTGGAACTCCTTCCTCCCAGAGATCTGCATTTTTGCCTCTGTCTGCATTTTTAACTCTGCAGTTCATGTGCTCATTGCTAAAATATAGATATACATTTGATTTTTATACATTTATCTAGTATTCTGCCGTTAAGTATAACATTAGCTATAGGGTTTTTGGTTTTCTTTTTTTTTTAAGATTCCTCTTATAAAATTAGGATGATTGCCTCTATTCCCACTTTATGGGAGTTTTTTTAAACATGAATGGTGTTAAATTTGATAAAATATTTTCTCATCATCAATTAATTTGATTATGATGTTTCTTCTTAGTTGTTGGTATCTTGGATTACTCTGATTAATTTTAAATTATAGAACCAGCCTTGTATAATTAGAATAAACCCTTTTGTTCATTGGTATATAATTATTTTTTATATATTGATAAATCAAACTTGTCGATATTTTGTTGAGATTTTGTATTTCAGTTTGTGAGGAACATTTGCTTTCTTTTTCCACACTGTTTTGCCTGATTTGGTATCTGGGTAACACAAACTTTAAGAAACAAATTGAGAAATGTTTTCCCCTCCTCTATTTTCTGCAAGAGATTGTGTAGAGTTTGTGTCAATTCTTCTTTAATGTTTGGTTGAAATCTCCAGGTAAAATATCTGGAAATGACAGTTTCCTTTTTAGAAGCTGTTAATTTACGAATTAAATTTCTTTAATAGGTTTAGAGCTAGTCAAATTACCTATTTCATATTGGGTGAGTTGTGGCAGTTTGTATTTTTCTGGAAATCAATGTATTCCATTTCAGTTATTAAATTTATCTGTGTAGAGTTCTGTGTTGTATTTCCTTATTATACTTTAGATATCTGCAATGTCTGTTGTGATATTCCCTCCTTCATTGCTGATGTTGGTAATTCATATATTCTGTCTTTTCTTTTTTGTTAGTCTTGTTAAAGGTTGATCTATTTTACAGATTTTTTTTCAAAAAGAGCTTTTTGTTTCATTTGCTTTTTAAATAGATCTATCCATTTCAATTTAATTAATTGTTGCTCTTATTTTTATTATCTCTTTTCTTTTCTGCTTTGAGTTTGTTTTGCTTTTCCTTTTCTATGTTCTTGAAGTGAGAGCTTAAATTATTGATTTGAGACTTTTCTACTTTTCTTATGTAAACGTTTTGTGCTATATATATATATATATATATATTTTTTTTTTTTTTTTGTATTTTGAGACACAGTCTTGCTCTGTGGCCCAGGCTGGCATGCAATGGTGCGATCTTGGCTCACTGCAACCTCCGCCTCCCAGGTTCAAGCAATTCTCCCACCTCAGACTCCTGAGTAGCTGGGATTCCAGGCACCCGCCTTCATGCCTGGTTAAGTTTTGTATTTTTTTAGAGATGAGGTTTCACCATGTTGACCAGGCTGGTCTTGAACTCCTGACCTCTGGTGATCTACCCGCCTAAGCTTCCCAAAGAGCTGGGATTACAGGCGTAAGCCACCGTGCCCAGCCAGTGATATACATTTTTATCTCTTCCAATCTTTTGCTATTTTCTACAGAATTTGATGTACTGTATTTTCTTTCTTTTTTTTTTTTAAATTATACATTAAGTTCTGGAATACATGTGCAGAACGTGCAGGTTTGTTACATAGGCATACATATGCCATGGTGGCTGGTGGTTTGCTGCACCCATCAACCCGTCGTCTACATTGGGTATTTCTCCTAATGCTATCCTTCCCCTTCCCCCTCAACCCCTGACAGGCCCCAGTGGGTGTTGTTCCCTTCCCTGTGTCCATGTGTTCTCATTGTTCAACTCCCACTTATGAGTGAGAACATGCGGTGTTTGGTTTTCTGTTCCTGTGTTAGTTTGCTGAGAATGACGGTTTCCAGCTTCATCCATGTCCCTGCAAAGGACATGAACTCTTCCTTTTTTATGCCTGCATGGTAATCCATGGTGTATATGTGCCACATTTTTTTATCCAGTCTATTATTGATGGACATTTGGGCTGGTTCCAAGTCTTTGCTATTGTGAATAGTGCTTCAATAAACATACATGTGCATGTGTCTTTATAGTAGAATGATTTATAATCCTTTGGGTATATACCCAGTAATGGGATTGCTGGGTCAAATGGTATTTCTGGTTCTAGATCCTTGAGGAATCGCCACACTGTCTTCCACAATGGTTGAACTAATTTACATTCCCAACAACAGTGTAAAAGTGTTGCTATTTCTCCACATCCTCTCCAGCATACGTTATTTCCTGACTTTTTAATGACTGCCATTCTAACTGGTGTGACAATGGTATCTCATTCTGATTTTGATTTGCATTTCTTGGATGACCAGTGACGATGATCTTTTTTTCATATGTTTGTTGGCCGCATAATGTCTTCTTTTGAGAAGTGTCTATTCATATCCTTCACCCACTTTTTGATGGGGTTGTTTCTTTTCTTGTAAATTTGCTTAAGTTCCTTGTAGATTCTGGATATTAGCCCTTTGCCAGATGGATAGATTGCAAAAATTTTCTCCATTCTGTAGGTTGCCTGTTCACTCTGATGATAGTGATGATAGTTTCTTTTATTATTATTATTATTATACTTTAAGTTTCAGGGTACATGGGCACAACGTGCAGGTTTGTTACATATGTATACATGTGCCATGTTGGTGTGCTGCACCCATTAACTCGCCATTTAGCATTAGGTATATCTCCTAATGCTATCCCTCCCCCCTCCCCCCACCCCACAACAGTCCCTGGTGTGTGATGTTCCCCCTCCTGTGTCCATGTGTTCTCATTGTTCAATTCCCACCTATGAGTGAGAACATGCGGTGTTTGGTATTTTGTCCTTGCGATAGTTTGCTGAGAATGATGGTTTCCAGCTTCATCCATGTCCCTACACAGGACATGAATTCATCCTTTTTTATGTTTGCATAGTATTCCATGGTGTATATGTGCCACATTTTCTTAATCCAGTTTATCATTGTTGGACATTTGGGTTGGTTCCAAGTCTTTGCTATTGCGAATAGTGCTGCAATAAACATACGTGTGCATGTGTCTTTATAGCAGCATGATTTATAATCCTTTGGGTATATACCCAGTAATGGGATGGCTGGGTTAAACGGTATTTCTAGTTCTAGATGCCTGAGGAATCGCCACACTGACTTCCACAATGGTTGAACTAGTTTACAGTCCCACAAACAGTGTAAAAGTGTTCCTATTTCTCCACATCCTCTCCAGCACCTGTTGTTTCCTGACTTTTTAATGACTGCCATTCTAACTGGTGTAGATGGTATCTCATTGTGGTCTTGATTTGCATTTCTCTGATGGCCAGTGATGGTGAGCATTGTTTCATGTGTTTTTTGGCTGCATAAATGTCTTCTTTTGAGAAGTGTCTGTTCATATCCTTCACCCACTTTTTGATGGGGTTGTTTGTTTTTTTCTTGTAAATTTGTTTGAGTTCATTAGGATTCTGGATATTAGCCCTTTGTCAGATAAGTAGGTTGCAAAAATTTTCTCCCATTCTGTAGGTTGCCTGTTCATTCTGATGGTGGTTTCTTTTGCTGTGCAGAAGTTCTTTAGTTTAATTAGATCTCATTTGTCAATTTTGGCTTTTGTGGTCATTGCTTTTGATGTTTTAAACATGAAAACCTTGCCCACGCCTATGTCCTGAATAGTATTGCCTAGGTTTTCTTCTAGGGTTTTTATGGTTTTAGGTCTAACATGTAAGTCTTTAATCCATCTTGAATTAATTTTTGTATAAGGTGTAAGGAAGGGATCCAGTTTCAGCTTTCTACATATGGCTAGCCAGTTTTCCCAGCACCATGTATTAAATAGGGAATCCTTTCCCCATTCCTTGTTTTTGTCAAGTTTGTCAAAGATCAGATAGTTGTAGATATGCAGCATTATTTCTGAGGGCTCTGTTCTGTTCCATTGGTCGATAATCTCTGTTTTGGTACCAGTACCATGCTGTTTTGGTTACTGTAGCCTTGTAGTATAGTTTGAAGTCAGGTAGCATGATGCCTCCAGCTTTGTTCTTTTGGCTTAGGATTGACTTGGCAATGCAGGCTCTTTTTTGGCTCCATATGAAATTTAGAGTAGTTTTTTTTCCAATTCTGTGAAGAAAGTCATTGGTAGCTTGATGGGGATGGCATTGAATCTATAAATTACCTTGGGCAGTATGGCCATTTTCATGATATTGATTCTTCCTACCCATGAGCATGGAATGTTCTTCCATTTGTTTGTATCCTCTTTTATTTCATTGAGCAGTGGTTTGTAGTTCTCCTTGAAGAGGTCCTTCACATCCCTTTTAAGTTGGATTCCTAGGTATTTTATTCTCTTTGTAGCAATTGTGAATGGGAGTTCACTCATGATTTGGCTCTCTGTTTGTGTGTTATTGGTGTATAAGAATGCTTGTGATTTTTGCACATTGATTTTGTATCCTGAGACTTTGCTGAAGTTGCTTATCAGCTCAAGGAGATTTTGGGCTGAGACAATGGGGTTTTCTAGATATACAATCATGTCATCTGCAAATAGGGATAATTTGACTTCCTCTTTTCCTAATTGAATACCTTTTATTTCCTTCTCCTCCACGATTGCCCTGGCCAGAACTTCCAACACTATGTTGAATAGGAGTGGTGAGAGAGGGCATCCTTGTCTTGTGCCAGTTTTCAAAGGGAATGCTTCCAGTTTTTGTCCATTCAGTATCATATTGGCTGTGGGTTTGTTATAGATAGCTCTTATTATTTTGAGATATGTCCCATCAATACCTAATTTATTGAGAGTTTTTAGCATGAAGGTGGTTGAATTTTGTCAAAGGCCTTTTCTGCATCTATTGAGATAATCATATGGTTTTTGTCTTTGGTTCTGTTTATATGCTGGATTACATTTATTGATTTGCGTATGTTGAACTGGCCTTTCATCCCAGGGATGAAGCCCACTTGATCATGGTGGATAATCTTTTTGATGTGCTGCTGGATTCAGTTTCCCAGTATTTTATTGAGGATTTTTGCATCAATGTTCACCAAGAATATTGGTCTAAAATTCTCTTTTTTTTGTTGTGCCTCTGCCAGGCTTTGGTATCAGGATGATGCTGGCCTCATAAATAAAATGAATTAGGGAGGATTCCCTCTTTTTCTGTTGATTGGAATAGTTTCAGAAGGAATGTTACCAACTCCTCCTTTTACCTCTGGTAGAATTCGGCTGTGAATCCATCTGGTCCTTGACTCTTTTTGGTTGGTAAGCTATTAATTATTGCCTCAATTTCAGCTCCTGTTATTGGTCTATTCAGAGATTCAACTTCTTCCTGGTTTAGTCTTGGGAGGATGTATGTGTTGAGGAATTTGTCCATTTCTTCTAGATTTTCTAGTTTATTTGCATAGAAGTGTTTATAGTATTCTCTGATGGTAGTTTGTATTTCTGTGGGATTGGTGGTGATATCCCCTTTATCATTTTTTATTGCATCTATTTGATTCTTCTCTCTTTTCTTCTTTATTAGTCTTGCTAGTGGTCTATCAATTTTGTTGATCTTTTCAAAAAACAAGCTCCTGGATTCATTGATTTTTTGAAGGTTTTTTTGTGTCTCTATTTCCTTCAGTTCTGCTCTGATCTTAGTTATTGCTTGCCTTCTGCTAGCTTTTGAATGTGTTTGCTCTTGCTTCTCTAGTTCTTTTAATTGTGATGTTAGGGTCTTTCCTGCTTTCTCTTGTGGGCATTTAGTGCTATAAATTTCCCTCTACACACTGCTTTGAATGTGTGCCAGAGATTCTGCTATGTTGTGTGTTTGTTCTCATTGGTTTGAAAGAACATCTTTATTTCTGCCTTCATTTTATTACATACCCAGTAGTCATTCAGGAGCAGGTTGTTCAGTTTCCATGTAGTTGAGTGGTTTTGAGTGAGTTTCTTAATCCTGAGTTCTAGTTTGATTGCACTGTAGTCTGAGAGAGAGTTTGTTATAATTTCTGTTCTTTTACATTTGCTGAGGAATGCTTTACTTCCAACTCTGTGGTTGATTTTGGAATAGGTGTGGTGTGGTGCTGAAAAGAATGTATATTCTGTTGATTTGGAGTGGAGAGTTCTGTAGATGTCTGTTACGTCCACTTGGTGCAGAGCTGAGTTCAATTCCTGGATATCCTTGTTAACTTTCTGTCTCGTTGATCTGTCTAATGTTTACAGTGGAGTGTGAAAGTCTCCCATTATTATTGTGTGGGAGTCTAAGTCTCTTTCTAGGTCACTAAGGACTTGCTTTATGAATCTGGGTGCTCCTGTATTGGGTGGATATATATTTAGGATAGTTAGTTCTTCTTGTTGAATTGATCCATTTACCATTATGAAGATGGCCGAATAGGAACAGCTCCAGTCTACAGCTCCCAGTGTGAGTGAAGCAGAAGATGGGTGATTTCTGCATTTCCAACTGAGGTACCGGGTTCATCTCACTGGGGAGTGCCGGACAGTGGGAGAAGGACAGTGGGTACAGTGCACCGTGTGTGAGCCAAAGCAGGGCAAGGCATCACCTCACCTGGGAAGTACAAGGGGTCAGGGAATTCCCTTTCCTAGTCAAAGAAAAGGGTGACAGATGGCACCTGGAAAATTGGGTCACTCCCACCCTAATACTGCGCTTTTCCAACAGGCTTAACAAACAGCACGCCAGGAGATTATATCCCGCACCTGGCTTGGACAGTCCTATGCCCACGGAGCCTTGCTCATTGCTAGCACAGCAGTCTGAGATCAAACTACAAGGTAGCAGCGAGGATGGGGGAGGGGCGCCCACCATTGCTCAGGCTTGAGTAGGTAAACAAAGCGGCTGGGAAGCTTGAACTGGGTAGAGCCCACCGCAGCTCAAGGAGGCCTGCCTGCCTCTTTAGGCTCCACCTCTGGGGGCAGGGCACAGACAAACAAAAGACAGCAATAACCTCTGCAGACTTAAATGTCCCCATCTGACAGCTTTGAAGAAAGTAGTGGTTCTCCCAGCACAGAGCTGGAGATCTGAGAACAGGCAGACTGCCTCCTCAAGTGGGTCCCTGACCTCTGAGTAGCCTAACTAGGAGGCACCCCCCAGTAGGGGTGGACTGACACCTCACATGGCCAGGTACTCCTCTGAGACAAAACTTCCAGAGGAACAATCAGGAAGCAACATTTGCAGTTCACCAATATCCGCTGTTCTGCAGCCACCGCTGCTGATACCGAGGCAAACAGGGTCTGTAGTGTACCTCCAGTAAGCTCCAACAGACCTGCAGCTGAGGGTCCTGACTATCAGAAGGAAAACTAACAAACAGAAAGGACATCCACACCAAAACGCCATCTGTACGTCATCAACATCAAAGACCAAAAGTAGATAAAACCACAAAGGTGGGGAAAAAACAGAACTGAAAAACTGAAAATTGTAAAAATCAGAGCACCTCTCCTCCTCCAAAGGAACACAGCTGCTCACCAACAATGGAACAAAGCTGGACAGAGAACGACTTTGACGAGTTGAGAGGAGAAGGTTTCAGATGATCAAACGTCTCAGAGCTAAAGGAAGAAGTTCAAAACCATTGCAAAGAAGTTAAAAACCTTGAAAAAAGATTAGACAAATGGCTAATTAGAATAATCAATGTAGAGAAGGCCTTAAATGACCTGATGGAGCTGAAAACCATGGCAGAAGAACTACGTGACGAATACACAAGCTTAAGTAGCCGATTCGATCAGCTGGAAGAAAGGATATCAGAGATTGAAGATCAAATGAATGAAATGAAGTGAGAAGTTTAGAGAAAAAGGAATAAAAAGAAATGAGCAAACCCTCCAAGGAATATAGGACTATGGGAAAAGACCAAATCTATGTCTAATTGGTGTACCTGAAAGTGACGGGGAGAATGGAACCAAGTTGGAAAACACTCTGCAGGATATCATCCAGGAGAACTTCCCCAATCTAGCAAGGCAGGCCAACATTCAAATTCAGGAAATACAGAGAACGTCACAAAGATACTCGTCAAGAAGAGCAACTCCAAGACACATAATTGTCAGATTCACCAAAGTTGAAATGATGGAAAAAATGTTAAGGGCAGCCAGAGAGAAAGGTCAGGTTACCCACAAGGGGAAGCCCATCAGACTAACAGCTGATCTCTCAGCAGAAACTCTACAAGCCAGAAGAGTGGGGGCCAATATTCAACATTTCTTAAAGAAAAGAATTTTCAACCCAGAATTTCATATCCAGCCAAACTAAGCTTCATAAGTGAAGGAGAAATAAAAACCTTTACAGACAACCAAATGCTGAGAGATTTTGTCACCACCAGGCTTGCCCTAAAAGAGCCCCTGAAGGAAGCACTAAACATGGAAAGGAACAACCAGTAGCAGCCACTGCAAAAACATGCCAAATTGTAAAGACCATCAAGGCTAGGAAGAAACTGCATCAACTAATGAGCAAAATAACCAGCTAACATCATAATGACAGGATCAAATTCACACATAACAATACTAACCTTAAATGTAAATGGGCTAAATGCCCCAATTAAAAGGCACAGACTGGCAAATTGGATAAAGACTCAAGACCCATCAGTGTGCTGCATTCAGGAAACCCATCTCACATGCAGAAACACACATAGGCTCAAAATAAAAGGATGGAGGAAGATCTACCAAGCAAATGGAAAACAAAAAAAGGCAGGGGTTGCAATCCTAGTCTCTGATAAAACAGACTTTAAACCAACAAAGATCAAAAGAGACAATGAAGGCCATTACATAATGATAGTTTCTTTTGCTGTGCAGAGCTCTTTAATTAGATCCTTATTTGTCAATTTTGGGTTTTGTTGCAATTGCTTTTGGTGTTTTAGTCATAAAGTCTTTGCCCGTGCCTATGTCCTGAATGGTATATTGCCTAGGTTTTCTTCCAGGGTTTTTATGGTTTTAGGTTTTACGTTTAAGTCTTTAATCCATCTTGAGTTAATTTTTGTACAAGGTGTCAGGAAGGGGTCCGGTTTCAGTTTTCTCAATATGTCCAGCCAGTTTCCCAACACCATTTATTAAATAGGGAATCCTTTCCCCATTGTTTGTTTTTGTCAGGTTTGTCAAAGATCAGATGGATGTAGATGTGTGGTGTTATTTCTGAGGCCTCTGTTGTCTTCTATTGATCTGTATATCTGTTTTGGTACCAGTAGCATTCTGTTTTGGTTACTGTAGCCTTGTAGTATAGTTTGAAGTCAGGTAGCATGATGCCTCCAGCTTTGTTCTTTTTGCTTAAGATTGTCTTGGGTATACAGGCTCTTTTTTGGTTCTATGTGAAATTTAAAGTAGTTTTCTTCTATCTCTGTGAAGAAAGTCAATGGTAGCTTGATGGAGATAGCACTGAATCTTTAAATTACATTGGGCAGTATGGCCATTTTCATGATATTGATTCTTCCTATCTATGAGCATGGAATGTTTTTCCATTTGTTTGTGTCCTCTCTTATTTCCTTGAAAAGTGGTTCATAGTTCTCCTTGAAGAGGTCCTTCGCATCCCTTGTAAATTGTATTCCTAGATATTTTATTCTTTTTGTAGCCATTGTGAATGGGAGTTCACTCATGATTAGGCTATCTTGTCTATTATTGGTGCATAGGAATGCTTGTGATTTTTGCACATTGATTTTGTATCTTGAGACTTTGCTGAAGTTGCTTATCAGCTTAAGGAGATTTTAGGCTGAGATGATGGGGTTTTCCAAATATACAATCATGTCATCTGCAAACAGAGACAATTTGACTTTCTCTCTCCCAATTTGAATACCCTTTATTTTTTTCTCTTGCCTGATTAACCTGGCCAGAACTTTCAATACTATGTTGAATAGGAGTGGCAAAAGAGGGCATCCTTGTCTTGTGCTGCTTTTCAAAGGGAATGCTTCCAGCTTTTGCCCATTCAGTATGATATTGGCTATGGATTTGTCATAAATAGCCCTTATTACTTTGAGATATGTTCCATCAATACTTAGTTTATTGAGACGTTTTAGCATGAAGGGGTGTTGAATTTTATCAAGGCCTTTTCTTCATTTATTGAGATAACGTGTGTTTTTTGTCATTGGTTCTGTTTATGGAATCAATTATCTTTATTGATTTGCATATGTTGAACTAGCCTTGCATCCCAGGTATGAAACTGACTTGATCATGATGGATAAGCTTTTTAACATGCTGCTGGATTCAGTTTTCCAGTATTTTGTTGAGGATTTTTGCATGGATGTTCATCAGGAATATTGGCCTGAAATTTTCTTTTTTTGTTGTGTCTCTGCCATGCTTTGGTATCAGGATGATGCTGGCCTCATAAAATGAGTTAGGGAGGATTCCTAACTATTCCTTTTTCTATTGTTTGGAATAGTTTCAGAAAGAATGGTACCAGCTCTTCTTTGTACCTCTGGTAGAATTTTGCTGTGAATCCACCTGGTCCTGGTCTTTTTTTGGTTGGTAGACTATTAATTACTGCCCCAATTTCAGAACTTGTTATTGAACTACTCAGGGATTTGATTTCTTCCTGGTTTAGTCTTGGGAGGGTGTATGTATCCAGGAATTTATCCATTTCTTCTAAATTTTCTAGTTTATTTGCATAGAGGTGTTTATAGTATTCTCTGGTGATAGTTTGTGTTTCTGTGGGATCAGTGGTGATATCCCCTTTATCATTTTTATTGTGTCTATTTGATTCTTCTTTCTTTTCTTCTTTATTTGTCTAGCTAGTGGTCTATGTATTTTGTTAATCTTTTCAAAATGCCAGCCTGTGGATTCACTGATTTTTTTGAAGGGTTTTTTATGTCTCTATCTCCTTCAGTTCTGCTCTGATCTTAGTTTATTTCTTGTCTTCTGCTAGTTTTTGAATATGTTTGCTCTTGCTTCTCTAGTTCTTTTAATTGTGATGTTAGGGTGTTGATTTTAGATCTTTTCCACTTTCTCCTGTTGGCATTTAGTGCTATAAGTTTTCCTCTAAACACTGCTTTAGCTGTGTCTGAGAGATTCTGGTACATTGTATCTTTGTTCTCATTGGTTTCAAATAACTTCTTGATTTCTGCCTTAATTTCATTATTTACCCAGTAATCATTCAGGAGCAAGTTGTTTAGTTTCCATGTAGTTGTGCAGTTTTGAGTGAATTTCTCAATCCTGCATTCTAATTTGATTGCACTGTGGTCTGACAGACTGTTTGTTATGATTTCCATTCTTTTGCATTTGCTGAGGAGTGTTTTACTTCCAATTATGTGGTCAATTTTAGAATAAGTGTGGTGTGGTGCTAAGAATAATGTATATTCTGTTGATTTGGGGTGGAGAGTTTTGTATATGTCTATTAGGTCTGCTTGGTCCAGAGCTGAGTTCAAGTCCTGGATATCCTTGTTAATTTTCTATCTTGTTGATCTGTCTAATATTGACAGTGGGGTGCTAAAGTCTCCTGGTATTATTGTGTGGAAGACCTCTTTGTAGGTCTCTAAGAACTTGCTTTATGAATCTGGGTGCTCCTGTATTGGGTGCATATATATTTAGGATAGTTAGCTCTTCTTATTGAATTGATCCCTTCACTATTATGTAATGGCCTTCTTTGTCTCTTTTAATCTTTGTTGGTTTAAAGTCTGTTTTATCAGAGGCTAGGATTGCAACACCTGCTTTTATTTTTTTGCTTTCCATTTGCTTGGTAGATCTTCCTCCATCCCTTTATTTTGAGCCTATGTTTGTCTCTGCACATGAGATGGATCTCCTGAATATAGCACACTGATGGGTATTGACTCTTTATCCAATTTGCCAGTCTGTGTCTTTTAATTGGGGCATTTAGCCCACTTACATTTAAGGTTAATATTGTTATGTGTGAATTTTATCTTGTCATTATGATGTTAGCTGGTTATTTTGCCCGTTAGTTGATGCAGTTTCTTCATAGGTCTTTATAATCTGGTATGTTTTTGCAGTGGATGGTACCTATTTTTCCTTTTCTTGTTTAGTGTTTCCTTTGGGTGCTCTCATAAGGCAGACCTGGTGGTGACAAAATCTCTCAGCATATGCAGCATAGGCTTGTCTGTAAATGATTTTATTTCTCCTTTGCTTATGAAGCTTAGTTTGGCTGGATATGAAATTCTGGATTGAAAATTATTTTCTTTAATAATGTTGAATATTAACCCCCAATCTCTTCTTGCTTGTAGAGTTTCTGCAGAGAGATCTGTTCTTTGTCTGATGGGCTTCCTTTTGTGGGTAACCCAACCTTTCTCTCTGGCTGCACTTTACATTTTTTCCTGCCTTTCAACCATGATGAATCTGACAATTACGTGTCTTGTGGTTGCTCTTCTCGAGGAGTATCTTTGTGGTGTTCCCTGTATTTCCTGAATTTGAATGTTGGCCTGTCTTGCTAGGTTGGGGAGATTCTCCTGGATAATATCCTGAAGAGTGTTTTCCAACTTGGTTCTATATACTGTATTTTCATTTTCTTCACTTTAACTCATTTTTAGTTTTGCCTGAGACCTTGCTTAGATTATTTAGAAGTGTATTGGTTAGTTTCCAACTTGTTGGGGACTTTCCTGTTATGTTTCTTTTATTAACTTCTAGTCATTTTTATTCACTAAATAAGAGAGTGTACTCTGTGTTATTAAGTTGTTTTAAATTTGCTGAGGATTATTCTTTATAGTTTCTCTAAATTACTGAGAGATTTTTGAAATAATTTGGCTTTTGTTTATTTCTCCTTTGAGTTTATCAATTTTTGTTTCACATATTTTGCAGCTCTGTTGTTTGGTTCACACACATTTAGGATTGCAATGTATTTTTTGTGGATTGCCCCTCTCTCTGTCTTTGATAATTTTTCTGGCTTTGCAGTCTATGTGATTTGACATAACCACTCCTGCTTTCTTTTGACTGCAGTTTACAGGTGTACATTTTTATAATTTTACTTTTAACAACTATATTGATATATTTGAAGTAAATTTTGTGTAGACAGTTTATGTTTGTTCATATGTTTTAAGATGCTGTGCCTCTCTGTAATTTAGTTGGTGTATTAAGACCATTTACTTTTATTGTAATTATGGCTATGTGGTAGCTTAAGACTACTCTTTATTTCTTGTTTTCTCTTTGTTCTATTTTTTGTTTTCATTTCATTTTTTCTACCTTGCTATGGGTTACTTGAACATTTATTATAATTCAATTTCAATTCATCCATAGTTTTTTCGGGTGTATCTCTTTTTATAGCTTTTTAGTGTTTACTATAGAAATTATATTACATTTATATAACTTATTGAAGTCTACTGTTGTCATCATTTTCAAAGTTTGAATTAAGTATAGAAATGACACCCATCTATCCCTTTACATGCCCCCATTTAAAATATAATTGTTTTACATATTTCTTCTAAGAACATTTAGAAACACTTCACAGTGTTACAGATTTTTTCAACTTTCTACCATAATTTTGGGAACTCAGTAAGAGAAGGGGGGAATGCATTGTATTTATCCATTTGATTACAATTTTCAGTTTTCTTTCTTCCTTCCTGATATTCCAATATTCCCTCTTTATTATTACCTTTTGTTTAAAGAACTTCTTCAGCAATTTTTAAGGGTGTGTCCCCTGGTGACACGTTCTGTCATCTGAGAACGTCTTCATTTCCCCTTCACTCCTGAAAAAAGATATTAATATATTGCTCAAAGAATTCTGGGTAGATAGTTCATTTCTTTCAGCACTTAAAAATGCACCACTTCCTTTTGGTCTCTATCATTTATAATAAGAAATCTGTTGTCATTAGAATTGCTTTCTTTTTTCAGTAAGATGTTTATGTGGCTATTTTCAAGATATTTTCTGTTAATTAATGTGTCTTGGTCGGGCACCATGGCTCATTCCTGTAATCCCAGCACTTTGGGAGGCCTAGGTGGGTGGATCACCAGAGGTCAGGAGTTTCAGACTAGCCTGGCCAATATGGTGAAAGCCCATCTCTATTCAACATACAAAAATTAGCCAGGTGTGGTGGCATGTGCCTTGTAATCCCAACTACTCGGGAGGCTGAGGCAGGATAATTACTTGAATCCAGGAGACAGAGGTTGCAGTGAGCTGAGATGGCACCACTGCACTCCAGCCTGGGCAACAGAGTGAGACTCTGTCTCAAAAATAAAAATAAAATAAAACAAAATAAAATAAAAAAGTATCTTGATGTGAATACTTCATTTGAGATTTGTTTGAAAATCTTGTTTGGGATTTGTTCAGCTTTTTGAATCTATTCATGTCTTTTGACAAATTTGGGAAGTTTTAGCTATTATTTATTAGAGTACTTTTCCAGTCCTGCTCTCTTTCTCTTCATCTTTTGAACTTCAATGATTGATGTCAAATATTAGAATTTTTGTTGTTTTCCACAGGTCTCTGAGAGTTCCTTTTTTTTTTCAGGCTATTTTCTCACTCTTGCTTATATTGGATAATTTCTGCTCTATCTCCAAATGCACTGGTTCTCTCCTCCTTTGCTTTCATTTGCTGTTTTTGAGAATTTTGGTCATTGTAAATTTTAGTTCTAGAATTTCAATTTAGCCCTTCAAAATATCTTCTATCTTTTCTGAAACTTTCTCCTGTTTTTTTGCTAAGCCTTTCTATTTTTTTTTTATTTTCAAGTGTGTTTGCAATTGCTCATCAAATAATTTTTACCGTGATACTTTAAAATCCTTGTCAGATAACCCTAACATCTCTGTTATCTCAGTACTGGTGTTACCAGAAAGGGGTCTGGATCCAGACTCCAAGAGAGGGTTCTTGGACCTCATGCAAAAAGAATTTGGGATGAGTCCATAGAGTAAAGTGAAAGCAAATTTATTAAGAAAGTAAAGGAATAAAGAATGGCTGGCTACTCCACTGGCAGAACAGCAGCATGGGATGTTTGACTGAATATACTTATAGTTATTTCTTGATTATATGGTTAACAAGGGGTGGATTATTCATGAGTTTTCCAGGAAAGGGGTGGGCTCGTCCTGGAACTGAGGGTTCCTTCCCTTTTTAGACCATACAGGGTAACTTCCTGACATTGCTGTGGCATTCATTAACTGTCATGGCACTGGTGGCAGTGTCTTTTAGCATGCTAATGCTTTATAATTAGCGTATAGTGAGAAGTGAGGATGACCAGAGGTCACTTTCATCACCATCTTGGTTTTGGCTTCTTTACCACGTCCTTTTTTTTATCAGCAAGGTCTTTGTGGCCTGTATCTTGACCTGTATCTTGTGCTGACCTCCTATCTTATCCTATGACTAAGAATGCCTAACATCCTGGGAATGCAGCCCAGTAGGTCTCAGCCTCATTTTACTCAGCCCTTATTCAAGATGGAGTTGCTCTGGTTCAAACGCCTCTGACACTGGCATGTATTAATTTTCTTTTTCTATTCGGGTTGAAATTTTCCTGGTTCTTGATATGATGAGTGATTTTCAACTGAAACTTTGAAATTTGGGTACTACGCATCTTTTGTAAATCTTGTCTTTTACCTAGCTTTCTCTGAGAGATATCTCTGGTAAGGGAGGAGGCTGCTGTCCCATTACTGTCAGGTGGGTGTAGATGTCCAAGTTTTCCACTTAACCTTCATTGACATTCAATATAGGGGTCTCCTTATTTCTGCTCGGTGGAGGGAGTTTTGGCAGCCCATGAAGCTTCTACTGATACTACCCTGGCTGGGAGAAGCAGGAGTATCTATTACTCCTCTCCATGTGCCTTCCACAGACACCACAGGGAGTGTGTGTTACCCCTGGGCAGTGATTAAAATCTTCACTCTCACATAGATCTCTTCTGATAGCACTCAGGCAGATGGGAGAGGAACACCCTTGCTGTTGGATGTGGATAGGTTAATACTTTTTCTATGGTATCTGGATGAAGTAGAGTGGTTACTGTCTAAAACTCTTCTGTCTGGCTCTTGTTGTTTGACATGAGGAGAAGGCTTTCCTTGGGTTTAGAAAAAAATCTGATTTTCTGGCTTCTTCAACTCCGATTCTGAAATATATGAGGGAAAAGAAAAACCTAAAAACTCACCATCATGTCTTTCCCTTTATTGGGACTTAATGAAAAGTTGGGTTGCTTCCTTAATGGCCAGGGCATGAAAAAGAAATGTATGGTTAAATAAGATTATAGGAACCACTGATATGCTTATTGGTCAATCTTCTGGTTTATTTTCCAGATGATAGACTCAGCTAATTCCTCAATTTGGCCACAGTGGTCTTTTCCAGCAGATTTGTGATCAAAGCACTACATATTTTTTTCTAGATTCTGTAAGCTACCCTACGAATAGTCCTGTTTGCATGGGATGAGCAATGCACAAGGGTTGGGGGGTGGTGCCAACTACTCTAAAGACCCTCGAAACCCTTGTCTTGTCCCTATATCTAATAATCTTTTCAAACTTTCCTATTCTCATATTACACACCCAGAAGCATTTCCCGCATCTCTTTCCCCTTCAATCATTCATTTTTATATTCAACAAAGCTGAATAGAATATTTACTACATGGGAGGCATATAACAACTGGAAAAACACCAGTAAACAAGACACAGGAAGTTCACATTCTGAGTCTAGTGTAATTGTTTCAGAGAGCTTTACAATGCAGTGCTGCCTTTTCTTTCCTGCAGGAGGTATTGAGAGCAAGCAGGTGAAGTTTTTTTTTTTTGAGATGGAGTCTCGCTCTGTCACCCAGGCTGGAGTAAAGTGGTGTGATCTCGGCTTCACTGTAACCTCCACCTCTCGGGTTCAAGTGATTCTCCTGCCTCAGCACCCCAAGCAACTGGGATTACAGGCGTGTTCCACCATGCCCGGCTAATTTTTGTGTTTTTAGTAGAGATGGGGTTTCATCATGTTGGCTAGGTTGGTCTTGAACTCCTGACTTCAAGTGATACACCCACCCAGGCTTCTCAAAGTGCTGGGATTACAGGCATGAGCCACCATGCCCGGCCTGAAGAATTTGTTTTTCTTAACGCTCATTTGATGAAATATGGCACTGATACCATTACATGTAGTTGGTCTCATTTGTGCCTTGAGTCTCCATTCCTCCCCCTTTTCACCTTAGAAATCAAAGCACACATTAAAACTAACAGATAGGAGTACAAAAAAAATCCCTAGGCTTGACATCATCCCATCCAATTTCACAGTAGGCAGTAAAAGAAATGGTAAAATTGGAAAACTCTGATTCAGTAAATTTCTGCAATTTCTTTCAGCATTTTAGACAGACTGGAGATCAAGGGGCCAAAGATATATGCAAAGATACATTCTGGTAATGTAGCAGAGCTGCTGGCCTCTGGAAACATGAACATTCTGGGAAAATCAGCGTAAAAGAGAATTACATTTTATTTTAACTTGCTATTTTTATTTACATAAATGTAGATTCACATGCAGCTATAAGAAATAATAGGAAGATTTATCAAATTTCCCTAATGGTAACATGTTACAAAACTATGGCATAATGTCACAAACAGAATATTGACGTTGATACAATTGAACAACTTTATTAAAATTTCTCACTTTGCTTGTATTTGTTTGTATGTGTGTGTAGAAGCAATACAATTTTATCACATACATAATTTCTGTGTTCACCACCCTAATCAAGTTGCTAAGCTATTGTTCGGTGTCAAGGTAATGCCAAGTAATACTGAATAATATTCAGTTATACCAAGGTATTAACATCAAATCACCAGAGCTAACCATACCCTATAATTTTATCATTTCAAAATATTATATAAGTGGAATTGTAGAGTATACACGTTTTGGGATTAGATTTTTTCACTCTGGATAATTTCCTGGAGATTTGTCCAAGTTGTTTAGTGTATCAGAATTCAGTCCTTTTAATATTGTTCAGTAGTATTCAACAGTATGAGTGTACGACAGTGTCTGTTGGTACTCAGGTAATGCCATATTTGTGATTAGATTTCACATTCATATATTATTGGCTGCCCTAAAACAGACTGTATGTCATTTGATTCTTGCAGCAATGTTTCAAGGTGTGTGCTGCCATCTGATGGTTGCAGACACTGAGGATCAGTGGGTTGAAGTGTCTGGTGGGGATCGCACAGCTGAATTGGGTCTGAGCTGTGGCTCACACTCTTAGGTTTAGAATCCATGTGGCCTCCTTTAGTACACTACAGAACAGAGTTGGAAATCCAAGGGCGACATTCAGGGTGCTGTGCTTCCTCAACTAGGTAGGGCCCCACATCTCATGATAGCAGGGGTGTGTGTGTGTGTGTGAGAGAGAGAGAGAGAGAGAGACAGAGAGACAGAGAGGGAGAGAGAGAGAGAAAAAATGAGAGAGAGAGAGAGAAAATGAGAGAGATAGAGAGAGAGATATAGAGAAAGAAACAGAGACAGAGGAACAGAGACAAAGAAAAGCAGTTAGAGACTCTGATTTTCAATGTCGTCAGCATATAATATTTGCTATGCACTTTTTAACTTTAGTCTTCAATGAAAATCTCATATCTAGTATTTTCTACAAATATGGACACCAGTAATTTGATACACACTCAGGCAGATATCTCTAGGTAATTTGTTTGTCCAAATGATGCCTAATTTCATGACACTCATTTCTCAACTATATTGCTATGCCACATTTAATTGACTGCCCTGCCATTCACATATGAAATTTAAAGTAAAATTAATGTGCGTGACATATTTATGTTCCAGTATGGCAGCATAGGTACACAGGAAATTTGTAGGCACTGAGAAATTGATATGTGACCTGGAGACCTTATAAATCAAAAATAGCATTAATCACTTATCAAGCTTTGACATAATGAAGACAGACACCTTCCTATCATTAGGTAGGAAGAAGGAAGGGGCTGTCTAGGTCACTAAGGGATGTGAGCTGCATCCTTATTATCTGCAGGAGACCTCTGTGTTACCATTAGAATCACATCATTGTTATCAGTAGGACACCATCTTTGTTATCTGTGGGATCCCATCCTTACTATCTGTGGGATCATATCCTTGCTATCTGTGGGATCCTATCTTCACTGTCTGTGAGATCACAACCTTGTAATCTATCTGTAGGATCATGCTACTGTTATCTGAAGATCACATCCTTGTTATCTGTAGGATTACGTCTTTGTATCTGTAGCATCAGATCTTTATCTTTGGGATCACATTGTTGTTATCTTTAGGGTCACATCTTCATTATCAGTAGGATAACATCATCTTTGTTATCTGTAGGATCACATTCTTGGAGACATTATTTTATGCTAGCACCAGAGCCATTGGAACAAGTGCATATTAAATTACCTCTATTGACAATGAATCAGGGATTTATAAGCAATTTTTTTCTTTTAGTTTGTGAACTTGGAGGGAAGGAGAAAGGCAGAATGGTAATTGAGAAAGAAAAGTGGGATTGAGAGGAAGCTTGCCTTTTGGAGCAGAACAGTGGTCATTTCAGACCTGAACACCAGACTGGGAGACATGACCTGATTCTCCCGCACCTCTGGGCAGTTTTTGATACAGTTGATGGCTCTTCTGTTTTGAATTGTAATGCTACTTTTTACTTTGCTTTCTAATATATTCTCTATAAAGAGTTTACCCTAACAGAAACGATGGAGTTAGCGAAGTGTGAATTCCTCTTCCATTTCTTGGAAAAAGGTTCCACCTCGGGTGAAGTCTCCACCCCTTTCCAGCCTCCTGCCCCTTTCCTCACCTGGATTCTGGGCCCTGCTCCACAAGGCTGCAGCCAGGTGACTGGCTTGTTAAATGAATAAGCCACACACTGAAAGTATATACATAGACAATTATGGTTAAATGTGTTCAACTTTTCAAATAACTTGTTGCTACTTTAAATAATTGATTAATAATGATTGATCAAAACATGCTAGGGAGATAGCTGGTTTAGGTCGTAATGTGAATAAACAAAATCCCGAATGCTATCCTGAGTGTTGAAATCCCAGAAGATTAATATCCCTAAATATCAAAATCCTTAGTCTAAATACATGAAGTCTAAAATCTCAAAAATCATAACAATAGGATAGTTGCATCGTGTTAGGTGTAACTATTACCATGTTATTGTCTTTATGCAAAAGAAAATGGATTTCAGTGGAATCTCCAAACCATAATGACAAATTTGGAATGAGGTGTGATCAAGTCTTCCAAAATTGAATTTCAAGGTGTTATCAATAAATTTTTTTTCTGCTTAGCCCAATTCATTTGGCAAAAAAATTCAGATGAGAAGGCTGGCTATGTGATATGGCAATGATAAAAAACTTCTGTCTAAAATGCATAATTTTGGCCAGGCTCAGTGGCTCACACCTGTTATCCTGTTATCCCAGCACTTTAGAAGGCCAAGGTGGGAGGATTGCTTGAGGCTAGGAATTTGAGGCTGCAGTAAGCCATGATCACGCCACTGCACTCTAGCTTGGGTGACAGAGTGAGACCCTGTCTCAATTAAAAAAATAAAAAAGCGTCATTTGCCTGCATTGGCATTCCCTCTAGCTGATGACATTCCAGAAGGTTTTAATGAATTAAAGCTGCATCTGCCTGAAGAAACCAGTGAGGAACATTACTGACTGGCTTGGAAATAATTATATACTCAGTAGTAGGATAACAAGACACTTAGGCAACGGTGTTGTTGTTTGATCAGCAGTTTGCTTCCACCAAATCTTTGGTCTGTATGTGAATGCACACAGAAGGGATTTCTGTGTACCCAAATCAACATAGAAGTATGGCAGAGAAGAAGTGAGAATTTAATAGGAAATCATGTTTGCATATATCAAATCAAAGAAATTCAAAAAGAGCAGCACCATGTATATAGTGAATGCAAATATATCCTCCAAGGAAAACCATGTCCTAAAAGAAAAAAAGCACCTCCTCATTGTGATGCAAGACTTCAACATAGAGTTGATAATTGTAAAAGTCAGTCAACTCTTATGGACTCTCTTTGTACAATGGCCCATAATCTATCCTTGTAATACACTTTTTCACATGTTGAAACTTTTTATTTAAAGTATTTTTAGTGTTTTTCTTCTGTTTCTTAGTTTTTTTCATTGTTTTTCATTATCAGAATTATTTTTTACAATTTGCTATGCTACGTATTTCATCCTCATATCACTTCCAACACTGGAGGTACAAATTATATAAAGACTTAGAGAGTTCTAATTTGTTTTATGGATTTTGTTTTGCAAACTGGACTCCATGAAAGGGCGTTATCACAATGTTGCTTTTGCGTGTAAGCATTTTGTGTGCATGCACATAAAAATGTGAAGACTTTTTCAATAAAGAATGTCCTTTTTGTCCCTCTGCATTTGTGAAAGAAAATTTCTTGAGATCACGGCTCTTTAGGGGGACAAATTTCATATGTGGTGGTAACCCATCTCCGTTTTTTTTGTTGTTGTTGTTGTTTGTTTTTCTTTTTGTTTTGTTTTACTTATTTTATTGACAAATTATAATTGTATATATTTATGGTTTACAAGGTAGACATACATGGATTTGAATTCTAACCTCATTGCCATCTTGGACAAAATGCCTCAGTTATCACCAAGCCTCAGTTTTTAATATATAAGATGGAGATGCCAATATCTACTTCATAGGATTGAAAATGAAATACTGAAGCATGAATTGGGTGCTTCTCAAATATTAAAGGCCATGTGAATTATTGGAGGGTCTTGTAAAATGAAGAATCTGATTCAGCAGGTGTGGGGTAGGGCTGGAGTGGGAGATCCTGCAGCTGTGGCTGGACCTAGGGTGGCACGGTGGGTGGGCAGCATGGGGTGAAGTTGCCCAGGGCCTGTCTACGGTAGGCACCCAGGACATGCTTGCCACCATGTTACCTGCCATGGAGAGCTCCCTACCTGCTCCAGAGTGATCTGGGGCAAAGTGCATCACCTCTGGAGTCTTAGATAGACTACTCATTTGTAGGATGAGAGCCAGCATTTATTAATTACATACATCTTCATGATGGTGGTTCACTGCACTTATCAACCCATCATCTAGGTTTTAAACCCCACATGCATTAGCTATTTGTCCTAATGCTCTCCCTCCCCTTGCCCCTCACTCCCTAACTGGCCCCAGTGTGTGTTGTTCCCCTCCCTGTGTCCATGTGTTCAACTCCCACTTATGAGTGAGAACATGTGGTGTTTGGTTTTCTGTTCCTATGTTAGTTTACTGAGAATGATGGCTTCCAGATTCATCCATGTTCCTGCAAAGGACGTGATCTCATTCCGTTTTATAGCTGCATAGTATTCCATGGTGTATATGAGCCACATTTCCTTTATCCAGTCTATTGTTGATGGGCATTTGGGTTGGTTCTATGTCTTTTTCTATTGTAAATAGTGCTGCAATAAACATACATGTGCATGTGTCTTTAGAGTAGAATGATTTATATTCTTTTGGGTATATTCCCAGTAAGGCGATTGCTGGGTCAAATGGTATTTCTAGTTCTAGATCTTTGAGGAATCGCCACACTGTCTTTCACAATGGTCGAACTAATTTACATTCCTACCAACAGTGTAAAAGCATTCCTATTTCTCCGCAGCCTCGTCAGCATCCATTGTTTCTTGACTTTTTAATAATCACCATTCTGATTGGTATGAGTTGGTACCTCATTGTGGTTTTCATTTGCACTTCTCTAATAATCAATGATGTTGAGCCTTTTTTCATATGACTGTTGGCTATATAAATGTCTTCTTTTGAGAAATGTCTGTTCATATCCTTTGCCCACTTATTGATAGGGTTGTTTGTTTTTTTCTTGTAAATTTGTTTAAGTTCCTTGTAGATTCTGGATATTAGACTTTTGTCAGACGGGTAGATTGCAAAAATTTTCTCCCATTCTGTAGGTTGCCTGTTCACTCTGATGATAGTTTCTTTTGCTGTGCAGAAGCTCTTTGGTTTAATCAGATCCCTTCAGTCAATTTTGGCTTTTGTTGCCATTGCTTTTGGCATTTTCATCATGAAGTCTTTGCCCATGCCTGTGTACTGAATGGTATTGCTTAGGTTTTCTTCCAGGGTTTTTATGGTTTTGGGTTTTACATTTAAGCCTTTAATCTATCTTGAGTTAATTTTTGTATAAGGTGTAAGGAAGGAGTCCAGTTTCAGTTTTCTGAATATGGTTAGTCAGTTTTCCCAGCACTATTTATTAAATTAAATAGGGAATCCTTTCCCCATTGCTTGTTTTTGTCAGGTTTGTCGAGGATCAGATGGATGTAGATGTGTGGTGTTATTTCTGAGGCCTCTGTTCTGTTCCATTGGTCTATATGTCTATTTTGATACCAGTACCATGCTGTTTTGGTCACTGCAGACTTGTAGTATAGCTTGAAGTCAGGCAGTGTGATGCCTCCAGCCATGTTCTTTTTGCTTAGGATTGTCTTGGCTATATGGACTGTTTTTTGGTTCCATATGAAATTTAAAGTAGTTTTTTTTTCTAATTCTGTGAAGAATGTCAATGGCACTTTGATGGGAATAGCATTGAATCTTTAAATTACATTGGGCAGTATGGCCATTTTCATGATATTGATTCTTCCTATCCATAAGCATGGAATGTTTTTCCCTTTATTTGTGTCCTCTCTTATTTCCATGAGCAGTGGTTTGTAGTTCCCTTTGAAGAGGTCCTTCACATCCCTTGTTAGCTGTATTTCTAGGTATTCATTGTCTTTGTAGCAATCGTGAATGGGAGTTCATTCATGATTTAGCTCTCTGCTTGTCTATTGTTGGTGTATAGGAATGCTTGCGATTTTTGCACATTGATTTTGTATCTTGAGACTTTGCTAAAGTTGCTTATCAGCTTAAGGAATTTTTGGGCTGAGACAATGGGGTTTTCTAAATACAGAATAATGTCACCTGCAAACAGAGACAATTTGACTTCCTCTCTTCCTGTTTGAATATCCTTTATTTCTTTTTCTTGCCTGATCTCCCTGGCCAGAACTTCCAATACTATGTTGAATAGGAGAGGTGAGAGATGGCATCCTTGTCTTGTGCTGGTTTTCAAGGGGAATGTTTCTAGCTTTTGCCCATTCAGTATGATATTGGCTGCAGGTTTGTTATAAATGGCCCCTATTCTTTTGAGATATGTTCCATTAATATCTAGTTTATTGAGAGTTTTTTTTAACATGATGATACGTTGAATTTTATCAAAGGCCTTTCTGCATCAATTGAGTTGATCATGTGGTTTTTGCCATTTGTTCTTTTTATGTCATGGATGATGTTATTGATTTGCATATGTTGAACCAGCCTTGCATCCCAGGGATGAAGCCTACTTCATCATAGTGGGTAAGTTTTTGATGTGCTGCTGGATTTGGTTTGCCAGTATTTTATTGAGGACTTTTGCACGGATGTTCATCAGGGTTAATGGTCTGAAATTTTCTTTTTCTGTTGTGTCTCTGCCAGGTTTTGGTATCAGGATGATGCTGGCTTCATAAAACGAGTTAGGGAGGAGTCTGTCCTTTTCAATTACTTGGAATAGTTTCAGAAGGAATTGTACAAGCTCCTCTTTGTATCTCTGGTATAATTCAGCTATGAATCCATCTGGTCCTGGGCTTTTTTTGGTTGGTAGGCCATTAATTACTGCCTCAATTTCAGAACTTGTTGGTCTATTCAGGGATTTGACTTCTACCTGGTTTAGTCTTGGGAGGGTGTATGTGTCCAGGAATTTATCCATTTCTTCTAAATTTTCTAGTTTATTTGTGTAGAAGTCTTTATAGTATTTTCTGATGGTAGTTTGTATTTCTGTGGAGTCAGTGGTGATATCCCTTTTATCATTTTTTATTGTGTCTATTTGATTCTTCTCTCTTTTCTTCCTCATTAGTCTAGCTAGTGGTCTATCTATTTTGTTAATTTTCTTAAAAAAACCAGCTCCTGGATTCATTAATTATTTTGGAGGGTTTTCCATGTCTCTATCTCCATCAATTCTGCTCTAATCTTAATTATTTCTTGTCTTCTGCTAAGTTTTGGATTAGTTCACTTTTGCTTCTCTCACTCTTTTAATTGCAATGTTAGGGCATCAATTTGAGATCTTTCTAGCTTTCTGATGTGGGCATTTAGCACTATACATTTCCCTCTTGACACTGCTTTAGCTGTGTCCCAGAGATTCTGGTACATTGTCTCTTTGTTCTCATTGGTTTCAAATAAGTTCTTGATTTCTGCCTTAATTTCATTATTTACCCAGGAATCATTCAGGAGTAGGTTGTTCAATTTCCATGTAGTTGTGCAGTTTTTCAGTGAGTTTCTTAATGCTGAGTTGTAATTTGATTGCACTGTGGTCTGAGAGACTGTTTGTTATGACTTCAGTTCTTTTGCACTTGCTGAGGATTGTTTTACTTCCAATTATGTGGTGTACTTTAGAATAAGTGCCATGCAGCCCTGAGAAGAATGTATATTCTGTTGATTTGGGGTGGAGAGTTCTGTAGTAGATGTCAGTTAGGTCCACCTGATTCAGAGCTGAGTTCAAGTTCTAAATATCCTTGTTAATTTTCTGTCTCATTAATCTTTCTAATATAGGCAATGGGGTGTTAAAGTCTTCCAGTATTATTGTGTGGAAGTCTAAGTCTCTTTGTAGGTCTCTGAGAACTTGCTTTATGAATCTGGGTGCTCCTGTATTGGGTGCATATATATTTAGGATAGTTAACTCTTCTTGTTGCATTGATCCCTTTACCATTACGTAATGCCCTTCTTTGATCTTTGTTGGTTTAAAGTCTGTTTTGTCAGAGACTAGTATTACAACCTCTGGTTTGCTTTTTTTTTTTTTTTTTGCTTTCTGATTGCTTGTTAAATTTCCTCTATCCCTTTATTTTGAGCCTATGATGTGTGTCTTTGCATGTGAGATGTATCTCCTGAATACAGCACACTGATGGGTTTTGACTCTATCCAGTTTGCCAGTCAGTGTCTTTATTTTATTTTATTTTATTTTTTTTTTTTTGAGACAGAGTCTTGCTCTTGTTGCTTAGGCGGGAGGCAGTCTACATCTTTTGATTGTGACATTTAGCCCATTTACATTTAAGGTATGTGAATTTGATCCATCATCATGATGCTAGCTGGTTATTTTGCACAATTGTTGAACAGTTTCTTCACAATGTTTTTGGCCTTTATATTTTTGTGTGTTTTTGCAGTGGCTGGTACTGGTTTTTCCTTTCCATATTTAGTGCTTCCTTCAGGAGCTCTTGCAAGGGAGGCCTGGTGGTGATGAAATCTCTCAGCATTTGCTTGTCTGGAAACTATTTTATTTCCCTTTGCTTCTGATTCTTAGTTTGCCTGGATATGAAATTCTAGGTTGAAAATTCTTTTCTGTAAGAATATTGAATATAAGTCCCCATTCTCTTCTTGCTTGTAGGGTTTCTGCTGAGAGATCGACTGTTAGTGTGATGGGCTTCCCTCTGTAGGTAATCTGGCCTTTTTTCTGGCTGCCCTTAATATTTTTTCCTTCATTTTGACCTTGGAGAATCTGATGATTATGTGTCTTGGGGTTGTCTTCTTGTGGAATATGTTAGTGGTGTTCTCTGTATTTCCTAAATTTGAATGTTGACCTATCTTGCTAGATTGGGGACGTTGTCCTGGATAATATCCTAAAGTATGTTTTCCAACTTGGTTCCATTCGCCTGGTACTCCAATAAATCATGTGTTTAGTCTTTTTACATATTCCCATATTTCTCAGAGGTTTTGTTCATTCCTTTTTATTCTTTTTTTCTCTAATTTTGCCTGAATGCCTTATTTCAGCAAGATGGCCTTCAAACTCTGATATACTTTCTTCTGCTTGATCTATGTGGCTATTGATACTTCTGTGTGCTTCACAATGTTCTCGTGCTGTATTTCCCAGCTTCGTCAGATTAGTTATGTTCCTCTCTAAACTGGTTATTCTAGTTAGCACCTCCTATAACCTTTTATCAAGGTTCTTAGCTTCTTTGCATTGGGTTAGAACATGCTGCCTTAACTCAGCAGAGTTTGTTATTACCCACCTTCTGAAGCCTACCTCTGTCAATTCATCCATTTCATCCTCCGTCCACTTTTGTGCCCTTGCTGGAGAGGTGTAGAAATCACTTAGTGGAGAAGAGGCACTCTGGTCTTTTAGGTTTTCAGCGTTTGTTGTTGTTGTTGTTGTTATTGTTGTTGTTGATTCTTTCTCATCTTCATGAGTTGGTCTAGTATTGATCTTTGAGGATACTGACCCTTGGATGGGCTTTTGCAGGGACTTTTTTTGTTGATGCTGTTGTTGTTGCTTTCTGTTTGTTTTTGTGGCAATTGTCAGGTCCCTCTTCTGTAGGGCTGCTGCAGTTTGCTGGGGGTTCATTTCAGGCCCTATTTATCTGGTTAGGTCCTGTGCCTGGAGATGTCACTTGAGGATGCTGGAAAACAGCAAATATGGGTGCCTGCTCCTTCCTCTGGGATCTCTGACCTCGAGGGGCACTGACCTGATGCCAGTAGGAACGGTCCTGTATAGGATGTCTGACAACCCCTGTTGGAGGGTTTCACCCAGTTGGGTGGCACAGGGAGCAGGACCCGTTTAACAAAGCACTTTGTCCCTTGGTGGAGGCGGGTGTGCTTTGCTGGGGGGAAACACACTTGTCTGCACTGCCCAGATTCCTCAGACCTAGCAGGAGTAAAGACTAAGTGTGCTGATTCATAGAGACTGTGGCCATCCCTCTCCCTAAGGGCTCAGGTCCAGGGAGATCAGAATTCTGTCCCTGAGCCCCTGGCTGGAGTTCTTGGAGTTCCTGCAGGGAGGCCCCACCCAGTGAGGAGGGATGGGGTCAAGGTTAGGCCTGAAGAGGCACTCTGTCTGCAGTCTGACACAGCCGGTGTGTTGAGCTGTGGGGGATACCTCTTGGAACCAAGCCGTCCAGCCTGCCCGGCTCCAGCAAGGGAAAAGCACAGCCTGGAGCTATAGAGATGGCTGCCACTCTATCCCTGCCCTGGGAGCTTAGTGTGTTACTCGACCATCAGTCCCATTGTTGGCTGTTGCCCCTCCCCTAAGGAGCTCAAACAACTTAGACTACAGGCAGCTGCAGCTGTGGTGTTGGTCACCCCTCCTTCTGGGAGCTGGGCAGGCTTAAGCAGATTCTAGCTTAGTGGCTGTTGAGAATCTGTGCAGCTCCGGGGTTGGGACCCTAGGCCCTGGTGGCATGGGCGCACCAGTTGGATCTTCTGATCCGTGGGTTGCAATTTCATGAAAAAATCATGTTTACCAAGGCTGGGTAGCACGCTTACTCAGCACCTCTCTTGGCTGGGGGTGGGCACTTGCCTGCCCCGTGTGGTTCTCAGGTGGTCCCCAGCACTACACTGCTCTCCCTTTCTCTCCATGGGTCATGCCAGCTGCCTAGTCAGTTCTGATGACAGAACCTGTATTCCTCAGTTGCCAGTGCAGGATTCACACGCTGTTATGGTTCTTTTTGATGGGAGCCTGCAATTACCACTTATTTTAGTTGGCCATCTCCGCCCCAGCCACATCTCTGTTTTTGATTGATCTTGTCAAAAGACTTAGGTTGTCCATTAAGGTATTTCTAATGACTTCAGTTATACAGCTGAGTGCACACAATTACCCACCATAGTGCTATGTGTTTATACATTTCACTTTTAACTGATTTCTTTATGACCACAGTTCATCTGATTATAACTGTTACACCCATGTGACTGTCATTAGTATTCTTGAGTGTTTATGTTTGCAAAAATATGTATATTATTGCCTATTTTTTGTGTAAAGTGGCCTATGAAGTGTTCTCTCATATTTTTATGTGTGTCAAGCAAATCTCCTTTTACAAATGCGATTAAATATTTTTATAGGATTTTTAAAATTATTTTTTCCAGAGTTATATTTTTGGGATTTCAACACTCAGGATTATGGCATTGGAGATTTTGTCTTTTGGGATTATGATCAGCTCCCATTCTGTAAAGATTCTGTTCATATGCGTAGAGCATTCATTAGAAACTTATCTCTAGAAAGAATTATAGGTATTATCTAATTCATTTGTGCCATTAGTCTGCTCAGGCTGTGTGTTAGGCTGTTCTTGTGTTGCTGTAAAGAAATACCTGAAGCTGGATAACTTATAAAGAAAACAGTTTTAATTGGCTCATGGTTCTGCAGGCTACACAGGAAGTGTGGTAGCAGCATCTGCTTCTGGTGAGGCCTCAGGGAGGTTACAGTAATGGAGGAAGGTGCAAGGGGAGCTGGCATCTCATGTGGTGAGAGAGGGGGCAAGGGGCAGGGAGGTGCCACACACTTTAAAACAACCAGATCTCGGAGAACTCACTATGGCAAAGACAGCACCAAGCCATGAGGGATCTGCCCCCACAATCCAATCACCTCCTGCCAGGCTCCACCTCCAACATTGGGGATCACAATTCAACATGACATTTGGAGGGAACAAATATCTAAGCCATATCAGGATGCCATAATAGAATACCACAGATTAGGTGACTTAAACAACCACAAAATATTTTCTCACTGTTCTGGAGGCAGGAAGTCCAAGACCAAGGTGCTGGCAGGACACCTTTCCTCGGGGGCCTCACTCATTGGCTTGAGGACAGCTGCCCCTGCTGCCTCTACACAAATTGTCCCTCCGCCCCAGTGGCTGATCTCCTTCCGTGGCTCCTCCCCACCTTCTTAATCCACAAGCTTTGCATTGCCTTTGCGCTTTGTCCTTGCTTGGTTCTCCCCTGTATTGCATCTATACCTACTCCAAAAGAGACACATCCAGTCTCATTGCTTGAAATGCCCCCTACCTTACATTTTTATCTCCACCCTGAAGCTCTCCCCTGATTTCTGGATTGCTTTATACAGTTGTAGTATTGATATTTGCATTGAATATTCTTCAGACATTGAGAACTTAACTGGCCTGTCCACACCTGATTACCTGACACTGTTCCTCAAGCCTCCCTTTCCCACGCTATTCTCCATCCCAATTCAAGCAACTATCTGTGTTGATTGGGATTATTGAAACTGTCCTCTAACTGCCCTTGCTTCCTCCAGCCACAGTAGTCCTAGTAAAATGGTATATATATGTATATATGTGTGTATATATATATATTTAGGGTATTAACTCACATGATCACAAGGTCCCACAATAGGCCGTCTACAAGCTGAGGAGCAAGGAAGCCAGTCCAAGTCCCAAACCTGAAAAACCTGGAGTCCGATGTTTGAGGGCAGGAAGCATCCAGCACAGGAGAAAGATGTAGGCTGGGAGGCTAAGCCCATCTAATCTTTTTACTTTCTTCATCCTGCTTTTTATTCTGGCTGCACTGGCAGCTGATTAGATTGTGCCCACCCAGATTAAGGGGGGCCGTCTGTCTTTTTCCCAGTCCACTGACTCATATGTGAATCTCCTTTGGCAACACCCTTACAGACATACCCAGGAACAGTACTTTGCATCCTTCAATCCAATCAAGTTGACACTCAGTATTAACCATCACAAATACCCATGCACTTCTGCGAGCAGCAGGACCCCCTGCCATGTGCCCGAACCTGTTCTCCAAGGCTCCCCACACTTCCCTGTCTTTCCTCTCTGCACGCTCTTCTCCACTCACTGACCTGCTGTTCCTCTAGCCTCAGGGCTCTTGCACAAGCTATTCCTTCTGGGAATGTCTAGGAATTCTCTTCCCTTCCCATGTGCACACAGCTGGTCCACACAGACGAGTCTTTGCCTTCTGATCTCTTTGGTTGTGTGCCTGTCCCTAAGAACTTCTTTGGCCCTTCAAGGACATGACTTCTGCTTCTTAATTTCCCCTCAGCATTTGTCCACACATTCCTATCATGCATACCATATAATAACCCACCAACTTTATGCATTTCTTCACATTTCGACAGCTCTGGAATCAGAATGCTCTAATAATCCATAGCATTTTAGCTAATGTATTATTATTTAATGTTTTTCTTTCTTTGTTGCACCTTAAAAGATAACATCTTAGCTTTAATGAAACAGAGGATTTGTTTATCTTGGTATCAGTCTTTCTCTTTGAGAGAGAAGTATTATTGTCATTTTGTCTTCTGTTTTATTCCTAACAGTCAATGTAAGGCTTGATAATCAATGAATCAGTACTAATCATAGAAGATGGGTTTTTGAGCAATGGTCCTCTCATCTTAGGAAGCTTTATCAAGGGGAGAGAGAACTGAATTACAGTGACAACCAGAAGGCTTTTCAGTGTTCTAGGTGAAAACTTATTAAGGCTCATGTCCTCCAACTTATGTGGAAGAAATGATAAAAGGGAGGGGACACATATATGAAAAAGTAGAATCAACTGTACCTTGCTCCTCCAGGTGCCAAGGAAATGAGGCAATGCAAGATCCCAAAGATGGCTGAGATTTAAGCTGGGGGAAGATGACGACTTTCCTTCAGGAGCTGGGGGATTGTAGAAGGAGAATATTTTTTGAGAAGAAAGACAAATATGTTGATTTTAGTTAAAATTGATTTAATTTCCTAGCTAAATACTGTTTTTAAGATAGTAATACTCAAAGGATGGAATGCAAGCTTTGTAATAAAAATACACATGGGGAAAATCAGGCTGTAGTTGGCAATTTACAGCAAAGTGTCAAAAATGAAAAAGTGATACTACCATCTTAGTCAGGGATGTGTGGGTTGCAAAGAATGGAAATGCACCTGAGCTAGTCTGGGTGGAAAAGAAATTTGTTAAAGGACAGAAGGATGCCCAATAGAAACGAAAGACCATCAAAGCTTTTGGAAAGGAAATCAGTGGAGTGGCACTAAAGACTGTGGATTTAGAAACCAGAATGCCCCTGTCCAGCTGCCTGTACTGCCTGGCTCCTGCCTCCTGCCTCCTACTTCTCTCAATTCATGTCAGTTCCACCCCATGCACTCCCTACCACATTTCTCTCTCTCCGTGAGCTGTTTTCAACCAATTGCACTCTGCATCTTGGGTTAAGTAACAATTTAACACACCCCAGTTGCTCCCTTTTACTCTCAATTATACATTTGTTGGAGAGAGAATTGAGTTGGGCCATGGGTAATCAGGTGTTCATCTTGGCCATCAGCTTCAGCAGCAAGGGTGGGTTCAAAGAGTGCATCACAATGGGGGAGGCAGGCCCTTCTCCCAGAGTGCATGCACCACCACACCCTAGGAACCCATATTGGTGTGTGTGCATCGCAGCCACACATGCTTGATAGTAAAATTCAAACACTGCTTTTGATGTGAGTCCCTTCCATGCCTGGCCCTCCATCCACTTAGGGAGACAGAGCCCAGGCCCTGGTTCCTGTGCTCACACCTTGCACTGTGTACAGAGGGACACCTGGTTCTGCACTTTGAGACTAATCTCTCTACAGTTTTTGGAAATATGTTCATAGCAGTAGATATAGTACCCACAGAACTTCCCTTTTTCATAGCTGCATAGAATTCAGTTTTCTGTTGTTTTCACTATTTATTGATTTATTTTGCTGCACGAATGTGATTACATTAGTCCTGTAATTTTCTGGACTTAGAACTGCTGTAGAAAAGAGGCTATGCATTTAAGTATTCTGTGGTTATCATGCTACCCTCCTAAGGGAATGTGCATGAGATAATGTATTCTGTCTACCTTGTTGTTAATATTCTGTAATATCAAACTTTTAGAGCTTTGCTAATATAGATTTTAAAAAATGATTTAAAAGATTTCAATGTTTTTAATGAGAAATGAGCTTACTTTATTTTTAAACACTGCTATCCTTTTGTTAGTAATGATTGAATGAACTGATATTTCCTTAGCATATAGAATATAATAAGTCATAAATATTATAAATATAAACACATAGTAAGTTAGCTAAAATTGTTTGTAATTGGTATTCTTTATGTGATACAGAAATTTATTTTTACAGTTGTGTTCAATTTATCAAAATTTTATTTTATGACCTCTGGATTTTATGTTTTTCTTAGAAAAGACTACAATATAATCAATGCTTATATTTAAATTATTTAATATTATAATTGTTTAAAGTGTTATAGCCTATATGCATTAATATTTAAATTACCTGTTACTAAAAGTTTCCACCCAATAAAATATTTAATTCTTTTAAAATATAAATTTGAATTAACATTAGTAGCCTAGCTATAGGAAACTAGTTAATTAAGTACAAAAAAACCTCCCAAATTGTTCACCTTCTCAAAAGTTTGATGAAATATTTAATTATTTCGAAGGTCTTAGTCTCTTTAAATATTTTTTTAAGACTGTGGGATCTAATACTCGCCCCTCCCATCTCCTCTCTCCTATTCTCCCTCCTTCCTTCCTTCATCTTTATCTTTGCTAGGCATAGACATAAAAAACATATTTTTATTGATAATATTCTTATCAATAAGGATAAGAAAAGGATAAGGATAATGAAAAGGAAAAGGCTATTTATTCATTTTCATCTTTATTTTCTCACACTCATTTCTCCTCAATTTAATAAAATCTTCAAGTAGTGACTTGTTTTGAATTGAGCATTTCAAAGAATATATCTGGAAAATTTAAATGTTGGCAATGGAACACAGAGACTTAAACATATTTTATAAAATGTGTGCTATTCAAATTAAGTAGCTTATAGTGAAATTCAACATATTATAATATGCCACAAATTGCTAAAATCAAGCAATCATTCATTTCACAATTAACTGGGAATGCCATAATTTAATATAAGCTGGTTTAAACACACACAGAGTCCCTTTAGGATGATTTAAGTATATATAATATCTCCCAGGGAGCATTAAATCTTTTTACTTAAGATTTGAATAGCTTTTTGTCTCTTCTGTGTCAGATAAATGCTTTTCAGTTGAAAGTTTTTTTAAATTTAGATATAAGCTTTGTTTAATAAATCACTTTCAGTTTTCAGGAAATAAAACCAAGAAAAATAAATGTTTTTATTGTTAGTTACAAAGGCTATCATGTAACTATTTTTTGTTTAAATGTTCCACTGAAGTTTTGTGTATTTATTTACTTATTCTAACAAAAAGATTATAGGTACCTAATGTTTGAAGTATTTTGGGGGAGGAAATTCTTTTGCATTTTTTTCTTCTTGCAGCAATGAGAGGTGAAGCCACTGGGCTTCTGGGTCGGGTGGTGGGGACTTGGAGAACTTTTCTGTCTAGCTAAAGGATTGTAAACACACCAATCAGCATGCTGTAAAAATGCACCAATCAGTACTCTGTAAAGTGGACCAATCAGAGCTCTGTAAAATGGACCAATCAGCATGATGTGGGTGGTGCCAAGTAAGGGAATAAAAGCTTGCCCTGGGAGCACTTAGCGGGAACCCAGTCAGGTCGCCTTCCGTGGCCTGGGAGATTTGTTTTTTTGCTTTTCATGATGAATCTTGCTGCTGTTTACTCTTTGGGTCTGCACTACCTTTGTGAGCTGTAACACTCACTGCGAGGGTCTGCGGCTTCACTCCTGAAATCAGCGAGATCACAAACCAACTGGGAGGAACAGGCAACTGGACCGCGTGCCACCTTTAAGAGCTGTAACACTCACTGCCAGGGTGTGCGGCTTCATTCCTGAAATCAGCAAGACCACGAACCCACAGGGAGGAACAAATAACTCTGGAGCACCGCCTTTAAGAGGTGAACACTCCCTGGGAAGGTCTGCTGCTTCACTCCTGAAGTCAGTCAGACCACGAATCCACCGGAAGGAAGAAACTCCGGACACATCTGAACATCTTAAGGAACAAGCTCCGCACACACGGTCTTTAAGAACTGTAACTCACTGCGAGTGTCCGAGGCTTTATTCTTGAAGTCGGCGAGACCAAGAATCCACCGGAAGGAATCAATTCCAGACACAGCAAGAAATTTGAGTTATTTAATTCTTCAGAGAAATGATTATGACCACCAACGAAAAGTGAGTGGAGACTCAGCCAAACATAGTGTGTAATAAATCACCTAGGCTCTAAACTACTTCTCACAGCGTAAGTCAGTATCCCCCCACATCCCCCGCTCCACTGGATGTTAAAATACATTTTCACAGCTTCTTTTTAATACGCACCCAGAATCTTACCATAGAGGTGGAGAGGGTGCATTTTGCATAAGCACACACTTGCTGTGAAGCACGTTGGGGTTTGAGAGCCAGCGTTTCAGATTCATGCTCTCTGGAACATCACATTCACATGGAGGGCACCTGGAAAGTGGCCCACTGCATGCAGAAAGGAAGGATCGGTTTCTACATTTATGTCCATTTTACATTATTATTTTTAAGGTTTTGGTTTTGCATGCATTTAATAATGCATACAACAGACTTGAGCAAGTACATTTATGAAGAATTTGATATATATTTGGAGTGTGCACTCAACACATTTTCAGAGTTCACTTTAGAGATCACTGAAGATTAATTTTAGTGTGATCCCAGCTTAAATTATTGGAGGTTTAGATTGGAAGTAACTGGATAATTACCTTACAGTAATAGCTCATTTTGCATACACAGTCTAAATAAAAGCAGTAAACATTGAATTCTGTTTCATCCTGGGGTTAAAGTAGTAAGATCACTCACTATATTACCTCTGGGTAACTTCAATTTTCTTTGAAGTTTTAGTACAATGTTATAACTACTGGATCCAAAGAGCAAAATTTTTAAAGATACTGTACCTCCTTTTCAATGGAACCTGAATATCTCTGCATGGCAGCTTTGTAACTTGGATACAGTCATCTCCAGGGGTTATTGGTGATAACTTGGGTTTCTGATTTAGAAGTTATCAATGGCAGTGTTATCAACCTGCTCTCCTTTCATGAAGGAATCTAAAAATATAAAGCAGCCATAGAAATTACAATATACTTGGAAACCTTGTGCAACTAGGAAACTCTCACAATGCTATAAAATTTAGGGGTAGACAAACTTTAACTGCTGCTTGATCAGATGTCAGCAACCGGCTATTTGTCGAACAATGACTTTTAAACCAGAATGACAGAAATTCCCTTTCATTCCATCCTTAGGGGCGTTCTGTCAGCTCCAGAGCTTCCCGTTTTGCATACACGGGGAGCCTTTCTCTAGCTTCTGTCCTTCCTGTTTTGTGATTTGTACATGGATGAAGATCTCTCTCGATCATGCTCTGGCAAAGCATCCTTTCCTTGTTAAGAGTGTATGTAGAATCCCTTTCATAGTTTAAATCGGATTTCTGCAGCAATAGGCAGCCTGGCTCAGCAGAGAGCCTGGAGAGATTGGAGTTATGAGGTATTCATTTAAGTCTCATTTATACTATGCTGATGTCTGTTATTTGTTGTGATAGGTCATTGCAGTGTGACCAGCTTTCAGAAAATGATGCACTCTTGCTAAAAGGCACCTTTGAGCAACATTGTTGAGCTGGATATTTGTGCAACCCTAGTGGGAGGTAATCTGGCAATATATATCACAATTGTAAATACATATTCCTTTTATCTTAGGAGTAATGTTTGCTGGTTCTGTGGTGTACATACGCCCACCAGAGATGGCTTCAGGCTTCCCACAGGACAACATTGATGGCGGAGCTGGGAGGAGATGGTTCAAAGGACACATCTCACTCTGGGTCTTTGAGCTCAGCTCCCCTTTCTGGAAATGACAACGTTAGGGTAAGGTGATTCCCCAGTTTCTTTTTACCATCAGCACGTCTCCCCAAGCTTGGGAATAATATTCAAAATACTTGGCAACTCTTGTGGCACAGGTATTGGCCAATCAGAATGGTCCCTGGTTATAAATCCCTGGGCTCCTTGTGGAGGGCCCTGCTGAAGGTCAGCCCCACCAGCCCCTATGGAAGTCCCACCGCACTGTGGTCGGTGTCTCAGGTGTCTTTCCTGGAATAGTTTGGGGCATATACTAATACTAAAATACTAACATATTATTTTCCTTCGATTGTTTCAACAGATGATGGCATATTACACACCCTCTACAAGATCTTGGTTTTTATCTACTTAATGTATTTTGCCTGCCATTCCATTGTTCCACATGAGTGCCAACATATGTTCCTTTCTTGTCTTGCCTTTATTTATTTACAGTTACACAGTATTTTCAGTATTCTCTGGCTTGATCGTAATTTATTTAAATACTGCTGTATTGATGAACACAAGTAGATTTCAATTTGCTACTTATTTGAAGTGCTGAAGTGAAGACATTTGGACATATATTGATTCATATTTGTGATGAATAATCTAAAAGTGTATGTGGGTTAAATACCCAGAAGTAGGATTACTGGGGCAAAAGGAATATTCATTTGCAATTAGGATATATATTGCCAGACTTTCTTCCACAAGGGTTACAAAAATATCCAGCCCACCAATGATGATCAAAGATGCGTCTTACCAACAGAGTACATCATCAGACTTCAGACTGCAAATTTGGTGAATCAGAGACAGTATTTCAGTGTGTCATTAGCTAGAAATATACTAGTTGAGATTGAAACTTCTTTTGTTTAAGACACATTTGCGTTTCCTGCTCTCTGAACTCTGTTTTCATCTCCCTTTTTTTAAAAAAAAATTCTTCCCACTGAATTCTTGATCGTTTTCTAACTAAACTGCTGTATATTGAGGATGTTAGTATTTTGTGATTGAATTGCAAATATATTTTTCCTAGCTTGTCGTATGCCTTTTGTCATGTGCCTTTTTTTTTTTTTTTGATGGAGTCTCACTCTATAGCCCAAGCTGGAGTGCAGTGGCGCAAAGTGTGTGTGTGTGTGTTTTTTTTTTTGAGACAGGGTTTTGTTCTATCACCGGGGCTGGAGTGCAGTTGCGTGATCTCAGGTAACTACAGCTTTGACCTGCCTGGGCTCAAGTGATCTTCCCACCTCAGCCTCCTGAGGAGCTGGGACTACAGATGTGAGCCACTGTGCCTGACATCTTTTGTTTGTCTTTGGTGTTTTATGCTGTGCAAAGTTACGATTTGATTTAATACAGTTTTCAATGTTTTTCCTTTTATGGCTTTGCATTTTCAGGCAGCGTTAGAAAGACCTTTCCCACTCTGGGGTTATAAATAATTCTCTTTCTTTATTGAAAGATATTGAAAGATGATTATTGTCCCAGGACTATATATTTCTCTCCAGGTCTGTGAGACTGGCTGGACATTTAGATCTATTGTATGGCATTGTCATTTGTGAAAGCCTGGGAGAAGAGGAGGCTGCAAATCATGAGTTCAAATTACAAATACGGTAAGTAGAATGAATGTATGTGGCAGTAGATAATGGTAATGTTAGTAATAACCCCAAGCCTAAAAGTCAAAAAATTATGTGCATGGTTGTTCTTATTCTATGCTAGATAATGCCCTGAACACTTTACATGGCTTATCTAATTAAATTCTCAAGTAGCCTCGTTGTTATTACTCTTTACAAATAAGAACACTGAGGATTAGACAAGCTAAGTCTAAGATCACATTGCTGTTAAGTGTTGACCGAGCAAGATCCAGGTCTGCCTGGCTTCAGCGGCATTACTCCTGGCCGGGCTCCCACAGTCTCACGTAACAGTGAAGCTTCTTCCTTATCTGACTGGTCCTGTGAGGTCTGGGGATTTCCAGGAGAGGCAGAATGTGCAGTAGGCAGGGCTGGTTGTAGGGAGTGGGGTGAAGGTGCAAGATGCTACCCGTTGTAGAGAGAAAGAGAAAATTGGGAGATTGTGGAAGTTTGGCGGGACACTTGATCTCTGGACAATGTATAGACTAGCTTCTGCATTTTGGAGATAGGACACTGATACTGGAGATAGGAGAAAGTGTTTTAGGTTTATGTCAACTAGCTTTGGGAACATGGAATGAGAGTTCTAAATTTTTCTTTCTCCCCTCCCTACCTCCCTCCCTCCCTCCCTTCCTTCTTTCCTTCCTTCCTTTCTTCCTTCCTTCCTAAATGGTATCCTATGAATATATTTTATTCCCAGAGACAATTCAACAACACTGGATAAAACATCAATTCCAATTGAGAATTCTAAAAAATTAAGTAAAGATCAAAAATAGGGAGAGCAAGAGCGAGCCTATTTGCACATAAAAGTGCCAAGTGCAAGTTGCTTACTTGCAATCACAACCGCAAAGGCCCCACAAGCCAAGAGCTAATTATATCAATTATTAAGATGAGCCAAGGTCTTGTAAAGAATCAAGTTAGGAATAGGGGTGCTCCCCTCTGACTATGAGGCTGATCTGTATGGAGTGCTATTGTTCACCTTTATAAGGTATCCAAAGCTCAATCCCTATCAAAACAGTTTCTTTAAGAGTGGTAGGGTATATAGACAAGATATTCAACATTGTTAAATACATGAAAACCACAGATGTTCCTCAACTTACAATGGGGAGCCAAAAATTTCTGTGTCTCAGTTGAGACCATCTACATGTAGCTACAATAGTGCAAGATTGATGGACATTCAACAGAAACTGTACTACAAGTATGCATTATTTGAATGCATAAGAACCATTCTATTTTTCACTTTAAGTACAGTATTCAATAAGTTACATGAGATATTCAGCACTTTATTATAAAATAGGTTTGTATTAGATAATTTTGCCCACCTGTAGGCTAATGTAAGTGTTTTGAGCACGTTTAAAATAGGTGAGGCTAAGCTATGATGTTCAGTAGGTTAGATGTATTAAATCAGTTTTGACTTACGATATTTTCCATTTATAATGGTCTTGTTAGGATGTACTGCCATTATAAGTTGAGAAACATCTGTACGTGTTTCTATCCTACTATGTATGTAACTGAATCAATCAGGAATAAATATTAATGATAAGGAACAAGAATTCAGTTACATGTTTTTGTTCATTCTAAAGAGCATTACAATGCCAAATTTCCATATATGATGATGGATATGTGTAAATTCATGTCCAACATTTTCAATTGTAAATAAAAGTATATTTTATGTTTAAAATCTTTGATAGAGAGTTATTTCTTAATTATGAAAATTGAGGAGAAATATCAAAGAAAAAAATAGACCCTAAGTGACAGCATATGTTAAAGAAAAAAGCAAAACCGTGGGATCAGATGCAGTCATTGATTATACTAATACACAATTTTAGTTTAATGCCCTAAGGTCTTCTGAAAATTAACCAACTCTGTCCATTTTAGTGATAACTATATCTCTTTAAGTATGACATAGAGCAGGGTGGTAAACAGAAAGGAAGTGTAAGGAAGGTTCGAGATGAAGGCAGCCTATGAAAACCTAGGTACAATTAATACGTTTAAAAACCTCGTTCTCAACATCTCTTTAACTCCCCCTTCCTTGTAGTTAAACCCTTACTTTTAAAATAATATTATAAAGGTCTCAACTCAGTTGAAGTTGGTTGAAATACACTGAAACAACACTGGATTTTTTCTGTACTGTTTAGTGAGTTCAATAAAATCTAACTCTGTAACTGACTGCAAAGGAACATTTTATCCCTGGAAAATAAATTATTAAAACATTGACAAAGTTGATTTGGAATAAAAACTATCAAAGGAAACTCAGCCCTGAATAGCTTTTCCTAAAGTTCCATGGATTTTTATGAACACTAAAGGCGAAGTACTCAATGGTAGTTTTTTTTTAAGCAGTTAACTATAAAAGGCCTTTACCCTTTTTATCTAAACATTGTATGCACGTGACTCTTTTTAGATTGAGAATACGATATCTGCCAAATAACATTGATTTATGATTATTTTTATGTGCTTATACTTTTTAATCATGTGAGAAATAGAAAGTATATTTACAAACCAAAAAATGCAATAATGCTGCCTTTTATGTTTACCTATGCAGTTCATTTTACCAGAAATCTTTATATCTTTGTTCTTGGGGTCACTGTCAATTGTTTTTATATTTCTGAAGGACTCACTTTAGCATTTCTTGTAGGAAAGGTCTATTGGCAAATAAATCACTCAGCTTTTGTTTATCTGGGGTTGTCTTAATTTTACCTCTATTTTTGAAGGATAGTGTCATCAGATAAAGAATTCACGATTGACAGTTTCTTCTTTTGGCACTCTTAACATGTCGTCTTACTTCCTTCTAGCTGCCATGGTTTGTGTTGAGAAATTTGTTGTTGATCTTACTGGGAATACTTTGTACATGAAGGACTGCTTTTCTCTTGCTGCTTTCAAAATTCTTTTTGTCTTTCGCTCTTTACAGCTTGATTACAATGTGTCTTAACTTTATTTTGTGAATTATATATTGTGAATATATTATAGTGTGACTCTCTTGGTTTTATAATAGTTGGAGTTTGTTGAGTTTATGTTTTTCACGAAATTTGTGAGGAACTGGTTATTATTTCCTCAAATATTTTTTCTGTTCTTTTCTTTCTTATTCTTCTAAGATTCCAATAATGCATATGTCAATTTGCTTGATAATGTCCCTCAGATCACTTAGGCTGTGTTCACTTTTCTTTATTCTTTATGCTCTTTACACTGGATAATTTCGATTGTTCTATATTCGATTGCTTATTCTTTCTTCTGTTTGCTCAATTCTGTGGTTGAAGCCCTCTAGTAATTTTAAAATTTTAGTTATTGCATACTTCAGCTCCAGGTTCCCTTTACTAATTTCTGCCTCTTTACTGATAGACTTCTTTTGACCATAAATTATTTTCTTGATTCTCTTTAGCTCTTTGAGAATATTTAAGGAAATCAATTTGTAGTCTTTGCCTAGTAAGTCTGATATCTGTGCTTCCTCAATGATAGTTTCCATCAATTTATTTATTTATTGGAAATTGGCCAAAATTTCCTGTTTCTTGAATGCCTTCTGATCTTTTATTGATATCCAGAGATTTGAATATTATAATGTGGTAACTGATAATTATATTTTCCCTTTTCTCCAGTGTTTCTGTTTTTTTATTGTAGATTTCTATAGTTGTCTATTTGTTTAATCACTTTCTCCAAACTATTTTTTCAAAAACTGTATTCCTTGTCATGTGTGGTTACATAAAGTCTCTGTTTCTTAGCTTGCTTTTAGCTAATGTTTTGACAAAAATTTTTATTCTTGAGTTCCTTTTTTATTATACTTTTTTTTAGTTGCCATTAAAGTTTGACTATTATCCAGAGCTCTGACAAAGTTGTTTTGGCAATTTCTGCTTTTAAAAAAAGGTTCTATGATGGATGTGAATTTGAAGTTGCATATTTTGCCATTTTGCTCTAGTAAAGTATCTTAATCAAAGAGGAACTGACCTTAAGTCAGAAGAAGGCACTGGAGAATAATGTTTCTCAGAACTTTAATAAATCTGGCCATTGGTCTCTGATATGGTTTGGCTATGTCCCCACCCAAATCTCATCTTGAATTTTAACTCCTACAATTCCCACATGCTGTGGGAGGAACCCAGTAGGAGGTGATTGAATTATGGGGATGGGCCTTTCCTGCACTGTTCTTGTGCTAGTAATGAGTCTCACAAGATCTGATAGTTTTAAAAACAGGTGTTTCCCTACACAAGCTCTCTCTCTCTCTTTTTGCCTGCCGCTATCTATTTAAGATGTGACTTGCACCTCCTTGCCTTCCACCGTGATTGTGAGGCCTCCCCAGCCATATGGAACTGTAAGTCCATTAAACCTCTTTTTTTCCCAGTCTTAGGTGTGGTATGTCTTTACCAGCAGCATGAAAATGGATTATTACAGTCTGTTACAATATGGAACCCTAAGGTACATTCTTAAGAGAGCATGCTTCTAAAATTCACCAGTCAAAATGCTCCAGGATCATTTAGAAGATTTGGCATGAGGTGTAGTATAGTTAAGAAAGCAGCAGATAGACAGTAACTGGACCTCTGCTTGTGTCACCCTGGGCATGTTACTTCTCTAGGCCTTGGTATTCTCATCTGTAAATAAGAAATTAAGACAATAGGAGAATTCATTTAGATCTTTTAATCTATGATTATATTTCTGGGTTCCAGAATCTAATTTAATATACAACTTTTCAGCCTGCCTTAAAATGGACCTGAAGTCACTTGTTAGTTAGTTATTTAGATATCGATAAATGACAATTTACTGAATAGCATATAATACACAGTTTGTTCTTATTATGTATGTTAGCTATGATCTGTTAAGTCACCAAAAATACTGAATTACCGAATAGTGAATCATCATTTCTAGGGGAAATACCCTCTAAACCATTGTTTCGGAGGGTCAGGCTCCTCTCAGCCTCTGGCCATAATTTCATCAACTGATCAATACATAAAATTGTTTTATTTGTGTTTTGGTTGAAAGATGCTGTATTTAATGTATATTGTTAATTCATTGACATTGAACTAACAGCCAGCAGCACTATAACTCGTGTCTGAATGAAGCCTATCTAGCATACATATTTTTCCCAGAAGTCACATCACCACCTTCTTGTATTTAAGAACACTAGCCAGCACTTCAGCACTATGGTTGGTGTCATTTTAAACAGGAAAATTACCAAAATAAAAACCAAAAATGCAAAAGCAAGAACAAAACAATCTAAAGCATGGCACTTATTAGATTATAGACAGGACACTTTCACTAACCACTGCAACTATTGACTGGGGGGGTTACAAAAAATTTTAGTGAACAAGTTCATTCATGAATATGAAATTCATGAATAACCAACTTCAATATTCCACTGACAGCAATAGACTGATCATCGAGACAGAGAATGAACAAAGCAGTTCTGGACTTGGATTTGACACTTGATTAATTGGAGCTAACAGACATCTACAGAATACTGTACCCAACAACCACAAAATATACTTTCTTCTCATCTGCATGTGAAACATGCTCTAAGATTGACCACCTGCTTGGTCTTAAAACAGGTATTAAAATACACAAAAAAAATTAAAATTATACCAAGCATCTTCTTAGATCACAGTGGATTGAAAATAGAAAGCATTAACAAGAGGAACTCTCAAAACCACGAGTACATGGAAACTAAACAACTTGCATCTGAATGAATTTTGAGTAAATAACAAAATTAAGGCAGAAATAAAAAATTATTTGGAACAAGTGAAAATAAAGGCATAACATACCAAAATCTCTGGGATGTGGTAAAAGCAGTGTTAAGAGGAACGTTTATAGTGCTAAACACCTACATCAAGACAATAGAAAGACATAAAATTAACAACCTAATGCTGTACCTGAATGAACTAGAAAATCAAGAACAAATCAAAGCCAAAGCTAGCAGAAGAAAAGAAATAACTAAAATGGGAGCACAATTAAATGAAATTGAGACCAAAACAACCACACAAAGGATCAATGAAACATCAAGCTTGTTCTTTGAAAGGATAAACAAGAGTAGATCCAAGTAAGCACAATAAAACATGGCAAAGGTGACATTACAACCAACTCCCCAGAAACAAAGATCCTCAGAGTCTATGAACATCTCTATGCATACAAACTAGAATATCTAGAGAAAACTGAAAAATTCCTAGAAGCTCACAGCCTCTTGAGATTGAATCAGAAAGGAACAGGAATCTTGAACAAATCAATAACAAATAAGGAAACTGAATCAGTAATAAAAAACCTGCCAACAACCCCGAAAAGCCCTGAATCAGATGGTTTCGCAGCTGAATTGTACCAGACATGTAAAGAAGAGCTGGTACCAATCCTATGGAAACAATTCCAAAAAATTGACAAGGAGGGGCTCCTTCCTAACTCATTCTAAGAGTACAGTATCATCCTGATACTAAAATCTGGCAAAGACACAACAAGAAAAAAACTACAGACCAATATCTCTGATGTACATAGATGCAAAAATCCTCAACATAATTCTCAACAAAAACTAGTAAACTGAATCCAGCAGCACATCAAAAAGTGAATTAACCACAATCATTTGGGCTTTATTCCTGGGATGAAGGATGGTTCAACATATGCAAATCAATAAAAGTGATTACATATACAGAATTAAAAACAAACAAATGATATGATCATCTCAATAGACACAGGAAAAGCATAAAAACCAACATTCCTTTATGAGAAAAAACCTCAACAAACTAGGCACTGAAGGAAGATAACTCAAAATAAGAGGCAGCTATGACAGTCCCACAGCAAACATCATACTGAATGGGTTAAAGCTGGAAGCATTCCTCCTAAGAACTGAAAGAAGACAAGAATGTTCGCTCACGCCATGCCTATTCATCATAGCACTGGAAGTCTTAGCCAGAACAATCAGTCAAAGAAAAAAATAGACATCCAAATCAGAAAAGAGGAAGTCAAATTATCTCTCTTCACTGAAGATATGATTCTATACCTAGAAACCCTAAAGATTCTGCCGAATCTCGGGATACAAATATTAGCTTACAAAAGTTAGTAGCATTTCCATACACCAATAACTAAGGTGAGAACCAAATCAAGAATGCAATCCCATGTATAATACACACACACACACACACACACACACACACAAAAACAAAAACACAAAAACAAAAACAAAAATTCAGTACCTAGAAATACATCTTACCAAGGGGTGAAAGATCTCTATGAGGAGAACTACAAAATTTCTGAAAGAAATTATGGATGACACAAAACATTCCATGCTCATGGTTTGGAAGACTCAATATCATTAAAATGTCTATACTGTGCAAATAAATCTGTAGATTCAATGATATTCCTATAAAATTATCAATGTCATTTTGCACAGAATTAGAAAAATGTATTCTAAAATTTATTTGGAACCAAAGAATAGCCACAACAGCCAAGACAACCCTAAGCAAAAAGAAAAAAATCAGAGGCATCAAATTACCCTACTTCAAACTATATTACAAGGCTACAGTAACCAAAACAGCATGGTACTGACACAAAAATAGACACATAGACCAATGGAACAGGATAGAGATCCTTGAAATAATGCTGCACACCTACACCCAACTGATTTTCAGCAAAACTGAAAAAAACAAACCATAGGAAAAGGATACTCTATTTAATAAATGGTGCTGGAAAAACTGGCTAGCCATATGCAGAAAAATGAAACTGGACCCTTATGTATCTCTATATACAAAAATTCACTCAAGATGGATTAAAGATTTGAACATAAGATCTCAAACTATAAAAATCCTGGATGAGGCTGGGCATGGTGGCTCACATCTGTAATCCCAGCACTTTAAGAGGGTAGTCAAGGTTCTTAGATGCAAATAACAGAAACCAATTAAGGTTGACTTTAACAATTAGCTTTTACTGTGTAACAAACCACTTCAAAAGATAATGCCACAAAACAAGAACCAGTGATGTAGTTCATGACTCAGTGGGCTGGCAATTTCTGCTGGACTCGTTGTTTTTAATCTGTGAGACAGCAGTCAGCTATCATATGTAGAATGCCTCAGCTGGGATTTCTTACCTCTGGATGACAAGGTTGTTCACTGTCCAACAGAGTTGCCAAGGCGCATTCATATTGTGGCTGAAAAGATTTCCAAGATACTTAGTGGAGAGCTTGTAAGTCTTCTTGTGACTCTGTCTTGGGAGTAGAAATTACTAAATTCCTGACACTTTCTTTTGGTCTAAGCAAATCAGAAGGATAAGATTTAAGGGATAGGGAAATAGATTCCACTTCATGCTGGGAAAAGCTACATATTCACATAGCAAGGACATAGATGCACTGAGGTGAATAATGGATCACATGGGCTAAGCAAAAGAAAGGTAGGTCACAACATGACTCAGTAGTTTAGAGAATGAATTAGAGATTTGACAGGATATAAGGTGGGTTGAGTAGCCAAAATTACAACTAAAAGCACACCACAGAATTAGTCCAATGCCATCATCACTGCTGGTGACCCCTGGATGCTGCAGCCACCTACCTCTACTGATTCTGTGGGTCAATGTCAAGTGCCACCCATGAAACAGGATATTACTGTCACCCTGATGCCACAACCCCTTGGAATGGATGCTTCACTGGTTTTGCCCTGGTGATGCACTTTTGCTAAATAGGCCATTTGCCTATGCCCAAGGTGCAAGGGGAGTGGGGAAAATGATTCTCTGGCCCTTTGGGCTTCCAGATGAGGAAAAGTTGCTACATCCCAAGGAGACCATAAGGTGGGGAAGTTGCCAAAAATATTAAAAGCTTAAGGTTCTGGATGAAACAAAAAAAATGTGAAATAGCCAACACGTGTTATCTCAGGACAAGTAGAAAGGGATTGAAGAGTCTAGAACTTAAAATGTCCTGTCCAAAAACTTGTTTGTTTTCTCCTTGGAGCACAGCTGGGTGTCATCAGGGCTCACAGTGTATTTTAGGGATGACAATTTGAAATCCAGTTAGGCATAGTGGAGTGAAATCCCAGCATTGGAGTTTCCTAGCCAAACCAAGTTTCACCATGTGGTCACACAATTGAGCCCCCTGGTTTGCAGGATGGTTCTTTGTGAGGTCTCCCTCTTACTCTGCACCTTATACAGGCAGATGAAGAAGTTGCACAACACAAGGCAGACAATGAAGAATGTGTGTGTTCGCTGTGGCAGGAGCTCGGTGTGGGTGTGGCGTGTGAGCACACAAAGCAGGCACATTGGAGTTCAGGTCATCTACAGGTTGCGAGGCTGAGGGACTCTCCACTTCCTGCCTCTGTGTCCCATAAAATGGTGACAGCTAGAAGGCACCTACCTACTAGCTTTAAAGCTCATAACTTGTGAGCATTAAAAATATGTGAGCTGTGCTTATACAGTAGCAATCAGTGAATGTTCATATTAGTCCTGTTATCCCTGGAGAATCACTTATTTATGTGGGTAAAGACATCAGAGAAGAAATCACAAGTCCAGGGGGCATATAAAACTTCAGCTAAGGCTACTTCTAAACTAATGAGGAAAGTGCATGCTTTTATTATTATATGAAGAATGTTATTTTCTTTGTGAAGGTATTACATTTCTTTGTAGAAAAGAAAGCTTTTAATGGTGTTTACATTTCTATGGCAACAGTAGCATCAAGGGAGTGGGCCGGTTTTCCAATTCTATCCCACCTTCATAAATGATTTTTCTTCGTTCCATATGGCTATCACCACAGTAGTTCTCCTTATCTGAGGTTTCACTTTCCAAGGTTTTAGTTATCTGTGGCCAATTGTGTTCCAAAAATATAAAATAGGAACTTCCAGAAGTAAACAATTTACAAGTTTTAAATTGTGAGCCATTCTGACTAGTGCAAAGAAAACTCGAGCCATCTTACTCCATCCCACCTGGATGTGAATCCTCCCCTTGTTCAGTGTCTCCACACTGTCTATGACACCCACTGTGACTCACTTCATAGTGGTCTTGGTTATCAGATCAACTGTTGGGGAATCAGTGCTTGTGTTCAAGTCACCCTTTTTTACTCAATGGCCCCAGTGCTCAAGAGTAGTGATTTCAGTAGCAATTTGAGTAGCTCAAGCATAGCAATTTGGATATGCCAAAGAGAAGCCATAAAGTGCTTCCATTTAGTGAAAAGGTGAAAGTTCTTGACATAAGAATTTTTTTTTTTAAGTATTTTGAGGATGCTAAGATCCAGGGTAAGAATGAATTTTCAATCTATAAAATTGTGAAGAAGGAAAAAAATTCATGCATAGTACTGTATAGAGAGGGCTCAGTGCTATTCATGATTACAGGCATCACCGGGGATCTTGGGACATATCCTGCTTGGATAAGGGGGACACTGTAATTGTGCTCTCACTGTGAGCCAGGAAGCAGGTCAGACTCTTTACATGAAGCACATTATTGTCCTTATTATTGATCTCTCCAGCTTGGTGATCTGAGAACTGAAGTGCAGAAGGTTAATAACTTGCCTAATATTAAACAGCTAAGTGGCAGACCCAGGATTCAAACCCAGAGTCTGACTGCAGAGACTCAGTTTTTGGCTGCCCTCACTCTTGAAGCCAGAGTCTCATCTCAGAGCCCAAGATCACCCCAGAGGACCCTGGCCCTAAACTGCTGTTGGCCAATAGCATGTACCCCAGCCCATCTACACAAGAGTCTGAGGGAGTCCAGTGCAGGCCAGTGTCTGTCTTAATTGCAGTGTTAGAATATCTAGGTCAACTGCTCTCAAAATAGATGTGTCATTGGGCTGCCCCTTTGTCTGCTGTTTACTTCTTCTAAGCACATTCTTTCTGGAAGTCGGTTGCTGTGGAAAATGGGCATAGTGCCTTCTACCTTGGATCCTCAGCTAAGTGGCTAAAAACAGAGGTTGTTTGCAGAAACCCAATACTATGTTAATGCAAGGACTTCAGAGGGGTGAGCTTGGTTATATGTTCAATCAAGGGAAGAGCATTTGTTTGTTTTAAGTAGATTAGTAAAGGGAAGTTATTCTAGCCTAAATCTTGTGGAATAAGTTGTTAGGTTCCAGAAACATTGTAATTAGGCCCAAGGTCACACTTAAGTCCCTGTCCACTCTTCCCAACTAAGGAAGCCGATGAGCACAAAAGACAAGCACCTCATGATCTCCAAAAAAATCTAAAATCTAAAAATATCAAGCTAATAGTAGCAGAGAGTAGAATGGTGGTTGCCAGAAGTCAGGGGGTGGGGGAATGGGGAGATGTTGGTCAAAGGATACAAAATTTCAGCTGGACAGGAGGAATAATTTCGGATCTATTGTACAACATGGTGACCATAATCATGATGTATTGTGTACTTGAAAATTGCTAAGCAAGTAGATTTTGTGTTCTCATCACAAAAAAGGATAAGTATGTTAATTAGCCTGATTTAGCCATTCCACAATGTACACATATTTCAAAACATCATGCTGTACACCATAAATATATAGAATTTTGGTAAATTTAATAAATAAATTTTTTAAATGAAGCTGATGGTTACAGCTGGTCTTTGCTCAAAGCATCGGCATATTAAAATTTTAATCACAAAATTACTTTAAAAATGTGTGTGTGTGTGTGTGTGTGTGAAAAATAACCTAAGTGGACAGATTATTTGTGTCATTTTAAATACTCAGTCTTGTTGAGAACTAATGTTGAACCAATCTTAGGTAGTTTTAAAATCACTCATCACTGATTTGGAAACGGAGTAGTAGCCCTTTCAGGAGCCCCTGTGTTCTGTTAAAGGATTTAAGAACGAGGCATCAGAAGCACCCATCACTTGAACACAGTGAAGTCAGTGCAGTGCTCAGCTTTCAGTCTGTGCTGGGGATTCCCAGGGGGTTTTAATTTTTTTATTATTATTTTTTAATTTAACATGTTTTTTATTTTTTAATGTGGCTACTAGAAAATTTTAAGTTACTATGTGGCTCATGTTATATTTCTTTTTTTTTAATGTTTTAATTTTTTCTCTTTTGTTGTTATTATACTTTAAGTTTTAGGGTACATGTGCACAATGTGCAGGTTAGTTACATATGTATACATGTGCCATGCTGGTGTGCTGCACCCATTAACTCGCCATTTAGCCTTAGGTATATCTCCTAATGCTATCCCTCCCCCCTCCCCCACCCCACAACAGTCCCCAGGGTGTGATGTTCCCCTTCCTGTGTTCATGTGTTCTCATTGTTCAGTTTCCATCTATGAGTGAGAACATGCGGTGTTTGGTTTTTTGCCCTTGTGATAGTTTACTGAGAATGATGATTTCCAATTTCATCCATGTCCCTACAAAGGACATGAACTCATCATTTTTTATGGCTGCATAGTATTCCATGGTGTATATGTGCCACATTTTCTTAATCCAGTCTATCATTGTTGGACATTTGGGTTGGTTCCAAGTCTTTGCTATTGTGAATAGTGCCTCAATAAACATACGTGTGCATGTGTTTTTATAGCAGCATGATTTATAGTCCTTTGGGTATATACCCAGTAATGGGATGGCTGGGTCAAATGGTATTTCTAGTTCTAGATCCCTGAGGAATCGCCACACTGACTTCCACAATGGTTGAACTAATTTACAGTCCCACCAACAGTGTAAAAGTGTTCCTATTTCTCCACATCCTCTCCAGCACCTGTTGTTTCCTGACTTTTTAATGATTGCCATTCTAACTGGTATGAGATGGTATCTCATTGTGGTTTTGATTTGCATTTCTCTGATGGCCAGTGATGATGAGCATTTTTTCATATGTCTTTTGGCTGCATAAATGTCCCAGGGGGCTTTTAACCCAGCAGGCCAGTTGGGGAGGTGCCTGCCTGGGGGAGATGAGCTTCAGTAGTTAGGCAGGAGTGATCAGGCAGGATCATGTGATGGGCCATTTTTTGTAGGTCAAAAATCAACAGTTTTGCATAGTTCAACCTAATCATCAACATAGTAATATCTGGACAGAGGACAGAATAGGAGCAGGCAAATGTCTTATTGTCCCTTTCCCATGGTCTGAGCTCAGGATGTGCTTCAGGGTCCTTGGGCTCCACAGAAGCTCACTCCTCTGTCCCCCACAGCCTGTGACTAAAGATGTGGGGTGACTCCTCCTCTGCAAGGGACAGGCTTTTGTTCCTTGTTGAGCTACAATAGCAGTGAGTCTTTCTTCCCTTGTCACAGGTGTGGGCCCCGTGTGGCAATAGTAGGAAGAGGAAAGGTAAAACCCCATTAAACGATGGTTGGGAACTCATCCAATGTCAAGAGCAGATGCTGGTGAACTCACGCGGTAGGCATTGCATAATGTGTCTACACACAGGAACTGTAAACCTGAGGAGGAGGGCTTCTCACAGGAGGCTAACAGATCTCAGACCTTGTTGGCGGTATGATTATGGCTTTAGGTTGCCATTGATATTTGAATAATTTTAATTTCCAGCTTTTACATAGTAACTGCCCCCACGACTGATTGCTTTGTATTTTGTGAACTCGATTCATGTGTTATCTCTCCCAAAGACCTGCAACTTCCCAAGAGCTTGGGGACTGTTATATTTCCTTGCACCCCCAGCACCTACAGAAGGAGAAGGGAAATGAGGGAAATGACAATCTAGTGCTAGCACCAGCTATACAGTCTATAAACATTGCTCTCTGTTTAAGTCCTTATGTAGATTCTTGGGAGTGGGTAATGTTATGATCTTAGATAAATGGGATTCAGAGATGGGGGAACTGTGCCTAACATCACAGGTGATAGAGTCCGGATTCAAATCCAGGTCTGCCTGGCTCCAGAGCGGCTGCTGGTTCTCTATCCCATGCTGCCTCCGGTGCAACGACTGCTGTGCAGAAGATGCTTATGAAATGTTTGTTGGTCATGTGACTCAAACTTTCCTTGGAACTGCTTCCAGTTGCACCTGCACAATGATATTTGATACTTATCATGTGCACACAATATCTTGAGTGTAAATATATTGCAAAATGTGCCATCTTTTTACAGTTAGTGCATGGTAAACATTAGGATAAGATGCATAGTCAAGTTAATGAACACTGTGCTGGCCCAGATGGAAAGAAAAGGGGATATTTGAGCTCTGAAAACTGCATTGTCAAAAGCTTTTCTTAGCTTATTAATTTTTCAAATCTGATGAAGTATTCTTAGTGCATCTGGATACAACAAAGGCCACTGATGTTACTGATGGGAAGTATGATTTGTCAACAGCTCTTCCAGTAGCTGTGCTAGGATGGGGACCTCTTCTGGGGGATGTTTGTGAGGAGGAGATGGGTTTCATTCAGAATCACCAGCCAACCATGTCCTTTTGACAGGTTAAGCCTGTCTTCCTTCTGAGACTGATGGAACAGATGTCACCCTCTTATGTGAGATCCCCGCTTGCACTCAGAGGGGAGTGACTCCCTCACACTCCCTGAAGGGTCAGGCCTAGGAAAACCCAGGTGAAAGGCTCAAGGCTGACCAGTGGGAAGAGCTGGCTGCCCATTGAAAGCCAGCCTTCAAAACCATCACTGTCACTCTGCACAAAAGACCTTTGCATTTGACAGTCATCTCTACTGACCACTGTATTTCCTAGATTCAAAGGCAAATAAAACCAACTCTGTCCTTCCTTCTGCACTCAAAAGGAAGTCCTGAAGGGGAATCTAAGGCAGCCAGGACAATGAGAATGGGTGCCCTCCTGCCATGCAGCTCTCTCTGCAGGGCATGGGAGAGGGATGCAGTGCAGTGGGTACAGAGATGAGAGCAGCTTCCAGCCATGGGCAGAGAGTCTTTCTTGGGCCCACAGGCACATAGCTGACAACAGAGATCTATGCATACACAGTATTTTAAGGTTGAACTTACTTGGAACATTTCTTTTTCATGCTTCCAGGTCTGTGTTAATAATTATATCTTTTTATTTTCAGGTTTATTTTCTTTAGTATGCTGAAACATAGTTTCACTATTAGGTAGATTTTATTGCCCTGGGCAATACAAATATTTTTAACTAAAAGTTTCTTGATATTTTCAGAACCATTTCTGGTTGGAATCTTTCCTTGGTCTCCCAACATCTCTGAATTTGGAACTATACTGTGAATTTCCAAATACATCTCCATGTCCATCTCATTTGCATGGGTATGAATAAGTGAGGCTACTTGGAAAGAGAACTAGACATTTGGGGATAAAAAGGCCACCTTTCGACTATGTTTTCCAATTTGATCATGATGGATGAGCCATTCATCTGTCTCAGTGTCTGGCTAAATTTGGATCGTGGTCAAGGGAAAAGCATTACAGCCATCATCCTCCCTTGGCTTAGATAAAGCCACCTGGAAATGCAACGTGACTGAATGCGGAGAGCTCTCTAGGGTTCTCTGTGTCTACGTGTGTGTGTGCATGCATGTGTCTTAATGTAAGTAACAGGAATATTAAGAAAACAATACCTTTCTCTCTACAATATTTTTGTTATATACATCTTTCTAATATCTTTCAGATAATAAAATGGCCATGCAGCAGAAAAACAATAAACAGTTGGTGTTAAATGAAGTTGCAGCTTGATCACTAACTACACTTTGTTTTCTAGAAAGTTGTCAATTTAAGTTGCATTTAATTCATTTTACTGAAGTATAAAACTGCCTAACTAAAGCATTCAATGGCTTAGCGACTAAGCAACATCATGCAAACATTTAGAATGATCAGCAAGGCACAGGCACATGTAAGAAACAGAGAAAAACATTAATATCCTAGAATCTACATCTTCGTGTAACATAATATTCAGAAATGATCAGCTTCATGTCTTCTAGTCATGTATTTGAAGTGAAGCCTATCGACCAGTGGGTGCATCATTCCATGAATTGGGATTTTTAAATGACTTCCATTAATAGAATGTGGTCCACCCGACAGTGGTTGTAAAATGTGTAACCATGTTGCCCCAAGCTACTGCCTTTGGGAGAACTGCAGTTACACGAGATGATAAGCACCAAGGCAAACATTTTCAAACTGGACCCTATGCAAGAGGTGGTCAATATGGAGAAAGGGATGGAGGTGTTGGCCTACAGGCTCCTGTGCTGTTGGTCATGGATAGCCCGCTACCCATACAAACATACACTACCCTGGCAGCCCTTGGTTCTCTCAGCCTGTGCATGGGCCGGAGTGGGCTCCACTACCACCCCTCACAGTGAGAGATGCATGCCGGAGCTGAGGTGGAGCGCTGTCAGTCAGCTCCTGGCCTGAGGGAGGGGTGCTAGTGGCCTCTAGGGCCTGGAGGCCAGGGCTGCTACTGAACATCCTACAATGGGCAGGGCCTCCCCATGTCACAGCTGTAGTGCTCAGGTGGAGACCCCTGGGAATGCATTTGTTAGAGTGGGTCACCAGAACCACGCTGGAGGCAAGAGTGTGTAGGGAGACCAGGTGTCAGCACAAGGAGGCATCCATTAGAAAGTCCACACACATGCCACACTGTGGACGCATGGCCGAGAGCGTGGATCCTGGCAGAAAACAGCACCTTTTCAGAAAAGGGTTTGAAGAAGGCTGCATCCCTCGTTGGTATTATAGATATACCAAAATGAAAGGTAACATTTAGGTATGAGAGACTGGGAAGCCCAGCGAGGATCGAAGGACTGGAAGGAAGAATGGTGTCCCAATAAGAGTGTAGGAGCTGGGAGGGGCCGCAGCAGCCCCTCCCCAGACACCAATGACTCTCCGGCCAGGCAGGAACATTCCATCAGATACACTGGGTGGGGCTGATTTTGGAGGAGGCACGGAAGTTCTACCAGGAGTCGCTGTACTGTATTCACGGCTCTTGTATATGATTTATGCTGGCATTATCTAAACTGAGAAGCGGACAATCCTTCATTCAAAGGCGAGCTCCCTCTATTTTGTGTTGCCGTGCATGGAGTCCTAAGGCCGTGTCTACATGTGCACCCCACAGGTGCTGCCAGTAGAGTCCCAACGGAGGTGAGCGGCTCATTTCAGCTCGGGTGAGTTCCACGTTATTTGACTGTGCCAACCGATGAGCTCATCTCCCAGTTTTAAGGAATTACTTGAAGAGAGCAGTTGAGATCTTTTAAAAGGTGACGCACAATTATTTCAAACTCACAGTGTTTCTCGAACCATAATTTTACTGGCCATTTTCTATTCAAATTAGAACAACAAATCCTTTGCGTTGCACATGAAGTGATTTCACAATAGCACCTTCTCTGTGGGGTCTAGTCTTCCTCATTAAAAAGCTAAGGTTAGAGGAGTTCCTCCTGCAGATCTTTTTTCCCTGCAAAGTTCTCATGTCTTTACCCCTCTTGTCCACCACAAATGAGGCTTCTGTGGGTGGAGATGGGGCAGTATTTCTAGGACTGTGCTTCCTCCCACAATTGAAGCATTGAGGGAGGGACTGTCTGGAACAGTCGCCGAGGCCTGGAGAGGTCTCCTCTGCAAGGAAGCCCCTGGGTGGGGCTCCTCCTGGCAGGAGTTTGAGGTGCACAGAACTGCCTGCCTCCTGGGTAAATGTGGTTCCCCAAAGGTGGTGTATGCTAGAGTCGAAGCTTTTCAGACTCTTTCGGAGGGCTGCAGAGTGTAGAGAATGTGGAACAAGTGGCTGAGAGAACCGCCCACAGCCAGAGCCAAAAGAGCATGTCCTCTGGAACTGGAAAAGCAGAGGGCTTCAGAGAGACTGCTGTTAGCAGCTGGGGGTTAGAATCAGGGAAGAAAGCCAGAGGAAAGATGGTTGAGTGGCAGGTGTACGGATGAGGGACTTTGACGTTTCCATGTTCCCAGAGGAGTGTATGGTGCCAGCCTGTTTTTCTCCAAGCCCCCAAGACATACTAATGCGACCATCACGCCTCAAGTACCTGGGGTGCTGGTGACATTGTTCCTCTGGTGACCCTTCCACATGTGTTAACAAAGAGATTTCTAGGACATCTGAGTCTAAGGAAAACAAAAGAAAGAACCTGCCGATATGGGTTAGGGCAGTGATAAGAGCAGAGCTAAGTGCTGGCTCTGAGTACAGCATGCATTTCTGCTTGAGTTTCCCCAAGCCAAGTGCCTAGAGAACCAGGCTGTGCTTCAGGATGGGAAAGCCATATTTTAAAAAGTACCTAAAAGCTCAAACTGTGGTTTTGCTGCAGTTGTTCGAGGTGTCTGGCCATCAGCAGCACAGGTGATCCTGGCTTGGCAGCGGTAGACAGAGGCAGTGTCCTGGGTGTCTGACGCTAGGATCCGCCGTGTGCACCGCTCCTGCACACCGCTTGGCAGGGAGGGAGAGGAGGCCTGGACAGGACAGATTTTCTTTTGTATCAGTAGCAACAGAAGCTGCCACCTCAGTTCACCAAATTAGGAAAAACAGACATTTGGCAGGGATGGTATAGTCCAGAGAAGCAGGTGCAGCACTCCTGGGGACTCCAGAATATTTAGGAAGAATATGAAAGGATGTGGATTTCCAGCAGCATCAGCCACTGCCAGCTGAATTGGGTCTTATTTTACCCACAGGCCATGGGGCTGGTTTGGGGGCCCAGCACCCCCGTATCCTCACAGCTCTCCTCAGTTTCCCAGTATGGGTGCAGCATTGATGGCAAGCAACAGCAAGTAGGGGGTTTAACTCTGGACCCAGGTCTGCATGTGAATGGCAGGAAGGTGCAGAGGGGATATTTACAGATCATCAGCACCAAGTTACAATATATAAGATCAGGTAGACAGCAGAGAAGAGCCATTGGTTTAGTAGTGTATGTGAAGACTGATATAAAATTGGTACTTGTTTGCTTAACTATAAAATTGACACATTTTATAAACTATAACTTCAGGAAGCATAATGCAAAATGACAAATGTCAGACCACTTAAATTGGTCATTGTCTTACTTTAATTTACAGAAATAGTATTTTTTTATTATGGAGTGATGAAATGGACTTCCTCTCACTTTTCAACTTTAGAAATCATTATCTTCTGAAAGGATAATATAGAAATAATCTGAGGTCCTGGATGTGTTTTCACCATAGCACAAAATAACGAGAAATGGTTTGTGAATTACTTTATGTAATTCAGATTATAAAGTTATGTTTCCCCTGAAATCTGTGATTGAATCTGTATTTCCTCAGACATTGTAAGTATATTCTAAAGGGGTAACTCTTAAAAACATAATACATTTACTAATTACTAATCACTGACAATATTTATGTAGATCTAAAAAATTCACACTTTTTAATATTGTTGTTGTAATTTTTGATGTTGCTAAAGGTTTTTAAGGAGTATTAATGTGAAACACACGTCTCTTTCTTTTTTAACTTTAGGAATACAAAGTGCAGCATATCTATTTTAATTTTAATCTTAATTCTAGATTCAGGAGGTACATGTGCAGTTTTGTTACAAGGGCATATTGCGTGATGCTGAGGTTTGGGCTTCTTTCCATCACCCAGATGGTGAACATAGAACCTAATAGATAAGTTTCCAGTCCTTGCCCCCTTTTTCCCTCCCACTTCTGGTAGTCCCCAGTGTCTATTGTTCCCATCTTTGTGTCTATGTGTACCCTATATTTAGCTCCCACTTGTAAATGAGAACATGTGGTATTTCATTTTCTGTTCGTTTGTTAATTCACTTAGGATAATGGGCTACAGCTGCATCCATGTTGCTACAAAGGACCTGATTTCATTCTTTTTTATGGCTGCATGGTATTCCATGGTGTAGGTGTACCACATTTTCTCTACCCAATATACCATTGATTGGTATTTAGGTTGATTCCATGTCTTTGCTACTGTGAATAGTTCTGTGATAATATATGAATGCAGGTTTCTTGTTGGTAGAATGATTTCTTTTCCTTTGGGTATATACTCAGTAATGAGATTGCTGGGTCGACTGGAGTTCAATTTTTAATTCTTGAGGAATCTCCAAATTGCTTTCCACAGTGGTTGAACTAATTTGTATTCTCACTAACAGTGTGTAAGCATTCCCTTCAACATAGCCTTGCCAACAGCTATTATTATTGTCTTGTTAATAATAGCCATTCTGACTGGTATGAGATGGTATCTCATTGTGGTTTGGATTTGCATTTCTCTGATGATGAGTGATGTTGAGCACTTTTTCATATGTTTGTTGGATAGTTGTTTGACTTCTTTTGAGAAGTGTATGTTCATGCCCTTTGCCCACTTTTTAATGGGGTTATTTTTCTCTTGTTGATTTGTTTAGGTTTACTATAGACTCCGGATATTAGTCCTTTGTTGGATGCATAGTTTGCAAATATTTTGTCCCATTCTGTAGATTTTCTGTTTAGTCTGTTGATAGTTTCTTTTGCTGTGCAGAAGCTCTTTAGTTTAATTAGACCCCAGTTGTCAATTTTTGTTTTTGATGCAATTGCTTTTTAGGAATTCGTCATAAATTCTTCCTCACAGCCAATGTCCAGAATGATATTTCTTGGATTTTCTTCCAGGATTTTTATAGTTTGAGGTCCTGCATTTACACTGTTAATACATCTTGAGTAAATTTTTGTATCTGGGTGAGAGATAAGGGTCCAGTTTCATTTTTCTGCATATGATTAGCCAGTTTTCTCAGCACCATTGATTGAATTGGGAGTTGTTTCCCCATTGTTTATTTTTGTCAACTGTGTTAAAGATCAGTTGGTTGCAGGTGTATGGGTTTATTTCTGAGTTCTCTATTCTGTTCAATGGTTCTATGTTTCTGCTTTTGTTACCAGTACCATGTTGTTTTTATTAGTATCGCCTTTTAGTATAGTTTGAAATCGGATAATACAATACCTTCAGCTTTATTCTTTTTGCTTAGGATTGCTTTGGCTATTCAGGCTCTTTTTTGGTTCCATATGAAGTTTAGTTTTTTCTGATTCTGTGAAAAATGATGTGGTAGTTTAACAGAAATAGCATTGAACCTGCAGATTGCTTTGGGCAGTATGGACATTTTAATGATATTGATTTTTCTAATCCATGAGCATGAAGCTTTTCCACTTCTTTGTGTCACTATGATTTCTTTCAGCAGTGTTTTGCAGTTCTCCTTATAGAGATCCTTCACCTCTTTGGTTAGATGTATTCCTATGTATTTTATTTTTTGTTGCCATTATAAATGGGGTTACTTTCTTGATTTGCCTCTCTGTTTGAAAGTTTTTGGTGAATAGAAATGACGCTGATTGTTGTACATTGATTTTATATCCCGAGACTTCACTGAAGTTGTTCATCAGTTCTGGGAGCCTCTTGGCAGAATCTTTAGGGTTTTCTAGGTATAAAATCACACATCAATAAAGAGGGATAATTTGACTTCCTCTTTTCTAATTTGGATCTTTTTTACTTCTTCCCTTTTTCTGATTCCTCTGGCTAGGACTTCTAATACTATATTGAATAGGAGTGGTGAGAGTGGACATCCTTGTCTTGCTCCGGTTTCTGAAAGGAATGCTTCAAGCATTTGACCATTCAGTATGATGCTGGCTGTGGGTTTGTCACAGATGGCTCTTATTATTTTGAAGTATGTTCCTTCAATGTCTAGTTTGTGTGAGGGTTTTTATCATGAAGATTTGTTTGGATTTTATCAAAAGCCTTTTTTGGCATGTATTGAGATGATCATTTGGTTTTTGTTTTTAATTCTCTTAATGTAGTGAATCACATTTATTGATTTGTGTAGGCTGAACGAACTTTGCATCCCAAGAGTAAAGACTACTTGAGCATGGTGAATTAACTTTTATGTGCTCCTGACTTTGGTTTGCTAGTATTTTGTTGAGGATATTTTTGTCTATGTTTCTCAGGGATATTGCCCTGTTGTTATCATGTGTCTTTGCCAGATTTTTGTATCAGGATGATACTGCTTTCATAGAATGAGGTAGGGAGGAATCTCTCCTTGTCGATTTTTTAGAATAGTTTCAGCAGGATTGATACCAGCTCTTCCTTTGTATGTCTAGTAGAATTTGGTTATGAATGCATCTGGCCGTGGGCATCGTTTTGGTTATTGGTAGGTTTTTAAATTACTGATTCAATTTCCTTATTTGTTATTGGTCCATTTAGAGTTTCTGTTTCTTTATGGTTCAATCTTGGGAGGTTGTATGTTTCTAGGAATTTATCCATTTCCTCTAGATTTTCTAGTTTGTGCACACAGAGATGTTCGTAAAAGCCTCTGAAGATCTTCTATATTTCTGTGGGATCTACTGTAATGTCACCTTTGTCTTCTTCACTGTGCTTATTTGGATCATCTCTCTTTTTTTTTTGTTAATCTATCTAGTGGTTCAGCAATCTTGTTTATTCTTTCAAGGAAGCAACTTTTTGTTTCACTGATCCTTTGTATGTTTTGGGGGGGTCTCAATTCATTCAGCATGGCTCTGATTTTAGTTATTTCTTTTCTTCTGATAGCTTTGGGATTAGTTTGTTTTTGTTTTTCTAGTTCCTTTAGGTGGATGTTAGATTGTTTATTCGAGATCTTTCTATCTTCTTGATGTAGGAATTTAGTGCTGAACTTTTGTTTTAACATTGCTTTTGCTGCATTCCATAGATTTTGGTATGTTGTGTCTCAGTTTGTATGTTTCTAAGAGTTTTTATTTCTTCCTAAATTTTATTATTCATCCAAACATCTTTCTGGAGCAAATAGTTTAATTTTCATGTATTTGTGTGGTTTTGGTAGTTCCTCTTGGTATTGATTTCTGTTTTTATTCCAGAAAGTGCAATATTTCTTAGTTGAATCACACTTCGGCTAGCTTACAAGGCAACTAATCAATGAGGTAGGATTAGAAATGTGTTTGCTCAAAAGGGAGATTATATTACAAACCTAACATTTGAACGCTTCATCATAAACCTCATCTCATCACGTGATAAAACATTTGAAAGTGTAGTCACTGAAAAAATTCTAGAATACATCATAATACATAAAAGTACATGTTAAAAATTAATGTTTATGATAAAAATAATTTTTGATGGATTATACATCTAAACATGAATTTAAAGCTTTAAAATCTCTAGATGAAAAGGGAAGAAAATGTCTTTGCAACTGTGAAGTATGCAATGATTTCTTCGCAAGAACACAAAAGCACTAGATTTAAAATTTAAATAAGATTATTAATTGGTCTCTATCAAAATTAAAAATCTCAGCTCATCAGAAACATCATTAAGAAAATGAAAAGACTATGCACAGATGGAAGAAATTTATTCATATGGTAGAGAGGACATGTATTCAAAAATAAAGCCTCCTACAAAGCAATAAAGACAAACAACCTAGTAAAAAATGGGCAAAAAGCGTGAATAGACAATTCATAAAATATGGGAATGGGCAATAAGCACATGAAAAGATGCTCACCATTATCAGGATATATGAGGGAACTTCTTGGTGTGATGAAAATACTCTATATCTTGATTGGAATGGTGGTTACACAGGTATATATATATTTATCAAAACTCATCCAACTATACATGTAAGTTCTGTGCATTTCACTGTATATAAATTTCAACTCAATAAAAAGTAATGACATTTCTAAACAACAAAAACTATTGATATGCATTATTTCAACTTTTCCCAAGTATATCTATTAAACTATGAAAAAGGTTGAAAACACAATTGGTATATTCTTGAGCTCAGGTTTTATTGAAATAGGAGGTGTCTAAAATACCCTCAGGAGGGACTGGAAGAAGACTGTATTAGTTCGTTTTCATGCTGCTGATAAAGACATACCCGAAACTGGGACCAAAAAGAGGTTTAATTGGACTTACAGTTCCACATGTCTGGGGAGGCCTCAGAATCATGGCGGGAGGCGAAGGCACTTCTTACATGGTGGCAGCAAGAGAAAAATGAGGAAGAAGCAAAAGTGGAACCCCCTGATAAAACCGTCAGATCTCATGAGACTTATTCACTATCATGAGAATAGCATGGGAAAGATCAGCTCCCATGATTCAGTTACCTCTACCTGGGTCCCTTCCACAACATGTGGGAATTCTTGGAGATATAATTCAATTTGAGATCTGGTGGGGACACAACAAAACCATATCAAAGACTAACAGCCGTTAAGCGTCTATGCACCAAGCACTGTGGTAGAAATTTTACAAACATTGTTATATGTAGTATCTACAACAACCTAGTGGAGTTTGTTTAATTATCCTCCCTCTGTAGATAAGAAATCTGAGTTATGGAGATGAAGTAAATTGCTAAAGGCTACACAGTGAAAAAGAGGGAGAAGCAGAATTCAACCTCAGATTGGCCTGCTTCAGAATCTCTCTTCTTTCTACTATCATGCCCCAACTCATCAATATTTGCAGAAAGTCTGTGTCCCAGAGGAAACTGGTTTATGTAGGAAAAAAGTATATGTATACATATATGCATGTGTGTGTATGTGTGTGTGTATACACACACACACACATACATATGTGGATTTACTTCTGCCTCTGCCACCCCTGAAACAGCATGACTAATCCTCCTCTTCCTTTTTCTCCTCAGTCTACTCAGTGTGAAGAAGATGAAGACCTTTATGATGATTCACTTCTGCTTAAGGCATAGTAAATATATTTTCTCTCCCTTATGATTTTCTTAACAATATTTGCTTTTCTCTAGCTTACTTTATTGTAAGAATACAAGATACAATACATATAATGTACAAAAATATTTGTTAATTGATTATTTATGTTATTGGTAGACCTTCTGTTCAACAGTAAGATATTAGTAGTTAAATTTTGGGGGAGTCAAAGTTGTATGTGGATTTTCGGTTGCTCAGGGGCTGATATTTCACATTGTTAACCTTCACATTGTTCAAGGGTGAACTATATGTGTGTGAGTGTGTGTGTGTGCGTGTGTGTGTGTGTATACTCTTACAGGGCTTTCTTTTCTTTCTTCTTGATCACAGTGGGAGGAAATTAAAGATATATCCATCTGTTTTTAATGCACAAATTTGAAGCCAGGTTTAAAAAGTCTGGGAAAGATTAAGACAAGAAAATTTGAAACAGCATTATTACTCAAAGGCATACTTCACATATGTGTCAATATGTTCTGTTAGTTGTCTCCCTTCTAATTTTCTAGGGCAGGCTCACTTTGCCCAATATGTTCTTTAAATGTTTTGTTGGTGCTCTTCAAAGCTCTATTTTCTCTGTGTGCTTTTAATTCTGGCTGAGGCCAGTCTCCAGTCGCTGTTGAGCTCCATGATGCTTCAGAAACCTCAAGCTCAATATGTTTGAAACTGAACTCATAGAGTTTTCCTAAAATGTGCACATTTCTTTGTATTTTCTACTAAGAGAATGACACTATTGTTTCATCCTTGGCTGTGGATCAGTTGGTTTCCGGGCTCTATGATTTTACTTTGTTAAGTAGTGTTCATTTTATACTTTCCTCCTGCTCTTCTCCCTTGCTACAGTCTTATTGAAAGCCGTCACCATGCCTTTCCTAGACTCCCCATCAGAGTCAACAACAGTGCCTTCCCTACTGTACATCAAAGGTTTCTGCACTGAGGCAGTCGCAAGGTCCTCCTTCTTGCCCGCTTTGTCTCACTTTGCACCTTGGACACCACACTTACAATAATTTCTGCTACTGCACTACCTGCTCAGGCCCCATTTCCTGTGCTGGCTCTCATTCTTCTGCCTGACTTCTAATGTTAGGTTCATATGCCCTGGTCTCAGCCTTCTGTGTTCTTTGCTGGTCTCTATGTACTATACCATCAGGTAATCCCATTTAGACTTTCAGTTTTAAATATGATATTACATTGGTAATTTCCAGGACTTATATCTATGAATAATGAAGTAATATCTGTGAATAATAAATGCAGGTCTTGCATGTCCATCTACAGCTCTGGCCTCTGTACTGAGCCTCAGGTGACTGTTTCATCTCCATTTGATTGTTTAATAAGGCATTTCAGATTTGACTGTCCAAAGTAAAACCCTTGGTCTAGATCCCATGGCATACAAGAAAGACACTAGATGCAATTTGTTGTCAGTCTCTCCTTTATCAGTTGCCTAGGTGGAAAATCTAGTAGCCACTCTTGTTTTTTAAACATACTTTCTTCCCAATGCTAAAAATGGTATTTTGTCAGTTCTGTAGCCAAGTTACAAAATTTGATCCCTACCACTACATTTGTTCAATCTTTTGTTATCGCTCTCATGGAGAACTGCAATAACTTCCTAATTCTACTTGCTTGCACTTTTGATAACTTCAGAGTCCTTATTCCACAGAACAGCTAGAAACATCTTTTAACCATGAAAACCAGATTGTCATGATTCTGTTGAAAACTCATGCATAGCTTCCCCTCATGCTCAAAATAAAACCCAATCCGTATCCCTACTGCCTCTACAAGTAGGAGTTGTTCTCTACTCACCTCTCTGAGCACATTTTCTATCAGCCTCCTCCCTCTCCCTGTCTCACTTGCTCAGCTGAATTAATGGCATTTTCTTCTGTTTCCAAGCATTTAGAGCATCCTTCCTTGCTGTTCTTGTTGTTTGGAACTTTCCTCACATTGATATTATGTTTGAATTTGGTCCTTCTTACAGGCTCTGCCCAAATGGGCCCTCCTCAGAGATGCTGTTTCTTAGGACTCTATCTAAAGTAGCAGTCTTCCAACACTCTTTCTTCTTGGTTTATTTTATTTGTAGCATATTTCTTTACTGGAAGTTATAATATAATTTGTTAGTTTACTTGAGTTCAATTAGATAAAAAACTTTGTCTTGTTAACCTTCTGTATTCACATCATAATAAGCCCTGGTGTGTAGTATACACACACAAAAAGTCTTTGAATGAATCAATGGATTGATGAGTTACTACTATCTGTGCAGTGAGCCTGCCAGATATCCAACGGGCATTGAGAATTTACAGAGTGTATTGGCTTTCACCCTGCTGATAGAGCAATATCCATAAAAACTAATATCTGTAAATGATAAACACCAGATATATATTCAAAAACGCACTAATCATTTCAATCCCTAACTTTCCATTTTGTGATAGATAGAAATATGACAATCAGTTATCCTTTGGTATTTTTTAAGTCCACAAAATTCTTGGAAATAAAAATAGCAGTAGTGTGTGCCATACAGTTACCACTCATATAAATAGCTGTTACTTTGAACCATACCTTGCAAAATTTTTCACCTTAGTGTGTCATTTGATGATGCACAGATACCCCATTTCTAGATTAGAAAATAAACTCCCCAGTTTTGTTGCTGGACTTGAAATCACTTGGTGATTATTGTTGCAAACTTGATATTCAAACTTTGTGTTCTTTCCTTAATTTTTTGAAAGCTTGTGACGTACGTGCAAGTTATGGAGCCCTTAGTATTGTACTCTAAAATGACAGGCTAAAAAAGGCTTGCCAATATATGCATTGTTTTAGCGAATGCAAATTACTGTGGCTCTTGAAACAATTACAAAGTGTTTCATTTTATGATTTCAGTTTTTGATGAAATATTTATCGACATTTTTATTAGTCTGAATGAAGGGTCGTGAATTTTGGACAATGAGCTAACCCTTTCTCTTCCTCCTGATAAACCATAAGCACTTTATCTCTTGTATGAAAAAATCAATTAATTAAATGTTAAAACAAACTATTTCAGTATATTCTCATTAGATATGAAGGAGCGAAATTTTTTATATTTACTTTTTAAATGAATTAAAGATTATATTTTGCAAAATAATATGAATGAGTTTGCGGCCTCTGTATGCATTGATAGCATAAAGCACTGCAAAAAGGGTGTGCTATTTCCATGAGCAATTCTACATAAAATCTCAGATCAAAGATATTTTAGTGATAACTTCAATGATACTTCACAAAAGGCCTACACTTACCAAAAAATGCTGCTACAAAGTCAAACTGTATTTTAATGGTCAAGGGAAGTTAGTTTTAATGAAGTTCACTGAAAGAAGCCCTTCAAGTCCCCTAATATGATTACATACACTGATGACTCAACTCCAATAGACATGTCTCCATAGGGTTTTGCTAAAAATGGCTGAACACAGTTCCTTATCTTTCACAGATGTCTAATGTACAATCAGAGATTAACTGAAAAGTAAAGGAGAACAGTAATTGGGTTAAATTGGTAACAAGTGGTATAATGCATAAAATAATTTACAGCTTCCTACATATAACATTTTGAAGAGCACTTAAATTTTAATAGCACTATTATTATAAGAAAAAATAAAGGCATAGTGGAGACAAATGCTGTTTTCCTTACCCCAGCACATTTAGACAAAATCCAGACTTGAAGGAACACCTCCTGCATTTTATTAGCCCTCATCAACAAAAGTAAGTGAAAATTATCCATTGTGGAATTAAGCACAAGGAAATTTGTCTTGGTTTATGTGAGTAGCTCAAAGCAAAGTTAGACCTATAACCTCTGATTCCCAACTTTCAATCCTAATCTCGAGGTTACATTTCTTCCCCATTCTATGAAATAAAAGTCTTACTAAAAAGATTAACAGTTTATAATTAAATGGTATAATATGCACCATATATTACAATATGCAGTTCTGGAATTTGTTGTTCCATTTCTGTGTTTAGGCATTCTGCTGCTACTGGAGGGCCCTCTGTTGGAATATGTGAGGGATGGAGACAGTGAAAGAATCCCAAGCGGGAAACTGAATCAATGCATGTGCCGTTTTGGAAACCAAAAATTAAAAGATCAGCTTGCTGGAGGTATTAATCAATCTTGCTGTGCATATTAAATGTGCATTCAAAGAAAAATGTGTTTTAATTACAGTTTAAATGCATTCTGAATGTTAATATGACAAGGATTGAAGCACTTTATTTTGCTTAGCTCAATATTTTACAGTTAGCACATTGCTTGCAATGCAGTATTTAAAAAGTTACTTCAGCTAAAAGTTTTATAATTTCATCAAGAAAGGAGGAGCCAGATAAGAAAGACAACTGGTTTCTTTATTTAATAAAGAGCCTTAAAGAAGTCTTAACCTCAAAAGTCTCCATTTTCTAGAAATTTGCTTAATTTGCTTGATGCTTGGCTGTCATTGTGCATCTCCTCAGAGTGCTGAGCGCCATCTCCACCCACTTTGATGCCGTGCTAAGGTTCTTCTTTCTGGCTGCCTGTTAATAAAATTATCTCCACCCACTGGATTATAAATATCCTAATGGCAGGGATATGTGCATCCCCACTAGTGCTTGGAATAGCATATTGCACAGTCGGAGTGGTCTGTAACTGTTGACTGAACAACTTCTGTTCTGGCTGGCTTTCTTAGAAATGGACACGTTCCCTGAGAACAGTGTCTGTGGCACCCCACTTTAGTTTGAATGGAAACAGTGCAGACAGCAGAGGCTTTATATTCTGTCTCAGCTCTTTGATTCTAACACCTGCTCTGTAATGTTAAATGCTATCCTATTTCCAGACCCACCCAGGTCCACATACATTCTGTGTGATGTGGTGTGGTGTGGTGTGGTATGGGGTTGGGTGTGGAGGGTAGCATGTAACAGCGGTAAAGCACAATACTTAAGGCCTTAAATTAAGGAGAGATAACGCTAGAGTGATCTTGGTCATGGTAGGGAATGAGGTAGCCAGGGGAGCAAGGCTTAGTCTAGAAATACTAAAACCTCAAAATGCTTATACACATTCACCAATAATTAGAAATGAGTGTGGATTCATGGAAGAACACTAAATCGTACATTTCAGTTCAGTGTTATAGATGCAAAGGTAGAAGACTGACTCATTTTGAGGCAATTCTGTTTTTGGCAAATATTTTAGCAATATTTTCTCTAGATGGCAAGCAAAACTATTGTTCTGCAAACACTTACTTTGTAATTACCTAAAATTCCATACCTCTTTGCATGTTTTTGTGATTGAGTGTATATGCGTGAATATATATAGTAATAATACTTTAGAAAATTGTCTATAATTAACATAACATTAATTGATTGTGTCTTTCTGGACTTAACTATACAGAAATTACCTTCAACTACTGATCTTGTTACATAAAACTATCTTATTATGTTATAATGTGTTTGTAATACCAGAGAGTTTTCTGTAGTTTCTGGCAACAGCTTGAGAAAATTTAGCCAAGGTAATGTTTTATTTTGTTGTCTTTTTTTTCTTTCATGTGATGAAACTTATAAAGATATTTTTCCCTCCCTGGAGTGAAGTTCAAAATCCATTTTGGGCTTTGGACCATCTGATAAAAGTTAATACTGCACTTCAACTGAAAGTTTAGCAGTGTTTATTTCCATAAGAGGGAAGAAATAGAAGGGAAATGAAAGAACACTGTAGTTGAACATTATATCTTCAATTAGGCATAGAGTGAAGAGTACAGTAAAATAAATACTACTGCTAAAACTATTCTTTTTTGTATGTGTAGGTCTCAGATTTCAAAATTTTATTTTAAATAAATAATATATAATTTAATGCTTTCAACATGTTAGGTGGATTTGGGCTCTTTGATAATTATCCCTATGTTATTAAAAATTCATCTCCTGTCTCTACCTCTGAAGCTTATTGCATCTCTATTTTTTGTTTGTTTGTTTGTTTATTTTTGAGACACAGTTTCGGTCTTGTTGCCCAGGCTGGAGTATAATGGCGCGATCTCAGCTCACCTCAACCTCCACCTCCTGGGTTTAAGTGATTCTCCTGCCTCAGCCTCCCGAGTAGCTGGGATTACAGGCATGCGGTACCACACCTGGCTAATGTTGTATTTTTAGTAGAGACAGGGTTTGTCCATGTTGGTTAGGCTGGTCTCAAACTCCTGACCTCAGGTGATCTGCCCACCTTGGCCTCCCAACGTGCTGGGATTACAGCTGTGAGCCACCGCGCCCAGCCCATCTCTGTTTTTAATTCTGACTAGGAAATTGTTTTATATAAGTTTAGTTAAAGGATCAGCAGAAAAAAATGACTGTGTGAAATTTTATATCAGAAAATATGGATATTACCTTCAAAAATTGCAATGCATCCATTCATGGGTAAATAAAAATGAATCAAAACTGATGTAATGGAAGATATTTTATAAAATGGGTAATTCATGTTCAAAAATAAACTTTTTTTCCCTTAGCATACATTTTGTGTTTGAAATCTTACTTATAACTGGTAAATTGTCTAAGTGATATTATGATGTAATTGATGAAGAAAGGTGATTTGAACAGGTGATGCTCGAGGACTGTCTCCCTCGTGGCTCAGTAAACTCCCCCTACATAGACCTCAGGGAGCCCAGCGAGAGGCAGAAACTCTCCTAGCAGTAGGGCTGGGCTGTTGGAGCTGATCCCCTTCAGTTGGCTGGCAGTGTGGACCCTGTCATGGGTGACAGGTGGGGACCCATAGTCTTTGGCAAGCTCAAGCAGGATGGCATGGGCTATACCGTGTCCCTCAAAACTCAGATGTTGATGTCTTAACCTTATAATAGGACTGGATTTGAAGATAGGGTTTTAAAGAGGTAATTACATTGAAATGAGCTTATTAGGGTGGGCCCTAATTCAATACAACTGGGGTCCTCATAAGAAGAGGGAATTTGGACACAGATACCCACAGAGAGAAGACTATGAGCCACGGAGAGAGGCTGTAGAAGAAACCAACCCTGTGGACACCTTCATCTAGGACTTCTCCTTCCAGAACTGTAGGAAATAAATGTCTCTTGTTTAAGTCACCCGCAGTTGGCCATATTTTATTACAGTGGCCTTAGCAAATGAACACACAGGGCAATTGTCCAAATGCCCACAGATGGTAACTAGAATGGTGCGATGGTGGAATAGGCTGCTCTAGTGTTTGCACCATCTCTGGAGTTTGAGAGTGTCTGGGGAAACAGCAATTAGAGGGCTGTGGGACGAGCTGACTGGTGCTGGGTGTTGCCAGTTCATTGGAGAAGATCTGCCAGAGGAGAGTGGGGAATATTGATGTAAGGAGAAAGTCAGATGGGTCCTTGGCAGCAGGTAAAGGGACTTGTGGCTAAATGGTAAAAAAGCTGAGGGGTGAGCTTAATTATGAGAAGCTCAGAGTCTGCTTAATTATGAGAAGCTCAGAGTCTGCTTCTCCAAGGGGAGGGCCCCTCCAGGAAGAAACCAGACACTGAGATTTGTGACGGGGACATTTCAGTCAATGCACTAAAATTTTTTGAATCACAAGATTGTCCCAAACCTTCTACAACTACAGAAATGGCCAACTCCTTCCTTTTAAAATCAGGGATCTTTCCTTGCTTAAAATGATGCACCGTATGTCCTTGCTGGATCTACACCTATGTTCTAACCTGACCATTGGACAAATAACCTGCATGAGTTACAACATTAGCTAACTAAGGAGTGCTGGCCTGCTAAGGTAGGAAAGGGCCTCTACCCTAAAGGAGCAGCAGGGCTCAGCTAACATGCACACGGGCAAATGCAAACAGAACTGGTTCCTTATGGAGCTGGCTCAAGGAGTGTCAGACATAAAGTTGGTTAAGGGAGAATTTTTTGATAAGGTTGATTTTTCCACCATATAGCATCTAACATCCTGGCAAGGGCACCATGTGAAACCGATATGTTGTGAGGATAATTCTTGGAAGTAACAATAGCCCATACAAAGTGAAATAGAAATTCCTGAATTACTACAGAAGGTGGTTGAAGAAAGGGTAAAAAAACAGAACCTCAGAGTAATGTGCATGCTGGAGTGGGTGTCCTACTTAAGCTGGCTGAGTTTCACAGGGAACACTGTTTTCCTAAAATGAAAAGAAGCACATTGGAGAGAGGAGCACCAGTTTCACTGAGAAAATCAGTGAGGCCATTTTCTATTTTTCAGGACTTAGGTGCTGTTATAGAGTAGGAACCCCTACTTACAACGGGAATGACAAGATCCCCCAAGAGGGGTCAGGCGGTAGTACTTAATCATCAGAAGCTGGTGAGTGCAATTGTCATGAGTGATAAGGTCAGAATAGCAGCACAGGATGCCCTGCACACAGGGAGATGACTTAGAGACATGGTGTTCCCAGGGCCAAGACCTACCAGCGGTCTCAAGAGCATTGCTTCATTTGTACAATAAAAATACAGCCAAGGATTTTGAGGGAAGCTGGATCAATAAATATTCATGATCTCTGGCCTGGTTTCTGGATCTTATTAGACACTTCTCAGACCCAGAACTTACGGAGTGAAGGAGGGCTGGGTTTCCATGAGTAGGGATCCTGTAACACCATGGGAAGTGCATCTGAAAATCATTACCCTAGTTCTTCCATGAAGGGATCTAAGGGATGTTCATGCACTGTGTAATTGAAGTACATGACATTTTGAGGACTTCTCAAACAAAAGAACTATGTTGAAATAGATTCTCAGGGGTCAGAAATGTCATCATGACATGCTTGTTAGGGCAGTATGTATAGGAGCCCTGACCCAGGTCTGGTTTACTCTTACTCTATCCACTGGTCGTAATGGCCAGTTCCCTGGTCTGCAAATGTAAAATTCACATGGGCACAATCCGTGGCTGGCAGAACAATCATTTTGGTCACTGCCCTGTGATGCAGGAGTGATGTAGTAGGCAAGGCTTGGTGCCAGCTTCCAGAACTTCTCCCTGTCCTTCCACCTGCCCCATGTCATAGCCAAGATAGTAAATGTTTTAAAAATTGCATCCTGGGAGAAATGGCTGATACTGATGCTACTTTTAAAGATATAAAGAAGGAGCTGGGCATGGTGTCTCATGCCTGTAGTCCCAGCACTTTGGGAGGCTGTGGCAGGTGGATCTCCTGAGCCCAGGATTTCGAGACCAGCCTGGGCAACATGTTAAAACCCTGTCTCTACAAAAAAATACAAAAATTAGCTAGGCATGGTGGTGTGCACCTGTAGTCCCCTACTTGTGGGGCTGAGGCAAGAAGATCACTTGAGCCCAGGAGGTGGAGGTTGCAGTGAGCAGAAATGGCACCAGTGGACTCCAGCCTAGGTGTCAGAGTGAGACCCTGAAAAAGAAAAAGTATATATAAAAAATGCATGAGTGGTGGCCGCCGTTTAATTTAACTACCAGGCCCCTACAAAAACCAGCTGGATCCAGTAGATAATGGTAGACTTCCAAAGATTCCCTGGTTGGGGGGAGGTCCGGAGAAAACCAGGTGCCACAAGCTTCTAGGTTTTCCTTCCCAGTGGTGTCACATAGGACACACTGAATTCTTCCAGTGAAGATGTGTGACATGTACAAAATGCTACCCATTAGGAAAGTGCACCTGAGCCTCAGAGCCTAAGGTTTTTATGGAGGGTCGGTCATGCAGGCATAGGGCACTTGCCTGACTTTCTTCTGTTACTGAAGCGCTAGATCTCCATAGAACACATATTGCTCTAAACTATCCAGACAATTGGTACCATGTGGCTCAACACCTCAGGAATGCAAAAAACATTCCAGAGGCTCATTCCCCGGTACAGCCAAGGGTGAGCCATATGAACAGGACTTTCTTGGAACTGCACCTTTCCCACACATGCACCCACAGCTTACAAAAGATGTGTGACCAGTGGTACAGAAAGTTCAAAGATGAAGATATGGTTCAGTCCTCTGGGTAAACCATTTGTCTCAGAAGAGGTGCTGGTCAGGAAACACAGGCTGGAGAGGGTGGGAGTCACTGTGACCTCAAGTCCTCTGCAGTGACAGGAATTAAACTTCATCCCACTTACCTTCCTTGTATAAGTTTTCCCACAAAAAGAACCGATCTGAGCCCCGGAGGAGATGCTCCTCAGGGATGAACTTACTATTCAAAGCCAGTGGATTCAAGCAATGCAAAGGCAGGATGTGGGGCCTGGCAGTGCCGCCCAGGTTCCCCTCCAGGACAAGCCCACCGAGGCCCACTCACTGCAGTCCAGCGTCTCTCACTGCTCAGCCCTGCTTTCCTTACTCTCTTTCAGCATTTTCCCAATAAAAGTCTTTAATAAAACTGTGGGCAAATTTGTCTGTCTTCCAGGGAACAGAGCCTGAGTTCCTACAGTCAGATAATCAGATGCATTCTGCATTTCATAGACGAGGATCTGAGGCATATCAAAATAAGCAGCTTCCTCATATTGAGAATGAGGATTTGTGGGGAAATGGGAGTAATATAGATTGGGGGAAAATGGTGTTTAAATTTCGATCTGACATGAAAAGCAATCAAAATTTTAAAAAAAGAATTTGATAATTCTTTGCTCTTACTGATACTATGGAATGTCTGCTAGACAATAAAGTGTGTTCATGTTCCCAAACTGTTTCATAGGCTTCCAAATTATCAGTATATTGACCGTTACACAGAGTAATTATCCAGCTCACTGGGTGTAGGATTTGCAAGCCAGAAACACAGACATGGCTTGAGCCAGTTATGTTCATTTAGATACCTTACCACAGGAAGGAGGAAGTGTGACAGTATTGAAAAACAAAACAACAACAACAACAAAAAAAACCAGTGCAGCTCAGAGAATCCTAAAGGGAGAACACACTGAGAAAAGGTCTTTGCATCAGGAAGGGGAACTCACCTCCCCGCAGTGTGTGAGTTAACACTGAGGCTGAGGTGGAAAGATCTTGTTGCTACTAGTAGATTCAACTACCGGAGACATCACTCAGCTGCTCTATGGCTTTCTAGATGGTGTCAAGGATGCCTATGGAGGAAACCTCAAGAATCCAGACCAGTGCTTGGTAATAATTGATCAAAAAGTGTTTTTATAGTAAGATTACTATTTGGCAGCCAGGCAGGAGGGATGCAGGGCAGAGGAGAGAAGACGAAATCTGAGATTAATTTGGTTTTTAGTGTTTGCATATTTGCATGATGGGCAACTGACTCATTATTCCATCCAATAGTAATACAGATATGAATCAGGAAATCATTTAACTTAATTTTCTTATGCTTTAAGGGACTCAGGAAAAAGGGCAAAAGAGAAATACTTGTAAGTTGCGTAAACAATGTAAGTTAGGGCATGTGGTGGGAATGAGGCTGCCACATTCAATGGAAGGAAATGACTGGGACTGCTTAGCAGAGCAAAAGATTTGTGTTAGGATCAGGGACAATAAAACATTCAGGTGACGTCAGCCTTTGCTCCTTGGCAGCCCAGCATCTGAATACCTATTCTATTTTGGGGGAACCTAACACTCTGTGCCACTGACGTCCGCGTTGATTTTAATGGTCAGAGTGCAAGCTAATCTCTTATAACAATAAGAACATGATACGGCCTAGAAAGAGAATTTTATTTCATTCTCTGGTACTAGCCCTGAGGTGGGAAAGCTATTCTCACAATGTGGCTTCTTCCAAGATGGTTTCAGTTAGTAACATTTTCCAGCCAGTAAGCCAAAAAGAAGTCCACACCAAGTGGCTTGGTCTCTAAGGAGATGATCTTGAAGATAAACAACACACTTCTCACAGTTCACTGGCCCAGACATATTCCCTGTTGCAAGGGAGGCTGAGAAGTTGGTTGCCTAGTTGGGTGGATGATGCCCAATAAATGTTAAAAATGAAAGAAGAGAATAGATACTGAAAGACAGCAGTTTTTGCTACAAGGATACATATTTTCTCCATATCCATGAAGCTAGAGGCAATCGCCTGGCCTGGGGTTAGCCACTAAGTTCAGCCCGCTGGGGGCTCTGTGTTGGTGGCTTCATCATAGGTGACAGCAGGACCCTCGCCATTTTCTGCCTGTGGTGTGACTTGGGCAAGTGCTTCTCTGCTTAAATGTACTTGGTTCTTGTCATTTTCTAAGCCTGGTTTTTTCCTGAGTGACTCCCAGAAGTGCAATAGCTCTCAGGACAGAGTTTACAATATCAAGTAATATGGGTTGAAAAATAGGATTTATTGGGAAAGCATATGAGCCAGGGGTCAGTAACAGAGGGCACTCTGAGCCCCAGTCTCTCATCCCCCAAGAAGAAGGAGGGCAATAATTTTCTGGAGAACATACTGTAATATTATATTGTTTTGTGCTGCCTTCTTCTAGATAAGAACAACTTTCTCAGCGGATCACTAAACAGCCAGGGTGTAAGGAGGCAGATTTGGGGTGCCCACTGGATTTAGGATGCTACTTTTTAGAGGCTGTCTAGAAGATCCAGCAGCCCGGCCCTTGAGATGTGTGGCTGTGGCAACTTTAGCTCCAGTGCCATGGGAAGCGGTTTGGGTGCACCTCCTCCCGTGTCCTGGCTCCGGCAATTCATGTACCTGATGACCCCGTATAAGCTCCCAGGATCTTTTCTGGAGAATCCTGATCGTGAGAGCACACTACTCTCTGCTTCCTAATGATTGTATGAACTGACCACCAATCTCCCACTACATTGTTTCCTGATTCTAGATGAGACTGGTTTCTGTTGTGTAAAATCATGACAATTAATGAATAGACTACAGACAATTCAGAGAAATATAAAATTTAAACAAACAATTGAATTATATGTATTGAAACTGAAATGAATTTCAAATAAAGTTTGATATTATTATTTCCTTTTTCATGTATCACTTGTGGAGGCCCAGAGATAGTCAATAACTAGTTTTTGGCAACCTTTTCCACAACAATTATGAAATGAAACAGTGTTTTAATGCAGATTGCCATGTGTTTATAGAGTACGTGCTACACATATTCATTTGCAGCATTAGTTATTAGGAGTGACTATGCTGTGCTTAATATAGCACATTTATTGGCCTGAATATCATGACACACTTAAAATTCTTGACATCTTATATGGACAATCAGATATTTTATAACCGCAGATTGGAATAAGATCTGGACACTTTAAGTCGTCCAAGACAGTCAGATATTGATCCTCTCATACTGCACACATGGCCAGTGGTCTGTGACAACACAGGGTCATGGTGAATTATCAGCAAGTTTTAGTCATTGTTCTTGCCATGGATTTCCACGCTCCAGAAAACAGCAATCTGATATCTATTTACTACTGCATCCAATGTCAATAAATTTAGAAAGGGTAATAGCATCTTACATGTGATAAACAGATCATCTCTCAGAAGGGTTGCAGTTGACTAATTAGAATTTAATCTTTCTGAATCCTTTTTCAACCATTTAAGAGGCTGATATCTCAGTAGGGCACATCTTACAACTTGTCTGAACAGGAGTGTGCAGAGGACAGCTCCATTTTCCTTGCTGGTTTTCAGCATGTCATTGGAATTAGACAGCCACTCTCTTCTTGTCATTATCAAATAAAAATGTTACCAGCCTCAACTCTAGGACAAAAGACTCGCTGAGCATGTGATTGTGATTAATTTTAGTACTTGGATATTTAAAAAAAAACTTGAATCAGCAATCAGGTAAAAATTACTCTAATTATGTCAGTTATAGCATTTAAATCTAAGCTCTGTTGTGACATTTTAATTATTACCCAAGGATGTAATCCTTATTACCAGGCAAAGAAGGGATGCATTGGTTTTATTACATTTTTAGAACCTAAACTACCATATCTGTCAGGTTTTGTGCTGGGCATTGCTGAAGCTGAAATGAATAGAGGTACCTCCATCTTTGACCTGCTCACAATTTAATATGTGAGAGAAGTAAATAACTTAACAAAATGTGAGTAGTGTTATGATTCAAAGACACAAAAACTAGGGTCAGGTGAGAGTGGTACCTGAACACCGTGATGCCACTAGCCAGGAGAGGTGGGATGGCCTAGTGGGTGGGAGAGTACAGAGGACAGAGAGAACACTCGAAATGAGCCTGCAAACTGAGAGCCAAAACTTATGAAGAAATCTCCTGCTAAGAAAGCCAGCCAACAGAGTCACAACTGTGACAGAATGCACATGGAATGATGCTAATGATAGAGGGTTTCAACCAAGACTTCACAGTAACCATGTTAAAGATGGTCAGAGAAACAAATGAAAGAATTATGAAAAACAGGACAGAAATAAAGCAACAAAATTTAAATAGGTAAATACATATACATATGTATGTGTTTGTGTGTGTGTATATATACACACAAGCTAAATTTTAGGTGGGACATAGTTAAAAAGAGAAGTAGTAAATTGGAAGAAACACTGTGGTACTCACTCAAAATGCAGTACAGACAATAAAGGATGAATTAACTAAATTTACATTTATATTAAGGTTTTAAAAGTATACACATGCATATATGTGGCTGAGACATAAAAATTATGTAGGAAGATCTCAACCTCTAAAGTTCAAATTGTGAGTAATTCCAATACATATTAGTGGGCTAAACTCAAATATTTCAAAAAACAGATATCATTAGGAAAAAATACAGTTAAAGGATACTTATAAGTGATTGTTGAAACAAAGAGAACAGCAAGTTGAAAATTAAGGGATACAAAAAGATATACTTTATGATTACTCAGAGAAAAAGCTGGTACTACAATATTAATATTAGACTAATTAAACAAACAGCACAAAGGTAAAACGTTAGTAATGATGAAAGACAAAGGCAGATATCCACTCAGACAATATTATAATCGTGATTATTGTGTGCCCCATCCCAAAACTTCAAAATTCATGAAACAAACATCGATATAATTAGATGATGTACTCATACAGGAAACTGATAGATCAAGCAGTAACACTTTGGTAAGTATAAGAATTATTTACTTAAAACTTTAAGTAATGCAATCTAGCAGACACATGTAAAATAATGGCAGTATACAGCAAATAAATAATGTTTATTATTCTCAAGTGCATAGAAAGCCACTTCCATAGACTACTTCAAAAATGAGTAAAAATCAGAAATTATCTCATGACAAGGCAGAAGATTTAGAAATCATCAATTAAAAGATAGCACTTAGTCAGAAAATAATAGCTGCTGGCGAGGTTGCCGAGAAAAAGGAACGCTTACACGCTATTGGTGGGAGTGTAAATTAGTTCAATCATTGTGGAAAACAGTGTGACAATTCCTTAAAGACCTAAAAACAGAATGATCATTTGACTCAGCAACCCCATTACTGGATATATGCCCAAAGGAATATAAATTGTATCATAAAGACGCCTGCAATCCTAGCACTTTGGGAGGCCGAGGCGAGCAGATCACAAGGTCAGGAGATGGAGACCATCCTGGCTAACACGGTGAAACCCCATCTCTACTAAAAATACAAAAATTAGCCAGGGGTGGTAGCGCGTGCCTGTAGTCCCAGCTACTCGGGAGGCTGAGGCAGGAGAATGGCGTGAACCTGGGAGGCGGAGCTTGCAGTGAGCCCAGATCGCGCCACTGCACTCCAGGCTGGGCAACAGAGTGAGGCTCCATCTCAGGAAAAAAAAAAAAAAAAAAAAGGAAAAAAAAAGGGCAAAGCAATCTATCTGAGATATGTTACTAAAATCAGACTAAAACTTAGCTTTTGTATCAGTAAATGGTATTGATACAATGTCATAAATATCCTCTTATTACCCATGATTTCCATTTGTCTCTTGTCATTCCTGCTAGAATTTCTAACTCACTGTCCATCTGTCCATCAAGTTCCACTGACTCTGTCCCACTTCCAGGAAGACTTCAATGTCCCCTGGAGTGCTTTCTTGCTCCGCTTTGACCGTGGGACTCTGCCTTGCCTCACTGAAACTGTGGGCAGGTATGTTCAGTCTCCCCAGCCAGATAGCAGACTGCTTGTGCATCCCGCACGTGCCCAGCGTGGTGCTGCAGGTGGAGTGTGTGATTGTATCTAAGGCTGAGGAGACACTTGTGTATCGCCTCCCTCTCTGTAGTCACCAGCAGTTGTGATATTAAAGAGACTGAGTCCAAAAGAGCATTGGGCCAAGTCCTTCCCTGCTGACTGCAGGCGAACTTGGCAGGCTGCTGTGTTCTGAGGACCTTTGGCCGGCTGGCGGGCAGACGTGCAGAGAGTCCTTGTTTGCCGCCTCTGACTGGCTGTGTGCCCACCTCACTCCGAGTCACCCACAGCTCAGGTTCCAGCCAGCCTGGGGCTTCTAAATATAAGGTGTGCTCAGGGGCCCCCCATCACGGACCTACCTCTGGCCCTGCGTGGGTGGTGCAGCCTCTCTTCAATCACTAAGAACTGGTTCTTTCAAAGCATGTATTTTCTGAAGAAACTTTAGAACGACGTTTATTTTAAAAGAACGAATTGGAGAAAACAAATAGGTGAGTGACTACCTCATGGCTGAGTTAACACTTCTCTGACCTTTAGGTCTGTTTTAGACGGAGTAAGTTCTGTGCATTGTGTATAGTTGGATGTATAGTTTTTCTTTCTTTTTCACCTAAATGTACTACTTAATTGCATCTTTTTATTGCAGTATATCTGGTTGAACTTTTGTGTAAACATTTAAATTCCTTTTATCATATATTTACTACATGGTAAATGATAATACTTTGTAACAGTCACGTGGAAAAAAGAAAAGGAAACTCCCTGTTATTCATATCAATGTCTCTTTTCTCTATCTCTGTTTCAGATTGATGCTCACAGCTTCTTGAGTGCTTTCGCACGGGTAAAGCCATGGCATCCGTACCTTCCATTGGTTGCCTTCTAGCCAGAAATCAGTATTATCGAAGTAAGTTGCATCATCATAGAGACATCCCTAGATAATATGATTTGAGGTGATGTTTGTGGGATATTGTTAACACAGGTATCATGTTACCTTCAGAACTTAGGGGAGAAAACTAACTATTGGTGACAATGAAGAAAGCAGGAGGCCTCAGGGACTTCTCTGATTCAGTGCTGACAGGCACTTCTTTGTTCTAGCTATGCTGTATCGATGAAGCCATTGACACTTAAAAATCAGTGAACATCGGCTTATGTTTCATTATTACATTTTAATTTTATGTACCTTGCATTCTGTAAGATTCACTAAAAACTGATGATTTTACATAAATAAAGTATTATTCAGCTCCTTAGAAAAGAAAAGATAGCATGACTTTGCTTCAAAAATTTTCTAATTTCCATCTTCTGCTATGGATAATAGGCTAACTTCTATCTGGCCAGTTTTATTTTTATTAATCTATCCATCTGTTCATATTCATAGCCAAATAGAAAATTGTAGCTTCTTAGAGAAGATTGAGAAATTTCATAAAATAAAATAAGCATTTCAGAACCAAATTAGTAGTTATTAAAAGTATCTATGGCAACAACACATAGAAAACTCTTCTTTCAAGGGTTGTTTGTAGTATAAGTGTTAGAGACAACTACTGATTTATTCATTTTACAAAAGTTTATGCTCATTTACTTGGTGTTATTTATCCACAGGAGTTGCTTTTATATTCTGATCTTATAAGAGACATAGGTTTTAAATACAAGCCTAATAAGACAAAATGTTTGTTCTTTCAAAATAATTCCTTAATTTCTAGATTTGATGACTTCTGTAGAACTTTAAATATATACATATGTAATATTTCTAATGTAGTACAACAATATTTATTCTTGGTCTTGTTCTTTCTTAGTTTTTGAAACTGAAAACATTTATAATACATTTTAAATTCAACATTCATATCCAAGGAGAGGGTGAGTTTCCTGCCTTGGAAATGAGTATATCTTATCAGTAGAACATAGTATTTTTTAATATAGCAGCTTTCTATTGATTGATAATTTGATCAATTTTTCAATTCATGAATTCACAAGCCAGGAATAAATGATTTCAAACCATGCTACTTGACAGTTTGTATATAATTGATGAGAATTTGCTTGTCTGGTTGCCAGTTATTTATTTGTTTAATATCATTTGTTTCCTACAGAGTCCAGTGTTTCTTCAGTTAGTTCTTTAACTGGCTCTGATTCTGTTAACTTCATAGATGATGACAAACCACAGCAAGGTACTTAGTTATTTCTTTCAGTGTCATCCTTATTATTTCTTTTTATTTTTAATCTCAAATTTGTTTGATAAGGAGTAACATGAATTTTATTTGATAGGGTTGCCTGAAGTGGCAGAATCCACCTGGTGGTTTAAATCCTTTTTCCATTCTGAACCTGTGCTTTCAAATGTGAGAATAAAAGATCTGTCTGCTACTGGGTGAGTTTTAGCCTTCTCTGGTAAGGGCAGTTCTTACTTAGTGAATGAAATAATGCATGTGGTATGTGTTATGCTACTCACTTAGGGTACACAGTTGTCTCTTGAGAGCAGTGAGCCTTGCCTATGAAGCGCACCTGAGGGATGAGGGTGGCACTAACACAGCTGCCTCCTTGCAGGTCGCTGTCAGGAAGATCATAGCACCCTTTCCAGTTCAATCACTCAAGAGTGGCGGAGAAGTCATATGCCAAATTGTGTCATTGTTTGGCGGGGGATGGACTGAGAATCAGAGGAAAGGGTCTAAATTTGTTTTGCTCATACCTTCAGGAAAAGAATAACCATTGTCTAGTTGTTGTCTTAGATAACCTTAGGATAACACTGCTGATTTTGATTAGCTTCTGTGTGGTGCAAATTACTAGACAGGTTGAATTGGGAGTTTGTGTGCAGTTGTTTTCAGACATTTTGAACTCAAACACACTGACTAGCACAGTTGTTATTTAATATATTTAAACTACTTATTTTGGATTTTAGACATTTGAATACCTAGTAACTAAATGGAATAGAAAGAATCTATGATAAAGGGATTCATAGATGCCAATGTTGACATATAGTGATTTTGATGAATTTTCCATCTAAGACAAATTTAGAATCATTATTTAAAATTAGAATCATTATTTAAAATATTTTAAAAAGCCAATGCAAGCTAATTGTTGGAAAGATGTTTTCTTGACACTCTCTATCAAGTTTATTCATTTGAATTATCTGGAGAGTGTTTCATTTATTTATCCCCTCCTCTCTGACTACTATAAAGTCAACCCAGATTACAGATGAGCACTTTGTAGCTGATCATCTTTGCACTGCCATTTGATGAACATGTTGGTAACAGTTGCCTGCCTTATGTAGCATGAACAGTTGATTCTGACAATCAAGATCCTCTACCTGCTGCAGTGGTCCATATATGAACGACTCCCCTTCAGCGCCCCAGCTATTCCAGGACTCTTCTCCATTGTAAGAAGACAAAAATGTGTCTGAGATCTAATTTATGAGACAAGATCACAGCAGCCACTGATATAACAAAAGTTTAGGCATTTTTCTCAACACAAAGACTATTGCTGCAAGTGGTACTTGCTACCTGGTGCATCTTTGAAAAGTGTGCCTTTAGAAACAAGACATCCTTTTAAAGTAATTTGTCTGCAAATGTTGTGATTTACATAAAGTAGCTCTTTCATTACTTATATCATTTTTATTAAAAAAACTTAAGTTAGACTCTTTTTATGTCTGTTGAGTGATTTATTTATTATGCCTTAAAACTGATGTGTCAATGTTTCACATAATAGTTTAAGGGGCATTGAATTCGGAATTTTAGAAAAGAATTGTAAAAATTCAATTTTTTTAAAATAATGAAGGTTGGAAATAGCATATGTATTGTTAAGTACATTACCTGCTAAATAGATTACCATAGAGCTAATCAATTGGTCATTGTACAGACTTTAAAATTCTTAACTTTAAATAATATTTAATAACATGGAAAATTATATTATGGCATTAAAAATTAGCATAATACACCATATATGGTACAATCGTAGTTGTATTAAAAAGTTACATATGCATAAAGATAGACTGGAAGGAACTATACCGAAATGCTGACAGGGCTATTTCTGGAGATGGGATTATGGGCGTTTTTCATTCTCTTTTTAATATATTTTTCTGTATCTGCAAATTTTTCCAATATGACAAGTATTGTGTATAATTAAAAAATAATAAATGTTAATATAAAAAGGCACTGAAATTTTCTGCATAAGTATATTCCCTACATTGAGTAGAACAGCTCTCTCTTCTTTGAATATTGGGTAGATAATACTTAATAAGTTTTAATCGATAAGTTTCTGTATATTGCTTGCAAGTAGTTTTCAGTGTAAGATGTAAGGCTTAGATATCAGGGATGCTCACTCACTTAGAGGTAGACATCACTACAGTCATGGGGCCAATGCTGACTTAAAAATCCAGTGGAGCACACATAACCCTTAGTAGGATGGTCTTCCTACCCAACTACATAACCATGACAGAGCATCCAGGCTGGCCACTGGCAGTGACAGACATTGCAGACAGATCATTTACCTGTTCCGAATGGGAAAGGCATTTCTTCAAGCTTGCGTCCCCTTATCACGTAGCTGTTAATGAAAGGACTCAAACATCCCTTTGATCCACATCACTGTCTACATGTGATGGTTTTCCTGGTGGCTGCCAGCATGAACACATTTTCTCTATTTCTAGAAGTGGATTAAATTTTAGGAGTGTATATATATTTACTTGATTTTGGTCCAAATTAAATCATAGTAATTAAAAATGGAGTTTTTTAAGTGAGAGAAAAATATTATGAAACAAAATGGTAAACTGTGGAAAGGTTCTGTTTCTACTTTAATATCATCAGCAAATTCTTTTTTTCTTAACTACTTGATATATGTATGAACAGATTGCTTGTTTAGGTTACTTGATGAATTTTGCAAAATAGGTTAGCAAGTTGGCATTTATTTTGTTTACTCAGAAAAATACCATTTGTTAAATTACGTTATTTGGGAGGGCTTATGTATTTGTAAAAATTACAGCTTTTATATTAGTTTAGACTAGTGTTGCTCTTTCTGAAAGTTATTCCTATTTAAAGTAATGGAATTTTACATAAAATTTTAAGTCAAACAAAACTATGAACATATATAGTAATTAAATATTTTAGAGTGGTTACACACACATATGTGAAGATAGATAGATGAAATAGATAGGTAGATAAATATGTTAAAAAAATAGAAGAAATCTTTCCAGAAAGTAACATTAAATTGAACTCACAAAATGATTTAAAAATGGAAAGAATTTCTGCATACTATCCCAGAGTTTCTACAAAATTAAAATAATAGAAATAAATAAAAGGAACAAAATATCTTCTGGTTAATTCTAGATAATCTAGAATTCTCAATGTATCAGAAGACATTTTTGCACTGCCTTTAAAAAGTATGTCACAAATAGATCTCAGCATAATTGTGCTTTATTTTAGATAAAATATCTCCTGTCTGGCTCTGTTGCTTGTTGGGTAGACAATCAATAGTGAAGGCCAAGTGTGTTGGGGAGGTGACATCAATCCAGATGACTTGCAATGTGCTGTGAGCATTCTAATCTGATATTATGAAATGTTATTTGACTGGACTTGGATGTCTGTATTAAATGCAGTAAGATTTTGATAATTTAGGCTCAGGTTCTATAAACTGTGTGTTGGTATTCTGCTATGTTTTTTTGATATATGGTTTTGATCTCAGGTTTCAAGTTACTGATTTTATATTCTTTACAGATAAAACCACCAACAGCCCATCCCTCAATTCTCACTACCGTAAAAGTTCTTGAGTTGGTGTTTAGGCCTTCTTGGTGCTTCACACAATATGTAGAATTTAAAGTTGTAGAAAACAAAACTGCAGGCTTCCATTTAGCTATTAAAGAAGGATGATAAACAAAATTATTTTAAAGAGTGAAAGTAATTGGCCAGGTTGAATTGAATAGGGCTAAAACTCTAACTCACAGAAATTCAAGAAGTGTAGCAAGTCATAATTTATTCAAGCTCCCTATAAAATCTTCTAACCTAACATGTCAAAGCGAAGTTCATGATCTCTATACCCCACCATATCTCCTTGTAGTATCTTTGCTTTCAGATAATGATGGCAGTATTAATCAACTCAAGTAGCAAGTTGTCCTGTTTTCTTTCGTATCCAACCTAACATCAAGTCCTTTCAATTTTATGTCTTTAATGTTTCTGGGGTCTACCTACTTACTTTCTTTCCCAAGTGCACTACCTGAATTCAAATGTCCATCGTTTGTCCCTGGGGTACTGCCATGACCTCCTAAGTGGTCCACTTACACTATTTTTATCTCTCTCCAGTCAACTGTCCTCTACAGAATAACCATAACCATCTTTAGAATTTACAACCTGATTATACTCCCTTGTGAACATTCACACACAGACACACACACACACCCTCCCACATTTGCACACACAGAAGACTCAATCGCTCCTAATAAATTAGGGGTAAAGTCACAGCTCACCAATCCCAGCTCTGGTCCAGCCCCTGGTGACCCCTATGATCCATCCCTGCAGCCTGCTCCACACAGCTTCCTGTGCTTCAGCTGCATCTGCCTTCCTGCAGTCCCTTATGTACATCATTTTCCCTGTTGCCTCAGGGTCTTTCCATTTCCCTCAGCTTAGAATCTCCTCACTTAATGTCTACTTATCTTTGAAACCTTAGCTCTAAAGTTACTTCCACTGAGAAACTTTCCGACTTCCCTGACTCAATTAGATTTTCCATTATCCACTCAGCTAGTGCATGTCGCTCTCCTTCCCAGCACTGATCACAGATATAATTTTACAATTGTTTGTGTAGTTATTTGATTAATATAGGTTTCATCCATTACACTATAAACTACAAGAAGTTAAGATCAAGGGTCATGTCTGCTTTCCTGAACATTGTGTACCCAGCCTCTGACAGGCAATAAGTATTTGCAGAGGAATGGCAATAGTTCTTTAGCCAGGATTGGTCACAACCTCAAGAAGCATTACTTTTCAGTGGGAAGGAGGAAACACTAAATCAATAAAGAAATGAAGAAAATGTTTTCTAATAGTGATACGTGCTGTAAAGGAAATGAAGTGTTTTGTGGGAGAGTGACGAGATAGGGTGGAGGTAGAGGGAGGGCAACTTTGATTGGTGAAGTTAGGAAAGGACTCAGTGAGAAGCTGGCTTTGGGGTGGAGTCCTGAAGAAGGAGAAGTGACCAGTTTTGTGAGAAGTACTCTGGGCAGAGAAAATAGCCAGTGGGGCTTGCTACGCTCTGCATTGTGTATATAGTCTCTTGTTACACTGCTGTCAAGAGGCAATGGCTTTGGAAGAACTTTGCATTTTCCATGTGGAGGTCAAATTGTCAACAGCTTTTGTTTCCAACTACACCCACACTGAGAAATGGCAGGGTATGGGGACTATGCCCTTTCTTCTTCAAGTCTCTCAGGGTGATCTATAAATTGTCCCCAATAACACTGCACCGTAGCATGCATAAAAGTAATCCAACTCCAGTGGGGCATGCCCTCAGGTGTCTCCAGTCCTTGAAATAATTCTCTAAACTAACAAGGTAAGTTCTACCCTATCACTTCCTTTCTACCCCTCACACCAAGTGGGTAAGTGCATTGCTATTAAAGATTTGCCTCTAGTTTCTTTTGACAAACTATATTTCTAGAAAAATTTTATATCAAAGGACTAGAAAAAAGGGAGAGCTACACTATCACCTTCCTTACACAATAATGTAGAAAGAATGTATTTCAGTTCCGGGGTCTGAAAAGTTTTCTCCATTATAGTCAAATCACTTGGTTCTCAAAAGGCTAAGAAAAAAGCTTATGATGTGTTTCTAATACATCTTCAAACAACTTTTACTCAACTTTTAAATACCTTTTAATTAAATTCATTATAACCAAATATTTATTTCATTTATTCAGAAAAAAACATTTCTGTTATAGTTTTATCTGACTAAGAGGGTTAGACCATACAAGTTTTGCTTCATTATTTTTAGTTAGGTGTATTGGAGTTTGCTTGCCTCCAAATTATAAACCCCAAATATATTGAATCCTTTGCATTCTAGTAATTATTTGATTAACAGCCAACTGAAATTTAAGCTTAATGAATATTTTATCCTTTTCTCATGCTTAGCAGAGGTTTCTGAATTAATGAAAGAAGTTATTGGAGCGATGATTTGTATGTCAATACACTACAAAGGTTAGTGTTTTAAAATTCTTTTTCAGGGAAGAATGACTAACATTTTATTTTCAAATAAACTACCTTTGAAAATATTTGTTCAATCTTAAGAAGCATATTTAGAGAGCTGTTTATCTTCAGATTTCAAGCTAAATTTCACCATGAAAAAGGAAGACAGATAAAACTCGTAAACTCATCATTTTACTTTGTTCTTTTTTATCCTAGATGGATTTCACATATCCACTTATCTTCTGTTAACTGCTGATACAGCTTAATATTCTGGAAGAAGACTGTATTGTTTTCTCTCTATTGTGCAAAAGACATCCTTTTACCTTGATATGTTTGACTGGTGTTCATGGCAATCCCTGAGTTAGGAGCATATTTGAGTCTGTTTGATGGTGAATGTAAGATCTCAATTGGTCCTCAATTCTGGACTCTACAGGAGTAAGGGTTTTGAATTGAAAGTGAGTTAGGCCTCATTTAAAGGAGCAGTGTAGGACTGGAATAAGAAATGGGATCTGTGGAGGTGAATTAATTACTCTTACACATATTTAAAAGTTTAACAAATCTGTAACTGGCCTATTAATTCCAAATCAATGAACAAGTATTTTCTTTCTGGAAACATTTTTTAAACACTATTCCATACGCTTTCCTTTTCCAAAATTCTAGAACATGTTAAATTTCAGAGAGTCAAATCACTCTCCAGCTAATCATTCTAATTAGTTATTCATAGCATTTGGGTGAAGCATACCTCATATTTCTTCAAATAGCAATAATGACTTCTCTAATGTTAAATAGTTAAAACATGGTAAGGCAGCGAGAAAGGTTAGAAGTGTGTTACAACAGTGTAAAACTCCATAAGCACCTTGTTTTCTCTCCAAACAAGCAGCAATTTATTTTGGCAAATCTGCAGCCTTTAAATTCTCACAATTTGATGTGTCTAAGACTCGTGTGGGGAGTTTGAGAAAGTGCAGATGGCAGGGCTCCCTCTCCAGAAATCCCGCACCCATAGTCCTGACCTGAGGGCTAGGAATCTCATTCTTCAATAAGGGCTTCTGGAGATTTGTTTCTGGTACAGAGAGTAACATTTCTTTACACTGCCTATGGGCAAAACTGCCACTGTCCCTCTGCCCAAAGTCTGGGAACAAGCTGCTTCTGTTAAGCTATGGTGGTAATTTTGGTGTGAAAAAACCACAATGACCTGGGAGAGCAAGTGAGTGATTCTGGAAACAAAAATCATGTAAAATAGTGAGGTTATTTCAAATCAGGAAGGGTTAGAAGTTAAATATACATAAGCAATCAAGTTCAAACATTGTAGGAAAAGTTGGAGTTCAGAAAGATTATCAAGTTTTGTAGGTAGTTTTCTTTCACATCCTTAAATGTTAATAATTACAGATAGCTGCTAATTTTAAATTAAAATGTCCTTTTTATTTTTTTAGGTCATAATTCATTCATGACTTCCATTAGAGATAAATGCAATCTTAAAAATGATATTTTTTTCAATTTATCTCCATTCATATAAAATGTATATTGTGTTTCTGCTTACCTGATAATAACGTATATTTTCTTCTGTCATTCCGTAGTGTTATCATGGCTTTGAAAATGAACACAGAAGGCCTAGGAAACACATTCAAAAATAGAATAATATGGGCCATCACGTGTCTCACACTTATAATCCCAGTATGCTGGGAGGTGGAGGTGGGAGGATCACTGTAGCTGAGGAGTTTGAGATGAGACCAGCCTGGGCAACATAGAGAAACGTCATCTCTGTAAAAAATACAAAAAAGAAATTAGCCAGGTTTGGTGGCACCTGTGGTCCCAACTACTTGGGAGGGTGAGGCCAGGTGTAGAGGCTGCAGTGAGCTAGATAACACCACTGCACTTTAGTTCAGCCTGGCTGACAAAGCAAGACCCTATCTCGAAAGAAGGAAGGGAAGGGAAGGGGAGGGGAGGGGAGGGGAGAAGAAAGAAAGAAAGAAAAAGAAAGAAAGGAAGGAAGGAAGGGAGGGAAAAGAAAAGAAAGAAAAAGAGAGAGAAGGAAGGGAGGAAAGGGAAGCATTACATGATTGGAGAAAGATGTGTGTTGATGTCCCAGGGGGCTGTCTGTTTTATTTATGCAATGATGATTTCTTGCCTATCTCCCATGTGCCAGATTCTCAGCTGGATTCCAGTCTCATCATACTCTCATTTCACAGGAGTGTCAGGAGAGAACATTCCACCTGGGACTCCAGGGAAGTCAGGTAATCTCACTTGTTCTCCTGTAAAGAAAGAGGCAGCGGAGGAGGCGGGGGGTACAAGGGGGCGGTGGTGGTGGTGAAAGTCTACTAAATGCCTGCTAAAGAAGTTTGCGTGTTATAGAAAGGTAGAAGGGAAGAACTAGTATGCTGAAGTTAACAATTGCTGCTGTGGCTTTAAACTTTAAGAAAATTCAACAGCAGAAATATTTAAAGCAGCCTTAAAGAATGAATAAGGAAAAGCTTATATATTTGTGATCTTTATTACTGCACATATCGTCCTAATACGTTTTATATTTTAAGAACAAACAATCTTTTTTATAAAGAATTTGGATTGTTTTGCATTCCTCCAGATAGTAAAATGTCTAAATCACACACACCAAACTCATCTAAGGGCTTCTAAAAATGGAATCAGCTTTAGCAGCAGTTTTGGGAAGTGATCTGTAAAACATTTGCTTTTTATTTTGGAAAGTGTTCACAAAAAGCTCACACAAATTAATAACAATCACCATTATTTACTTTGTTATTTCAATGAGTAATTGTTGCAGTGTACTCTAGTCCACACTATATTATAATCACAAGCTCCATTCAGTCTTATTTTTAATAAAAGTTTTTAAATTATCGAAAACTATAATGTTTGTAGAATTTCAAAGTGACTCATTCATACTAAGCATTCTACACATGAAAGATCCTGTTTTTATTAGTCAAGTTAAGATTATGTGCTGGGCCAGGCGTAGTGGCTCACGTCTGTAATCCTAGCACTTTGGGAGGCTGAAGCGGGTGGATCACTTGAGGTCAGGAGTTCAAGACCAGCCTGGCCAATATGGTGAAACCCCATCTCTACTAAAAATACAAAAATTAGCCAGGTGTAGTGGCATGCGCTTGTAATACCAGTTACTCAGGAGGCTGATGGAGGAGAATCGCTTGAACCCAGGAGGCAGAGGTTGCAGTAAGCTGAGATTGCACACCACTGCACTGCAGCCTAGGTGTCTCAAAAAAAAAAAAAAAAGAAAAGAAAAGATTCTGTGTTGGCCTGGAATCCCCTGACTGCTTGTGAGGAATTAGAAGGTCCCTTCACTGGGTCAGGGATGAGAAGGATAAGAGTGTGTGTGTCTCTAGGTGAGCAATGACAACACGTGATATTAGAATGAAGTTTCCTCCTAACTGGAACGCATGATCAAGGACTGACTGGTTATTCTTAAATGTGTACAAGTATACTACAATACTAAGTGTATAACACTGTTCTAGGCACCTAGGATACATCAGGGGATGAAACAGGATTCTTGCCTGTCAGGAGCTTCTAAGAATTCGAAAGTGTGGCACACTTTATAAAGCAGTCACAGCTTTTTGTAAAATAATAATTTATGTAGAATAAGTACTATGTGCATATAGTATACATTTCAACTGAAACAAAAAAGAATAGTTTAAAAAGCATGTCTCTCCTTCTGTTTTAACTCCCCAAATCCAGTTCCTAGTCTCTGAAGCAACAATTGTTTTAAGATTTTCATGTGTACTTGAAAGAATATTTTAGACACTTTACAAAATTATTTGGTTGGTGCACAAGTCATTGCAGTTTTTGCCATTAAAAGTAATGACTTGTGCGCCAACATAATACAAAAGATAGTCACTGGGAGGATATGGAGAAACTGGGTCACTGGTTTATTGCTGGTCAGAGTGTAAAATTTTACAGACACTTTGGAAAATGGTTTGTCAGTTTCCTATAAAACTAAACATGCAATTACCTTAAGACTCAGCAACTGCAATGGAGCATCTATTCTAGAAAAATGAAAAGTCAGGTTCACACAAAAAAACACATACACCAATGCTCTTAGCAGGTTTATTCATAATAGCCTAGTTGGAAATATATCGTTCAATGAGTAAATGATTAGATAAACTGGGATACATATAGTCTGATGGAATGCTACTCAGCAATAGGAAGGAATGAACTATTGATACATACGACAACATGGATGAATGCCCAGGAAATCACAAGTGAAAAACCCAATCGCAAAAGGTTACATAATGTATGACTCCATTTGTATGTAATTCTCAAAATGACAAATTATAGAGATGGAATCAGATTAGTGGTCACCGGTGGCTGGGGTGCTAGGTGAGGGTTGTGGGTGTGACTATGGGGGTGGCTGGAAGCAGGTCTTTGTGGAGATGGAATAGTCTTGTGTTCCTGATGGTGAAGGCTGGTTAGTGAATCTACACATGCTGTAAATGACAGAGCTATAAACACGCATTTCACCAATATCAGATCCCTTCCTTTGATATTGATCTACAATTATGTAAGATGTAACCATTAAGGGAAACCGAGTGAAGGATGTGTAGAGCTCCTCCACATGATCTTTATAACTTTGTGTTGAAGCCATATCTATTTCAAAGGAGAAGTCGCCAACATGTCATTTCGTGGCCATTCCACCTTTAGAGACTTCCCCTTTCAGCAATTTAGGGCTACAGAAAGAAACAGCCATGGCATCTGCACATAACAAAGAGGTTAATTCAAACCCAACTTAAGGCCAGGCTTCAACCCTGTAAAGCAACCAGTGCCACAATGAATGCCCTAACCCTGAAAACACTCATTTGAGGCTCTCTGGAGAAAACAGAAATAGGGTAGGGTAGAGAGGGACTACCCTGAAGTACCCTCCAAAAAAGGAGGGAAGGAAGGAAGGAAGAAAAAAAAAATCCTGAGTACAGGAAGGGAAACAAAAATTGAAACAGAGGCCCACAGTTTGATCCAATTGGAAAACTAAAATTTATCTACATTTTAGCGTAATGTTTTAAGCAAAAATTCTGATACAAGGTCTCGTATTGACTCCTGCACCTCTCTCTAGGATAGGTTCTGAATTCCTGGTGATCCTACTAAATTTAAACAAAGTACCCCCTATAATTTTAGGGGAGCTCTTGAACATAAAGAGATTACAAACAGATATGCCTCACCTTAAGTATTGAAATTTCCCGATGCTCAAAACACCCATTTCCTTAAAATATCCCATAGTGGGCATGGGTGCTCTCATACAATGAGTAATAAATTAAAATTAAATGAAGTCTTTGCCACTTACAAATTATCATTAAAAAAAAGAGACTCCATGGACCTTACTCCCAGTAACACCCTTATTCCCAGGGACTTCAAGGATTAAAACCCATGACACAAGATGTATCAAATGAGAGGGTGATTATTCTTATGGCTTCTCCATTTAATAGCTCAATTTGGTCTGCTCTTAATCCTGGAAAGAATAAATGGTGCCTGATTACTGCACTCTTAATTCTGTGGTTCCACCCACTAAGCACCACCTCCATACACAAAATATTATTGAAATAGAGAAGTTGGTTAATATTTTGCTATGCTGGATTTGGTCATTATCTTCTGCTCAGTGCCTCTTTTGTCAGCCTTTCAGCTGCAGTTTGCCTTCACCTCTAAAGGGACATGATAACCTTTGCTACATAATGCATGGGGTACTCCAGCAGCCTTGTCACCACACACAGCCTTTGCAGGTCAATCCTATTTGCATCTACCTTTCTCCAGAAGCACAGGTATGACACTATATTATAACATCCCCCTCTAAGGAGATTCATATGACACACTCATTCAGAGCACACAAATACAAAGGAGCTCATAAAAAGGGTGGGTCATTGCCCCACACATAGTGCAAGACCCTCCCCCCCATCTTGGATACATTCTCGAAAATTATTTGGTAAGCCAAGGGCTGCTCAATCCCTGACACTGTCAAGAAACAGCTGCATCAATAAACTCTCAGCACCCCCAATCTCTTTTAGGCATTTGGGTTCTGGAGGGAACATATTCCTCATTCACAAATTTTACATAAGCCCATGTATGCTGTCACTTGCAAATCAGCCCACATTAAATGGAGCCTCCTCCAACAAAAGATTCTAGAATCTGTCCAAATTGGAATCCAACAGGCCCTTCTATTCATGCCCCTTACCTCTGAAACTCCTTCACAGTAGGGGACTTAGCAACCTCCTCCCATGCCTGTCTGCTTTCCTATTACAGAGGCAGTGCCTCTCTCTGATTTCTGCCTTCTCTGTCCTATAAACGTGATTTTAATGAGTTATCCTAATTAGGTCAGGCCCACCTGAGATAATCTCTCTTGATTAACTTGAAGTCAACTGATTAGGGACCTTTATTACATTGACAGAATACCTCCACTTTTGCCATATAAGGTAAGATAACCACAGGAGTGATAACCCATAATCTTTGTCTTATTTTATTGTTTAGAAGCAAATTACATATGTCTTCCACACTTAAGGGGGTGGTATTATACAGTGGTGTGGGTCATTGGGGTCTTCTTTATATTTTACTTTCTATACATCTATGAATTGGATTTACTCAATTATTAATTATTTTTGGCTTTCTCTAAGCTTTTATTTTTAATTAGTTTTATCTGCCACAAATTAGGAGGTGAATTACAGTCTCCTACAACTAATATTTTCTGTTTTTCCTTATTTTCCATGTAGTTATTGCTGTTAGAATATTGATTCTATGCTCTTCTCACATAAATAATCACAACTGTTAAATCTGTGTTGTGGATTATAATGTTTATTATTGTAAAGTGCCCTTCTCTGTAACAGGTGTTCATTTATTTATTTATAATCCTGAATTCAATAATTTGCCTTATTAAGGTTATGATATCCATATTTTTGTTTGTGTTTTCATTTGCCTGGAATGTTTTCTGTGCAAACTTTTTGAATTACTTTATTTACATGAATATTGCTTGTCTGCAACCTTATATTCAATTTTATTTTCAATTCCAATTTTTCATTTTTTCTTTTAATATACAAAGTTAGTTCATTTATCTTTATGTAATGAATAGTAGATATGTCTGGTACTATTTCCTCTCTCATATGTTCTGTTGTGAATTTTATTTTTAGACCTTTCAAATATATTTTACATACATCTGGCTTTCTGGATTTCCTTCTCAAAAAAATGTTCATATACTACTACTTGCTCTAATGGTTATCTAAGATAACATTAACTTTAAAAAATATCTTTAAGCCTCTTTAGATAATATCTATATATTGTCTATGCTATACAATTATGGAATTACAAATATTCCTTAGCCCAAATCCTGTTCTGAAATAAAATTATTTAGGATTTTCCAAAACAACAGTGCTTACACTATGTATTACGCATCAACATGGAATTAACCACACTGATATTACTATAGCAAAAGGCATGGTTATTCACACAGTGCAAAAAGATGTACTTCTCCTTTGTACAATGCTTTCTTCTTTAATCTCTACCAACATATTAACTGATTGTATTACTTTACTTTTTAAATTTTTACACCTTGAAATATATTTCCTCCATATAGCTAACAACTTCTAATTATATTTGTCAACCAGATTTTTTTAAAAAAATTGAGAAAATCAGAGATGGAGATGTACATAAACTCCCACATTTTTCCCCATCTCCTTCCAACTTTAGAAAATTTATATTATTTTTACATCATCAGGGTTTACAGTTTTTTACATTTTTTTCTGTAAACAAAATCTCATATTTATTTTAAACTTTAGTCATTTCATGTACTCAATGCCCAGTGCTGAAATTTTGCTGCAATAATTTTGTTTACTAATTGGTTTACTGAGATTCATCCTCTAATAGTTTCCTAAAGAATCACTTACAAAGACAGTGCTCCCTGGACACCCACATGCCTATTTGTTCTTTAATGTTGAGTTTGTGCCAGCGTTATTGTTTGGGTAGAAATTCTTGCGCCATTCTGACCCTCCCTGACGACTTAGTGGGCCCAAGGTAGTCTGGAATTGCGTGATATATAAATTGCTGAATCCTGCTTATTAATAGGGAATTTTATATTTTATACAACTGTTCAAGTTATTATTTTTTCCATACATTTATTAGAATATCTTAGAATTATTTACTTTGTGTCATTTTCCCCTCTCTCATATTCAGTGTTTCTTTGAAATGTAAAGATTGAAAAATTCTTTTTGTCTGAAAGTTTTTCTTTACTGGCTTATGCAAATGATATTTTTCTGTTTCATTGTTCTGATTGTTTCCTTGCACACACTGATTATGCGAATGGTTGAGTTCCATTTTTTCTGCATATTTTTAAATTTTTTCATAATCCTATTAAACATTGAAATATGATTTGTATACCATAAAGGAGACTTTTTTAAACTATACAAGAAATCAGTTATTTTTAATATATTCACAAGTAGTGTAACCATCACTGCTAATTCAATTCTAATTAATTCCAATTTATTACCCCCAAAAGAAATCCCATTCTCATTAGAACTTGCCCTTCAGGCGGGGCACAGTGGCTCATGCCTGTAATCCCAGCACTTTGAGAAGCTGAGGTGGGCTGATCACGAGGTCAAGAGACCGAGACCATCCTGGCCAACATGGTGAAAACCCATCTCTACTGAAAATACAAAAATTAGCCAGGCGTGGTGGTGATTGCCTGCAGTCCTAGCTGCTGGGGAGGCTGAGGCAGGAGAATCGCTTGAACCCGGCTGGCAGAGGTTGCAGTGAGCCAAGATCGCGTCACTGCACTACAGCCTGGAGACGGAGTAAGACTCTGTCTCAAGAAAAAAAAAGAACTTGCCTTTCATTATACTCTCTTCCCAGACCCTGGCAACCACAAATTTACTTTCTGTCTCTATGTATTTGTTCGTTCTGCATATTTCATATGCGTTGAATTCTACTTTATATGGTCTTTTGTGCCTTGCTTCTTTTACTTGCATTTTTATAAAGGTTCATCCATGTTGTCAGACATATCAATAATTTAATCCTCTTTATGGCTGAATATTATTCTATTTATTGATTTACTACAATTGTTTCATTCATCAGTTAATGAACATGAGTTTTTTTCTACTTTTTGGCTATTGAGAATAAAACTGCTTCAAACATATATGTACAAGTATTTGTGTGAGCTCAGAGTGAAATTACTGGGTCATATAGTAACTCTCCTATTTAACTTTTTAAAAACTGACAAAATGTTTTCCAAAGAACTGCTTCATTTACAATCCCACAGGAAATGTGAGTCTTTCAATGTTTTTCCACCTCCTTGCCAACACTTGTTATTGTCCATCTTTTTTTTATAGCCATCCTAGTGAATGTAAGGTGGCATCAAATTGTAGTTTGGATTTACGTTTCCCTAGTGATTAATGTAGAGCATTTTTTAAAGATGCTTATTAGACATTTGTATATTATTTTTGCAGAAATGTCTATTTAGATTCTTTTTCTTTTATAATTGGGTTATTTGTTTATTTTCTAGCTTTAAGTATCTTATATGTATTCTGGTTACTAAACCCTTATCAGAGATATGATTTGCAAATATATTTTCTCATTTGATGTGTTGTCTTTTTACTTTGTTAATAACCTCCTTTGAAGCATAAAATGTCTTATTTCAATAAAGCCCAACTTATCCTTTTTTTTTGGTCGCTTGTGCTTATGGTGTCATACCTAAGAAACCATTGCCTAATGAACATATATACCTGTGGTTCTTTTAAAAGTTTAGTGCTTCTGTGGCAGAAGGGTGGTGATGACCACTGTATAAGGTCATTGCCAACACACCATAACAAAAAAACAGGCTAACAAGAGAAAAACAAATGCATTATGTGCATATGTGTTCATGGCAGTCATGCAAAACAAGAAGTCAAAGAGGAGCCAAGATGATTGAGGCTTAAATGACCTCTCCATAGGGGAGAGGAAAATGGGAGAATGAATAGGTCAGACAATGGTCAGTAAATAATTCTCCCAGCTTATTATGTGGTTAAAGTTCCCCAGGTAATCTCCGAGAACCTCCCTCAAAAGAATAAATGAAGTCTGTCGGGTATGATGAGGACTCCCAGTGTCTTCTCTTCTGGGGTTAGTCTTTCTTGGTTATTTGATGAGATTCCTAGAGAAGGAGTCTTAAGACAATTGCATTTCTTTTGGAATTAAGCTTTCTTACATAAGGAAATTCCAGAGAGTTCCTCCTGGTGCTTTGGAAAAGAGGATCAGAGACACAGGGAAGCAGGCAAAAGGTTAGAGACAGACCTCGCTTCTGAGACTTATTTCTGAGGCCTTTTCATATTCAAAGCATGCAACATGCCAAAGCATCATATTTTGGGGAATCGGTTTCTGCAGCCCCAACATTGTCTTCTAAAGTCTAAACCCTGTATATGCACGTGGTATTCCCAATTTTATATATATCAAACTTATCAAAACTTTCCAGAGCCTCTATTGACCTCTTTTTTTCCCCCAGCTTTCCTTTTCAGGGTTTCCCTATTGTTTCTTGGGTGGCCACGATATTAGACAATTCCATCTAATTTTTTTTCTTTTTTTAATGAAATACCTACAAAGAAATGACTGTTTATACTGGGTGAGCTTCCTCTGGGCAAGCTCTGTGTCAGATCAAATAAAAATAGCCTTGAGAGTCAGGTGCTCCAGAGAACCACCCAACAATTTGAATAATGGCAATTTTTTTAGAAATTGAGCTTTGTGGCCGCAGTGGCTCATGCCTGTTAATCCCAGCACTTTAGGAGGCCGAAGCAGACAGATCACGAGGTCAGGAGATCGAGGCCATCCTGGCTAACACGGTGAAAACCCGTCTCTACTAAAAATACAAAAAATTAGCTGGGCATGGTGGTGGGCGCCTGTAGTCCCAGCTACTCAAGAGGCTGAGGCAGGAGAATGGCGTGAACCCGGGAGGCGGAGCTTGCAGTGAGCTGAGATGGTGCCACTGCACTCCAGCCTGGGCAACAGAGCAAGACTCCATCTCAAAAAAAAGAAAGAAATTGAGCTTTGTAGGAGTTCAAACCCTGTTCTGTCATCTCCAGTGACAGCCAGGCCACTAGTTTTCACCATGATGGTAAACTGACTGTTTTCAAGGCCACTGTGGAACTAAAGAGAGGACTATGAGAATGGAAGTTAATATGCCACACAACTCAATGTTCTTACCAGTATTCAATCTTTTTTTTTTAAATAAATATTCTGGATTGTTGTAAAACTTTGATTAATTTCTGAAGTTCTGAAGAATTTATTCTGACAGTTTTTGCAGTATTCTCATTGCTTCTACGAAGGAGAGTATTTTTGGAGGTCTTTAATCTGTCATTTACACTAACACCATGGAGGAGATCAAAATATGCCACCCCAAAATATACCTCTTTGGCATAAGGACTATTTTGAGCTGATTATTTTGAGAAACTGCTGACACAGGAGAAACTCTGAAAATAGAGTAGAAGTTACCCTTTTGTCAAGGAAATGTAAATCCATGAAAGAAATTTTTGTTCGTAAGTGTGCTCCCTCTCTGTAAGAGGGAGAGAAGAATGGCTGTAAATCACCAGCACTTACCAGGAGAGAAGGCACTGACTTAACTCTGCAAGCACTAAGCTTTTCCTGGCATCTCTGCATGGGTAGTGCTCCCCACAGGCTTCTCTCTTTGTTTCTGTGGATGATGGCATATAAGCCATCTCACAACCACCTCTTTCAGAACCACTAACTTCCTGGGTATTTCCCATGAAGAAAGAACATGCAATATCCATGTTAATAAACTTCTATTTGTTTTTCTCTTGCTAACTTACCTTTTGTTACAGGGGCCTGTTCCAACTAATAATTCAGAATGTGAAAATAAAAATTTGTTTTGCCTTCCCTACAATCACTTCCCCAGAATGGAAAGAAACATATTCATTTTCATTTCATTTTTCTTGTTTTTCTCATTCCTCCATTCCATGTTTCTTGCTGTTTTCATGATTTTACTCTCCTTTAAGCTGTAACTACTGGTCTTGATTATCATAATTATTTTAATTTTTCTTTCTCTTGTGTTGATGTTTCATCTCTTTTGTTAAATATTTATAGCACATTCAGTTCTTTTATTTGTGCTTTTTGATTCTGTTTTATGGGGGTCATATTTTCTTTTTAAAAAAATCATTGTCAATATATTTGGTAAAATTTCCATCTGCTCTTTGGTAATTTTGTAATTTTGTTGTTTGCATACTCTTGGCCTGCAATTTGTTCATCAAAGCTCCTTCTTAGAGAATATTTCAAATAGTCTATGCTTGCTCTTTTTAATATTCTTAATCAATTTTAAATAAAGTTATTTCTAAATAAGCTTCTTTTTCCAAAGAGTCTTGCATGAGTGAGCTGGAGTTGTGTGTTCTGGGTGACCAGGGTTCTTCATTAGCCAGGTGTAGTGTATGCATGTGTGTTCTTTAAGCCGTATTATCCCAGTGCAACTCAAAATTGTCACTGCAGAGTTGTTTGCAGGATGAAGTATCTATTCTCTACCTATGTTTTACAAACATGTTGTTCCTTAAAAATATGGCTTTTCTGTGTGTTTTTAAAACTTTTTTATCTTCTCTACTTTTTGCAGCTCTATGTTAAATGGGAACCAGGGAAGTGCTCCTAACCAGCCTCGCATCTGTTACTACTATTTGTAACCCAAAAACAAATTTCAACCTCCCCCGTACCCACCGCCACCCCCCGCTGCTCCGTGTGCCCCACAACCATCTGAATGGATTCCCTCCTTGGCCAGGGCACTCTAAAATTTAACCTGAAAGACTGGTTCAGGCCATGACAGGAAACCTCATTATTCCCCTCCAGCATTAACATTAACACAGACTTTAAATCTGATAGGAAACATTTACAATCTATTTTCTTGGAAGCCTGCTACCTGGAGGCTTCATCTGCATGACAAAACCTTGGTCACAACCACTTACCTTAACGCAGACATTCCTTTCTGCTGATAACAACTCTTTCAACCAATTGCCAATCAGAATATGTTTAAATCTACCTATGACCTGGAAGCTCCCCAGCTTCCAGTTGTCCCACCATTCCAGATGGAACCAGTGTAAATCTTACATGTATTGATTGATGTCTTATGTCTCCCTAAAATGTATGAAAGCCAGCTGTACCCTGACCACCTTGGGCACATGTCATCAGCACCTCCTGAGGCTGTGTCTTGGGTGGGTCCTTAATCTTGGCAAAATAAACTTTCAAAATTGACTGAGTCTTGTCTCAGATATTTTCAGTTCACATATTAAAGGAAAGAATGATAACTTTAAGCCTCATTTCCTATGCTTTGGGATGACCTACTCACTTTATCTGAAACCCACAACTATACATATCTTCTCTGAAGGTTTTCATACACTTTTATTTCGTCTTCAGTGTTTTTTTCCCTTGTCTGTCTTCCCTCATTTTCTGTGGCCCTTGTTTTAAAAATTATTTTAATTTCAATGGAGATTGATTATTCAGTTCTGTTTTATATTCTATGGGTTATCTTAGATTAATTCTAGGAAAAGTAATGTTAAGTTGTGACTTTATATTGCCATATAAAAACTGGCACATCGAGTTTTTGCATGTATTAACTTCATATAAAACTAAAGAAGGAATAATTAATTTCAGTTTTTGCAATAAACATACACAATATTATCATACTAGAATGTGTGCTTTCTATTTTATTCATCACAGGATTAATTTAAATTATTTGCTTAAAATATATTTCTAGGTCCCTGGGGACCAATAATAATTATTTAAATATCATCTTTTCTGGGCTAGAGCTTAAGCCTGTAACTGAACATCAGGTCACTTACATGAAGATGAAACATACATGTAAGCCTAGGCTGCAATTTGGCTTTGGAGCTATAAAGTTAGATTGCATGGGTTGAAATCTTACCTTTAACACTATCTCAGTGACTTTTAGCAATTTACTAAACTTTAAATATCACTTTTCTAATCTTTAAGATAAGAATAGTTTTTTTTAAAAAAGTATGCCTTGGGTTTATTTCAATGATGTAATAGAGTATGTCCATAAAGCTTTAACACATAGAATATGGCATGCAATATAATAGATGCTTAATGCCTATTAGCTGTTGTTAATTAGCACTTTAATATATGCAGAACATACATAAGAGTGCATGCTTAAGAAGTGAATTTAACTAGCCAAGGAGACTTTTAGCTATGGAGGTTTCCACTTAAAAAAAATGCTGGTCAAAGGGTAAAGTTTCAGTTAGACAGGAGGAATACATTATTGAGATCTATTGCATAGTACAATGACTATAGTTCATAATAATGTATTGTTCAACTAAAAATTTCTGAGAGTAAATTTTGAAAGTTCTCACCATAAATACTGATAAGTATGTCAGGTGGGGGATGTTAATTAGCTTGATTTCTGTAGAAAGTAGAAAAGTTCCTCTTCAAAGTGCATCTTTGTTTAAAATTAAATTGATAGACACTAGGAATAATAGCTCCTTACTCCAAAGCCTCCTATCAACTCTTAGTTCTTACACTTTAGCCCAGTTAGTTGCTTTGGCTTAGTCAGGCATGTCTGGACAGGCACAGGAAAGTCTTAGCTCATAGCTTATGCCCCTTCCTTATTTGGAAATGTTATTGCTTCCTTAAACCTTTCATAAGCAACTTTATTTTCTTCTTTGTTCTCCCTTGCACTTACCTATTTAGGAAAGTTTTAGGTTATTATCAAATCGAGTATCAGTTTAAGACTGTGAGGTCCAGCTCCAGCCAATGGATCCAGGATACAGCAGTAAGGATGACCCAAATGCATAAGGGATAAATATGTCTGCTTTTCCTTTGTTCAGGTGTGCTCTTGCCATTGTTCCATCTGTGAGGGTCACCCTTTCTGCAGAAAGTAAAGATTGCCTTGCTGAGAGATCCTTTGTCTCTGTGCTGACTTTTCTTCGCAGAACTGATGATCTGTTTCTAACAAATTTTGGTGGCAATACAAACAGGGATACATTCTCCTCTGGGGGTGGTCTCTAGTCCTCTCTCATGAGGAGGTGCCCTGCTGCCTCTTGCGGTGGCCTCAGAGGTAAGGAATTGAGTCCTACCCAGTGTGACAAATAAACCCTGACTCTCAGCAACGTGGAAAGAAATTAGCCTGCAACCTGGGGTAAAGGATCTTCACATACTGCGGCAACAACTCTGTGCACAGACCAAGGAAGGAGAAGCCGCGGCAGCCAGTAAAGTACTTCTGTGGTGGTCAAATTCTGGAGGGCTGAATGTGTGTGTGCATGAATGATCACAGACAACCCTGCTTGCGGTATTGTTTTGTGGATGGTGACAAGTCCTACTGCTGGATGGAGTGAGTGGGTCCTCTCTGTGATTCTGTAGCTACCTCATATGGCTTAGGGCGGATCCTGCTGTGGGATTTATACTGGCATGCCAATGCTGACGGGGGCCTACTTCTCCCTTGGGGGAGCAGCCAAAGAGGACAACACATGTGGGAAGTGTGCAAGGGACCTTCAGAGGGGGAAAGGGAGGAAACAGGTCAACCTCCTGGGACAGGCAAAGCAAGACATTCCTGGTTTAAGGGGTTGAGCCTTCCGGGGCAGGCAAGCAAGACATCCCTGGTTTGTGAGGTTCAACCTTCCACAAATTTCAGGAGATTGAACCTTCTGCAAATTTCAGGAGATTGAACCTGACCAGTACCCAATATGGGAAACGTTTCTAGTAAAACAAGGACAGGGAGTAAAGTTGACTCAGGGAGAGGTGAAGGTGATCAGATTCCTTCTGATAGTCCTTTAGGGTGTATGTTAACATATTGGAAGGATAATGAAAGGACTAAGCATAAGAAAAAGCAACAAATGATAAAATATTGTTGTTTCACTTGGACCAGGAACTGATCCTCAAGCCTGCAGTTGTCTGGCCAAAATTTGGGTCGGATAAGAATTGGGTCTGTCAACTCTTAACAATGTATGTCAACAACAAAAACCCTGTCTCCCAAGAAGAAATAAATTATGCTCTCTGTTGGCGACAGGGGCCAGTTTTCCTTTACCCATTAAGAGAAGGAGGAAAACAATCAGAGATCAGAATAAAGTCAGGAGCAGTCTCACCTGATGAGAGTGAAGTTTTTATCCACAAGCAACCCCCATGCAAGTGGGACCACTTGGACCATCTTCCCTCATTTCTGTCGCCACCTGTGAAGCCTCTAGCTCCTGCCGGCGCTGAGCCTGCTCCTGCTGCCCTTGCCCCTACTGTTCCTGCAGCACAGCCCCCATCCCTCCCTCCCCCTTCCCAAGTGGTGGCCCTGGAACCTGACCCAGATTTTCCTAGCCTCCTGTATAATCCAGGTTCTTGGGAGTTAGCACCTCAAAAGCCTGATCATTGCCAGCCTGAAAGTTCCTCTTCAAATAAAGGGCTCCAGCAGGAGGTAGAACAATGTAAAAAGGATATTCAAAATTTTCCATTCCCCTCCTCTAAGGAATCAGCTTCAGCTTCAAAGCTTTTTCCTCTAAATGAGGTGCTTCAGGGAGGAGGCGCGATTGGCTTCCTAAATGCTCCTTTAACTGCTTCCGAGGTCCGTAGCCTAAAGACAGAACTTAAGCCATTATTAGACAACCCTGATGGGGTAGCAGAACAGATTGATTAGTTTTTAAGCCCTCAGTTATACACTTGGACCTAGTTAGTGTCCATTGTAGGTATTCTTTTTTCAAGGGAAGAACGGAACATGATCTGCAGAGCTACTATGGCAGCCTGGGAGCATGACCATCCTCCAGGCCAGGATGCCCCAGTGGCTGATACTAAGTTTCCAGCTCAAGACCTGCAGTGGGACAATAATATTGCAGCCCACCCAAATAACATGAGAGATGTAAAGGAAATGATTGTTCACGGAATTTGAGAGTCAGCACCCCAACCTCAAAATCTCTCTAAAGCTTTTGATAAACAACAGGAAAAGATGAGGGGCCCATGAAGTTTCTAAATAGATTAAGAGATCAAATGAGAAAATATGCAGATTTAGATCCAGAAAGCCCCTTGGGCAAGGGATGTTAAAGCTGCACTTTGTTACCGATAGCTTGCCAGATATTGCAAGGAAGTTGCAAAAGCTAGAAAACTGGAAGAACCTGTCAATAGAAGAGCTTTTAGGAGAAGCCCAGAAAGTATATGTAGGGAGGGCTGAAGAAAGGCAAAGGCAGAAAGCAAAATCTTTTGGCAAATTTCACTGGGGCAAATGATGCCAGGGGGCGAATTTAGACCCGTGCCAGCACAGTTTTCCAAAGGCAGTGAGAGAGGAAGGCCCCGGAATTCTGGAATGCAAAAGGAGAGGAGGCAGGGTCAGTATTTCAAAGGAGAAAGTCAAAGGAAGTGGAAAAGTTGTGAATGTGAGAGGAAGGAAGACAGACAGAGACAAACAGGTCCTGGGCTAAGGAGAGGAGAGCAGGATAGATGTTACAAATGTGGAAAAATAGGCCATTTCAAGAGAGAATGTCCTGAATTGAGGAGTGCAGAGGAAGATTTTCCACTCATGCCTACTTTTGAAGAAGAATAGGGAGGATCAGGGGCTCTCTTTTCTATTTCGAGTCCCACCAGGAGCCCTTGATATATTTAGAGGTGGGACCCAACCATGAGTTAATCACCTTTTGAATTGACTCCAGAGCTGCATATTTGTCTATTTGTTTTACCCCAGCTGATTTAACTTGTTCTCCAAAATAATTGCTAGTCTTTGGGGTGAAAGGAGGAGGATTTAAAGTAAAGATTTTAGAAAACACAGAGGTGAATTATAAAGATTGGTCAACTTGTATTCAATTTTTATTAATTCCTGAAGCAGGAACAAATTTATTAGGGAGAGATTTAATGCAAAAATTAGGCATAGAGTCTGCAATTTGGCCCAACAAGTTTCCAACTTCTCTAAATTTGCTGACTATGGCAGATGAAAAGTACATTCATCCTGATGTTTGGTCCAAGGAGGGAAATTGAGGGAAGTTACAAATTCCCCCAATACAAATCAAATTAAAGATTCCAGGGGAGATAATAAGGAGGAAGCAGTACCCTATCTCTTTAGAAGGACGGGTGGGGTTGAAACCTGTGATTGGAGGGCTTATCAAGGATGGGCTTCTCAAACCCTGTATATCTCCATATAGCACTCTCATTTTACCAATCAAGAAATCAGATGGGTCATATTGATTAGTACAAGACCTTAGAGCTATTAATGAAATAATCCAAACCACTTATCCTATTATGCCTAACCCATACACTATTCTTAGTAAGATTCACTACAGTCATCAGTGGTTCACCATCATAGTTTTAAAAGATACTTTCTGGGCATGACCTTTGGCAAAGACAGCTGTGACATATTTGCTTTTGAATGGGAAGGTCCTCATATAGGACAGAAACAACAATATAGATGGACAGTTTTGCCCTAGGGATTTACAGACTCACTAAATCTTTTTAGTCATGCTTTAGAGAAAATAGAGAAGGCTGCTGTTCCAAAGCAACTGAGTCTACTTCAATACGTGGATAATATTCTTATATCTGGGGAAGACACAGAAAAAAGTAACTGAATTTTTTAGATACATTCTAAATCACTTACATTCTGAGAGGTTGTGAGTTTCAAAAGGAAAACTTCAATTTGTAGAACCTGAAGTTAGATACTTAAGTCACTTAATCAGTGCAGGTGAAAGAAGAATAGAACCCGAATGGGTTGAAGGAATTGTGTTTTTGCCATTGTCTTGGACAAACAAGAACTTAGAAAATTTCTAGGGTTAATTGGATACTGTCATCTATGGATTGATTCATATGCATTGAGGAGTAAGTTGTTATATGAAAAATTAACTAAAAGAGTGCCCGATCTACTTATATGGTCCTCTGAATAGGTTGATCAAGTTAATGAGTTAAAAGAGAGACTAATGTCTGCTCCATCTTAGCTTTACCTTCCTTAGAAAAACCATTCCATCTTTTTATTAATGTAAACAATGGAGTAGTTTTAGGAGTGCTTACTCAGGAACGTGGTGGTTACCGGCAGCCAATGGCCTTCGTGTCTAAAGTTTTAGATCCTGTCACCTGTGGATGGCTTCAGTGCATTCAATCCATTGCAGCCATAGCAATATTAGTAGAAGAAAGCAGGAAGCTAACCTTTGGAGGATAACTGACAGTCAGTACACCTCATCAAGTCAGAGCCATCCTGAACCAGAAAGCAGGAAGATTGCTCACTGACTCTAGAATTTTAAAATATGAAGCTGTACTATTAGGAAAAGATGATTTAACCATAACCACAGATAATTCACTTAACCCAGCAGATTTCTTGACAGGAAACCCATTGCTAAAAATGGAACACCTATGTCTGGATTTAATTGACTATCATACAAAGGTACAGCCAGACTTAGTAGAAACTCCCTTTAAAATGGGGAGACATTTATTTACAGGTGGATCCTCCTGGGTATTTGATGGAACATGACATAATGGGTATGCAGTAATTTAGGGGGAAACTCTCGAAGAAATAGAATCAGGAAGATTACCTAATAGTTGGTCTGCTCAGGCTTGTGAATTATGTGCTCTTGGTCAGTCTTTGAAATATTTAGGAACCAAATAGGAACCATCTATACTGACTCTACGTATGCCTTTGGAGTATCCCATACATTTGGGAAACTTCAGCTGAACGAGGCCTCATTAACAATAGAGGTCAGGATCTTGTTCATGAAACATTGATAACCTGCATTCTAAATAATCTCCAATTGCCAGAGGAAATAGCTATTGTCCATGCTCCTGGACATCAACATGATTTCTCGTTTGAAAGCTGAGGGAATAATCTTGCAGATCAAGTAGCCAAGAAGGCTGCAGTCTCTAAGACACCCATTTTCCATTTGAATCCTTATCTTCCTCCTTCCACTATAGTTCCTATTTTCTCTCAGGCTGAGAAAGAAAAATTAGTGGAAATTGGAGCTCAGGAGAATTCAGAAGGAAGATGGATACTCCAAGATCAAAGGGAAATGTTATCCAAGCCCCTTATGAGGGAGGTCTTATCTTATCTGCATTAAGGGACTCATTGGGGCCCCCAAGCTCTGTGTGATGCGGTTTTCAGAGTTTATAGGTGCATTGGAATTTATACCTTAGCTAAACAAGTCACAGATAGTTGTTTGATATGGAAGAAAACAAATAAACAGGCCCTAAGAAAATTACCTCTTGAAGGAAGGACTCCAGGGCCAAGACCATTCCAAAGTGTCCAAATAGATTACACTGAAATGCCCCCAATTGGCCGTCTAAAATATTTATTAGTAATAGTAGATCATTTCACACACTGGGTAGAAGCTCTTCCTCTCTCAAAGGCAACTGCTAGTAATGTGGTAAAGGCATTAATTGAGCATATTATACCTAGATTTGGAATAATAGAAAATATTGTTTCAGGCAACAGGACCGATTTCACTGCACATATTATTAAGAAATTAGCCAAAGTGTTAGACATAAAATGGGACTTTCATATTCCCTGGCACCCCTCCTCCTCTGGAAGAGTAGAAAAGATGAACCAAACTCTTAAAAACCTTTTAACTAAATTATTTTGGAAACATGGTTGCCATGGACCAAATGTCTTTCCATTGAGTTATTAAGGATTAGGACTGCTCCCTGGAAAGATATTGGCTTATCCGCATATGAAATGTTGTATGGATTACCTTACCTGCATTCCTCAGCTAATGTTCACACATTTGAAACCAAGGATCAATTTCTTAGAAATTATATATTTGGTCTCTTTTTCACCTCTCTTCCCTTAAAACAAAAGGTCTTTTAGCACAGGCGCTGCCCTTGGAGTTCCCAGTACATCAGCAACAGCCTGGAGATCACATTCTCATCAAAGGGTGGAAAGAAGGGAAACTCGAGCCACCCTGGGAAGAACCTACCTTGTGCTGCTAACCACTGAGACTGCTGTTTGCACAGTGGAAAGGGGATGGACACATCACACCAAGTCAAGCAAGCGCCATTATCATGAGAATCATGGGCCATTATTCCCGGATCAAGTCCTACCAAATTAAAGCTAAAAAAAGATTAGTCTATCTATCTTTTTCTTTTCTTTCCTTCCTTCTAACTACCCCCATCTTGTCATCAATGTAACCAAATCAGATTCACCACAGGTTATAACATTTGACGCTTGCCTTTTTATACCTTGTGGAGGTTTGCAAAGCCAGAGACAACTCTCTACTTCGGGAAAATACCTCTGCCCCTCCAGGGAGGCCACTGCCACCCCTGCAGCTTGCTTCTAGTGGGAGTACCAAGATACCCCAAATTGGAATTTATATGGTCAGTGGGCAGATGTCATCTGGACTACTAGAGATTGAGGCTGGACCTCTGAGGAGAGATGTGCTGACTTAAAGCCATCTCCACCTTACTGAAGGGATTGCCTCCCTACCCCAAAATTGTCAATTTCACCAGTGTAACCCAGTGCTTATATCCATTACCATTCCTACCACTAGCAACTCCAACCCCACTTAAGAGCATTTCTGTGGTTTAGGAACAGAGGCCACTGGAAATGATCCTATAGGCTTACTTAAGATGCACTTTGTTCTCCCTCTTCCACCTCCTACAAGCACCCCTTTCCCAAACCTACAAAATCAGACTCTGAGTCACCTCATGACAAATGACAAAACCAAGTTCTCAGCAGAACAAAAAGGAAACTGAAGGCAAACCATAGCCATTGAAACTGGGTATAAAGATATAAATGCCTGATTACAGTGAATTAAATATTCCATTTGCACTTTAAACAAAAATGACTGTTAAGCTTGTGCACATGGTAAGTCAGAGGCCCAAGTTGTCCCCTTTGCACTAGGATGATCCTCAAATCAAGCAGACATGGAATGCATGGTAGCTCTTTTTCAAGATTCCACTGCCTGGAATAACAAATTGCACCAAGCTCTTTCTCTGCTATTTCCTGAGGTTCAACACCCTGCAGGTCAGCCCCTGAGGGCCATCCAGCCTCCATCTTCCAAGACCAATTTTACCTCATGTCACCAACGACAAGGTGAATAAGTTGGCATTTCTTGGAGACTTAACAGGATGCAGTGAAGTCAGGCACTTCCAACAGCTGAGCCATCAGTCTGCACTTATTCATCCCCGAGTGTATGTGTGGTGGTATTGTGTCCGGAATTGGTGGGTTCTTGGTCTCACTGACTTCAAGAATGAAGCCGCGGACACTCGCAGTGAGTGTTACAGCTCATAAAGGTGGTGTGTCCAGAGTTTGTTCCTTCTGATGTTTGGGTGTGCTCTCAGTTTCTTCATTCTGGTGGGTTTGTTGTCTCACTGATTGAGAAATGAAGCTGCAGACCTTTGTGGTGAGTGTTACAGCTCATAAAAGCAGTGTGGACCCAAAGAGTGAGCAGCAGTCAGAGTTACTGCAAAGAGCGAAAGAACAAATCCTCCACAGTGTAGAAGGGGACCCGAGTGGGTTGCCACTGCTGGCTCAGTCAGCCCGCTTTTATTCTGTTATCTGGCCCCACCCACATCCTGCTGATTGGTCCATTTTACAGAGAGCTGATTGGTCTGTTTTACAGAGAGCTGATTGGTCCGTTTTGACAGGGTGCTGATTGGTGTGTTTACAATCCCTGAGCTAGACACAAAAGTTCTCCACCTCCCCACTAGATTAGCTAGATACCTAGTGTAGATTGGTGTATTTACAAACCCTGAGCTAGACACAGAGTGCTGATTGGTGCATTTACAAACCTTGAGCTAGATACTGAGTGCTGATTGGTGCATTCACAATCCCTTAGATAGACATAAAGATTCTCCAAGTCCTCACCAGATTAGCTAGATACAGAGTGTTGATTGATGCATCCACAAATCCTGAGCTAGATGCAGGGTGCTGATTGATGTGTTTACAATCCCTTAGCTAGACATAAAGGTTCTCCAAGTCCCCACTAGACTCAGGAGCCCAGCTGGCTTCACCCAGTGGATCTCACACCAGGGCCGCAGGCGGAGCTGCATGTGAGATCCAGTCTCACGCCATGCACCTGCACTCCTCAGCCCTTGGGCAGTAGATGGGACTGGGCGCCATGGAGCAGGAGGCGTCACTCGTCAGGGAGGCTCAGGCCATGCAGGAGCCCATGGCCTGGGGTTGCGGGAGGCTCAGGCATGGGGCGCTGCAGGTCCCGAGCCCTGCCCCACGGGGAGGCAGCTAAGGCCCCGTGAGAAATCGAGTGCAGTGCCGGTGGACTGGCACTGCTGGGGGACCCGGTGCACCCTCTGCAGCTGCTGGCATGGGTGCTAAGCCCCTCACTGCCCTGGGCCGGCGGGGCCGGCTGGCCGCTCTGAGTGCGAGGCCCGCCAAGCCCATGCCCACCTGGAACTCTAGCTGGCCTGCAAGCGCCGTGTGCAGCCCTGGTTCCTGCCCGTGCCTCTCCCTCCACACCTCCCCGCAGGCTGAGGGAGCCGGCTCTGGCCTCTGCCATCCCAGGAAAGGGCTCCCACAGTGCAGCGGCAGGTTGAAGTGCTCCTCAAGCATGGCCAGAGTGGGCACCGAGGCTGAGGAGGTGCCGAAAGCGAGTGAGGGCTGTGAGGGCTGCCAGCAGGCTGTCGCCTCTCAGTATTATGGAGGACCTTTACTGGACATTCTTCCAAATAATTAAAGCAGTACTTATGCTGTAGTTCAATCGGCTATCCCTTTTAACCTGGCATTTCATCAACCAGAAAAAGAAAAAAAAAAACTAGCCTCAATTCTTACCTCTTTAACAATTATAATAAGTATACTACTTCTTCTTAGGTGTTATGTAGTACCATAAATCCAGGAGTTAACAAAAACAACTAAATCAAGACATGTTAAGCAAGTTTGAAGAGGAACTATAAAGTAAAAGAGGAGGGAACTGTAGAGCATAGAAAAGTTCCTCTTCAAAGCTAGTCTTGGTTTAAAAATAAAATAATAGACACTAGGAATAATAGCTCCTTATTCTAAAGCCTCTTATCAACTCTCAGTTCTTACACTTTAGCCCAGTTATTTGCTGTGTCTTACTCAGGCATGTCTGGACAGGCCCAGGAAAGTCTTAGCTCATAGCTTATGCCCCTTCTTTATTTGGAAATGTTATTGCTTCCTTAAACCTTTCATAAGCAACTTCCTTTTCTTCTTTGTTCTTCCTTGTACTTACCTATTTAGGAAAGTTTTAGGTTATTAGCAAATCGGGTATCAGTTTAAGACTGTGAAGTCCAGCTCCAGCTGAAGGATCCAGGACACAGCAGTAATGATGACCCAAGTGCATAAGGGATAAAAATGTTTGCTTTTCCTTTGTTCAGGTGTGCTCTCACCATTGTTCCATCTGCGAGGGGCAACCTTTCTGCAGAAAGTAAATGTTGCCTTGCTGAGAGATCCTTTGTCTCCATGCTGACTTTTCTTCATGGCACCAATCATCTGTTTCTAACAATTTCATTATTTTATAATGTATACATATTAAAATCTCATGTTGTACCCCATAAGTAAATACAATTATTATTAGTCAAATAAAAATTTTTATAAAAGGAGAATAATGACAGTAAAAAATTTCTATTTTTAGAAAAAATAATGTTAATGTTTGAAGGAAATGAGTGATTTATTTACAGAGGGATTTCCAATATATTCTTTGATCTTTGCAATCCAATGAGATATACAGATCAGACTGAATAACAATAAATCTCTCAATTTTTTCTATGCAAATATAATGGAGTGATGACTTCTACTAACATCAAAATGAAATTGGAGCCGGTTAGCAAAGTGGAGGACGTTCTTTCTGGAGGCAGAGAGAGCAAGATCTAGATTTTTGTCAGTTGCTATCTGTGTGATCTTTAGCATTACCTAACATCTATGAATTCCACATATTACATTATAATAGTAACAATACTGTCTCATCCTATAAGGGTGTTCTAGAGGTTAATTCAGATAATTATTTGTTATTTTTCCTTACTCTTCTTTTGAGTTTTGCACTACTAATGCTTTCAAAGCAAGCATTTTTATGTAGGTTTTTTTCTGACCTTTATGACTAGGAGAGCCATAGCTAAAATAATTCATAGTTAAATAGGTCATGCCAAGGAAAGTTAGAAGGTTCAGAATTTCTTTAAATATTGGTAATCTAGACTACACTTCCTGAGGACCAGGTCTAGTTCATTTTTTTATATAAACATCTAGTAGATGTTACCAAACTGATCTTGGTCCTCCCTGCCTGGCACAGCCAAAGCAAACACTGATATTGGAATTGCAGGCAGAGAAAGTGAAGAATTTATTGTAAGGCACCAAGCAAGGAGAATCAGGGAGCTGATGCTTAAGACCCAAACCCCCTGATGGCCTAAAGGCAAGGGTTTTTAAAGGCAGAGAATCAGAAGTTTCAGGCAAAGTCACGCATGGAGGGTATGCATTGGATTGTCATAAAAAGGTGGGAGATCTCAAGGTGGGGTCCAGAGGTCATAAATAGATTGAAAGATTTCTGATTTGTGATTGATTAAGCTTTGTCTAAAAACCTGGGGTCAGCAGAAAGGAATGCTGAGCTCTGGCCTGTGGGCATGACTTTCTCCCAGTCTCTCAGGAAGAAATTTAAAACAAAGGGTAGTGGTCTGAGTTCAGTCCTCAGTTCCCCTGCATCTGGGGTCTACTTGCCAGCAGGCAGGATTTTCCACTTCATGGAGGTTGGGTTTCTGCAAAACAACTCAGGGACATATGTTAAGATGTTATCTTTAGTTTCCACGGGAAATCAAATATTTTGAGCCTCTGATTTCCTTGGTTATTATTTTAAGATACTATTACCTTCTTGCTTATTTACTCCTCAAGACTAGATAAGCGTCTGGAACTTCCTTTGAAGGAATTTAAGATTTTCCTTTCCCTTATTTCCATGTTTGGAGGGCCCAGCAGGCTCCTAAGAGGCATCCCTCATCCCTGCTCCATCTCATAGAGAGCTTGGTGGTGCTCTCTAAATGTCTGTTGAATTGATAGATTTGCTTGTCAGGCCAAGGTTAGCTCAAGACTGTGACTAGGTAGTTCAAGTTTGTCCAACCCACAGTGTGTGGGCCACATGCAGCCCAGGCTTTGAATGGGCCAACACAAATTTGTAAACTTTCTTAAAATATTATGAACTTTTTTTTTTTTTTGTTCATCAGCTATTGTTAGTGTTAGTATATTTTATGTGTGGCCCATGACAATTCTTCCAATGTGGCACAGGGAAGCCAAGAGATTGGACACTCCTGGGGTAGATGAAACTGAACTCCATGAGTTCTTCTATGAAGATGCTGATTCCAGGAGTGGGTGTTGGGTGTAACTGTTACCAAAAGTGTTTTTGGGGGGTATAAGTGTTGGGTACTACTGTATTGAGAGGGCTAAGAAAAAAAGAGGAATCTCTTGTCTTCATTTTCTGGGGCTGTCTTAGCAAATCAACACAAACTTGATGGCTTAAAATGACAAAAATTTATTCTCTTCTGGCTCTAGAGATGAGAAGTCCAACATTAGGCTAAGGTCAAGGTGTCTGCAGGACTGGCTTCCTTCTGGAGGTCATAGTGAAGAATTAGTTTCCTTGGCTTTCAGAGTTTTAGGGACTGCCCGCCCACCTTCCATGTCTTCTCCATCTTCAAACTCAGCCACAAATGTTGAGTCTCATGATGGCTCATTCTGATCCTTCTTCTATTCCTTTTCCTCTTTGAAGGACCATTGCTTGCAATTACATTTGAACCACCTGAATACTATCGGATAAATTTCCCATCTCTACGTTTTTAACTTAACCACATCTGCAAAGTCCCTTTTTCGAAATTTAAGATAACATATTCTGGGGTTACAGAGATTAGGATGTGGACATTGATGGGGTGACATTATTCTGCTCACCACAAAGGCCTTCCACCAAAGATGAATTATGTAAGAATACAGCCTGGGTACAAGGCAGGTCATTTTCCTGCTCAGCAACAGGCAAGGCAAGCTGCCATCCCCATGCTTCTGGCAGGCCTCAATTATTAATTCTCCTTTCCACCAGCACAGCACTGAAAGCTCTGACTCTCCTCATAGGCTTAAGGATCCATGCTTGTGGCACCTGTCACATTCCAATGTGTTTCTTCCTTTTGCTCCAGATTTAGCAAATGGCTAATGCTTAAAGCAAATTTATTTAAAACAATTGAAAGCGATTGTCACCTTGCCATACTTGTCAGGAATATATACATCGAAAAGATAGGGTTGGGCACAGAGGTGCTTGAGAAAAGAACTTCATTTTAGGGCAGATTCCTCTGGTCACAGTCTGCCTTCCTGTAAATAGATGTCTCCTGCTAAGCTCAGGGTGGCTTGTCCACTGCATAAGTGCTCTCTCCCCATTGAAAACTGCACGTTGAAGCCCATGTCTGTGAGCTGTGCTTCTATGTCCTCCTTCTCAGGCTCCCAGTTCCCATTAAGGTTAGAGAGACAAGGAACTCATACTTCTGAGTGTTCAAACAGGCAGGAAGTAAGCACTTTCAGGATTGCTCTGAGGAGCCTGAGACCTAGCATTAGCCTCTCTGCAAAAGAAGCTAACCAGAAGCACAGATTTAAAGTAAGGAGTTTTGTTTTTTTCTCTGCATCTGCCATAGGCTTTTTTAACCTCCCTTCTACTCTTGTGTCATTTTTGCATGCACGTACACTTAAATGCATTTCACTCCCTGGCCTAACCCTGGGTCAGCACAGATCCACTCACACACACATTCTCCTTCACTTTTAAAGGCAATGCTTACAAAGTATTTATTCCTTTTGCTTTACATTGTAAAAAATAACACCAGGGGCAAATCCTTATTGAATGTAGCATTTTTTTTCCCCTTAGTCGTAGGATAAATGCCAAGAATTTAAGAACATTGGAGTTTTAGTTAGACTAGGTTTCAAATAGTAAATTCGATTTTTGTTTGTTTATTTAGCAACAGACGATAAAGGAGCCAAGAGAAAGCCAGACTATCTCTACAAGCATTAACCAATACTGTTCGATCAAAGCCTTTTTGGTTCATTCAAAGACAACCTGGCTTACTCTGATGCATTGCTCCTTTTTGTCAAAGCAAGTTAACAATCCAAGGCCCAGTCATCTGAAGTGAGTTTAGTGTTTTGTAAATGAAGTCAACATACAGTTGGGAGTAGTCATTATGACCAGATAGTTTTGGATAGGATCAAATAGTAATTTATTATAATCTGTTTTAATATGAACCAGTCTTAAAATATTTAAAAGGATAGTGTCATTTTTGCAATCCTTCCCTCCCCCAGTATAATTTATTTCCCTTTCTGTGATAACCTCAGAATTATATTCCTCCTTATATTTGTGCCTTCTTTTATTTCTGGTGAGAATTGCTTTCATATAGACTTCCCCTTCCAGACAACTGTAAACCAAAAGTAAAATTCTAAGCCACCACAACTGACTGAACAGACTCCCTCTGGGCTAAAGAGACCCCAGAGAAAACTGAATTCCTGAGCATGACAGGAAGGGAGGTTGGACACACCTCCTGATCTCCCTCCCTTTTGGGGCTTAGGCACAATTGACCAGCATTAACATTAGCATAGAGATCATGAAACTGACCAAATATTCTTTGTGGCAATAAGATACAAAATTCCAACCAGACTCTGGTATACCATCACACGACAGATAGCAGACCCTGAAGGGAATCAAGGCATTTTGCCCCCAAATATATTTTTTTGGCATTTTTAGAAATGGCTGCCACAGGGCCAGCAGACTGAAATGGCCCTGCCAAGCTGTCTGTTCTGGGAGAAATTTGCATCTGTAGAGAATCTCCATTAATGCAGCCATACTTTCCCTTTCTAGGCCTTTCTGGGATCTACGAGAGATTAACTGAGTGCCCGACACCTTTTTAAGGCCTTAAAAGAGATGTTTACCATCTTTTCTTTCTGAGGGTTGATACCTATGAGGCTTCAGCTACACAACGAAAAAGTTGACCTCCACAGCCTCCTTACCTTAAGTCAAGCATTTATTTCTAATGACTTCAAGTCTTTAGTCAAAGCTTAACTTTTTCAACCAATTGCCAGTCAGAAAAGCTTTGAATTTGCCTATGACCTGTAAGCCCCCACTTGAAGATGTCTCACCTCTTTAGGCTGAACCAATGTACACCTCCCATGTATTGATTTATGATTTTACCCATAATTCCTGTTTCCCTAAAATGTATAAAAATAACTATAAATTGACCACCTGGGACACACTTTTTCAGGACCTCTTGAGACTCTACCATGGGCCATGGTTATTCATATTGGTTTAGAATAAACCTCTTTAAATATTTTACAGAGTTTAGTTTTTCCATTAATACAACCCATATTCTGGATGAAATGTTCACTTTAAACATTACAACTTTGGCTCTCTGCCCCTTTTTCAGAAGAAAATTGTTATTTACATGCCAGTGTTATTACATTTGTCAGTAAGATTCCCAAAAAGGCATTTGTTCTTCAGTTGCTTTGAATCAACTGCCATTAGAGAGAACATAAAGTCTATACACTGGACATGGTGAAAATACTAATAATAAACTTGTGTTCATGTTTGAAGAGGTATTTTATTAGTAAAACAACAGGGTAGAAAGATAAATCATAATCCATAGGCAAGTTAAATTGGATGACCTAATTTAATGGCAATTTTAGTAATCTCAGGTGCTAATAAAAACACACATATTCTGATGTGACTAAAGATAATATTTATTTCTGGAAAAATGGAAAGCAACTTTATTCTGTGGGAGGTTATTCTGTGATTCATTTTAAAACTTTTTTTCTATCTTAATATAAAAACATCCTTCAATTGTTTACACCTCTTCTCTTACCCAACAGCAGGAATAATATTGATTTGAGACATTTTTGAACAATTCTTATTTCTTATGTAGAGGATGATAAGGATAGCCATCCCAGAATAACAAAATAACAAGTTAATCAGAGGAGCAGCTGAAGTGCAGGGCACCAAAAGTGAGTTCCTACCTGGTGTTGAGGAGGACCATGAAGACATTGTCACTATTGCTTGCAAATGTGGTGCGGTGGCTCATGCCTGTAATCCCTGCACTTTGGGAGGCTAAGGCAGGTGGATCACCTGAGGTCAGGAGTTCGGGACCAGCCTGGCCAACATGGTGAAACCTTGTCTGTACTAAAAATACAAAAATTAGCCGGGCATGGTGGCAGCCACCTGTAATCTCAGCTACTGGAGAGGCTGAGGCAGGAGAATTGCTGGAACCCAGGAGGCAGAGGTTGCAGTGAGCCGAGATTGCATCATTGCACTCCAGCCCGGGCAACAACAGGGAGACTCTTTCTCAAAACGAAAACAAAAACAAACAAACAAACAAAAAGAATGACCCTGGCTTGTCTCACAAAAGCAGAAAAAAATTTGTGTGAGAATGCTCATTTCTAGCTAATAATGTTCATCCTATTCAAGTTTTTTTTTTTTTTTTTTTCCCTAGGGATGAAATTGCATATCCTTGTGGTTTTTACTTGTGTTTCTCAGAGAGAAGAAAGGAAGAAACTTGTCAGGCGGTTAGGGTGGGTCCTTGACTGAATTCTTTCAAACAAATGAACAGCCTGAAAAATCAAGCTGCAGGCACAGATAAGGGAATTTACACAGGAGGGCTTGCCTAGGACATGCCCACAGCTGCACAGATAAGAAAGGCTACATAGGTGACTTGTCCAGACATGCCCGCAATGGAAAATTCCATCCCCTAACACATGTGCCGTAAAGGGAACAAAACAATATGGAGTAACTCAAGCTAAGGGCCCTCATGAGCTCTAGGAGGATAGGGAAGAGCTACCAGAAATTCACACCTTATGCAAATGAGACACCCAGCCCTCACTGGTTTCTTAAAAAACTCTTTGCATTCATTTGTATAAATGGCAACCCATTCAGGCCCCCTTTCTGCTGTGGGAAGCTTTCTTCTTTTGCTTATTAAACTTTTGCTCCAAACTCATCCTTTCTGTCCATGCTCCTTAATTCTCTTGGTTGTGAGACAAAGAACTCCAGGTGACAGATATCTCACAACATGATACTGCTGCACTGTGGTGCCTTGGTGAGACTGTAACATTTCCTTACTCAGTAGTAATGCAGAGCATCTTCGTGTGCTTATCTCCTGTATTCATAGTCTATACACACACATGCAACATCAACAAATAATTATTCACATCTCATTTTTACTTCACAACATGCTATTGAATATCAAATTTTTGAACCAATTCTTTGCTGTTGAAAATTAGATTTATCCAATATTTCACCCTCTAAGCAAAGCTGAAACAAATGTAGTTTTAGATACTTTTTCAACAATGAATATATTTCTAGGAGTGAAACTACCAGCACAAAAGTTATGAATATTTTAAAGCCTTTTGATTTATGTTACCACACAGCCTTTGAGAAAATCTACATCAAATTGTACTTGCATCAGGAGTGGTGCATTTCATTAAAAAAGTCTTAAATTTTGCAAAACATCTATATTATTATGTATAGCACTATTCAACGAACTTAAATTTCCATTAGCTAGGACTCATTCTCCACTCTTTTGGCAGACAAATTATTTAACTATAAACATCTCCCTAAATTTATCAAAATATAATTTGCTTCACATAATTTATAGAGACCTCAATCTGTTAATGATGCCTATCCTCAGTACTGTCCCTTCAATATGACCTTAAAAGTTGTTTAATAAATTTGTTTTCTTTAATTTTAAAGTTTATATGTCTATTTTCTATTTTATTTCTTCAGTTTGAGATAACTTTTTCCCCCACAGGGATATTTACTTTTCTTTATTCTTTTCCAAGGCCAATTATGAATAGAATTATGTTTTAAACATCTATTTCCTCATATTGTATTTCCATACAATATGAGTATTCCCTCCACAGTCTAGACTATTATGGATATATTCTCCATCTGTACTTAGCTATTCCATGTTTGGATAGCTCTAATTATTTAATCAAATCTATGGTAATATAAATGTCCCCTGTATGTCTTTTTTATTATTTTTCCTAGTTTTATACTCATGAGAAATATAAAACATGTTTAATCATACTTTCCTTTGCAGCTCTTAAACTATTTACAATTTTAATTTTGCTTAAATTGTGTACCCATACTAAATATCTCTAATTTCTTTTTTCATTTCCCATATAAAGATATTGAACCCATCTATGTAGCTTGTCACCTCCTCAAGGAACACTCCAGTTTGCCTTTTAAAATCACAGTAAGAAATAAACTCATGCTCTCTGTGGCTTAACAAGGAGAGAATATACTGGACAATCACTTTCTTCTTTTACTTTTCAAGACAGCCAGCATCTTCTACAGCATTCCTTAAACAGATTAATAATTAATCAATAGCAAAACCTAAGAGTTGAATAATATGGGGCTTAAAATCAAATCTTTTTCTCTTTTCACTTTTTTGTGTCAGTAAAGTTGTGCTTCTTCAACTCTGTGGTGATTGTACTTTGATTATGTGCAGGAATTTAGCTATAAGTATTAAATATTATTTAGTCATATTCAATACATTTATGAAGCTACTGACATCAGTAAGTAAACAGATCCCATGAACCCAGTGTGGCAGAGATAGTGCTAAGAGAAATCTGGGCATAGCTTCTTTCCTCCACACATGTGTGTGGATTTGCTGAGGCTGGTTTGCTGTAAATATTTTCTGATAAAAGTTTAGACATGTGGGTGGGGTGGCTATTTCCTTAATATTAACAGTAATGTATGCTTTAATTATAGGAAGGATTAGAGAGAGAATAATATTTTGAGTGAGGTTATACTATTTTGAGTAACACTATTTTTAGCAGTGAGCCAACATGTCCTCTAGAACAAGTAGGAAAGCTGGATTAATTTCAAAATCATATAGCAAAGGCATCAGAGAGCTACAAAAACAAGGGCTAATGTATTAATGGCTTGAATACAACAAAAACAGAGGAAGGGCAAGTTTGCTCTCAGTGCTTGAGTGAGGACCTTCATCTTCTCCTGCCCTGCGACATTGGTGCTCCTATCTCTAGGGCCTTTGGACTTTGACCAGGATGTGCCTCTTGGACTTTCCTAGTTTAGGCTTTGTGAACTATGGCACCACCTTTCTTGCGTCTCCAGCTTGCAGATGGCAGATAGTGGGACTTTTCAGCTTCCATAATCATGACAGCCAATTCCTATAATACATCTTTTTTCATATGTATAGATATCCTATTGATTCTGTTTCTTTGGAGAACTCTAATACATATGACAAACCAAAAAAGTGAAAGAATATATTCGTAATAAATATGTCAGACAAATACTAATATCCATACTATATAAAGAGGTCTTACAAATGGAAAAAGAGAAAACAATGTGGGAAAAACAGGGAGGAACACTTCACAATAGACGCATCTCAATAGCTAATGAATATTTTTAAAACTCACTCAGCTTCCTTAGTCAGCAGATTATGCAAATAAGACCGCATTGAATACTACTACATACCCACCAGAAAGTTAAACTTTAAAAGGACAGGAAATACTAAGCTCGAAGAGTACATAAAGTAAATGGAGCATTCAAACATTGCTGTTAGGACTGTTAGTTGATCTAGCCACTTTGAATGACTATTTGACAGTGTTTGCATACACTGGACGTAGTCATACACTGCGGCTCTGTACTGTTGTAATAGTCTGAAACTTCACATGCAACTCAAAATAGATAAATTAAGGTATATCTATATACTGTAATACAAAACAGCAATGAGAATGAACATACTATAGGTATGTGGTATGTTGTTGGTGAATCTTCTAAACATGATGTTAAATAAAAAATTACAAAAAACGGGAACACATACTATTAATATATGATTCCATTTACATACAGTTACAAAATAAAATGAGCAACACTAATTTATGAAGAGAGAGGTCAATAGTGGTTACCCTTGCAGGATCAAGTGTTCAGTACTAGGAAGGTACATAACTTGGGCTTATGGGATACTGCTTTTATTCTGTTTCTAAAACTGGGTGATAGATGCAATGAATTTGGAAATTAATTAAGCTGTGCACTTATAATTTTTGCACTTCATTGTGTGTATGCTATAAACCAATAAAATGTAAATTATTTCCACTGCGCAAGGAAAAGAGGGAAAAAAAGGACACGGTGATTTAACTTAAAACTAAACTTCTTAGATTCAGCATGACCATACTTGTTGGGCAAAGTCGCTAGTATGTTGGAAGCTCCTAATAGCAACTTTCAGAGCTCTGAAATGTTTTGCTGGGTTATGTGCTCCTAGTCCTGTGACCACCTCCATTCTTCTAGGATTCTGTGCTCATTTCTAAATGAATTGGAAACTTAATCTAACTTTCAATGTGTATGTAAAAGATGTGTTCTATTGCTAATTCTTGGAGCATCTGAAATGTTGCAGCAACTGTTTTGATGCTATCATCAAATGAATTAGCAAGCCCAGCTTTGCTTCCCCTGCAGATGTATTGAGCATTCTGTTTATGTTCATATCTCAGGCAAATATTAATCTGTAAGTCAGTGAGGGCCAAAGAAAGACCCATATAGCTCTTCACTAGTGACCTCATTAGGAATAATATAAATTCAATAATTTACTCTTGCAAATGTCTGTGCAACCAATCATTAATTTATTCAGTAGCAATAAGATAAAATAGATTTTTAATAGATTTAATATTATCTTCCCTGTTCTATTTATGTGCAATCTCATTATGGAAGAAAGACTGAGCAGCATACCACTAAATGTTTATTTTTTAGGAAGGCTGATTTCCAGAATGTAAAATATAATATTTTGTATTCTTTTTTTGTGGCATGTAAAGCTTAGATAAAATACTTCCTAAGAACAGAATGTAGTGTTTTTATTACTCACTCTAAGGAATCTAGTACATAATAAGCCCTTGTGGAAATAACAAATAAGGTGCTATTTTCATTAATGATTTGTGCAGGACAGTTTTCCAGATGGCTCTGGACTTATCCACTTCTCTCTTCTGTCTCATTTGTAGTTCTCATGAATAATTTTATAATTCTCTGGAAATGCAATGTCTTGAGATAAGGCGGAGCTGGCCAGAACACCTGGGCTCTATTACAGTCTCTCCCTAGAAAATGTAAATCTTTCAATGCTTTAGCCCAGCAGGTCATTTCACCCTGGGGTATCAAATCCAGGGCAAGTTGCCTTTTGGGGTTCCTCAGCTGTGGAGCAAGGGTGGCTGGTGTGTGCAGTCAAGTCTTCATCCACCTTGAGCAGCTTTCCTAAGGTAGAGGACCAGCTTGTCATGGATTCTAGGATTCCGTTGTCCCTCACTGACTATCTGTAAGTAATAAACCTACTGCATGTAACTTGTGCGCATGGGTTTTGTTTTTGTCACTGGACTCAAGGGCAAGTCGGTAATCAGTGAATGTGGTTCACAATTTACAATGACATATTAAAATAACTTAAAAAAAAAGCCATGATTTCTAGGGGATTGGTTAGGTGGGTCCTCCACAGAAGCTCACAGTGAAGTGAAGAGATATTAATATTCACTAAGATGGGACATTGATTACTTCAGTGAGTCAATGATACTGAATATAATTCTGGTTTTGTTATTTTCTTAACTTACAAGATATTTTTGCCTTTTTTTGCTCTTAAATTGGATTTTTAAAGCTGAGAGAAAACTGTGAATCAAAGATTGACTGATTTCTCAAGACTCTACTTTCAGGTGATAGTCAAAGTAGGCCCAGAACCCAGATGTCCCTGTATTGTGCACATTGTACCATATTCTACCATCAGTGAGAGAGCAATTTTATTAAAATGGATCCGAATCAACCCAAGTACAGCACATGCATCACACTCGAATCTATTCTAAAATACTAAAAAACTCTGAAGAAGACCTTTCTCCCTAGTAAATGTAACAGTGAGATTTGGCAGGATTTCTCGGAATGTCTATTTTGGAACAAGTACTGTCTGAAATGTGATGAGGAAAATAAAAAATCCACCAAGAATCATTATCCACTGCACACTGTCAACTTATGCCTGGATACACACAGATAGCAGTGTAGTATCATTGTTCAAAAAGTGTAGGTTGACGCTGGAGCCACACTGCTTGTCTTTAAATTCTAGCTCTTCCTATCAATAGCTCTGAGATCTTGAGAATGTTACATACCCTCTTTGTCCTCAGTCTCTTTATCAATAAAAATTATTAACTTCATAGGATTGTTGTTAGGACAAGTCATCACATGAAAAGTTATTAGCATAGTACTTGGCTTGTGTTTTTAGTATCCCAGAGTAGGAAACTTTTTTTTTTTTGAGATGGAGTCTCGCTGTGTTGCCCATGGTGTAGTGCAGTGGTGCAATCTCAGTTCACTGCAGCCTCTGCATCCCGGGTTCAAGCAATTCTCCTGCCTCAACCTCCCAAGTAGCTGGGGTTACAGGTGTGTGCCACCACACCTGGATAATTTTTGTATTTTTAGTTGAGACAAGGTTTCTCCATGTTGGCCAGGCTGCTCTCAAACTCCTGACCTGAAGTGATCCACCTACCTCGGTCCCCACAAAGTGCTGGGATTACAGGTTTTGTTTTTTAAAAAAATTAAGGGAAATTACCACTCAATTAAATACACCCCTTTTCACTGAAGTTTTGATGATTGTACACAACCATGTAACAACCTCCCAAAGCAGAAAGCAACCTACCATGCCATGGAAACTTACCTGTACCTCTTCCCAATCCCCTCCCCGAGTCTGGCAATGTGTTTTTAAATTTTGATCACATAGATTAGTCCCATTTGTTCTTTTATGTTTTCATGTATAACAACCTTACTGAGCTCTAATTTATATAACATAGAATTTACAGAAAGTATATAATTTAGTGGTTTTTAGTATGTTCATAAAATTGTTAAATGATCACCCTAGTTAATTTTAGAACATTTTTATCACCTCCCCCCAAAGAACCCCAACCCCATCAGCAGTCAATGCTTATTTCCAGCTGGCCACCCTCCCCGGCAGTAGGGAGCCACCAATCTACATTCTACATCAGTCTGTATTTTTGAGATAGATAGATCCAACTAATAATTATTAATGAATAGTGAATACTTGTTGGATTCAGTTTGCCTATCTTTTATTTAGTACATTTGCATTTATATTCATATATAACATTTTCTTGAAATAATTTCTTATACTTTATGAACCTGGTTTGGATATGAAGTTTTTGCTAGTTTCTTAGAGTTGGGGATCATTTTCTTTTTTTTATTTGAAAAAGTCTGCTATGATTTGAATCATATTAATTATACATTAAAGGGAAACTTTGCATAATGCAGCCTAACTTGTCTTATTTTGGGGAAGATTTCTTACCTATTAGTTCACTTTTTAAAGTAGCTGTGATTATTTCTTAATTTTTTTCTTGATCTAATTTTAAAATATATTTATCTCAGAATCTATTACAACTTTTTTGCATAGATTTAACTAATTTGTTCATAATATTCTCCTATTTTCTTTTTAATGTCATTTGTATTTATATTAGCCTTCTAGGGCTGTGTATTAGTCTGTTCCCATGCTGCTGATAAAGACAATACCTGAGACTGGGTAATTTACAAAAGAAAGAGGTTTAAGGGACTCACAGTTCCACATGGCTGGGGAGTCCTCACAATCATGATGGATGGCAAAAGGCACTTCTTGTAAGAAGTGGTGGCAAGAGAGAATCAGAGAACCAAGTGAAAGGAGTTTCCCCTTATAAAACCATCAAATTTTGTGAGACTTATTCACTACCATGGGAACAGTATGGGGGAAACCTATACTTTTCAATTCAATCACCTCCCACAGGGTCCCTCCCATAACACATGGGAATTATGAGAGCTACAATTCAAGATGAGATGTGGGTGGGGACACAGCCAAACTATATCAGGCTGCCATAAGAAAATACCACAGACTGGGTGGCTTATACAATAGAAATTTATTTCTCACAGTTCCAGGGGCTGGAAGTTCAAGAACAAGGTGCCTGCAAGTTTGGTTTCTCCTGTGACCTCCCTTTGGTTTTCAGATGGGCCTTCTCACTCCATCCTCACATGACCATTTCTCTGTGTTTGTCTTCTCCTGGGGTTCCCTCTTCCTCTTCTAGAAATACCACCCTTAGGACTTCATTTAACCTTAATTCCTCTTTACAGGCTCTATCTCCAAATGCAGTCAGTTTGGAGTTTAGGCTTCCATGTATGAATTTGGGGGATCACAATTTAGTTCCTAACACCACCTATAGTAGCATCCTCTTGTAATTTCTGAGAGTGTTATTTGTGACCTTGTTTTAAATTTTCTGTTTTAGCATTTTTATTTTGAGATAATTTTACCTTTACATGCAATTGTAGGAAAAAATACAGATATTTCATGTATGGTTTACTCAATTTCCTCAATGATATTATCTTTATTGTATACTATATTTACATGAAAATGAATATAGTTTGCAAATAAATTATGGTGTGTGTAGATTTATATAGCTGGCTGTGTATACATAGCAATATCAAGGTACAATATTGACATTGATGTAATTTTTTAAGATTTCCTCAAAGTTGCTTGTTCTCATTTGTGTGTGTGTGTATTTAATTCTATGACATTTTATTACATGTGCAGTTAATGTATCCACAATTACAGTCAAGGTACTAAGCATTCCCAAAAGCCACATAGATCCCTCATGTTATCCTTTTAAAACCACATCTCCTTCCTCCCAGCCGTCTGTTACTTAACCTTTGAAGGTCAAGTATCTTTTCATTTCTGTAATTTTGTCATTCCAAGAATGTTATATAAATAAAATGGTATATTACTAAATTTTTGGACTTTTTTTTTACCAAGCATGATTTTCCAAAAAGTAATTTAAGTTTTTGACTATATGAATATTTGATATTTTTACTTGCTGATAGTATTTTATGATACGAATGTACCACAGTTTGTGAAACCGTTCGCCCATGGAAGGACATCCAAATTGTTACTGGTTTTTGACCATCGTGAATAAAGCTGCAATAAACCTTTGTGTGTAGAATTTTGAGTGGGTAGAAGTTTCACTTCTCTGGGATAAAGGATCAAGAATAAAATTGCTGGAGAGTATGATAATTACATGTTTAGTTTACAAAGAAACTGTTAAACTGTTTTGAGAGTCACTGTAATATTTTACATTTCTACCAGCAATGTACAAATGATTCAGTTTCTCCACCTTCTCATAAGCATTTATTGCTGTCTCTATTTTTTTCACTTTAGTCATTTTGATAAAATGTCTTGTGTTATTTTGCATTTCCCTAGTGGCTAATGAAGTTGAACATCTTTCATATGTTGTTCATGTCTTTTGCCAATTTTCTAATTGGATCATTTGCTTTTTGACTGATGGGTTTTCAGAGTTTTAAAAAATATATTTTAGATATAATTCCCTTGGCAGGTATGTGGTTTGCAAATATTTTCTCCTGGTCTGTAGCTTCTCTTTTCACCCTCTTAACATAATGATTCACAAAGCAAATTTTAAAATTTTGATGAAGTTGAATTTATCAGGTTTTTTTTTGAATCATGCTTTTAGTATTAAGTCTCATAACTTAAAGATTTCTTCTATTTTTAAAGCTTTATAGTTTAATGTTTTATATTTAACTTTATTATCAATTTTGAGTTACTGTTTAAAATAAGATGTGAGATTTAAGTCAAGATTCACTTCTTAAATATGGATGTTTGATTATTTTGGCACCATTTGTTGAAAAGGCCATCTTTCTTCCATTGAATTGCTTTTTCCTCTTTGTTAAAAATCAGTTGAATGTGGGCCGGGCGCGATGGCTCATGCCTGTAATCCCAGCACTTTGGGAGGCAGAGGCGGGTGGATCACGAGGTCAAGAGATTGAGACCATCCTGGTCAATATGGTGAAACCACGTCTCTACTAAAAATACAAAAATTAGCCGAGCATGGTGGTAGGCGCCTGTGGTGCCAGCTACTCAGGAGATTGAGGCAGCAGAATCACTTGAACTCAGGAGGCAGAGGTTGCAGTGAGCCTAGATTGCGCCACTGGACTCCAGCCTAACTACAGAATGAGACTCCGTCTCAGAAAACAAAACAAATAGTTGAAAGTATTGTGTGGGTCTACTTCTACTTCTGGGTTCTATATTCTGTTCGATTGACTTATGCATTTTTCCCTCCACCAATGCCATACTGTCTTAATTATAATAATGGTTGTAGTAATTCCTTCCACCTCATTCTTTTAAGATTGTTTTAGCTAGTAGCAGGATTGTGGCTTTCCATATATCTTTTAGAGGAAGCTTCTTTAAGTATGCAAAAATACTTTCCTGGGATTTTTTTCTAGAAATTTCATTAAACCTATAAATCAATTGTTGTAGATGTAGACATAGATATTACTATTTGAGATTTCTTTTTTATTTATTAGTTTGCCTAACTTTTTGAAAAATCAAATTTACACCTTTTATACAATAATCAACTTTTGGGATATGTTTACCCCATTATCCATATCTCACAGTTTTTTCCTGCATTTTAGGTACTTTTTGTCCTTACCTTCCAATTCTCTAGTTATTTCTTAAGCTCTGTGTGTTTGCTAACCCATCAAATGAGTTTTAAATGTAAATTATTATATCTTTCAGTTATAGGTATTATTTGCTATCCTCTTTTAAACATTTTTGGTCTTTGCTTTCTACTTCTTTAAACACATATATTTTGTGTTTGGAGTTAAAAAATTCCATTATCCAAAGATTTTGAACCTATCTTCTTCTTTCCATTATTGCTGTTGATACTTACATGCATTTCTCTTTGGTCCATTTTGTGATTTTTGTCTTTAAACTACTCATTTTATTTAGAATGTCTTTAAATGAAATCCACTGAAGCCTTTGTTGAAACTGGATTTTTCTACAAGAGATTTCAATTTCTTCTGCCCATTTTCTGGAGGCACTGCCTCCTGGGTACCTATTTAAATTATCTGTTTGATATTTTTTAAACTATATAGTGTGATTTTGGAAAGGCAAAATTGTGTGGATACTGCCTTAGATTTTCTTGTTTTTATTTTCCTCCTGTCTACATCAATTATCAACATCAAGACAGTTAATTTTTTTTTACCCTCATATTTCTGACTGACTTGTTTTTCATATATCCTTAAAATTAGTATATAATCCTTTGATCATCCAGCTTTTTAAGAGAATAGAATCTTTTAATTTCTTCAGTTTGCACAGATTTGGAAATTTATGTATACATATCTCTATCAGTAAACACTAATATTTTATACTTTTTCAGTTATATAAATATACTATCATTAAGTAACATTTCAAAACATAATTTGTACATTCATAATCAATTATAATTATTTACATTTCCATTATAAATTATCTTGGTTATTATAAATATTTTTGGTCTGAATCTTATTATATCATAAAAGTTCTTAATTTGAAATGTATCTAACATATAGTTCATTCAAAGACAGAAGAATGTCAGATCTGCTATTTTCTAGTTTGTACACTTGCATTATTAAAATTATCTTTGATCCACAGTTTTTTTTTGTAGGGCATTTTTAGCTACTTGTCTATTTTTTGACGTTAATTAAAACTAAATTAGAAAAATAATCCATCTATAAACCTATATAATCGGGCATGTGTAAACTCTAATTTCACATGATGTGCTGGAAAAGAATGAATCAATGGAAGTGACCCAGTCAACACTTCAGGAATGTGAGCTCCCCACTTTCCTTTCTGACTTACTATACTTGGCACAGGACCATTGGGGTCAAATAAAGGAACAAGTGTCAATATATAAATTAAATATTAGAAAAACTGACTTAAATTTTATATAGAACTAAATATAAATTTGGTACTTTTATTTATTTACTTTTTGGACTCCAACAGCTTACTTGTGAATTCATTGAGGTTTGTGGACCATACTTAGAGATAAGATGACTAGATTCCCTGCAGTTAAGCAGGTTGGGTGTTAAAAATATTACATGTCAGACATAAGGTCACAGGATAATGTGACCTTATAGGCTGGAAATGTTGGAAAATTAGCATAAAAGCCCTGGTTTTGAGGTCTACTCTCATTTATTATTTTAATATGCTCAATATTTTTAATATTTTAAGTTAATTTTCTTGAATTTGCTAATTATTGTCACATTTCTAAGTAACATAATTGTATTACCTCCTTGAAATACAGAGATTTATTTAAGATGTTGAGATTAAAAGGAAAGGAATAATTTGATTAGTAGCCAGAGGGAGATATCTGGTCAAATAAGATTTGTTTGTGTAATTGCTTTAAAAAGGACAAGATGGGAATATGTGAAAATTGTGAAGAAAGAGGTTTCTAATTCAAAGAAACATTTTAAAAGCCTTTAAGATATTTCCAGTTGTGCAGCTTGAACTTTTCTTACTTGAATCCCATTTGAAATAAAAATTACCCACAATAAACAGTAAAATAAAATATATGTTTTCTCTAAATTGAGGCTGGATCAGGTACAACACAGTTCTTTTCTGAGGCTTTGTAGAATGGAATATACATATTGTATGATATTTTCCATACAGTTTTTCTAGTAAATATAAGTTAACCTAGGGGAACAATGTAAAAACTATTTGAAAAGTAGATTGGAACAGAAATCCAAGTCTACTTAACTGGTGTAGATATAAAGTATATCACGGAAATGTCAGAAGGGGAATGAGAAAAGCAATCGTTTGGAGTAGTGTATAAAGTAGAAATAAAATCTCTCCAGACTGACGGTCTTGGAACCAAGCTTGCCTTCAAATTCTAACATAAAATGAGGATTTCTTATAGGGCAATGCAGACTCCATTTGCACAATTTTCTACATTGTATAAGGCATTGATATCAAATTATTCACTGAAACCTGAGTGATGGAAGGAAGTACACATTATATAGTTAATGATTACTTAGCGACTGCACGGGAGAAAAGTAAATTTGAAGTAGTTAACCAAAAGAATATATGGCACATCTGAAAAATTCAAATAGGAAAACAACAGAAAAGGTGCCAATCGTTTTAATCATACAGCATAACAAGGAATTGAATATTTTATTTTCCTCAGCTATTATTAATAAATGATAAGCAAACTAAAGTGTTTCAGTTTAGTTTAGGATGTTTTCTCTACGTGAGTGTGGCACCAGAAATAATAATTATTTTTAAAGGAGGACATAGTTGCCTAGTAGTCAGCTAGACACAGAATTCTAACACATGTTCTTATTACTGTAAATGAAATTAAATGTATTGCTTATTTTAGAAGACTTTTTGAAAACATCGATTCAATATTGATAGGAAAGCATCATAAAAATTAACAGTAATTTCTGAGCCATTGCCTAGATCTCTTGTGCTGTTTATTAAATATTCTGTTGAGTCATTGTTACATGTCCATCTTCATGCTGAATTCAGGGAATACAGAGATGGATAAAGCACTGTATCTACATGGAAGGGTTTTGTATGTTCGCATACATGTAAGGGGTATAAGTGCAGGTTTTATAGTGGATATATTGCATATTGGTGAAGTTTGGGCTTTTAGTGTAACCATCACCTGAAAAGTGGATTTTGCATCTATTAAATAATTTCTCATCCCTTATATCCCACCCTGTCAAGTCTCCCATATCTATTATTCTACACTCTATGTCCATGTTTACATATTTTTTAGCTCCCACTTTTAAGTGAGATCATATGGTATAAGTGAGAAAATGGGGCTATTTTTGTTGTTGCTGAATTGAGTTCCTTGTAAGTCTGAATATTAGTCCTCTGTTGGATGCATAGTTTGCAAATATTTTCTCCCATTCTACAGGTTTTCTGTTGACTCTTGATTATTTATTTTACTGCATAGAAGCTTTTTAGTTAAATTAAGTCCCGTTTGTCTATTTCTGTTTTTGTTGCTTGTGCCTTTGAAGTCTTAGTCATGAATTCTTTGCCTAGACCGCTGTCTGAAATAACTTTCTCTAGGTTTTCTTGTAGTCTTGTTATAGTTTCAGGTCTTACATTTATGTCTTCAATCCATCTTGAGTTGATTTTTGTATATGGTGAGAGATAGGGGTCCAGTTTCATTCTTCTGCATATGGATATCCAATTTCTCCAGCACCATTTGTTGGATGGTGTATGTATGTTTCCCTTATGTATGTTTTTGTAGACTTTGTCGAAGATCAGTTGGCTGTAGATATGTGGATTTATTTCTGTGTTGCCTAGTCTGTTCCACTGATCTTGTATAGAAGAGTTTAAAGTTGAATGAGAGACAAATGCATAAATAAATAAATGATATACTAATATAGCAACACATAAATTCTGTGAATGGTCATTGGAGAACATCACTATTTCCAAATTAATCAAAGTTACTTTTCTTCATAAAATTTCATCTTATTGTTTCCTTTAACATGAATATGGATTGCGTTATAACTTATATGTAATCAGAAGAAGGTCTGTAATCATGAAAATATTTGTCTACCATCTTTACTTTGTGCATCTCTATGGTACTTACAACCAACGTACTCTGGGTTTTCTTTGGCATTTTCTACTTATAACATGTTTCATTTGCATCTTTTATAAACATCACCTGTCTTCTAAATATACTGATTTTGCTTTTGTACTTTATTTTTATGCTTCATGTCCAAATGGCACAGAGACAAGAATACTCAATTAGTATACAGTATGTATTAGTGTACTTCCACATATATGCCATCCACATTCTATTATGCTTCTGGAAAATCTGCCAGCTTCATCTATAAATTCTATTCAGTTCTCTGAAGCACCGGAATCAATATTCTTTTCTTTAATTGTTTTCTGAGTTTGTGATTTTATGTGAACTTTTCAAAATAAATTACCAGTGCTGCATATCACTCATTTAAAAAAACAATAAATCAACTTCAAATGCAAGCACATGTCTGGGAGATTTAACAGCTTTAGAAATAATAAGAACTAATAATTTTTTTACTATTTTTTTGTTTCAAATCTCTGTACCATAATTTTACATTATATGGAAATCCTTTATTTGTAATAAACTTGGAATTTATCACAGTAGTTGTGTTTTTTTTGTTTTTGTTTTTGTTTTTTTTTTTTTTGAGACAGAGTCTCACTCTGTCACCCAGGCTGGAGTGTAGTGGTGCGATTGCAGCTCACTGCAACCTCCGCCTCCTGGTTTCAAGCAATTCTCCTGCCTAAGCCTCCTGAGTAGCTGGGACTACAGGCGTAAGCCACCACACCCAGCTAATTTTTGTATTTTTAGTAGAGACAGGATTTCACCATCTTGGCCAGGCTGATCTTGATCTCCTGACTTTGTGATCCACCTGCCTCAGCCTCCCAAACTTCTGGGATTACATGTATGAGCCACCGCACCCAGCCTGCATTGCGTTTTTTAATTCAAAACTGTGAACTTGTTTAGAGAACAGCCTTTAACATCATCATTGTGTTGCTAGTGTTAGCACACAGGTGCTTAATATTTCCTGAATGACTGAATGACAAGAAATGAATCAATATGATAGTAAAAACGTTTGCTCAACCAAATAGTGACAGTTTCTCATGCATGAGAATACGTTAACTTACTTACTGCAGTCCTGAAAACTTCTCCACATTGGTGGTGTGACTCTTCATCTGTGTTTGCAGCTTTGGTGTTGCCTGCTTCAATCTCCCTTAGGAGACATTCTGTTGCTAGATGGGTCTCACAGCTGACTGCCTCCAGCTGCTGTCACTGTGGAACCTGCCACGGAGTTCGAGGAGGCCATGTTCTTCTGGGATGTGTCCTGTTAATGACTGAGCACAGTGGGGCAGAGAGCTGTTCCATTTCCACCTGATGCAGGGCTCCTATAACAGACAAGCAAGGCTCTGGGGCTCCCACTGGCCTAGGCTGTCTCAGAGCTGCACTGTGCTACCTGATCCCTTCCTGCTTCTCCTCTTCTCAGGGGTCCAAATGGCCTCTTTCCCTGTTTCTGCTCCCCATACATCCTTTGGGCACTGAATCCCAACTTGGCACCTGATTCTCTGAGTTGCTGAATTGATAATGTATCTGGAAATATAATGCATGGGAAGCTGTGTCATTACAACAATAACTTACTTTTGTGGTACTTTATAATTTCCAAACTGAGTTTATTCAGAAGTGGGCTATCATATCTCAGGCCATTTCTTGTTAATTTGAACGGTAATATTTCAATCATTGCTGATTCACAGAACTTTAATAGCGTAGGGTGTCTAAGGACCATTTATTTTAAACCTCCCTGATTTACAGATGACGAAATTCGGAAGCTTAAAAGTAATTTGCTCAAGGGCAAGTAACAAATTAGAGACAAAATCAAACCACGTGAGAGCCCAGGGGCCCTTTCAGATATGATGTTGCCTATACAAAAATTTTAACCTCAGTTTAAGTAAAGCAATTATTAAAATAATTATGCAGTAAAGATCTAAATGTTATATTTGTTGAGTCATGCATTGAGCACTATAAAAAAGATACTTTGATTCTGTTCAACTTCAGTGACGATATACCGTAATAATTTTGAAAGTAATGAATTAATTTACATTAACTTAGAGAGATTTTAGGTGCACCAAAATATTGAGCAGAAAGTGAAGAGTTTTTATATTACTTTGTTAGAGCTGCCCCCACAGCCTGTGTGGCTTAAACAGTGGAAACTTATTATCTCACAACTCTGGCAGCTAAAGTCCAAGACCAAGGTGTCAGCGGGGATAGTTTCTTCTAATGGCTGTAAGAACCTCTCTTCCAGCTTCAGACAGTTTGCCTGTAATCTTTGATGTTCCTTGGCTTGTAACAGAATAACTCTAATCTTCACATTACATTCTCCATGTGAATCTATAGATGGAGTTGGGAAGAACTGACATCTTGGCAGCAGTGAGTCTTCTTATACTCCTGGATAGAAAAACATTGAGTATTTCTCCATTTACCAAATCTTTGACTTTGGCCATCAGAGTTTTGTAGTTTTGTTTATGTAGAAGTGCCAGTTCAAATGATGTATCTTTAAATTAAAATTCCATTTTCTCATTATTGGCATATTGGAAATCAATTGACTTTTGTTTATTAACCTTTTATCCTTCAACCTTTGTGTAATCATTTATTAGTTCCAGAAATTTTTCTTGATTCTTTGGGATTTTCTACATAGAATTCAAATCATCTGTAAACTAAGGCAATGCATTTCTTCCTTCCCAATTTCTGTATGTTTTATTATCTTTTTTGGTCTCATTGTATTATGTAGAACTTCCAGTAAACTATTGAATACAAATGTTGTGAGGGGACATCCTTGTCTTGCTCCTGAGCTGAGAGGGGAAGCATCTAGCTTCTCACCATTAAGTGCAATGTTAGCTGTACATTTTTGGTTGATGTTTTTAATTAAGTTGAGGAAATTTCTCTTATTCCTAGTTTGCTGAAAGTTTTTATCATGAGTCCATGTTAAACTTTGTCAAATGCTTTTTCTGCATCTATTGATATGATCATATGAATTTTCTTGTTTATCCTATTGATGCATTGAATTATATTATTAATTTTCAAGTGTCAGATCAGCCTTGCATACCTGGAATAAATTTCAGTTGGTCATGACATATAATTCTTTTTATACATTGTTGGATTCAACTTGCTAATGTTTAGTTGAGTAATTTTGTATTTACATTCATGAGAGTTCTTGGTCCACAGTTTTCCTTTTTTGTAATGTCTTTGTCTGGTTTTGGCATTAGAGTACTGCCAGCCTCATAACATGAATTAAGATGTATTTTCTCTGCTGTTATTTCCTGAGAAAGACTGTAAATAATTGGTATAATTTCTTCAGATGTTCAGTAGAATTCACCAGTGAACCCATCTGGACCTGATGCTTTCTGTTTTGGAAGGTTATTAGTATTTATTTAATATCGATTGGCCTATGTAGAATATCTACTTCTGATATTGTCTTTCAGAAACTGGATCATTTCATCTAAAGTATTCAATTTGTGAAGATAATAATGTGTTAATAATATTCACTTATTATCTGTTTAAAGTTCACAGGATCTGTAGTGATGGTTCTTCTTTCATTTCTGATATTAATACCTCGTGTCTTCTCTCTGTTTTTCTTAGTTAGCCTGGCTAGATATTTATCAATTTTATTGTTCTTTTCACAGAACCAGCTTTTACTTAGATTTAGAGGTAATCAGTTATCCATACAGTAAGATCAGGGCCCATTTTATATAATTTTTATTCTCACATATAAACACAGTATGAGCTTTTCTATGGTAAAAATAAACCAATAAAAACCTAAGACCTGAAATATAAACCCATGGAAATAGTTGCTGAATTCTAGGCAAATATGGCATGTCATAGGGAGGTAAATCTGAAAAGATATTTGGCACTGTCTGAATTAGAGAATTAATTTTTTTATGATAATCAAGTTAAAATGTACTGTTCAGAACAGAGCAATCCTCATATTCTTGGTTCTATTATTTGCCTCTACTATTTTTATATCTCAAATATTTCTATATGATTCTATTTTGGGCCAAATATTGAACAATGGCAGAGATAAATGTGGTTTTAAGGACTGAAAGGCTAATGGGGGTTAAAAATACTTTTCAGGATTAAACCTAAAATAATGTGATGCTCTGGGTTGATTCTAGATTGAAACATTATAGAGAAAAAAACATAAAGAAAGTGTCCTTTGAATTGCTTTCAGTAGTAACAACTTATTAGTAAAAAATTAATTATATAAAAAGGAAAAATGAGAAAGATTATATACTTGAGAAATCAAACACATCAAGTTAAAGTAATTTACACTCAATACTGAGAATGGTAGTAAAATTAGCTAAAATATATCACATTTTACTGGTTGACATCATAAGCACACAAATGCATTTTTAAAAAATCCGGTTTAATCAAGATGACTTCCTTGTTAAAGAGAGAATACAGAAAAGTCCCAAAAGTTATAACCTTGGGTGGAACATATAACTTATTTTGGATTTTAAAAATGGAACACATCCCAGTTTCCTTCCGCATGGGCTACCGCCTGCCTGTGCAAGCCTCCTTACCTGGGATTGCAAGAACTTCCCAACAGGCTTCTGCTCTCTGATCATGACTCTTTTCTAGATAAATCTTAAAAGATAGGGTCATCTTTTAAAATGCGTGAAAGGCCTAGTCCTCTCACTGCTTATTAAAATCTTCTGTGGCTCCCCATTGCTCATAGAGGAAAAGCTGACCTGCTGTGCCTTATTGGCCAAGCCCTTTGTTACTGGTCCTTTCTTGCCTAGTTGTCACCCAAATCTCTCTCTCTCGTTAACTTTTCTGTATAAAGTACAAAAATGAGATCACCTGATAAATTTTTGCTCAACAAATATGAATTAAAACTACAGAAGTAAACCAGAGACATTACAGATTTAAAGAGGGGAGATTATTACCTGAGAAGGCACATTCCAGCCAAATATCCTCTTTTGGAAAGAAAAAGAAGGAACATTTTTTTTTCCCTAAAACTTGGCTGCATTTACATTGACAAAATATTGGAAAATGGTATTGCATATATTAATATATGCAACGTATTTCTTTTGAGAATCATGATATCTAGTATTTTTAATAGCATTCCATGCCTACTTAACATTGTCTTAGAGTGGCTCTTTTGGAAGCCTATATCATGAATTGGTGGATTTTATGGATATTTGCTTATGATTTGAGAAGTTTAGTAAACCAGAATAATCCAAATTACAATTATATTACAATTATATTTCTTATTGTAAATGAAAGTGGGCAGCTTCATTTTCTGCAAAGTCGCTATAAACTGGTTAAGTTTTTTCAAGAGGTATATAATACATTCATCCTTTTGCTGACAAATTCAGTTTTTCAAAGGGGAAGTTGAAGAACCAGACCCTGGACTTGAATGAATACACAGAGATAAAAACCATGCCATGAAATACTTTTGGAAACATCATCTAAAATTTTTCAAGCTCTGGTTTTGTGCGTGTGTGTGTGTGTGCATGTGTCTGTGTGTGTGAGAGAGAGAGAGAGAGAGAGGAGAAGAGAAGAGAAACAAAGCCAGGCTGGCGTCACTCAGTGCGCACGAATCAGACATTTTTGGAAGCAACACAGGTAAAAATAGAAATGATGGTGTCATCAGATTATTGGCGAGCCTCCAAGTCTAGTCATATGACATAATTATGTCATCGGGAACTGCTGGATTTCAAAACCCTTGAGAAATTGAACATGATCAGTAGCTACTAAATAAAACTGATAGCTATTATATGAAATTGCACTGAGTTGTTAAACTGGTAAAATATTATGTGTTTATATACTCAATAAATTGTTTATTTCCTCTACTGGCATTCTAGATTCCATGGTCAGTAGTAGGGATATAGTTACTGAGAGGATGTGCTCAGAATCCCCTTGCCCTTGCAAAAGACTCTATCACAGTTTGAAGTTTTCTTGGAAAGTTTTCATTTCTTTTAGGCACTCTGCTCATTGTAGCCCAGCCAGGCCTGTTTTTCCTTGAAAATACCCTTGAAAGGGGCATGCTCTTTCATCAGAATTCTCATAAATTATCTTTCCTCTTTCTTTCTTTTTTCTACTTGCATTACCTTCTTCCTTCATGACTTGAGAGTTTTGGTAATGATCTATTATATGACATACATTGTATTAGATTCTGAGATAGAGAAAATGATGAGACAGTCTTTCCCTTCCAGGAGCTCTTATTCCAAGTACCAATTACCAAGGTTAATAAACTAATACATGTGAGTGTTCCAAAGACAAATTCTAGCTTATCTTGTAAATTCTTCTACATGTGGTTTTACTTAAAAGAAGACAATGTAGAATGAGGAGTGAAGCAATTTTGTGACAATGTGCAAAAGATGCTACCTGAGAAAATGCTGTGTCATAAACGCCAGGGATGGGAATGTGTGGGTGTATTTGCTCTCTAACTATCTAGTCCCTCTGATCTTGATGTAATGAGATTCTACTCCTAATAAAACTGAGAGCAAGTGTCTTAGAAAAGTGTAACACTAATTATTCATTAACAAAGCTTTTACTTTAGGACTCTAATATGAGCTTGATGTTATTCTTCACTGGAAACTCTTCCTATTGTGAAAATGGTCTATGTAAAAATAATCAAAGGACATATATTTGTCTAATAGATAAGTGAGAAATTCAGGAAGTCTTTTGGGAAGAGTAAAAAAGAAACAACCCAAAACTTGGTTTATGTCTTAGGTCAGTTTCCCTAGAAGTAGAGTTAGATTGGTAAAATATTTTCAAGTTATTTATTGGGCAAGTGTTCTCAAGAAAAGGGAAGCCAGATAGAACAGGAGAAAAAGTCTAGCAACAATGTGGGCCTGGGAGAGAATGCCACGGAGCCTAAACAAATGTCATGATAGAAAGTTAGACTGCCACACTCCGTAGAGTCTCTGAAAAGGCTAGCTTTGAAAATGAGAGTTACCAACTCTCCGCTGAGTTGTAGATCTCATACTATGTTTAAAATATAGATTTCTAGAGTGAACAGAGTTTTGTCAAGTCTAGGGTTTGTATCCCTTTGGATTCTATACTTTATATATGATTTTTAAAAGCATACCCACCTTCTAATGTAACTCATGCATCAGTACCTTCCTCACCTAATTAATGTCATTTTCTGTTTCTCTACTCCAGCTTCTTGGTCACCTACTTGCATTCTGCCTCTGTTTAGGGGTGACAGAGAAAATCATAACTCTTTATTGCCTCTTTCTTTAGCTTTCCCACTGCCATTAACATAAAAGCTGTGTAAGGCTAATTTTCACTGGGATCTTGGAGAAAATAGATAAATAAACAAAATAAAAATAAAATAAAAACAAAGCTAAAAAGTGGATTTCTATAATAAATATTCCCATATTCCAAAGTAAAAGGAAAAAAAGTTAAGCTTTTCATTTTAGAGCCCATGTTGTCTCTCAATTTCAATCTTCCTTGCCCATTTAAAGGCTAGTCCTTCTTCTTTCTCTGAGAGAAACCATTCTTTAAATTATCCCCTAGTCCTCATTCCTCACAGCTCTTATCATAGGTCCCATCCCTCTGCTTGCACAGAGAACTTCACAAGATTAGATCCTCTGCACAGGCAGATTTTCTAAATTCTTTGGAACAAGGCAGTTGACATCCCAAGCAAGGTCACCTCGGGGTCTCTCTACACTCAGGGAGAGGGACAAGTTACCTGGCTTCTAGCAGGTAACTCTTGGAGGAAATGCATCTATTCACATACCATTCTAAGTCTCATTGCTAATTCTCAGGCACAGGCCAGTTTACACACATATTAAAGGAAAACATTTTTCTTGAATGGATAATCTGCTGAGATTCCACCTCAAAATATGAAAAATAAATGTAAGTCAGTATAGCTTTTGCTACTCTCTTTTGTTCCTAGCCAAGGGCCTAAACCATTTGCGTGTATAAGAAACATGACTTATAACTTTGCTTTGCCAACTATTTAAACCATCTTTGCCTGGTTGGAATATTGAATTTTACAAAGATCCGGTGGAAGCTAAGAAAGTTAAGTTTTTTTTCCTTTAATTATGAAGCAGCCTAACTTTTTTGGGGGGTTATTCTATGCCCTCTTCTTCTTTAGTCACTGCCTCTCATCCCTTTTCCTCGAATCTAGAGGCCAAAGTGGTTTATAATACCACTGTCCAGCCTCAACATCTAGACAGAGGAACATGGTGGGGTAAAATTTGATGTTTTGACTTTACTATAATTGAATAAATTCTACGTTAACTGGCTTGTAAGAACTTTTCCAACAGTTTACACACAAATAGCTTTCTTTGGTAACGGATCTTGGAATAATTATTAATTTGATCAGTAGTTCTGCTATGCATGGAATCATTTATTTAAAAGCAAGCATGTAGTTAAAATGAATGTTTAAATGTAAATATGTGCCACTGTCAAAATTCTTCAAGATACTGGTTTGGCATTAATGTTTAATAGTCTACAGAGTTTTACTTCAGTTACTGTTGTTTTCTCTGATTTGTTTGCCTTCTGAAACTCTAGACATTTTATCAAACATTGATAATGGCCTCTATTTTAGCTGTGTTCAATCTTTTAAAAATGACTGACAGAATATGCTCAAGCTAAAAAGTTGCATTGGCATCTGGAGTTTGTGTCCTGCCAAATATGCAGCAGACATGATCTTCTGGGTTGGGGCATTGTTGGAAAAGATCAAAGCTGCGGCCAGAGACTGTGACTGCACGTGTTCGGGCCTGGAGTATTTGGCAGGAGCTGTGTTCTATTAATATTTATTGGGATTTTGCAGTCAATTAACTTTTCTGGTCTACTTTTTTCATGTGCTAAAAGGCAGAGGTCACTTTGTAATCTGCAGTGTCTTTTTTATTCTTCACTATATCCAGTGGCACATGGCAGCTCTAGGGTAGATCGCTGCACTAAGGCAGCCACACAGCAGGAGGGACTTGAAGCAGAAGCCAGCAGTATAGAGGAACCCAGGGTGGACTTGCAGCCCTTGTTTTCGGAAGGAGTAGAATGAAGGAGGGGGATAAAGAGGAAGGATTGTAGACCCAAATAAATGGGGTACATTATAAAAAGTCAGGATCGACTAGATACGGGGGCATAACATTAAAGGAAGAGAACAGATCCAGTAAATGAAGAATAAAATAGGTTTCTAAGGGAGGAGTTAAATAAGAAACATGAAGGAACCAGCATAAAAGGTTGAAATTAATAAATTCTAAAGCAATTTGAATTTGGAGTTGAACTCCTAACTAACTTTTTTTTTTTTTTTTTGAGACGGAGTCTTACTCTGTCGCCTAGGCTAGAGTGCAGTGGCACAATCTCGGCTCACTGCAAGCTCTGCCTCCCAAGCTCAAGCAATTCTCCTGCCTCAGCCTCCTGAGTAGCTGGGATTACAGGTGCCTGCCACCACATCTGACTAATTTTTGTATTTTTAGTAGAGATGGGGTTTCACCATATTGGCCAGGCTGGTCTCCAAGTCCTGACCTCAGGTGATCTGCTCACCTCGGCCCCCCAAAATGCTGGGATTACAGGCGTGAGCCACCGTGCTGGGCCCCTAACTCAGTATTTTACAGTGATTTCTAGTGCAAAAGTCAGAGCTGGAGCACACACACCTTAAAGTACACAAGATTCCACAGAGGACTGCTTGCTAACAGAGGGTATTCCAGGATCTCGGTACCAGAGAATCCCACAAGTATACCTAGGGTTAAGCTCAGGAATCTTCTTTTATGACACTGCATAATGTTGTATGTTGACAGTAGAGAGCGGAAATAGTAGCAACCAACAACACCGACCATTGTGGGATTATACAGTGACACCTGGTCTAAGATGCTGAACTGTTACTCATCATTATCGTCATCTTCCTTTTTAGTATTTAATGGCGCTGTACTTCTTGAAAAGATGTTAACATTATTCTAAGTAAGTTAAAATAAGAAGACATTTTGTAAAGGCAAAGATCAAATAATGATTTTAACATTCTTTGAAGATTTGTTTCATATATCAAAATAACATTGCTCTGTCATACTTGCTAACTAAATTATCATGGATCACTTTTGCTGAGACACCTATAAATGAACCTCACTCTTTTAATAACATTCTTTATCCTGCTCTTAGAATGCATTTCTATTAAGGCACCTACTAATTTACTGCCATATTTATGTATATCTTTGCAGTGCCTTTATTTGTTCTAGTGAGGTAGTTATCTGTCAAATTAAAATTATGTGAAATTAAATAAGAAATAATTCCAAATGGCTTTGGAATTCAATTGGTACACTTTAGCAAAAATGAATTAATTTTCTTTCTTTTTTTTTTTTTTTTGAGACCAAATCTTGCTCTGTTCCCCAGGTTGGAGTGCCACAACCTCAGCTCACTGCAACCTCTGCCTCCCAGTCTCAAGCAATTTCCAGATAACTTTTGTATTTTTAGTAGAGATGGGGTTTCACCACGTTGGCCAGGCCTCTACTGCAGCAACTGGGAATGTGCCATCTTTACTGCAACAGATCCACACAGCTTTGCTACTTGCTTTATGCTACCGATATGGCTTTCTTCACAGTACTCATCACTGAGAGTAATATTAATCAAACATGGTTTTTACATGAAAAAGGCAAAACATTCCACTACAGTAGGCTGAATTTAATATGAATTAATATGAATTTAAATCAATATGATGTGATTCAAAATATCATTCAAATGTGAATCAATATGAATTAATCATATTGATATCCCAGAGAAAATCTTGGTGGTACACTATAAGAATGACATCCTGCTAAGTTGATATGCTGAGCAGGAAGTGAAAAGTTCTATGAATACCTTAGAAAGCTTGCATGGCAATGGTGAGCCATAAATCCCATTAAGATTCAGGCTCCTTAATATTAGTGAATATTTTAGAAGTCCAAAGGTCTGGGGCATTTAGAATAAACTGAGGCAGGAGATGGCAAATTAAAGCCCAATGGCAGCAGTCTTAGTTTGGTAAATAAAATTCTCTTGGAACACAGCCATGTTCATTCATTAACATGTTGTCTTTTTAAAAAATTAATTTCTTTTTTCCTATTAAACTTTTTTCCAACTTTTATTTTAGATTCGGGGGTACATGTGCAGGATTGTTACATGGGTATATTGTGTGATACTGAGGTTTGGGATTCTACTAATCCTGCCACCCAGGTACTCAGCATAGTCCCCAATAGTTAGTTTTTAAACCCTTACCTCTTTCCTCCCTGTTCTCTCTAGTAGTCCCCAGTGTCTACTGTTGCCATCTTTATGTCCATATGTAACCAATATTTAGCTCTGACTTATAAGTGAGAACATGTGTCATTTGGTGTTCTGTTCCTATGTTAATTCATCTAGAATGATGGCCTCTAGCTGTATCCATGTTGCTGCAAAGAAACATCATTTTATTCTTTTTTATGGCTGCATAGTATTTCATGGTGTATATGTGCCATATTTTCCTTATCTAGTAGACCTTTGATGGGCAGTTAGGTTGATCTGATGCCTTTGGAATTTGAATAATACTGTGATGAACATATGAGTGCATGTGTCTTTTTGGTAGAATGGTTTATATATACTTCGTAATGGGATTGCTGGGTCAAATGATAGGTCTGTTTTATGTTCTTTGAGAATCTCCAAATTGTTTTCCACAGAGGTTGAACTAATTTACATTCTTACCAACAGTGTATAAGCATTCCCTTTGCTCCACAGTCTCACTAGCATCTGCTGTTTCTTTGACTTTTTAGTAATAGCCATACTGACTGGTGTGAGATGATATCTCATTGTGGTTTTGATTTGCATTTCTCTGATGATTAGTGATGTGGAACATTTCTTCATGTTTGTTGGCCATTAGTATGTCTTCTTTTGAGAAGTGTTCATGTCTTTTGCTCACTTATTTTTGGCAGGGGGGACAGAGTCTTGCTCTGTCACCCAGGCTGGAGTGCAGTCCACAATCTCAGCTCACTGCAACCTCTGCCCTCCTGGTTCAAGCGATTCTCCTGTCTCAGCCTCCCGAGTAGCTGGGATTACAGGAGCCTGCCACCACACTTGGCTAATTTTTGTATTTTTAGTAGAGATGGAGTTTCACCATGTTGGCCAGGCTGATCTTGAACTCCTGACCTCAAGTGATCTGCCTGCCTCAGCCTACCAAAGTGCTGGGATTACAGGCATGAGCCATTGCACCTGGTCTTTTGCTCACTTTTTAGTGGGGTTGGTTTTTGCTTGTTGAATTGTGTAAGTTCCTTATTCAGATCTTTGTTGGATGCATAGTTTGTGGCTATGATACTTTCTTCTATTCTAGAGGCTGTTTGTTTATTCTGTTTATAGTTTTGTTGTTGTTGTTGTTCTGCTGTGTTTAGTTTAATTAAGTCTCACTTGTCAATTTTTGTTTTTGTTGCAATTGGTTTTTAAGACTTAGTCATAAATTCTTTATCAAGGTCAATATCCAGAATGGTGTTTCATAGGCTTTCTTCTATGATTCTTGTAGTTTGAGGTCTTACATTTAAGTCTTTATTCCACCTTGAGTTGACTTTTGTATTGGTTAAAGTTAAGGATCCAGTTTCTTTCTTCTGCATATGGCTAGCCAGCTATCTCAGCACCATTGATTGACTGGGAATCCTTTCCGCATTGCTTATTTTTGTTGACTTTGTCAAAGATCAGATAGCTGTAAGTGTGTGAAATTATTTCTGGGTTCTCTATTCTGTTCCATTGGTCTACGTGTTTGTTTTTGTACCACTACCATGCTGTTTGGGTTACTGTAGCCTTTTAGTATAGTTTGAAATTAGGTAATGTGATGTCTCCAGCTTTGTTCTTTTGGCTTAGGATTGCTTTCCTTCTTTGGGCTCTTTTTTGGTTCCACATGCAGTTTAGAATTTTTTTTCTAATTCTGTGAAAACTGATGTTGACAGTTTGGTAGGAATAGCATTTAATCTTTAAATTGCTTTAGGCAGTATGGCCATTTTAATGATATTGATTCTCCCAGTCCATGAGCATTAGAATATTTTTCCATTTGTTTGTGCCATCTATAATTTCTTTCAGCAGTGTTTTTTATTTCTCCTTGTAGAGATCTTTTACCTCTTTTGTTAGATATACCCCTAAGTATTATATTTTATTTTGTGGCTTTTGTAAGTGGAATTGTGTTCTTGATTTGATTTGCAGCCTGAATGTTACTGGTGTATAGAAATGCCACTAATTTTTCTACATAGTTTTTGTATCCTGAAACTTTATTGAAGTCCTTTATCAGTTTTGGGAGCCTTTTAGCAGAATATTTAGAGTTCTGTAAGTATAGAATCATATCATCAGTGAAGATAGAGCATTTGACTTCTTCTTTTCTATGTGGGTGCCTTTTTCCCAATAAAAGCAAGGGGGAAATAGTGACCAAAATTGTCAAAATCTACTTTCTTTGAACTCTGGAAATTCACAAAAGGCTTGCAACATTCTGAGGACCAAAAAGGCAAGAAAAACAGTTGAGTATTGGTAGGAAGAGCAATCATTGAAGCATTTAAAACTTGCTCTATTTTGACCCCTCCTCTGAACTCCATGGCAGCCTTGAAAACCAGTTGCCTCAGAAGCATGGGGATGTGAAAACCAGCAGCCTAGCAGCCACTGGAAAGAGTGGAATAGGTCCATAGTTTCTGATAAAGTCCCATCCCCAGAAGGATGTATCTATTTGATCTGAGAGCTCTCCAGAAAAGTCCCATTCACAAACTGTCTATAGTTCACCTGACACAAAATTCAGTCAATGAGAAAGTCTTTTTTTTTTTTTTTTTTTGAGACAAAATGTCACTCTTGTTACCCAGACTGGAGTACAATTGCATGATCTCAGCTCACTGCAACCTCTGCCTCCCAAGTTCAAGCGATTCTCGTGTCTCAGCCTCCTGAGTAGCTAGGATTACAAGCGCATGCCACCACACCCGGCTAATTTTTGTATTTTTAATAGAGACAGGGTTTCACCATGTTGGCCAGGCTGGTCTCCAACTCCTGATCTCAAGTGATCTACCCACCTTGACCTTCCAAAGTTCTGGGATTATAAGTGTGAGCCACCGCACCCGGCTGAAAAAGTCTTATCCTCTTGAGTATTTGTTGAAAATGATTGGTGAGCCAGGCACAGTGGCTCATGCCTGTAATCCTAGGACTTTGGGAGGCAGAGGCAGGCAGATCAACTATGTAGTGGTGGTGCTACCAGTTGGGTAAAACAAAAGACCTGAAAAAAAAAAAACTTACTTCAAAAATAAGTTAAATGAGACATACTTAGGGTTTTTGAAAAGTTCTGATCTGATATAACTCTGGAGATCTATAAGACCATACATATGTGCATATTAGCATGCACAAGAAATACCTTAATGTCTCACCAAAGACTGACCTTGAGGCTCCATGAAGGCAGAAAGTAAATGTCCAGGAAGAACTGTAAACTGCTGGAATATTGAAGATGTGAACCAACAGATACACAGAGCCCATTGGCAAAGGATGATGTCCTTGCTGGAAGGCATTTAACAAAATCTCTGTTCAATCGTTAGCTGACTAGTAAGCTAAATGAGAAGAGACATCAGAGGCAGCAGCTGAAGAAAGAGAAATATTTTATAGAATGAGTCTTCAAAAGTCATTAAAACCCAAACAGGAACAAAACCAATTCTTAGGAAAGAGGGAGATCTGATTTCCAGAATTGCCACATTATATTTTTTACAATCTTCAGGAAAAAATATAACACATGCAAATAAACAAGAAAGTATTGTCCATACACAGAATAAAAGCTGTCAATACAAAATGTTTTTGAGGACAGTTGTACTCACTAGACAAAGACCCTAAATCAGCTATTCTAAATCTATTAAATAACAAAAAGAAACCTTGTACAAAATATTAAATGAAAACATTAGTGCAATGTCTCAACAAATAGATGTTATAAATAAAGAAATAGAAATTATAAAAAAGAACTAAATAGAATTTCTGGGGTTACAAAGTACAATAACTGAAATTAAAATAAAGTTCTCTAGATGTGCTCAATAGCAGATATAAGTAGACAGAAAAAAGAATCAGTGAACCTGAAGATAGGACAATTGGGATTATTCATTCTAAAGTGGAGAAAGAAGAAAGAATTAAAAAACAAAGACTCAAAGAAATGTCAGGCATTATCACATGTACTAACAAACATGTAATGTGGGTATCAAAAGGAGAAAAGCGACAAAGAGGGGAAGAAAGAATATTTCAAGAAATGATAGCCAGAAACTGTCCATATTTGGCCAAAACATTGTACCTCCAAGACACAATGAATTCCAACTATAATAATCTCCCCAAATTTAGCATAAACCCTTTAGAGTCACTTTTTTTTTTTTTTGAGGTGGGGTTGCATTTTGTCACCCAGGCTGGAGTACAGTAGTGTGATCATAGCTCACTGCTGCCTCAAATTCCTGGGATCAAGGGATCCTCCTGCCTCAGCCTCCCAAGTAGCTAGCACCACATGTGTGCACCACCACACATGGCTAATTTTTTCATTTTTTTGTAGAGATGGGGGTCTCATCATCTTGTCCAGGCTGATCTTGAGCTCTTGGACTCAAGCAATCCTCTGACCTCAGCCTCCCAAAGTGCTGGGATTACAGGCATGTGCCACTGCACTCAGTCCAAACTTTTAGAAAGCCAAACATACGATGATAGACTGGATTAAGAAAATGTGGCACATATACACCATGGAATACTATGCAGCCATAAAAAATGATGAGTTCACGTCCTTTGTAGGGACACGGATGAAATTGGAAATCATCATTCTCAGTAAACTATCGCAAGAACAAAAAACCAAACACCGCATATTCTCACTCATAGGTGGGAATTGAACAATGAGAACACATGGACACAGGAAGGGGAACATCACAATCTGGGGACTGTTGTGGGGTGGGGGGAGGGGGGAGGGATAGCATTGGGAGATACACCTAATGCTAGATGACGAGTTGGTGGGTGCAGCGCACCAGCATGGCACATGTATACATATGTAACTTACCTGCACATTGCGCACATGTACCATAAAACCTAAAGTATAATAATAATAATAATAATAATAATAAAATAAAAAAAAAAAAAGAAAGCCAAACATACGGACAGAATCATGAAGGCATCAAGAGAAAAGTGACTCATCAGACAAGAGATTCTCAATAAAATGAATAGCTGACTACTTATCATAAACCATGGAGCTCAGAAAGCAGTGGGATGATATACTCAAAATGCTGAAAAAGATTTGTAAAACAAGAATATTTCAACCATCCCTCACAAATGAAGAATACATTAAAACATTTCCAGGAAGCAAAAACAAATAACCTGGAGCCAATAGACCTTCCCCACAGGGTGTAATATAGGAAGTCTTTCAGGCTGAATAAAAGAATAGTAGACAGTGCTGTAGACTCCAAATCACAGGAAGAATAAAGAACACCAGTAAAGGTAACTACATAGATTTTTTTTTCTACATGTCCAGTCTAAAAGATAATTGCATAAAGCAATCATTAAGAAGCTGTGTTGATGGACTTATGATATAAAACAATCTAATTTTTATGACAATAATAGCATAAAGCAGAGAATAGGAAACACAGCTATATTAGACCAAAGTTTTTGTATATTTTTGAAATTTAGTATTTAAAAATAAAATTTGGGCCAGGCACGGTGGCTCACGCCTGTAATCCTAGCACTTTGGGAGGCCGAAGAGGGAGGATCATGAGGTTAGGAGATCGGGACCATGCTGGCCAACACGGTGAAACCCCGTCTCCACTAAAAATACAAAATATTAGCCGGGCGTGGTAGCGGGCGCCTATAGTCCCAGCTACCAGGGAAGCTGAGGCAGGAGAATCGCGTGAACCCAGGAGGCGGAGCTTGCAGTGAGCGGAGATGGCACCACTACACTCCAGCCTGGGCGACAGAGCGAGACTAAGTCTCAAAAAAAAAAAAAAGTAGTAAAATTTAGTAATCCAAGCCAGAATGTTTTCTGTTAAGATGTTACGTGTAATCATCAGGACTATAACTAAGAAAACAACACAAAAATAAAAAGTAAAAGACATAACAAGGGAATTAAAGTTTAGACCAGCAAATATCTATTTAATGCAAAAGATTTAGTAATTGTATAAGAGAGGGAAAAAAAGGCTTAAGACATTTAGAAAACAAACAGCAAAATGGCTGACAGAAGTCCAGCCTATCAGTAATTACATTGTATGTGAATGTGTTAAACACTTCAACAAAAGGACTGAAAATAACAAAATTGACTAAAAACAAAATATGTGATTTCACTGTATGCTTTCCAGAGAAACACCGGATAGATTCGAATACATTAACAGGTTCAAAGTGAAAGGATGAAAAACGATACACCATGCAAATAATAATGATAACAACAAGAAAAGCTGGAACGGCTCTAATAGTATGTGACAAAATACACATTAAGACAAAAAAATTTACTGGAGATAAAAAGGACACTTTCCAATGAGAAACTGATTAATCTATTAGGAAGCACATCAATTATAATAGTATATGAAACTAACCACAACAATAAAATAGATCAAATAAAGTCTGACAGAATTGAAAGGAGAAATATATAATTCAACAGTAGTTAGAGATGTCATTACCCCACTTGAATAAAGATGCAACAACTAGACAGAAGAGGCACAAAGAAATAGAATAGATAAAAAAGGCTAAATCATGAATATCTAATAAAAGTAACTTCACCTTGCAAATATAGGATGCATGTTCTTTAACTTTCACAAGAAACATTATTCAGGATAAATCATGTATTAGGCCATAAAGTAAACTTTAATGCATGTAAACAGATTAAAATGATACAAAGTATGTTGTCAGGCCAAAATACAATCAAATTAAAAATTAACAAAAAAGGCAATTTGCAAAACTTACAAATGCGTGGAAATTGAACACTATACTTCTAAATGAGTGGGTTAAATGCAAAGTCTTCCGGGATATTAGCAAATACTTTGAGATCATAGAAAAAGAAGACACAATATTGAAACATATAGAATGCAACTAAAGCAGTGCTTAGAGAAAAAAATTATAGCTGTAAATGCTTATATTATAAAAGGAGAAAAATCTCAAATTGATAGCTCAACTTTCCATCTTAAGAAACTAGCAAAAGTAGAGAAAACTTAATGAAAATTAAGCTGAAGCAACAACGTAATTAAATTAGAACAAAAACAAAATAAATAAAGAATAAAAATAGAAAAATGAAATCAAGTTTTGTTGTTTAAAAAATAAAAATGATAAACTTTTATTTATATTGGAAAAAAAGAGATGAAACTCTCATATTACTAAAATAGAGAAGAAAATGGTGACATTCCACTGACTGTATGGATTTTTTTTTAAAAAAGGATTGTAATCAACACTAAAAAAATTTGAATTAAACTAATTTGATAATGTAGATGAAATTGACTAATTTCTAGGAATATAAAAACTACCAAAACTGACTCAGCTAAAAAAGTATAAAATCTGACTAGATTTATACCATGTAGTGATGTTAAATTAGTAGTTACAAAAATTTCTCAGACACACAAAGTGCAGGTCCAGGAGGTTCTATTGTGAACGCTACCAAACAAATAAAGAACAATTAACTCCAGTTCTTCACAAACACTTCCAAAAAACAAAAAGGCTACAGTAACCAAAATAACATGGTACTGGTTGGTACCAAAGCATACATATAGACCAATGGAACAGAACAGAGACCTCAGAAATAACACTACACATCTACAACCATCTGATCTTCAACAAACTTGACAAAAACAAGTAATGGGGAAAGGATCTCCTGTTCAATTAATGGTGCTGGGAAAACTGGCTAGCCATATGCAGAAAACTGAAACTGGATCTCTTCCTTACACTTTATACAAAAATTAACTCAAGATGGATTAAAGACTTAAATGTAAAACCCAAAACCATCAAAACCCTAGAAGAAAACTTAGGCAATACCATTCAGGACATAGGCATGGGCAAAGACTTCATGACAAAAACGCCAAAAGCAATTGCAACAAAAGCCAAAATCGACAAATGGGATCTAATTAAACTAAAGAGCTTCTGCACAGCAAAAGAAACTATCATCAGAGTGAACAGGCAACATACAGAATGGGAGAAAATTTTTGCAATCTATCAATCTGACAAAGGCCTAATATCCAGAATTCACAAGGAACTTAAACAAATTTAAAAGAAAAAAATGAACAACCGCATCAAAAATTGGGTGAAGGATATAAACAGATACTTCTCAAAAGAACATTTTAATAAATCTGTTAAAAAGTTAGTAGAACTAAAAAGTGAGTTTAGCAAGGTCCCAGGTTACAAGGTCCATATACAAAATCAACTATATCAACTACATTAGACAAATCAAATAGAAAAAAAATCGCAAACAAAAACATACAAATTGGAATGAAAATGCAATTTCATTTATAATAGCATCTCTGGGAATAAAATATCTAGAAATAATGTATAAAAATATGTGCAAGACCTGTACACTGAAAACTACAAAACTTTTTTTGTAAAAAAATTAAAAAGCCTATGTGACTTGAGAAAAATATTCATAAGTTGAAACATGCAATATTTTAAAGATGTTGATTTATTCTAAATTCATCAACAGATAAAACAAATCCAATCAAAATTACATCATGTTTTAAACTGACAAGCTGATTCTCAAATATATGTGGAAGTGTGAATGGCCCATAACCACCAGTAAAATATTAAAGTGAAAAAGCAAACTGAAAGAATTTATATGATCTAGTTTTAGTCCTAAGTATAAAGCATTTTTACATTAAAACAGTGTGGTGACGGATTCACATATACATAAATAAAATGGAATAAAGATCCCAAAAATAGACCTATACATATATGGTCAGTTTATTTTCTATTAAGCTGTGAAAGCATTTCAATGAGAAAAGGAGTGTCTTTTCAACCAATTGTGCTGGAATAACTGGATAGTCACATAAAGAAACTAAAAATTTACCTTATATCACTTCATCTCAAACCTTCATAGGCTTAAATGTAAATGCTAAGCTTATGTAACTAGTGGAATAAATATCTGTGAACTTGGGTTAAACAAAGACTTTGATAAGACACAAAAAGCAAAATCTACAAAAGACAAAAAGATAAGTCAAGCTTTATCCAAATTATGACTTTTGTTCCTTAAAGGGCACAATAAAAAATAAAGCTACAAATATATGTATACATAAATTTGTGTCCTGAATGAAAAAAATAAAAAGACAAGCTTCTATAACTCAATAGCAAGGCAAAAAGCCTAATAAAAATGGACAAAAACATTTTTGACAAACACTTCACTAGAGGAGATGTATGAATGACCAATAAGCACCTAAAAAGGATGCACATCATTCCATATTGGAATGCCACTATGTGTAGTAGCTAAAATAAAATACTGACACACTAAGTGGTGGTGAAGAAGATGTGGAGTAACTTGTACTCACATACCCTTCTGGTGAATAGGAAAGTTTTGGGCAGTTTCTAAAAAAGTTAAAAAGTTAAATACACACTTATTACATAACCAGGTCATTCAAGTCATAGGTTTGTCACCAAAGGATATAAAAATATATGTTCATACATAAACCTGTGTTCACATTTTTGTAGCTATTTTACTCATAAAATCACCAAACTAGAAATAAGTCAAATGCCAATGACTTTGAAATGGATAAACAGAATGTAGTATATCCATACAGTTGAATACTACTCAGCAATAAAATAAAACAAATTACTGACTCACACTACAACATAGATAAACCTTAAAATAATTAATAGAAAGTATCCGGGCCCAGAAGTCTATACAATGTATTATACCACTTATATAAATTCTAGTAATTTGAACTACTCATCATGGCAACAACAGATCATCCTTCACTTGAGGAGGATGTTGGAGGGCTGCATGGACTAAGGGGCACAGCAAATTTGGGGATGAGGGAAATGTGTCTCTTAATTGTTGCTGCCATTTAGTGACTGACTATAACTGTCAAAACTTATGAAATTGTATACTTTAAATGGATGCTGTTTCTTGTGCAAAAATGATATCCTAATAGAGTTAATTAAAACAGTAAAAGAAACTGGTAATCTGTGCCTCATTCAATGTCAAAGTTGCTATGAACCTTGTTTGCTGCATGCTTTGCTGTTTCCCTCTGTTGCTGGGAGGTTTCTACTGTGTTACTCCTACATCTCCGATTCAGAGAAATGGTGTTTTGAGGAGTTTCACCTCTGGAACAAATCCAAAGAGCTTCATCTGCAGTTGTTTTGTTCTTCTCCTGGTATAATGAATGTTTCTAATAAAAAACAATGAACAAATGTTAGTAAGCAATCAATTAGTGAAAGAACGTCACGATGAAACATGGAATGGCCCTGGCCCATGGAAGGCATCCTTTCCGGAGCAGAGTGCATTAAGCCTGGGACTTGAAGGTGGATAGGATTTGAACAATTGAAGGACACGGAAAGATCTAGACAATGGTGACAAAGGGAAAAAGCAGAACTCGACCTAATGTGTTGGGAAGTAAATAGCAGATTGCTTGAGGAAGAATAAATTTGATAAGCTCATCTGCATCTCAACCTAATTTTGATGAGAAGATCCTTGGGTTTGGCCTCAGCCTCAGCCTCAGCCTGCTGTTGCTGCAGGCAGTGGAGAGATGCAAAGCATTAGCCACCCCATCAGTCCTCAGAACCAGGGGAAAGCATAAAGGATTTGCACTATTCCAAGCCCCTCAGCATTTCTGAGTATATTGACATGCACCAGTAGATAACTGGAAGACACTTTTCTGTACAGACTGCTCTAAGTCTCTCCTCTCCTTTACCATGACAGTTTAATCAAAGAGCCATTTCTGTATTTTCTGTTTCCATTTTCTCCTATTTGTTTACTCTCAACTCTTCTCAAATGCATCCTGTCCCATCATTGCACTGAAACCCTCTTAACTGAGATCAACAATCACTTTTTATCAAATAAAATATATTTGTAATTTTGTTAGTATTTTAGCTTTCCATAACATTAGGCAATATCAACCTTTTATTCTTTCTTGAGACACTCTTCCCTTGGCCTCTATGTCATAATCTGTCACAGTTTTTAAATTTGCTATAGCTGCTCCTTTTCATATGACCCCGCTATCTCTTCCTTTTCTACAAGACATTTAGATATCAGTTTTTTAACTTTCAGCCTCAAGTCCTCTTCTCTTCTTGCACTATACTCTATCCATCCACAGCCATGCTTTCAATTACCATGTATAAGTGACATCAGGCCACTCCACTGAGGTCCAGATCTATTTAGCAGCTGCTCTTCCAATATCTATACTATCTGTCTCAAATACATGTCATAGTCAACATGCTCAAGAATAAAGTCATCCTCTATTTCCTCAATAATTACTTTTTCTTGTGATCCCCAATTTCATAATTGCATCTATTCGGTTTTGCTAGCCAGAAATTTAGAAGTGATTTTAAACATTTATTTGGCCTCCTCTTTCACATTGTATCAGCACCAAGTTTCGAAAACTTTTTTCTGTTTCTGTCTACATCACCCTACTCCAGTTTTTCTCCACTGGAATACTATTAGCATCTTGGGAGAAGATTCATTTGTTGTGGGGGCCTATCTTCTGCAATGCAGCACATTTACTGTCTTGGCTGCCACTTAATAAAGGCTGTTAGATTTTGAATCTACTGTGACATCCAAAATTCCCACACTCATTTGTAAACGTCCCTGGAGGAGTGAGCACCTTTCTTCTGATTGAGAACTGTTGTCTCGTCCAAGTTGCTGACATTTCTTGCATGTGTTTAAATAGCCATTTGTGTCTTCCCTTGGTCATTTCCCCAACTCTGTGTTAGTCTTCTCCCTATACTGTAGCACTGATAGTTTCAAAGGTTAAAACTGATAATATCACCAATAAAATCCTACCTGCTTAAAAATTCTTCCACTGTTTCCAATTGTCATTAGGATAAAGGTCTCTGGCCCTGGATGGGTGCCCGTTGATGCCATCTGTGAGGCAACACACTGAACAATTTCCCTTCCTTGACCACACTATGCTCCATCTTTCATGGAACTTTCACATGCAGATATGTTTCTTCTCCCTGAAACATGCATTCCTCCTCCTGTGACTAGATTACCTTTAAGTATTTTATATCTCAGCTTATTACCTCCTCAAGAAGGCTTTTCTAATTCCATAGTTTAAATACTTCCATAAAGCCATGTTTTATTTTTCTTTAGAGCAATTATGTCAGTTAATTATTTTATAGTCATTGTGATTACTAAATTATTAAATTTTAATTTCCATAGAAATAGGGATCATGTCTATTTTTCTTCACCAATTTTATTCTTAGTCCCTATCTCATTGTCCCTTAGCCCCTACCTCATTGATGCTGACCAAATGTTTATGGAAAGAAATCAATATGTATTTGTAGGAAAGGTAGACCACCTCGAGTTCCTTTCATGATTGTCATTGTACAATCAGTATTTCTCAGGCAATTGAGAAATTGCCTCAATTCCCTCTATTTCTCAATATTTCTATTGAGAAATAGAAGATTAGTTGAAACATCTCTTAGAGGAATCTCACAATGTAAATATCATATGTATTGAAATGTAGAAAAAGTAGATGAAAGGAGAAAAAACAGTGGGTGTGTCAAGAATAATTTTTGAAAATTATACTTGTTCTAATTTGATTGACTAGCAGCTAAAAAAGGGTATTTCACACTCAAGTGACCAAAATCAATAACTCATGCTCTATGAATTTAGGCTAAACTGAATAGAAGCTTGTTTCCACTGTGTGTTAGTATATTTAATCTGTAGGTGGAGATGTTCTTTTATGCTGAGGTAAGAGCATATCATAGAAATATGTGTTTTGATTTGATTATCACCTGCCGATTCCTCTGTGAAATGGTATATAAGGCTCTCAGTAAGGCAGCTGGGGACCTGCGATGTGCAGGAAAGAGATGTATTCTTCACTTTATTCCTGAGGCTGAATATAAAGACATCTTCATTCTCTAAACATTATTAGCAAGTTACTAAAGGAAGCAAACATAGCTATAGAACCAGATGGCTGTTTATGTAAAATAAATACAAAGCTTTAAAAATGTACACATAAAACAATTACTAGCTCAGAGAAATGTAACAGTGAAAAGTAAGCTCCTGAGCCTAGCAGTTTGAGACCGTGTTGCCTGAACCTAGGGGCTTCAGGATCACTGGGCTGGCAGAGGAGGGACGGAAGGAAGAGAAAAGGGAAATATTTTGATGAATAGGATTTCAGTACTTAGGGCTTCATTTCGATAAACACAAATAAAGGGGGATTTTAAAACATGCCAGTAGATCATTGTTAATATGCCTTCAAGGATTCCATAAATCTGCAGAGATGGATAACAGTGTTTGGAAATTATGAAGAAGAAAACTTTTCATTTGCTTCTGGATTTATGATATGAAATTTTCTTCCTTTTCCTTCTTTATTGGGGTGTGTGTGTTAGTCTTATTGTGACGATAGATGCTGGTGCAACTAAAATGCCCTAATTACTGCTGATTTTTAGAAGGAATGTTAATTAATTTTACCATTGTCACTGGGGTGGAATTGAAGAAATTATGGGTAATTAGCTAATCAACCATATAATTGGCTATATTGGAAATAATATTGTATGCTTTAATTATAGAAGGTTTAGGCAAATATGTTAGTTGAGAATACAAATTTATAAATAGCTGCTGAAAATGTAAGTATGAAAGAATACAAACTCATACAATCTACATGCAACATACTTCATGCAGCTTTGTGAACAATTATTGTTAGCTTAGATCAGGTATCTGATTGTTAAGTCCTGACAGGTTGAATTATATGTGCTGTAGGATATGTCTTGTTTCATCTCAATCTTCCTTTCCAAATTTCTGAGAGCTGCTTTCACAAATAGGGATTCCCCTGTTCCCAATGCAATGACTGCGCTACTAGCTTCCTGCATTCCTTGTTTTTATTTTTTATCACCATGTTAGGTATGGCTGTGCCTAATAGGCTCTGAGTTTTCTGCTGACTCCATGAGACACTTTCAGTGTAAATTTGACGCTAAATGATTTTTGGCAAAGGTGATACCCTGATGCCACTCTACCTCTGAATCTTAGAGGAAGTTGAGAATTTTGCTCACTGAATTTGTTTTTGTTCATAGATTCTCTGCTCATTCTTTTATTCCTTTGTTTACTTGTTCAATAAACATTTGCTTGGTATCCACTGTGCACCTATAGTGTGCTCTAGTCCCTTCCCTTAAGGAGTTTATATTCTTTGTGTGTACTGTGAAACGCAGTGTGTGCAGGTGTGATGTGTGTAGGTGTGTGTGTGTTGGTGATTCTGTGTTTGTATGGGTAAGATTACAGTTCTCAGACATACACAGCACATTGCGGTTGAATGTGATCTATTACAGAATTATAGGAAAATGGTGCTGGGGCAGCATTCTGAGGTGGGCATAGACCTATGTTTTGGAGAAACCTAGAAAATACATAGGGAGGACTTCATGGAAGAAGCAAAGCTTGAGGAGAACTCAGGCAGACACATAGGGTAGCCTGGGCTGGAAGGCAGGTGGAGAGGCATGAATGTATGTTACCTTTGAAGAGATGGAAGCCGTTCAGCACAACTTGGAGACACGAGTCACTCCTTACTGGAGAGGTTATTGGGTGGAAAGATGAACACGAGATAGATAAATCAACTTTAAAAATTTTCTCTTTACTGGCAAACGGTGATTGCTTATGCACTATATGTCAAGCACCATGCTAAGCATTTGGGTTCCTTGTCAGAACAACACAGTGCCCACCCTCTAGTGGTAGATGTCAAATTTCCTCATACACGATACAAATATTAGGAATTTATCATGTCGGCCGTGGGAACTACTAAAGAATTTTTAACCATTGTATGATTTAATCAGGATTATATTTTAATAATATAGAGGGGGCCTACTCTAGCAGTATGGGAAAGGAAATGGAAAAAACATATCTAGAACCAGAAGATCATTTTCAGAAGTTTCTTCCAAGTTCTTTTTGAGAAATAAAGAAGTAATGGCAGCAATGCTCAAGGGAAGAGGGGACTAAGAGGCCTAAGAGTTTGGATTGACAAGACTTGGTTGAAGTGGAACCATCCATAATTCATATCTATGTACATGTGTATAACACTGATCTCTCTAGCAATCATTTTGGGATGATTTGGGTAGGGAGTGCATTTGGACAACAAATATATTAATTAATTATTTAACTCAACAAATATTTATGGAGCGTTAAATATGTGTCAAGAACTTCGGGAAGCTGAGGCAGGAGAATCGCTAGAACCTGGGAGGTGGAGTTTACACGGAGCTGAGATCACACCACTGCACTCCAGCCTGGGCAATGGAGTGAGACTCCAAAAAAAAAAAAAAGAAAGAAAGAAAGAAAAGAAAGCAAAGCAAAGCAAAGCAAAGCAAAGCAAAGCAAAGCAAAGCAAAGCAAACCAGAAAGAAAGAAAGAAAGAGAGAGAGAGAGAGAGAAAGAAAGAAAGAAAGAAAAAGAAAGAAAGAAAGAAAGAAAAATGCTCTAACCTCTGGAGATGCAGCGATGAAAATAAAAATGGCCTACTTACCTTACAGGAGGAATAAAAACAAGTGAAGACAGTGTCAGTGGGTAAGTGCCATTACACAAAACAAAGAGCGGCGAATGCCACAGCAAGTGCCAAGGGCTGGAGGAACAGCCATGGTATACCAGGTAACTGGCGAGGAAAGGCCATTTAGTAAGACAGCATCTGATCATGTACTTGGAAAAAGAAATGAGAATCACTATATGGGGAGCAGAGGAAGGTGGAAAACTGAGTGATAAGGACTCAAGATGAGAGTGGAAGCCAGAAAGGATACCGTGGGGCTGGCAGGAGTCAGAAAAGAGGCCGGTGAAAGAGAGGCGTTCAGAGAGTAGCAGGGCCTGTATTCGCTATTGGGAAGACTGGGTCTTCCTGAGTGCATGAGTCAGCCTTGGGGGATTCTGAACATAACAGTGACATGATCTGGCATTTCAAAGGGACCCCTGTGGCTGCTGTGTAGAGAAGAGATGATGGGTGTGCAAGAGGAGAGGGAAGCACTCAGTGGAGCAGATGTTGCTGTTTTCCAGGCGACAGGTTATGATGGTTTTGACCCAAGAGGGCAAGGTGGCCCTGAAGGTTCATATCATGAATGTTTTAAAGTAGGACCAACAGAATTTTCTGAAGGATTGGATATAGAATATTAGCAAGGAATCAAAGAAAAACATCAAAATTTTTGCCCTGATTGTTCAGGTCAGAGAGGAAGAAGTTGCCGTTTACTAACATTAGAAAGATATGAGAGTCTCGGTGTTAATGCTGGGGAATTTTGTTGCAGTCATTGATATGTTCAAGTACAGAAAGCTGGGGTGGCTCGGGGAGTAGTAAGTAGTACTGTGGTGGTTGGAGACATGCAGTCTGCGAATATATGGAAGAGGATACCCAGTCTGGGTGGAGGCATTAGCATTAGACCAAAGCCCGCACCTCTTCCTCTGAAGAAGTGGAACTGAGCAAAAAACTGCAGGGCTGCAAGTAAACTGGAGTGTGACTGAAAAAGTTCATACGATACCATCCTTATTTCCTTGAAGTCCTAAGCAAAATTATCTTCTCACGTTAGAGACTAGAATATATTAAAATGCTTGAGAACTAATGAAACTTACAAATAAAAGAGAAAAACAGAAGAAAGCAGGACTTGGAGCTTGTCAGAGGCCCTGTGAGGGAATGTGGAGTTGGGTAGATATCCTGTTTGATGGAAGGCCCTGTGGTCGTAGACACAGCCATGAGCTGGGGCACCACAGAAAGGGGCAAGAAAACAAATTCAAGTGGTGGTGCTCCTGGAGCACTCCTGTGGTGCTCCCCTGGTGCTCCTGTGTACTCCTGTGGTGCTCCTATGGGCCCACAGCTGCAGCAGGCGAGCAGTGGAATGGACCAATTCTGAGGTCTCTGGTGCTCCAGCTTTGGTGTGGCAGGAGTGGGGCTGACAGACTGAGGAAAGGGAGGGGTTCCAAGTCGGGTGAGGGGAGCACCAGCATCCAAGAGCAGGAGGCTGGAGGAGGGAACGGTAGAGTGACTGCAAGAGCTGTGGGTTCACCATGCACACCCTCCTGTGTTCTGGCCTGATCTGCCTGGGGTTCTATTATGAAGTCTTCACAATTCCTTCCCTCCCCACCCCTCCACTCCCCTACTCCCCTCCCCTTTCCTCTTCTCACCTCCTTTTCCCTTTCTTTCTTTCTTTTTTTTTTTTTTTTTGGTTTAAATTAACCAGAATATGTTTCTGCAATTTGTGATTTAGTTTTCTGACTAGCAAACTGTTGAAATGTTTTAGAAATATACTTTATTTTTTAGAGTGGTTCACGGCAAAATTGAGGAGAAGATAAAGGGTTCCCATCTACCCTGTCCCCACACATAGATAGCCCTGCCACTATCAACTCATCCAGCAGAGTGGCATGTTTGTTACAACTGACGAACCTATTGACACCTTATTGTCACCCAAAGTCTGTAGTTTACATGAGGGTTACTCTTGATGTTGTACATTCTATGGGTTTGGAAAAATGTATAATGACACATATCTATTATTATGGTATCATACAGAGTAGTTTCACTTCCCTAAAAATTCTCCATGCTCTAGCTATTCATCTTAAAAGTTTTTATGGCTTTATGTTCCTCTCAGATAAAATATCAAATTAGAGGAAAATCTGAGGCCCTTTTATGGTGTGGCCTCAGTTCCCTCTTGATGGAAGGACCTGTGGTCATAGAGACAGCCCTGAGCTGGGGACATGATGGGCTGCCTGCTCCTCTCCTCTCCCCAGCGGGCTCCAAGAATCCTGAGGACTTTCAGAAGCACAAAGTCATCTTAATCTTCTCACACTCAGGCCACTGAAAACGCTGAGGCCAAACCTCTAAAAGCCATCTGATCTCGCTTAGGAGATGAAAAGTGCTATTTTCTTCTTGTTGGACTCAAAGGTTAACCGCAAAGGGACTGTGGGAATGGAATTTCTTTATTGTTTAGAAAAAGAATACAAATATTGACTTAGGAAAATTAGAAGATTTTTTTTACTCTCATTCAAATTATTGTAGGAAAGGGAAAATTATCATTTTATTTATTTTATTTTATTTTATTTTATTTTATTTCAGTAGTTTTTGGAGAACAGGTGGCGTTTAGTTACACAGATATGTTATTTAGTGGTGATTTCTGAGATTTGATGGCACTCATCTCCCAAGCAGTGTACATTTATCTAATGTGTAGCCTTTTATCCCTCACCCACCTCCCGCCTTTGCCCAAGCGTCCCCAAAGTTCGTTACATCATTCTTATGCCTTTGCATCCTCATAACTTAGCTTCCACTTATAAATGAGAACAAATGATATTTGGCTTTTTATTCCTGAGTTACTTCACTTAGAATGATCATCTGCAACTCCATCCATGTTGCTAGGAATGCCATTATTTCATTCCTTTTTAAGGCTGAATACTATTTCATGCTGTATACATATCACATTTTCTTTATCCACTCATTGGTTGATGGGCATTTAGGCTGGTTCCATAGTTTTGCAATTGTGAATTGTGCTGCTATAAACATCCATATGCAAGAGTCTTTTTAATATAATAGCTTCTTTTCCCTTGAGTAGGCACCCAGTAGTGGGATTGCTGGATAGAATGGTGGTTCTACTGTTAGTTCTTTAAATAATTTCCACACTGTTTTCTGTAGTGTTTTGTACTAGTTTACATTCCCACTGGCAGTGTAAAAGTGTTCCCTTTTCACCACATCCACACTAACATCTGTTATTTATTTTTTAATTATGGACATTCTTACAGGAGTAAGGTGGTATCTCATTTTGGTTTTGATTTGCATTTCCCTGATAATTAGTGATGTTCAGCATTTTTCATATGTTTGTTGGCCATTTGTATATCTTCTCTGAGAATTTTCTATTCACGTCTTTTGCCCACTTTTTGATGGGATTTTTTTTTCTTGCTGATTTGTTTGAGTTCTTTATAGATTCTGGATATTAGTCCTTTGTCAGATGCATAGATTGTGAAGATTTTCTCCCATTCTGTGAGTTGTCTGTTTACTCTGCTGATTATTTCTTTTGCTGTGCAAAAGCTTGTTAATTTAGTTAAATCCCATCTATTTATCTATTTAGCTTTGTTTTTGTTGCATTTGCTTTTGAGTTCCTGGTCATGAACTCTTTTCCTAAGCCAACGTCTAGAGGTGTTTTTTTTTTTTGATGTTATCTTCTAGAATTTTTATAGTTTCAGATCTTAGATTTAAGTCTTTTATCCACCTTAAGTTGATTTTTGCCTAAGGTGAGAGATGAGGATCGTTTCATTCTTCTACATGGGGCTAGCCAATTATCCCAGAACCATTTGTTGATTAGGGCATCCTTTCCCCACTTTGTGTTTTTGTTTGCTTGTTGAAGATCAGTTGGCTGTAAGTATTTGGCTTTATTTCTGGGTTCTCTATTCTGTTCCACTGGTCTACATGACATTTTTATACCAGTATCATGCTGTTTTGGTAACTATAACCTTGTAGTATAGTTTGAAGTCAGGTAATGTGATGCCTTCAGTTTTGTTCTTTTTACTTTGTCTTGCTTGGCTATGCAGGCTCTTTTTTGGTTCCCTATGAATTTTAGGATTGTTTTTTCTAGTTCTGTGAAGAATGATGATGGCATTTTTATGGGAATTGCATTTAATGTGTAGCTTGATTTTAGCAGTATGATCATTTTCACAATATTGATTCTACCAATTTAGAAGCATGGGATGGGTTTCCATTTGTTTGTGTCATCCCCTGAGTTCTTTCAGCAGTGTTTTGTAGTTTTCCTTGTAGAAATCTTTCACCTCCTTGGTTAGGTATATTTCTAAGTATTTTATTTTTTTGCAACGGTTGTAAAAGAGATTGTGTTCTTGATTTGATTCTTTGCTTGGTTGTTGTTGGTGTATAGCAGTGCTACTGATTTGTGTACATTGATTTTGTATCCTGATAATTTACTGAATTCATTTTTCAGATCTAGGAGCTTTTTGAATGAGTCTTTAGGGTTTTCTAGGTATACAGTCATATCATTGGTGAACAGGAACAGTTTGACTTTCTCTTTACTGATTTGGAAGCCCTTTAGTTATTTATCTTGTTGATTGCTCTGGCTAGGACTTCCAGTATTATGTTCAAGGGATAAAAGTGGGCATCCTTGTTTGTTCCAGTTCTCAGGGGGAATGCTTTGAAGTTTACCCTGCTCAGTATAATGTTGGCTATGGGTTTCTCATAGATGGCTTTTATTAACTTGAAGTATCTCCTTTCTGTGCCAACTTTGGTGAGGGTTTTTATCATAAAGTGATGCTGGATTTTGTCAAATGCTTTTTCTGCATCTATTGAGATGATCATACAATTTTTTCTGTTTATGTGATGTATTACATTTATTGACTTGTGTATGTTGAACCATCCCTGCATCCCACTTGATCATGATGTATTATCTTTTTGATATGCTGTTGGATTTGGTTACCTAATATTTCATTGAGGATTTTTGCATCTATGTTCTTCAGGGATATTGGTTAGTAGTTTTCTTTTTTTTGTTATGTCCTTTCCTGGTTTTGGTACTAGGGCGATACTGACTTCATAGAATAACTTAGGGAGGATTTTCTCTTTCAATATCTTTTGGAATATTTTTAGCAGTATTGGTACAAATTCTTCTTTGAATGTCTGATAGAATTCAGCTGTGAAATCATCTGTCCCTGGATAATTTTTTTTGACAGTTTTTAAAATTACCGTTTCAATTTCGCTACTTATTATTGGTTTGATAATTGGTGTTCCTGAGTATAAGATAAATTTAAAAGTTTGGAAAACTTATTTGAGAGAGTTCTTGAGGAACTCTTCCCTGGCCTTGCTAAAGATCTAGACATCCAAATAAAAGAAGCTCAAAGAACACTTGGGAAATCTATCACAAAAACATCATCACCCAGGCATATAGTCATCAGGTTGTCTAAAATCAAGATAAAGGAAAGAATATTAACAGCTGTGAGGCAAAAGCATCAGGCAACCTATAATGGAAAAGCAATCAGATTAGTTGATTTCTTGGGGGAAACCTTTACAAGCCAGAAGGGATTGGGGTTCTAACTTTAGCTTCCCCAAACAAAATTATCGATAGTTAAGAAATCTGTATCCAGCAAAACTAAGCTTCAGAAATGAAGGAGAGTTAGTCTTTTTCAGAAAAACAAATGCCGAATTTGCCACTACCAAGCTAGCACTACAGGAAATGCTAAAATGAGTTTGAAATCTTGAAAAAAACCTCAAAATACACCAAAACAGAACCTCCTTAAAGCATAATCTCAGAGGGCCTATAAAACAATAACGCAATGAAAAAAACAAGTTATTTAGGCAAGAACTAGCAGCATGCATAGATTAGTACCTCACATATCAATACTAACATTGAATGTAAATGGCCTAAATGCTCCAATTAAAAGATATAGAATGGCAGAATGGATAAAAATCCACCAACTAAGTATCTTCTGTCTCCAAGAGGCTCACCTAACACATAAGGACTCACATAAACTTAAGGTAAAGGGATGGAAAATGATATTCCATGCAAATGGAAACCAAAAGGGAGCAGGAGTGTAGCTATTCTTACATCAGACAAAACAGGTTATAAAGCAAAACAGTAAAAAAAGACAGAAGGATGAAGGATCAGTCCAACAGGAAAATATCACGATCCTAAATATATATGCCTCTAACACTGGACCTCCAAAATTTATAAACAATTACTATCAGACCTAAGAAATGGGAGAGAAGACAATACAACAATAATAGGGGACTTCAATACACCACTGACAGTACTAGACAGGTCATCAAGACAGAAAGTCAACAAAGAAATAATGGACTTAAACTATACCCTAGAACAAATAGACTTTATAGATATTTACAGAACATTCTACTCAACAACTGAAGATTATACATTCTTTTCATCAGTACATGGAACATTCTCCAAGATAGACCACATGATAGGCCACAAAAGAAGTCTCAATAAATTTATGAGAACAGAAATCATAACAAGTATCCTCTCAGACCACAATAGAATAAAACTGGAAATTAACTAGAAAAAGAACCTTCAAAACTATACAAATACATGGAACTTAAATAATCTGCTCTTGAATGATCTTTGGGTCCACAATGGAATCAAGATGGAAATTTAAAAATTATTTGAATTGAACAATAACTGTGACACAACTTATCAAAACATGTGGGATACAGCAAAAGTGGTGATAAGAGGAAAGTTCACAGCATTAAATGCCTACAAGAAAAGGTCTGAAAGAGCACAAATAGACAATCTAATGTCACACCCTAAAGAACTAGAGAAACATGAACAATCCAAACCCCAACTCAGCAGAAGAAAATGAAGAACCAAGATCAGAGCAGAACTAAATGAAATTCAAACAAACAAACAAACAATACAAAAGAAATAAGAAGCTGGTTCTTAAAAAAGAAAAACAGAATTGATAGACCGTTAGTGAGATTAACCAACAAAATATGAGAGAAAATTAAAATAAGCTCAGTTAAAAACAAAAGAGGAGATATTACAACCACATAAATTCAAAAGATAATTCAAGGCTACCATGGGGATCTTTACGCACACAAACTAGAAAACCTAGAGAAGATGGATAAATTCCTGGAAATAAAAATAGTCATTTTCAAGGGATGGGGCAGAATATAAATGTACCAAACTAATGTAGAAATAAGTTTCTACTGTAATTATAGTCATGCTTTTTGCAGTGAGTATCTGGACTATAAGTGTTAAAGTGATGTTAACAGAGAGAAAATATGACTATGTTTGAAATTTTGGCTTGAACATAGCCACTCAGGGCTTAAACTTGTGGTGCTTATCATCTGCCACTTATAATTTCCCACTAGGTCTAATGTCAATTAAATAAGATGCTAGTCTTCATCTGTTCAGTTAACACTGGGAAAGGGCTTGACCGACTTTCTTGTTTTTCCGAAGCAGCTTCTCACCACATTTTCACTGTTTTTGTGTAAGATGGTGGACAATTTTCAATTGCCACTAGTTTCCTATGTTCTGCTGTTAGAAAAGCAATTAGAAAGATTAGAAATTAAAACAAACAAAGTAAAAAACCTAATTTGCCTATAGAGCTCTTCATACTTTATCCTGGGGAAATTATAATTCCAGAGGCCGTGGGGAAGCTGGGGACCAAAGAGCTTCTGAGTCCTCCAATTCTCCTAGAGCTGCCCTCTCAGGGGCTGAGCCTGAACTCCATTGTCTGGGCGGCCACTTCCTGCAGAATAGAGTCTATCTGTGTGGTGTGACAAGGCCAGAGAAATGCTGAGGAGCCTGTGTGTGTGGCTGTGTGTGGTGTGTGTGTGTGTGTGTGTGTGTGTGTGTGTCGGGGGGATGGTGGGGTGCAGGGAAGACAGTTTGAGATTTGGTGAGCAGATGTGAATGTAAAAGATTGAAGTAGAGAAAGCACACTGATGAGAAATGTTGGGTGTGATAAATTGAAATTCATACAATGTTACTAAAAATTACATAAAGGGATAAGAATAACTTTCAAGTTATTTTGAGATGCTGGACTGATCTTCTTTGAATGTAAATTTGTGAAGAGCCCAAACCCCAAGGAATATAGAGATTAATCTGGGTGACATGCATAATAAAACATTTTGTTTCTCCTTCCCAGGTCCCTTAAATAGTTACTAGTATTTTTTACTTTATCTATTGATAGTTTGTTTCATTCTCATGGTTTTAACCAGTTTCAATATGCTTATAGTTTTTTCCCCTTATTTTCTTTCTCTTCCTAATTTATCCACTGAATTTAAAATGTATACATTTAAATCCTGCTGGACATGTTGACAATGATTCTTTTCTCGGCCAAACTTTGTCCAGGCTTGTGAACCTCTTCCTAGGCCCATTTATGAACTTTGTAAAATCCGGTTTTAGCAAAGAACCTGCTAAGTCAGTTTAGCCAGGATCCCCGATTCTCGATATCTGATCACCCTCAATGAAATCTGATTGAGTTCCTCATCCCCACTGTTGCCAGGTGATATCTGGTCACCCTACTTGCCTTCAGTAAGAATCCTGTGAGGTTGTTTTAGCCAGAATCCCCTTTGCCCCTGACTTCCCTCTTAGTAATGTTCCCTCCATTGATCACCATCCTGCTTCTTGGCTATCAATCCCCACTTGCCCAGGCTGCATTCAGAATGGAGCCCAGTCTGTCTTCCCACTGCAAGACCTAGTTGCAGTGGCCCCTATGCCCATCATAATGTCCTGAGTAAAGTCGGCCTCACTGTGCTTTAACAACAGTCATCGAATAATTTTCTTTAACAGTGTTTGCTTCCACACACCTCAGTTGGACCTTACCCACAGCTGGCAGGCACTCATCCTTTCTCTTCTGGAATTGCTCTTCCTCCCAAGGCCTGACTCCAACTCCCAGTCAAATGGCATCACTATCCACACATCTGACTGGACCACAATCCGGGATCTCAACTAGGCTCCTCTTTCCCCACCAATGCCCCATCCATCCCCAAGCCTTGCTATTTTACCCATTGCATGTTCCATCCGTGCTCATAATCCCTATTATTTGTGGCCTGCCCCTCTCTCTTGCCCTTGTTTGTGTCCTTTTCAAATCTCCAATGCTTAGCAGTTGTGAGGCCTTGGACATGAGATAATCCTTCTGTCCCTTGTTATTTTTTTAATCTATGAAAAATGCACAGGGTGATAACCATTCACTGTAGCTTCCCTTGAAAGTCATGGTTAGTACCTGTTATCTCAGCCTAATAATTAAATAGTGCTCCCCTTTGACTCTCAGATGCATAATACATTAAGTTGTCACGCCAAACATGGGAGAAATCATAACCACCTCATAGGATTAATGTGCTGATTTAGCAAATTCAAGTAAAGTACTTGGGACTGCATGTGGCATACAGTACACACTCTACAAATGTTATATATTAGGAACATAAGAAATCTTTACCATTTCAGCCTTTCTTGCGAGGGTTTTTTCTCATCTCATGTTCTAACTTTTGCCGTTTGTGCACGTCAAACTGTTACCTTCATTCTTTGTCTTTTCCTAAGGGTCTTCTTTGTCTCGCAGTTGCCCCATATCCTCCTCCATCTCCATCCCTTCCCTCCATTCTCTAGCTAATATTAGTCATTCTTAAACCAGTAATCTTCCTCTCTAGGATGCCAGGCATACTCTTTTTGTGCTTCCCCGGAGTGCGCATCTTTTTGTTGAAATTACTGTTTCCTTTGTAACTGTACAGTTGATGTCATCTCCTCAAAGAGAGCAATTGCACCTTGTTTACTGTTGAATCCCCATTGCCAAGCAAAATGCTGAGTGCGTGGAAAGTACTCCAGACATATTTGTTGAATTGAGCTCTCCGCAGTTTGTCTTTGGTGCAAAGAAAGCAATTAGAGTCCCCCGTGGTTACATGAGCCCCACTTCGTCTTCCTCTGACCAGAGGCTTCCCTGGAAACTCTTATTTTTGATTTCTTCTAACTTTCCTTTTCTATTGCAAAATGTCTAATGTATTTTCAAAGTCTTGGTTTCTTTTCTAAACACTGCAGGAGTCTGCCAATTTTAGACTTTCATGTTTGCAAGAGCTATCTAAAAAGGGATGAATTGTTTCTTTTTTTGTCATTTCAAAACACATTAAAACACAATTTGTGAAAGAAACGTAGAATAGTTTTTTTTTTTTCAAAAAGTTAATCGGAATGAATTTTGCTTTTTACTGAGATTACATGAAATCACAGGATGCCTTAAGGGGAGGGGTGGGAAGCAAGTAGCTAGAACAATTTTTGCTTGTGAGTTTTATTTCACATAGCAAGAGTGAACAAAGTCACTCACCTTTTATTTTTTCTCTAACACAATATGCTTTGAATGTTCTCAACCTTCTAATCCAGTAGCAAACTCTGTCTCCTAAGCTAATTTGGATTGCTATCTTCTCCCTGCTCACTCCTCTGTGGTTATGTGAAGCCCGGGGGGACCTCACTGTCCATATCCAGGAGTGTTGGTCTCAGGATTGTTATCACTGACTTTAGACTTTTGAAGTTGGTAGTATCACTGCTCCTGGGCCTACTTTGGGCAGAAGGACCTTTTTTAGACCAGAGCCCAGAGCCCAGAGCTGTGCATTCCTAAAATAAATATACAACAATTCCCTTCTGAGGCTTTTGCATCTCCTCATGTGTTCAAAAGTGTGGGACAGATCAACTCCATGTTGAAACATTTTGGACATCTGTCACCTTTCCAGTATTGGGAGAAACTTCCTCAAAAAGCTACATGTCCCTTCTCCCTCTTTGAGACTCTAGTTCTAATGTTTTACCTCTAGAATAATTCAGCTCTTTCTGAAAATAAAAGCATTTCACTATGATGAAGGTTATAGACAGGAAGTTCCAGAGGTCTACAGCTCAATAGCCTGCTATCCTCAAATCCCTCCTTACACTCCAGAAGTATGGGGGAGCAGAGTAAGGAGGGAAAAAATATTCGTTCTTTCTGATATTTCTATATTAGTAGGAATTAGTATTCATATTTTACTAAGACACTGATTATCCTGCGACATGACAATTTATTGTATACCTACCATGTTTCAGAAGTTTCCTTAAGTACTTTACATGTTCCTTATCTTGGTGCATTCTGTGTTGCTATGAATGAATACCTGAGGCTGGGTAGTTTATTAAAAAATGAGGTTTATTTAGCTCACACCTCTGCAGGCTGTACGAGAAGCATGTCACTTGCATCTGCTCAGCTTCTGGTGAGGGCATTTGTGCAGAGACGAAACATGGCAGAGAAGGTCAAGGGGAAGTGGGCTCGTAGGAAGAGGGTCCAAACCCAGGGCATCCTAGTTTTATAAGAACTCACTTCCACAGAACTAATCAATTCCCTTGAGAACCAACCCAGTCTCACAAAAGTAAGAACTCACTCACTACCATGATGGTAGCACGGAGCTTCTCATCAGAGATCTACCTCTATGAATCAAACACCTCCAGCTCAGCCCCGCCTCCCAACACTGCCACACTGAAGATTTAATTTCAACATGAGATTTAGTGGGGACAAACAACCATATCCAAGCCATAGCTCACCTCATGTAAGACACATAACAAATTTACAAGGATGCTGTATTGGTGAATAAACCAAAATTTCGAGAGGCAAAATTATTCAAGATATCACAGTTGTTATTGGTCAATCTAGGATACAAATTGTGACTTATTTGGAATCTCATAAACTTAAATACTCTGCTAGCTAGAAGTCTGGTGAACCTGAAAATAACATGCTTTTGCATAGAAATTGGATCTTCAATGATGGAATAACAGTACTGCTCTATGTGGCCGGGCGCAGTGGCTCATGCCTGTAATCCCAGCACTTTGGGAGGCCAAGATGGGCGGATCACGAGGTCAGGAAATTGAGACCATCCTGGCTAACATGGTGAAACCCCGTCTCTACTAAAAAAAATACAAAAAAATTAGCCGGGTGTAGTGGCGGGCGCCTGTAGTCCCAGCTACTCGGGAGGCTGAGGCAGGAGAATGGCGTGAACCCGGCAGGCGGGAACTTGCAGTGAGCCGAGATCGTGCCACTGCACTCCAGCCTGGCAACAGAGCCAGACTCTGTCTCAAAAAAAACAAAACAAAACAAACAAACAAAAAAAAAAACCAGTACTGCTCTATGTATAATTCTAGGCAAAGGCCTTTCCTTTTTCAGTGTGAAAGATAATGGATTTTCAGAAGGGGAATTTTTATTTAAGATTTACTGTTTGTATGTTCTTAGTGTCTTTCCCAGAACTTTGGGCATTGTAAATGTTCCATGTTTATATAAATGCATAAAATGTTTTTATTGAAGAAATTTATTTCTAATGGTGGTTAAATAATAGAATTTCAAGTTATTTGGATCTCAACAGGGAAAGGGGGTTAGTGGAAAGAGTATAAGTTTTAAATCACTTCTCTTGGATTCTGGCTCAGCCACTAGGTAATCAAGTCCCGGTTACTTTGCAGCTCTGAATTAGATTTCCAGCTCTGTAGAATGGAATTAATGACTCTTGTCTATGAAGGGTGTTATGAGGATTAAACCCTCAGTCTTTGTGAGTCCTTAATACACAGCAAGCATCCAGGGAGTTTCTTTCCTCTTTTATCCTCCCACTGGCACAGGCAATCATGCCTGGCCACTCATAATCATGTAGATTCACAGAATAATATGGGCCTTCATGTATTTTTTAAGGGTGGGCTGCATCTTCTGATAACACACCATCACTGTGTGAATTCTATCTGCCCTCATCTGACTGCAGTCATTGATGATGGAAGGCAGTTTGCTTAGATTCTGGGAGAAACACTAAAAAACTCAATAGTCAGAGATGCTGGTCCCCAATGACTTGCAGCCTGATAGCCAAGGAAAGGTCATTTATTTCAATATCTAAAGTATATGAGAGGAAAGGAAGGAGTTAATATGAGTTGCATATAAGGGGCTGGAACATTTCATGGCAGGGAGAGAAGAAAGTCCCAGTTGAGGGTTCACTAATGGTTTTGTGGGAAAGAGGGAAAGAGGGACTTCAGGCTGGTCTTGAAGGGCAGGTTTGATTAGGGGAGGTCAGAAAAAGAAAACTATAAAAAAACTACAAAGAAAAAAATATTTGTTATTGCTAAACTAAAATCATCTCTATGAAAATCAACTTTAAAGACCAAATAGTTATCAGCAATTAATCTCCACAGTGAAATGCCTCACATTATCCAGTTCACATGGAATACTTTTATAGTAACCACAGATTCTGCTTAAAGTGGATTTATACTCTTCCCCCTCCCTTCCAAACTAGTTCCATGCTCCTGAAAACATTATCTGTGAAATATAAATATAATTGGTGGGATACTCTAATGGAAGTAAAAAGAATCAAACTCAATTTCCTTAAAAGCCAATTTCCCAGGCATATTCTCTAGAAGCAGTATCCACTGGAGGGACTTGGCTGAACTGAGGGAGGCAGAATGGAAAAGAACAATGGCCCAAGCAGGGATGTGTTATTAGAAAAGTTCAGCTGTGTCTAATCCAGGTGTCAGGGGTTAGGAGAGTGGTTGAGGGCACACACTATAGTGCACAAATTCCACCTTGCAAAAAGCTGGTCTGACTGTACTGTGGTATCAATTAATTAGTTGTGGATGCTCTAGGGTGTGCGTGAGCGGAGGGCTTTCATGCTGATGTAAACTCCCAGGCACATGGGGTCAGGGGGCTCCTCTCTGCAGTGGGCAATTATCCAGTGAAAGTTGTGTAGGTGAAAGCCATGATCTGAAGCATTTGCAGCAGCTAGGTGAGGGTGTCCTGAGGAGCAAAGAAAAATCTGGATAGGACACTAACAACATCTGTTGTATTCTTCTCTTTAAATATCTCAGATCCACTTGATTATCATATGAGTTCTCTCTATCCAAGTGTAGCATTCCCAGGATTCTCTGGGAACTTACTAGAGGAAGGTTGGTGGGACAGACTAAAGTCTCCAAAGCTACAGTGTGTTGTGAGACTACAGCTAGTATTCAACACCACTCTCCTTTCTCTACCACCGGTTGTAGATTTGGCTCCATCTCAGCTAACAGTTCTCTGGTCCAGGTTAGTTTTCTTCTTTAAGGGGTGGGAGCCTCTGATTTGCATGCACTTATCAGCCTGTGGCTGCTGTACTTGCCCAGTGACAGTTACAGTTGGGCCTGGGAGCACCAAGAGATGCCATCATGGAACACTATAGTGGGAAACATATTACCTTTCCTGCCTTTATTACGAGTCCTCACCACTCTCCCTGTGGAAGGAAGTACATGAAATGTGCTTATCACCAAATGGCCAGCTGGTCTCCAAGAAGAATGGTACCATTTGGGGGACTGACACCTGTTCTTTTTTGATGACAAGTCAAAATTCAGTGAGGGCAGTGGCTACACAATCCTTGATGAGAGGGAACTCCGGCTATTGGACCCAGCACAGCCTGCATCTCTGCCACCATAGCAGTGGTATTCATGAGCCCATTTGTAAGCATGGGAGTATCAAAGGACAAAGGCAAGTTGACGTCAGTCAAGCAATCCATCCTGTCTACGTGGTTGTTTAGTGACTGCTCTGCAGTGGATGCTTTCTGGTAGGAATTAACATACAATAAAAATATTTTCACACTTTTTGTCAATTTGTAAGTCTATCCATATAATCTTGCCTAATCAAGCATCATTCACTACTGCCCCTTGGAACATATATGTCTCTACCTTGGATTATCTCTGCTTCCACACCAAGCAAATGACATGGTGCAAGGCTCAAGCCCCTAGCCCTTAGACCATTTCCCTCATCATAGTCTCTTAGGGAACTTTTGAGTAGGGTCAGGGCACAGCAGCAGTTCTGGCTTGCACAAACTTGCTGAGCTGACCCATCTGTAAATCAGGCTTAGGCATTTTCTTCCTTTTTTAGCTGGTTGTGGGGAACCCCTCATGAGGCTACTGGTGTGAATTGAAAGAGAGCCATCAAGGCAACACTGGCCAATGACATGGAGGCCTTAGCTACCTGTTTCTGAAGCCTAGGCCTTCCCTTTGCACTATGTAAGCCCACTGTCAATGTTTCACTCCTACCTTATAACTGATGGATGCTGCACGGCCTGACAATAGAAGCCATTGTATGCAACCGTGCAGATCTAATGTTGGGCAGTGACAGCCTCATGGGCAGTTTGGTGTGCTGTATCCAGATGCTCTCTTTCTCAGGGCCTGGTAGCATGCCAGGAGCTGCTTTTCAAATGGTATTTGGACTTTGCTGCAGGCAGCCTGGTCTTACTCTGAGAATCTAGAGCCTGCACTGTGCCTCTCTTATTGACTCTTGCTGGAGGCGCCACATGGTGTCTTTTCCCAACACAGAAACATTTAGTACCAAGGGTTCTGCCGGGCCATATGGCCCAATTTGCAGAGATGGCTGTAGAGCAGCCAAGACCTGCTGCTGAGATTTGCTTTAGACTCTACTCAAAACTAGCAGTTATCATATCATCTAAAAAGTGGGTCCGAGAAGTATTCCTAAGTATGGAATATGCTGCCTCTAAAACTCAGAGGCCTACCAGTGGTTGTGATTCTTTCCTAATGGTTGAGGTACAAGTTGCAATACAATAGAGGATATGGTGGTTGTAAAAACATATCCACAAAATTTTTGATACTCTTCTCAAAAGATGAAGCTTAATCCCAGCAAGCCAGCCCTGTTGTCATGAGGATATCCAGGAAGCCTGTGGAAAGGCCGGTGTGGTGAGGAACTGAGGTCTGCAGCGATAGCCATGTGAGTGTGCTTGGAGGTCAGTACTAGCCCAGGCAGGCCCTGAGCTGTCAGAAGCCCCAGTTATTGGTTACACAGCAACAAGTGACTAATATAGGAAAGAAATGTCTTGGCAGGCCCCAGATACCAGGATCCAAAAATCTTTATCAATGTGGCCCCTGAGTCTTTGTAGTTTCCTTCCCATAGTCTGGATAACATGAGTCTTACCAAGATATCCCAATACTTGTCACATTCCAATGACCATGATGCCGTTAATGCAATGAACTAATGAGATATTTTTAGGAATTTCAGATGATCCAGGAGAGAGGAAGGGAGTTACCGCAGACTTTCCATTCTATGCCCATTTCATGTTAGGATACATTGCTTCTGATTCTTCTGCCTATGAGTAAGAAAAATAATAATTTCCCAGATCAGTAACTGCATAGCAGGGACATGAGATTAGGTTCGTCTACTCTAGCAAAGTTACCATATCCTGCATAAGAGCTGTAACTCATTGTGGTAATTTATGGTTACCTGCCCTAATTCCACATGGTAGTATAAACCATCTCATATTTTTCCATTTTGTGAGAAAATGATAAATAATTCATTAGCATTTGTTGTGAGGCATTAAAAAATACCACACTAATATATTAACTGAGCAAGGAAATGAGAGAAAAGGAGTAAAGTAAAATCAAGAGATAATATCACTGATGCTAATTTCCTGATTTTACATGTTTTAGAGATTAATAATATGTCAAGCATTGTGTATTTCATAGATTATTGAGAGCAAAATGTAATTGTGTAAACTTTTTGTTTTAATTGTGTATACTTCTGTGGTAAAGTACTAAATCATTTTGTTGGGACATCTTGAAAACAATTTTATCCTACTGGAAAATGTTTATCTTCTTTATGTTCTTTAGGAGGTGTTATAATCTGGGATCTCAGGCTGTACTGTGTGAATTCCAGCAGTTAAAAAAGCCAGTGGAGCAAGAGACCATTGAAATCATCGCTGCCCTAAAGATACAGTTTGACAGTGGCAAAACAAAAACAAAAACGAAAAATGTACTGCAATCAGACCACAGCGTATAAAAGATAGCGAAGACAGTGGCTGTAACTTCAATTCCAGAGATTACGTAGTAGAAGAAATAACGAAGACACTTGGTACTGATGAAAACCTGTGAGGACAACAAAGAAACCTGAGTATTACTTGTATTAGAAATGGAATTTTAGTTAAGTTAACTTATTGGTATCTGACAGGAGATAAATGATAGAATTTTAGTATCAGTGTCTTTATTTTCTTGATTAAGAAACAGATGACAATGGATTGGGTCTTGTAGCAAAACAGCAGGCCTTGTCAGTAGGAAAACAGCATGGCCATCTGGCTTTCTGGTGCTGTGCTGCCCTCTCTGTTTTCTTACAAGAAGGCTGTCTAAAAGAAGGGCAGCAGTCACAGCCAAGGCAGGCCATGAATGGACGTCTCTTTGCCAGTTACCTTAGTAGTCTTCCACTGAGTTAGCTTTTGGTTACCACCTTGAACAAGCAATTTGGATAAACAAGCAATATCTGTTTTAGATATAATTTTAAAACAATTTTATTAGATTTAATTGGCATATGATAAATTGCACTCTTCAAATGCACAAGTGGATAGCTTTTGATAGGTGTACATCTGTGAAACTATCAAAGTATAACGAACATTAATAATGAACATCAATATTGTTCATTGTTAAAGACAATGAACATCCTATTTATCATTCCCAAAAGAATCTCCCATCCTTTGGTAATCCCTTCGTCTTGAGTCTTCCTGACCTCTCCTCATTCCCAGGCAATGATGTTACTTTAAATAAGTTTGCATTTTCCAGAACTTTATGTGAAGAGTACTGTATATACTATGATCTTTGTATTTCCTCTTTAACTAAATAGTTATTTTGAGATTAAAATATATGTTTGTCTGTTTAATAAATTATTTATTGCTATCGCTGGGTAGAATTCCACTGAATGGATATAGAGCAATTTATCTATAATTTCATCTTTTGGGCATTTGGATTGATTCCAGTTGTAGGTAATGACAAATTAGCTGGCTACAAATATTTGTTTAGAAGTCTTTGTGTGGCTATGGACTTTAATTTCTCTTGTGTAAATACCTAAGAGTATAATTCCTGAGTCATATAGTAAATGTATGCTTAACATTCTAGTAGAAACTTGTATTTGTTTTTCAAAGTGCTTGTAGTGTTTTACATTCCCACCAGCATTGTTTGGGTTTCAGCGCGTGCTTGCTAACACTTTGTTAAGTAACTATGAGTTTAGACATGGTAGTGGATGTGAAATCCCATTGTGGTTTTAACTTTCCCAGTAACTAATGATTTTGAGCATATTTTCATGTTTTTTTTTGCAATGCATATATCTTTTTTGTGTAGGATCTATTCAAATGTTTGTCCATTTTCAAAGTTATGTTTCTTGTTTTCTTATTGTTGAGTTTGGAGAGTTTATTTTCATATTGTGAATACATCATTTATGTGACTTCATAATCCTTTCTTCCAGTCTGTGGCTTGTCTTTCATTAGTTTAACACTGTATTTTGAAGCCAAGAAATTCACAATTTTAATAACACCAAATTTGTGATATTTAAATTTTATTTTATTCGTACTTTTGCTATTCTATCTAAATTTTTTTTTTGCCTAACTCAAGATCACAAAGATTTTTTTCCTGTAATTTTTTTCCAGAAATTTCTTATTTTTACATTTAATATTTGGGTATTATCTATTTTTATTATTTTTTGTTTATGTTGAAATGTATAGATCAAAGTTTTTTTCTATATATAGTTACAACTCATCATTTGTTAAAAAGATTATTCATTTTCTACAGATTTGTCTTTAAACTTTTGTTAAAAACAAATTGACCATATTTATGTGGGTGTACCATGTTCGTGTGGGTGTACTTTTACACTATTCTGTTTTCTTGATCTGGTTTTCTATTTTGATGCTGATATCACACCTTGATTATTGTAACTGCATGAGTCTTGAAGTCAAATGTTATTTCTTCATCTTTTGAGATGACCATTGTTTTTAGTCTGACTATATGGTGAATTATATTATTATCAGCCTATTTATTGTCAGCCTTGCATTTTTTTGTATTATCCTTTTTTATATTGTTTGATTAGACTTATCAAAATTTTGTTAAGGATTTTCGTACCTATGTTCATGATGGACACTGGTCTAAAATTTTCTTGTCATGCCCTTGCCTAGATTTTATATAAAAATCTTGGTGGCCTCATTGAATGAGTAAATATTTTCCTCCTTTTTAAAATTCTACAAGATTTCACGTAAAAATTATATTATTTCTCAAGTAATTGGTAGAATTCCTCAGCAAAATGATATGGGTCTACGGGTTTATTTGTGGGAACTGAAGTCTCGATTTCTGTGATTGATGTAGGGCTATTCAGATTGTTTATTTTTAATGAGCCTTGATGATCGTGTTTTTAAAATAATTTGTCATCTAAGTTGTATAACTTACTGGCATAAAGCTATTCACAATTTTTTTTGTTATCACCTTAATATCTCTAGAATCTGTAGTGATTTCAATTTCATCATTCATAGTATTGGTAATTTGTGTCTTTATTAACTTTCTAAAAACCACAGCTTTTAGATTCATTGTTTTTTCTCTACTTCTTTTTCTGTTTCTTATTGATTTTGATTGCTACTACTGTTATTATTGTTATTAGCTTCTGGAATCTATTTGCTCTTTTTTTGCTTGTTTGTTTTGGTTTTATTTTGTTTTAAGGTAAAAGCTGATATTATTGACTTGAAACTTTTTCTTTTCTAATCTTGGTGGTAAGGCTGTAAAATTTTCACTAAGGTCTGTTTTAGCTATATCCCAAAAAATTTAATATCTTAGCCTTTTATTTCTATTTATTTGAATATAATTTCTAATTTCCCTTTCAATTTCTTCTTTGCTCCATGGGTTATTTAGAATTGTGCTATTCAGATTTTGAATATTTGGGGGTATTCAAAAATATTTTTTGTTGATAATTTCTAATTTAATTCTGTGGCAGTCAGAGAACTTACTTCTGGTGGTTTGAATCCTTTAAATGGTAGTGAGACTTATTTATGGTCCTGAATTCTTTTAAACATATTGAGACTTGTTGATCGTCCATATTAGGTCTCTCTTGCTAAATGTTCCATGTACTCTTAAAAATAATAAATTTTCTGCCCTTATTGGATGGAGTGGAGTAATCCATAAATGTCAGTTAGTGCACATTGGTTAATAGTGTTGCTTGAGTATTCCATATTGTGCAAAAATGGTTAATGTAGCAGAGCTGAGACTGCCTATCCTTAGAAACTTATTCTTGAAAAGTTTACCCTTGACTGGCATCTGGGAACTTGATTGGTAAACATTTCCCTTGTCTGATATAAAACTTTCTTTGAATGATAAGGGTGGCTCATTGTGCATAGACTGTTTGTGAAAATAATATGGCTTATCCTGAACACGTAATTTTTTCCTGGGAGTTTGGAATTTCCGTACATCCTAGGCAGAAGGTACCTATATGACCAGCTCCTAATAAAAATGTGGATACTGAGTAGCTAATGAGATTCCCTGAGTGGACATATTGCACACATGTATCTGTATTGCTGGGGGTAATGTACTCTGCATCAACCCTTATAGGAGGGAGAGAGGATAAAGTAGCTTATTTATTTTAATTTCTATTTCTCTAACTTCTTAAACATATGAATTGTAGTTATAATAACTGTTTCACTTTCTCATTTAGAAACTTGTCATGTTATTTCTGGTTCAGCTTCTATTGACTGATTTTTATATCCACTGCGTGTTTTATTTTCCTGCTTCTTAGCATGTCTAATAATATTTGAGTTTCACATTAATTTTAGGATCAGCTTGCAATTTATACAAAATATAAAGGTGGAATTTTGATAGAGATTGCTTTTTTCAGCTTTTGATAAATAAAAATTGTATATATGTTGGGTATTTAATGTGATGTTTTGATACATGAACACATTGTGAAATAATTGCCACAATCTCTCGCCTCACACGATTACGATTTTTGTGTGTGTGGTGAAAACATTTAAGATCTACTCTCATAAAACTCCAAGTATAAAATATAGTATTATTGACCAGAGTAGTATTCCTATCTCAACAGCATTAAGACTTTTAACACATGAACATAACATGTTTTTCCATTTATGTAGATCTTCTTTAATTTCTTTCAACAATGTTTGTAGTTTTCTATTTACAAATGTGCATTGCATTGCACATTTTTGGTTGGATTTATTCTTAATATTTTATTTTATTTTCTATTGTAAGTATAATAGTTTTCTTAGTTTAGTTTTTGGATTGTTCATTGATACTGTATAGAAATGCAACTGAGTTTTAAATATTGATCTTGGTGTGAAACAGGTTAACTAATTACCAATATCTTCTGAGATCAGACAAGATCACACATGTTCAGGTTGGTATGACCATGGTGACTAATTACCAATACTAAGGAAGGACTCCCATTGCATGGAGGATAACAAAGGTCATTGCTATGCCAACCACCAGGAGCAGGATCCAAACACTTCTGTTCACTCCATCCTGGGCTGCACCTTTACTATTTACCCAAGTTCAGTAAGACACAAAACTCACATTTTACAAGTTATATGGAACAGGATTATTACTTACAGGTAGGTGGCAAGGGACAACAGAAGCCCAGGATCCACAGTGAGCTGGTCAGCCGAGGCTCTGGAGAGCTGTCGGGGTTGGATGGAGTTCTGACTGAACATGCCACACTTGGACTGCAGCTTAGGGATCCCAAAAGGCAACCCACCTTGGGTTAATTCAGGGCACATGTGAGTTGCTGGGCTAACGCATTGAAGGGCATCCTGCTTTTAGGATAAAGAATAAAGCTCAGGCTATCCTGAGCAATTCTTCTCTAACTCAAGAAGTTCTCTTCCCTAGGAGGGCAAATAACAAAGCCTGGTCTATTTCTGGCAGTTCCTCCCTGTCTCAGGATATTGCATGCTCACACATGGTTCAATTATTCTGAGAACTACAATCAACAAGACAGAGTAAGACTAGGTCAGTCAAGGCTATACAGAAACTGTCCAACACTTGGATCTTACACTGTTGCTGAATGTGGTTATTAGCTCCAAGAGATTTTTTAAAAAAAATATTGTGGGGTTTTCTTTATAAAGGATAGTATCATTTACAAATACTTCTTGCTTTTCAATTTAGATGACGTTTCCTTTCCTGCCTAATTTATCTGGTTAAAATGTCTGATACACTGTTGAATAGAAGAGGCAAGGGCACATGTTCATGTCTTGTTCCTGATATTGGGAGAAAGCATCCCGTTTTTCACCAGTAAGTATGATATTAGCCCTGGTTTTTCTTAGATTGCTTTCATCAGATTGAGTAAGTTTCATTCTATTCCTATATTGTTGAGAGTTTTATCATGAAATAATGTTGGATTTTTCCAAGTATTTTCTCTATTGAGAAAATTATGTCTTTTTCCCATTTATTCAATTAATATTATGTTATGTTTATTAATTTTTTTCTATGTTGAACCAAACTTGAATTTCTGAAACAAATCTAATTTGATCATTGTTTCTAATCTTTTAAACACATTGCTAAATTAATTTAGTTTGCTAGTATTTGTTGGCAGAATTCACCAAAAAGTCATTCCATCTTGGGTTTTTCGCTGTGAAATAGTTTTAAAACTACTCTGTCACAAGCCTATTATATTGTCTATTTCTTCTTGGGTTAGTTTAGACGGTTCATGTCTTTCTATAAATATATCTATGTTATTTGATTATCTAATTTGTTACCATACAATTGTGCATAGTATCTTCATAAAAATTTTATATCTGTAAGGCCAAGAGTAATGTTCCTCTTTTCATTTTTGATTTCAGTAATTTGAGTCTGCTCTCTGTTTTTTGTCAATCTTACTCAAGATTTGCCATTTTGTTGTTCTCTCCAAAATGTTACATATTTGGTTTAATTTTCTCTATTATTTGTCTATGATTTATTTCATTTCTTTCCACTTTAATATTTACTTTTTCTTTCTTTCTGCTTGTTTTGTGTTGAGTTTGCTCTTCTTTCTGTGGATGGTGAAAGGTTTATTTTAGATCTTCATTGTGCTGTTGTGTAAATGTTTAAAGCTATAGATTTCCTTCTAAGTACTGCTTTTGATGTTCCCCATAAGTTTTAGTATCTTGTGCCTTTGTTTTCATTAATCTCAAGGTACTTTTTAATTTTCTGTGTGATTTCTTTCTGATCTATTGGTTATTAGGTGTGGTGTTTAATTTTCACATATTCGTGACTGTGAAAATTATTCTGTCATTGATTTCTAATTTCTTTACATTGTAGTCATACTCTTGTACAATTTTACCATCATTTAAAATTTATTTTGACTTCTTTTATGGCCTAACATATGGTATATCATGGTGAGTGTTTCATGTGTACTTGAGAAGAATGTGTATTCTGCTGTTGCTGCGTGGAGTGATCTGTACATGTCTGTTAGGTCTAGTTGACTTACAGCATTGTGTAAGTCTTTAATTTCGTTACTGATCTTCTGTCTCCGTGTTCTATACACCATTGAAAATGAGGTATTGCAGTCTTATTATTGTGAAATGCCTACTTTTCCTCTCAATTTTGGCTTCGTATACTTGTAGCTTTCTTTTTAAGTACTATATATCTTAACGTTATTTGTGCTTCTTGTTGGCTTAATCACTTTATCATTAAAAATGTCTTTCAGCTGGGTGCAGTGGTTCATGCCAGTAATCCCAGAACTTTGGGAGGCCCAGTCGCCCAGTCGGGTGGATTGCTTGAGCCCAGGAGTTTGAAACTAGCCTGGGCAAGATGGTGAAACCCCATCTCTACCAAAAAGTACAAAAATTAGCTCAGCATGATGGCTCGCACCTGTAGCCCCAGCTACTTTAAAGGCTGAGGTAAGAGGATCTCTTGAGTCCAGGAGTTCAAAGCTGCAGTGAGCCAAGATGGCACCACTGCACTCCAGCCTGGGTGCCAGAACAAGATCTTGTTAAAATAAAATAAAATAAAATAAAATATTTCTTTGTGTCTAGTGACAAATTTTGTCTTAAAATATATTTTGTGTAATATTAGTTTAGTCACTCCAGTTCCTTTGTGATAAGTTTGTGTGGCATAACTTTTTTCTATTTGTTAACCTTCAAACTATGTGTATATTTGATTATAAAGTGTCTCTATTGTGGTAAATATTTTGTTGAGCCATGTTTTTTAGGTATTTCAGCAATATTTGCCTTTTAATTAGAGAGCTTAAATAATTTCCATTTTATGTAGTTACCAATAAGTAGAATTTATGTCTATCATTTTCCTATTTGTTTTCTATATGTCTTATGCCTTTTTTCTCCCCATTCTTCTATTATTGGTTTCTTGTTTTCAGTAGATATCTTCTATGGTAACATTTTAATTTATTTTTTAAAATGTATTTTTTGAGATTTTCTTCAGTGATCACCTTGTAGATTACAAATAATATTTTAACACCTTACAATTTCATTTAGATAAATACCTGCTAAATTTTCATAGTATACAGAAAGTTTACTTCTGTATACTATATAGCTCCCCTATATAGCTCCATTTTCTCCCCTCCTTTATGTTATTGTTATACAAATTACATCTTAACATGTGTGTTTACATCAGAACATATATTCACCCAGCTGTCTTTTAAATTACATAGGGCAAAAATACAAGTCAAACAAAAGTTATATTTATACTGTCAAACTTTTAGGAAATTTTTCCAGGGACAGTTTCTCTCAGTTTTAGTTTATTTGGGAATGTCTTAATTTCTCCTTCAATTTTGAAGAGTAGTTTTCTAGATACAGCATTGTTTGTTGAAAGATTTATTTATTAGTATTTTTATTTGTTTCTGTTTATGGGACCATGGAAGTCAGAAAGCAGTGGGGTGACACATTTAAAATACTACTAAATATAGCTGGTTTCGTTTCTATCTCTTTACTGATATTCTCTGTTTTGGTAAGACATTATTCTGATACTTTCTCCTAGTTCTTTAGAATGTAAACTTTCACTCTTTGAACATACTTAAAATAGCTAATTTAAATCTTTGTCTAGTAAGGTCAATATCTGATATTCTTTAGTAAAGTGACAATTATTAATTGCTTTTTTTTCCTTCCTACAGGCCACGGTTTAAAATAATTTTTTATATCTCATTAAAAAATCTGGACATTTAAAATGATATAATGCTTCAATTCCAGAAATAATAATCTTTCTTTTCTCTCTGGTTTGTTGTTGTTGCCGCTTGCTGTAGCTTTGTTTGTTTAGTGAATTTTGTTATCTAATTCTCTAATGTCTGCATTCTTTGGCATGTGTAGTCATTGATGTCTCGATTCATTTAGCTTAGTGTTTAGCTATTGACTAGGCAGAAATATGCCTAAATTTCTGGAACCATTAAGTCTCTCAGTTTTTGCTGAGAGGCTTTCTGTGCATGTTGGGGCATGCTTTCAACATTCAGCTAGACACCTTACAGCTCTGCCTTAGCTTTCACTTCTGGCTTGCGCAGTGTCACAAGGTCAGCCAGAAGTGACAGCTTAGGACGTTTTCAGGCCTTTTTTGAGAACACCATGTATACAACCCTGGGAATGCACACAGTCCTATGCATGCACGTGGACTTCTAGATTTCTAAGAGTATATCAGAGCTCTTAAAAGCCCTTATGGGGATCTCATTCCCAACATTTTCTCCTAAACTTTTGGTTACTCTATCATTTGCCCAGACTGCTATTTGGCACCTGAGGCAGTGATGAAGTTAAAACACTTGCCGGTAAATGATTTTGACAAATGCTCCCTTTAAAGAGATTTTCACACCTGACAAGTGCCATGTCAAGTCAAATACAGACAACCTTGAAAGTGGGTCTTCCTCAAATCCACCAGACAAGTCAAATGATGACAATTCTTTGGGAATGGGGCTTTGAAAGAGCTCCAGCTTCCTTCTGCTTTCTTTTGCTTCTTTCCAGGTTGGTCATGCTGTACCAGGAATGTGTTCTATTATTTTTCAAGGATACTGGGGTGATGGAGAAGGGATAATATGACTGGAGTAAGCTAAAATGACAAAAAGCTCACTCTTACTGAGATTCAGCAAGTTTTCTTGTATAAATGCTCCTCTGCTGTAAAACTTTGGTTAATTTCTAGAATGCTAAAAAAGTTTATTCTGATCTTTCTCCTAGTTTTCTTTTGATGTATGAGGAACAAAATGTTCAAAAGTCCCAATTTCACCATTTTTTGATATCCTATTCATTGTAATTTTTCCCTCTCTTTATAAGATCTTTAAAGTTTATCAGTTTGTAAGCTGGGAAAATTGTAGTACTCCATTCTTTAGTTTCTCTTTTTATAGATATCACTGTCCTTTGACTGTTACAATTCAATATTTTAGTGCCATTAAGGTGTATATTTTCTCTTATCTTGGTAGTTTTAGATTACAGGGTGACTCTAACTTCTCTTATTCCTTCTTGACTAGAAAAAAGCAGTCCTATATATGGTTTTAAAATTTGAATATGCTTGTCCTGTGCTCAGTTAAGCCCTTTCTTGCTTAAAATATAGCCCATCATCTTGAAGCCATTAACAATAATTTTGGTCTGAGGCAGAATTCTTCAATTACTTGAAAGAGGATCTTTAATAGAAAGTAACTAATAGTTATGCTCAGGGGTTTTATCTCCTCCTAAAACTGCATTTTCAACTACTATTATTCATGCCCTATTTAGTGTCTGGGAACAGTTTTTCGTACTCTGTACCTTCAAGGCCTGACATTTTAGTCAATTATATTTCAGAATATATGCAATGTATATGTATGTTGGCAAAAATATATTTCTTTTCAATTCTGTTTATATATCACATACCTATATATTTTATTTGTTTAACTCTTTTGACTTAAAAGAGAAAGCAAAAGTGGTCAATCCAAAATTCTGATTTTATTCTGCCACCTGCTCTGAAACTACTGTTATCCTTTATCAAAGGATACTTTCCCTCTTTTAAGATCAATGTTTTCACCAATGACTATCCTCCAGCATGGCTAAAAATCAGGTTTGTATTGTTAGGGAAGACAAAGAGAGTAAACCTTGTGTAACATTTTGAAGTCTGACAAAGTGACTAAATTAGCCACAGAATCTGAACTTAGTAGACTAGTTCAGTGAAATATAGAAAGAACTCAATGACATCAGCATGGGTCAGGCAATGCCAAAGCTCTTGAATCAAATTGTAGCCAGTGCCATATCACTATAGAAGGCTTATTTTGATGAAGTAGTTGTGGTAGTTTTTGTTCTTATTTTGCTTACTACAACCATGACTAAATTTTTAGCATTTATTCTTATCAATTATAATTTATTTAATCCTTTGATATCCCCATTTCTTCTAGAATTTTTTTCAAATATGCTCTTTAAAATACATATTTTTCTCTGTATACTCCCTGTAAATTATCTACAATAGTATATAGGAAAAAAGTTAGAAATCATTCTGAAGAAATTTTACTTAATGTTGTTTTAAAAGTATTTCTAGTTTGGACAGGGGTAGAGCAAGATGGCAGAATGATTGTCCCTCTTTGTAAGGACGTTAACTATCTACACAAAAAAAGCACCTTCATAAGAGCCAAAAATCAGGTGAGCACTCACAGTACCTGGTTTTAACTTCATATCGCTGAAAGAGGCACGGAAGAGGTAACAGAAACTGTTTTGAATCGCTAATGCCACTTCTCCCCAAACCCTGGCAGTGGGGGCATGGTGTGGAGAGTGATTCTGTGTGCCGGGGAGAGGGAGAGCACAACAATTGTGAGGCACTGAACTCAGTGCTGCCCTATTATACCAGAGAACAAAACCTGGCCAAACTCAGCAGAAGCCCACCTATGGAGGAAACATTTAGACCAGCCCTAGACAGAGGTGAATCACCAATTCCAGCAGTTAGATATTTAGTTCCTGCAAGCCTTGCCAGTGTAGGATAAGGTGCTCTGGGAACTTAAATAATCTTGAAAGGAAGTCTGGCCACAAGGATGGCAACTCCTAGGCGAGTCCTAGTGCATAACTGTGCCCAGAGTCAGAGGACTCGTGTTGGGGGTGGGCGTGCCACCTACTGAGACACCTGGGTAGTCTAAGAAATGATGGCATCACCTCTCCCCAACCCCAGGCTGCACAGCTCACAGCTCCAAAAGAGACCGCTTACTTCTGCTTGAGAAGAGGAGAGGGAAGAGTGAGGAGGACCCTGTCTTATATCTTAGATACCAGCTCAGCTACAGCAGGATAGGGAACTTGTCAGAATTGTGAGGCCCCCTTTCTAGGTCCTACCTCCTGAATGACATTTCTAGACACACCGTGGGCCAGAAGGGAACTCACTGCCTTGAAGGAAAGGACCCAGTCCCGGCAGGATTTATCACCTGCTAACTGAATAGCCCTTGTGCTCTAAACAACCAGCAGTAATAGCCAGGTACTACGTCGAGGGATTTGGGTGAGACCCTGAGACTTGCTGGCTTCAGGTGAAACTCAACATATTTCCAGCTCTGGAGGCTATGGGGGAGGCTCCTTTTCCTTCAGAAAAGTGGAGAGAAATGTAAAAGGGACTTTGTTCTTTACCTTAGGTAGCAGCTTGGCCACAAAGGGTAGGGCACAAGTGGGCTCTTGGGGTCCCAGATTCCAGGACTTGGCTATTGGATGGTATTTCTGGATCTGCCCTGGGCTGGGGGTGAGGGTGGGGGCACTTCCATGAAGGGTGAGTCCTAGGCCAGGCAGCATTCACTGCAAGCTGACTTAAGAGCCCCTGGGCTTTAAGGGAACATCAGCAGTAGTCTGGCTGTACTCCCCATGGGCCTGTGATGGTGGTGGCCATGGGGTGAGGGTTCTCTGTCAATGGAATGGCAAGGGAAGAGTGAAGAGTGGGAAGGACTGTCTTGTGGTTTGAGTGTCAGCTCGGCCACAGTAAAATAGAACAACAGGTAGACATTGGACTTAATCTGCACTATATACCAAATGGATCTAATAGATATTTACAGAACATTTCATTCAACAGTTGCAGAATACACGTTATTTTCCTTGGTGCTTGGATTATTCTCAAGGATATACCATATATTAGGTCACAAAACAAGTCTCAAAACATTAGAAAAATTGAAGTAATATCAAGCATCTTCTCTGACTACAATGGAATAAAACTAGACATGAGTAACAAGAGGAACTTTAGAAACTATACAAATACATGGAAATTAAACAATTTGCTCCTGAATGAACAGTGGGTCAATGAAGAAATTAAGAAGGAAGTTGAAAAATTTCTTGAAACAAATATTAATGGAAACACAACATACCAAAACTCATGAAACACAGCAAAAGTAGTATTAAGAGGCAAGTTTATAGCTATAAGTGCCTACATCAAAAAAGAAGAAAAACTTCAAGTAAACATGTTACTGATGCATTTTAAAGAACTAGAAAAGCAAGAGCAAATCAAACCCCAAATTAGTAGAAGAAAAGAAACAATAAATATCAGAGAAGAAATAAATGAAATTGAAATAAAAAAATTTAAAAGATCAATGAAACAAAAAGTTGGCTTTTTGAAAAGTTAAACAAAATTGACAAACCTTTAGCCAGACTAAGAAAAAAGAGAGAAGATTCAAATAAATAAAATCAGAGATGAAAATGGACACAAGTGATACTGCAGAAATTCACAGAATTGTTAGTAGCCACTACAAACAACTACAGGACAATAAATTGGAAAATCTAGAAGATATGGACAAATTTCTAGACACATACAGCTTACCAAGATTGACCACGAAGAAATCTAAAACCTGAACAGACCAATTACAAGCAACAAGATCAAAGCTGTAATAAAAAGTTTCCCAGTAAAGAAAAACCCAGGACACAATGGCTTTACTGCTGAATTCTACAAAAGATTTAAAGAACTAATAGCAATCATACTCTATTCTGAAAAACAGAGGAGGAAGAAATACTTCCACACTCATTCTATGAGGCAAGTATTACCTGATACCAAAACCAGACAAAGACATTGAGAAAATAAAACTAAAGGCCAATTTCTCTGATGAATACTGATGCAAAAATTCTCAACAAAATGCTAGTAACCCAAATTCAACAATATGTTAAAATGAGCATTCTTCATGAACAAGTGAGATTTATCCCTGGGATGCAAGGATGGTTCAACATATGCAAATCAACATCATATGAACACAATGAAGGACATCAACCATATAATCATTTTAATTGATGTTGAAAAAGCATGTGATACAAATCAACATCTCTTAATGATAAAAACCCTAAACAACTGGGTATATAGAGAACATATCTAAACATAATGAAAGCTATATATGACAGACCCACAGCTAGTATCATACATAATGAGGAGAAATTGAAAGCCTTTCCTCTAAAATCTGGAACATGACAAGGATGCCCACTGTCACCACTGTTATTAAACATAGTACTGGAAGTCTGAGCTAGAGCAATCAGACAAGATAAATATATAAAAAGCATCCAAATTGGAAAGGAAGACGTCAATTATCCTTGTTTGCTGATGATATGATCTTATATTTGAAAAAACCTAAAGACTCAACAAGAAAACTATTAGAACTGATAAATAAATTAAGTAAAGTTGCAGGATACAATATTAACATACAAAAATTGTAGCATTTCTATAAGCCAACAGTGAGCAATGTGATAAAGAACTCAGAAAAGTAATCCCATTTACAGTAGCCATATATAAAGGTAAATACCTAAGAATTAACTTAACCAAAGAAGTGAAAGTTCTCTATCATGAAAATTATAAGACATTGATGAAAGAAATTGAAGAGGACACACAAAAATGGAGGCATGTTCATGGATTGGAAGAATCAATATTGTTAAAATATCTATAACACCTGAAGCAATCTACAGATTAAATGTAATTCCTATGAAAATACCAATGACATACTTCACAGAAACAGAAAAAACAATCCTCAAATTTATGTGAAACCACAAAAGACACAGAATAGCCAAAAGTATCCAAAACAAAAAGAACAAAACTGGAGGAATCACATTACCTGACTTCAAAATATACTGCTGAGATACAGTAACCAAAGCGCATGGTACTGGCATAAAAACAGACACATAGATGAATGGAACAGAATAGAGAACCCCCAAACAAATCCACACACCTACAGCAAACTCATTTTTGACAAAAGCGCCAAGAACATGCACTGAGGAAAAGACAGTCTCTTCAATAAATGGTGCTGGGAAAACTGGACATCTATATGCAGAGGTATGAAACTAGAGCTCTTTCTCTCATCATATACAAGATCAAATCAAAGTAGATTAAAGACTTAAATCTAAGACTTCAAACTATGAAACTACTACAAGAAAACATTGGTGAAACTTTCCAGGGCACTGGTCTGGGCAAAAATGTTTTGAGTAATACCCTACAAGCACAGGCAACCAAAGCAAAAATGGACAAATAGGATAATGTCAAGTTAAAGCTTCTGTACAGCAAAGGGAACAGCAAAGTGAAAAGATAAGCCACAGAATACAAGAAAATATTTGCAAACTAGCCATCTGACAAGTGATTAATAACTAGAATATGTAAAGAACTCAAACAGTTCAATAGGAAAAAGTCTGTTAATCCCATTTAAAAATGGCAAAAGGTCTGAATAGACATTTTTCAAAAGACAAGTGAAACCCCATCTCTACTAAAAATACAAAAATGAGCTGGGCATGGTGGCGCATGCCTGTAGTCTCAGCTACTCAGGAGGCTGAGGCAGGAGAATCGCTTGAACCCTGGAGGCAGAGGTTGCAGTGAACTGAGATCATACCACTGCACTCCAGCAACAGAGTGAGACCCTGTCAAAAAAAAAAAAAAGACATAAAGATGGCAAACAGACACGTGACAACGTGCTCAACATCACTGATCATCAGAGAAATGCAAATCAAAACTTCAATGATGACAAGTGTGGTGGCTCATGCCTGTATTCCTAGCACTTTTGGAGGCTGAGGCTGGTGGACCACTTGAGCTCGGGACAACATGGTGAAACCTCATCTCTGCAAAAAGCACACAAAAAAATTAGTTGGGTGTGGTGGCATGCACCTATATTCCCAGCTACTCTGGAGGCTGAGGTAGGAGGATCAATTGAGCACAGGAGGTCGAGGCTGCAATCAGCTGTTATCACACCCCTGCACTCCAGCCTGGATGGCACAGCAAGACCCTGTCTCCAACAACAAAAACAAAAATAAAAAACAAAAACAAAACCCTAAAAAAACCTTCCATGAAATATCACCTCACCCAAGTTAAAATGGATTATATCCAAAAGACAGGTAATAACAAATGCTGGCAAGGACGTGGAGAAAAGGGAACCCCTGTACAGTGTTGGTGGGAATGTAAATTAGTACAATCATGGAGAACGGTTTGGAGGTTCCTCAAAAAACTAAAAATGGAGCTACTATATGATCCAGTAATCCCATTGCTGGGTATCTACCCAAACAAAAGAAATCAGTATATTGAAGAGAGATTTGCACTCCTGTGTTTGTTTCAGCACTGTTCACAATAACCAAGATTCAGAAGCCACCTAAGTGTCTATCAGCAGATGAATGGATGAAAATAAATGTGGTGCTTATACACAATGGAGTACTATTCAGCCATAAAGAAGAATGAGATCCTGTCATTTGCAACAATATGGATGGAATTGGAGATGATTATTTTAAGTTAAATGAGGTATAAACAGAGAAACATCACATATTCTCACATATTTGTGGGATCTAAAAATCAAAACAATTAAACTCATGGAAATAGAGAGTAGAAGGAAGGTTTCCAGAGGCTAGGAAGGGCAGTGGGGGTGGAGGAGGTAGAGAGGGGAGGTGGGAATGGTTAATGGGCACGAAAAATAATTAGAAGGAATTAATTAGAACTACTATTTGATAACACAACAGAGTGATTATAGTTAACATAATTTAATTGTACACTTATAAAAAACTAAAAGAGAATAATTGGATGGATTACAATACAAAGGATAAATGCTTGATGGGATGAATACCCAATTGTCCATGATGTGATTATTTCACATTGCATGCCGGTATCAAAACATCTCAGGTACACCTACCATGTACCCACAAAAATTAAAAATGAAAATTTGTTCTAGCTCTATTATGTTATTGTTGTTAAATCCTGCAAGTACGTTTTCTATCCAATTTAATAATCTCATCTGGACTATTATTATTTTATACATATTTTACTTATTTACTAACAAATATATAAACTATGAGAAGTAGGTATTAAACAAAATGCATTTGTTTTATTAAAATAAAAGCTAGCTTCATTTTGCAGAAAAAGAGGTGTGCTATGTTATTAGGAACAGGGAAAATTGCAAACATATTTATATTGTTAGTATTGCCTCTTGTTTAAATAATCATTTTTCAACAAAATGTACAATGGACTACTGCATTTTAAAGCAATTCCAAAAGCAAACTTAAAACTTAACAAGAAAATTCTTATTATATAATTTTTTTTAAAAAAAAAGCTGAATGCAAAAATAAATCTGGTACCCTACTGACAAGAAACAGCCAATACTAATATCTTTCTCCAATAGCAGTACCAACTGACTCTAGGACTGGGGAAGGGAGTATAAAAGATAGGCCTAGACATCTTGTCTCAGAAAGGAAGAAAGTGCTCAACACACACACATGCGCATCCACACGCACACACACTTTGATGGGGGTATGTCAAAGGAGCACACCGGCCCCCTGAAATGAGCTCATAATGGCCAAACCAAGAAATATTTGAGCAAAAAAAAAAAAAAAAAACAATACAATAGTATTAAATTATAGCCCAAAGTATAAAATAAATATCCATGAGCACATACAGATACAGATAGATAGATAGGTAGATAGATAGATAGATAGATAGATAGATAGGACAAATCTCCCAATATAGAAATATTCCAAGTGATTTACATAGACGTTCTGAATTCTGCCCTCACAATGGAAAACTGTAACTCTGCATTCTCTGCAGGTGTGGACTGTGTGCATAGGCACTTCTTCTAAAACCTACAATATGGAAAGGGGAATAAAGAGTACCTTTCCTGTGGAGAAACATGACAAACACTACCTCAGTTAAGTGACCTTGGTCAATACCACCAGCTACACATCATGTTGATAGCATGCACTCTTGAGAGGATAAGATGGAACGAGCAATTATCTCTGGGCCTTCCTCCCAATACCCTATAATACCAGTCTTCTTAAAACAAAAATATTAGAGAAGTTTTAACAGAACACCTTGTAAAATATCTCACCAAGGCTCCTCAAAAATGTCAAGGTTCTTAAAAACAAAACAAAACAAAACAAAAAATGAGAAACTGACACAGCCAAGAGGAGCCTGGGAAGATATGGCAACAAATTACAATGTAGTAACCTAGATGGGATCCTGGCACAGAAAAAGGACATCCTTTAAAAACTAAGGACATTTCTATAAGGTATAGGCTTTAGTTAATTAGTTAACAATAAAGTACCATCATTTGTTCATTAATTAAAACAAATGTGTCATAGTAATGCAAGATGTTAATAGTAGAGAAAACTGAGTGTAGGATATAGGGGAACTCTGTACTATCTATAATTCTTTTCTTTTTTATTATACTTTAAGTTTTAGGGTACATGTGAACAACGTGCAGTTCTGTTACATATGTATACGTGTGCCATGTTGGTGTGCTGCACCCATTAACTCGTCATTTAACATTAGGTATATCTCCTAATGCTATCCCTCCCCACCCCCCACCCCACAACAGGACGTCCCGGTATAGTTTTTTCGTAACTCTAAAACAGTTCTAAAATTCTGTGTATTAAAAATTTAATCTGTTCTATGATTTCAGTTTGAGATAAAAATATAGTTATGTATATCACTCTGGTGAACTCTGGATGCTGGGATTTCAATTTTAAAATTTCTTCTGTATATCTTTCCTATAGTTTACATTTTTTATAGTTTTCAAATTTGCCTTACAATGAGATATATTAATTTCATTATTATATAAAGCAGTAAACATGTTTTAAAAATTCTTAGGCCCTTCGAAAATGCCAATTATTGCCTCTAAATTTTAATAATAATGTATTTGCAATACAGTATTTTGCAATATGCTTCAAGAAAAATATATTTTTGTTATGCCACTTTTGTTTATGTTTTAAACCCTAAGTTCATCATTATTATCTTAAGCATTTTATTGGCTCTAGGAATTCTTATTTTATTACCAATCACATTAAACGATTTGTCCATGAATCAATGTTGTCTCAAATGCAGAAGTATGGTCTTCATCTAAGGTAAGCCTGGCATGAGCATCTGTGGTAGGATCTCTTTAATGACTACAGTGTTATACTTGACACGTGCCCAATTCTGTCCGCCTAGTTTCTAATTGCACATGAAGTGGTTTATCATGAATGAAACATCCTTAAATTTAAATTTAATGGGAATGTAAAATCTAATAAAAGCTAAATGTTGGGACACACAGAGGGTAGTTTATGAACAACTATTTAAGTACTGTGGAAAAATACTGTTATTATAGTTAAGAGTATTTGATGTTCTTAAGATCTTGCATGTATGTCTAGTAAAAATTTGTTTTCATTTTTGTCATACTTATTAATCTGAATGGTTTAGTGCCTGGCACACTAAAGATTCATTAAATCATTTGTTGGATAAATTGGTAGATATAAAAACATAATCACAGCTCAAATATTAATTATATGTGAGACTTTTATGCTATAGAGTAATCACTAGAAAACATATCCTATTAGTTGGTGTAAATATTCAATTTTAAGCAAAATTAAATGTTGATCCTTAAAACATAAGTTATAACAATTATAATTCTTCATGAAGAAACTGCCAGTCAGCTCATAAGGAAGTTTTTATGTATTTTATATATTCCTTAGGCATAAAATCCATTTTTCTAATTTCACGTAAATGTGCTTTGATTTTTTCTGTATGTCTAATTTAAAGGAAATAATTAACACATTAAATACCAACTTACATCTTCTATGGAAAATGAGACTTTGCTTCTTGATAATTGTACCTATCTCAAAGTTTATTCTGAGGCTATCTGGTGAGCCCTGTCTGAGAAAAAATAAATAGAAGCACAACACAAATGAGTATTTTAGGGTATTAATACTATTAATCTACATATTTCATAAGATACCATCAGATCTCATACCTTCTCATGTCAATTATCCAAAATGTGATTATTCTGAATCTCCTTTTGTTGCTTTTGTTAATGACATTTAATTAACACTAACTTTCATTACATTTACTTATTTTCTCTTTTTATAGTTATAAACAAGGTTCTTAAAATTAAGATATAACATACTCTTATGGTGATATTTTTATACTTTCGTATGCAATTTTGAGCTGGGCACTCAATGCAGTTTTTGGTTGGTTTCTCAGTAAAATAAAAGATTATAGTAACAATTATTTCCTTCTCTTCCAGCAGTGTTTTAAGTGTTCTTCCATTGGTAAATTGGTATAAGAGAAAAAGTTCCACATAATAACAAAATAATTATATTGTAAATTCAATTTATCAAGGCTCAATGTCTATATAATAAGTTTATTTTCTTAGTATAGCGTATATTTTGAAGCAATATTATTATAGCATTTATAAATGTTATCTGGACATAAGGCTCACTTTCCACATAGTGTATTATAATTTAAAGCAGTAAGTTTATTAATTTTTTAATCTGATCATCTTTAAAATGATATTAAAGTACAACAGTTAAGACTGCACTTGTACCCCTTAAATTTATATGTATAAAATATAGGACAGTGGTTAGATAATTTGTTTGTGTTTTTTTTTTTTTTTTTTTTTGAGATGAAGTCTTGCTCTGTCACCCAGGCTGGAGTGCAGTGATGCAATCTTGGATTTTGGCTCGCTGCATCCTCTGCCTCCTGGGTTTAAGCGATTCTCCTGCCTCAGCCTCCGAAGTAGATGGGATTACAGACACCTGCCACCATGCACGGCTAATCATTTTTTTTTTTTGTATTTTTAGTAGAGATGGGGTTTCACCATGTTGGCCAGGCTGGTTTTGAACTCCTGACCTCAAGTGATCTGCCTGCCTCGGCCTCCCAAAGTGCTAGAATTACTGGCATAAGTGCCTGGCAGTGATTAGATAACTAATGGCTAAAGTTAAGTGAAGCAGATGTATATAAGCAATGAAAAATGAGCAACCTTCAAATATGGAATCTAATGATAAGAAATAATGGTTATTTAAATAACTACAAGGGTAATAAAAGACATGATGGTTATTTTGATTTTTTTATTTGCAAATGCCAGGATCTATAGGCTTCCCGGATGATGTGATCCAGACAAGTATTTTCCTCTCTTATTTGCTCCCTTAAATGTGACACTGATTACATAACGGATGTATTATATGACCTCCAAAATCATACATTTAGGGTTTTTTTCCCCTCCTGTGATACAACACTTTATTAATAGGGTTATGTAAAGAGAGCTCCTCTGATCTTTAAACAGCTAAAACATGTGAGTCAACCGAAGATTGCTTTCAGAAATAGACCCAACTGGGATGTTCATTCTAAAATTTCTGAGGAAAGAGTATAAGACAAGCTGCTGAGACTTAGTTGTTTCTTTGCTCCCCAGAGTGCCAACATCCAGGAAATGGGGTAGTGATATGGTTTGGGTATTTGTCCCTTCCTAATCTCATGTTGAAATGTGATCCCCAGTGTTGGAAGTGGGACTGGTGGGAGGTGTCTGGGTCATGGGGGGAAATCCCTCATGACTGGCTTGGTGCCCTCCTCACAGTGATGAGTGAGTTCTCACTCTCAGTTCATGTGAGGGGTGGTTGTGTAAAGTAGCCCAGCATCGCTTCCTCTCTTGAGCTTCCTCTCTAGCCATGTGACACACCTGTTCCCCCTTAGCCTTCCACTATAATTGGAAGCTTCCCAAGGCCTCACTAGAAGCTGAGCAGATGCTGTGCCCTGCTTGTACAGCGCACAAAACCATGAGCCAAATAAACCTCTTTTCTTTATAAATTACCCGGTCTCAGGTATTCCTTTATAACAAGCAAAATGGACTAACATAGGTAGCAAATCAAGAATCATTCAACCATCATACATTTACCATCACAGTGATTAGGCACCTGAACTTCAAACCAGTGAAGACAGATGCTAATAGTCTGTAATAGTCCTCTATTCAAGGAGTTTTATGTAAGGCAACTAGACACAGATATGCAAATAAGTGCATTTTCCCCCTGTGTTTTGCACATATCCACCCAACACAATTCCAGAAGTGAAAGTCATAGATGAGTCCTTTTTAACCTCCCACATTCTACACCCAAACTCATATCCAATTCAATGATGCAAACTAAAATGATTTTTTAATTTCATTAAAAAAACTCATCTACTAAAAAATACGCTGATATTTCTTTGATTTTCTCATCACAAACATATCATTAATCATCACTAAGTACTTGATATTTCTCTTAATCCATTCACTTTTGCTATCATTCCTTAACTTGAGCTACTACCATCATCTCTAACCAAATTTAAGGCCGTGGCATCTGAACCTGTCCTCATTTGTATGCCATTGCATCCTATCCCTGGCCAGGTGATCACTGATTCTCTACAATGCAACTGAATAATTAATATCTAACCGTATGTGCAAAATTACAAATCTTAAGTACACAGAGCAATAAATTTTTACCAAATAAACACATTCTGTAGGTTTGTCAATCATGTTAAAGTCCTCTATACTCACACTGATTGTTTTGTCCATTGCATCATTTGAGGTTTACTAAAATCCCCAAGTGTGCTACAGACTTATCTGTTTCTTCTTTTGTACTGTTAGATGTTACTTAATAGAGTTTTGAGGTGGTGTTATTACATGCATTAGAAATGAGGAAAATACAGGTCTTCTTGTTATACTGACTTTTGTCATTATGTAATGTCCCTCTGTCTTTAGTAATATTTGTAATCAAATTGCATTTTGTATGATATTAGCATAGTTAGTTTCAATTAATTAATTTTTAAGGTACATCTTATTTTATTCTATTATTTCAAACTTACCATCTCCTTTATTTATGATATGTCTCTGGGAAGCAGAATACAAGGCTTTCTTTGAGGGGTATGTGTCCTATTTTAATTTTATTTTTATCTATCCTGACATTATTGTATTTTAGTTGAGTATTCAGTCCAATAAGACTCAATACAATTACTAACATATTTGGCTTAAATTTAAAGTCTTAATAGTTTTCCATTTGTACTATTTTTCTCCTTTTTCTTTTTTCTCCTTACTTGCCTATTATTGGGTTGATAAAGTATATACTTTCTTTTTTTATTATTATTATATTTTCCCATCTGTTGGCTTTTTAGGTATGCATTGCTTTTAAACTTTTAGTGTTCACCCCAGAGCTTACATGTTATATTGTTCTTTTTGTTTTAATGAGTCACTTTAACAAATTTAAAAGAGCAGAAATCATACAAAGTATGTTCTAAGACAACAAAATATGAAAATTAAAAACAATAACATTAAGATAATTGGAAAATCCACCAAACATTTGGAAATTAAACTAAAGACTTCTAAATAACACATAATCTAAGGAAATCTAAAGATATATTTAAAACACTATTATGAACTTAATAAAAATTAAAATAAAACATTAGAGTACATGGGAGGCAACAAAAGCAGTGCTCAGAGAGAAATTTGAACATTTCTATTTAAAGATGATCTAAAATATAAAACCTTAGCTTCCACCTTAGAAAATTAAAGGAAAAAAGAACATATGAAGCCCAATGCAAGCAAAAAGATAAATCTTATTAAAGGTTTGCACACAAAATATTTAAAAAACTCTAAAAACTGAACAATACAGAACAATCCAATTAAAAATGGGCAAAAATTTTGTAAAGGCCCGTCACGCAAGAATACAGATGATGACTAAGAAGGAGAAAAGATGTGCAACATTGTTTGTCATTCTGAAAATGCAAATTAAAAACAAGATACCACGCAGACTTATGAGAAAGTTTAAAATCCTTCAAATCTGATGTTGTTGAGAAATATGCAGAGCAACAGGAGCTCTCATTTATTATTTATAGGAATTCCAAGTGATGCACTAACTTTGCAAGACATTTTGGCAGTTTCTTACAAAGCTAAATGTAATCTTATGCAATCAGGCCATTGCATTCTAGGTATCTACTCAAGTTATTTTAAAACTAATGCCCACAAAAATACTGGCACGTGAGTATTTATAGAAGCTTTATTCATAATAAAGCTGGAAGCAACTGAGATGCTCTTCAAGAGATGAATAAATAAACAAATTGTGGTGTTCCATAATAGAATATCATTCAGCATTGAAAAGAAATAAGCTATTAAGCCATGCAAAAACATGAGTTATATATGCTACATGAAACAAACCACTCTGAAAAGACTAGGTACTGTATTATTTCATTTATTTGAAATTCTGGAAAAGGTGAACAGATCAGTGACTCCTAGGGTTTATGGAAGAGGGTGTTTGAATAGGCAAGGCACAGATAATTTTTTTTATCATGGTGATACTATTCTGTATGATACTATAATGGTGAATGCATGTCATTGTGCATTTTTCAATTCCCATATAATTTACAGCACAAGAGCAAATCTTAATATATGTAAAATTTAAAAAAGTTAAGAGGTAATGGGATCCTAGAATGAAATGCAAAATGTGATAAAAGGATCTAACTGTATTACAAATATATGAAACAACCTCAATAAAAGAAATGGGGGAAAGTGTGCTGACCTAAGTGACTTTGCAAATAAATGGAGCCTGTAAGATTAAAGGTACAAGGAAATGTACTGAGGCATTGTATTGTACTGTAGCTGATAAACTTGTTTTCTCTGGGGTTAACAATTCTAAAACCACTACACATGTATAGTGGATTTGAATGATTATGTGATGGTTGGGTGTGGTGGTAGCCAGGTCTCTCACTTCTGGAGTGAGAGGTTACTGACTGGCAAGGGAGAAAACGTCAGTGTGAACTCATCTCTACTTTGATATAAACACAGATTTACACATAACTAATATTTACAGGTAAGTTTACACACACAGGCAGCATACGTATATATATGGTACTTTCTCTCTATATGTATCTCCTTGCTTTGTCACATGAGTAGCGCTGGTATCTAGGACTCCAACCTTTGTTTCTAACAGCATTCAGCCATTAAAGGAGCCACAGCTACTTGTTGAAATAACTGATTCTAATACTGCATCAGGAAATACATAAAATGAATCTGTAGTATTTTGAGGTTCCAGAAAGTAAGAAAGTACAGAACACACACACACACACACACTTAACTGTGGTACGCCAATGAGCATAGGGGCCAACTGAGCTTCCACATGGCCAAAGCTGAAACTATTTGAACAAAAATAAATAACACAATATCAGATTATTACCCATAGTATAAAATATACGTATTGGGTTGAAACCCAATATATAAAATACATGCCTGTGTGTGTGTGTGTGTGTGTGTGTGTGTGTGTATGCATTTGTATAATTAATTAGTTAATTAATGAAGAAGACCAGATGTATCTGTCAAGTAGAATTCAATGTATTTAGATACTCTGCCCTCAAAGTGGTGGACCCTAAGTCCCTCTTCATTAAGTATGGGCTGCACATAGTTATTTGATTAGAATGTATACAGCATGGAAAGGGGAACTTTATAGTGATTTTACAGTCAGAAACCAAAAAAACTCTCCCTTAAGCCAGGTAATCAAGGTCTACATGAACAGTGGCAATTCATTTTGTTTGTTCCCTGACATGATGTAATTAGAATGACCCTTTACCTCTGTGATTATTCTCCCTGAGACCCATAGCCCCTGTCTGACTGTGTGAAACATAGACAAATGCCAATGAAGGGATAGTCTAGAAAATATTTCACCTGTACTCAAGACTGTTCAAAGTCATTAGAAACAAGGAAAGCCTGAAAAACTAAGGAGCCTGAGGAGTACCCTAAAGAAACATGTTGACTAAGTTTAAGACAATATTTTGTATGGAATCCTGGATTAGAAAATAATATTAGGGGGGCTGGGTGCAGTGGCTCACGCCTGCAATCCCAGCACTTTGGGAGGCCGAGGTGGGCGGATCACGAGGTCAGCAGATCGAGACCATCCTGGCTAACATGGTGAAACCCCATCTCTACTAAAAATACAAAAATTAGCCGGGTGTGGTGGTAAGCGCCTGTAATACCAGCTACCCGGGAGGCTAAGGCTGAAGAATTGCTTGAACCCAGCAGGCAGAGGTTGCAGTGAGCTGAGATTTCACCACTGCACTCCAGCCTGGGCAACAGAGCAAGACAAAAAAAAAAAAAAAACTTACCTGCACATTGCGCACATGTACCATAAAACCTAAAGTATAATAATAATAATAATAATAATAATAATAAAAGAAAAAAAAAGAAAAGAAAAGAATATTAGGGGAAAACTTAGAAAATCTGAATAAAACATGAGCTATAGTTAGTAGTAATGTATTAATATTCATTAATTTGTGACAAATTAATCATAACAATATATTATGCTAATAATAGGGTAAACTGTGTGTGGGCTGTATGGTACTTTCTATACTATATTAAAAACTTTTTGATAAATCAAACTATTCTAAAATAATGTTTATGAAAACAAAATAAATTCCAGTCAATAGAAATAAGCACCTTAAAATAGAGTAGATAATATAAAGTGGCTTCATGTTGAGATGAGGAATGAGCTGTATGCTTCTTAGTGAAAATAATTTTACATGTTAAAGTATTTATATTATGGGAATAACTGATATGTGTTGTGTGTTTAGATAACTGAATTTATGATATACTCTGGAGTTTTCTTTTTCTTCTATTAATTTTTTGTATGTACACTATACCAATAAAATCAAGAGGTTCTTTTTTAACATTTCCAAAGTAAAATAAAATGCTGAAGAATTGTCTTTCATATGTTGTCAATGGGCAATATGGCATTCTGCCTTTTGTTTTGGAGGAAAGGAATACATAAGAAAGAAGTGTCCACCAGTGTAAGACTCTGCTCTAATTTCAGTTCTGTATTTATTGTCTTGAAATAAGTTAATGCAAATATGCAAATAAAAACACAGCAATGAATTCAAAGGCATCACTAAAACCAATGATAAAAAAGAAATATAAATGATATTCTAAGACATTAGATTAAATGGAATCATTAATAATATTTAATTAAAATTAGAGAAGGTAAAATAAAGATGGAGGTGGGTTGGGGTTAGGGGTCGGGAAGAGAAACAAAGTATAAATGCAATGAATAGGAAACAGTTATAAAGATATTAGATATTAATACAAAATGCTAATATCACTTTAAATGTGAATGGTCTAAATCGACCAATTAAAAGACAGAGAATGTCAGAGAGGTTAAGTAAGACCCAACTCTATGTTGTCTATTAAAATAAAGAACTAAGGAAGTAGAGAATGTCTCAAAAGAGGAAAGCACCCAAAAGACAAAATCCAAGGTGGCAAAGAAGAAAATGACTGAAAAAAAAAATACCTTGGATTTAGCTATTAAGAATTCACATGTGATCTCTGTATTAATCATGTTTATAGAATCTTAAGAGGAGAAGTTGAGTTGTACTAGATTGAGGGGATTGAGGAGTATAAGACTACTAAGTGGAGTCAGTGAATACATTCTTCTTTGGAATTCTTTGAGGGAAAAATGAAAGATCAGACAGCAGTTTGAAGAGGAGTCCTGGTGAAAAAGTTTCTTCCATTTATTTTGACTCCTTCCTTCCTTCTTTCCTTCCTTCCTTCCTTCCTTCCTCTCTCTCTTTCCCTCCCTCCCTCTCTCTCTCTCTCTTTCCTTTTTCTTTCTTCTTTCTTTCTTTCTTTCTTTCTTTCTTTCTTTCTTTCTTTCTTTCCTTCTTTCTCTCTCTCTCTCTTTCCTTTCTTCCTTCCTTCCTTCCTTCTTTCTTTTTTGAAATGGAGTCTCACTCTGTTGCCTAAGCTGGAGTGCAATGGTGCGATCTCGGCTCACTGCAACCTCTGCCTCCCAGGCTCAAGTGATTCTCCTGCCTCAGCCTCCCGAGAAGCTGGTATTACAGGTGCCTGCCACCACACCCAGCTAATTTTTGTATTTTTAGTCTCAAACTCCTGACCTCAGGTGATCCACCCACCTCAACCTTCCAAAGTGCTGGGATTACAGGCGTGAGCCATTGCACCCGGCCTATTTTGAACTTTCTAGTGTGGGAAATGATGCATGTATGTCATGTATGTGGAAGAAATCAGTATTATGTAAGATTCAGAACTCAAGATGTACAATGACAGATGAAATAAGGTGATGACATAAGGAAGGTTCTGAGAGTACATAGATATATTTACGCAAGTTATATAAGAAAACTGAGGGGATTCATTTCTTGACATGTAATTTTCTCAACAAATTATGAGATGTATACATGTTCTCACTTGTAAGTGAGAGCTAAGCTATGCGTACACAAAAGCAAATAGAGTGGTATAATGGACACTTGAGACTCAGAAGTGGAGAGGCTGGAAGGGGGTGAAGAGTGAAAAACTACCTATTGGATAGTAAATGTACACTATTTGGGTGGTGAGTGCACTAACAGCCCACACTCCACTACTATATCATTCATCCATGTAACAAAAAGCATTGTCCCCTAAAATTATTGAAATTAATTTTGTAAGTGCATGATGTCTCATTAGATTTCAGAAGAAGAAGAAGCTTGAAATGGAAGTGTGGGTCTGTTGTAATAAAACAGAATATATACTTTGAAGTAGCTGTCATGTCTCAGTGTTTATGGGAGCTAAAAAAGTTGAACTCATAGAAGTAGTGAGTAGCATGGTGACTACCAGAAGCTGGGGTGAAGATGGTGGGCGGGGAAAGAGGAAATGTTGGTTAAAAGGTTCAAAGTTTCAGTTAGACAGGAGGAATCATCTCTTGCACAGCAGAGTAATTATAGGTAATGGTGTATAATTTCTAAATGCTAAAACAGTGGATTTTAAATGTTCTTGCCACAAATAAATAAGTATGTGATGTGATGGATATGTTAATTAGCCTTATTTGATCATTCCACACTGTATACATGTACCAAAACATCACGTTGTATCCCATAAATAGTTGCAATTAGTATTTGTCAATTAAAAATGAAAAAAGAAGACAATGGTAATTGTGCTCAATGGTTTCATACTCTAGAGGGGATTGGAATGTAAGACAGTATAGAAACCAACATTGTATAACGCAGAATGTTTAAAAATAATACATCATATTAAAACCAGCTGAGACTTTTGGAGTAAAAGATTATGACGGCTGTTTACAAAGACCAGAGCAGGGAGTTCCAGGTAGTTTCTGTCTAAGTAAGCTTTAACCACTTAAAAACCGGAATGTAAAAAGGGGTCTTTCTGCAGGCTTTTTATTGAATACATTCTAGATCCTCGAGTTTTAAAGTCCAAGGGTTATTTCCTGAATTCTTGCTCTAAATTGCAGCATTCCTTTCTTAGTGTTTATTTTACATTCAGATGACAGCCACATTTGCCAGAATCAAGACACTTCTATGACTTTAATTCAATTACAGCATATAGATACATAATATGTTCTTGTATATTGCGAACAAACATATTTTTCCATCCTTGATGAATCTTTTGATCCACTTTTGTAGCCTTGCTGCTTTCTGATTGAAAAGTCAAATTTTAACATGTTTAAAATGTGTTTCTAGGATGTGTTAATCATATGATGGCATGGTGATTAATTGAGAGATGTCCATGTCATAACAAGTTTTTCCAATCTTCAGTTATTCTTTTAGTGATTAATGAGTATATGAAGAGAGGACTTGCTAAAGGTAAAGCTTGGATCGTTAAGGTGACATTTTGTTAAGGTTAAAGCAAATTATATAATCCTCTGAAGGAGCGCTTCTGGTTTTCCCAGCTCTGGCCAGGACAGCCTATCTGTGCAGGAGGCATCGCTGGCACCCCGTGGGGACTGAGGACCAAGGGGGAGCTGCTCCCCCATATACGGTTCGTACTTCTGCTCTGTGAAGAGAGACAACTGTGCCCTGTCACCTTCACTGAATTGTGAGGTGTGTCCTGATGCTGTGCATGACACCTTGGGTTTGCAGAACTGTTCGTTCTCTCCCTGGATTTAAAATGAGTTCAAATTATAAGACCTTCATTTTATTGGTAATATATTAAAATTGTGGGGAAAGAACTAGTTTTAAAACTTTCTATTAAGCCTAAAGTAGTGGCAAATTTCATAATTAGATTGCACAATACTGGATAGCTTAAAATTTCAAAATTGCCAATTTGTTACTTGTCTGTATTTGATGTATACTGTAAAATACAAAATGCACTTTATGTTTTCCATCATGCAACAGTGAAACACTAGAGATTCATTCAATCATATAACGGGTATTTATTGAATGTCCGTAATATGTCAGGCAACTTGGATTGCTAAGATAAATAAGATGTTTAAGTAGTGTCATTGAGTGTTACAGATATGATGACAGAAGTATGTGCTGTATATATTAATGCTTCTAAAGCAAAGTGTGGGCAGGCAGATTACTTTATAAAAAGAAATAAAAATAATCTCGATTAGAAGGAAAGAAGTAAAACTAGCTCTATTTGCACTTGAAATTCTCTTTCACATATAAGATCCTAAAGCAACAAGAAAGAAGCCGTTAGAATGAAGAGCTGGTAAGTTTAGCAAGGGTTTGGTATACTCAGTCAATATATAAAAATCAATCTGCCTTTATGCACTAGCAATGAAACAATCCAAAATTTAAATGAAAACAATTCCATTTACAGCAATAGCATAAAAAATGAAATGCTTAAGAACACATTTAGCAAAAGAAGTGCAAGACTTCTACACTGGAAACTAAAAAACATCATTATGTGTGAAGTGGAGGGAAGAAAGGAGGCTAGAGGATAACTTAAGAATTAAGGGCATCTTTAGTTTGGGTTGACAATGTTGAGGATGCTTATGACTGAAAGGGTGTTATTAATTCTTCAGTGATTTCAGGTGTAATTTCTTAATTTGAAATATGGAAACAATGTTTCTGCGTGACATAAACATACAAATGAATTAAAGTGAAAATTCTAAGGTTCCCATTATTGCTATACTTATGTTTATGAGAGTATTTTAAGATTTTATCAAGTTCCCAAAGTACTCGAAAAAGAAAAAAAAATCATGGTGGATATTATACAGCTTAAACATTCCAGTTTGCCCAGTCTTGATAAAAATCACTTTAAAAAAACAGAAAAAAAATTGAATTTTTTAGGTTTGATTTGGTTGTTGTCATTTCAAAATCTAGGTTCCCAATCAGCTTTCTGATTGCTAGCTGATAAAGGTAATTAAAAATAGATCCATACAGCACATTAGAGCATTACTGCTTATGAAAGGATTCCAAATAAAGTGTTCAAATACAGGGGTTATCTTAGTCTAGAGATATTAATATTTTATAATATCAAGCTCCATGGTACATATAATTCACTTTATAAGCTATTAAAAAGTTATAACACTTTATATGTTTTATAAATGATTTTCCCCAAGCCCAGATCACTTACAGTAATAAATACATAAATACACACGCACATATATATATATAGATACACACACACACACACACACACACACACACATAATAAAAAGCTATCTGATTTTCCCTAGGATTAATACTTTCTGAAGAGCCAAATTTCTCAAAAGGCACAAGAATTTACCACTTTAAGCTCAGAAACCTAAAAATAAAATTAGCAAACAAATCACCATACTTTATTTCATGGAAAATTTTTCAAAAATGTATTTCATATTATTCTGACTTCTTAAACCAAAGAAAGGTTTAAAATATTTTGTCATTATAAAAATATGAATTATTATGTTTTGATTTTAAACATTGAAAAACTTCAAATATTATTAGAATTAAGTGACAAAAAGTCCACATAGGACCAGACTAAGCTCTTGTAGCCCTTTTTTATAAAGTATATGATTTCGATTTTTCCTATTTTTTCATACTTTTTTATTTCTCAGTCATTTCTAAGAGGTAAGCTGGATGTAGGGGTGAGGGGCGAGTGTATGCACTGTATAGCTAGCAGGCATTGCAAAAGCCTGGCATAACTTCTGGACAATGAGAGTGTCCTGCGTTTGCGATGCGCTGTGTAAGTAGAGTGGATGCCTATCACGGCCCTTCCCATGGCCTGGGCATCAGAACTGCTTCAGGGTCCAAGGAGGGGCCCTAGGTCACCAGCTATTGTGTGTGGAGGATTGTCCTCAAAAACACTTTTTTCTCCCTTTTAAATAAAATTGATATTTTAGAATTGTTACCATATAGGGAGACACAACTATACCAAATAGTTATCATCCGCTTTTTGACTATGTGAGCATTGAATAAGTATAAAAGCACTTCAGAATAAAAGCAAATGTAAAACAGCCTGGGGAATACCTTAAACTTGGAATGAAAACCCAGCAGCTGTTTGAAGGCATATCAATATGGAAGAGAACTTGAAATAAAATTGTTCTCAACAAATAGCACAGAGTTTTAGGCACAATTGACTCAAATGTATTTGAATGAACTTGGAGATCAAATGCTGTATCAAGGGGTAACTCTAAGATAATCAACAGAAGTTTTAAAAGACGGAGATTTTGGTTCAATAAAAGAAGAAAATTCTAATGATGAAAGTTGTCATTGTAATAGACCCCTCGGGTGCTGGGCACTGTTCTAATGGTCTTGCAGCATTAATTTGATCTCAATGCCCATGGGCAAGACCTCAGTACATGTCTATATCAAAGCAGTAGCTAGAGGAAGAAGAAGGCGAAATAGGGTAGGGAGAGAACGGGCAGAGGAACAAGAGAAACATCTGCAGGAATGGCGACACTGAGTCACAGAGAGGTTAAAGCAATCACATGGGTGGAAAGTCATAGGGTCAGGGTTTGAACCTAGGAAGGCTGAATCCAAAGCCCACAATCTCAACCTATAAGCTACGATGCCAGTCAACTATGAGTTTACACCGAATGTTCTAAAACATACTCTCACGTTGTAAACCCAGGTATGGGAAATATTTACCAAAACTGGCCCAATTTTCAAAAATAAACAAGTTTTTTCTCCTGCAGTTTACAGTTCACAGGACGTGGCCTCCTTTATGTATATAGCCCAGGAGGTGCACTGGGGTTAGGATCAGCATGCCCTGGGCAGTTCCCTGTGATCACCGTGCTGCCTTGCTTTCTGGCAGCCTGCTTCTGGCTCTGCTTTGGGTTTGTAATCAGGAGGGGCTACATTAAACCACATAAAAAATAAAGCCTACAGCTGTTATGCTCATGGGTGATGACTGGTAATAAGACCTAGAAAACCCTCTAGCAAGGCTGCCTTCCATATAGTGGGAAATAATTTTTTTATATAAAGCACTTAGCCTAAAGGGTCTCTGTGTGTGTGTTTCACATCCATTTGTTCATGCACACATTATTTCTTTTGCTTTCCAAATAAGGACATTTGCATACGTGACCCCCTTTTTCTTGGAAGGCTCTTCTTCAACATTTCTCCTTTCCTTTAGTTTTCTTCTTAAGGGGCACCTAGAGTGAGAGGCCTTCCCTTGTTTGTTTCTTTATTGAGTTGATTTTTTTTTTTCAGGCTTCTGTTTGCTTGTTTTCATCTCTCTCCCCATAAGAATGAAAGTTCCAGGAGGCCAGGGTCCACTCTGTCTTGTTTCTGTTCTATCTCCAGCACCTGACGCACAGTCTGGTACACTGTACAGCCGGGGTCCCCAGGCCCCAGGCAGTGGACGGGTGCCAGTTTGTAGCCTTGTTAAGAAAGGAGCCACACGGCAGGAGGTACTGCCTGAGCTCCACCTCCTGTCAGATCAGTGGGGGCATTAGATTCTCCTAGGAGTGCAAACCCTGTTGTGAACTGTGCATGTGAGGAATGTAGGCTGAGCACTCCTTATGAGAATCGAACTAATGCCTGATGATCTGAGGTGGAACAGTTTCATCCAGGAACCAACCCCCGCCACATCGGTCAAAAAACTGTCTTCCATGCAACTAGTCCCTGGAGCCAAAAAGGTTGGGGACTGCTGCTGCAGAGGATAAATACATGCTTGTAAATGGATTTAAAAAGTTTATTGGATACTACTACACATCAATTGGCAAAGAAAGAGATTAAAAGGATGGGTCCTTCTCTATGAAAACTTACAGTGTAATTCTAAGTGAAGTTACAATGCCATATGACAGTAATGTGTGATATGTACCGGGAACAAAATGGACAATGTTTGACAAACATTATATTTATCTGGGGGAGTCAGAGAAAATAACTTGAGTGATGCCCCACTTTGGAGGATGCTTCTTTGAGCAATCTCTGAGGCATTTTCTATGGCCAAAATGTAGAGCATTGATAGAGAGAAATCATTTCTGCCTGTCCGGCAGACACAAGTGGCTTTGTCTTACTGCATGCCCATGCATCCATGGATCTATTAACAGCTTCTGAGGTGTAGCCAGAGACATAATAACACACAACCCGACAAACAAAAACACATGACAGGGGTTCTATGTATAAATTTATATTCACCAGATTTGCAGAAAGAAAAACTGAGAATTCTCTGCAATCAATATAAAGCCCAGGGCCAAAGACCTGACCATGTTGATGCACATAACTTTGGAAAACAGAGGAGGTGTGATAGACTCTTCTAAGAGTTTTAGTAAGCCCCAAATAGGATAAGGCAAGAATGAGTACCTCACTGCATACTTTTAGTAGGTCACAGCATGCAGATAGTGATACATTTAACTAAGTAACTATATGTAGTTCATACTATGGGCTTAATCATTTTAGAAGAATCTTATCTTAAAATTCTCTGCAATTTGAGCTATGAAGTGCAGGTTGGGTGGTGCAGCTGGATGAGCTGCTCCCTACAAATGGGCTTGGAAAGGTCAGTGCCTACCTGGTGGGAAATCATATTTTTCCTGATTATTTGAGACAGTCAGGGTGGGGGCCAGTTGGGCTGTAGAAGGTTGTCTCCCTTCAATGTCTGTGAAAGTGCTTCTAAGGAGAGTGAGAAGCCTTTGGCATGTAGCAAAATCTCTACATTGGAGAGAACATAGAGTCATTGGAAATTAAAAGCCACTTCTAGAACACTGGGAATAAGCAAAAGAGAACTGCTGAGTTGCAGATTTTTGTTTTTAAGTTGAGAATATCTGGAAATTTTTGAGGTAAGCTAAACACTCTCTGGCCTTCTGACCTCCATCTTCCCACAGCAGCCAATCAGACCTCAGAGTGCCCTGTGAGCTTCTGTAAGCTCCTAAGAAACCACCTAGGAGCTGACCACTTCCTCACCCAAATAAGCCTGCTTGCTCTTTCCATCTTCCTGGATACTTAGCCTATTTTGCTTATAAACAAATAGAGAATACGATGATACAATGATTCTGATTCCACAAGCCACATGTAAAGCATTCTAATCTCAAATCGTATACTTGTTAACACTGCATGTCCCAGCATTGTGCTAAGGTGTATTTACAAATTCGCTGATCTGTATCAGCCCTGGAAGATGAAATGAATGAAATGAAGCGAGAAGGGAAGTTTAGAGAAAAAAGAATAAAAAGAAACGAGCAAAGCCTCCAAGAAATGTGGGACTATGTGAAAAGACCAAATCTACGTCTGATTGGTGTACCTGAAAGTGACGGGGAGAATGGAAACAAGTTGGAAAACACTCTGCAGGATATTATCCAGGAGAACTTCCCCAATCTAGCAAGGCAGGCCAACATTCAGATTCAGGAAATACAGAGAACGCCACAAAGATACTCCTCGAGAAGAGCAACTCCAAGACACAGATTCACCAAAGTTGAAATGAAGGAAAAAATGTTAAGGGCAGCCAGAGAGAAAGGTCGGGTTACCATCAAAGGGAAGCCCATCAGACTAACAGCGGATCTCTCAGCAGAAACCCTACAAGCCAGAAGAGAGTGGGGGCCAATATTCAACATTCTTAAAGAAAAGAATTTTCAACCCAGAATTTCATATCCTGCCAAACTAAGCTTCATAAGTGAAGGAGAAATAAAATACTTTACAGACAAGCAAATGCTGAGAGATTTTGTCACCACCAGGCCTGCCCTAAAAGAGCTCCTGAAGGAAGCGCTAAACATGGAAAGGCACAACCGGTACCAGCCACTGCAAAATCATACCGAAATGTAAAGAACATCGAGACTAGGAAGAGACTGCATCAACTAACGAGCAAAATATCCAGCTAACATCATAATGACAGGATCAAATTCACACATAACAATATTAACTTTAAATGTAAATGGACTAAATGCTCCAATTAAAAGACACAGACTGGCAAACTGGATAAAGACTCAAGACCCATCAGTGTGCTGTATTCAGGAAACCCATCTCATGTGCAGAGACACACATAGGCTCAAAATAAAAGGATGGAGGAAGATCTACCAAGCAAATGGAAAACAAAAAAAGGCAGGGGTTGCAATCCTAGTCTCTGATAAAACAGACTTTAAACCAACAAAGATCAAAAGAGAAAAAGAAGGCCATTACATAATGGTAAAGGGATTAATTCAACAAGAAGAGCTAACTATCCTAAATATATATGCACCCAATACAGGAGCACCCAGATTCATAAAGCAAGTCCTGAGTGACCTACAAAGAGACTTAGACTCCCACACATTAATAATGGGAGACTTTAACACCCCACTGTCAACATTAGACAGATCAACGAGACAGAAAGTCAACAAGGATACCCAGGAATTGAACTCAGCTCTGCACCAAGCGGACCTAATAGACATCTACAGAACTCTCCACCCCAAATCAACAGAATATACATTTTTTTCAGCACCACACCACACCTATTCCAAAATTGACCATATACTTGGAAGTAAAGCTCTCCTCAATAAATGTAAAAGAACAGAAATTGTAACAAACTGTCTCTCAGATCACAGTGCAATCAAGCTAGAACTCAGGATTAAGAATCTCACTCAAAACCGCTCAACTACGTGGAAACTGAACAACCTGCTCCTGAATGACTACTGGGTACATAACGAAATGAAGGCAGAAATAAAGATGTTCTTTGAAACCAACGAGAACCAAGACACAACATACCAGAATCTCTGGGATGCATTCAAAGCAGTGTGTAGAGGGAAATTTATAGCACTAAATGCCCACAAGAGAAAGCAGGAAAGATCCAAAATTGACACCCTAACATCACAATTAAAAGAACTAGAAAAGCAAGAGCAAACACATTCAAAAGCTAGCAGAAGGCAAGAAATAACTAAAATCAGAGCAGAACTGAAGGAAATAGAGACACAAAAAACCCTTCAAAAAATAAATGAATCCAGGAGCTGGTTTTTTGAAAGGATCAACAAAATTGATAGACCGCTAGCAAGATTAATAAAGAAAAAAAGAGAGAAGAATCAAATAGAAGCAATAAAAAATGATAAAGGGGATATCACCACCGATCCCACAGAAATACAAACTACCATCAGAGAATATTACAAACACCTCTATGCAAATAAACTAGAAAATCTAGAAGAAATGGATAAATTCCTCGACACATACACCCTCCCAAGACTAAACCAGGAAGAAGTTGAATCTCTGAATAGACCAATAACAGGAGCTGAAATTGTGGCAATAATCAATAGCTTACCAACCAAAAAAAGTCCAGGTCCAGATGGATTCACAGCCGAATTCTACCAGAGGTACAAGGAGGAGCTGGTACCATTCCTTCTGAAACTATTCCAATCAATAGAAAAAGAGGGAATCCTCCCTAACTCATTTTATGAGGCCAGCATCATCCTGATACCAAAGCCTGGCAGAGACACAACCAAAAAAGAGAATTTTAGACCAATATCCTTGATGAACATTGATGCAAAAATCCTCAATAAAATACTGGCAAACAGAATCCAGCAGCACATCAAAAAGCTTATCCACCATGATCAAGTGGGCTTCATCCCTGGGATGCAAGGCTGGTTCAATATACGCAAATCAATAAATGTAATCCAGCATATAAACAGAACCAAAGACAAAAACCACATGATTATCTCAATAGATGCAGAAAAGGCCTTTGACAAAATTCAACAACCCTTCATGCTAAAAACTCTCAATAAATTAGGAATTGATGGGACGTATCTCAAAATAATAAGAGCTATTTATGACAAACCCACAGCCAATATCATACTGAATGGGCAAAAACTGGAAGCATTCCCTTTGAAAACTGGCACAAGACAGGGATGCCCTCTCTCACCACTTCTATTCAACATAGTGTTGGAAGTTCTGGCCAGGGCAATTAGGCAGGAGAAGGAAATCAAGGGTATTCAATTAGGAAAAGAGGAAGTCAAATTGTCCCTGTTTGCAGATGACATGATAGTATATCTAGAAAACCCCATTGTCTCAGCCCAAAATCTCCTTAAGCTGATAAGCAACTTCAGCAAAGTCTCAGGATACAAAATCAATGTGCAAAAATCACAAGCATTCTTATACATCAATAACAGACAAACAGAGAGCCAAATCATGAGTGAACTCCCATTCACAATTGCTTCAAAGAGAATAAAATACCTAGGAATCCAACTTACAAGGGATGTGAAAGACCTCTTCAAGGAGAACTACAAACCACTGCTCAAGGAAATAAAAGAGGATACAAACAAATGGAAGAACATTCCATGCTCATGGGTAGGAAGAATCAATATCATGAAAATGGCCATCCTTCCCAAGGTAATTTACAGATTCAATGCTATCCCCATCAAGCTACCAATGACTTTCTTCACAGAATTGGAAAAAACTACTTTAAAGTTCATATGGAACCAAAAAAGAGCCCGCATCGCCAAGTCAATCCTAAGCCAAAAGAACAAAGCTGGAGGCATCACACTACCTGACTTCAAACTATACTACAAGGCTACAGTAACCAAAACAGCATGGTACTGGTACCAAAACAGAGATATAGATCAATGGAACAGAACAGAGCCGTCAGAAATAATGCCACATATCTACAAGTATCTGATCTTTGACAAACCTGACAAAAACAAGAAATGGGGAAAGGATTCCCTATTTAATAAATGGTGCTGGGAAAACTGGCTAGCCATATGTAGAAAGCTGAAACTGGATCCCTTCCTTACACCTTATACAAAAATCAATTCAAGATGGATTAAAGACTTAAATGTTAGACCTAAAACCATAAAAACCCTAGAAGAAAACCTAGGCATTACCATTCAGGACATAGGCATGGGCAAGGACTTCATGTCTAAAACACCAAAAGCAATGGCAACAAAAGCCAAAATTGACAAATGGGATCTAATTAAACTCAAGAGCTTCTGCACAGCAAAAGAAACTACCATCAGAGTGAACAGGCAACCTACAAAATGGGAGAAAATTTTCGCAACCTACTCATCTGACAAAGGGCTAATATCCAGAATCTACAATGAACTCCAACAAATTTACAAGAAAAAAACAAACAACCCCATCAAAAAGTGGGCGAAGGACATGAACAGACACTTCTCAAAAGAAGACATTTATGCAGCCAAAAAACACATGAAAAAATGCTCACCGTCACTGGCCATCAGAGAAATGCAAATCAAAACCACAATGAGATACCATCTCACACCAGTTAGAATGGCAATCATTAAAAAGTCAGGAAACAACAGGTGCTGGAGAGGATGTGGAGAAATAGGAACACTTTTACACTGTTGGTGGGACTGTAAACTAGTTCAACCCTTGTGGAAGTCAGTGTGGCGATTCCTCAGGGATCTAGAACTAGAAATTCCATTCGACCCAGCCATCCCATTACTGGGTATATACCCAAAGGACTATAAATCATGCTGCTATAAAGACACATGCACACGTATGTTTATTGCTGCATTATTCACAATAGCAAAGACTTGGAACCAACCCAAATGTCCAACAATGATAGACTGGATTAAGAAAATGTGGCACATATACACCATGGAATACTATGCAGCCATAAAAAATGATGAGTTCACGTCCTTTGTAGGGACATGGATGAAATTGGAAATCATCATTCTCAGTAAACTATCGCAAGAACAAAAAACCAAACACCGCATATTCTCACTCATAGGTGGGAATTGAACAATGAGAACACATGGACACAGGAAGGGGAACATCACACTCTGGGGACTGTTGTGGGGTGGGGGGAGGGGGGAGGGATAGCATTGGGAGATATACCTAATGCTAGATGAAAAGTTGGTGGGTGCAGCGCACCAGCATGGCACATGTATACATATGTAACTTACCTGCACATTGCGCACATGTACCATAAAACCTAAAGTATAATAACAATAATAATAATAATAACAATAATAATAATAATAATAAAAAAAAAACAAATTCGCTGATCTGGAGGGAATTAAATACACTGAAGTGGGATCTAAGTGCTAATAATATAACTCAGGAGAAGATTTATACTTCACCAAGGAAACAACTGGAGCCCAGTGCTGGGTAGGCCCTATGTCACTGTCTAAGATGCAAACAGCAACTGAGCATAAGGAGGGGCTCCGGTTCATGAGCTTCCCTCTCAGGGCTCTGTCCAGGCACTAACCACGAGCAAGATGTGGATCATCCTCCCCTGGGTTTCACACCAGCCTGTGCTGGCCCCACCCCATTTTTCATTCTTTATTCTCTTTACTCCCTACATTTATTCCATGATAAACAGAGACGATTTATTGTTCAATATGTTTGCTTGTGTGATCCTATTGTGAAACTTTTGCCATTGTATGTTTGTTGTGTTTTATGCATGACATTTCATGCCTTCAAGTGCCCTATGACATAAACAGAAAGCATACATTCGATTTTTTAGAATAGAAAACAGGCTCAGATGGCTCCTCTGGGTTCTGCCCAGTCCACACAGCTGGTAAATAACCAAGATGGGTTAGGACCCAGAGCTTCTCATGTCCATCCCAGCCATCCACATGGACCTGCTTCCTACCCTCAACTTGAGTAATTATCTATTTTCTTTAAGACATAAATCAGTTTTCAAAGGGAATGCTTCCAGATTTTGCTCATTGAGTATGGTATTGGCTGAGGGTTTGTAATAAATAGCTCTTATTATTTTGAGATACGTCCCATCAATACCTAATTTATTGAGAGTTTTTAGCAAGAAGGGCTGTTGAATTTTCTCGAAGGCCTTTTCTGCATCTGTTGAGATAATCATGTGGTTTTTGTCTTTGGTTCTGTTTATATGTTGGATTACATTTATTGATTTGCATATGTTGAACCACTCTTGCATCCCAAGGATAAAGCCCACTTGATCATGGTGGATAAGCTTTTTGTTGTGCTGCTGGATTTGGTTTGCCAGTATTTTACTGAGGATTTTTGCATTGATATTCATCATGGATATTGATCTAAAATTCTCTTTTTTTGTTGTATCTCTGCCAGGCTTTGGTATCAGGATGATGCTGGCCTCATAAAATGAGTTAGGGAGGATTCCCTCTTTTTCTGTTGATTGGAATAGTTTCAGAAGCAATGGTACCAGCTCCTCTTTGAACCTCTGGCAGAATTCTGCTGTGAATCCATCTGGTCCCGGACATTTTTTGGTTGGTAGACTGTTAATGATTGCCTCAATTTCAGAGCCTGTTATTGGTCTATTCAGAGATTCAACTTCTTCCTGGTTTAGTCTTGGGATGGTGTGTATGTCCAGGAATTTATCCATTGGATGCTCTCTCTCACCACTCCTATTCAACATAGTGTTGGAAGTTCTGGCAGGGGCAATCAGGCAGGAGAAAGAAATAAAGGGTATTCAATTAGGAAAAGAGGAAGTCAAATTGTCCCTGTTTGCAGATGACATGATTGTATATTTAGAAAACCCCATAGTCTCAGCCCAAAATCTCCTTAAGCTCATAAGCAACTTCAGCAAAGTCTCAGGATACAAAATCAATGTGCAAAAATCACAAGCATTCCTATACACCAATAATAGACAAACAGAGAACCAAATCATGAGTGAACTCCCATTCACAATTGCTTCAAAGAGAATAAAATACCTAGGAATCCAGCTTACAAGGGATGTGAAGGACCTCCACAAGGAGAATTACAAACCACTGCTCAACGAAATAAAAGAGGACACAAACAAATGGAAGAACATTCCTTGTTCACGGATAGGAAGAATCAATATCGTGAAAATGGTCATACTGCCCAAGGTAATTTATAGATTCAATGGCATCTCCATTAAGCTACAAATGACTTTCTTCACAGAATTGGAAAAAAACTACTTTAAAGTTCATATACAACAAAAAAAGAGCTCACATTGCCAAGACAATCCTAAGCCAAAAGAACAAAGCTGGAAGCATCATGCTACCTGACTTCAAACTATACTACAAGGCTACAGTAACCAAAACAGCATGGTACTGGTACCAAAATAGAGATATAGACCAGCAGAACAGAACAGAGCCCTCAGAAATAATACCACACATCTACAACCATCTGATCTTTGACAAAACTGACAAAAACAAGCAATGGGGAAAGGATTCCCTATTTAATAAATGGTGCTGGGAAAACTGGCTACCCATATGTAGAAAGCTGAAGCTGGATTCCTTCCTTACACCTTATGCAAAAATTAATTCAAGATGGATTAAAGGCTTAAATGTCAGACCTAAAACCATAAAAACCCTAGAAGAAAACCTAGGCAATACCATTCAGGACATAGACATGGGCAAGGACTTCATGTCTAAAACACCAGAGGCAACAACAACAAAAGCAAAAATTGAGAAATGGGATCTAATTAAAAGAAAGAGCTTCTGCACAGCAAAAGAAACTAACATCAGAGTGAACAGGCGACCTACAGAATGGGAGAAAATTTTTGCCATCTACCCATTTGACAAAGGGCTAATATCCAGAATCTACAAAGAACTTAAACAAATTTACAAGAAAAAATCAAACAACCCCATCACAAAGTGGGCAAAGGATATGAACAGACATTTCTCAAAAGAAGACATTTATGTAGACAACAGACACATGAAAAAATGCTCATCATTCACTGGCCATCAGAGAAATGCAAATCAAAACCACAATGAGATACCATCTCACACCAGTTAGAATGGCAATCATTAAAAAGTCAGGAAACAACAGGTGCTGGAGAGGATGTGGAGAAATAGGAACACTTTTACACTGTTGGTGGGACTGTAAACTAGTTCAACCCTTGTGGAAGTCAGTGTGGCGATTCCTCAGGGATCTAGAACTAGAAATTCCATTCGACCCAGCCATCCCATTACTGGGTATATACCCAAAGGACTATAAATCATGCTGCTATAAAGACACATGCACACGTATGTTTATTGTGGCACTATTCACAATAGTAAAGACTTGGAACCAACTCAAATGTCCACCAGTGATAGACTGGATTAAGAAAATGTGGCATATATACACCATGGAATACTATGCAGCCATAAAAAATGATGAGTTCATGTCCTTTGCAGGGACATGGATGAAGCTGGAAACCATCATTCTGAGTAAACTATCATAAGGACAGAAAACCAACACTGCATGTTCTCACTCATAGGTGGGAATTGAACAATGAGAACACTTGGACACAGGGTGGGGAACACCACACACTGGGGCCTGTCGTGGGGTGGGGGGAGGGGGGAAGGATAGCATTAGGAGATATACCTAATGTAAATGACTAGTTAATGGGTGCAGCATACCAACATGGCACATGTATACATATGTAACAAACCTGCACGTTGTGCACATGTACCCTAGAACTTAAAGTATAATTAAAAAAATAAAAAAGACATAAATCAAATCCCAGCTCCTCTATGAAGGCTTTTCTGTGGCTTCTGACTGTGGTTATAAACTCCAATTTGTATCTGTGCTCTAAGCCTTTCCTGCTAAGAGGTCTTGGACAGGTCACTTTTTTGATCTGAGATGCAGTTTGTCATCTGCTATATAGTGTAAATAAGCTGAATCAACGCAATCTTAGTATTGAATGGACATCTTGTTATCATAGGCAGATAATCATAAAATGATGGTCATAAAATCCATGTCCCAACATGCATTTCCAAAATAGTCTTAGCCATATTCAAGTTTCCAAGATCCAAGTCACAGAGATGGATTTTGTTTTATTTACTTTTTATTTTCTTTCTTTCTTTCTTTCTTTTTTTTTGAGATGGAGTCTCGCTCTGTCGCCCAGGCTGGAGTGCAGTGGCACGATCTCAGCTCACTGAAAGCTCCACCTCCGGGGTTCATGCCATTCTCCTGCCTCAGCCTCCCGAGTAGCTGGGACTACAGGCACCCGCCAACACGCCCGGCTAATTTTTTCTATTTTTAGTAGAGACGGGGTTTCACCGTGTTAGTCAGGATGGTGTCGATCTCCTGGCTTCGTGATCCACCCACCTCAGCCTCCCAAAGTGCTGGGATTACAGGCATGAGCCACCACGCCTGGCCTATCTTTTTAAGTGTTAGAAAAAAAAGAAGTTGGAAATAATGCGAAAGTTGGTAGCACAGTTGACCCTTGAACTACACAGGTTTGAATGGCTGGGTCCACTTGTATGCAGCTGAAATGAACACACAGTATTAGTGGGATGTGAAGCCTTGGATGTGGAGCGAAGAACTATCTCATCTGCTGGTTCGGCAGGGTCCACTGCGGAACTTGAATATGTACAGAGTTTGGTAACTGCGGGAATCCAGGAACCAATCCCCTGCAGATACTGAAGGATGACTGTAAGTAATTTGGACAAAGTTTTGAAAATGAGATTTATCCTTTTTTGTTTTCTGCCCATGGTCATAGACTTTGGTGGACCTCCATTGATAACAAAATAAACTGTTAATATTTTATGAATGCATTTAAGATCTTTTGTTATTTGAACCCAAAAGCTATTTTTCTCATTTTCTCTCATTCTGTCTCCAATACACATAGTAAATCTTTCACATGACAGTAATCACTCCTACCAAACACCCACACTTTCTCCCATTTCTGCCTTTTAATACTCTATTATACCCTTGGAATATTTGTGTATAAGCCCATTGACATCTAATCATATATTTCAAAGTTTTGCCCAATTTTTAACCCTAGACCATTCTTTTAGCAAAATTAACTTCAGTCCTTCTGTGCTCTAATAGTGCCTGTCTTCCATCTTGATTAGATCTTCTCTCAATTTAAATAATAAGAGCCTGTTTAAACCAGCAAAATCAAAAACGGAGACTTCATTGTAAAAGTACTGGTGTCTTAGTCAATGCACCCAGATGGTAGGTAAAGGCTAGAAGCAGGAAGCCACAGAAGTCAAGGCCTCCTGGCGTGCTTCCCCTGTCTCTCCTGCCTACTTTCTGTGTCTGTTTGCCATGTCCACCATACCGTGGACACGCAGCAGCTGGCCGTGCTGGCACTCCTGTTGTCACATTCTAGTGACTCATTCAAACTTGAGTCTGGACTCTCTTAGTTATAACTTCAGATTCCCAGGGAAAGACCTTTCGTTTGCCAATGGGGTCAAATCTAGTCAGATATTATATAAATTTCCTATGGACTGAGAGAGGGACAGTTATTGTTGGTAAGGACTGACAACCTATCCAAAAATTTTCCAGTGGAAATCTACAAAGGAAATATAATTGACTTTTCTTCATTCAAGAGAGCATCACATGCTAAATTCTTTGCAATAGTGATATTCTTATATTTAGAATAAGATTCTTCTAGCTTCTGGAATGCCAATACTGAAAAGCAGAATGCTGAGAGAGGTTAACTATAAAATAACTTTAAAAACTAGACCTTTTAGTGCTTTTCATTGCTGCCATTATCATTGTTATCTTTATCATTGTCATTATCACCATCCCTAATAGTCATGGATACTTTGCCTTGACCTGGTTTCAGACACACAGCCATTTGTGCCATACAAATAAGAAGAGTACATTTAATAAATTTAGTTTAATAAATAAGTTTCTGTTAGCTTCAGTAACTAAATAAAAATGAGTAAAGATATATTTTTGATCTGTGTACCCACCCAGAAGCCTCCCCAGAGGCAGAACAACTATGCTTCCTGTACAGCCTGCAGAACCCTGAGCCAAGCAATACTCTTTTCTGTATAAATTACTCAATCTCAGGTATTTCCTTATAGTAATGCAAGAATGGCCTAATACAAGTAACTTTTAGAATATTAGAACATGTAGATGTTTTTAAAGGCATAAATGTGATGTTGAGGAAAATAGCTAATCTTTTTTAACTTTGAAGATTCCTTGAGAGAAATTGTTGATGCAAACTTTTTTTTTGTAGTATTAAATTTTCTCTGAAATAAAGCATGATTGATATTCTCTCTTCTGAATTCTGAGCCTTTCTTTCTTTCTTTCTTTCTTTCTTTCTTTCTTTCTTTCTTTCTTTCTTTCTTTCTTTCTTTCTTTCTTTCTTTCTTTTCTTTCTTTCTTTCTCCCTTCCCTTCCCTTCCCTCCTTCCTTCCTTCTTTCCTTTCTTTTCTCTCTTTCTCTCAAGATGGAGCTTTGCTTTTGTCACCCAGGCTGGAGTGCAATGGTACGACTTCAGCTCACTACAACCTCTTCCTCCTGTGTTCAAGTGATTATCCTGCCTCAGCCTCCCGAGTAGCTGGGATTACAGGTGCCTGCCACCATTCCCAGCTAATTTTTGTATTTTTAGTAGAGACGGGGTTTCCCCATGTTGACAAGGCTGGTCTCGAACTCCTGATCTCAGGTCATCCACCTGCCTCAGCCTCCCAGAGTGCTGGGATTACGGGCATGAGCCACTGCTCCTGGTCTGGGTCATTATTTCAAAGTGAGATAATTTGGGAGGGCAACCGTGTTCACATCAATGCTTTTCACACCAATGCTTGTTGCACGTGGGAATACCTAATTCCTGTCTCAAGTGAATATTTATTTTATCAGCCTGTTCCTAAATTATGAATCAGGTGCTTAAGCAGGGACTGAATTATTAACCAACAGTAATTTCTTTAAGTCACATAGAAGCAAGGCTGAAAGCACTCTTCAAAAAATTATGCAAGTAATTACATTGCTGTCCTTGAGTATGTGGTGTACCTAGGTTCCACACAAAGCAATGTGACACTTAGGGAAGACATTGTGACATATTTCACACTGTGTTCGTAACTTTAAATTATAAATATAAAAACTTCTAATTCAAAATAAGATTTGACCACAGAATTTATATTGGTGACAGAGCAAGAATCTTCCTTAAAAAGGGGCAGCTAAAATTGCTAAGAATCAATCTTGACATCAGCTTCATCATGGGTTGAGAAGAATTAGGCTGTTAATGCTGCTACTTCTACTAATGGTGCCTATGATTTATAAACTTACACTACATTCCATGCTGCATATGAATGCTTTAAATATATTATTTCTAACAACACTTTTATTAGTCTTGCAAGAGATTCCATTAATCTTTATTTTACAAAAAGGAAAATAGAGGCTTGGAAAGTCTTAATGATTTAATGATTTACCTAACGTCATTAGTTAAGTGTGGAGTAGCAGCTGGGAGTCGAACCACACCACACCTCTGTGTGTCCTCACCTGTGTGTTCCCAAGGGCAAAGTGACACAACATCATGTATCATTTTTGCATGCAGCCCTCCACCCAGTGACCACAGGTAAATGAGTTGGCTGGTCCTACAGCCCACATTAACTTGGGTTCCATCTCCTCTAGCAGAATTGAATTGGACATCAGCTTGCTCAGTTTGACATGCAATGACTACCCACAGGTGCTAGGAAAAGCTAGCAATTTCAAACATGTGTCCCTGTTACGTACAAGTCACCTGAATATGATCCTGTCTCCCACCTAGCCAACGACTGCATGGGCTTTTTCTTATTGTGGTTTGAACAGAACTGAGACTGAAACACAGCGTTCCAAATAAATGGCCTGTCACAGTTTAAGAATAACTGGAGTATTTAGCATTCATGCATTTTCAGAATTGTTAGGGATTAATTATAGTGACATAAAATTTCTGGGAGTTTTATAAGTAAGAAGCAAATTGAAACTTCATTGTTTACTTTCCTTTGTATTATTCACAGACTTTGTCCTTTATGAATCATTATCACAAACTGACTGACATATACATTCATCTTACATTATTGAGAATTTTGCTAATCTTTTACATACTTTTACAGTGTCACTGTTGTAAGAGCATTCTATGTGGAGATTTTGTTTTGAAATTTATCTCTTATTTATTCCGCAGGTATCTGCTGAACATCTAATTTGTGCCAGGACCATAGTTGAGACTGAGGGGAACAGACACTCTCAGAATCCACTTATGACAGCTCCAAATATCTATGCTCACCTTTGTCTCTTTTCCACTAGTCTCTGTGGAGGATATCTCCTTTCACTTTAAGGCTGATCCTTCCATGAGTAGGTCCTATTGATTTTAACAGTCTTTTTCTCCCCAGTTTGTTCTATTCCCTCCAAGTTCTACTCTTTCCTTTCTGCCATCTGTTCAACCCCTTATTACTACCGCAATTCCCAATGTCCAAGCTACAAAATGTCCCCAATCTTTCCCATTCTCAAGCCCTCATATACACACGCCGGAATTGTTTCTCTGTAGTTCATTGCTGAATGCTCATAGCTTCTCAATAGATATTTACTGAGTTTAATGAATGGATAACACAAGACAATATAAAGGTAGGTAAATATCTGATTCGGAGGAAATTTTTTTAATTTTTAATTTTATTTTTAGGTCTGGGGTAGATGTGTAGGGTGTGCAAGTTTGTTACATAGATATCTGTGGGCCGTGGTGGTTTGCTGCACCTATCCACCCATCACCTAGGTATTAAGCCCTGCACGTCTTAGTTGTTTTTCCTAATACTCTCCCTCCCCCCATACCAGCCCCCCAACAGGCCCCAGTGTGTATTGTTCCCCTCCTTGTGTCCATATGATCTCATTGTTCAGTTCCCACTTATAAGTGAGAACATGTGGTGTTTGGCTTTCTCTTCCTGAATTAGTTTGCTGAGGATAATGGTGTCCAGCTCCATTTGTGTCCCTGAAAAGGACATGATCTCATTCCTTTTTATGGCTGTATAGTATTCCAAGTGTGCGTACATTTTCTATGTGGTACTTAGAAAATATGTACCACATTTTCTTTATCCAGTCTGTCAGTCTATCATTGATGGGTCTTTGGGTTGATTCCATGTCCTTGCTATCGGGAATAGTGCTACAATGAACATATGTGCATGTATTGATTGCTGGGTCAAATGGTATTTCTGGCTCTAGATCTTTGAGGAATCACCATACCATCTTCCATAATGGTTGAACTAACTTACATTCCCACCAACAGTGTAAAGGCATTCCTATTTTTCCACAACCTGGCTAGCATCTGCTGTTTCTTGACTTTTAATGGTGGCCATTCTGACTGGCATGAGATGGTATCTCATTGTGGTTTTCATTTGCATTTCTTTAGTGATCAGTGATGTTGAGCTTTTCTTCATATGTTTGTCGGCTTCACGAATGTCTTCTTTTGAGTATCAACAGGGTGACAGGCAACCTACAGACAGGGAGAAAATTTTTGCAATCTATTCATCTGACAAAGGTCTAATATCCAGAATCTACCAGGAACACAAACAAATTTACAAGAAAAAAACAAACGACCCTATTAAAAAGCAGGCAAAAACCTGAACAGAGGAAAATATTTTATAAATTTATGGGCAACATTTTGGTCTAGTCTCTAACAAGTAGCCATTTATTTCATAATTTAAAATATTATTACTTAAAAATGCATTTTCATAAATTTTGTTTAAGGTAGATTGATCACTTGACCTCTTCGAGAGCAGTCTCTTGTCTAATTTGGTTTTATATTCTTATTTTCTAAGTGGTTTCTTATCATTGAGTAGGCATTCAACAAATATTACTCAAGTAAATTGTATTTGGATTATTCACTTTTAAATACTCTCTTTGATATGACATTATAAGCCCAAATGATGAAAAAGCCTTCAAGTTCGCCCAGGTATTCTGTGACTAGAACTTCTATGTAAATCTAGTTGCTACACCTTTCTTCCAATAAATCATAACCAAATGTCTTTAAGAGTGAGCTGCTATCTGCACCCAAGGGGCTACTGCATCACCAGGAAAGTCGTACTGTAGCACAGCCTTCTACCGTCATTTGCCTTTGTGCCCTTGAGTCTGCTTGGAATGTCAGGGTTTCAGACCTGGCTAGGATCCACAGCAACTCCATTCTTTCCTTCATGTCATCAGTGCCTGGACTTTGCTGAGTCTTATTTATAGCAGCCCTGTAGGAGATACAGGCAAACATATATAACCAGTTACCTGAAGTCCATGCCTGCAGAGGACCATTTTCAGGAAGTCCTTGTCAGAAGTTGAGATCTTCTTACAAAACATGAGTATACATGTTTTTCCTAGATAGTGTTTATTATCTCTCATTCAGACTGCTGCTCTGGAAGGCTCTGTCCAGGACCATCCTATATTTGCTTTCTCCTACTATAGAATAGTTTTCTTTCATTTATGCCCTGAAATATGGGCCAGAATCTTTTCTTTTTTTCTACAGTGCAGATCATAGGAGCTCTTTTACAGGGCAGATATTACTCCAGTGGCTTTACACACGTAGTCATCATGTCTATGCTACAAGGTGGGCATTTGTGTCCACATTTATACAGATAAGTAAATAAGATCATGAAAGCTTAAATTACTAAAAAGTGCTAGAACTGAGATTCATATGCTTTAAATATCTACATGTTTCTGTAACAGTTATTTTTAATTAATGGCATATTTATTGTGTCAGAATAATAATAGCAATTTGAATGAAAAATGAATTAACTCTATCGAACATGTCTACTTTAATTATTGGGTTCTATATCCTTGATTCCTAGGAGAACAGCTGTATAAAAACCAGGGATTTATGAGCTGTTTAGAAAAAAGTAGTGAAAACAATTAGGTATAACACTCATATAACATTTCTTTTAATTCTATTACTTTGCTAAAAATTATGTTAATTATAGAAAAAAGAAGTAATTTTTAAAATTGCTAGTGAATAGAATTTCAAACTAAAGGAAGGGTGAGGTTCTATTTTATATCTCTTAATTGTCAAATAAAATCATACCTAATTATGTGATGTACTGGGAAAGCCATTGTATGAGTAGTGATTGATGTGTGTCACCAGCTGGCAAAATCACGTGCTACAGAATGACAACACTGTATGCTTATGCATATATACAACTCACATATAGAATATGGTAGTATAATTTGTATTTTATATATATACATGCACACACAAATTGTGACCTAGTTATTTTACTCTTGGCTATGCACTTTAAGAAAATAATTCAAAGAATATTAACACCCAACAAAATGGTGTTTCAGTGTTACATAAGAAAATAACTATACATATATAAAATGAAGATAAGAGAGTTATGATGTTTAAATTCTATGGATTATTAAACAACCATTAAAAAAATAAATCCATGAAGATGCAACTGTCTGGAACCTTAGGAAGCTGACTGCAAGGGGGCTGACCTATGGGAGGCTCTCAGGGTGTGCTCTTGAAAAAAGACCAAGGAAAGGAAAGTGGGAAGGACAGCTGGGCAGAGGAAGAAGGTGTGCTGTGAAGTTAGCTCAGTGGAGGCCTCAGCCAGTGCCCTGGGAGTTCTGAGGGTAGGAAGACTCTCAAGATCATCCCTAGCTGGGATGAAAGGGTGGGATTTTACATACCCAGGTTGGTTAGAGGTTGGATGTGACCACATCAGAAGGGGCCTGAGCCTGGCCATGGCTGCCACAACTCTCCTTAGCTGGGCCGTCCCTGTGGAGTGAATGACTGAGGGTGTTCTGCTAGAAGAACTCCAGGAACCTGTGGGAGAAAGTCTTCCATTCCCAAAGGGAGGTCATCACAGCATCTGCTGTGGAAGATTATGGGGCAACATGATAAACATAAGAAATGAAATAGAAAACAAAATAGAAGCTTTCATTAAAGCTATGTCGAAACTTGTGTTCTTATGCATCAACTGCGAGGCAACACAAAGGAATTGGTGAAGCTGAAACATATTTCTTTGTACTATTTTCATAATTATACTTTAATGTAACATAGGCTAGTCTGAAGGTTTTATCTATAGTCTTTATTGATTTAAGGAGTTTGCTTTCTGTGTTGCCTCACACTTGATGCATAAGAACACAAGTTTCGATATAGCTTTAATGAAACCATCTATTTTGTTTTCTATTTCATTTTTTGTGTTTTTCATGTTGCCTCATAATCTTCCACAGTAGGTGTTGTGATGACCTCCCTTTGGGAATTCTAATAGATTCCAATAGATTTTTCTTATGATTGGGTATTGAATTTCATCGCATGATTCTGAGATTATTACATGATTTCTCCTCTTTTTTTTTTCTGTTTATGAGATGAGCTGTTATTGATTTTCTTATTTTAAATCACCCTTGCTTTAGAGGAAAGAACCTGTTTAGTCAATAGATCATATCATTTAATATATTGTAGAGATTAATTTGCTGATCAGTTTAGGATATTTATATCAATGCTCATGGAAGGCTTTGATTTGTAAATTTTCCTTTCTTGTCCTTTTCAGGGATATGCTGACCTCATACAAAGTTTACAAATGTGTTCCTATTTTCATTCTTATCTGTGGAATTTGTGTGTGGTCATTGCTATTTCTTCCTTTAATATTTAAAAGAATTCACTGGTCAGGCCATGTAGGGCTAAAGTTCTTTTGAGGAAAGGATTGTAAGAATAGTGGACAATAGGAGCATTCAAATTTTTATTTCTCCTTCTGTTAGTTTTGATCAATTATGTTTTTATCATAGCATAAAATTGCAGTCTATCATAATGTTCTTTTATTATCTTTCCAAATATCTGTAGGTCTGCAGCGATATTTGCTTTTTCAATCCTTGTATTGATAGATTCCTATCTCATTTTTAAAAATCAATTTTGCTAGAAATTTACAAATGTTACTAATTATTCCAAATAATCAACATTTGGCTTTTGTGATGCTTGTTTTATATTCTCTAAAATATGCTTGTTTTATATTCTCAAAACTGTGTTCTTATCTTTATTGTATTCTTTTCTACTTTGTGTTAGGTTTGATGGTTTTTTAGCTTACTTTTTTTTTCTTTTTTTTATTATTATTATACTGTAAGTTTTAGGGTACATGTGCACAATGTGCAGGTTAGTTACAGATGTATACATGTGCCATGCTGGTGTGCTGCACCCATTAACTCGTCATTTAGCATTAGGTATATCTCCTAATGCTATCCCTCCCCCCTCCCCCCACCCCACAACAGTCCCCAGAGTGTGATGTTCCCCTTCCTGTGTCCATGTGTTCTCATTGTTCAATTCCCATCTATGAGTGAGAACATGCGGTGTTTATTAAGAAAATGTGGCATATATACACCATGGAATACTATGCAGCCATAAAAAATGATGAGTTCATGTCCTTTGTAGGGACATGGATGAAATTGGAAATCATCATTCTCAGTAAACTATCGCAAGGACAAAGCTTACTTTTTGATATGAACGTTTATATTATTTATTTTCAGCCTTTCTTTTTTCACAATATATGCATTTAACACCACAAATTTTTCACTAAAGTGTTGCTTTAGTTGTGTGCAACAGATTTTGATGTTTTGCTGTAATTATAATTCAGTTGAAAATATTTCTAGCTTCTGTTATGTGTCATAGATTATTGTTGTGATTTATAAATTAATTAGAAATGTGTTGTTTACTATTTAACAAGTTTCCTATTTTTATAGTTTTATTTTTGTTATTAATGCCTGGCTTCTTCCTACTCAGCAAATATACTCTGATAAAGTCTATCCTTTGATAGTTATTGAGGCTTTCTTTATAGTCCAGCATATGGTCATTTCGTTAATATTCAGTATGCAGATCTAAAGACTACAAATTCTGTAATCGTTAAATTGTTCTATACAGATAAATGAGGTGAAGTCTCTTAATTGTATATTCATAGTTATGTTACATAATTTCTTGATGCATCAATTTCTTCACTGTGTTACTCAGATTTTCTATATCAATGAAGATCAGTCTTCCTGTTCCCTTATTTTTTCGATTATTTTAAGACATATTAAAATCTCCCAAAATGATCACATACTTGTCCCTGCTCCCTTGAATTCCCTAATTTTTGCTTTATTTATTTTAAAACTATATTATGTAGATTTAGAAGTATTATATCTACTTATCTGAAGCTATGTTATAGAGATTTAGAACAGTATAGCTATTCAGAAAAGTATAGCTTTATTTTCCTTTGTGATTTAGAATAGTCTTCATCTCTAAAAAGCCTTTTTACCTTTAAGCACATGTTTTATTAGAATAGTGACATAAGCTTTCGAAAAGTATTTTTATTGTTTTCCATCATTTTAGTTTTAAACTTTATTTTTTATTTAAAGCCTGTTTCACACATGTATCATTGAGTTAAATATTTAATATTTTTATGGTATTACATAGTTTGAGCTTCCTGAGAAGAAGACCATGAGACAAAGATTTTGATATACAGAGTTTATTCAGTGATGAACTTATGCTTAATGGACATGCTTCACTGCATTTTAGTTGGCAAATTAGATAGGGAAGGAGAGGAAGCCTCTGTTGGTAATTTGAGCTTAATCTGACCAGGGTCAATGACAGACAGCACAGAAGGCACACCTCAGAGATAATTTCCACACTCCAAAAAGTGAACTGTCTAGGCTGTTCATTTTCAACTCTGAGGAGTCGTTGGTTGAAGGTTATTCCTGGGAGGCACACAGGTGTAGAGTAGAATGCTATAGCCAAAGAATGCCTCCAGCCAAACATGCACGGGGTAGGAGAATAGAGACCGGACCATTATGAAAGAAACAGTAAAAGCTGATTGATATGGGCAGATAATTAACACTGGCAGCTATATCCAGTCTGACAATGTTTGTCTTTAATTAAATTACTTAGAACATTTATATACTTAGTGTAAGTATATATGCATAGGAATTAGTTAAAATTTGCCATATAACGAATTGGTTTTTATTTTACTCATTGTTTATGTTTCTTTCCCACTCTGTTATTGTCTTTTATGGATTAATCAGATTTTGTTTTTTGCATTTTCTCCTTGTATTAACTTGACGTATTTTCTTTTACGCATCTATTCATAATTACCACAGGGAGTAGGATTACATCATGTAACATAAAATTATGTTATTACTTCTGAAATAATGTCACAATTTTAGAACATGTTAATGGTATTAATTTCCTCCTAACTTTTACTTAATTGATATTATGCATGTAAATGCCACATATTTTTTCTTACACTGTATACAAAAATTAACTTAATATAGACTTATGTAAGATCGGACACTCTAAAACTATTAGGAAAAAGTCTAGTAGAAAAGATCTACGACATTGGTCTGGGCAATAATTTTTTGGGTTCTAACCTCAAAAGCAAAAATAGACAAATGGGATTACACTAAACTAAAAACCTCCTTCACAGCAAAGGTAACAGTGAACAGAATGAAGAGACAACCTCCAGCACAAAGAAAATATGTGCAAACCATACATATAATGAGGGGGTCATATTCAAAATCTATGAGGATATCACGGAACTCAATAGCAAGAAAGCAAATAACACAATTAAAAATTGAGCAAGGAACCTGAAAAGAGAATTCTCAAAAGAAGACATACAAATAGTCAACAGGTATATGAAAAATTGATCAACATTACTAATCATCAGGAAAGTGCAAATTAAAACCACAATGAGGTTTCACCTAGCAGCTTTTAAACGGTTACTATAAAAAAAAAGATAAGGGTTGGTGAGAATATGAAGAAAAGTGAATTCTTTCACACTATTGGTGGTCATGTATATTAGTAGAGCTATTATGGAAAATAGTAAAGAGGTTACTCAAAAAATTAAAAATAGAACTACCATATGACCCAGCAATCTCACTTTTGGGTGTATACCCCCCCAAAAAAACAAAAACAGCACATCAGAAAGATATTTGCACTCACATGTTTATTGCAGCATTATTAGCAATAGACAAAATACGGAATCAACCTATGGGTCCATCAACAAATGTATGGATTAAGAAAATGTGCTACATGTACACAATGGAACCCTTACAAAAAAAGGATATCCCATCATTTGCAACAAGATAACTAAACCTGTATGACTTTCTGCTTAGTGAAATGAGCCAGTTACAGAAATACACACACTATAATCTCACTCATGTGTGGAATGTAAAAAGTCAAACTCACAGAGGCAGAGAGTAGAGTGGTGGTTACCAGGAGCTACAAGGTGAGGTGGGGATTGGGAAGATGTTGGTTAAAGACACAAAATTTCAGTTACACAGGAGCAATAAATACAAGAGATCTATTGTACAACAAAGTGACCATAGTAACAATATATTTTAAACTTGAAAATTGCTAAGAGAATAGATTTTAAGTGTTGTCACCACACACACACACACACACACACACACACCGTTAGGGAGCCAGATGCAGTGGCTTGCACCTGTAATTCAAGCTCCTCAGGAGGTTGAGGTGGGAGGATCTTTTGAGCCCAGGAGGTCAAGGCTGCTGTGAGCTATGATCCAGCCCAGTAAATATGTGAGGTAATGCATATGTTAATTACTTCTATTCAGTCATTTCATAAGGTACATAGATGTTGCAAAACATCACTTAGTATAACATAAATACATACAATTATTATTTGTCAACTGAAGAGAAGAAAAAAACACTAATTTGGCATAATTTTAAGTCTCATAAAGATTGCTATTATTGCCTTATAAGTAAATATTAATTTTTATTTAAATTTACTCACACATTTACCCATTATATTCCTCATTCTTAACTTCTGAAATTTCTTCTTTTAACCTGGAGTTATATTCCATATGCATAAAATATTCTCCTTGATAGTTCTTTAAGGTCAAATTTAGTTTTCTCTATTTTATTTGTCTAAAAATACATTTTTTTCACATTCATTGTTGCAGGATATTTTTATAAGGCATCTATTTCCCAGTTGAGATATTCCCTGACAACTTTTAGGATATCATTATGTTGTCTGCTGGCTCATCAACTGAGAAGTCAGCTGCCAGTCTTATTGTTGCTTCTGTAAAGGAATGTGTTTTTCACATCTGGCTATGGCACTTACCCAAGGTAGGGACCTATGTGAAGAAAGGCATGCACTTATTACATAACATAATACTGACTACTTCTCTGATCCAGATATCTTGTTTGAGCATTCAGAACGAAATTAATAAAGTTGAACATTCAAAACCTAATAGTCATCCTCTCCTTTCCTTCTGGGACTCACAATAAACCTATATTACACTTTTAGCTGTGTCCTATATATCTCTAATATTCTTTTTGCATCATTTATTGTGTTTTTCTCTGTGTCTCAATTCGTCATTTCTAATGAACCATCCTCTGATTCTCAAATCCTGTTTTCTGCTGTGTCTAAACTGCTGTAAAAACACTTTAGTTATTTCTTATCTTCAAATATTATTATATTTTTTAGATTTTAGAATTTCAACTTAAAAATAAATTCTACTTAACTGATGAAAATGTACATCTTTTAATCTATTGTTTACAGATTTTCCTCTATTTGTAAAGTTTGCTTCCGATACTATTTAAAAGCCATTGGTAGTTCACATTTATAGTTGGATCGAACATAGGCTTATTTTCATTATCTCTTTTTTCTTTTGTTTTCATTCTGTCCTCCTGCCTTTTTGTATAATTAGTGCACTGTTTTCCCCTTTAGGGGAAAATCCTTGCTTGTAATGGTGCTGTATTTTTTCTTTTTAATTGATACATAATAATTATGTATATTTATAGGTATGTGTGGTATTTTAATACATGCATACAACGTGTAGTGATCAAATCAGTGTAATTAGGATATACATCACCTTAAACACTTATTTCTTTGTGTTGAAAACATTTCAAATCTTCTCTTTTAGCTATTTTGAATTATACGATAAATTATTATTAATGGTATTCACCCTACTGAGCTAACACTAAAACTTCTCCCTTCTATCTAACTGAATGTTTTTACCCATTAACCAGCCTCACTTCATTCCTCATCCTACATTTCCAGCCTCCAATATACATCATGAGATCAACTTTTTTAGCTACACATTTCCATGAGATCAACTTTTTTAGCTACACATTTGAGTAAGTACATGTGTCTTTCTGTGATGACATGACAAGAACATGTGTCTATCTGTCTTTCTGTGACTGGATTATTTCACCTAACATAATGATTTCCAGTTCAGTCTATATTGCTGCAAATGACAGGATTTCATTCTTTTTAAAAAGTGAATAGTATTCTATTGTGTATGTCTACCCCATTGCCTTTTTTCATTCATTCATTGATGGACACTTAGCTTGATTCCATATCTTGGCTATTGTGAACAGTGCTGCAATAAACATAGAGGTTTAGGTACCCATTAATAGGATTGCTGGATTGTATAGTCGTTCCATTTTTAGCCTTTTTTTTCTTGTAGAAATATCCATTAAAAAATGACTGTGATAATTTACATTCCTACCAATGGTGTATAAATAGTTCCTTTTTCTCTGTATTCCTTCCAGCATTTTTTTGTCTTTTTGATAAAAACCATGCTAATTGGGTAAGAAGATATCTTCTTGAGGTTTTGATTTCCAGTCCCCTGATAGTTGTTGATGTTGAGTATTTTCTCATATACCTGTTGACCATTTGTATGCCTTCTTTTGAGAAATATCTAAGCATGTCCTTTGCCCACTTCGTAATGGGATTATTTGTTTTCTAGCAGTTGAGTTGAGTTCCTTGTGTATTTTGTATATTACTTCCTTGTTGGATGAATAGTTTACAAATATTTTCTCCCATTTTATAGATTGTTTCTTCACTCTGTTGATGGTTTCCTTTGCTGTGCAGAAGCTTTTTAAATGTAACATAGTCCCATTTGCCTATTTTTTTAGGTTGCCAATTTGGTTGCCTTTTGAAACATTAGCCAAAATTTTTTTGCCCAGACCAATGTCTAAGCTATTTTCCCATGTTTTCTTCTAGTGGTTGTATAGTTTCAGGCCTTACATGTTAGCTTTTAATCCATTTTGAGTTGATTTTGAGTTGGTATGGTGAGAGATAGGGGTCTGCTTTCATTCTTCTGCATAATGAGTAAGTTTTAATTGCATGCTGGCCATTACATACAAAAACTTTCTAATGTTATCTTTCTTTAGAGAGAGTTTGCTTTTCTCTAGGTGAGTCTGATAAAGGAGGATGCGGTCACTTTTGTCCACTCGGGGACTGCGTGCAGTCAAGGCTGGTCTGTATGTTTGATGAGACCAAGTCTGCCTCTTATTTCCATTGTCCCTCTATAGTTTTAACTAAGAGTCTTATATTTCCTCAAGGTCTCCATTCTTTGTTCTTTCTAACTACATAGTTCTTTCTCTCAAGGCTTCTGGAAATTATGTTGCACAAACTCAGGATAAATGTGGCTGCACAAGTCAGATCTCCTCTTGAAGTTTGTTTCCTCTCTCCAGCTTCCTCTGTCTCAGCAGCTCTCTATTGATTTTGAACAGATGATGTCATACTTTACTGGCTGTCCTGTGTGTGCTTCATAAGAGTGGTGGTTTCCTACTAACTACTCTGTCCTAACATGGATGTGCAAGCACAGATTTATTTTATGATTATTATGTTTGCACCATGCCCTTATAGGTATTCATTTAATAATGTTCAATCAGGCAAATTCTACTTGAGTTTGGCAGATAGTTGGCCAGAAGCCATTACCAGTTTACTAGCAAGAGAATTTCATTTTACATAATCTACAATTAGGTTACTGTTTAATTAGTTTAATATAATATTATAATTATATGTGGATTAAATTATTGATAATAATTTATTATTTTTAAATTTAAAAAATCATCTCAAATTGTCTTATTTAGGTATACGAACTAGGAAAATCCTAAATGACAGTTGTACTCTATAACTCTTGAACTTAGACTGTCTATAACCAGGTAAATAACATCAGTAAAGAAATACTGTCTAAATTATGCCTAATAGGAATGTATTGATGCGGAGAAAAGAAGTGGGAAATTGAACGGGAAGCCTTCTTTTTTTTATAAGAAGTTAAGAAAATTGGAATAAGAAACAACAGAAAGGAGAGTATTTTATAACACTGAAGAGAACAGAAATGTGTTGCATTGGAGAAGATATTTTAAGATCAGAAGTAAACATATTAAGTGTTTTGTTAGAGGGTTTTAAAGTGTAATTATGGCTGGGTGTCGTGGCTCACGCATGTAATCCCAGCACTTTGGGAGGCCAAGGTGGGCAGATCACCTGAGGTCAGGAGTTCGAGACCAGCCTGGCCAACATAGTGAAACCTCGTCTCTACTAAAAGTACAAAAATTAGCCGGGTGTGGTGGCACATGCCTGTAATCCCAGATACTTGGGAGGCTGAGGCAGGAGAATCGCTTGAACCAGGAGGCAGAGGTTGCAGTGAGCCAAGATCACACCACTACACTCCAGCCTGGGCAACAGAGCAAGACTCTGTCTCAAAAAAAAGAAAATGTAATTATATAAATTTTGCAAGGTTAGAAATATCCCATACGATTAAGGTATAATCTACTAAGTCAGTAAATTTAAGAGAGTCCCAACTTGCCACAATATGGGGCTTCTACCTCATTATATGGTGTTAGAATGAGGAAATGCACATAGCAATGCAGTAGGCTATAATTAGGGAAAAAGTGACCTGAGGAGAAGTTGGAGAAAGGTTTACCTGTGGTAAATGATGATATTGAAAGAGAACGGACATATGTATATTAATTAAACAGTTTAGTTTTGAAGCCTTGAGTGCTGGAATTTTCTGAATAATGGAGATGTGTTGTCTTCCTCACTCTTGTATTTATAGTTTATGCAAATAAACTATATGTTTGTAAATCAACATTTCTCACCAGTTCAACATGGTGTCCTTATCTCTTGGAGGGAAACTTGAACTGGAAGAGAAAAGTCATAATTATAATTGCTAGAGACAGCAGTAGTTAATTTTAATGCTGTCTTTCTGTGATAGATGCTACTCTATTATATACATTAAATAATTGTCTCCTCACAACAACACTAGGCATCTGTGTTACAGATGAGGAGACGGAAGAATAGAAAGGTTAAAACTAGCCCAGGGACACCAAGTTAATGCAAGCACTAGATGTCCAGAGGAAGCACTAGATGTCTCCTGTGTTGGGCAATATCTTTCCCAAGATGTATGTTCTGGTCTCAGCTTAAATGTTAATGCTCAGGAGGTCTTCTGTGAACCCTGTCTGAAATAGCTGCCTCGTCTGCCACTATCCATCATTGTATTTCCATTCTTTACACAACATTTCCAGTAACAAAAATCTGTTTTTATTTGCTTATGTAATTATTTTCTTTGTTAATATTATATACCTGCTTTATTTATTGTCATAAAATATGAGACATTTAATTTCTTGCTTCCTTCTGTATTCGCAATAGGTACTTAATAGGCACTCAACAAATATTTGTTGAATGAAAGAATGAATGTTAAATTGGTCAGTTGGCTTGGGTACAGCAATTGTAGTGTCTTGCTGCTGTGATAATCTTTCTTAGTAGCCACAATTGGCAAGAAAGGCAAAGGAAACCAAATGGAACTCAGAATAGGTAGACAGGGGGATCAAGAAGGATTATTCCTCTCTGGATTGTGTGCCAAAATATAAATACTTCATTGTCTAATCAGCTCCGTAGGTGCAATGGTTAATATGGTTACACTAGAATTATCTTTTCACTGGAATCAAGAGAAGGCAAGACACACTTCCATACTGAGATTAGTAAGTGGGAAGTTGGCACAAGATATATTTTTGAATGAGCAATATTTTTCCAGCATATTTAAAATACAGAAATGGATCACCAGGGACACTGCCTAGTGTCTCACAACCAGGAGCATAAATGCCGGTGTCAGACAGCCCTGCCAACACTGTGCTTTTCCGAGTGTGTGAGCTTGGGCAGGTTACCTAATCTTCCTAATTACATCCTTGTAAATTTGCAGCAGACAGCATGTTTGCTAAGTCCTCATGGTTGTTTTCATAGGCCTCTTTTATGTGATAAACTGTGAGGGTTTTTACAATATACAACAGACATTTCAGGAAAGGTTGATGTTCAGATATAATTCAGTAAAAGACACTGTCAAAGGGGGTAAAAAAGAGTTAGATACAAACCATAGAAATTTGAACTTGCAGTATCACTCAAAGAGCATTTCAAATGGGAAAAAAGTGAAAAAACAATGCTTTCATGTCTTCCCATTTCCCATCACTTTACCAGAGGAACAAGAAGTCTCATAAAACTGTAAATGGAAAATAATATATCCTGTCAAGCTTGGTTAGGTATTGGGCAGTTAAATGTCAGCTCAAAATATTTATCTTAGAGCATTTCCTAGTGATTTATTCGTTGCAAAAATGCTATGTGTTAAGTATAGTAAAAAAAAAAAAAAAAAAAAAAAAAAAAAAAAAAAAAAAAAAAGCCCTTTGGTGTGTTGTCTCTTGTCATAAATACATCTTCTCTCTCATTTAGCACCATTATACCTTCCCTTTCATTCCTGTTTCTCACTTTCTTTTATGTCTGAGTCTTCTAGGTTTTATCTCTAACATCCCTACACTTGGTAATTGGATGTATATGTCTGAGTATTAATATATACTGAAGATTGTGCTATATTTTGAAATAGCATGAAAAAAATATGGCTCATGATTGCCACTTAAGACACCCAAAATGCAGGTCAAGCTTAATGAAGCACATGCAAAACTGAAGAACAAGGAGGGGAGTGACAGTCTAGTGGAGATTGATAATCCCCTTTTGCTGAGGAGCAGCATAGCATTTTGGATTGTAGGCACTGGCTTCAGCAGGCCCAGAGCTTATCACCTAAGCCTGTTGCTTATGCATGAGCTCTGGAGAGTCTGTTAACTTTCTGACTCTTAGTGTCCTTACGTGTAATAGAGTAGATGTTAATACAGTTACATTAGTGAATGACATAAATGAAGCATTTAGTTTGGTATCTCATTCTTGTAGCTGCTCAATAACTAATATCAATTGTTATTAGTTTGAATCCCTGTTACTTCAAAACTACTGGAATCAGTAATAATTTGTGTGTGTGTGTGGTTTAAATTCTGCTTGTGTGTTCATGCCACCTATGTGTACAGGAGAAATAATTGCCTGTGCCAACTACTGAGTCTAGAGTCCCGTTCAGGCCCCCATACCCATTTTGGCCTTTGTCTCGATTCTACCATGGATGGGTTTTGCTGCTGTGGAAAAAAGGGCTGCTATTTACGTGTGTGGCACTCCCTGGATTTGCACAGTCTACCACACTCATTTACGTGCATGGAAGCCCCCTTAAGAGTGCACTTTCCAGATGGCAGTTGGGCTTCTCTCAGGGAGCAAAGACACATTGTGTTTCTTCAACTACACAAGAAAGTAGCCAGAAATGTCCATGCTCAGTGGGCTTTACCTGAAGTTTATGCTGTGTTTAATAGATATTCCTTAGGCAGAAAATAATTTATGGAGCTCAGATTTTTCATGTTGGCTTATGAAAATATGACATGTTAATATGTCATATATAAATTATATGTTATACCATACATTATATGATATATGATATAATACCTATTTTTTTATATTGGCAGAAAAAATAGTTATATAGAATAAAGAAATATATTAGTAGGTGACAGCAGATGAAGTACTGAGGTGTATTATGAAAAGCACATTTCTATTTAAATGAAAATATGTGATCTTGTAATGAAATTCAAAAGGACATAAATTCTTTCATTTCTTTGATCGAAGGATCACTGTAAAATGATCTTTACAAATTGGCATGAGTAGATCAGTTACATACAATTTTGCACTTCTAAATTTGAAGTTCTCATAGAGGCTCCTTCAACTTCTGTCTGTAAATCTCTCAAGGGTAGAATCTGTGTCTCCTTTTAAGGAGTGATAATAAATATGTTTATGATTAATATAATTAATTGCTGACATGATTAATGATATTCAATAAATAGTTGAGTTAATGAATTGTTCAAAAATGGTTATTTAATAGTTGTGTCTGGTATATTTTTAAAATAATATTTGTTCAAAAACTGTATGTCCGCTGATTTTACTGAACAATTAATTATATATCACTTATGATATGTCGGGTAATATTCTAAGTCTCTCACATGTATTAACTGGTTTAATTCTTATGATAACCAGAAAGTAGAAAGTTGTTGCTTTTATTAACTTATTTAACAGAAGAAGAAACTGAGGGACAGAGGCTCTAAATTCTTTGTCTAAATTCTCCTGACTGTAAGCAGCAAGCTGGAATTGACACGCAGGCAGCCCCACTCCAGACTCAGTGCCCTTCTAGCAACTCAGCTGCCTCCTGTGGATGCCAGCTAAGAAGGACCACCCTGAAGACAATGGATTTTGACATTTCAAAATCCTTAAAAAGTACTCCTTAAAAAGTACAGTCTAATTTAAGGTAATTTCTTATGCATTGGTTCTTATAAGCCAGCCACATAATTCCTTCTCGGGAGGTATTTGAGGATGAGAGAGATTTAACATTTTTTTCTGCCTGTATTTGGGTCATGCCAAATATGTCTATGTACAGTACAGTTCCAGAGGACAAATCATCACATTTCATTTCATTTTTGGCACATAAACGAGTCCTGTCTCTCCTACAGAGTTTTGGGTGGTGGAGGGAGTGGAAACTGCTAGGAAACATTTGTATAGAAGCTTCAAGGGGACGGATAAGGTAGGAGAGAAAAAATAATGCTCATTTTTATGGACACTAAGGTGCCCGAAATGATTTTCTGATTAAACTAACGGTGCATGCTGTCGACTCGTGTGTTCAAAAAAGGTTGCTTTGGTAGCAAGCAACAACCATGGTTTTCATAGTCATCTTCAAATGAGACAAGATATAAATATCCTTAATATTTTTAAGATACTAAGTTATCTCACAGAAAGTTACTTTATCTTCATAGCACTTTACCAGGATTATCCAAAGAAATCATGAGTATTTGGTGAAGTTTTTTCTATGCTTACTTGGTGGGAGAACTCCTTTACTTTTAGTAAGTGATATCATAATTGCTGATACGTATTTGCAAATACATGCTTTTTAAACAATTTTTTCTATTCTATTTTTGAAAATTATTTTAAACTTCTTGTTGTAATACTTTCTCTATTCACGCACGTAACATTTTTTATTTAGGAAAAAGGCATGAATGCCACTTTTGTCCTTTCGCTTTTTATAAAAATAACATTTTTATGTCTTTTTTTGCTGAATTTGTGGGTGAAGTTTTCTCTTTGTAACAGTAATGTGCTCCACTGCCTTAGAATTCCATGACATCTAAGAAATATCATGTATTTATAGCAGTTTCAGTAATACTGATACCTCACATGTAAGTGCTATCTTCAGTGAGTCAGGTACTGCAGAGAGCACCCTGCGTATGCTATATAAAACAATCTTTAAAGGTCACTCTTGTTATCCTATTTTACAGACAGAGAAACAAACCTCAGAAGTAACTTATGCAAGGTTTTGAAGATTGTAAGTTGCAAAGCCAAGTGTTTATCTCAGCCTCCCCTTCAATAGATATCCCCATTTCACACCTTAACATTTGGCAATATTTTTACATTCTTTGTCTTTTTTCTTTTCCATAAAGTGTTTTGAGAGATAGGAAGTGCATTGACTAATAAAGAAACTGAGGTTCTGTGAGCTTCAGTGATTTCCTCAAGTGAACAATGCTAGAGAGGTAGTTAAAAACCTGTGTGCTAGTAACCATTGACCTTTCTCCTTAAAGACAGAAGTGAGAAGTTTGAATTATAATTGTACTTACGTGCCATGCCATGCATTCTCTCTCTCTCTCTTTTTTTTTTTTTTTTTAGACGAAGTCTCGCTCTGTCGCTCAGGCTGGAGTGCAGTGGCGCGATCTCGGCTCACTGCAAGCTCCGCCTCCCGGCTTCACACCATTCTCCTGCCTTAGCCTCAGGAGTAGCTGGGACTACAGGTGCCCGCCACCACGCCCGGCTAATTTTTTTGTATTTTTTTAGTAGAAACGGGGTTTCGCCGTGTTAGCCAAGATGGTCTCGATCTCCTGACCTCGTGATCCGCCCGCCTTGGCCTCCCAAAGTTCTGAGATTATGCATTCTCTCTTTACATCACAGTAAGTATTTTCAAAACCCATTCATTCATTCATTGAATACTATTTTCATCTAAAATGCCATGAACTATGGCAGTCACTAGACTTATAATGAATCACATAGCCTTGTTTCAAAGGGTGCATATTCTAGTAGGCATGAAAAGTATACAAACAGCTATAAATAAAGGGTTTTGTGTTGGAGGTGTACACAGAGCACTGTGAACACAATATGTGCACTTCACTTTGATTGAGTCAACTCTGTACTACATGGTTATACTAATTTTATCTTATCCTATAGTGTGTCAGCTAAGGAAGTAACAATCGCAGAAAAAAAATGATAACTGTCATTACATATGCACCTAACAAAAGAACTCCAAAATGCATGAAGGAAAATTTGACAAAAATGAAGGGAGAAATAAACAATTAAAAAATGAATAGTTGGAGAGTTCAGTATCCCACTTTAAATAATGAATCAAATTATAGGAGATAACAGAGAAATTAAAGATTTAAACAATACCGTCTAAAACCAACTAAACTTACTAACTTACTGTTTAAAACCAACTAAACTTAATAGACATCTAGAGAACCCTCCACCAAATAATCCCAGAATATGCATTCTTATCAAGTGCACATGGAACATTCTTCAGGGTAGGCCATATTATATTTAGGTTATAAAATAAATCTCAGTAAGCTTAAAATGATAAAAATAATGTTAACAATCTTCTCCAACTACAAATAAATATAATAAGAAATCAATAACAGCAAAAAATGGGAAACTCACAAATATGTGGAAATTAAAAGTATACTCTAAGCAACCAATACTTACAAATAAATATAATAGGAAATCAATGACAGCAAAAAATGGGAAACTCACAAATATGTGGAAATTAAAAGTATACTCTAAGTAACCAATGGTCCAGAGAGGAAATTAAAAGGGAAATTAGAAAATACTTTGAGATAAGTAAAAATGAAGACACACATATCAAGCCATACCAAAACATATGTGGTCCTGCTAAGGCAGTGCTTAAAGAAAAAAAATTATACTTAAATGCCTAACTAAGAAAGGAGAAAAACTTAAATCAACAACCTAACTTTTTAGCTAAGACCCTGAACAAATAAGAGAAAACTAAATCTAAAACCATATAAAAAGAAGTATAAATATTAAAGTGGAAATTAATGAAATGGAGAACAGAATAAATAGCTGAGAAAAATCAATGAAAACAAAGTGGACTTTTTGAAAAGATCAATGAAATTTACAAATTTTTAGCTGCATGAACCAAAAACAAAGGAGGGAAGTTTAAAATTACTAGGATCAGAAATAAAACAGAATGCATTACTGCTAACCTTACATAAATAAAAAGAATTATAAAGGAATACTATGATTAATTGTATGAGTCAAGAAGAGATAGACAATATGAACAGATGTATAACAAATAAAGAAATTGAATTAGTAATTAGAAAAAAAGAAACTACCCATATAGGCTTTTCATAGGAAAGCCCATTTCTGGACAGCTTCATCAGTGAATTCCATGCCAAATGATTAAGCAAGAAGTAGCACCGATCTACCAACTCCTTCTCCTGAAAAAAAGAGGAAGAGAACACTTCCTAACTCATTCTGAGGCCAGTACTACCATGCGACAAAAACTCTCACAAGATACAAACACTACAGAGTATATATTTCTTATAAATATGGATGCAAAGGTCCACAATAGAATACAATTGACTCTTGAATAATGTAAGGGCTAGGAGTGCTGATTCACTGTGCAGTTGAAAATTCACATATAACATTTGACACCCCCAAAACTTAACCACTAGTAGCCTATCGTTAATCAGAAGCTTGCAAATAACAGTCAATTAACACCTATTTTGTATGTTATATGTATTATATACCGTATTTCTTACAATGAAGTAGGTGAGATAAAGGAAAATGTCATTAAGAACTCATAAGGAAGAGAGAATACACTTATACTATTCTACTGTATTTATCAATAGTGTAAGTTTATATAGTCTGTTTATTAGACAAGTTGTCTGTCTGAAATGGCAGGTAGTTACAGCTACAGACTTCGATCTACAGTACACATCAAACAGTTCAACTTTTTATTTGAATGCCATGACTTTTCTCTCCTTCTTGGAAGCACTTCCAGTATCACTAGTGACACTTTGTATGGGTCCCATGGTGTTAAGGTTTATACTATTGCACTAAACATGATGAAAAATACTGGACAACCAGGAAAGATCACTTTTTACTTTGATGTGCAATTTCCTAGAAAAAATGAACTGCTCACACAGAGATGATTAGAGTCGCAAGGTGTTTTAAGCAGATACAACACTTGAGCTTACCACGATATCAACAGGAAGTGGTTATGAAATGATTACAGTGGTACAGTATGTTCATTGTACGCAGTAATGATTTAATACTGCATATTTACATTTGTTTACATCTCTTTTGACTGTGAATGGCATTATGCCTGATCTGTAAGCATTTGTGTGCAAAAGTCTTAATAAATATTAACATTTTATAATAGATTTGTGTGTATTTTATAGTAGTAAATCATAAAATAGGCTAATATCTACATATATTTTATGCATTTGTGACATATCTAAATTTTTCCTTTTTTTTTTGAAATTTCTAGGCTACATGGTTTGAGAGCACGTTTTTGTAAATTGTCACAAAATTCCAAAAATATCCAATGTATTTATTGAAACAAATCTGTGTATAAAAAATCTTAGAAAAATCTTATTCTAATTTCTAACATCTGAAAATTAATGCAATACACAATAGAATAACAAACAAAAATCACTTGACTTCTTTAATTGCAGAAAAAAGATTTGACAAAATCTAACACAATTTTATGACAAAAATATTGAACAAATTAGGAATAGAAGGAAACATCTTCAACCTGATAAAGGGTATCTATGGAAATCCTGCTGCTAACGTTATACTTAATGATGAAAGATGGAATATTTTTCTTCTAAGTTTAAAATGACAAAGATGTTCATTCTAGCCATTTTTATTCAACATTTTATTATGTTTGTTTCTCCAGAGAATTAGGCAAGAAAAAGAAAGAAATTTTTCTATATTGGAAATAATTAAAATTATCTCTATTTTCAGATGACCATGACCTTGGATATGGAGTCCACTCAAAAATAATCTGAAGTAATAAACAAATTCTACAAGGTTGAAGAATACAAGGTCAATAAAAATAATTAATTATATTTCTATGTGATACAATAAACAATCTTAAAATTAAGAAAACAATTTCATTTACAGTAGAATAACAAAAAAATACTTAAAAATAAGTTTAATCGTGAGATACAGATTGGTACCCTGAAAACTACAAAACATTCCTGGACAATATTAAAGGTCTAAATAAATAGAAAATCATTTTGTGTTTATGGATCAGAAGACTCAACAATTTGAAGATGGCAATACTTCCCAAATTGACACACAGATTTAGTGCAATACCTGTCAGAAAACTAGCTGACTTTTGTGGAAATTGTAAACTGATTGTAAAATAAATGGAATTGCAGGAGATATGGAATCACCAAGGAATACTGAAACAGAAGAACCAAGTAGGAGAGTGTGCAATTCCCAGTCTCATACCTCATTGCAAAACCAAACCAAACAAGGCATTGGCACAAGAGTAGACATACACATCAATGGAACAGAACTGAGACCCCAGAAATAAAACCAAGTGGTCAGCTGACTTTTTGCAAGCTTACCAAGACCATTGAATGGGGAAAAATATTTTTTTAATATACGTTGCAGGGATAATTGGATATAAACATCCAAAAGAATGAATTTGGATGCTATCTTCCATCATATGCAAAAATAACTGAAAATGAATTCAAGGCTATAACTATTAACTCAGAAAAAATAATGAGCTACATTTTCATGATCCTAGGTTTGGCAAAATACTCTTAAATATAACTCCAAAAAAACCCTACCAAAAAACCTAGATAAATTGAACTTCATCAAAATTAAACATTTTGGGCGTCAAAGGGCATCATTAATAAAATGAATAGACTTACTACAGATTGTGAGAAAATGCTTGCATATCATTTATCCAGTTAGCAAATTGTTTCTAGAGTAATATATAAAACAACTCACAACTCAATAAGAAGAAGACAAATAACACAAACTAAAAATTGGCAAAGGATCTGAATAGATCTTTCTCCCAGCAAGATCTACAAATAGCCGATAATCACATGAAGAGGTGCCTGGCATCATTAGTCATCAGGAAAATGCAAATCAAAAAACCACAGTTAGGTACTACATCACACCCACTAGGATGGCCAGAACCCAGATGACAGATAATAGGTATCAGGAAAGGTATGGAGAAACTGGAACCCTTATATACTGTTGGCAGAATTTGAAATGATACATTCACCTTGTAAAGCAGTTTGGACATTTCTCAAAGGATTAAACATAGAGTTACCATATGATCCAAAAACCCTACTCTTTGATACATACATAAGAAAAATGGAAACATATATTCACAAAAAAAGCTGAAACATGAATGTTTATAGCAACATTATTTATCTGGCCAAAAGATAGAAACGACCTAATTCCTGCCTGTGGTTGATGCTGATAAACAAAATGTCCTAAATGTCCCCAACTGCAGTGATGGTTGCATGATTCATGAATATACCAAAATCAATTGACTTGTTAACTTTCTAGTATGTGAGTCATATTTTAATGAACTGTAAAGAAAATTTAAAAACATAATGAGTAGAAGAGACCTTCATGTTAAGAAGATGAGAGGCTGCCAGGCGCAGTGGCTCACACCTGTAATCCCAGCACTTTGGGAGGCTGACAGGAGCAGATTGCCTGAGCTCAGGAGTTTGAGAACAGCCTGTGCAACATGGTAAAACCCTGTCTGTACTAAAATACACAAAATGAGCCAGGCATGGTGGCGAGTACCTGTAATCCCAGCTACTCAGGAGGCTGAGGCACAAGAATTGCTTGAACCTGGGAGGCAGAGGTTGCAGTGAGCAGAGATTGTGCTGCTGCACCCCAGCCTGGGCAACAAAACAAAACTCTGGCTCAGAAAAAAAAAAAGAAAAAGAAAAACAAACAAACAAACAAAAAACAAAAGAACAAGAATGGGAGAGCCTTGATGTGGTTGGAGCAACTGAGGTGCAGAGTAGGGAGTGTGGGGAGGTGAACAGGTGGCAGCAGGTCCCCAGAGGCCTTGTATCTGTGGTAAGGAGTTTAGAGTTTATTCTGAGAAGGAAGGGGTAAAATGCAAACATTTTTAAAAAGGGAGTGACTTAATCAGCTTGATGTGTTATGACAGACTCAACATGGAGAAGGATGGTTTGATAAGTGGCCAGGTTGGAGGCAGGAACACTGAAGAAGTAATCCAGGAGAAAAGTGATGAGGGCTAAATATCAGCAAGGAGACGGAGAAGAATGGTGTAGCTATAGGCGATTTAAGGTATGAAATGATCAGGCCCTGTTGATGAGGTCAGGGATAAGGAAGATTGGATAACCTGGGGCTCTGAGGACTCCTGCATGTGACAAGCTGAGTGGCGACTCCCTTCCCCAAGGGTGTGGCAGGGGAGCTGGAGGTCATCTGCAACCCCCACTTGGCTCTTTGGCTGGATCTAGAAACCAAATTGACACCAGACATATTAAGAAAACAAAAGTATACCTAGATTTCATTAGTTTTACATGTACGTTAGGCTCTTCATAAGAGAGTAAGGTCTGAAGAAGTGACCAAAGCAAGATGTTTTTATACCTTTTAGATAAAGAACAATACATTTGAGAAGAAATGACAGAACAAAGAAAATCTGGCTGGTGCAGTCAATTTCTAGGGGAGTTGACTAGGAGATATATGGAAGTGGGGTGTAAAACTAGGGGAAGATAAGAGTTATTTGGGTAAGTATAATTATTCAGATCCATTGCAGCCACCCAGTTCTCAGTCTCTGGTGATAAGGGCTGTTTCCTTGCCCTAATATGGGGAGGGCACCCCCCCCAGAGGAATCTTTATGGCTTGCTGCATGTAGGAAGAACAGTGAGTTCACCCTATCTGAAACTACAATTTCTCTAATTTTTTCATCTTGAAATAATCAATATGCCAATTACGCACATTTTGGGGTGGTAAGTTCTTCACTTCTTCAGTGTACTTGTTTGCTCCCTTAGGGTCCAGGTGCATTCTCTTCCATGCCTTAATTGCTGCCGCTACTTGGGAGAATTTATTCTTCAGTTTGTAGCTCATCTGTGAAGGGAATTGAAGAAGGGGTTGCAGTAACATTTAGGTAAGAAAGTGGATGGGAATTAGTGACAGGCATTATATTGAGTAACTGCTTACAAGTCAGTAAGAAACAACACTGCATATTGGCAGCCTTAAATTACTTTCTGTAGCAAAGAAAAGAATCAGTGATTCTAGTCATACAGCTTTATTGGAAAATCTGTTTTTAGAAAACTGTAATCAGAAAAGTACATTCCTCTAAGTTAGTTTTTCAAACCTTTTTTAAGGCAGCTTGCAGTACTTTAAAAATTAACACACATATTTTTATTGAATAGCAGCTTATACATTGATTTTGCATGCATATTTCAATTAGTAATTCAAAGAAAACCTTTGGTTTGAGCATACTCAAATAATAATAATATTATTATTACTACCATGTTCCAGAATAGGAAATTGAGATTCAGAGATATGAAGAGACTTCAGCTACTGAGTGGTGAAGTCAGATTTGAAGTTCATGTCTTCTAGCCAGAAACTCCATGTTGTCACACTATTTAGGTGATATTTTCCTGTCCCTACCCATCCTATGTATTTTTATTAGCCAAATGTTTATTCCTTCAAAATAAATAAAAGTATCACAAATACAGGGTTGTGTTTGTCTTTAAAGTAATCTAAGAGTCGCTTAAATCTATAGCCTCAGAAACTTCTTTGTTGTTGCCCTATGAAAGGCAATTTAACATCCTTTAGCTCACCATCATGTAGCTATGTTTTGTTTTCTTAGGAATACTGTAATTAGGTCTATTGTTGGTATTACTTGCTTTTCTCTGTCCACTTTCACTATGTAGGCAGAAAACTGAGCTCTTATAATGAGAAATAATTTCCCATGGAGATTAAGCTCTACAGTACTTTTATAGCTATTGAGTCAAGAATAGCATGTTTTACAGATTGAGGAATCAGGCAAGTGGGTAAAAGAGAACTTTCTCTTTAACCAATAATCAGGATTTTGAAGATAAATAATGCTTTAAAGTTTGTTCTGAAAACTCCTTATGAAGTTTTGTCTCAAGAGTGGGAGTCAGATCTTTAGTGTTGCATTGAAAGTCAAGAATTACAATTTATACCAAAATATAGATCATGATGGACTGATATAATGCAAAAGCAAGGGCAGCCAGTTTTCCAGCTGACAGAGTTTCAAGTGGAGGCAAATTAGACCTATAATATATTCCATCCTGAAATAGCCAGATGAGCCTTTCTTGGCCAATGATAAGTCTATGAGAACCCAGGCAATTATTTCCAGCCTGAAAAATAAGATGACTTTGAAATGTATGAGCCTCACTGTCTGCACATCTCATCCGTGCCCATGTCCTGTACATTATTTTCCATCTGCGCCGACGTCCTGTGCATTATTTTCCTAAGGTTTTCTGGAAATTCTTTCTTTTTTCCTGTCTGTACCTTTCTGTTGTACTCTAGCTAGTGTCCGACTCTCTCCACTCTGATCTAATCTTCACATTACATTATTTACTTTTCCTGACCCTTAGAAAAATCTCTCTTTCACCCACACCCCTTTCAATAACAAAATGTGGAATGCAAGACAGATACTTTATCTGTCTAAGTGACTTTGAGAAACACAGGTTAGCTCTCAAAGTTTCCGTTTCCTTATCTTTAAATTGAGGGAAAGCCAGAGAGAAATCAGAAAATGCTGCAAAGTTAAAGGATGCAAATTTACACAATAATTTTCTAGATACTTGACATTTTGATTCATCATTTTCAAAACCTTTGAAATTAAAAATACAGTTTTTAGTGCATTCTTTTAAAAAAGAAATAATTGGCAACGCCTGACCAATATCAAAAACGGAGGTGGTCTGTTTTGGCTTATTTCCTCTGTAACATTTAAGAGTGGCTTCTCCTGAGTTCAGTGGCATCCCAAAACACCAGACACATTGATGGAGCTGCAATGTGAAATAATCATGTGGAAAATCTTTCCACCTTTCTTCCTTCTTGCTCCTTAAGACACTTCCATCTTGTGACCCAGAGTACTGCCAGTATAGTAGTTGCATCTCAAATAGACTGTTAGTATGCAAGCATTGCAAATGTTTACCTGTGGTACAATAAGGAAGCTGAGGATATTAAAGCGATAATGTATGAGGAGCTGGTGACATTAGATGACTTGATGTGTCTGTTAGAAAGAGGAAAGCACAGGCATGAACATTCTTTATATCTATATTTCCTGCCAGGCTGCGAAACACTTCACTTAATGAGCATCTTTCCCTGCAGAGTAAAGTGACATCAATTGGAAAATAAGCTTATAATTGAACTTTTACCTTTGAAATAATGTATTTGCACAACTCCCCAAGGCAGTGTGTGCATAAACCCAAGGCTTGTTTTCCATCTAAACAACTTCTGATTTTACTCATTTACTAAAGAAAGGCAAGAAGCACCATCAAGGGTTAGGTATACAGGTTGAGTTTTATTAGCTCATGAAGGTTGTATCTGATGGTTTTTGAAAGCTGTGTTTAGCAACTGCAAGAAGATCCCCTGGTTTTACATGCACAGAATAATTTATCCGAATCCTTCTATCCTCAGAGAGCAGCATCAATACTCTGTTGCCTATTTGGCATCAAATGAAATTTATGCAAATCCCTCATCTGTGCAGAAATCTAATGATTTTTAGTGTCAGTGTTTCTAATTCTTTGTGGTGTTCCTTACATTGGTTTCTGGAAAAATTACTGCCTAACCAACCATGCTTTTCTTCCAGATTGATTTTCTTCGCTAAGTAACCATGAAGTGTAACATATTGCAATATAGCCTATTCTTAAGTGCATTGTTAGAGTGCCACTCTCCTGAATCACCCTGACTGCCTTGTTTTCAAAAATTCTAGGTTGTGACTATTGTAAAAAAAAAATCATTCCTGTAGGCCAGCGATCTCCTAACCTTGACAGCTTCTTAAGAACAGGCAGCACTGTGGCTGTTAGAGATTAGGAAGGTCATGGCCAGACTCACCCTCCATGTTGAACCTAAACAGTATTGTTGGGTAGGAATATCTCTCATCGTCTCAAAGACGTTGTAACAAAAGCAGATACGTTTAAAAAGGCTGCGAGGGACTTGAAGCTTTTTAATCTGCAAATTTCTAGAATGCTTTTTTTTTGGCGTTTTTCTGGGATGTATTTTATATTCCACAATAAAAAGTAAAAGGTTTGGAGAACAAAAGAATTGGTATAACCTAGAGCCAATTATGTGCATAAATCCCAACCATCATTCCTCTCTTCTTCTTCCCTTTTATATTTCATTTTCTTCCTGCTTATTTTACTTTTCCTTCTTCTTTTCCACACCCTTTCTTTCCTATCCTTCCCTCACATTTTTCTTCCCCTCTCTCATTTACTACCTCTTTTACATGCTGTGCACCCCACAGTGGAGACATCATAGTATGGGGTAAAAAAACAAAATTAAATATGTTATGATGCCTAACCATGTTTTTCAGGTTCCCCTAAAACATTTCTCATACTTTTTAAAAAAGTATTTAGTTTTTAATTTTTGTGAGTACATAGTAGGTGTATATATTTATGGGATACATGAGACACTTTGATACAGGCATTAAATGTGAAATAATCCCACCATGGACAATGGGCTATCCATCACCTCAACATTTATTCTTTGTGTTTCAAACAATCCATTTACACTCTTTTAGTTATTTTAAAATGTACAATTAAGTTATTATTGACTGTAATCACCCTGTTGTGCTATCAAATAGTAGGTCTTACTCTTTCTAATTTTTGTACCCATTGAGCAACCTCACTTCCCCCCTAACCCCCCACTACCCTTCAAAGCCTCTGGTAACCAGCCTTGTACTCTCTATGTCCATGAGTTCAATTGTTTTGATTTTCATATCCCACAAATAAGTGAGAACATGGGATATTTGTCTTCTTTTTGTGCCTGGCTTATTTTACTTAACATAATGATCTCCAGTTCCATCCATATTGTTGCCAATAGTAGAATCTCATTTTTTTATGGCTGAATAGTACTCCTTTGTATATATGTGCCACATTTTCTTTATCCATTCATCTATTGATAGACACTTAGGTTGCTTCCAAATCTTGGCTCTTGTGAACACTGCTGCCACAAACATGAGAGTGCAGATATCTCTTTGAAATACTGATTTCCTTTCTTTGGGTATATACCCAGCAGTGGGATGGCTGGATCATATGGTAGCTCAATGTTTACTTTTTTGAGGAACCTCCAAACTGTTCTCCATAGTGCTGGTACTAATTTACATTCCCATCATCATCGTAAAAGGATTCTCCTTTCTCTACATCCTCACCAGCATTTGTTATTGTCTGTCTTTTGGGTATGAGTCATTTTAACTGGGGTAAGATGATATCTCATTGTAGTTTTATTTGCAATTTTTTGATGGTCAGTGATGTTGAGCACCTTTTCATATGCCTATTTGCTATTTGTATGTCTTCTTTTGAGAAATGTCTATTTAGATATTTTGCCCATTGTTTGATCAGATTATTTGATTTTTTCCTATGGAGTTGTTTGAGCTCCTCATATATTTTGAGTATTAGTTACTTGTCAGATGGATAGTTTGAAAATATTTTCTTCTCTTCTGGGGTTTTCTCTTCACTTTGTTGTTTCCTTTGCTGTGCAAAAACTTTTTAAACTTGATCTTATCTCGTTTATCCATTTTTGCTTTGGTTGTCTTTGCTTGTGGGATATCACTCAGGAAAATTTTGCCCAGACCAATGTCCTGGAAATTTTCCTCAATGTTTTCTCATTTTCTTAAGGTGTTTAGTTTGATTTGGTTTTGTTTTTATTGTAAAAGTTTTCTGCAGTAAAAATAAATACTAATGCTTCTGGATATTCATAATTTTCATTAGAATGCACAAATCTCTGGGGAGGAGTCTGCACTAAAGATAGAAGGCATTCAGGATTGAATAAATGTATTTGATCTCAGAATCTTTTTAAACAACAGTTAGAAACATTTCAAGGAGACAATTTTCCTAAAACATTTTGGGAAATTTTGCTGTAGTTCAGTCTACTCGAGAAGAACACAGCAAGAATGCATTCCTCCCGGCCCACACCACACCATCCAGGAATCAAAACGTGGCAGCACAAGGCAGTATTTCCTGAATTTTCTAGAAGTTTGAAATCTGTTTCTCAAATTGAGCTAAAAGCCTGCTTTCTAAAATTTTTCATTAATGCCTTGCTTCAATTTTTTCTGCTTCTGCCAAATATATAAAATCTCTCTTCCACATGGAAATTACTGAGGCATATAAAAGCTATTATGTCATCATTTCACTGAATTAACTATCTCCTTGGCAAAACATTACTGATTTCTTCATCTGTCCTACATATGATATAGTAGAAAACTTACCCCACCACATTCATTACAATTTCTTGTATAAAAACATCATTTTTATAGATATAAATATTCCTCACTTGTAAATATTTTCACTTAATCTGTCAATTCAATTGAAGAAATTTTGGGTGCTTTCTAGATAACAAGTATTCTGTTTTAGTCATGGGTACCACCATTAAGACGTTCACATACACAAGCACAGGGTGACATATGAGATCATGTGCTGATGATCTGTTGTGCGTGTGAAGATGACCTCTTGGCATTTAGCATCCATTCTTATCTCTCTTAGTGTGTTCCTCCATTGAAGAACATGAAAAACAAAAACCCATGCTCCTATATTTCTTGGCAGCAAGAGTTCTAGACGAAAATTACATTTCAACAATTAGAATCATCCTTTGAGATTTGGAAGGTAAAGATGAAAAGGAAGCCATATTCTGCCTTCCTTTGCTGTTTGTAGCTACAGAACAGGGTTATGGAACCACGTTTTCTGCTTGTGTGTGGTTTTGTTTTGCTCCCTTTTTCCTGCAGGAGTATTCCAACATCCAGTTTCTCATGCCCAGGGGTCAAGAAGGAAGTAGCCATACTCAGATTTCCAATAGAGGCCACCAGCTTCACTAGTGGTGGAGAGAAACGTGTTTCCAATATGGCGAGGCTCTCTGATTCTGACTTTTGATCCTTGAATTTTGGTTATTGTGCTGCCTTCTTCAACTCATCTGCTTCAAAAAGCAGCCTCCAGATGCTCCAACCTCACAACAGTGTCATAGATTGCAGTTCTGATGAGTTAGTTTCTGGCAGCCTTTCTTTCCCAGCATAAAGGCTGGTCACACTTCTCTTCCAAGGGCTTTGTAAGCACAAACGTATTACGTCATTTAGTGCTTTAAATAAGTATGGTAAATTCTGTTTCTGGCACGAAAACTTGATTAATAAAGTATTTACTACCAGAGCAGTTAATAGCCAACATTTTAAATGATAAGATTCTGGGGTAGTCAAAATAGAAATGATATAAAGGGGCCGGGCATGGTGGCTCACGCCAGTAATCCCAGCACTTTGGGAGGCTGAGGCAGGAGGATTGCCTGAGCTCAGGAGTTCGAGGCCACCCTGGGCAACATGGTGAAACTGCATCTCTATTAAAATACAAAAAAAAAAAATTAGTCAGGTGTCGTGGTGCATACCTGTAGTCTCAGCTACTCGGGAGGCTGGGGCATGAGAATCAAAAAAAAAAAAAAGAAAGAAAGAAAGAAAAAAGGGATAAAGGAAGTGAAGAGAGAGAGAGAGATATATATATATATATATATACACACACACATACTGTTGAATAGCAAGAGTCTGATGGTCTGTCATACACAATGGAAAAAGTAACTCAAATTATTGCAATTGTTCATCCGAAATGAGTCTCCTATTGAAGATAAGGATTTAGGAGATCCATTGGCTATTAGAATAGAAATGGAAACTGAGATTGGCCTACACTTAACTCTGGAGTGTTTTTTCAAAAGGATATATATGTATATATATATCCTCATTAATCAAGCATGGTTATATAGATGTAGGTTCTGTAAAAGCTCAACATTAGCTTCCTGGGCCCAAAGATGACCTGGCTAATACAACTGCTAGAGCTCAAATTGCCAAAAGATGACACCAATATGAGTCCCCAGCATGGAAGCTGAAAATATAATTTTTCTCTTCATTTGGATACTTTTGAGAGGACAGGGATAACTCTTAATAGTTATACCAGGACAACAAATATAAACTGAAACTTTTCCATGAAAAGTTTCAGTTGCATGGCACTGAAACCAACATCAATTTTAAATTGAATTAAATTGGGCCCAATATATTCTAGAGGGAAGAGCAGTTTCCTCCCCTGAAGTGGAAACTTTTTCTGGATATGGGTTTACACTCAGTGTCCACCAAGCTTCTAGCAGCACCATTGTGGACGTCCTGAAGGCTTGTTCATCACCACAGTGTTCCACACATCACCACTTCTGTCCTACAGACTTAATACTAAAAGAGATGAGGCTTTGGCCACCAAATACCATACTCTTTTATGTATTCAGACCTTACAGAACAATAAAATGGAAGATTCAAGATCACTTATGTCACCAGGTGGGAGGTGGTCCCTTCTAAGATTAGGGTTCCACCCTGCAACTTTCTCTGAAACAGTGATTAATACATTCTGTAGTTTCTCTCATACTCAGAGTATTAGAGTTCTGGATGAGAAGGGTAGAAGTGAAGTGGCATCTGCTACTATTATATTTAATGATCACCACACAAAATTTTTCTTGCCATATCCATGAACTTGGTTTACACTGGTTTAGTGATTTTAGTATCTAAGAGCAGAATGTCTCCACCGGGGGAACTGTAATGCTTCCACAGAAATAAAAATTTACCATTTGGAATTCTGATGCCCTGAACCAACTAATAAAAAAGTGGGCTGGGCGAGGTGGCTCACGCCTGTAATCCCAGCACTTTGGGAGGCCAAGACAGGTGGATCACGAGGTCAGGAGATTAAGACCATCCTGGCTAACACGGTGAAACCCTGTCTCTACCAAAAATACACACACAAAAAAGCTGGGTGTTGTGGCGGGCGCCTGTAGTCTCAGCTACTCGGGAGGCTGAGGCAAGAGAATGGTGTGAACCTGGGGAGGTGGAGCTTGCGGTGAGCCGAGATAGCGCAGTTGCACTCCAGCCTGGGCGACAGAACGAGACTTCCATCTCAAAAAAAAAAAAAAAGGGGGGGGGGGGGACTCCTCTGTTGTCTGATGCTAGGTTTATAAAATACAGGTGCATATGACTGCAACTATACAATGTGCTTAGAGAGGGATATTTAGAGATCCCATCGAGTCCTCTAGGATTCAAACTAGTACTGCCATTTTTGGTAGTAAAAGTTAATGAAAAACAAGGGTAACCCCATCAGTGAAGGCTTAGGACCCCTTAAAAATGAGAACTTAGTAGGCCGGGCACGGTGGCTCATGCCTGTATTCCCAGCACTTTAGGAGGCCGAGGCGGGCGGATCACCTGAGATTGGGAGTTGGACACCAGCCTGACCAACATGGAGAAACCCCGTCTCTACTAAAAAATACGAAATTAGCCGGGCATGGTAGCACATGCCTGTAATCCCAGTTACTCAGGAGTGGCTGAGGCAGGAGAATCGCTTGAAATAATGAGGGCTTAGTAGCCCACCAGGTAAAAAATGCTGACTGGCTAACTTTCTAGTTGGGGGCAAAGGATACATGGAATGGAGAGTGGAGGAAGAAAGTATTAACTGTGGCCACATGAAGCAAAGATAGCACTAATAGTCCCTTGGTCTTCTAGTTCTGTACGTATTTATTACTGTCAAACAAGATGCTCCTTTTCTCTCTCTTTTGCTACTATTTTACATAGAGTATATTGATGGTTTCTCTTTTTAAAATTATTTTTAAAGTGACATGATGTTAATTTGCAAATTAGAATTAACAAAAAAGTAACAAACATCCCCTAAAAAAAGACTCGAAGACTCCTAGTACTTTGGGGAGGAGGTCATGTTTTCCTTATAAAAACAAAATTTGGATTGTGTTAGGTGGAGTGATAAAGTTGATGCTATTAGTAGGTTTATTTTTCATTGTGGTAAAATAGGCATAACTTTTTTTTTTTTTTTGAGACCGAGTCTTGCTCTGTCGCCAGGCTGGGTGCAGTGGTGTGATCTTGGTTCACTGCAACCTCCGCCTCCCGGGTTCAAGCGATTATCCCGCCTCAGCCTCTCGAGCAGCTAGGACCACAGGCACATGTTACCACACCCAGCTAATTTTGTATTTTTAGTAGAGATGGGGTTTCACCATATTGACCAGGATGGTCTGGATATCTTGACCTCATGATCCGCCCACCTCAGCCTCCCAAAGTGTTGGGATTACAAGCGGGAGCTACCATGACCTGCCAGGCATAACATTTTTTAACCACTTATAAATGTGCAATTTGGTGGCACTGAACACATTCACAATGTTGTATAATCATCATTGGTATCTGTACCCAAAACAACTTCATCATCCTCAACATAAACCGCGTACCCACTAAACAATAACTTCGCATTCCTCCTCCTGCTTGGCGTCTGGTTCCCTCTATTCTACTTTCTGTCTCTGTGGCGTTGCCTATTATGGGTACTTCACAGAAGTGAAATAATACAGCACTTTGCTCTTCTGTTTCTGCCTTACACCACTTAGCATAATATTTGTAAGTTCCATACATGTTGTAGCAAATAAAATTGCTTTCCATTTTATGGATGAATATTAGTCCATTATATGTGTACACCACACTGTGTTCATCTGCTGATGGACACTTGGGTTGTCCCACTGACTTTCAGCTATTGTAAATAATGCTGCTATGAACATTGTAAATATTTTTGTGAGTTATTGCTTTCAATTATGGATATATACATAGGAGTGGAAATGCTGGGTTCTATGTTTGACTTTTTAAGGAATAATTAAAGTATGCAACACAGATGCTGCACTATTTTACATAGTGCAGAAATCCGTGAAACTTCCAATTTCTCCCCATCCTTAGCAATGCCTGCTATTTTCCATTTAGTTATTCTTATCATTATTATTATCCCAGTAGGTGTGAAGTGGCATTTTATTGTGGTTTTGATTTGTAACTCCATATTGACTAGTGATGTTGAGCCTGAACCCCTGTGCTTATTTGTCATTTGTATATTCCATGTGTTAATGGATCATTTGCTTGTCTTCTACGGAGAAATGTCTATTCAAATCCTTTGCCCATTTTTTAATTGGGCTATTTGTTCTATGGTTAAGTTTTTAAATTCTTTGTATTTTGGATATTAACCCATTCATAAATACTGATTTGCAAACATTTTCTCTCATTCCATGTATTGGCTTTTCACTTCCTTAATAGTGTCCTCCAATACACAAAGTACTTAATTTTGACAAAGTCCAATTTATCTATTTTTCTGTTGTTGTTAACAGTGCTTTTGGTGTCATATCCATGATATCATTGCCAACTCCAAAATCATGATATTCCTCTGCATTTTCTTCTAAGAGTTTCATATGAAAAACTTTTATGCTTAGGTCTTTGATTCACTTTGAGTTATTATTTGCATATGTTGCATGGTAATGGTCCAGTTTCATCCTTTTGCCTGTGAATATTCAATTTTCAAAGCACCATTTCTTGAAAAAAAAGTGTCATTTTGCTATTGACAGGTCTTGTATAATCAGCTTTATTAAGGTAAAATTATATTAAAAAACCTTGCACATGTTTAATGTATGTAATTTGATACATCTGGAGATAAAACAAAAAAACACCCATGATATCATCAACACAATCAAGGCAGTAAATATATTTATCATCTCCAAAAATTTGCTTGTTTTTCTTTTATTTGTGGTAAGAATAATTAACATCCATACACCTAACAAATTTTTAAGTGCGTAATACTGTACTGTTAACCACAGTCACTATGTTGTACACAATTTATTTATCTTGCATACCAGAAAATTTATTCCCACTGAGCAATAACTTTCTATTTCCCACTCCTCCCAGTCCCTGGAATCCACCATTCTATTTCCTGCTTCTGTTAGTTTGATTATTTTAGATACCTCTTATTACTAGAATCACGCAATAGTTGAACTTCCGTGACTAGCTTAGTTCACTTAGCTAATACCCCAGATTCATCCATATTGTCACCAATTTCATTGTATGTAAATCCTACATTTTCTTTACTCACTCATCCACTGATGGTCACTTAGATTAATTCCATATCTTGGATATCATGAATAATGCTGCAATAAAAATGAGATTGCAGATAACGCTTTGACATCCTGATGTCAGTTTTTTTGATAGATGCACATAAATGGGATTTCTGGATGATATGATATTGTTTTCATTTATTTTTATATTGTTTTTAATAGCAGCTGCACAATTTTACATCTCCTTCAGCAGTACACAAGGGCTCTGATTTCTTCACAATCTCATGTGCACTTGCTATTTTTTTATTTGTTTGTCTTATAGCCAGCTTAATGAGTGTGAAATAACATCTTATTGTGGTTTTGCTTTGCATTTCTATGATAATTAGTGATGTTGAGCATCTTTTTATATACCTAATGGCCATTTGTATGTCTTATTTGAAGAAATGTCTACTAAAGGCAATTGTCCCTTTTTAAATAGGGCTATTTGTTTTGTTGTTTTTTTTTGATGGCTACTGAGTCACAAGAGTTTCTTATATAGTTGGATATTAACCCCTCATCCGATAAATGGTTTGAAAATATTTTTTCTTATGTCATAGGTTGTCTTTTTACTTTGCTGAGTGTTTGCTTGGTTGTGCAGCAGCTTTTTAATTTGATGCTGTCTCACTTGTCTAGTTTTGCTTTTGCTAATAACACCAAAAACCAAATGAATCTAATGGGCATATTCGAAAGATTTTACCAAAGGGCAGCAGAATACGTATTCTCTTAAGTTCTCATGGAACGTTCTCCAACAGAGATCACATGATAGACCACAAAACAAGTTTTGACATATTTTAGAAGATTGGAATCATATCAAGTATCTTCTCTGGTCATAACAATATGAAACTAGAAATCGTAAGAGGAGGAAAATTTGAATATCCACAAATACATGAAAATTTAAAAATACATTCCTGAATAATCAATGGGTCAAACAAGAAATCAAAAGGGAAATAAAAAAGTTATCGTAATGCAAACAAAGATGAAAACACAACATACCAAAAGTTATGGGATGCAGCAAAAGTAATTATAAGAGGAAAGTTTACAGCAATAAATGTCTACATTAAAAAAGAAAATCTCAAAGAATTAGTTTAACATTATTCCTAAAGAAAGTAAATAGGGAAGAACAAGTAAAACCCCAAATTAGCTTAAGGGAGAAAATGATAAAAATAAAAACAGTAATAAAACAAACAGAGGTGAGAAAGACCATAGGGAGAAAAAAATAATAAAATTAATAGTTGACTTTTTTGAAAAAATAAAATTGAGAACTTCACAGCTAGTCTAAGAAAAAAGAAAGAAGATTCAAGTAAATCAAATCAAATAAATTATAACAGATACTCCCAAAACAAAAAGATTCATAAAGGAAAATTATAAGTAATTATATGCCCACAAATTGGATAACCCAGAGAATATGGATAATTCCTATAAAAACATAACCTGCCAGAATTGAGTCAGGAGAAATATAAAGCCTGATGAGATCAATAACGGACGCAGGAATTAAAGAAGTTATCAGAAACCTTCCAACAACAACAAAAAAGCCCAGGACCAGATGGCTTCATGCCTAAATTCTACCAAATATCCAAATAAAAATTAATACTAATATTTTAAAACGTTTTCAAAAAGTACAGCTGGAAGAAAACCTTTCAAATACATCATATGAAACCAGAATCACCTTGATCTCTAAGCCAGACAAGACCTCACAAGAAAAGACAACTACAGGCCAATTTCTCTGATGACCACTGATGCAAAAGCTCTTAATACAATATTAGCAAACCAAATCCAATAACACATCAAAAAGATTATAAATCAAGACTAAGTGGAATTTATCTCTGACATGAAAGGCTGGTTTAACATACACAAATTAATTAATGTGATACATCACATTACTTAAATGAAAGGTAAAAACTACATGATCATCTTAATTGGTGTGGAAAAAGCACTCGATAAAGTCCAGCATTCTTTCTTGATAAAAACACATAACAGTTTAGATATAAAAGGAAATTTCTTCAATATAATCAAGGACTATTTTAGTGGGAGAAAAGACATAAATTATTTAACCTGTATGTATGGGAGGCTTCAGAATGAAGGCCCACGCCCTCAACAAGTACAGAAGCTTATGTACCATCTCAAAGACGCAGAAATAATGCAGGTTTAAACCATGGGCAAAAACAGATTATGTGGCTAAATGAGGTTTAGTGCAAGACAGAGTATGACAGGGAGAAAGGAAGACAATTCCTGGCTAGCAAAGATGGCTTTGTTATGTAGATGAAGTCTCATAAGCAGCAGTCCTCAGAGAAAATTGATGGTAAGTGTTTCTTTTCAGGCGTTTAAAGGTGTCAAACTCTCAGTCTCTCTTAGATCCAGGAAAAGCCTAGAAAGGAAAGACCTGGGTGCATTAGTGGTGATTCTCTACAGATGCACATTTCCCCCACTAAAGACAAATTTGCAAGGCCACTTCTGTCTGCTGGCTCCATTGTAGCCATTTTAAAATGTGTCAAAGAAATATATGTTGAGGTAAAATATTTTGATTTCCTTCAGTTCCTACTTTGAAACTTAAAAAAAAGTTTCATATATTAAAAGCCCACCTGATAGCTTTGGAAAGATTTGGATTAGAGGTTGTTAGATAGAGGTAGACAAAGGAGTGAAAAGACAAATTGAAATAAACATAAAAGAACAAATTTAAATATGTTGTTCTATATCTTCTAGTCAGTCCTGAGAATAGACCAGTTCAGTTAAACCACTGTCTCCCATTCCAGGAGGTGCCATTGCATGGGCTAGGCCCCTATATATGATGCAGGCGAACAGATCTTTAGTAAGAGTTTATTTCTAGAGAAACAAGTAAAACAAAGGTTAATGTGCAGAGCAGTCAGTCTATAGACTGTTTTTTCTAGTCTCTGAAGCAACTTCAGTTTGCAGTGGCAATATGACAGTTTTCTAGATAATAGTTCAAATCAGGCATTCAAATGAACTTTCTGGGGAGTCAGTACATCAACAGGCAGGCATGAAGGCTGTATATTTCTGTAGATATGTTTCTGTTATTTCTCCTGAAGTTTTTGTCTACCTGCAGTTTGCAGGGCTTTAAGGAAACCAGTTTTAATTTCTAGTGATTCCAAACCAGAAAAATGGAAGAAACATTTGAAATCATTAGTTTGGAGGCCTGTAGACAGGAAAGAATTCAGGATCCAATCTAAATTGTAGACAAATAATAAAAACTCAAAAATAATGAGCAATGCTAGAATCTAATAGCAGGTATACTATAGTTTCTTTTGAAACATAATTTTTCTATCTCCAGTCCCCCATTTTTACCAACAACAAATCATAGAGAGACTAATTGATTTGGAAAATCAATTTTAGTCTTATTATATTTGGCCTGATTATTTGCATAAAGTGTGGAAAGAATAATTGTTGGCCACATAGACTCTTTTATGTTGCTTTTGCAAGAACATTTTCATAAGGAATTGCTTTTAGTTCATGTGATGTTAGTAATCTTTAATAAATAAAATTAGTTTCAAAATTATCTTCAGTAATTTAAAATCTAAATGTTATATTAAATTAAGTAATCCTAAGTTTTTCACTGGAACTAGGGTTACTAAGAGTTAGAATAGTTGTTATTTATGTAATTAAAACTATTAGATATGAAAGAAGCAATTGTATATGCAAGGGCTATTTTTAAAAGTAAGATTTGTCTTTGGTAAAAAGTTTAGAAGAAGACATAGAAATGTAGTTTTTATTAAAAGGGAAAATAAGTTTGCCTAGTTTAGAGGTTTCTTAGGATTGTTTGAAATTGAAGGACTACAAAGAAGGATGGATATAAACTAAATAGATACAAAAAGTTGGGGAAAAGAAGGGGACAATTATAAAAGTTTATGGAAGATTTATAGAAATCTCACCAGATGGATTTGTTTGTAAAATTTCATTAAAATTAGCTTTAGTGTTAATATACTATGCAAAGGTAAAATTTGATTTTCTCTTTCAAACAAGATTTTTGTGTAGTATTAAGAGGTAGTAAAGATTTTTTGTTTATCTTTTGAGTAAACTGCAAAAAAAAAAAAAAAAAAAAAAGAAAGGAAGAAGGAAAAGAGGAATGAGAGAGACAGATCCAGTTTGGCCTATGCTATCTTTATTTGGTCTTATTATTGGGAAACTCTCCTTGATATCAAAGGGTAAAGGTTCTATGCTTTACAAAATATTTGGATTTCCACTTTGGCTAAACAAGTGACTTATTTTACAGTGACTTGTGATTCTGTAATACTTTATAATATCAAGTGTTTTAAACCTTTGATATTTCACAAACTTTCCAAATTCTAAGTTTAGTCTTTTGACCTCAAACTAATTTTTGTATATTAGGGCCCCTGAAGTCCAAGGCAGACATATTTGACTTATTTGATATGTTAAAATCATACAGGAAGCATTGTCAAACATGAAATTGTTTTTAACATTCTTTGGGTTATATTTATATAAATGTGTTAATAATATGTGTTCCAAAATTGTATGAGATTCCTATAATTCTGATATGTCTTAGCATATGCTATCAGCAATAATAATTATTATGTTCAATTGTTGTGTGCCACAGAAATAGCCAAATTTCCTTTCTAATTTTGTCTTTGGCCTTTTTAAATTTTGTCTTGGACTTTTTCAACCACAGACAGTTTTTGTTTGCTTTGTTTCTTCTCAAAAAGCAGTTTGTGGTTAGCTACAGTCCAATTCTTGCTTCTTTGGTGGAGTTCATGGATAAGACCCTGACAGAGTCTCCTGAATGCAGGATTCTGATAACTTTAGAGTTTGTGCCATTTAACTACACAAGAAACTTCCAGGACTCTCATTGGAGAGTTGATGTGTTCATGAGGATTGCGGGTCCAATACTGGGCAGAGCAGTAGTTAATTGCATGGGACTGAACTAATAGAAAACTAAAGTAATTGTTTTGACTTTTTTGCATAATACATTACTGCTGGAGTGTGAGGTGGCTTTACAAATTCTGCCATACGCACTGCTGCTTTTAAATGTCCTAATGTTTGGCCTGGGGGCCAAAAAAGATAAAGAAATAAAACAGATGCCGTTCATGTAAATCCCATGGAAACTTCCAGAAGCTGGAGATGAAGCAATGACAGACAGGTTCTCTGTCCTAACCTCAGCAAGCAACAGCAGCCATCAGCAGTCAGAACACAAAACTCCAACATTTAGAGGACAAGGTCCTGAATTCTCACCCTGGCACTAGCAAGCTGCACCAGAAAGATGGGCCCACTTGCCTGCCAGAGGGCTGTGAGGTAGAGAATGTGTAGTCATTGCAATTGACCAAAACTAACCACAATTTCCCAGCCAAGCCTTCCTCTGGAAGCTGAAAGCATTAAAATATACTCTAGAGGTTCAATCGCTACTTCAGACAGCTACTATTCAGTATAATTGTTTTCTAGGTAGAAAGATGGATTCACAGTGTCTCCTCCTCTGCCATCTTCCCTGACGTTACTCCTTACTTGGGTTTTAAGTGCAGATAGAAAGATTCATTAGAATGCCAAATCGCCAAACTGGACTTGGGAATATGGTTGATTGGCACTTATTTCCTTGTAGCGCATCCTCTGCTATAGAATCTGAAAGCTAAATTTTTTTACAACTCCTTGGCAGCTCATATTCTGGATCCACCAATTAGCTGTATTTCATTTGAGACTTAGAAGAGGAAATTGAGGCAAGTGCTATACAGGCATATGTTGTTTTACTGTGTTCCACTTTATTGTGATTCACAGATATTGTGTTTTTTACACATCAAAGGTTTATGTCAACTCAGTATCATGCATGTCTATTAGCACGGTTTTTTTAACAGCATGTGCCCAATTTGTTAGCATTTCTTAGCAATAAATCATTTTTTAAATTAAGGTCTATACATTGTCTTTTTAGGAATAATGTTGTTGCACACAATACACTACAGTACAGCACAAGCATAACTTAATATGCACTGTGAAAACAAAACATTCAAATGATTCACTTTATTGTGGTGGTCTGAAACCAACCCCACAATATCTTCAAGGAATGCCTGTGTTGTATCTGTTCTTAACATCTTTGGTTATCAACAAGGTTATGTCATAGTGTTTTCCTGTGGTGTTGTATCTAGTTTCCTGGGTAGCAAATTTGGAGTCTCAGGGTCCTGTCACCTGCAGCTATGTTGGTGTTGGTAGCTATGACAGCTTCTTGGATCACAGGTTGTGCAGTGGATTTGCATTGTGTAGGTCTTGAGAACCCCTACTCCAGGCTATAGAAGTGTCAGTTGTCTGAGATTCTGACAGTCTCCCAAGAGGTCCTGGGTAAAGTTCCCTCTTTCAGTCCTTCTGGAGATCTTAAAAAGCACCTTTTTCTCTGATTAAATACCCTTCAGATAACATGCTCCCATGGGATCTGTGTTCTGCAATGATTCTGATTGTCACTTGTGTGATAAATGAAACAATTAGGTTGCATTACAACTTGTAAGAACAGCACAGAGGAAGAAGTGATGGAGTCCAATGAAACTTCTTCATCCTAAGTAAAGTATTAATCAAATTTTATGTGGCTCAGATAAAATACCAATATTGAGCTCCACTTCCAGATATTTTGTCTCCATATGGTGATTTGAGCTCATGTATTTCCCTTTTTACCCAGCTTGATTAGAAACTCTGAGAACTGCACATTGTATGTAGGAAAATTGATCCCATAACCTGTTTTTAGAAGAATATATTCTAACTTCATAGGAATAGAAAAAATGAGTTACTTGAACTCATATTGCTCTTCCCTAAATGTTAAGTAATTATTCCATTTTATTGATAATTTATCTATGGCATTCCAGGAAGCATAGCACTATATGTCTCTGAAAATTTCATCTATTACATCCTTAGAATAGTACCTGGTATTCTAATGTCATTGACCAATAATGTTAATTAATGTTGTTACTATCACTATACATAGTTCACCTAATTTGATATTACAAAGCCCATGATTTCTGCCCAATGGGCATGGTGTAGAAATTATGTATTTTAAGTTGTCGTGTGTTACTCTGGTAACCTAATCAAGTTGAATGGTTGACTATAGTTTTATGAATTTACCGTCTGCTGTTATTTGATCCAGGTTATGTTTCATTCTATCCCCAATGTCCTCTCCAAATTTTTCTGTGTTGAATTAAAAATGACTTTGATCCTAGGATTCATTGATCATTTCCATTATACAGAGACTGTGTGTTTACAGTAGCGTTTGAACCAAATAATATTTTGGGGGGATAGATTCTTTTATATTTCCTTTTTCTTCTGCACTTGATCCTCACAGAAATTCTGTAATATAGATCAGTTATTTATTGTTATCTCTATTTTAGCAATGAAGATGATAAAGTGTATACCGATGAAGCAATTTGTAGAATGTCATACAATTGAATATGAAAGAGCCAGACCATGGCCCACACCTCCTGTGTCTTGGTCTAGTACTTTCTGATATAACCACATGGCTCCCCGGGAGTCCCTGGCTTGCTAACTGTCCTGGACTCCCCCATGCCCAAAGAGACTGGTAGGATGTGTAGGTTTGAATCCACCATGCCACTGATCAATGCCTTTCCTGCTGGCACTGAAAGGCAACGAGCTGCTATGTGCCAGTGTGCCAAGTTCCAGGGTAGGGTGTGGGGAGAAAGAAGAGAACACAAAAGCAGAAAATAATAGAACAAATGTGGTATAACTTGAAGAGAGTAATTTTCTTCACCTAAAACTGAGCATTCTTTATGTGACAAAGAAAGATGGTTATATATACATATTTTACAGATAAGTATATATTTAAAAGTGTATACACATATATGCACACACACATATATATGTACATTCACACACACACACATATATATAATATATGTTATATGTTATATGATGTATAACACCTACAAGGTTTAGGGCATTTTGGGCTAAGGGCTGTCTTGAAAAAACATTGTGAAGTGGCTTTTTCCCCAATATCCCATATTTATTCAATATGAAGGCACTGATAGATCAAGAATCCATCAGTTAGGTCTTTTCTCAGCACAGCTCTAATATAATCTGGACTTTCAAAATTCCTCCCTACCTCCTCTTTGAGTGATTTGTACCCTCAGTATTACAATATTTGGTTCAATTAATTCAGTTTAATCAATGCCTGTCGAAAGTTTATCATAACTTGCAAAGGGCTGATACACATTATAGACTAATTGTTTGTAATATAGATAATGAAATATACATATATAATTTCATATATCCTTCACTATATGTGTGTCTGCATATATATGAGATACATATAATATATAATGTTTCTTTTTGTCATTTTATAAAATATTTTAGTTTAAAATTTCTATAGAAAAGTTGTTTTGTTTATGTTTTACAGTGCTATTTATGTGGTCTCAGTATAGGCTTTTTATTTATTTATTTGTTTTTTATTATTCATTGTCAAATTATAGTTGTATGTATTTATGGGGTACAAAGTGATGTCATGATTTTTGAATACAATGTGAATTGAAAAATCAAGCTAATTGATCTATCTATAACCTCAAATATTAGATTTTTTCATGATGAGACCATTTGAGATTTACTCAGTGATATTGCAATGTAGAGTACTAAATTGTTAGCTATATTCACCACATTGTGAAGTAGATCTAAAAAAAAAATCAACCTTATTCCTTCTATCTAACTGAGGCTTTGTACCCTTTGATTATCATCTCATTTCTTCCACTCCCCAGGTTTTAGATTCCACATATAAGTGAAAACACACAGTATTTTTTTCTGTGTTTGGCTTATTTCTCTTAACATAAAGTCATCCAGTTTCATCTATGTTGTCACAAATGACAGACTTTTTCCCTTTCTTAAGGCTGAATGGTATTTCACATTGTGTATATATACTACATTCTTGTCTTGTTTCAGTCATTTTCTATTTCATTCTGCAATCTCAAATCTATCACTTCCCTCATCATTATAAAGGCATTCAATTTATTCAATCAAATTAATCAGATGCCTTCATATTCTTAGGTTATAACTCAGTTCCACACTAGAAGTAGAGGTATTTGGGTTGAAATATTGGTTTGGAGGAAAAGATAGTCCCTCAGGAAATAATTCAACAAATGGAATTCGTATGAAGATGTTACCCTGACCTATGGCCTTCTCCTTAATGCTGCAGAGCCAGTAACAAGTTTTGTTGAGTCATAGATTAGAGCAGACTTTGGCCAATGATTCAGGGCATAAAAGACTGCATTTTGAAAAGGAAAGATAGGAGAACCAGAAAATCCTTGTGGTCAGCACTACTTCTTCTCAGTGTAGGAAAATCTGCACAGGAAAGCACATGTGGTCATAATTAGAATGGGGTGGGCTTTGTGATAGAATAACTGGAATCACAGGATGTGTACGTGTCTCTGAGCCATAGTCCATCATCCCTGGGGCTGCACACATCTGCTGCTGCTGCACACACCTGCTGCTTGTCACGCACCTTCAGACAGTGCCAAACACACATTGACTTGCTTGTGTACAGGTTTCTGTAAGCCTTTGCTTTCTTAGCTACAGTCATCTTTAAATCTCACCTCCTTGCGTTTAAAATAATGTTTATGAATCCTAAATTGTTAGACATAATTTAGCCTCCTAGTAAATTTATATTTGACCTATGAAATTGTTCCTCCAAATATCCCTGATTCTATACTTTTATTAATTTTGGCTAAATGGTTAACGACCCAAAGACAGGTGGAGATGAATTCCCTCTCACACAATACTGGAAGGAAGCCGCAAATATGTTTCCAATCCTCCTTTATCTCCTCAACCAGACTGCCCACTTGGTATTGACAAGCAAGGGCAGCTCTTGCATATGCACTTACAGAATATTTTTAAAAACTGGTTTTGAAAGTTCTAATGATTGTTTTCATGAATAACTTATGTTTTATTCCATGGGTTAGGAAATTATAAGTACATTTTGAAAATGCATTGCTGATTGAAAGTACATTACTGAGAGAACACTGATTAGTAGAATTGTTGTAGGATGTTTTTCTGAAATGAGCACTTGACAACTGACTGTCATCTTTTCTCTATCAATGCCAGCTGGGTTCTGGGAATATTGTGTAGTATATAAATATGGAGGTGCAGTTCAGGTACTGCAATGCAAGTCTACAAAAGTAGTTAGTCAGAGACTGTAATTTTGATTATAAAACTGCTTTCCTGTGAAGCAGGTTTTAAAATATGTTGAAGCAATATGAAATAGATTTATATCAAAGACTTTCTAGTCCAACTCCTCTCCATGCACATACAGTGCAAATCAGATACTAATTGTAGAAACTTTGCCTTTTGAATACTGAAACATGGTAGCTAATTAACAAGCAAAGTATTTTTGAGGATAGATGAGGAGACAGAAAAGGACAATCATATGCAGTATAATTTCATGTAAAGAAGGGTCGCTGAAAGTAATGAGTTTTATGAAAGTTTGAAGAAGTGCCAATAGTGGGGCTGATGGTGGCTGTATTGTAATAACAGTCAGGGAAGGCCTCTGTGAAGAGGGATTAGGCCAGTAAAGACATGAATATGTGAGGGCACATCCCATGTGGCTATCTGGGGGAAAATATTTCATGGGAACCACAGACGCAAAGGACTTAAGGCAGAAATGAGTTTCATGATTTGTGCGGGAAGGAGACCCACATGGCTGCAGTGAAGCTGGGCAAGGAGATGAGGGGAAGAGCTGGTTCCTGAAGGTCCCTATTGGCCAAAACAAGATGTTTACATTTTATTAAATGTGTGAGACACTGTTAAAGGATTTTGGAAAAAGATAATTGATTTCCTAATTTATTTTATAAGATTATTTTGACAATACAGTTACTTATAGGAATAAAACTTCTCTAAATATTAAAAAAAAAAAAAACACTCTGCAAGGTGGGGAGTAGAACATGTGGAATAGGCAACGGTGGAGGTGGAGGACTATGGTGGAGGCCATTTTAGTAACAGCCACAAATAATTAGGGCATGGACTGTGGTGGAGGGCAGAGAGGTAATAAAATAGCCAAATTGGGGGAATATATTCTGAAGGTAGAATTGACTGATTGTAAAGTTTTTTGGTAATGAAATACTAAAACAATCAAAATACCTCATACATTTCTGTCTGAGGAACTTGGTAAATAGTAATGACATTTACCAAGATAAAGAAGAGAAAGAGAAGAGTGATTTGGTAAGGGAAGAGAAAGAAAAGGGAGTGATAGAGCAAGGGTGCTTGTTTAATCACATCAGGTTTGGGTTATTTATTAGGTTTCTGAGTGGGGATGGTGACTAAGTTAGTAGATACACCGTTCTGGAATCTCAGTGGGAGCCTCACATCCACCTATATTGATGTACCGAAGGCCTTTGAAGCTGTAGAGCTGAATGAGTTCTTTGTAAAGAGTGAGTGTAGATTGAGAAACAGAGTTCTGAATATCCAACTGTGAAACACTGTGTATTCCAACATCTAGAGGTCCAACATTTACAGGTCAGACATCCAGCAAAGACTGAGAAGAAATAGCCAATGAGGTAAGAAGGAAGGCATCAAGAAAGTAGTGTCTATGAGGATAGTAAAAATGTATATGAAGACAAGGAGACAGTCAACTGCTCACTATTTCTGAGAGGCCATTAATAGAACTCTTATGATTGGCTGTTGCAGGAAGTCAGGGACCCCGAACGGAGGGACAGGCTGAAGCCATGGCAGAAGAATGGGGATTGTGAAGGTTTCATGGACATTTATAAGTTCCCCAAATTAATACTTTTATAACTTCTTATGCCTGTCTTTACTGCAACCTCTGAACATAAATTGTGAAGATTTCATGGACACTTATCACTTCCCCAGTCAATACCCTTGTGATTTCCTATGCCTGTCTTTACTTTAATCTCTTAATCCTGTCATCTTCGTAAGCTGAGGAGGATTATGTCACCTCAGGACCCTGTGATGATTGTTTTAACTGCACAGATTGTTTGTAGAGTATGTGTGTTTGAACAATATGAATTCTGGGCACCTTGAAAAAAGAACAGGATAACAGCAATGTTCAGGGAACAAGAGAGATAACCTTAAACTCTGACCGCTGGTGAGCCAGGTGGAACAGAGCCATATTTCTCTTCTTTCAGAAGCAAATGGGAGAAATATCATTGAATTCTTTTTCGCAGCAAGGAACATCCCTGAGAAAGAGAATGCATCCCTGAGGGTAGGCCTCTAAAATGGCTGCTTCAGGGGGTGGCTGTCTTTTATGGTCAAAGCTGTAGGGATGAAATAAGCCCCAGTCTCCCATAGCGCTCCCATGCTTATTAGGATGAGGAAATTCCCGCCTAATAAATTTTGGTCAGACCGGTTGTCTGCTCTCAAACCCTGTCTCCTGATAAGATGTTATCAATGACAATGCGTGCCTGAAACTTCATTAGCAGTTTTAATTTCACCCCGGTCCTGTGGTCCTGTGATCTCGCCCTGCCTCCATTTGCCTTGTGATATTCTATTACCTTGTGAAGCACGTGATCTCTGTGACCCAAACCCTATTTGTACACTCCCTCCCCTTTTGAAAATCATTAATAAAAACTTGCTGGTTTTACGGCTTAGGGGGCATCACGGAATCTGCCGACATGTGATGTCTCCCCCGGACACCCAGCTTTAAAATTTCTCTCTTTTGTACTCTGTCCCTCTATTTCTCAGACCAGCCGACACTTAGGGAAAATAGAAAAGAACCTACATGAAATATCAGGGGTGAATTACGCCTGATAATTGGCCATTGGTTTTGACATTGTGCAGTCATTCTTAACTCGGACATGACCCCTTTCAATGGAGAAAAGGTGACAGTAGCCTGATTGAAATGGGTTCGAGAAATAATGGGCTTTAATGCAGCAGTTAGGATATAAAAAGACAGAGAAGACATCCTACCTTTTCATAAAAGTAAGAAAAATCTAGATCAAATGTCTATGAGTGACACAGTGAATCATGGTTGAAATTAATTCCAGGAAATGAATCTCTTCATAGGGGAGCAGAAAACAGCACAAACTACCTGGGGGCAAACTCAGGCTCTGCGTTCAGTGTTACAAATTAAAAAGAAAGGTTGGCAAAGATTAGAGACTTTACTGGATTGAGGGGAGTCCAGCCAATCTAGTGGCACTGGGAGGATTTAGCAGGGTAGGTTGGTGTCTAGGAAAGATACAAAGCATTAATAGTTAAATTAATTCATCAATTCAACACTCTTCCTCTAATTTTGCTGAGAGGCTGTCAGTACAAGCATGATAAAACTTGAATAAATAATTTATGTAAGTTTGTACATAAAGGGCCCTGCTGTAACTGAATCAAAGTTGAGTCTGAGGTTGATGCATGGACCAACTCTCTCCAGTTTAAATACTAGTGGGATCTGAGATTCAGCTACTGTAAGCCTTAAATAACCTGTTTTTCAAAGCTTATATCATGAATGCAAGTCTCAAACTCTTGAAATATACCATTCAAATCCATGTGTCCCAGAAGTGTGATTTTGTCAGTGTATCAGTGGTTATTATAGTTATAGTGGGCAACACATATTTCAAGTGAGTTGCTTGAAATAATTTAGAAAAAAATGGTGCTTTAAGTTAATATGAGAGGGGGAAATGGTTATTTCTCTCATCTGCACCACACTCCAGCACTAAAAATCTGTGTAGAAGTGAAATTCTTATGTGATAGAGTGGATAAATTGCCTCAGAGGAGGTAGAGATATGGAAGACACTAGAAATTCCTTCATATGGATGAAGTAAGTAGAGCTATTCAACTCAGTCATGGCCTGTGGATAACTCTTTAGTGAGGAAACTGCCTTTGCTGATTTTTTTCTCCTCTATCCCCCACACTCACATCCATGTACTCACTTCTTCATATTTATCTTCTTACTATTGGAACTGGATCATTGCATTATACTTACACATTCAGTACTGAGGTGCCGTGTGCTGTGTGGACACAAGATCCACCCCACTTAGCTCCAACAGTGAGGAGCAGCAAAAACATGTTCCCCCAAGGATAGCACCTCAGTAATGGGAAGCCATGTACCTACACATAATTCAGTGTCAGAATTAATGGCTACTGACTTAGAAAGCTCATTTCTTTGCCTTCTAATGCTTATGGTACAAGTTCGCTACAGCCGTCATAGCAAAGAACTACCGACTGGGTGATTTAGAGAACACAAATTTGTTTTCACTCAGTTTTGGGGGCTGAAAGTCTGAAATGGAGGAGTTGCCAGGGTTGGCTTCTCCCAGACTGCTCTCCTTGGCTAGCAGATGGTTTTCTGTTCCCTATGTCTTCATGGCCTTCCCTTTGTCTGTATGTCATCTCATCTCCTCCTCTTGTAAGGCACTGTTCATATTGGATTAGGGCCTGTTCTAAGGACATCATTTTAACTTAATTATCTTTTTGAAGACCCTATCTCCAAATATGCAATCAGATTCTGAGGTGCGGGGGAGTTAACACTTCAACATTTAAATTTGGGGGGCCACAGTTGATTCATATGTTTATATATAGATGCAATATATATAATTGCATAATAAATATTATTCATTGAATTACTCATAACATGATTGAAAGTGCATAATTCAATGTTATTCATTTATTATGTGATTATATATATTTTGCATCTATATATAAATATATGAACTGTGAGCATGTAGATATTTTGTTTACAGGTTCATTGCTTTCATCTGGACATTGAGAAACAATGTAATGGAAAAAATCAAAGTACTCATATGAACACTAATTCTTAAAGTAGAGGATGTGTTAAATAAGTGATTATATGCCAGGCACTGTACATTCACAATTGTATTCAAAGAACTCACAGTCTAGATTGACAGAAAGATACATAAACTAAATATTTTAATATAGATTACTAATATGAGTATTAAAATAAAAGGGAAGTGCTACATTTAATCTGAACTTCTGAGTTCTAAAAAGATATTCAGGAGGATGTGAAGTTCATACCAGATCCTTAAAGATGAATAAGCTTTATTCTGGTTCAGGACATTGACAGGGATAAAAGAAGGGAGAGAGAAAGGGATTCCAGTTGGAGTCACAGCATGAAAAAGGCAAGGAGTCCTGAATCAGCTTTGATTATTAATCAATATTTCCTGATTGATTCTTTAAAGGGCTCACCTTTGACATAATGAAGTTAAGTCTGATTCCTTAACTCAGCGTCTGAAGCCTTCCAACCAGCTTTGGGCTGCAGCTCAATTTTCTAAGTTTATCTCACTATTCTCCAGAAATATATGGTATGTATAACTAAGATGACTTCCATGTAAAAGCCTTGTTTTCTCCTGGCCTTTGTGAGTTTTTTTAAGAATTGTTTATGTATTTATTTTTTACTAATAAGTGAATGAGGAACAATTGTTCTGTCTTCTTTATAACACAGCTCGTTTCTACTAATCCTTAACCTAACATATCCAATGCTTTCACCTCCATAAACTTTTGTGCACCCCAAACAGCTATGACCTCCCTATCTTGACTGTTCACATTCACTATTATTTGTGTTTCTGTAAACTTTGGCCTCTGGCTGGACTCCCTGTCTCAACATCCACCTCTACTATTTCCTGGCTATGCAACCTTGGCTAGATAACTTCACTGGCCTCAGATAAGCAAGATATGTAACAGGGTTAATAAAAGTCTCTGTATCAATGAAATTTTTGTGGTACACGTTATTTCTTTTATTTTGAAAATTGAATATGCTAACAGATAATGGGCAAATACCTAAGAAGTATGTGAAGTACTCAGGAAGTGCTATGAATTTTTGCTCTCACAGTATTTTTGTTCTGTTTTGTTTTTTCTTATAGTCCTTAGATAATGACTTCCATGAAATGAGAAATTAAGGTTTGAGAGTTTGTGTGTACCGAGTCAGGCTAGCTGATTTAGGAAGCCTGGTCTGTGCATGGAGTCAAGTAAATCCAGGTTTATATCCAAGCTCTGCTAATAGCTGGTTGTGTGACCTTGAGGGTTGCAGTAAACCTCACTGATTCATGGCATCCTTGCCTATAAAATAGGAGCAATACAACTTTGCATTCAGGAAATTAAGTTAATTTTATAGTACATGTAACATTATGACCCATAAACAATGGATGAGTAATAAATAACCTTATCATTAACAGTTCCCTTTTGTTTTAGTTGCATTACTAGTATTGCTGTTGAATAGCACACATTTTAAATGATAACATGTGGGGGGGATTATAAGACAGACACCCCCACAGTCTCACAATTTAGGGTTTGAACCCCAGGCTTAACAGTTAAGCTTTGGGGAGATTTTTTTCTTAATCTGAGTATCAATTTTCTCTTCTTTGAGAGGTAGATAATAATACTTATGTCTCAGAGCTTTCTGAGGGTGAAACAGGATAGTGTTTGTAAATCTGTCAGTGTGTGATAAGAACTCAATAAGCTTCTGTAGAATGAATGTTAGGTCTCCAGAATGAAATGCCAAATGATCTAATTTCTGTTTTCAAATTTGCTACTATTAAAGTGATTGTGTGATTTTAGAAACATTATTTCATTTCCTTGTCTAAAATATGAGTGAATTCAACTAAATTATCTTTTTTTAAAATTTTTAAGTTTTTTTGTTTTTATAAATGTATGCGGTACAAGTGTCATTTTGTTACATGAATATATTGCATCGTGGTGAAGCCTAGGCTGTCTATGTAACCATCACAGAGTAAGGTACATTGTACCCATTAAGTAATTTCTCACCATCCACTCACCTCCAACCTCCTCATTTTCCACGTCTTCCATGTCCTTCACTCCACACTTGTCCACGTGCACATGTTATTTGGACCGCATTACAAGTGAGAACGTGTGATGTTTGTCTTTCTGTGTCTGAGTTGTTTCACTTAAGACAATGGCCTCTAGTTCAATCCATTTTGCTGGACAAGACATGATTTCATTTTTTTTGACTGAGTAGTATTCCATTATATACTTTTTAAAAAATCCAGTCATCCATCGAGGCACACTTAGGTCTGATTCCATAACTTTGTGATTACGAATACTGCTGCAATAAGAATACAAGTCTTTTTGATATAATGATTTATTTTCCTTTGGGTAGATGCACAGTAGTGAGATTGCCAGATCAAAAGGGAGTTATATTTTTAGTTCTTTGAGAAATGTCTACACTGTTTTCCATAGAGATTGTACTAATTTGCATTCCCACCAATAGTACATTACCTTCCCTTTTCTATGCATCCCTGCTAACATCTGTTATTTTCTGTCTGATTGGTGAAAATTTAAAAAAAAAAGAAGGAGGAAAGGAAAAAAAAAGAAAAAATAAATAAACTAAATTATCCCTAACATTCTGTGGTAGATATGGTAGGTTGATAGTTAATATTTATTTCACTACCCTTATAATACAGGCTTATCTCTCTCCAGAGCAAAACAAACGTTACCCAACAAAATCCCCTTTGCTACTACACTCAGTTAGCACTCCTTCAAATAAAATGCCTGTAACAAATGTGAAAATATAAATTAGAATCGAACAGAATAGTAGATAGAATAGAAAATATCTGGGTGCCTCACACCTAGGGAGAGTTAGTGTTAATTTAGGACATGTGTATGTAAATATACTTGTATGGTGATAATAATGACTAGGTTTCTAAGCTACACTTTCTTTTATTGAAAATAAATGGAGGTGTCTAGGGTTGAAAAGGAAAACCAAGGCTGCTGCTTATTTCATGGATAAAAAACACTTAAATTCATCAGAGAATGCTCAGGGCATAGGGATTAACCTGCTTCATTGAAAGGGCAATTTTAGTTGAATGAGTGGTAAGTACAACAGCAAAAAGGATTTTGTCTATCTGCTTATGTGGATTTATGTGCACTGCATTGTCATGTAAAGTATGTTCTCTCTCTGTCTCTTTTTTTTTTTTTTTTTTTTTTACAACCAAATAGGTTTTAAAAACAGTCTTCCAATATGCTTTCCTTTACTGTAGAAACTGGATAGTTAAACATTAAGATTTACCAGATTACTTGGTAGTGAGGATTCCATATGGGATTTGGATTCAAGGAATCAGACGCTGATGTGAGATACAGATGAAGGAATTAAGTAAAGGCTTTGATACTGTTGGAGATGACATGCTTTTGTTCTGGTAGGTGTGAGAGGACAGGCATTGGGTTTTCCTATGGAAATGTTGGGTCGTAACTATCTTGAGCATTGAGAAGACTCGTGCTGTTCATTTCACGATGGAATTTCAACACAGGCAGGGTGCAGGTCTTGATCCTGGCTGGCAGTTCACAGTGAGCTTCATTCCAGAGGCATATTCCTGGTTCCTCAGTTCATGAGTGTCACAGATTTCATGACTCCTCTGGCAGGCAGCATCATTCTAATATAATTTCTGGAAGTAAAGCATAGAGTAACTTCTTCAGCCCTTCCAAAATGTTGTGGGCAACCTTATTCTCTTTTTAATTCCTTTAAGCTTCAAATAGGTCAAATGTTCTAGGTTATTTGCAGCAGAATCCTTGCTAATTTAGTTCGTTTCATTTTTAATACCCTGAGATGATAATGATGGTGCTCGTAGCGGTGATAATAATGACTGGATTCCTAAGCTAAATTTTCTTTCATCCAAAATAAATGGAAATATCTAGAGTTGAAAAGAAAGACCAAGGCTGCTGCTTACTTCACGGAGAAAACCTGCTTAGTTATTTGTATCAGAGAATGCTCAGGGCATAGGGATTAGCCTGTTTTGCCGAATAGGCATTTTATTTGAAGGAGTGCTAACTGAGTGCAGTAGCAAAGGAGATTTTGTTGGGTAATGTTTGTTTTGCATAAACACAGGAGAGAGAGGCATCACGTGGGTCTGAGGAAGGATATTAGTGCTCCCGCTCAATGCTTCCCTGGAGCTTTGATGGTGTACAAACTGCTGCAGCGTAACAGACAGCATTTTGGAATAAACTCAGGGTCTAGCACATTTTTTATTACATCTTTGCAGTTGTGTAAACTAAAGCTGCTAAAATGGCCTTCATTTCTGTTTTAATTTAAATCCAGTCAAAAGATGTACTGCTCTAGCTGCCATTCAGTATAATTCTGTATCAAATTTTATTTCTCAGCAAAATTATTATAAAATCCTAAAAACAGGGGTTTATAATAGCAAATGCCAGTTTAATTCATGGAAGCTCAGAGAATCACGATGATGTGAATTTCTTCAGTGAATTAGACTCCGTCTGTGGCAGCTAAAAGTATGCATGAACGGAAGGAGTGCCAAGGAAATGCGTTTATGCTGGAAGAGCCAGCACACTCTGCTCCTGTGCCTCTCTAGCCACAAAGAAATCACTTCTAGGCTTTTTGCTAAACCACACATAATGTTCCTAATTGTTGTAGTGGGAATATTAAAGACAGGCAGATGTTGAAAAATAAGGCAACCCAGATAGCGGGGAAGTGATTAAAACGATAGTGTGATTTCCGCTGGTTAGAGGCCAGGACCTACTTGAAGGTGAGGTCTTCTAGTTTGAATTAAAAATTTTCTTTCTGAATAAGCATTTTTACTTGTTTAAATATTTAAAATATCAGTGTCTGTGAGTTCTCAGCAATAAGTAAATGGCCAGTAGTTACACTTTTAATGTGAAATGTAAAAACACATAATCTAAACATAGAAACATATGGGCATAGAGATTCAAACGGTGGATAATGTCTTTTTTTGCACAAGATTAATGTGTATTTCTTACGATCTTGAAAAGCCATGTTTAAAACAAAGTGTTTATTTAAATGGCAGATATTTTCTCATTTAAGTGTCACAGAAATGAGTTCTACTCAAAGAGAGGAGAAAGGTTAACATATATAGGGACAGTTGTTGAATAGTACATTAACCCTAATTATAGTGGATCAACATGCTTGTTTAAACATTAACTTCTCAGTTCATGTTATCTTTTGCATCTGTCTGACATTTATTTGACATCTATGGTTTTACTGGATAGGGTATGTTGGGTTGATGTCCTGACATGGTTTACTGAGGGCAGAATAGGGTCTGGAGGAAGGAAACCTAAGGCAGATTCATGCTGACTTCCTAGAACTAAATCAAAAGGAAAACTCCAACTTTCCACTCCTAAGTAACAAAAGGACCCTTTGCAACCCTCCCCTTTCTTTCTGCTTGGCAGTTGAAAAACTGAAAGTACTTCTTCCTATCTTCACTTCAGCCTCTGATTGGTCACCTCCTGCAACAAATCAGACTGATCATGGGCCACTACTTCATTTACATAGGGTGTACACCAAGTAACCAATAGGAAATGTGTTGAGGATATTTAAGGCCCAGAAAATTCTGTAACCAGGCTCTTAACCACCTTGTTGTGACCCACTCCTAGTCTGCGGAGTGTACTTTCATTTTTCAATAAATCTCTGCTTTTGTTACTTCATTCCTTCCTTGCTTTATTTGTGTGTTTTGTTCAGTCCTTTGTTCAAGATGCCAAAAACTTGGACACCCTTAACATTACTACATTGTTACTTAATGGGACAGACCCTTTCTCATGTCATCCCTCATGCCTGAGCTTAGTAGATGATAGGTATATGTTCAGCTGAGGAAATGGATTAATTCAACTTCATTACATGTTTTTCAGGTCTAATTTCTTTTAACTTCTCAATATTTTAGCGAACATACTTATTGTCTCACATATTTTTAGAACACTTCCATTCATCAGCTCTTCACTGACTTTAAATCCTTTCATTGATTCAAAGTTTATTGAGCAACTTCAATGAACTATGTTACAATATGATATCTGCATAAAGAAGACAATCTTCTGCCTAAAAGTACACAATGGCATAACAAGGTTTTGGGGTTTTTAAAAATGTGGATCACATTATTATGGAAACTGAGGAGAGGTATTGAACATACCCTGGGTATGACTGAGAGGTCAGGAATTCCTCCACATGGAACTGATACACAGGCCTGATTTTAAAAGATGAAGAGAAAAATATCTGGCTATAAATCTCCGTCTTCTGTGGCCACCTCTCATAAACACCTTCCGTGGCTTTCCTCAAATTAATGAATGAATCTTTTCAGATGATTTACAATGAGATTCCTTTATGATACTTGTCTGACCCTTTCTTGTGGCACTTGTAGTTTATTTATATTACTACAGTGTATAAAAATTTCCCTTCCAAACAGATGCCCATCTTAATATTTTCTGCATCCTGAAGTCTTTTTCATGGTACATCCTGAGTAGTTCCACGTGTCCTTGTGTCACAGTAAAGCAGTTGGCCTATCTTGGATAGAGTGTATGATCATTGTCATATTCCATATTCTTTCTTGCATGTTGATTATATACCCCTGCACTGTGGAATCAGACATGTCTATATGACTTGCTTTGGCCAATAAAACATAAATGGAAATGATGTTTGTCATTCCAGGAAGAAGCACTATAAGAAGCCTAATGTGGTACACTATGTTGTCTTTTACTCTCTGCAAAGGGCAGAATAATGCCTCCAAAGATATCCGTACCTTGATCCCAGAATTTGTGATTATGTTATTTTACGTGGCGAAAGGGACTTTGCAGCGGTGACTAACATAAGTAACTTGAGATGAGGAGATTATCCCCGGGAACATAATCACATGAGTTCTTAAACACAGGGGACATTTGCTAATAATGGCCCAAGGGCACTGACTATAGAAAGATGGAAAGAGAGTTGCTTATCAGCCTAAGAAACTTTTGGCCTGAGATGATGGGGTTTTCTAAATATAGGATCATGTAATCCACAAACAGAGATAGTTTGACTTCCTCTCTTCCTATTTGAATACACTTTATTTCTTAAACACAGGGGACATTTGCTGATGATGGCCCAAGGGAACTGACTATAGAAAAAAGGAGACAGAGTTGCCTCTCAGCCTAAGAAGCGTTTGGGCTGAGACGACAATTTTTTAAATATAGGATCATGTAATCCAAAAACAGAGACAGTTTGACTTCCTCTTTTCCTATTTGAATGCCCTTTATTTCTTTCTCTTGCCTGGTTGCCCTGGCCAGAACTTCCAATACTATGTTGAATAGGAGTGGTGAGAGAGGGCACCCTTGTCTTGTGATGGTTTTCAAGGGGAATGCTTGCAGCTTTTGCCCATTCAGCATGATATTGGCTGTGGGTTTGTCATACATGGCTCTTATTATTTTGAGGTATGTTCCATCAATGCCTAGTTTATTGAGAGTTTTTAACATGAAGGGATGTTGAATTTTATCAAAGGCCTTTTCTGCATATGTTGAGATAATCGTGTGGTTTTGTCTTTAGTTCTGTTTATGTGATGAATTACATTTATTAATTTGCATGTGTTGAACCAGGCTTGCATCTTGGTGATGAAACCAGCTTGATTGTGGTGGATAAATTTTTTTAATGTGCTGCTGGATTTGGTTTGCCAGTATTTTATTGAAGGTTTTTAAATTTTACATTATTTTAAAATTAATTTTTCCATAAGTTATTGGGGTACAGATGGTATTTGATTATGATAAAGTTCTGTAGTGGTGATTTGTGAGATTTTGGTGCACCCATCACCCAAGCTGTATACAATACACCATATTAGTAGTCTTTCAGCCCTTGCCTCCCTCCCAGTCTTCCCCCCAAGTCTCCAAAGTCCATTTTATCATTCCTATGCCTTTGCTTCCTCATAGCTTAGCTCCCACATATCAGTGAGAACATATGATGTTTGGTTTTCCATTCCCGAATTACTTCACTTAGAATAATAGTCTACAGTCTCATCCAGGTTGCTGCAAATGCTATTAATTCATTCCTTTTCATGGTCGAATTGTATTTCATCTCATATATATTCATATATATGTGTATATATTCATATATATGTATATATATTCATATATATGTATATATTCATATATATGTGTATATATTCATATATGTATATATATTCATATATATGTATATATTCATATATGTATATATATTCATATATATGTATATATTCATATATATGTGTATATATTCATATATATACATATACACATATATATACACACACACACACCACAGTTTCTTTATCCACTTGTTGATTGATGGGCATTTGGGTTTGTTCCATGATTTTACAGTTGTAAATTGTGCTGCTATAAACATGCATGTGCAAGTATCTTTTTTGTATAATGACTTCTTTTCCTTTGCGTAGATACCCAGTAGTGGGATTGCTGGATCAAATGGTAGTTCTACTTTTAGTTCTTTAAGGAATCTCCACACTGTTTTCCATAGTGGCTGTACTAGTTTACACTCCCGTCAGCAGTGTAGAAGTGTTCCCTGATGATCACATTCATGCCAACATCTACTGTTTTTGATTTTTTTATTATGGCCTTTCTTGCAGGAGTAGGATGGTATCATATTATTGTTTTGATTTGCATTTCCCTGATAATTAGTGATGCTGAGCATTTTTTCATGTGTTTGTTGGCCATTTGTATATCTTCTTTTGAGAATTGTCTATTCATGTCCTTAGCCCACTTTTTTGATGGGATTTTTTGTTTTTTTTCTTACTGATTTGTTTGAGTTCGTTTTAGATTCTGTATATTAGTACTTTGTCAGATGTATAGATTGTGACAATTTTCTCTCACTCTGCTGGTTGTCTATTTTCTCTGCTGACTGTTCCTTTTGCCTTGCAAAAGCCCTTTAGTTTAATTAAGTCCCAACTATTTATCTTTGTTTTTATTTCATTTGCTTTTGGGTTTTTGGTCAGGAAATCCTTGCCTAAGCCAATGTCTAGAAGGGTTTTTCCAATGTTATCTTCTAGAACTTTTATAGTTTCACATCTTAGATTCAAGTTCTTAATCCATCTTGAGTTGATTTTTGTATAAGGTGAGAGATGAGGATCCAGTTTCATTCGCCTACATGTGGCTAGCCAATTATCCCAGCACCATTTGTTGAAAAGGGTTTCCTTTCCCCATGTTATGTTCTTGTTTACTTTGTCAAAGATCAGTTGGCACTAAGTATTCGGGTTATTTTGGGGTTCTCTATTCTGTTCCATTGGTCTATGTGCCTATTTTTATACCAGTACCACACTGTTTTGGTGACTATGGCCTTATAGTATAGTTTGAAATCAGGTGGTGTGATGCCTCCAGATTTATTCTTTTTGCTGAGTCTTGCTTTGGCCCTGCAGGCTCTGTTTTGGTTCCATATGAATTTTAGAATTGTTTTTTTCTAATTCTGTGAAGAATGATGGTGGTATTTTGATAGGGATGCATTGAATTTGTAGATTGCTTTGGGTCATTTTCACAGTATTGATTCTACCTATTCATGAGTATGGGATGTGTTTCCATTTGTTTGTGTCGTGAAAGAAATATGATTTCTTTCATTAGTTTTTTGTAGTTTTTCTTGTAGAGGTCTTTTGACTCCTAGGTTAGGTGTATGCCTAAGTGTTTTTGTTTGTTTGTTTGTTTGCAGCTATTGTAAAAGGGTTTGAGTTCTTGATTTGAATTTCTACTTGGTCGCTGCTAATTTGTGTACCTTAATCTTGTATCCAGAAACTTTGCTGAATTCTTATATTAGTTCTAGGTGCTTTCTGGAGGAGTCTTTAGGATTTTCAAGGTAAACAATCATATCATCCTCAAACAGTGACAGTTTGACTTCCTTTTTATCAGTTTGGATGCCCTTTATTTCTTTCTCTTGTTTGATTGCTCTGGCTAGGACTTCCAGTACTACGTTGAAGAGGAGTGGTGAGAATGAGCATCCTTATCTTGTTCCAGTTCTCAGAGGGAATGCTTTCAACTCTTCCGCATTCAGTATTATGTTGGCCATTGGTCTGTCATAGATGGCTTTTATTACTTTGAGGTATGTCCCTTTTATGCTGATTTTGCTGAGAGTTTTAACCGTACAGGGATGCCAAATTTTGTCAAATACTTTCACTGCATCTATTGAGATGATCATGTGATTTTTGTTTTTAATTCTGTTTATGTGGTGTATCGCATTTGTTGATTTGCATATGTTAAACTATCCCTGCATCCCTGGTATGAAACCCTCTCAATCATGGTGGATCATCTTTTTGATATGTTGTTCTATTCAGTTAGATGGTATTTTGTTAAGGATTTTAGCATCTATGTTCATCAAGGATATCAAGCTGTAGTTTTCTTTTGTGGTTATGTCCTTTCCTGGTTTTGGTATTAGGGTGATGCTGGCTTCATAAAATGAATTAGGGAGGGTTCTTTCTCTATCTTGTGGAATAGTGTCGAAAAAATTGGTACCAATTCTTCTTTGAATGTCTGGTAGAATTCTGCTGTGAATCCATCTGGTTCTGGACTTTTTTTAACTGGTAATTTTTAAATTAACATTTCAATCTCACTGCTTGTTATTGGTCTGTTCAGGGTATCTAATTCTTCCTGATTTGTGCTAGAAGATTGTATTTTTCCAGAAATGTATCCATTTCTTCCAGGTTTTCTAGTTTATGTGGGTAAAGGTGTTCATAGTAGCCTTGAATAATCTTTTGTATTTCAGTGGTGCCAGTTGTAATATCTCCTGTTTTGTTTCTTAATGAGGTTATTTGGAGTTTCTCTCTTCTTTTCTTGGTTAATCCTGCTAATAATCTATCAATTTTATTTATCTTTTCAAAGAACCAGCTTTTTGTTTCATTTACCTTTTGCATTTTTTATGTTCAATTTCATTTATTTCTGCTCTGACCTTGGTTATTTCCTTTCTTCTGCTAGGTTTGGGTTTGGCTTGTTCTTATTTCTCTAGTGTCTTGAGGTGTGACCTTAGCATGTCAGTTTGTGCTCTTTCAGTCTTTTTTTTTTGATGTAGGTGTTTAGGGCTATGAACTTTCCTCTTAGCACCACCAAGAGGTTTGAATAGGTTGTGTCATTATTGTTGTTCAGTTTGAAGAATTTTTAAATTTCCATCTTGATTTCGGTTTTGACCCAATGCTCATTCATGAACAAGTTATTTAATTCTATGTATTTGCATGGTTTTGAATGTTCCTTTTAGAGTTGATTTCCAGTTTTCTTCCACTGTGGTCTGAGAGAGTGCTTGATATAATTTCAGTTTTCTTAAATTTATTGAGGCTCATTTTATGGTCTACCTTGGAGAAAGCTGTATGCACTGTTGAATATAATGTGTATTCTGCAGTTGTTGGATGAAAGGTCCTGCATATATCTGTTAAGTCCATTTGTTTAAAGGTATAATTTAAATCCTTTGTTTCCTTGTTGACTTTCTATCTTGATGACCTGTCTAGTGCTGTCAGTGGAGTATTGAAGTCCCCCACTGTTATTGTGTTGCTGTCTATCTCATTTCTTAGGTCTATTAGTAATTATTTTATAAATTTGGGAGCTCCAGTGTTAGGTGCATATATGCTTAGGATTGTGATTTTTTTGTTGGACAATGCCTTTTACCATTATATAATGTCCCTTTTTGTCTCTTTTAACTGCTGTTGTTTTAAAGCTTGTTTTTTCTGATATAAGAATAGCTACCCCTGCTTGCTTTTGGTGTCCCCTTGCATGAAATGCCTTTTTCCACCCTTTACTTTAAGTTTATGTGAGTCCTTATGTATTAGGCGGGTCTCTTGAAGACTGCAGATTATTAGTTGGTGAGTTCTTATCCATTCTGTGGTTCTGTATCTTTTAAGTGGAGCATTTAGGCCATTTACATTCAATATTAGTATTGAGATGCAAGGTACTGTTGCATTCATTATGCTATTTGTTGCCTGTGTACTTTTTTTGGCTTTTTAACTTGTATTTTTGTTTATAGGTCCTATTTGATTTATGCTTTAAAGAGGTTCTGTTTTGATATGTTTCCAAGATTTGTTTCAAGATTTAGAGCACCTTTTAGCAGTTCTGTAGTGCTGGATTGGTAGTGGCAAATTCTCTCAGAATTTGTTTGTCTGAAAAAGACTGTATCTTTCCTTCATATATGATGCTTAGCTTCAGTGGATACAACATTCTTGGCTGATAATTGTTTTGCTTGAGGAGGCTGAAGATAGGTCCCCAGTCCCTTCTAGCTTGTAGGGATTTTTGTTGAGAAATCTGCTGTTAATCTGATAGGTTTTCCTTTATAGGTTACCTGGTGCATCTGTCTCACAGCTCCTAAGATTCTTTCCTTCATCTTAACTTTGGATAACCTCATGACAATGTGCCTAGGAGATGATCTTTTTGCAATGAATTTCCTGGGTGTTCTTTGTGCTTCTTGTATTTGGATGTCTGGGTCTCTAGCAGGCCAGGGAAGTTTTCCTCAATTACTCCCCCAAATGTGTTTTCCAAACTTTTAGATTTCTCTCTTCTTCAGGAACACTGATTATTCATAGGCTTGATTGTGTAACATAATCCCAGACTTCTTGGAGGCTTTGTTCATATTTTCTTGTTCTTTTTTCTTTGTCTTTGTGGGATTGGGTTAATTCAAAGACCTTGTCTTCAAGCTCTGAATTTCTTTCTTCTAATTGTTCAATTCTGTTGCTGAGACTTTCCTGAGCATTTTGCATTTCTATAAGTGTGTCCAATGTTTCCTGAATTTTGAGTTGTTTTTTCTTTAAGCTATCTATTTCCTTGAATATTTCTTTCTTCACTTCTTGTATCGTTTTTTGGATTTCTTTGCATTGGGCTTTGCTTTTCTCTGGTGCCTCCCTGATTAGCTTAATAATTAACCTCCTGAATTCTTTTTCAGGTAAACAGATATTTCTTCTTGATTTGGATCCATTGCTGGTGAAATAGTGTGATTTTGGTGGCGGGGGGGGGCGGTTAAAGAGCCTTGTTTTGTGATATTACCAGAATTGGTTTTCTGCTTCCTTTTCATTTGGGTAGGCTATGTCAGGGGGAAGGCCTAGGGCTGAAGGCTGTTCTTCAGGTTCTTTTGTCCCACAGGGTATTCTCTTGATGTAGTACTTTCTCTCTTTTCCTATGGATGTGACTTCCTGTGAGCCAAACTGCAGTGATTATTGTTTCTCTTCTGGGTCTAGCCACCCAGCAAGTCTACCCAGCTCCGGGGTGGTACTGGGGGTTGTCTGCTCAGAGTCCTGTGATGTGGACCATCGATGGGTCTCTCAGCCATGGATACCATGTTCCAGTGGAGGTGGTTGTGGGGGTGCAATGGACTTATGAGGGGTCTTAGCTTTGGTGGTTTAATGCTCTATTTTTGTGCTGGTTGGCCTCCTGCCAGGAGATGGTGCTTTCTAGAGAGCATCAGCTGTGGTAGTATGGAGAGGAACTGGCAGTGGGAAGGGCCCTAGCTCAGACTCTCCTTGGGTGAGTCTTGCTGTGGCTGCTGTGGATTGGGAGGTGGTTCCCAGGTCAATAGAATTGTGTACCTAGGAGGATTATGGCTACCTCTGCTGAGTCATGCAGGTGGTCAGAGAAGTGGGGGAAAGCTGGCAGTCACAGGTCTCACCCAGCTCCCATGCAAACTGAAGGGCCAGTTTCACTCCTCTCGTGCTACCCCTAACAGCCCTGAGTCTGTTTCCAGGAGGTAGGTGAGATGGGCTTGAAAACTTGCCCCAGGCTACCTGCCTCCCAGCTGCCAAAGAAAAGGGCTTGGTTTGTCCTCTGCCTGTGGAGTTTGCCCACCAGTTTCACACCCTCCCCTGACTTCTGGTCAAGAGGTGTCTCACCCCATTCAAATTGTCACAAAGTTCGGCTGGAGATTTCCTTCTTTCCGTGGTGTTCTCCCCCACTCCTCTGGCCACCTTCCTAATGTATCCCTGTGGTGCCAGGCAGAAATAGCCTGTTTGGGGACCCAGTGAGCTCCCAGGGCTTTTCTGCTGCTTCCTTACCCCTGTATTTTGCTCAGCTCTCTAAATCGACTCAGCTCCAGGTAAGTTCAGAAACTTCTCCCGCAAACAGACCTTCAGTTTCTCCAGTGGCAGTATGTGCTAGGGAGTGGATGGTCTCCTTTTCCCACTTCTGCAGTTGGGACACTCACAGTATTTGGGGTGTCTCCTGGGTCTCGCAGGAGAAGTCCACTACCTTCAGAGGGTCTGTGGATCCTCTCCAGATTGCTGGTTTGTTCTTGCAGTCGATTAGGAGCTAATATTCACAATTCAAGCCTCTGCATGCTGTTCTGTCCATCTGAGTCAGCTGCAATCTAGTCCTGTTTCCCATCTGCCAGGATGACTCCTGGTTCCTAAATGAAAATTTTTGCATCAATGTTCATTAGCGATATTGGCCTGAAGTTTTCTTTCTTTGCATCTCTGTCGGGTTTTGTTATATGGATGATGTTGGCCTCACAAAACGAGTTAGTGAGAAATCCCTCCTTTTCAGTTGTTGGGAATAGTTTCAGAAAAAATGGTAACAGCTCTTCTTTGTACCTCTGGTAGAATTCAGCTGCAAATTTGTCTGGTACTGGGCTTTTTTTGGTTGGTGGGCAATTTATTACTGCCTCAATTTCAGAAGCTGTTATTGGTCTATTCAGGTATTCAACTTCTTCCTGGTTCAGTCTTGGGAGGGTATATGTGTCTAGGAATTTATCTGTTTCTTCTACATTTTCCAGTTTATTTGCATAGAGGTGTTTATAGTATTCTCTGATGGTTGTTTGTATTTCTGTGGGGTCAGTGGTGATAGCTCCTGCATCATTTTTATTGTATCTATTTGGTTTTTCTCTATTTTTCTTCTTTATTAGTCTAGCTATGGTCTACTTTTTTTCAAAAAAAAAACAGCTCCTGGATTAATTGATTTATTGAAGTATTTTTATTTATCTATCTCCTTCAGTTCTGCTCTGATCTTGGTTATTTCTTGTCTTCTACTAGCTTTGGCGATTGTTTATTCTTGCTTGTCTCGTTCTTTTAGCTGTGATGTTAGGGTGTCAATTTGAGATCTTTCTAGCTTTTTGATGTGAGCATTTAGTGCTATAAATTTCCCTCTTAACTCTGCTTTGGCTGCATCCCAGAGATTCTGGTATGTTGCCCCTTTGTTCTCACTGGTTTCAAAGAACTTCTTGATTTCTGCCTCATTATTTACCCAGAAGCCATTCAGGATCCGGTTGTTCAGTTTCCATGTAGTTGTGTGGTTTTGAGTGAGTTTCTTAATCTTGAGATCTAATTTGATTGCACTGTGGTCTGAGAGACTGTTTGTTATTATTTCAGTTCATATGCATTTGCTGAGGAGTGTTTTATTTCCAATTACATGATTGATTTTAGAATAAGTGATAAAAAACCAATGTGCAAAAATCACAAGCATTCCTATACACGAACAACAAACAAACAGAGAGCCAAATCATGAATGAACTCTCATTCCCAATTGCTACAAAAAGAATAAAATACAAGGAATAAAACTAACAAAGGAAGTGAAGAACTTCAAAAAGAACTACAAACTACTTCTCAAGGAAATGAGAGAGAACACAAACAAGTGGAAAAAACATTCCATGTTCATGGATTGGAAGAATCAATATTGTGAAAAACTGTCCAAAGTAATTTATAGACTCAAGAATATTCCCATTAAACTACCATTGACACTTCACAGAATTAGAAAGAAAACTACTTTAAAATTCATATGAAACCAAAAAAGAGCTCATATAGTTAAGACAATCCTAAGCAAAAAGAACCAAGTTGAAGGCATCACACTACCCAACTTCAAACTATACTACAATGCAAACAAAACAGTATGGTAATTGTACAAAAACAGACACATAAACCAATGAAACAGAATAGAGATATCAGAAATAAGCCCACACATCTATGACCATCTGATCTTTGACAAACCTGATGAAAACAAGCAACTGGAAAAGGATTGCCTACTTAATAAATGGTGCTGAGAAAACTGGCTAGCCATATGCAGAAAATTGAAACTGGACCCCTTCCTTACACCTTATACAAGAATTAACTCAAGATGAATTAAAGACTTAACTATAAAACCCCAAACTGTGGGAACTCCAGAAGAAAATCTAAGCATTACCATTCAGGTCATAGGCACAGGCAAACATTTCACGATTAAAAACACCAAAGCAATTCCAACAAAAGCAAAAATTGACAAATGGGATCTAATCAAACTAAAGAGCTTCTGAACAGCAAAAGAAACTATCATCAGAGTGAACAGACAACCTACAGAATGGGAGAAAATTTTTGAATCTACCCATCCATCAAATGTCTAATATCCAGAACTTCAGGGAACTTCAAGAAATGTACAAGAAAAAAAAACAAGCTACCCCATTAAAAAGTGGACAAAGGACATAAATAGACACTTCTCAAAAGAAGACATTTAGGGGGCCAACAAGCATATGTAAAAAAGGTCAACATCACTGATCATTAGAGAAATACAAATCAAAACCACAATGAGATACCATCTCACACCAGTCAGAATGGCAATTATTAACAATTCAAGAAACAACAGATGCTGGCGAGGCTGTGGAGAAATATGAACGCTTTTACACTGTGGGAGTATACATTAGTTCAACCATTGTGGGAGACAGTACAGCAACTCCTCAAAGACCTAGAACCAATACCATTTGACCCAGCAATCTCATTACTGGGTTTATACTCAAAGGAATATAAATCATTCTATTATAAAGATACATGCACACATATGTTCACTGTGGCACTATCCACAATAGCAAAGATATGGAATCAACCTAAATGCCCATCAGTGATAGACTGGATAAAGAAAATGTAGTACATATACACCAAGAAATACTATGGAGCTTATAAAGAAATGAGATCATGTCTTTTGGAGGGACATGGATGGAGCTGGAAGCCATTATCCTCAGCAAACTAACTCAGGAACAGAAAACCAAACACCATGTTTTCTCACTTATAAGTGTGAGATGAACAATGCCAACACATAGACACAAGGAGGGGAACTACACACACTGGGACCTTTTCAGGGGTGGTGGAGGGAGAAAAGAGAACATCAGGATAAATAGCCCTGCAGGGCTTAAAACCTAGGTGATGGGTTGATAGGTGCAGCAAACCACTATGGCACACGTTTATCTATGTAACAAACCTGCACTTCCTACACATGTATCCCGGAACTTAAAATAAAATACAATTAAATTATAAAAAAAGAAAAAGAAAAGGAGAGAGAGAGCACTGCGAGAAGGACTCGACTGCCACTTTTGGCTTTGAATATGAGGGATGAAGGCAGGGAGGTAAGGCACGTAAGAGTGTTAGTTTCTCAGGGCTGCCAGAACAAATCTCCACAAAGGTAGTGTCTTAAAACAACAGAAATGTATTATCTTACAGTTCCAAGCAACAGAAGTCCATGAGTATCAGCAAGACAGCTCCTTCGGAAGACTCTAGAGGGATTTCCATTCCTTGCTTTTTCTAGTTCCTGGTGGTTGCTGCGGTCCTTGTCTTATGCCCCATCACTTCCATCTCTGCCCCCATCTTTACCTCACCTTCTCCTCTGTGAGATTGCTAAATATATTTCTGCGTCATGCTTATAAGGGACACTTATTGGATTTAGGGCACACTCAGATAATTCAGCATAAGTCTCTTTTCTCAAATCCTTAATCACATATTTTTCCATATAAAATAAACTTTTTCTTTTTATTTTTTACCGTATCTGATAATATTCACAGGTTCTGGAGATCAGGATGTGTGTACACATTTTGGGGGGCCACCACTCAGCCCACTGGAGTGGGTGACAGCAAGAACCTGGGAAAGGTGGGGAAACAGTCTCCCCTGTGCCTACAGAAGGAGCATAGCCCCGCCTGCCTCGATCTTAGCCGGCTTAGACCCAGGTGAGTCTTCTGGCCCACAGAACTGTGACATCATGGGTTTGTGTTGGTTTCGGTCACTAAGTTTGTGGTAATTTGTTACAGCAACAATACAAATTAAGACACTGTGTGCTGGCAGCTGGCAATGCCCTAGAGAGAGGCTGCCGCTTCGCCTGAATGTGGTACTAGCCCTGAGAGAGGCAGAACTAGGCAGGGGCCACGCGGCGGAGTTCCCGGTTGCAGACTGCGGGCGCTAAAGCTTTTGGGACTGCAGCCTGCCTTAGTCCGTCCTGCATAATGAACACCTCTTTCGTTTTTAGCCTTTATGAAGCTGAAAAGGTTAAAAAATAAAACAAAGAAACAAACCACACAAGGTATTTGAAAACAGGCAGAAATAAGTTTTTAAATGGCTCTCCTGCTTGTCCTGAGACATTGGATTGATATCTTAATCATTTTGGTCTTTGATTTTCATTTTAGTTTGTAGAACGGAAATGAAAATAACAACGGAATTTTCAGTTATGTTTAAGCTTAACATTTTCGTGGGACTCTTATTATGCGAGCTGTTACTAATCGTTCCTCCCGGATGCTGAGTTACTGTATACGCTTTTCGTGTGGAAATCAGGGTTGCCTAGTTTATTCTCTTCATTTCGCTCTCATGGTCCATAGCATTTTTATATTACTAGTCAGCAAGAGCTTGTCAATTTGTGCTTATTCTACCTACGAAGGCAAAGATTCTGCACAGAATGAAGTAACTCCTCTCTGCATTTTTCCTTACATGTGTAAATATTCTTGGAGCAAAGCCAACAGAACAGCATGATTATTACCCGATCGATTCTGTTTTGAGTATCTGCTATCATGCTCCTATTGGGCTTCTGTGAAACATTATAGAGTCTCAAATTCACTAAATATCTCTTTGTTTTCATAATCCTTAGAGTTACTTTTCTTTTTGATATAAACTTCAGGATCACTTCCCAAGGCAAGGCAAACTATATGTGATAAGCCATTATTATGGCCCCTCACACGTGTAAGGTTATTCAATCAGTCCATTCCTTGCAACTCAGAATGAAATTTCTACTGTCATTCCAAAAAATCTACATTATCGAGGACTCAATAAAAATATCACTGGATGCAAAAATAGGGAATTTGCAATATTCCCCCTATAAAACACATGTACTCTTCCCTTTACTGGAACTTTTTTGATATGATCCTGTGAAAAAAAAGAAATCATATATATTAATTACTGTAGCTTTTCTAACTATTTCTGCAGGATGGCATATACCAAAGATAATTGATAATTTAGATGACATTGATTTTTTTAAAAACCTGTAAAAGCATATTTATTTTTCCAAAGCTTTTAATGCTATGGCCACATTTCTGAAGCATTCACTGATCTTTTCAATGAATATTTTGAGTTTATGTGTGGGCATTCAGACATACATTTAGATGAAAAAGAAGTATTGATATTATTCTAACTCCTTTGAAAAGTAAATGTAATTTTTTTGCATAATATATATTCAGACATATGTGGGATTTTTGGTGGTGTTTTATTATTTTGTCTTCTTTCAAAACATTGATGTTGATTATTTGTAACCATCAAAACCAATAATTGGAAGAAATAGAAAAGGCCTCTGAGCTAGCAGACATGTTAATACATGTTATTAGAAATAGAATTTTTGTAACACAAGAAAAAGCTTGAAGGCAGGGTAAAAAGTGATATTACTGATAAATGGAAAACATCATTTACTTGGTCTCAACAAAGTTAAAAAATGTCCTTTTTGGTGAATATGAGATATATTCCTGTACAAACTCCTCATAGAGTTTTCTAATGGGAAATAGCTACTTGGAATGAAATCTTATTGAAAAAAAAATCATTTTTGTATGTCCCATAGGAACGAAATATAAAATGAAGCATGATAAATGAGTTAATTTTAGCACCACTGAAAGGAAATCTATGAAGAGGTAATTGTATGAACCTTGAATTGACTATTAATGCCAAGAATAATCAGAATAACTTAATTACATATCAATGGGTTTCTCTTTAAAGCATTTAGATACAGTCACTTTGCTTTATTCACTTTGCAAATATTGTTTTTTTTTTCTTTACAAATAGAAGGTCTGTGATAACCCTGCATGGAGCAAGTCTATCAGCAACATTTTATCAACGGCAGGCAGGCACTTCATGTCTCTCTGTCACATTTTGGTAATTCTCACAGTATTTTGAAATTTTCATTATTATGATAACTGTTATGATGATCTGTAACCAGTGATCTTTGTTGTTACTGTTGTGATTGTTTTGAGGTGCCACAAACTGCACCCATATAAGACAGCAGACTTAATAGATAAATGTAGTGCATGTTCTGATTGCTCTATCGGCTGGCCGTTCTCCTGTCTCTCTCCCTCTCCTCTATCCTGCCTATTTTCTGAGACACACAGCACTGAAATTAGGTTGATTAATAACCCTAGAAAGGCCTCTAAGTGTTCAAGTGAGAAGAGAATCGCAAGACTCTCACTTTGAATCAAAAGGAAGAAGTAATTAAGCTTAATGAGGAAGGCATGTTGAAAGTAGAGATAAGCCAGAAGCTAGGCCTCCCTCTTACAGTCAACAGCCAAGTTTTCAATGCAAAGGAAAATATCTTTAAAAAGATTAAAAGTGTTACTCCAGTAAACAAGTGTATTATAAAAAAGCAAAACATCCTCATTGCTGATGTGGAAAAAATTTTCATGGTCTAAGTAGAATATCAAACCAGCCACAACATTCCCTTAAGCCAAAGCCAGAACAAGGCACTGTTTTCAAATCTATAAAAGCTGAGAGGTGAGGAAGCTTTAGAAGAAAAGATTGAAACGAGCAGAAGTTGGTTCATGAGGTTTAAGGACAGAAGCCATCTCCATAACCTAAAAGTGCTAGGGGAAGCAGCAAGTGCTGATGTGGAAGCTACAGCAAGTTACCCAGAAGATCTAGTTAAGATAATTAATGAAGGTGGCTACACTAAACAACAAAGTTTCAGTGTAGTTAAACAGCCTTTTATTGGAAGAATATGCTGTCTAGGATTTTTATAACTAGAAAGAAGTCAATGCTTGGCTTCAAAATTCCAAAGGACAAGCTGACTCTCCTGATAAGGGCTAATGCAGATGGTGACTTTACACTGAAACTAATGCTCATTTACCATACTAAAAATACTAGGACCCTTGAGAATTATGCTAAATCTACTCTTCCTGTGCTACCTAAATGGAACAACAAAGCCAGGATGATAGCAGATCTGTTTACAGCATGGTTTACTGAATACTTTAAGCCCACTGTTGAGACCAACTTCCTAGAAAAATATTTCTTTCAAAATATTACTGCTCATTGACAGTGCACCTAGTCACTCAAGAGGTCTAATGGAGACATACTAGGAGATTAATGCTGTTTTCATGCCTGGTAACACAACTTCTATCCTGCAGCCCATTGATCAAGGAGTATTTTTTACTTTCAAGTCTTATTATTTAAGAAATTAATTTTGCAAGGCAATGGCTGCCATAGATAATGATGAGAGAAGGTCAAAATATCAATATTAACAGGGGTTTAGAGAAGTTGATTCACCCTTCATTGATGTCTATGAGGGGTTCAAGACTTCAATGGAAAAAGTAAGTGCAAATGTGCTGGAAATAGCAAGAGAAGTGAATTAGAAGTGGAGCCTGAAAACACGAGTGAATTGCTGTAATTTCAGGATAACACTTTAAAAGACGAAGAGTTGCTTTTTATGCATGAGCACAGAATGTGGTTTCTTGAGATGAAATCTACTTCTGATGAAGATGCTAGGAACATTGTTGAAATGACAACAAATGATTTAGAATACTCCATAAACTTAATTGATAAAGCAGCAGCAGAGTTTGAGAGAACTGACTTCAATTTTGAAATAAATTCTGTGGGTAAAATGCTATCAAATAGCACTGCATCCTATAGGGGAGTTTTTCATGAAAAAAGTCAATCAATGCAACAAATTTTATTGTTTTCTTACCTTAAGAAATTGCCAAAGCCACCACAACCTTCAGCAACCAAACCCTGATCAGTCAGCAACTTTCAACATCAAGACCAGACCCTCCACCAGAAAAAAGATTATGACTTGGTGAAGTTTCAGATGATTATTAGCATTTTTTTTGGAAATAAGGTATTCTTTAAGTAAGGTACATTGCCCTTTTAGACATAGTGATATTGCACCCTTAATAGACTACAGCATAGCATAAACATAACTTTTATATGTACTGGGAAGCCAAAAATATAATGTGACTTCCTTTATTGTGATATTTGCTTTACCGCAGTAGCCTGGAACCAAACTCTCAATATCTTCAAAGTATGCCTGTACCTACATTCTTGTAGCTTATGATTTATCTGCCTGTGTGTTACTTTATTAGGTTGATATTGAGTTGAATGAAGAAATAAGTGCTGGTTAAACATCATTTGGCAGCTTTTAAATCTTAATAAACAGACTTAAATGCCTGCTATTCACCCTCTGAAAACATCAAGCTTTATTAGCAACCTGCAACATGAAAGGTTAAAAAAAGCTCAAAGGCATTTATACTTTTCCCATTAATGAAGAATGAAAACATATAATCATATCTTCATTGTATAAATTATTCATGTGATTTTTTAAAAAAATTCAATTTAGAAATACTGTAAAAACTTTCTGCAAAATAAAATTACCTTAATTTGCACTTAAATCTCTACAAGCAAGTTCATAATGGTCTTCTATAAGCCAGAGATAGAGAAAGCTTTCTGTTAGAATGCTGAAAGTGAGTGTTTTGTGCTACAGGTACATCATAAATATATAAGGGCAAAATTCCTGATCTGGTGGAGAACTGAGGGAATGACTCAGAAATATGTATTTTTTAAATGTATAGATTTTACAATTGTTTTCTAATTAGAATATATAGTCCATTAATATTTAATGTAATTATTAATATGTTAGCATTTATGGTTGTGTTTTCATCATGTATTTTCTACCAGTATTTTGTGTTCTTCCATTCCTCCTTTCCTGTAGATAGGAAAGGGAGATCATGATCTTTCCACCTACAATCAAGGTGTGCTTCCAATAGAACCAAGAGAAAATGAAATAGCCTGATAACTACTGGCCATCTAAGAGGGAAGCTATCTATTGCTTAATCTGCCTCTCTGCTCCACCAAAAAGAGCAGTGAAAGGAAATGGAATTTCCTCCTCATAGTGGGAGAATGCATCCCTACCTTTTTCACTTTCAACCCACCCCAATACATACTCTGAATTTAGAGCCACTGGGATAACACTGAGGATGGCACTGGGGTTTGGTGGAAAGGAGAAAGACTTAGACTCCATATGGAATAATTGTGTTGAAATGAATAGGACTGAATGTAAATCAAATGAAAATGCCTTTTAACATTTTATTGTGAAAATTTCAAGTTGTACACAAATGATTTGATAACAGTATAATAAAACCACATGTCCTTAAAACTCATCCTCTATAATGATGAACATATTATTATCCATATGTGATCAATTACATATGGATAATTGTGTTTCCTCTATAAACTGATGGAGCTCAGGACATGCTACCCCAAAATATGGCACCGTGGCATTTAGGAAGCAGCAGACCTGGAGGGTCACTCTCATCTTCTCTTCACCCTTCTTCCCTGAAGCAGGTCATAAAAGAATTCTCTGACCTTCCTCTGAAGTAGGTCATAAAACTTTCATTCCAGAGGTGCCCTCTCTATTATGCCTGGAGAAAAGAAACGTTCTTATTCTTGAAGACTCAGAGACATACAGAAGAAACTGAACAAACCCTTGTTAGGTTCCCTGCAGTTTATTACCATTAGGTCATACCCTCTTTGTCCAATCATGCTTCTTCATGACTGTCCACTCAAAAAACTCGGCGTGAAGATGCACAGGTTTCCCTGTTCTTCATTTTTGAAGTCACCTAAGACTTATATTAAACAAATGTGTATGCTTTTCCATTACTAATCTGTCTTTTGTTGTAGATGCTTCATCCATAAACCTTGTGATAGGTGAGTAAAAGATATTACTGTTGACCCTTGAACAATGTAGGAGTGAGGTCAGCAACAATGTGTTGACTCTGAGCAGTAGAAAATCCAAGTGTAACTTTTGACTCACCTCCAAAACTTAACTCTAAATAACTTACTGCTTACTGGATGCCCTACCTATAACATAAGCAGTCAATTAATACATATTCTGTATGTTATATATATGACACAGAGTATTCTTACAATACAGTAAACTAGAGAAAAGGAAATGTTTTTAAGAGAATCATAACGAAGAGAAAATATCTTTACTATTCACTAAATGAAAGTGGATCATCATAAAGGTCTTCATCCTCATCATATTCATGTTGAGTAGGCAGAGGAGGATGTGGAGGGGTTGGTCTTGCTGTCTCAAGGGAGGCAGAGGCAGAAGAAAATCTGGGTATAAGTGGACGCACATAACTCAAACTCATGTGCAAAGTCTGAGCATTTGCGGAAGAAGATATTACATTGAACCTTGCTTATACATATATCTGGCAGCCTATCAATTCCTAGACACATAAATAATATGAATTGTATTAAAAAGCCAAAAAAAAAAAAAGAAAACACAGAAAATAGAAATAGATCTGCACCTAATTCAGATATGGGGCTGGCAACAAGGACTTTAAATAACTATCATTAATATCTACAAAAAATAAGAAGAAGGAGAAAATGTATGAAAATAGAATTAGAATTTGTAAAAATTTTAAATGAAAATTCCAGAATTTAAAAATATATTTACTTTAATTATGAACTCCATAAGTGGATTTAGGAGATTAGACACAAGAATATGTCACTTGCAAAGTAGAAGACATGTAGAAAATATTCAACAGAGACATGTAGAGAAAGAAAAGACATACAAGAAATAGAATAAGTAATATGTGGGGAAAATGTTACATTGTAGAATTAGGGTTTCAGAAAGAGACTCCAGAAAAAAATATGCAAAAGAGCAGAGATAATGGCTAAAAATTTTGCTAAACTGATGAAAATGATTCACCCACAGAGTTAAGAAGCTCTGCTACTGCCAAGCAGAATAAATATAACGGAAATAGTTATAACAAAATGCTGAAAGGCAAAGAGAAAACCCTACAAATAGATTAACAAAAGAAGACACATTACCTTCAGAAGAGCAAAACTAAATCTAAAGCTAACTTCTCAGTGAAAATGATGGAAAGCCAGACAATGAAATGACATCATTCATAAGCTGGAAGAACAGAATCTACATTTAAATCATGGGAAAATTAAAATATTAATAAGACATAAAGATGTTTTCAAAAAACAAATTGAAAGGATGGTACACTAAGATAGTTATAAAAGTTATTACAGTGAGTGCTTCAAGTGAGAGATAAATGATTGCAGATTTGAATACAGAAATGTAAAAAGAAAGAGGAACAGAAAGGGTAACTTCATTACATGTAATACAAATATATGTAAAAGTAGAACACATCAAATAATTATTTAAATTAAGGGGGGTTAAGTCAAATAAAAGTGTTTTAATATTTTAACATTGTTTGGAAATAGAAATCCAAAATTTCTTAAAAGTATAACAATGAAAATCCAACAAAATATAAACATACTGCATTAGGAAAACAATTTAACTTCAGAACACAGGGGAGAAAATGGAAAAAATGAATTTTCTTCTTTATAACCTACACCAAAATCAACTGCAGTTTGATTGCAGACCTACTTATGATAAGCATAACTACAAACCTTTTAGATAAAAATAATAGAAGAATATTGTCATAACCTTGGGTTAGGCAAAGAGAAACATTAATTGCAAGTTTAGACTGATATTTCCAATTCAAATTTAAGACAGCAATGTTTTCAGTTAATACTTTATTTTCATAGTTTGCCTCTTTTTTTCTTTAGCAAAAAATTCTGGTTTCTAATGTCTTTAAAAGAAATTATGATTGTTTTACTACGGTTTCAGAAAACTATGCCATATTCTTACTGAATATGATTACTGAATACCCTTCACAATTTCTTTGGACTTTAAATGTCTCTTCTTTGTGTGTTTTAGCCACCAACATGATATATTATCAGGTTTAACTATTTCATTTTGTTGTATATTTGTAGGGATTCTTTTATTTTTATTATTCTTTTAATTACATAAATTGTTTAGAAGTTTTAAAATCAAAACTATTAAAAATTCAGAGAAATGTAGCTTCCATCCATGGAGTGCACATACGTCTATATATAAAATTCCATCTTAATAAGCAATTACTTATGCTGTTTTTATCACTCTTCCCCTATGGTAGTGTACCAGGCCCACTATTCCACACCTTGCTTTTCCACATGTGGGCTATATCTGGGTATTCCCCCACAGAAGCAATCGGAAATACTGAAAAAGTTGTAGGAATATTTGTCTTTAGGGACGCTTACAAACCAGAGAGAAATAAGGAACAGTGGTTGTTGACAGAGAGCAGGGTTTGGAAGCAGTTTTTATTTTTTAATTAAAATTGGTCTAGGTTCATATTGAAGGTCTTCAGGCAAACATGCTATACCTGAAAAGGCCCCTACAGAATGAGGCTCCCTCCTCAAAAGCTATCCTTTGGTCTCCAGACATTGGGTCTTATAACAAGAATGGAGCAAAACTTTTGTGGGTTTCTCAGTGCTCCTGTTAGAAGCCCCAACCTCCTGGACTCTAGACATATTAAAAGGATTAGGTCTAGAGACATTTGTCCTGTCCATTGCTTTTTTCCTAGAGCATAATAAAACTTCTCAGATCTTCCTAAGAAGGGCAAATATTCCAGCCCAGACTAAGTCCTCAGGTTAAGCCCTAAGGTCCCTGAGACAGGAGAACCTTCTCCTTTTAGGTACAGTCATCCCTCCATGTCTGTGGGCTCCACATCCATGGAAGTCAAACAACTGGGGCTTGAAAATATTTGAAAGAAAAAAGAAGATAATTGCATCTGTACTGAACATGTAGAGGTTCTTTATCTTGTAATTATTCTCTAAACAATATAGTATAGATAGTATCTATACAGCATTTACATTGTTTTAGGTATTATTAGTAATTTGGAGATGATTTAAAGTATACTGGAGGATGTGAATAAGTTATATGCCAATACTCCACAATTGTATATAAGGAACTTGAGTGTCCATGCAGTTTGATATCTGAGGGGTCCCTGGACACTCCCATGGATACCGAGGGATGACTGTATTTACAATTCAAGGAGGAAAGAGGCTTGGAAACTTGGAAACATGTCCAGGTGGTAAAGGGCCCAATACATGGGACAATCTGGCTCCTCCAGAGGTTTTATTTCCCTTCAAAAGGTTGGATCTTGACTCCAGCACATTATACTTCTTAGGGGGGCCCAGCTACTTGTGCAGAACACTTGACCTGGCTCTTATGGCACCCCAGGAGAAATGACTAGGGCAAGGGGACCCACATATTTATTGTCTACTGTGAGGTTTTAGTAAGAAATCTGTCTCTGACCAAGACAACTTCATGTGCATAATTAGGATAATTTTAATAAAGATGAATATTAAATATGAATATCTATTACTTTTCCCCATATACATATACTATAATATAAATGAAAATGCTTTAATTATTCCTTGCCTTCAGATTAAGTCTAAGGGGAAGGCTTCTTTAATTAGGCTGACGTATAAAACATTCACAGATTCATAAAATATAAAATGAAAAATTTCATCTCAAGTAATGACTCTGTTGGTCATTGGAGAAATGAAAACTCCTTTTAAAAGTATATTTTTCAATGTAGGTTGATGCTTTTAAGTCCTTTTTTAGTCTAGGAGAGACAGCTAATTGCTCAGGCAAGAGCTGACTCCTTTAAGATTGGAGGCAAAGGATAAACGAGAACACAGAGATTTGGGCCATGCAGAGTTGGAAAAGTTTACTGTTTTGGGGCTGCAAACATAAGAGGTAATACTGAAAAAGACTTGAACAAAAAAGGCTCTGTAGGGATTATTTGGTTAAAATGGGGACACAATTCTAGAACAGAGACCAGATTTAAGCTGATTCATTCTCAACTAAGTCTTGTTGCTTCAGATGGCATGATGGTAGCCAAAATTCAATTGAAAGAAAAAAATGCATGGGGATGGAGAAATAATGAGCAAATGTGGGCTTGAGGACAACTCCTAGGAAATAACTTTAGGTGAGTACAGGCACATCAAATTGACAGGAAACAAATGAATCAGAAGTCTATTCCTTCTTTTTATTGCTTACTAAAAAATTCTGTGGGTATCAAGACCGCCCGTAGGTCCTTAAATTTTCCCAGCAGAAAAAAAGGTGGTAAAAGCTGCTTACCCTCCACTAAGGACAAGATCCCCCCAAACCCCATCAGATGTGGCCCTGGGAGATGATGTCAAAGGAAGGGCCCCCACAGAGGGTCAAGCCAGAGTCAAAGGATGTCACACAAGGGAATCTCCCCAAATAGCAGGACTGGAGTCTAATTGAGGGTCTTTCCACATCCTTCTGGGAAAAGGGTGCTTTCCACAACTTGGCCATCAGGTTTTCATTATTGCTGTAGATCAGGGAATGCAGCGTGGACACCAAGCTTCCCTTTCGTCAGTTGCAGTTTTTCTTGTGATTATCCTAATCATGCCCCACCACTGTATACTTGGTAAATACATGCAGGAGGCAGACACCTTGTTTTTAATTTTGTAAGCAGGTGGACCAAAAGGATGACATGCTCATGGAGAGAACTTTGTCATACCCACTTTGAGGTGTCACACCCACTTTATTGTTGAACTGTCTCTTGGGGAGAAAATGCATGTGTTTTACATGTACGAAAAAATGCATTTAAATATGTGATGGCCAGAGGAGTGGACAGAAATTTGTATTGTATCCTCCATAATATACGGTTGTTACTGGGAAATGGCTGCAGGTTTACAGCAGCTATACTTACTTTAAAACATACTTGTAATGGCAAGTATTGATTATGAGTAACAAAATACAAATTTCATTATTAATTTCTCTATGGTAAGGTATTGAAAAGAGCTTGTGATATTCTTTCTCAACTGAAGAATGTACTTTGAATTTAAATATGTAGAATAATAGTACAGTCCCAAATTTCCCTCTCTCAATTTGTAAGTCAGAGATATCAAGAACAGAAAGTGAGTTCAGAAAACAATCTTCTTCCTTTTTTTTTTTTTTTTTTTGTCATTCTAGGGATTCTTTTTTTTTTCTTTTTATTTATTATTATTATAATTTAGGTTTTAGGGTACATGTGCACAATGTGCAGGTTACTTACATATGTATACATGTGCCATGCTGGTGCGCTGCACCCACCAACTCGTCATCTAGCATTAGGTATATCTCCCAATGCTATCCCTCCCCCCTCCCCCCACCCCACAACAGTCCCCAGAGTGTGATGTTCCCCTTCCTGTGTCCATGTGTTCTCATTGTTCAATTCCCACCTATGAGTGAGAATATGCGGTGTTTGGGGTGACAGACGGCACCTGGAAAATCGGGTCACTCCCACACGAATACTGCACTTTTCCGACGGGCTTAAAAAACGGCGCACCAGGAGATTATATCCTGCACCTGGCTCAGAGGGTCCTACGCCCACGGAGTCTCACTGATTGCTAGCACAGCAGTCTGAGATCAAACTGCAAGGCAGCAGCGAGGCTGGGGGAGGGGCGCCCGCCATTGCCCAGGCTTGCTTAGGTAAACAAAGCAGCCAGGAAGCTCGAACTGGGTGGAGCCCACCACAGCTCAAGGAGGCCTGCCTGCCTCTGTAGGCGCCACCTCTGGGGGCAGGGCACAGACAACAAAAAGACAGCAGTAACCTCTGCAGACTTAAATGTCCCTGCCTGACAGCTTTGAAGAGAGCAGTGGTTCTCCCAGCACGCAGCTGGAGATCTGAGAATGGGTGGACTGCCTCCTCAAGTGGGTCCCTGACCCTGACCCCCGAGCAGCCTAACTGGGAGGCACCCCCCAGCAGGGGCAGACTGACACCTCACATGGCTGGGTACTCCAACAGACCCGCAGCTGAGGGTCCTGTCTGTTAGAAGGAAAACTAACAAACAGAAAGGACATCCACACCAAAAACCCATCGTACATCACCATCATCAAAGACCAAAAGTAGATAAAACCACAAAGATGCGGAAAAAACAGAGCAGAAAAACTGGAAACTCTAAAAAGCAGAGTGCCTCTCCTCCTCCAAAGGAACGGAGTTCCTCACCAGCAACGGAACAAAGCTGGACGGAGAATGACTTTGACGAGCTGAGAGAAGAAGGCTTCAGACGATCAAATTACTCCGAGCTATGGGAGGATATTCAAACCAAAGACAAAGAAGTTGAAAACTTTGAAAAAAATTTAGAAGAATGTAAAATTAGAATAACCAATACAGAGAAGTGCTTAAAGGAGATGATGGAGCTGAAAACCAAGGCTCGAGAACTACATGAAGAATGCAGAAGCCTCAGGAGCCGATGCAATCAACTGGAAGAAAGGGTATCAGTGATGGAAGATGAAATGAATGAAATGAAGCAAGAAGGGAAGCTTAGAGAAACGAGAATAAAAAGAAACGAGCAAAGCCTCCAAGAAATATGGGACTATGTGAAAAGACCAAATCTACATCTGATTGGTGTACCTGAAAGTGACGGGGAGAATGGAACCAAGTTGGAAAACACTCTGCAGGATATTATCCACGAGAACTTCCCCAGTCTAGCAAGGCAGGCCAACATTCAGATTCAGGAAATACAGAGAACGCCACAAAGACACTCCTTGAGAAGAGCAACTCCAAGCCACATAATTGTCAGATTCACCAAAGTTGAAATGAAGGAAAAAATGTTAAGGGCAGCCAGAGAAAAAGGTCGGGTTACCCACAAAGGGAAGCCCATCAGACTAACAGCGGATCTCTCGGCAGAAACTCTACAAGCCAGAAGAGTGGGGGCCAATATTCGACATTCTTAAAGAAAAGAATTTTCAACCCAGAATTTCATATCCAGCCAAACTAAGCTTCATAAGTGAAGCAGAAATAAAATCCTTTACAGACAAGCAAATGCTGAGAGATTTTGTCACCACCAGGCCTGCCCTAAAAGAGCTCCTGAAGGAAGCGCTAAACATGGAAAGGAACAACTGGTACCAGCCGCTGCAAAATCATGCCAAAATGTAAAGACCATCAAGACTAGGAAGAAACTGCATCAACTAATGAGCAAAATAACCAGCTAACAACATAATGACGGGATCAAATTCACACATAACAATATTAACTTTAAATGTAAATGGACTAAATGCTCCAATTAAAAGACACAGACTGGCAAATTGGATAAAGAGTCAAGACCCATCAGTGTGTTGTATTCAGGAAACCCATCTCACGTGCAGAGACACACATAGGCTCAAAATAAAAGGATGGAGGAAGATCTACCAAGCAAATGGAAAGCAAAAAAAGGCAGGGGTTGCAATCCTAGTCTCTGATAAAACAGCCTTTAAACCAACGAAGATCAAAAGAGACAAGGCCATTACAAAATGCTAAAAGGATCAATTCAACGAGAAGAGTTAACTATCCTAAATATATATGCACCCAATACAGGAGCACCCAGATTCATAAAGCAAGTCCTGAGTGACCTACAAAGAGACTTAGACTCCCACACATTAATAATGGGAGGCTGTAACACCCCACTGTCAACATTAGACAGATCAACGAGACAGAAACTCAACAAGGATACCCAGGAATTGAACTCAGCTCTGCACCAAGTGGACCTAATAGACATCTACAGAACTCTCCACCCCAAATCAACAGAATATACATTTTTTTCAGCACCGCACCACACCTATTCCAAAATTGACCACATACTTGGAAGTAAAGCTCTCCTCAGCAAATGTAAAAGAACAGAAATTATAACAAACTATCTCTCAGATCACAGTGCAATCAAACTAGAACTCAGGATTAAGAATCTCACTCAAAACCACTCAACTACATGGAAACTGAACAACCTGTTCCTGAATGACTACTGGGTACATAACGAAATGAAGGCAGAAATAAAGATGTTCTTTGAAACCAACGAGAACCAAGACACAGCATACCAGAATCTCTGGGATGCATTCAAAGCAGTGTGTAGAGGGAAATTTATAGCACTAAATGCCCACAAGAGAAAGCAGGAAAGTTCCAAAATTGACACCCTAACATCACAATTAAAAGAACTAGAAAAGCAAGAGCAAACACATTCAAAAGCTAGCAGAAGGCAAGAAATAACTAAAATCAGAGCAGAACTGAAGGAAATAGAGACACAAAAAGCCCTTCAAAAAATTAATGAATCCAGGAGCTGGTTTTTTGAAAGGATCAACAAAATTGATAGACTACTAGCAAGACTAATAAAGAAAAAAAGAGAGAAGAATCAAATAGATGCAATAAAAAATGATAAAGGGGATATCACCACCGATCCCACAGAAATACAAACTACCATCAGCGAATACTACAAACACCTCTATGCAAATAAACTAGAAAGTCTAGAAGAAATGGATAAATTCCTCGACACATACACGCTCCCAAGACTAAACCAGGAAGAAGTTGAATCTCTGAATAGACCAATAACAGGAGCTGAAATTGTGGCAATAATCAATAGCTTACCAACCAAAAAGAGTCCAGGACCAGATGGATTCACAGCCGAATTCTACCAGAGGTCCAGGACCAGATGGATTCACAGCCAAATTCTACCAGAGGTACAAGGAGGAACTGGTACCATTCCTTCTGAAACTATTCCAATCAACAGAAAAAGAGAGAATCCTCCCTAACTCATTTTATGAGGCCAGCATCATCCTGATACCAAAGCCGGGCAGAGAAACAACAAAAAAAGAGAATTTTAGACCAATATCCTTGATGAACATTGATGCAAAAATCCTCAATAAAATACTGGCAAACAGAATCCAGCAGCACATCAAAAAGCTTATCCACCATGATCAAGTGGGCTTCATCCCTGGGATGCAAGGCTGGTTCAATATACACAAATCAATAAATGTAATCCAGCATATAAACAGAACCAAAGACAAAAACCACATGATTATCTCAATAGATGCAGAAAAGGCCTTTGGCAAAATTCAACAACCCTTCATGCTAAAAACTCTCAATAAATTAGGTATTGATGGGACGTATCTCAAAATAATAAGAGCTATCTATGACAAACCCACAGCCAATATCATACTGAATGGGCAAAAACTGGAAACATTCCCTTTGAAAACTGGCACAAGACAGGGATGCCCTCTCTCACCACTCCTATTCAACATAGTGTTGGAAGTTCTGGCCAGGGCAATTAGGCAGGAGAAGGAAATAATGGGTATTCAATCAGGAAAAGAAGAAGTCAAATTGTCCCTGTTTGCAGACGACATGATTGTATACCTAGAAAACCCCATTGTCTCAGCCCAACATCTCCTTAAGCTGATAAGCAACTTCGGCAAAGTCTCAGGATACAAAATCGATGTACAAAAATCACAAGCATTCTTATACACCAATAACCGACAAACAGAGAGCCAAATCATGAGTGAACTCCCATTCACAATTGCTTCAAAGAGAATAAAATACCTAGGAATCCAACTTACAAGGGACGTGAAGGACCTCTTCAAGGAGAACTACAAACCACTGCTCAAGGAAATAAAAGAGGATACAAACAAATGGAAGAACATTCCATGCTCATGGGTAGGAAGAATCAACATCGTGAAAATGGCCATACTGCCCAAGGTAATTGACAGATTCAATGCCATCCCCATCAAGCTACCAATGACTTTCTTCACAGAGTTGGAAAAAACTACTTTAAAGTTCATATGGAACCAAAAAAGAGCCCGCATCACCAAGTCAATCCTAAGTCAAAAGAACAAAGCTGGAGGCATCACACTACCTGACTTCAAATTATACTACAAGGCTGCAGTAACCAAAACAGCATGGTACTGGTACCAAAACAGAGATATAGATCAATGGAACAGAACAGAGCCCTCAGAAATAATGCCGCATATCTACAACTATCTGATCTTTGACAAACCTGAGAAAAACAAGCAATGGGGAAAGGATTCCCTGTTTAATAAATGGTGCTGGGAAAACTGGCTAGCCATATGGAGAAAGCTGAAACTGGATCCCTTCCTTACACCTTATACAAAAATCAATTCAAGATGGATTAAAGACTTAAACGTTAGACCGAAAACCATGAAAACCCTAGAAGAAAACCTAGGCATTACCATTCAGGACATAGGCATGGGCAAGGACTTCATGTCTAAAACACCAAAAGCAATGGCAACAAAAGCCAAAATTGACAAATGGGATCTAATTAAACTCAGGAGCTTCTGCACAGCAAAAGAAACTACCATCAGAGTGAACAGGCAACCTACAAAATGGGAGAAAATTTTCACAACCTACTCATCTGACAAAGGGCTAATATCCAGAATCTACAATGAACTCCAGCAAATTTACAAGAAAAAAACAAACAACCCCATCAAAAAGTGGGCGAAGGACATGAACAGACACTTCTCAAAAGAAGACATTTATGCAGCCGAAAAACACGTGAAAAAATGCTCACCATCACTGGCCATCAGAGAAATGCAAATCAAAACCACAATGAGATACCATCTCACACCAGTTAGAATGGCAATCATTAAAAAGTCAGGAAACAACAGGTGCTGGAGAGGATGTGGAGAAATAGGAACACTTTTACACTGTTGGTGGGACTGTAAACTAGTTCAACCCTGGTGGAAGTCAGTGTGGCGATTCCTCAGGGATCTAGAACTAGAAATTCCATTTGACCCAGCCATCCCATTACTGGGTATATACCCAAAGGACTATAAATCATGCTGCTATAAAGACACATGCACACGTATGTTTATTGCGGCAGTATTCACAATAGCAAAGACTTGGAACCAACCCAAATGTCCAACAATGATAGACTGGATTAAGAAAATGTGGCACGTATACACCATGGAATACCACGCAGCCATAAAAAATGATGAGTTCATGTCGTTTGTAGGGACATGGATGAAACTGGAAATCATCATTCTCAGTAAACTATGGCAAGAACAAAAAACCAAACACCACATATTCTCACTCATAGGTGGGAATTGAACAATGAGAACACATGGACACAGGAAGGGGAACATCACACTCTGGGGGCTGTTGTGGGATGGGTGGAGTGGGGAGAGATAGCACTGGGAGATACACCTAATGCTAGAGGACGAGTTAGTGGGTGCAGCGCACCAGCATGGCACACGTATACATATGTAACTAACCTGCACATTGTGCACATATACCCTAAAACTTGAAGTATAATAATAAATAAATAAATAAATAAATAAAATAAAATAAAAATATATTGTCACATTGAAGTAGTTTATTCTTCCTTATGCCCAAAGCAATAACACTGGGGGCGGGGGCAGGAACAGGGGTTATAGAAGCCTTGATTACGCTCTGTGAAATATACAACTGTGTCAAACATTTGCAATATGTTACAGTTGTTGGCAACTAAATGCAAGTCAGGAAAAAATCAAAATGCTATTTTTTTTAGCAGTTTCAACAATGAAAAAAGGGAACCACTGTATTTTATGTACAAAGCAGGAAGACCATAATTATCTCTCTGCCCCTTTCTTTCTCTCCTCTCCTTCTGGAACTTCTATAATGAGTATGTTGCCTGCTTGAGGCATCCCACAAGCTCCTTAGGCTCTGTTCACTTTTTTTTAATCCATTTTCTTTCTGTTCCTTGGCCTCAACAGTTTCCATTGCCCTATCTTTAAAGTTTGCCAATCCTTTCTTCTGCCTGCTCAAACCTATCTTTGAATCCTTGTGAATTTTTAGTTTAACACTTTTTAGCTTTAGAATTTCTTTTGTTTTATTTTTAGTTTTTTTCTACCAATTTTTGTTATTTCTATTTATTCATGTATCATTTTTTTTTACATTCTCCATGCCTGAGTATCTTTGTCAGTTGTTTCAAAATCTTGTTAGCATGTTCACCATCTGGTCCTACTTAGTGTCAGTTTCTGTTGTTTTTGTTAATAGGTTATACTTTCATGTTTTTCAATATGTCTTGTGTTTTTTTTGGCTAAAAACTGGACATTTGAATATAATAATGAGGTAACTCTGGAAATCAGATTATCCCCTTTCCCCTTTGTTTTGTGTGTGTGTGTGTGTGTGTGTGTGTGTGTGTATCTTGCTATTTAAAAAAATTGTTTTGAATTGCTATGAGCTGTCTCTGTGCCAAGGATCAGCCTGAAGAGTAAACTTCAGGTCTTCGCAGGTTATTTCTGAGGCAGTGCTTTGCACGGTGTCTTTTTTTTTTTTTTTTTTTGAGATTGTATCTCATCCTGTCAGCCAGGCTAGAGTACAGTGATGGGATCTCTGCTCACTGCAACCTCCACTTTCCAGGCTCAAGCAATCCTCTCACCTCAACCTCTTGAGTAGCTAGGACCACAGGTGTGTGTCACCATGCCTGGCTAATTTTTGCATTTTTTTTTTTTTTTTTTTTTGGTAGAGATAAGGACTCACCATGATAAGCCAGGCTGATCTTGAACTTCTGGCCTTAAGTGATCCACACACCTCTGCCTTCCAAAGTGCTGGGATTACAGGAATGAGCCACCTTGCCCAGCCTGCACAGTGACTTTCTCATTTCTCCTATAAATATAGTTGTTTTCGAATATTTTTGTGTTTCATGTCTGACTCCCAAAAAGGGGAAAATAAGAATGACAAAGAAGTAAAAGGAGTGCTCAACCTTTAAATACCCAGACAGTCACTTCCACTGGAAAGGAAGGGGCTTGCAACAATGAGAGGAAGTGCAACAATAGCTCGTCTTCTTTGTCTGCACCACTGTAATCAGAAGCCCCAGTCAGTGATTAGATTAAAAAAAATCCTTGATATTTGGAGAACGTGGTCATTTATCCCACCTTGATTCCTGCACACTGTGTTTAGGGTGCTCCAGGAACATGTGGCCGGCTTCCAGCCATGGGGCTAGGATAGAGGCTGTGTAGCTGCTTCTGGGCTAAGAGCTGAAATTGACTGCAATTAACTGCACTTTACTGTCCAAGCCTTCCGCTGGAATTTGCAAGCCATCCAGAGACTCAGGAGTTCCAAAATAGTTACGTCAGATTATGCCAGTGCAGTTGCTCTCTAGGTGGGGAGACAGATTCCTGGGGCTTCCTACTTTACCGTACCCCAGATTCCACACACTACACGTATGTAGTAAGTTAGAGATACAATATGTGTACTAAATCAGTAAATTATAATCGTGAGTCCGTGTGGAAACACTGACCTTTTGAAAAATATTTTTCACCATTTTCATTTTGATAATGGAAACATAATTATATTTATAGCCAAAGCTAACAAAATGTGAATTTTAGTTGCTTTTTGAAAGTCATGTTACAGGGAAGAAATTTTGCGTTCAGATGAAAACTCATTGGTTGCCATGCAGAATAAAGTTATCTAAGAAAAAAAGCAGATGAGTTATAAGGGTTGAAAAGTAAATTAAAACTCTATAATTTATAGGGAAGGCTATTTTTGAAGGCAAGCAGCTCAGAGCACAATCCTGTTCCAGAAGATTAATTTTTAAAATTAATATATCTATTTATTTATCACCTGTGATCCCTGAGGGCATGAAGAAGTTCCCAGAAAGCATAGTTAAAATGCAGAAAGACTGAAAGAAAATTGATGCTTACCTGGCATTGCTCTTTATGAGTGGTGATCAATATTTTGTGAAAGGCCATGAAAAATTGTATCATAAATGCATAACATACTATATTATATCTACTGTGTCCACTTACTCTTTTATAATATATAAATGGCAGAATTGCTATTTTGGAGGAAAAAAAGGTGGAGATTTTTCTACATCTATTTAATTGTTTCAAAGTTGGTATATCTGAAATACAAAACACAGCTTATGTCCTTCCTCACCTAGAGAAGTCCAAGTGCCATTTACATTTGTCTTACAGGCAGAAGTTGAGGTAGAGTAGAGGCAGGGATGAGAAAGAGATGCCAAGGGCTCTAGAGGAAGTGTCTCATCTTTGCTCCGTCATTCTCCTGCCTTCCAGTAGGCTATGGATGTGTTCATTCATTTCTTTAGCCTCTGATAGCCAAAAATAGCCCTTTGTGAGAAGCAAGAAAGTTAATAATGCCATCGCTAAAAAAGAAAAAAAGAACAATGCATGAATGGATGAGAATTTAAATTGATTTGGCAGATATTGTTGTACTAGTCAGAGTTCTCCTGAGAAGTAGAATCAGTGGATATAGATACAGATATACACATATAGAAAGAGATGTATTGTAAAAAAGAATTGGCTGGCTCACACGATTATGGCAGCTGAAGTCTTACAGTTTGCTGTCTCTAAGCTGGAAAGCCATGCTGTCTCATGCTGTCTCATGCTGGAAAGCCAGCAGCATGGTTCCCGTCCATGCCCAAAGGCCTCAGAGAGAACCCAGGGAGCTGGCTGGGGCTTCCCATCACTGGCGGAGGAAGGGCTCCCATTCACAGTGGTCTCTTTCATACTCTCTCTCCTACTCTTTCATGTTTACACACACAAATTAACTCTTTGTACTGTGACAACCAACTTTTCTACCTCTCCTGATTTTAGTCAATAAAGATGTGAGAGAAAAACATAATAATTTCTCACAAACTAAATAACAATACTGGGTTTCTCTTCCCACATTTCCCCTTTCTGGCCGTTTTTTTTTCTGTGTCTCTCTTCTCTTCCTAGTAGTGGTCCTTGTTAAGTCTTCTTCAGCCATCTTACCACTATGCCTGCTCTAACCCGAGTGGTCTGGGAAGCTGCGGGAGTGGGAGGTGTCAGGCTCCCAGTGAGGTCATGAACCCCTTGCTGGTTTGGGATCCTAAAAGAAAGCCGCCACCCCGGGTGACTAGCTTTTCTGAAGGATTTGGATGTTAACTGCATTGATCGCCTCACCTGGAGTGCATGCATCCTCATGTATCATGTCCCACACGGGTCAGGCCACATCAGCTTCCCCAAGCCATGTTGGAATCCTGGCACTTTTTGTTTTTTTTTTTGCTCCGTATTTTCCCAGTCCTTCAAAGTTACCGCTCAAAGCAAGTGACCAGTCTTGTGGAAGAAGGGATCTATTTGCCATTCTTGTTTCACTATTTTACCTTCCTTACTTCAAGGCATAAATGAAAGAAAACAAAAATTTAGGAAGTAATGCAATGATGGATTGGTCATCATTATCTCTCCAACTTTGGAAGGACCACTTCTGAACTATCTGGCAACATTCCTCCACTTCTGGGTTTCCCTGGTTTCCTGCTTGATGTATTTGGTTTATCTCACCATATTTTCCTTAACATGGAATACATTTCTTGTTTGGATATGAAATCTTCTTTTGATGCTATTTCAAACTTTATTCTTCTCAGTTGCCTATGACATCGTAAGCCCTGGGAGCTGAACGCTAGGATTGGTTGGAGGTCTGCGGAGGCTGAGCCCTCTGGGGACCAAAGCCCTGTGAAACAGATTCTGAAAGATGTATGTGAGGCAAACACGTTCACGTCTGTGGGCTTTAGTCAATCTCCTTTTTCTAGATCAAATCCATTTCTTTAATTCTCTGATCTGTCAAAATCCTTTAGACCCCTCAAAATAAACTGTTTTCTTAATAAAAATAAACACTTGGTCTTTCTCAACACTCACTTATGCCCCTGAGAGGTCGTGATTATGGTCTACTGTCTTAGTTTTTTAAATGTCTCTCTCGCTCGATTGCTGGATCCTGGAGGAATAAGTTCTGATTAATCCCTATGCAACCCTTCCCCTGTCTCTCTGAAGTGTTCTGCAGTCCCAGTTTTGTAAGGCACCTGTGCCCAATCCAGACCTCTGCTTAAAATCTTAGAATTTCTCTCTTAATGCCCAAAGGAGAATGCCTAACTTCCTCACACGGTGTAACAAACCACTCATGATCTCATCCCTGTGAGTATTTTTAGCAACACTTCCTGTGCTATCCTTGAAATATACTCTGAGTCACGAACAATTACTTGCCGTTTCACAATACACTATATACATCTTCACAATACACTATATACATCTTCAGTCTGTTCCTGAAATATTTTTCTATTTTCCAAACTCTCCTTCCCTCACTGTCTTTTTTCCTTCCTTTTTTTCATCTCACCTTCCTTTTTTTTTCTCACATACAATCTTCTTAAACATCTGTTCTCCCACACATATTCTCCGATGATGGGGATACTCACACAGGTCTTATATTCCTGCTTGTTCCAGATACATTTAATCATTTATGCTTCCAAGATGTCTTCTTGTCATGCTACACTTATTACTATGTTGGTTAATTGTCACATAGCTTCTGTTTTATTTTTCCTTGATTCTTCATGGGGCTGTGCTTATAATTCCTTCACTTAGGACAGTACTTGTGTAATAGAAATGTAACTGGTTTTTTAGTCATCTCATCAAAGCTCTTTCCTCTGAGAATCTAGCATAGTACCTCAACATAGAACCTGTTCAATAAATATTAATTGAATAAAACATGCTTTGTAAAGAAAGAGATACCTTTTTGAAAGAGTGTGGATCAACAGAGCAAATACTGACTCCCATTTTTGTCTCTTGACAGCTGTAGCCATATCACCTTGCCATTCATTTTCTTCACCCTCATTTTTCTCCAGTGGAAAATGAGGGGATTGCTTTGGTTTGCTCTGACATCCGTTTCTTCTACAATTCTACCAACTGAATTGATATTGTGTGGGGTTAACTTTGGTTTCCATCTCTTCATTTTGAAATCTAAAGAGTTTTGGAAATAACTAAATAGAAAAATAAACATGTAATCATTATATAGTTTCACTGTTTCTAGTCATTTTAAAGATAAAATAGTCTTAAATTCATATCTAGTGCCATCGAGACTGACTTAATCGTTATTTTATTCACTAAGCAGTAGTTTTTTTTCAAAAGTAAAAATGTTTTTCTAAGGGAAAAAATTAATAGTCATTGAGGAGACATATTGTATTGCTTAATTTTGCTTTTTTTCCAGTGTAAAATTAAAATGTAAAAATATACGTAAGGAAATTGAAACATTTTCTTAAACATTTCTGCTATGAGTTTGTGAAAGTTTGATACAAAACTTTTCTTCAATGAATTATTCTAGTTTCAATGACTGGAAAAATTGATATAAACAGGAATAATAACCACTAGCCCTGGCTTCCAGAACCTCCCAGGCATGTGCTTCCTATAGTCCTTCTGTCTTATGGGATACGGTTCTGTTCTCTGTCCCCACCTAGATCTCATCTTGAATTATTATCCTCACATGTGACAGAGGGACCCGGTGGGGGGTGATTGGATCATGGGGGCAGTTTTCCCCATGCTGTTCTCACGATAGTAAGTGAGTTCTCACAAGAACTGAGAGCTGATAGTTTAAAAGTGTGTGGCAGTCTGCCCCTCACTCCTCCTCTCTCCTGCCGCCTTATGAAGAAGGTGTTTCTTCTCGTTCACCTTCTGGCATGATTGTAAGTTTGCTGAGGCCTCCCTAGCCATGAAGAACTATTGTGAGTCAATTAAACCTCTTTTGTTTATAAATTACCCAGTCTCAGGTAGTTCTTTATAGCAGTGTGAAAACCGACGAATACATTGTAGATCTGAGCCTTAAAAAAGTTATTAATTTTTGTTTCGTGATTTCTTGAGAAGGAGAAACTTGAAAGTCCTAGTGAATACAGCACTTCTACCCTTAACGCAGTGACTAGCCTGCTCACAACCTGATGTTTTCCAAACTTCTCTGAGTTCAGTGCTAAATATAATCATTGCCATTATTCTTTCAATTGTTTGTATCATAGGTGCAAATATGGATTCGGCATACATTGTTTATATTTTCCTTTATTGAAAAATGCATGTCTCTGTGTCAAAATCTTATTTCCATTTTGAACATTCCTATATCATTTTGTTTTTATTTATTTTACTATTTTTTTTTTTTAATTTTTAGACAGGATCTCAATCTGTTTCCCAGGCTGGCGTACAGTGGTGTGATCATAGCTCACTGCAGCTTTGAACTCGTTGAACTAAAATAATCAGCATGCTTTACTGTCCAGAGGAGTTGGGACCACAGGCATGAGCCATTACACTTGACTAATTTTTTTTTATTTTTTGTAGAGATGGGATCTCATTATGTTGCCCAGGCTAGTCTCCAACTCCTGGCCTCCAGCAATCTTCCTGCCTCAGCATCCCAAAGTGTTGGGATTACAGGTGTAAGCTACTCTGCCTTGACTGAACGTTCCTATTTTAAAATTTATTTTTAACATGTATTAATGGACTGCTGCCAAATTTAGAGAATAAATGTAAGTGACACGTTTAAGAAATGATTATTTTGGTAGTAAAATCATAAAAGCTAAATTGCAATTAATTATTAGTTTATCCCTTTTGTACAATTTGGCAAAAGACTCCCACATACTAAAGCAATAGTATCCTTGATTATCTTCCTAAATTTGTCAGGTAATTCCCAGATGGCTTGAACAAGTCATTTTGGTTCTTTTGGTTACATTTCATCACCTATGAAATGAAGGGTTTTGACTAAATGTATGAGATTCTAATATTCCACATTTAATCACTAAATGTGACATTGCTTAGGACTAAACACTTAGAGGAAAATTCAATATGAGGTTGAAGGAAGTGAAGAGAGAAACAAATACTAAAGACAGGAGAGAAAAATGATAGACAGATTAAACAGATAGATAGATAGATAGATGATACATTTTATAAATGTGCTCAGAATTTTTCTTAGGTTACTTTGTCTTATATATTTTCTCTTTCTTTGGAGAGCCTCTGAACCAACCACATGAGGAAGCAGAAGTGTGTTACAGCTGACAAATGCAGTCAATTCAATCATGAATAACAATCAACTGCTTGTCAGCCTCAACTTTAAAAGTTTAATTTTAGAATCCCACATCGATATTGCTAGTCAGAAGAAAAGAGAAAACCAGATTTTAAGGTCTTACAAATTATCATATGACATATATAACCTAAAATTTAACCGGAAGCAAGATACAACATTAAGACTTTCTAATCCTTTTCCTCTTTTCCCCCTAGAAACATATTTATTATGCTATGAAAGTAGTTTTCATACAACATATCAGCCCCTGATGGAAATATAGTAAAATGTCTATAATCTGTGGCACTGAGAATTAGGAATGACAGGGAATATTAAAAGTTACTGGTATTCAGATCCTTTTTAAACATTATGTATTGCTGTTGCATCATAATATTGCATTGTGTCTTTCAAACAAATATTATTTCCACAGAGCAGAAATTATTCTGGTCTTGCTAATAATGAAGGACACCATACTTGCTAATTCACAAACTCTCCAAGTTTTATTGTCCTCCATTGTGAAGTGGGATTAGTATGAAAATTAAATCAGACATGAAAAGCTCTAAGGATAGGACCCAACACACAGGCATGTAGAAGTGTTTTTATTACCATGTTGTCAGTCAAACCCAGAGAATTTCAATGAATTAACTAAAATGGCAGTTTGATAGTGGTGAGGTTATTATTAGAATTTAGGTCACTGTCTATAATTTCTCTTCTTTTTGCCCACAAATGCTCTCCTGGTTACAAGACAACTGGGAGAGGCAAAGGCTAAGTGTAGGTATCTGTGAGGGAAAAGAGAATGGAAAAGGTAAAAAGAATGTAAATGTGGATTTTCTACAAAACTGGAACCCACCATCTGGTAACTGAGAATAGAGTAGAACACAGGTTATAAAAGATCACAGCAGATGGCAAGGCCTGGTTGTGAAGCACGAATATTATTCATAAGGAAGAGCGGAGTATTTCTCCATCAGCTATTTAGGTTCTGAAGCATGCTCCAGTGCTGACTACTGTTGCTGAGCAAGGCCTGCATGTTCCAGGCCCTCTTGTAGGGGTCAGAGTCCTGTGCAATCTTTCGAGTCGTCTGTTTGAGGGGTCAGCTCATTTGTCCATTGCAGCCAGCAGCACCAGCAGCACCCAGAACCTCGCTCCAGAATCTGCCCACCAAATCCAGACTTCAGCGGACTCATTCTGGAGACGCTGGAATCGGCTCAGCACCAGTGATTATTGTTAGTCCTGAACTTTTTTGAACCTCTGGGATGTTTGTCTGTTTGGCAAGGTTTCCAGGTGTACAGAATGAACATCTTGAACATTGCCAGATTCATTGGAAAAGTCGACAATATAAATGATGAAATTGTCTTCTGGATATAGGAATTAGAAAATCAAAAGTTTTCAGAGCATTTCCTTTTGTTTCATGTTAGAGATGTACACTGATGCCAGATTGCAGTGTGTAATATCCTGTGGGGATCTCACCAAAACTTGTTCACAAGTTCCCACCTGGAGACAGCCAAAGTGCATAAATTAAATGATGAATGCAAAGAACCAGGAACAGCCTGGAAGAAAGAAACAAGAAAGCTAAAAATGATATTCTTGGAGTATAATTTAATAATTCCTGAGCCAAAGCATGCCTTAGCATTCTACAGATTCTTGCAAATCCACCCATGAAAGGGGATATAGTACACCCATCCTTATGGGGGAGAGCAAAAAATAAAACACTTAAATTAATTTTACAGGATCAGTAGTGCATTATATTTTTGCATTTCATTACGTTGTAAATGTATACTAATGTGAGTGAAAATATAACATTTTAAAATATCTTTGTTATGAGTTTAGGTGTCAGGTAAAAGTCTTAAATGGGTATTTATTAAAGCATTACTGGGCTGGGCACGGTGGCTCATGCCTGTAATCCCAGCACTTTGGGAGGCCGAGGTGGGCGGATCACCTGAGGTTGGGAGTTCTAGACCAGGCTGACCAACATGGAGAAACCCCATCTCTACTAAAAATACAAAATTAGCTGGGCATGGTGATGTGCACCTGTAATCCCAGCTACTCAGGAGGCTGAGGCAGGAGAGTCGCTTGAACCTGGAGGTGGAGTTTGCGGTGAGTCGAGATTGAGCCATTGCACTCCAGCCTGGGTGACAGAGCAAGACTGTGTCTAAAAAAAAAAAAAAAAAGAAAGAAAGAAAAAAAAACTTAAATTAGCAAGTTACTATATACATTTCTTTTCAAATTTTATAACTTTTAACATTTCTCTATCTTTATGAATAAATTTATTATGTCAATAATAGCATTATAACCTGGAAGTTTTCATTTTCTCAGAATATTTATGAAAGTATTTTTATCAAAGAAAAGGTTTCCTTTGACTACACATATGCTGTTTCGTGTTTTATAGCTAATCAATTCTCTAAGTTAATTTAATGAAAAGACCTATAAAATAACTTTATCAAAGTCCAAGTATCGAAATATATGTCAACTGAGAAGGAACTCATTGAACTTACGTAATGAGTTTCCTTATGATCTAAAATTATTATTTGAGTTATTTTATCATTCTTCACCCAAAACTCTAAAACCAACATTGAATTATAACTGGGTAAGTAACAAAATGACTAAACATCATTTGCAAACACTGGACAGGATGCTGAGTTGAGTTACATACAGTGTGAAATGTGTGATCCTACACTCCCTCTGAGGTATTTTATAAGGGGCTACAGTCTTAACACACCCCAAACCACCAATTCAACAACAAAAATCAAATCATACCAAAGTCAGTGAGAGATGAATCAATAGACTTTATGTAATATTGGGTGTTGTGCAAACACCCAAACCACCAATTCAACAACAACAAAAATCAAATCATACCAAAGTCGGCGAGAGATGAATCAATGGACTTTATGTACTATGGAGGCTGATAAGTCGAATTTTAAATATGTTTTTAGAATAAAGTGTTTTCTTTTAAGAGTCAGCAAGTGTTGCTTCTAGGGAAACAGGCATTTGCAAATCTTGATGAAGGCTGCTCTTTTCTGAAACTCTGCTCTAAATGCTTTTGGAAAGTGGTGAGAATATTTTCACAGGAGCTAACTTCTCTAGTGAAAAATGGGATGAAGGTTTTTATTCGTTTTGTTGTGAAGATCAATGCAGGTAGCAGGGCTTTCATGAATTCTAATAGCCCTGACGGAAGTCATCTGACACCAAGAATGCACATTTATTTTAAAAGAGAAACTCATTTCAAAATATGTCTTTTTATTTTTTATTCTATTTTTAGTTTTTGTTGTTTGCTTCTTAAACAAGAGCCTCGGGCTCAGTATCTGAGCATTCTCTTATGGGAGAGTTGGTAAAGGGGTGTCAGGGTGTGGTGTGTGGCTGCTTCTGGAGCTCCTGATGACCATCATGGGCCATGGCATGTCGGGAGCAGGATGACTCCAAGTATGTTTGTGTGTGTGAGCTGGTGGGGGTACAAGGAGCGGTTAAAAAAGAAAAGCCAAATTATAAAGAACGATGTTATTATAAGTCCAGATGAATTTTGCCATAGACAACATTGAATACTTTGGAATTGTGGCCTTCTTCAGAACCAATGAGGAAACGCATGGTGTTTTGGCATCTTCAATGGAAAAGCAGCAAATCAGAAGTTTGCAGATATTTAGAATCTCCCGGTTTCCATTTATTCCAGACCTCCAGTGTTGGTGGTGAAAATAGTGTGGCAGTATACTTGGAGCCTCAGCACCAGTGGTAGTTGTGGCAGCTGAGTTCTGCTAATGAGGACAATGTACAAGGCAGCTGGACTAAACCCTGAGGTTGAGTGTTCTAATGTTTTTATAATGTTGCAGAAAGGATGTGAAAATGGAGGAATGAACTGCACAATAACCTCACCTGTGGGGCTCAGAAGCACTTTATTTCAAATATTAAATGAAATGCAGCCTTATTTTGTATCTCAATCTGGTGAGATGCCTCAAATTTGATAAGCATACCAACCAATGTTTATGGATCCTACTTATTAAAATTAAGTTCCTTAGAATTATTAGCCTAAGATGCAATTAACTTACATTTATTCAAATAAAAGACACTTTCTGAAAGTGTCTTGCAAGCTGAGAGAAGAGAGCCAGTAAAGGCATGGAGGCAGGAGTGCATCAGCCACAGCAGGTGGTACAGGTGGTGGGTGTGGGGGCGGTAAGGGGAACTGGAGCCTGATTCTGGAAGAGCTTATATAATACAGCTGGGTGTGTGCACAGGCTAAATTTAACTGCTCATAAAAGAATCTTGGATTTGGAGGTGTCATGATAAAAGTTATAAAACCCCCATATCCTAAAGATAAAAATCTTTAGGATAAATCATCTAGCTAGTGATATGCAAAACTGCAGTGAGGAGAAAGAAAACATAAATAATAATACTGTACTTTTCTTAGATTTATGTTACAAAAAGTTGATGTCTGTTGGCAGTAGTAATATTAGTGTGTGTGTGTATATATATGGTGGTGAACTGGGAGCTGGCCTGGCTCTTGCAGCTGGCCTGTGGTGTTCTGGTGTTGAACAGAAGAAATTTCACGTAACACATTAGACAAGAGCACTCCAAACTGTCATGCAGCAGAGCAAACAATACCCACCTCACAGTGCTGCCTAAAAACATGTAAACGAGGAATGTGCAAACTAGAGAAATTACTAAATACTACTGTCTTAGTCAGTTTAATACCTCAAATGGGGTGATTTATATATGGCAGATATTTATTTCTTATAGTTCTGGAGGCTGTAAAGTCCAAGATCAGGGTGCCAGCAGATTTGGTGCCTGGTGAGGGCCTACTTCCTCTTAGATTTTGTCTCCTAGTTGTGTCCACATGGCAGAAGGGGTGAGAGGGGTCTCTGGGGCCTCTTTTATGAGGTCACTAGTGCCATTCAGGAGGGCTCTGCCCTAATGACTTAGTTACCTCTCAAAGCCCCTACCTCCTGTGCCATCACTTTAGCAATTAGAGTTCAACATATGAATTTTGAAGAGACACAAACATTCAGATGATAGCAACCCTATTCTGAGCTATTATAAACGATAGGTACTTCTTTACCAAGTGCATGTTTAATCCCACTCCATGCCTTCCACCTTTTAGATAAAAATTGTATGGATAACTTATTATAGAAACCCCCTACAGAGAGCACCCTATCTAGAGCAAAACAATGATTCCTTGTATCTTCACTTTAATCCTCTAATTTCAAACCCAATTCTATAACAAGCCCTTCCTAATGGGCTTGACACCGCATGGTTTCCGATCATGTGAAATCTCTGTTGTTGCATCAGCTACCAATAAACAGAAATCTGTTCAACTACAGAAGTGTTCTTAAGACCTTGGCTGGCCAGCACTGGCAATAGTAACATTCTAAAAAGAGGTTGGGCATTGTCTTCACAGTCTGTTACTTCTACAAATGCCATGAGGAGCTACTACCATTTATTGAGAGCCTATAAAACATAATGAGTTTGATAAAGTGCTTAAGAATTGTTACATTTAACATGTAAGTCATAACATCACATGAAATTGTTTTAAGTACTTTGTATATCATAACACATTTACTCCCACCACACTCCTATGAAGTAGGTATTTTACATTTTATAGAGGAAAATATATTAACTAATTTCATCCTATTCAACAGCTCTGTGAGGATAATACTGTGTTTTTGTTGCTGTTGTTGTTGTTGTTGTTGTTTTTGAGATGGAGTCTCGCCCAGGCTGGAGTGCAATGGCCATCTTGGCTCACTGCAATCTCCCAGGTTCAAGCAATTCTCCTGCCTCAGCCTCCTGAGTAGCTGGGATTACCGGTGCCTGCCACCATGCCCAGCTAATTTTTGTATTTTTAGAAGAGACGGGGTTTCACCATGTTGGTCAGGTTGGTCTCACACTCCTGACCTCAGGTGATCCACCGGCCTCGGCTTCCCAAAGTGCTGGATTACTAGGGAGTAAGTTCACTAGGTAGAAAGATATGACTGAAAATCCCATTCTTTGGACCTTCAGAACTCAAATTTACTCATTTAAATTTCCCTCTCTGTTTATGTTTGGGTCCGACTCATGGACCTAGTTACTTCTACCTATTGTCATTTAAAAAAGTATGCACCACACCTAAGGCTTGAAAGAACAGGAAAAGGAAAATTTGGTGTGAGAGATCACACTACTCACTGACACCAGCATGGAGTCTAAATCCAAAGCAGAATTCAGCTGATAGCCAAATGCAGAAAATAGGTGAACTTGAGTTTCCTAGACTATAACTAAGTAACATAATTAATAAGGCTATTTGGTGATCATTTTGTTATTTTGTGTTTAGAAAAGTTGCTGCAACAAATATACAAAATAACTTCCCAAATTTATATGTAAATCACAGATGACTGGATGGAAGACCATATTGGTTTTAAAGGTTATTATAAAAGTGTCACAAAGAAACATTGGTCTTAATGTGTTACCCATATTTTCTTCTTGCTTTATAAATTGTACAGTCTCTTCATTATTCTTGAAGCATTCTTGAAGCACTATCAGCAACACATGTCAGGTTTCAGCTAAAATCAAATTTATAGAAAGCCTCAGGGAGCATAAGATATTTAAGAAGGAGGCTATTCAACAACATGTCTTATCAAGGGGCACAGGGCAGACTCCTGGCTGAGTTCCCATTTTAAAAGGATGGAAGAGTTCCCCGTATGTGCTGAAGGTTGTTTAGTGTGTAAATTTCAATGTTCCCAACAGAGGGAGCTAGAGATTTTCCTCAGATGAAGAGTGAGCTAGGATTTTTGGATGTTTTAGCATAAGGGATTTTTTTTTCTTACATTAGTTGACATTTGCTCAAAGACTTCTCTCAAACTTGTGTACAGCCCATGGGTAAGATACATTAGACCTGAAGATTGGTATCTTTGGTAAGCACATTTGAATGATCAGTGTGTACTTTTCCATATTGGTATTTTTCTTTCTCACAAGAACTTAATTATCTTCATGGATTATGAATGTTAATGTTTGATTATTATTCATTTTATAAATAAGGGTAGAAGCATAAAAGAGACATATATTTTTCCATTTTCCAATACTTCTGTTAAGAATAGTTTTCCAGGGATCTTTCTGCAACTTTTAACACTGTTTATTATTTTTTCAAATCAGAAAATAAATTTTAAAAAGAAGTTCTGAGACATAATATAGAGTGTTCTCATTTGTTTTTTTGAGGAAGGCTATATTTTCAGGAACGATCTTCTGGTACCACCTGCTCTTCTAGAATGTGACCTTGCCACTTCCCCATGCGCTTGGACCAGGCAGACCTGCTCTTGTTTCAGCCAACACAGTATGGTGAAAGTGATCTGGGTGATTTTCAAGGCCATCAGAATAGGCCATACAGCCCCCACTTGATTTCCCTGAGGCCTTGACAGCAGAGTGAGATGTCCTTTGTCATGCTGGAGGGTCCACAGGGAGGTGCTGATGGACATCACTGTTGTTTCCCAGAAGCCATCAGCTCTGTGAGGGAGTCATGGCCTGCCTTCAGGACCAGCCTTCTGCCAACCGAGTTCCAGGTGTGATATCAGCATCCAAGAGGAGCAGCGGAGCAGCCAGCTGATTCTGCCAGACTCCTGAGCTTCTGGATCCACGAGCATAGTAAAATGCTTGCTGTCTGACATCACTAAGTTTGAGGTAATTTGTTACACAGCAGCAAGAACTGAAAATGTTTGCTCATGAAATTAGCAAAAGGTTTTAAAATAATGATATTTAGCCTTCATTGGAGTGCACATTGCATCAGTTCAGCCTTGATGGAAAATAACTTCATAATGCATTAAGGGGCTTTAAACCTCCAGACTTTTTGATTCTGTGGCACTATCCTAAGGATATGATCAAATAATATGCACATTATTAATGCCTATATTATTTATGATAATTGTAGTGGCATATAAACTCTTCAACATTAAGTAAATTATTCAACAATTTTATTCAATTAAGTCATAAACTTATTAATTTGTACTATTCAAGAGTTTTTAATAGCATGGGTGTGAATGACTGTCCAACCATGAAACAGAAGCTACTCCACGTATCTGAACACAGTTAAGACACAGGGAAATTTATAGAGAATTAGTTTCACTGGTAATGTAAGAAGTGAGAAGCCAAGCAGGGGATGCAGAGCTCAGCAACCTCACGCTGAAGAGACATAGGTAAGAGTCCCTGTCATCAGCACCCAGGATTGGGGTTACCTAGCAAAAATCAGGAACACGGTAGGCCTGTCAGAAGGATTTGCAGGCATGGAGGGCACTGTCACATGGCAGGTTTTGCCATCTGTGAAAGCAAGAGAGAAAGGAGACATGGCCTGGATTCTCCCAGCCCTTATCCTCCATTCAAACTAACCCAGAATCTTACTGACCTATGAGACAAGCAAGCACAGGACTCAAAATAAGCCCTCAGAGGTGCACAGCAGGGTGGCAGAAGGGCAAGCAAAGTCTAAGGAAAGAGGCCTAGGACCAGCAACACAAAGGGAATGCAAAAAATAGAGTGAATGTTTGAAGGCAGGCTGTAACGCGCACACCTGGACACTTGCTTTCACGTGCCTGTAAGATGATTGGAGAACATAATTCTAAATGGTGGATTATTCAAAAGTGATTTAACTCTATGGTAACTTTAACTTTGCAAGTTTAACTTCCAAAATCTTAACATAATTGTTGATATTGATGAACTTTCTTTGATAAGAAAGTTCAATTGATTTCACTAGACCAATTAATTTTTTATAAATTCTCATCACAGAAAATAAGACAAAATTTTCACTTAAAAATATATTGTTGACACATAATAATTGTATATATCTATGGGGTAAAATATGACATGTTGATACACGTATGCATTGTGTAATTATCAACTTTAGGTAATTAACATATCCATCAGCTTAAAATGATCATTTCTTTGTGATGAGAACATTCAAAACCTCCCTTCTAGCTATTTTGAAATATATAATGTATTAGTTTTAACTCTAGTCATCCTATGATGCAATAGAATGACAGAACTTATTCCTCCTTGTCAACTGTACCTTTGGACCCATTGACTAATCTCTCCCCTGCTCCACTCTCCCCTCTCTTTCCCAACCTCTGGTAACCACTATTCTACTCTCTACTTCTATGAGACCAACTTTTAGATTCCACATATGAGTGGGATCATGCAGTGTTTGTCTTTCTGTTCCTGGATTATTTCACTCTCAGTAGTGGCTCTCCACTCCTAGAGGCCTCTTTCCACTCCTAGAGGTCACCCTTCACTCCTAGAGGTCACTCTCCACACTAGAGGACACCTTCCACTCCTAGAGGTTGCCCTTCACTCCTAGAGGTCACTCTCCACTCCTAAAGGCCACCTTCCACTCTTAGAGGCAACTTTTCATTCCCAGGAGTTACCCTCCACTACCAGAGGTCACCCTCCACTTCTGAAGGCCATCCTCCAGTCTTAGAGGCCAACATTCATTTCTGGAGGCCACCCTCCACTCTTAGAGGTGATGCTTCACTTCTGGAGGCTACTTTCCACTTTTAGAGGCCGCCCTTCACTCTTAGAGGCCACCCTTCACTCCTGGAAGCCACTCTCCATTCTTAGAGTCTGCCCTCCACTCCAAGAGGTTGCCCTTCACACTTCGTGGCTTTTCTCAGCTACCAAAGGCTGTCCTTATTTCCTTGCTGCATAACTTTCTTAGCCATTACCAACCTCATTGAGCCAGCAAGAAAAATCTCCAGAATGAGTGTTCTACAAGACAGAGTCTTGTATAGGAACATAATTCTAAGAGTGACATCTCCTCACCTTTGCTATATTCTCTCTGTAGGAAGCATGCACTCAAAGAGAGTAGATCCTACAAAGGTGTGAAGACTGGGAGCTGTGGATCATTCGGGGGTTGACTTAGAGTCTGTCGGTAATAGATCCTGTGGGTAAGATCTACATACACTATTTACGGCACGACTGTATAGCTAAAAAGGAAATCTGTTCAAAATAGGTGGTCCTGAAAATAGAAAACCATAAGTAAGAACTTTTAAATATTTTGTTTCATGGCCCAAATGAACATCCCTCAGAACCACATTAACTTAGAGTTAGTTTTCAGGAGGGTATTCTTAATTATAGCAGTAATCTAAAGTAAAGTAATCTAAAATAAATAATTGGCAGATAAAACAGAAACAAGTACTCCTCAACAAAATTCAACATTATTCCCTTTCTTTCTCTCTCTTTTTTTTTTTTTTTTAGACGGAGTCTCACTCTGTAGCCCGGGCTGGAGTGCAGTGGGGCAATCTTGGCTCACAGCAACCTCCATCTCCCGGGTTCAAGTAATTTTCCTGCCTCAGTCACCCGAGCAACTGGAATTACAGGCACGTGCCACCACACCTGGCTAATTTTTGTATTTTTAGTAGAAACTGGGTTTCACCATGTTGGCCAGGCTGGCCTCAAACTCTTGACCTCAGGTGATGCAGGTACCTCGGCCTCCCAAAGTGCTGGGATTTCAGATGTGAGCCACCATGCCTAGCCTATTATTTCTCTTTTGACACACAGATATATTCCAAAGTATATGTAAGCATCTGTATAATTGCTATAACAATTTCACAGTTATTTCTTATGAAGTTAATGTTAATTAATTTATTCTGCTGTACTTATCTACATGATGCATCCACAAAGGGAAGAAAAACAAACAATTATCACACCAACCTTGACCACTTATTATTTTAATTTTGTAATTGATTTTATTTTTTAGAGCAGTTGTAGACGCACAGCAAAATTAGGAGGAAGATGCAGAGTTCTCACATGTCTCCAGCCCCACATGTGCACAGCCTTTCCCATCATCACCTTCTCCCACAAAGGGGTCACATTTGTCCCAGTCAATGTAACACATCATTATTACCCAGAGGCCGTAGTTTACATTTGAATTCACTCTTGGTGTTGTACATCCTATGGGTTTGGACAAATGTACAACGCATAATGACAGTGTATAAATCATATGTTGACTTTTTCTTAGGAAAAAAAATCCATAAAATGAATGTAGAAACGAAAAGGAAATGCTTTTGACCTAGTATTATTATTATTTGCTTGCTTTCGACCCTTGAAAGAGAAAACACAATGTCAGGATCTTGAAAAAAATTTTCAGCTAAGAAGGTTGTGTCCTTGGAACGGGAAGTAAACATTTGTGAGGGACAAAATAAAGAATAGTTATTTTTGTTATTTATACTTTATCCCTGGAAATCAATCTATCATGTGTTTCATTTCTTCTTTATCTCTCCTTTTGTTTATTTGACAAGTGTTCATTTCTTTGCCGGTTGGTTGGTTATTGCCATTTTTGCTGTTAGAATTGTAAATGCATACAATTTTAATATTATATATATGTATATACATGTATGTGTGTGTGTGTGTGTGTGTGCATGCACGTCCGTGTATTCAAATGTTGGTAGAATCACCTTAAAAGAAGGGTGGATGTGTTAACCAAGCTCATAAAATTGAGAAACACAACTGATTTTCTTGTATTTTTTTAATTGGGGAAATTTTGGTCATTTCCTTGTTAGTATTACTCGTTATTAAAAACATCAGCAAAATCGGTACCCATCCAGACATATGAGTTGCTTTCTGTGTTCATAAATATTTATAACATCAAAACACTCAGGAAGAAACAGAGAACATTTTGCAAAGTGAAAAGAGTGGAGAAGTATAATCTTTCGCTGAAGAAATTAGAAATAATGGTAAGTGACCAGAATGGAAATATCTGAAAGTTCTTGTTAGAAAATTCCACTTGCCCCATCTCCCAACCAGCCATACTGTATTGTGGTCAAATATGCATGTATTCTGAATTGAATAACCAGTATTGAGAGGTGACAATGTGCTAGCAGCCCTAGCTCGCTCTCGGCGCCTCCTCGGCCTCTGCCTCCACCCTGACCACAATTGATGAGCTCTTCAGCCAGCCACTGCGCTGTGGGGGGCCCCTCTCTGGGGCTGGCAAGGCCGGAGTGGCTCCCTCTGCTCCCGGGGAGGTGTGGAGGGAGAGGCACAGTTGCTGCACTCACAGGCGATGGAGGAAGAGCTCCGTCTGGGCTGCTGGAGTGCCTGGGCTGGGTGCCACAAAGTCCCCCAGCGGTTTGAAGCTGACTGGGCTTCTGGGATGGGTGAGGACTTGGAGAACTTTTCTGTCTAGCTAAGGGATTGTAAATGCACCAATCAGCACTCTGTGTCTAGCTAAAGGTTTGTAAACTCACCAATCAGCACTCTGTGTCTAGCAAACTGGGTAAGGGACTTGGAGAACTTTTGTGTCCAGCTAAAGGATTGTAAATGCACCAATCAGTGCTCTGTGTCTAGGTAAAGGTTTGAAAATGCACCAATCAGCACTCTGAGTCTAGCTAATCGGGTAGGGGACTTGGAGAACTTTTGTGTCTACCTAAAGGATTGTAAATGCACCAATCAGTGCTCTATGTCTAGCTAAAGGTTTGTAAACACACCCATTGCTCTGTCAAAATGGACCAATCAGCTCTCTGTAAAATGGACCAATCAGTAGGATGTGGATGGGGGCCACATAAGGGAATAAAAGCAGGTCACTCCAACAAGCAGTAGCAACCCGCTCAGTTCCACTTTCAGACTATGGAAGCTTTATTCTTTCCGTCTTCGCAATACATCTTTCTGCTGCTCTCTGTTTGAGTCTGCGCGGCTTTTATGAGCTGTAACACTCACTGTGAAGGTCTGCAGCTTCACTCCTGAAGCCAGCGAGACTAGGAACCCACTGGCAGGAATGAACAACTGCTGAGGCGCCACCTTTATGAACTGTTAACACTCACCACAAAGGTCTGTAGCTGCACTCCTGAAGCCAGCGAGACCACGAACCCACCGGAAGAAACAAACACCTCCGGTCGCGCCGCCTTTAAGAGCTGTTACACTGACTGCGGAGGTCTGCGGCTTCACTTCTGAAGTCAGCGAGACCACGAACCCACCAGAAGGAAGAAACTCTGGACACATCCTAACATCAGAAGAAACAAACTCCGGACACACCATCTTTAAGAACTGTAACACTCACCACGAGGGTCCGTGGCTTCATTCTTGAAGTCAGCGAGACCAAGGACCCATCAATTGCGGACACAGTATGGTTTGAAAGTGAATGAATGCGTGTGTGTGTGTGTGTGTATATATATATATATATATATATATATATAGTATTTGGTTAAATATCTTTATGTAAAGAATGTGGCATTTGGTGTGAACTTTTAAAGAGCTCTTGAGATCACACTATATACAAAAAGAAATTAGACTAATGATTTGAGTTAAACTATATCCTTAATTCAAACAAATTTAGAAAAAATTGAAACCTTTTTATACATAGACATAACCTATCTATTTTGACTATTGGTCAATTAAGATTTTTAAATTATCTTTTTAAATCCAATATATGGTGTTTATTTTCTTTTAACTTAACATACATCCGGATTTATTGTATTGCTTTTTATGCTAACGTTGCAGAAATGCAAACATTTCTGTTATGGTTAGTTCGTCTATACACTTTTGTGTTTATCTCAAGGAAGTTGGAAATGTCTTAATCTTTTAGACAGTAAAGTTTATGTCCTGTCACAAAGACACAAATGCAAACTAAGCATTTAAGTGTTTTATTTGAATTTTGTCAAATTGCCGTAATAATTTAAAGAACTTAACAAAATTTCATGGGACTCTTCAAAGTCTCTCTGGGGAAGGTTTTAATACAAGAATTACATTTTTATTTATTATAAGAATAAACTTTAATTTTAAATGCTTGTTATGGGCTCTAAGTAAACTTAGTATACTCTATCTTTTACAATTTGAAAGGATTTAAACAGTAACTTGGTAAACTATTTTGGCCTTTTCTCAAAATGGTGATAAAACTTGAAATTTTCTATAGACTTGCCTATTGCCAATTAGGGAAAGGAAAAGAGGAAAGGAATTACTAAAGAGATTGATAGAATCTTTTAATAATTTCAATAAAAAATTTCAGAATTAAAATTTATCTAGCTTTCCAAAAGTGTATTATTTGTGGGCTATCCCCTAAATCCAAAGATTTTAAAGTAGAAACAATAAGAAAATAACATACCACGTTAACTCTTTCAATTTGTCACCAAACTGCCAGAGATTAATATGATTAAAAGAAAAATAGAAGTAAAACTCAAGTAGAATTTTGCTATGACTGTATTCCTGAAAAATTAGAGGAGAATTGAAAAATATTTGTATTTAACTTAAATTGAATGTAGATTTTTTTTTTACTTTTTGCAAATAACATAAACTTTAATGAATGATATTCCATTATGTGTCAGACACTGGTTAAGTATTTACACAACAAATTAACTTTTCAAACTCACTTTTTAGTATCCACCACATGGCTGTGTTCTATCCAAGAGAATGTGAGTTGATTATGTGCACCACTGTCATGCCCTGCACATAAATACCTTCCTCTTCTTTTGACTAGACAGAGACAAATATAGTATCTTGGAAACCGTTTGTTGAAGATGGTCATCCCTCCAGATAGAACAAATGTGGTCACTGACTCAGGTCTTGAACAGAGCTTTTGTTAATCAGGCACATCCATTTTGGAACGAGTTGGAAATGAACTTTTCTTATAAATAAGTAAGGACAAATATTAACACATCATAAAATTTGGAGTTTGTGTATTTTGAATTGTTTTGAACTAAAATAAAGGCTAAGTAAAATATTAATAATTTCAGAATTACGTGTAAAACAATGAGGAAATGAAAATTTTTAAACATTGTAAGAACAATTAAAACAATTTATTAGCAAAATCCAATGGTAATTAATAATACTAGATAATGTGGAAGTACAGTACAAGAGAAACACCAGAAGAAGTAGTCAATATCAATAGGTTTTCATTTCTATCTCAATTACTATGCAATTTTTTGTAAGTTACTTAAGATTTCCAACTCCCAGTTTTCTCTTCTATATGATAAGAATAATAAGACTTTTAAATTTGATTCCAATGAGAATGGAATGACATAGCATGTATCTAATCAATTGCAGTGTACAACAGAAAAATAGTTATTAGCTAAATTTTAGTTCCCCTTTAAATAAGGAAAAGTTTTTTTTAATATCACAGCCTATGTAAGACTGTATCTCTCTACTGACTTTAACTTCATTTGTTAACATAAAAATTCAGTCTTAATTTATTTTAGAAACAATTATGTACTGTTACATTCTATACTTATATTTTAGAATTTATACTCTGACTAATTGTTTTTATACTGATGAATGCCCATGACATTTTCTGAAGATGATTACTTCAGTTTTACTTTTCTTATGATCATTTTAATTTTAAAACAGTGATAAAAGTAATAGCTAATGTAGTTACAGGTATTCACATAATACATTTATTATCCTATTTAATCCTCACAACAACCCAAGCAAGTGTCATTATTCTAATTTTATAGATCAATTAACTAAGATTTATGGAGACAAAGTAATTTATGTTATATCCACTTAATTGGTAAGTGATAAAGCTGTCTAGAATCATGTTACTTTCCACCGTCTTTTTCAATAAGGTCATAAGTTTAATTTAAATAAAAATCCAGGGACTACCACATAAGTAGGTATGTGTGGTAATTCATTTTTAATGGTAAATGACTGTTGGGTAAAATGCATGTAGACACAAATAATTGGATGCATTAATATGACACAATTATTTTGAAATGTAACTGAAGCCTACAGTTTAGGCATGGCAAGGAAAGAGAACCTTACAAAGGGCCTAAGATGGAAACAGCTTTCATTGTGCTTGAGAAATTAGGATAAAGCCACTGTGCTCAGAGCATAATGGCTGATGTGCTGGAGGTATTTTAAAGGCAGCTGTATAATGAAAGGCTCATGCAGGCTATGGTCAGCCTACACAAAATTTTGTTTGGAGGGAAAAATTTCTAATTTCAGAGATGAATGACTTTTCTAGGCCAATGACAATGTCTTTTCATCTTTTTAATTATTCATCTAAGTTTGGTGCTGATAGGAATGAGGTAGTCGAGAGACAGAGAGGGAGGGTTAGAAGATGACAAGGAGAGTGAAAGCCAGAGAGTGCATGCAGCTGATCAGGAGACAAAGAAGATCCACAAAAACAAAGCTCTGCAAATGCCAGGAAAAGATTCAAGCAGGAGAGGAAGGTAAGTGACAGGAGAAAAACAAACCCTTCACTCTTGTTCCAGAGAAGATGAAGAAAGCTGACAGTGGTTCAGACAGATTTGTAGAGTGATACTGAGAAAATGAAAGAGGAATCCCTTTCATTTTACCAAGCGGTATGCAGTTACCTGTACACAAAGAGAAAAAGAGGAGGGGGTTGGGATGGTGATGAGAGAGAGAAAAAAAGAAAGAGAGAGAGAGAGGGTATATAGATGTGAAGAGACAGGGAAGGTTAGAAAGATTTGTTTCAGAGTGAGAAAGAGAGATATTTAGAGAAACATTCCCAGAATGGCAGATCAAAGACTTTCAAAATTCACCATTATGGAAAAAGCACTGAGAACATTGTCAAAAGTTGTCAAATTCAACATGTTCATTAAATTAAAAGCTTGAAACAATGCAAGAAGCCTTTATTTAAAAACAAACACTGAATCCAGATAAAAACAGCAAATTTCGTTGCCTCTTAACTTGCTGTATTCCCATTCAATCTTTCCACATAACCACAATCAACTTGAAGACCAACCTTACATTGACAGTAGCTGTGAAAACCAGCAGCCAAGGAAACACTGGAAGATGCATAATGAGCTTGGAGCTTCCCAAAGGCTACACCCCACAGAATCTCAGGGGTTGTCTTTATTTGATGCAACTCAGAATTTAGTTTATGTAAACAAGTCTGTCCTGAGAGCATTTGTCAAAAATAAGGAGTGTCAAATGATTAATATTACAGAAGCCTGAGGTGGCAATTCCAGTTGGAGATACCAAAAGCCTGGCCAGAATCCTTCAGAGGAAAACTAGGAATGAGATATCAATAGGATGCATGAAATAGGTCTGACATATTCATAGGACTCTAGAAAGACATGTACATGTTCAGGGCTGTGCACATGTATAAAAAAAACCCAAAAAGGCCCTAAGCTCTCACCTCTGGCTGACTTTAAGGTCCTATACAAACATACAATATGACAGAATTATAAACTGTTTACTAAAGTATTGAAAAACGCACATAACACACACAAAGCTATTTGACAAAAGCTGGGAGACATAATGATTCAAGGTGTTTAAGAAAATTTTTGCAGTGTGATTAGTTAATTACTTAACTAAGAGAATTTAACAACCATACTGGAAAAAAGAATAGACACTGTAAAAAATTATTTCAGGAATCTAACTAAAAACAACAGCAATAATGAGAGCAACAAGCAATAGCAATACTAACAAACACTAGCAGGAGGGTTCATTTCAAATGATACCACATTACATTATTTAAAATTTTTGGTTTTAATGACAAGAATTATGGTGCATACAAAGAAACAGGAAAGTTTGTCCTTCATACAGAAAAATAAAAACAAGTCAATAGAAACTGTTCCTCAGGAAACTCAGACACTGGACTTACTAGATGAAAACTTTAAATCAATTATTACAAATATGTTTAATGAAGAAAGGGAGAATATGTTTACAAAATTGGAAGAATGTATGAGAATGATGTATTCATTAAATAGATAATATCACTAAAGAGAAATAGCAAGAAAGGAGTTTTAAATGAAACGAATAGATACTCTGGAGTTGAAAAGTACAATAACTGAAATTAAAAATTCACTAGAAAAGCTTAATAACAGATTTAAGAAAGTAAAACAATCAAGTAATTTGAATATAGATCAATTGAAATCATCTAGTCTGAAGAACAGAAAGAAAAAGTAATGAAGAAAAGTGAACAGACCCTCAGTGACCTGTGTACCATAATAGGAGTCCAGGAAGAAGAAGTAGAGAGAGAAAGGGGCAAAAAGATAGCTAAAAATTTCCAAAATTTATGAAAGATGTTAATCTACAAATCCAAGAAGCTTAATTAACTCTAGCACACATTCAAAGAGGTCCACATGCACATGTATTATAGTCAAAGTGTTGAAAACCAAAGACAATAATAGAAGTGACTTACTGTGTAAAAGGGATTATCGGTAAGATTATCAGCTGAGTTCTTATCAGAAACCATGGAAATCATAAGGCAGAAAGGTGACATGTTAAAAGTGCTAAATAATAATGTCAACCAATAACTTTACATCTAGTAAATCAATGCTTCAAAATGAATGATGTATTAAGACATTCCCAGATAAACAAAAACAGAGAATTCTCCCTGAGAAGACCTAGCAGATGTGTCATAAAAAAGTTATAAAGGGAGTCCTTCATGCTGAAATGAAAAGACACTAGACAATAATTAAAATCCACTTGAAAAAATAAAGAGCACCAGAAAGATAACGATGTAGGCAATTATTTTTTTAAATAAATTTTTGTTTGTAATTTTTTCCTCTCCTATCTATTTTTTTAAAGCTGCACATGTGCCAAAAGGTGAAAATTCTCCCCTTCTACATGAAGCAGCAGTGTTACCAAATCTGATAACATGCAAGCCATAAAGATGTCTATATTGGGGTGAGTGAAGAGGTTCTGCTGGAAACCAGTCCCCTGGAGAGCAGCAGGACAGGCATATTCTGTGGCCTGGAGATAGACAACAGTGTGTGTCTGAAAAGAAACTCATGAGCCCTGGGATAGGGGTGTGATAGGGAAACAGCATTCTGGTCTTTCTGGGAGGTGGAGCTAGTGCAGACCCCTTACCTCACCCAGAGACATAGGCCATTTCGCCAGAAGCTCCCCCAGGCACTCTAGTCCATGCTGGTACCTGTGCTTGTCATTGAAACATCCATGGGCAAGCCAGGTGGTCCAGCTGTGCCTAGTTGCGTCTCACCTCCTCTGCAAAAAGGAAGCTCAGGGCACTGGATGTTGTACAGTCCAGCACATCATCTGAAACAACAGAGAACACCTCACAATAAACAAAGATCAAGTACATACCCATCTGCTCTTGCCTCAGCTGCCTCTTACCCATAAGTGTCACCTACTGGCCTGTAGATTAAACTGCACAACCCAATATAAATCTGGCTGATGGAAGAACAGAGGGCTACAGAAGCAAAGCTAAAATACCCTACCACAAATCCTCTACAGTAACACCTTTGTCAGGGGTTGAGGGCACAAATAAATCCGTGAATAAAATTAGATAAAATACCCAATCTAAATAAAAGCAAATTCAAAATCAAGAAGTGTCAGCTTCTTCAGATGACAAGTAACTAGTGTAAGAATTCTGGTACCATGAAAAACCTGAATGTTGTGACACCACCAATGGATCACATTAGCTCTCTAGCAAAACTCTAACCAAAATGAAAACTCTGAAATGACAGATAAATGATTCAAAGTATAGATTGCAAAGAAGATCATTGAGATCCAAGAGAAGGTTGAAAGCCAACACAATCAAACCACAAAAGCAATCCAGGAAATGAAGAAAGAGATAGATATATTTAAAAAAAAAAAAAAAAAGAACTACTGGAAATAAAAAGTTCACTTCAGGAATTTAAACGTGTAGCTGAAAACTTTAGCCATAGAATAAACCAAGCAAAAGAAGTAATTTTGTAGCTTGAAGATCAGTCAAATCAGTCTTTCAAAGTAACCCAGTCAGACAAAAATAAAGAAAAAAATAAACCCAATGCCTCTGAGAAATGTGAAATTATTTAAGTGATCAAACATATAATTTACAGAAATTCCTGAGGAAGAAGAAGAAAAAGAAATTTGGAAAGCATATTTGAGGAAATAAAGCAGGATTTTTTTTTTATTTTGCTAGAGATGTAGACATCCAGATACAAGAAATTAGGCAACGCCTGGGAGATATGACACAAAACAAATGTCAACAAGCATATAGACATCAGACTTTCTTTCTTAGATATGCCACTGAGAAAGAACATATCTTAAAATCATCTAGAGAAAAATGATGAATCTCCTCTAAGTGGAATCCCGTTATACTAATAGCAGAATTACCAGAAACCCTACAAGCCAGAAGAGATTGGGAGCCTGTTTTTTGCCCCCTTCAAAAAAATTGCCAGCCAAGAATTTTATATCCTACCTAACTAAGCTTCTTAATTGAAGGAGAGATAGTCTTTCCCAGACAAGCAAATACTAAGAGAATTTATCACCACTAGATTGGTCCTATAAGACATGCTCAAGGAAGTTCCAAACATGTAAACAAGAGGATGCTACTCATCATCATAAAAAGACCTGTAAGTGCAAAGATCACAGATTTTACAAAGCAATTACACAATTGAAACTCCAAGGCAACTAGCTAACAACATTATGTCGGGAACAACACCTCACATATCAATACTAACCTTAAACATAAATGGCCTAAATGTTCCACTTAAATCCTGCAGCTAAAAACATGCTTAACAGTGAGAGACTGAATGCTTTCCCTTCAGATGGGGTAAAAGACAAGGAAGTCCACTTTTGCTATTTATATTCAACATTTTACTGTAGTTTTTGCCAGAGTAATCAGGCAAGAAGAAACAAGTTACCCAAATGGACAGAAAGAAGTAAAATGATCTCCTTTCTCAGATAACCTGATCTTGTACAGAGAAAACTTAAGAAATCTGCATCAAAACTATTGAGTTAGTAAATAAGTTCAGCAAAGTTGTTGGATACATAATCAGCACACAGAAATAAAATGCATTTCCATACACTAACAATGTACAATGTGAAAATGAAGTTAAGAAAAACAATAGGATGAATAAATAAATTTAACAATGAAGTACAAGACTTGTATACTGAATACTATAAAACATCATTGAAGAAAATTAAAACCTAAATAAATGTAAAGACACATTATGTTATTATATCAAAATACTTAACATTGTTTATGTGATGTTTTAGTCAGCTAGGTCAGCCATAAGAAAATACCATACACTCGATGTCTTAAACAACAGAAATTTATTTCTCATAGACCTGGAGTCTTGAAAGTCCAAATTCAAGGGGCTGGCATAACAGGTTTCATTTGAGATCTCATCTGTTGGCTTGTAGGTGACTGCCATTTCACCGTGTACCCTCATGATCTTTTCATTGTCCACACAAGAGGAAAATGAGTGATTTCTGTCTCTCTTCCTTTACTTATAGGACAGTTAATCAGACCAAATTAGGGCTCCCATCCTTATGACTTCATTTAACCTTAATTACCTCCTTATAGACCCTATCTCCAAATAGGGGTCACATTGGGGATTAGGACTTCAACATGTGAATGGGGAGAGGTACAATTCTGTCCGTAGCAGATGGCAATACTTCGTAATGAATCTACAAATTCAGTGCAGTTCACCTCAAATTTTCAGTTGCCTTTTTAAACTTGTTCATTTATTTTATCTTGCAGAAATTGGGGAATTGACCCAAAACTGGGTTTTGGAAATTAAAGGGACACAGAATAGCCAAAAAAATCTTGAATAAAGAATAAGTCATAGAGGACTCACAGTTTTTTTTTATTTTATTTTAAAACACTACAAGGCTTGAATGATCAAGAGAGCATAAGCGTAATATTGGCATAATAGACATATACATACACAATACAGGTAGGTCAGTGGAACAAAATTGAGAGTTCAGAAATAAATCCTTACATTTAGGGTCAATTGATTTCCAATAAGCATGTCATGACAATTTACCAAGAAATAATAATATTTTTAACAATACTTCTGGTTTCTTAAGGGAAATAAAAAATGTTCTAAAGTTAGGCATGATGGTTACACAGTTGTGTGAATATATTAAATTACTAAATTGTGTACTTTAAAAGAATGGATTTTAAGGTATGTGAATTATGTCATTAAATTGTTATAGAAAGGAAGAAGGAAAGATACAAAGAAAGCTATTAGTGAGATAAATAGTTCCAGACAGTGTTAAATGTTTGATGTAATCTATCAGAAATTTAATACAAAGGGAGTCATCCTGGCTTCGTACTTTTTCAAAATAGGTGTTCAAATATATTTGTGCTTCTTTGGAGAAGGCCAACTGCTGGGCTCAGCCACAATGTTCTTACATTTTCATTTTTTAGAATGATAGCAAAATATAGGAAAGGTCTTCCGAGGTTATTTGCAAGCAATTTAGTGCAATAAAAACCATGACATCTAAGTAATGCTGAGAGAGAAAAGAAAACAGGAAAGATTGCATGAATAATAGAAAAAGTTTGCATCAATGAACTGGAAATATAAAAGGAGGTCATGATTGGTTAGCAGAAGGGTTGGAATTAGTATTTTATTTTATTTTATTTTATTATTATTTTGAGATAGAGTCTCACTCTGTCGCCAGGCTGGAGTGCAGTCGCGCGATCTCGGCTCATTGCAACCTCCGTCTCCCAGGTTCAAGCAATTCTCCAGCCTCAGCCTGCCGAGTAGCTGGAATTACAGGCACATGCCACCTCACCCAGCTAATGTTTGTACTTTTAGTAGAGATGGGGTTTCACCATGTTGGTCAGCCTGGTATTTTGGTGCTGGTGCCATTTCTGGCTGGGCTGTGTCCTGGATATGAGCATGAGAGTGGGTTTCTGACATAAAGTGAAGAGAAGACCACAGGGGATGAGAAAGCCAATGAACCAAGACGCTGGAATTTGGAATGGGTAGTCCTATGGCTGCTGCCGATGACAATGTTGGCAGGAGTTGAAATGCAGTAGACAGGTGCTAACATTTTTTAAAAATAAAGAAACGACTGTGATGAGTTGTACAGATGGCAGCATGGGGAGGAAAGCATGACAGTAAGTTCTGAGAGAATGAGGCTGAAATAGCAGGTCATTTTGGAGGACTGTGGAGTGGGCAATGCTTCAAAGATATGCCAGGTAAATTTAAAAAAACACTATGTCACCTTAAGATCCTGAGATGAAAGGGCAAATGAAGAGAGAAAGATTAAATGAGCCTTGGGATGAGACCAGGTTTCTCACAAAACAGTCAAGAAAATGCTATGAGAAGGCGAGTAGATATAAGAGAGTTTGTGGATTGTAAAGCATGATTTCTGATAAATATATCAAGATGTTTCTGATGAAAGAGGATGCAGTGGAGAATATCCAAAGGGTTGTGTGTGGGCTGTAGGATGAAGCAGCACTATAGAAGATAAGCATGTGGATGATGACGGGTGGCCACTGAGATTTGCACCTGAAGTATACAGAAGGTAAGGCATAATGCAATCATTCAGAAAATATCAACAGCAAAGTGAAACTCTGGTAAAAGAAGATGAGGTTTGAAAAACGTTCAGTCAATTTAAATTCAGGTAGGTTATTGGTAGTTGACAAAAGCTTTTGAAATGTACTCTTAAGATGTGAAATTATCCACAATGTATTGAGGAAAAGGTCATATTCAAGTAAGTGTTCATTTACTGCATATATAACTAATTCTGGCCCAGCTAACTATTTGATAACTGGTGGTTTGCTTTGCAGCAGGCTCTCCTTCCTCTGCTCCTGGGGCAGAGTGATGAGTAACACCCTGAGGCAGAGGAGAGAGGTCATCCTCCTCGCCCCCTGTTATCCTCACCGTAATTATGTTAAATTATAGTTAAATGATTCCTCTTATTAGTATCAGTTGAAATTAATTATTCGGATGTATTCTGCTTGTATCTGAGATGGCAAGAGCAGAGAATGTTGAGTTTTCCTATCGGCATCACCCTGAGAAACATTCATAAAGTAATTTTCTATATCTTCATTAATATTAAGTGCAGACAAAAGAAGCAAAGGACACACAAGTAATACATTTTAAATACCTGACACATGCATAGAAACATGAAGGCTTCTTTCTGAAAGGATGTGAAGGTTTCTTTCTTGTCAATGAGTGAAGCATTCCTGATAGTTTTGTTGTTGACACTATCATCTAGAGTTTGCTAGGTGGTGTATAAGGGACTAAGACTTCACTACCATTGCTGTCATATTAAAAAATAGAAAAAAGGTTTTAGAGAGCAAATATTTTTGAAAAATATAGATTACAATGCACCAATTTCCTGAGTATTTGCAGGCTAATATTAACATTTTTGATATTTCTTTTTTGTTCTGTATTAGAGTTCTCTAAACGTTTATAATAGTAATAACTTCCATTTACTGGGTTCTTCATATGTCAGGAATGAGCCTAGGAGCTTTGCTTACATAGTAATATAAAAAGTCAGAGAGCTCAAGTATCTTTCCTAACCGTGAATTTTGATGGAGCTGGGACTTGTATGGAACTCTTACTTCAAGGCTACTATTTCCTTTTCAATATTCGCCTCACTTTGATGGTCAAGCTTAAGAATTTTACACCATCAATTAATTAACTTACTTTAGATGTCTAAAAAAATTATTTGAAGAGTATTGCTCTATAGTAATTTAAGTTATGTGATAAACTTACAAAAAAATTATCTCGTGCTACAACTCAGTTACTATAAGTCAGTTGTATAGAGAAAACGTAGGTTCCTCGGGAGGCATTATATGTTTAATATCAATAAGAAAAGGGAAAAGAATGATGAGGAGGAAGAGAAAAGTTTATATAGTTCCACCTGGTAAACTTATTGGAATAAATACAATTCACACTTTTGTTTTAAGAGATTCAGCGCTGACTCTTGAATCTCTGCCTTGTCTGTCATCCAATCCACTTCCTGGTGAAAATTCCTCTTCCCCTTCTTCAAATAGGGACTTCAGTCCATGCCACAGGGAATCACATGACTGGTCTCAGGTCTGGGTTCTGTGTCTTGGATCCTAACTGAGCTATTGATTCCATGTAGCAAGTCCCCAGGTCATAGTTGAGGAGTACAGGAGGTAAATCAGCAGGTTGGTGCCCTGAGATAATACTTTAGAGAGTTGTAAATAGGGACTAGGGATCCAGAAGATTCTCTCATTGCTTAATGTGACCCTCCTATATCTAACCTATTGTCCTCCTCTCTGTCCTTGAGTATGTCATCATTTTTCATGACTTAGATTATCAGGTTCTAAAGAGAAAAAACTCATGCATTGCTATGCAATAATCACTATTTCTCACAACATCTAGTACAAAAATTTCTGATGCTAATAATACTTACATGTGCTTTAAACTGATTATATAAACCTAGAGAATACGGCTTGAATATCTCACTCTTTGATGCTGTTGTTGTTATTCCTATAAACTGATTTTAATTTCTCAAATGTGTCACATTACCTAACAACCTAACAGGAGCCAAAAAAAAAAAAAAAAAAAGGAGGTAGAGCTGCTAGACAATATTAGTGCCTCTATTTTTTAATACAGTTTTTAACAAGTACTGTCTTTTCCACTTCTGTCTTCTGAATCAACAGATTTTGGGCTCTTCGGATTTACATCATGCATCAGGACTACAGGATTGAAACTTGCATCATTTAAATTATAGTCAATACCTATTAGGTAAGATTATAGAATGTAGTCTGTTAAGTGTCATAACCTATCCTATCAAGCCAAAGCCTGACTTCATGCTAGGCCACAAGCTTGAAGGAAAGAAGGTTGACTCTCCTGAAGAAGGTGGACATACAGCCATATTGCATAGGGATAATGAGGTTTATAATGACAATAAGAATTGATATAATATCATTGATTATAAACATAGTTTGCTTTGTGGTGCTGAGGTGAGAAAGTTGTAACTTGTCAATATGTGTTTACTAAAAGATTAGTTTGAATGGAGAAAATTAACTGAATTGGAGAATAATGAGAAATAAAGACTGAGAGGCCAAAACAAGAAATATTTAACAGATGACCTTTAACACAAAGCAACAGACTTTATACATTCTTTTATTACCTAAAAAGAAAAAAAAACTACCAAATGGTAAGATATTTTTAGAGAACAATGCAGATAAATATTATTTTAATGGGAACTAAAACAATTCTCCCTCCCCTCCCCTCCCTCCCTCCCTCAATCCTTCCCTCCCTTCCTTCCTTTTTTCAATTCAATTATTTGGCAATTTTTTGTCAAGATGCTGTTAACGTGCTGCATATAATTCTAGGTGCTTGGAATAAGATGTTAAAAAGTCACATTTGGTCTTTGGCATCTGTATAGTGAATAATTAACTTTACCCAAAGAGATATCTGGCTTATGTCCAGGCTCCTGGGAGGTGACCTGTAGCCCTTGAAATTTCCTGAGATAGAAGTTTCACCCTGTTCACAGTGGACCCCTCAGACCATACTTAATCATTCATGCTAACAAGATGACTCTGGGTGACACTAACCAGAAAGACCAATCATGTGATTAAAAGTTGAGGCTTGGGACAGGTGAAATTGACTGGCCTTTGGGGACTGGGAGACTGGAAATGGAGTTTATCCCTGTGGACAGGTCCTGAGTCATCTATGCCTATGCAACGAAGCCCTAGTGGAAGCTCTGGAGCCTGGGCAGCCTGGGGCTCCTGTGTGCAGTCCTCTGAGTGCTGCCACACATCCACACTGGGAGGGGAGGGCACCCTGAAGACACAGGAGCATAGCAAGGGAAACCCCCAGCCCCAAATTCCGCCTTATGCATCCCTTCTTTTGCCTGGTTCTGATTTATATTCTTATGGGACGATCAAATCTTAACTGTAGGTGTTGAGGCTCAGAAGATGATACCCAAAAGTACGGCACCTTGGTGTGCTGTACACTTTGAACTGAAGGAGACCAGAAGGGCCTCAGAAGCAAGTCTGTCTGACCTGCCATTGCCCTGTCTTTCATTGGTCTTTCTCCCCTAAAGCAAAAGATAGAAATTATCCAAGGCAGGTCATAGAAACTAGAACTCCTCTTCCCCAAGGTGAGTCATAAAGCCCAGAAAAATCACTTTCTTCTTTCTCTCTTGAAGACCATCATGCAGAGGAGTTCTGCCCAATATCTGGGTGGGGAGGAAGAAAAGCTATACACAGAGACCAAGAAGACTCTGACCATACAGGCCTTGTTGGGTTTCCCCTTCCGTCTATTACTGTGAGGTCATACCTTTTTGTCCAATCACACTTCCACCATGACTTTCCATTCTTTGTTGAATCTAAGCATATAAATAGATACTTTCCCCTGGATCTTTAGGTCTCCATTTCTCACAGTTCCCTCATCACATATAACTTTGATTAAATAAATTTGTTATGCTTTTTCTTTTGTTAACCTGTCTTTTGTTACAGGGCTGTTGGCTGTGACCCTTATGGTGGGTGAGGAAAGGTGTCATACCTTTCTGCTCCTACATAAATACAGCACTTTCCTGGGCTCTGGGTCATTCTAGAGAAGTATTAATCATCATGGACTCTGTGGGGCCCCCATAGCTGCAGCCAGTTAGTCAGAAGTGAGGGTGGCCCCAGGGAACCCTGTACCTACAGCTAATATCAGAAGAATTGCCCACACCTGGCAGCCTGGAGGACTGTCTCTTAACCTTGAGTTAGGCTAGCTCTGGATACTTCACAGGCCTTTTAAAGTAGTGAAAAACAGAGAGAATTGGTGCAACAATGACAGGATGTTGGGTGAAACTGTGAAGTGATCACACAATGATGAATGCAACTCTTGTATCCTCTGCTAAATGTTTTTTCCTCTTTTGAGTAGACTATTTATCCCCTTTCTCTATTTCATGTAACTTCAGTCCATAAACAAATCTACCTTGCCCAAGCATTTTAATGAATTATTGGAACCAACAGCCACAGTTAGATGTGGTTTAGCTTTTCTCAAATACTACCTTTACTTTGGAATAATTTGTCTTTGTGGTTTGTCAGGGTTCTACAGTATAATATTTATTAATATTCTTATGTCTTGGCTTGAAGTAGTTGTTAGCTTATTAGAAGGTTAATGAATTAATAAATAGTGAATTGCAAATATGCAATGTTTTGATAAAATTTTATTTTAAAGTTTAATTCTTAAAACTCCAGTATGATAAATTCAATTAATTTTACATCTGATAACAGATAGCTTAGAAGATGTGTAATCTTTTTTTTTTTTTTTTTTTGAGATGGAGTCTCGCTCTGTCTCCCAGGCTGGAGTGCAGTGGTGCTATCTGGCTCACTGCAAGCTCCGCCTCCTGGGTCAAGCCATTCTCCTGCCTCAGCCTCCCAAGTAGCTGGGACTATAGACGTCTGCCACCACGCCCGGCTAATTTTTTGTATTTTTAGTAGAGATGGGGTTTTACCATGTTAGCCAGGAGAAGATGCTTAATTTTTAAACTAAATGTTAACTAATTTTTGATGCCTTTTGTGGTCTCATTCTATTAAAATGAAATGATTTGTTTATTGGCTTAACATGATGTTTTAAATGCAATGAAATTTATAGAAAAGGTAAAACTTTGAAGCTGCTGTAGGGCTGAAGGGAAAACTCCCACTTCACCCTCTGAAGGGTCACAGAAAATTAACTGACAAAAGGCAGTTTAATAGGAGAAAAGGCATCTAAATTTATTTGATCATAGTATTATGTGACATAAGAGCCTTCAGAATGAAGACCCCCACATACAGGGGAAGCTGCGCATTTTTATGCTTAGGTTCAACAGAGTATAGATAGCTGTATAGAAACCTGATGAGATGAAAGGGTAGGCTCTAATGCAGATAGACTGAGTGGGGACCCCTGGCAGGGCCTGTCTGTCTCGATTCTTCTTGGCCTCTCTGTGTAACTTTCCTTCCGTCTGGGTGTGAGGCAGGTCTCTATTTGGAATGGGAGTCCTATGACCCACAATCAAACAAGGTAGGTCAGACAATTTTTTAAGGCCAGTTTTTGCACAGAATTGGTAGGGAAAGCTAGAGTAATTTTTAGGTTTCATGGCTGGCTTTGGGGAAAAGAGGCGTAGGTTTCCATGACCCACCTTGAAGAAGAGAATTTCTCGTTTCTAAGGCTGGCCTCAGGGGAGAATGAGGGGCCAGACACAGGAGGGCAGGAAATAAACCTCAGCTACTGAAGTTGCTTTTGAGGCCTTCATTTTGAGGTATTCTGGGCCCCAGCACTACCTACGAGGAATACTCTTCAGAAGGTATGTGCACCTGTATCATTCCAACCAAGATGGGGCTGTTGAAATAGTGAAACCTGCCATTGAGTCATTATCATGGTGGAAGAGCTCCATTGCTATTAAAGAACAAAACCAAGCAGATATATGAGCCCCACATTGGGCTCAGCTCTATGGATTAGTTTGTTAATATATTATTTGCAGGACCACAGTGTGCAATCTGAATAGACAGCAAGAACAGCTGTGTTTGGATAATACATGCCATTTCACCATGATTATTTATTTATTTTTGAGCTAAGTAGAGGAATCACACTAAACTATTCTTGGCATAAATGAGGTTTGTACTCAATTATAATTCAAAACAGTTTCACCTAAAATATTTTACATTTTATGCAAAGATACCTTTCTATTGCATCTCAGTTCATCTGCTAATGGTGCTTTCTTTATGCTAGATAAACACACTTTTTCAAGAGCTGAAAAGTTAACTGTTTGAAATAGTCACTTCGTGAATTTCTGAGATTTAGCTGACTTTCCTCTTTGTTGGCCTCTCTTCTCCTCCTGTACTTATGACCGTGGGCGGGACAGGGACAATCCAACAGGCTAACAATTAACATTAAAAAATAAATTATGAGAACTTTGTTTAAAACAAAATTTACTTACATGTGGCATCGTCATTTGACTTCACAGACTCTGTTGTCTACCAAATAAACATTGCAAATGATTCTGCTTACCAAATTTTTCTGTGACTTTCTCATTGTAATAGCTCCCAAAACCTTAATTTGTTCATCTAAAATATGCTAAATTGTATTTCAGTATATTCATCAAATTTAGTATTTCTTATAGTTAATACTTTTTAAAATTTCCTCCTGTATTAAGTAAAAAACACCTTGTTATTTCATTTTTCCTCATGGATCATCATCTTTTTTTTTTTTTTTTTTTGAGACAGAGTCTCACTCTGTCGCCCAGGCTGGAGTGCAGTGGCACGATCTCAGGTTCAAGCTGTTCTCCTGCCTCAGCCTCTGGAGTAGCTGGGACTACAGGCACCCACCACCATGCCCGGCTAATTTTTGTATTTTTAGTAGAGACCATATTGGTCAGGCTGGCCTTGATCTCCTGACCTTGTGGTCTGCCCCCATTGGCCTCCCAAAGTGCTGGGATTACACGCATGAGCCACCACACCCGGCTGTAATCTTTAGTGAACTAGTAAAATGGTTTGCCTAAGATTAAAGCCCTGGTTTGTACAATTTTCCACTCTCCATGATGTAAATACTCCCACTAGGCAGATTTCAAACTGTATATGTAACATCACTGAAGCTGAGAAGTTGAGAAGAGATGCTAACAATCACCTTTCTTAAGCCTCTTCAAGCTGGTTCCAGCACATCACTCATTGAAATTTAGTTACCATAGAACAAGGGATGGCAGAACTTCTCAGTTGCAATTGAAAAAATATATACAGAAATACAGGCATCTTGGATAAATGTTAACCTTTTCTAAATCAATACATTATATCTGGATAGTAAGTAGGGTAAATGCTAATTTGGTGACTGTATCGTTAAATAATCTATGTTAAATTAATTTTCTAGATGAAAGTAATTAAAAACAACCTTAAAGGAGAAGCCCTTCTAGAAGCTTTTATTAGCCACTAATGAGAAACATTATGATCCGGGAATTAACATATAAATCCAGAATAAAATGCAGATTCATACTGTAAATCTTTTTTTTTTTTTTTCATTTCTTAGGACGCTTTAATCAGATTAAAAAAATATGAAAACAAAATCATTATTCAAAGAAATAGATTTACTTCTTCCAACATATATAAGTATGACTTCTTGGAACATCCTAATGTGTTGGTTTAATGGAAAATGGCTTTTAATCATTTGAGGAAATTGCATATTCCATTTATTCTTATTTTCTGGGAATTTGAGAATAAAATTACCAGTTGTGAGAAAATGTAAATTGAAATACATTAAAAAGGTTATTGAAGGCTGCAATTTAACACTATTAAATACAAAGCATGAAGAAATTGGCCATTATTATATTTCTTGTCAGTCAATGAAAAAAAACCTGTTGGTAGGCAGATTATATCTGACAAATGTGTAGGGACTTTTGTTTTATTTATGCTTAGATCCTGAAATAATCATTGCATAATCCATCAGAAAATAAAACTTTTTATATTAATAAGGAATAAAAACTGGGGACAAATGCCATTATGAATGACATTTATTTATTAATTTTCAATAAATAGTTTATTGATTATGGTAATGCTGTGTTTTAGAACCATAAGGAGGAGAAGTTTCTAGTTTTAGGACTAGGTAAACTGGAATTCAAATGCCTTTTCTTCCATTTCATAGGCAGACAACTACCTGATAACTCTGAGTTGGTTTCCTCATCTGTGAAATGGAAATAATGTCTTCCATTTGTGGAGTTATTTTAAGGATTATAGAGAGTGTTTGTAGAGCTCTTGGACAAGGAGGAATAAAATAGAGGTTCAATTAACAGCAGCTCATAATAATAATGTAGGTGGTTAGAGCTGGAATAAGCAATTTGAAGTGAAAATAAAATAAAATCACTGAAACCATTGCTTGTCACCTCTTTGACAACATATTTGTTCATTAATAAATGGCTGATCTTTTAAATGATTTGTATCTTTAATTGAAATACAATATTTGATTTTTCTTATCTCTATAAAACAAAAAAAGAGAAGAATAATTCTTTTGAAAGGCTTAGAATGTCAGCTTGTTTTTTTTTTTTTTTTTTTTTTTTTTTTGAAATACGCACTACAGAAAGAGCAACACCTTGAACTTACCCGGGAAACTTCCAAAGACTTTATTAAAAAGAACTTGGTGGAAATAAATACCACAAGTCAAAGAGATGAAATGACCCCATGGTTCTTTAAGTGATCTGAGTATTTTACAGTCTCCCCTGAGCTGTGAAGTACTCTTTTGCTTTGGTGTTATGAAATGTGAAGAATATTTTATGCAAACACTTTGGTCATCTTTTTATAAAAGTAATCCCATTCTGCTAGGCTGTCCAGGAATCTGACTTTTGCTTATAATATTGCCTATAAGGAAAAATGAATCCATATAATCATGTTTGCAATGTGCATTTAATGGCATATAATCCCTTTTAAACTTGAGCACTATGCATATTTGTTATCTATTGCTATAATAACCTGAAAACATGGATTAAAACAATAGATTATTACTTAACGGTTTCCATTAGTAAAGAATGTGTTTAGCTACATGTTTCATGGCTTAATGAGGTTCCAGACAAGGTGTCAGTTGGAGTTTCAGCCATCTGAAGGCTTGAAAGCAGCTGACAGATCTGCTTCCAAACTCATTCATTGGTTTCTGACAGGCTCAGACCCTCCCTAGCTGTTGGCTAGAGATACCAATTCCTTCTCACACGGGCTTCTCCATAAAGTTGCTCTCATTATGCCAACTTGCTTCTCCTTTTGTATTACAGAAATTACAGAAAGTAAGTACCTGTATTACAGGTATTACAGAAAGTAAGAAAATGAGTGTGGAGAGAAATTCAAGGCAAAAGCCACAGCCTTTTGATAACCTAACAAAATCAGTGGCATCCCAGCATTTCTACCATTTTGTATTTTTCAGTAATGAGTCACTAGGTCCAGCCTACACTGAAGTGGAAATGATTACACAAGGTTATGGATTCTGGGAGACAGAACACTGTGGGCCATCTCAGAGTGTGCCTGCCACAAGCACTGGCTATAATGATAAAATGGAACATTGAAGAAGGAATGAGTGTACTGGATGTCTGTCTTTTATTATACTAGTTTTATTTTCATACAACTCTTCGAAATTGAACTGTGGAGTCTAATAGAGTTCAACACTCAACTGCCAAATTGATTTCAATCTCCTATTGCCTTACTCCCAAAGCAGGCTGGACGTGTCCAGGGCCTTCAGGTGAGGAGATGGGTGGGGCTTTCTTTCACTCCTTACTCCCTTATTATCTTAAGTCTAGCCCACCCATCCACTCACTCTGTTACGTGAGTTAAATTGGGGGCTATAAACAGTCATAGTAATAGTAAAAGTTTTAGACTTACAATTTTAATTAAAAGCATATTCCCAAGATTATAGACCTCAGTAAAAGAATTCCCTTTTCTCATTAGGGGCACACTGGCATTGAATCTATTTCTGTCTCCTTATTAAGTGACTCCCAGAATCCCAGGAATTGTCATACCATTATTTACAACATCTCCTTAAACCAAATTTGCTACTCTTTCACCCATAGATGGTTAGCAAACATTCTGCTTTTGTTATTTTCCTAAAAGCGTATAATAAATCTTTTATGGAAGGAAAGGAAAAAGAACAGAGGAAGGCTATAACAAGCAAAATACTTTCATTATTTGAACTACTTTCTAGTGGCATATTTCTCTTTCTTCATATACATTTTCATTCTGTGGAAATAATGTTTTATATTCATAGAAGGCAGACTAAAGGCCCCCCAAGATGCCAAATGTACTCCATTGATATTGTGAATATAAAGAAATTAACCCAACTGAGCTCGATATGATCACAGAGCTCCTAAAAGCAGGAGAAAAAGGGCATTTTAAGAACCAGAAAGGCCCCACATACCAAGCCTGGCTTGATGATGAAGAGGCCACATGGAAAGTGTGGAAAGAAACTGAACTTTGCCACAACCAAGGATTTTAGAAGAGGACTCCCCACCTCAGATAAGAACAGCAGTCCACACTGGCACCTTCGTTTCAGCCCCACGTAACCCTGGGAAGAGAATCCAGCCATGCCATACAGGACGTTAGACCTACAGTAATGTGAGCTAATGAATGGGTATTGTTTTAAGATAGTAAATACATGAGATTTTGTTAGGGGAGCAATAGGAAAACCTATACCATGTTTTTGTTTGTTTTACTTGGATGGCTAAATATATTTATAACAGAGAGTGTGCATAGATTGAGGTGTATAGACCCTGGCTCCTTCTATGGGTGAAAATGTGAGATTGAGATAGATACTCCTTTGGCCCTGGGCAGTGGCTTGCACCTGTGCATGCACAAGAATCATAATCACTTTATAATCAATTCTGCATTGATTGGCCTGTTCCATTGAGAAAATTATCCACTGAACATTTTTTTTTACTTGACATAATTGTTTCATGTAATACAGCAATGATCTTAGGCTTATTTCCTGTTTTCCTCTGCCCATACCTGGCTCACCTAATGTGTCATAATCCCCCATCATATATAGTGTGTGTTTCAATACTTAACATCATTTCCTGTTTATATATTTGTTCCTGCAGATCCCTTAACCTCCTGATCATACAATTCTTGAAAGTTAAGAGATGTGTATTTTACTTACATTGATACCCAGCACTTTGCATAGGCGACTGTCATGTGTTCAATGCTTATTTAATGAATGGTTTATTTAATGAATGATTGCATCTTAGTTTTACAAGCTATAAAGTGTGCTTTTTTATTTATTATCTCTCTATATAAATGCATTTACTTTTTTCTTTTTCAGTTCCTAATTTTGAGAAACCATGTTTTCCCTAGACCGGCTGTTTCAAGTTATTTCTATTTCAAATAGGAAACTTTAAAGTGTCAATGTCAGGAATAATAAATCTAGGTTATTATAATAAAAAACATTAGAAAAGTATTCACTTTTGATACAACATGTGGCTTTATAAAGTTTTCTCTTGTAAGATTTGCACACTTAATAGATGACAGATCTTTAGAGAATAGTAAATAAAATGAAATGATATAAATTTTTTTCAAAGAAAATAATTCTATAATGTCATTATCTGTTGTCAAGAGAGATAATTAAAATAACTAGTAAATGTTCCAAATTTATGCTGTTTAGCAGTTGTAGTTCTAATAAAAAGAATTAGATATATGCAATTAGCACTAAAATTCTAACTTGTTTTCAGAATATTAAAATAATTGTCAAGAGTTTATAGATTATGTCAAGTCATGACAGCTTTTCTCTAATTGCGAAATTGTAATACATATGTCATTACAACGTACATTTTGCATACAAACATAAACCACATGTAGTTGACATGGAAAACAGGCTTAACAGCTGCTAGAGTAAAATTAATGTCTTCAAATTCTCAGAAGATGAATATTTCCTCTTGTGCACTCATAAAATCTGATGGAGTTTAAAATCTCGGTTCTGGTAACTAATTTGGACAGATGTCAGAAAAAAGGATCTAAGAGACATAATTGGGTGATGTCACAGAGCATAGCAATAAGCAGATGTGAAAGTCAGAGTGACCTCCTGCCACCCCCGGTAAGAAATACCATGGCTATCGGTGCCTGCACGGGAGAACTTGCCATGTGTGAGTCATGTGGACAACTGCTTACTCAAATGCTGCTAAAATTGTATGCATCATAGTTGCATGGAGAAATGCTAAAACACCTTTCTTATGAATATGAATATATACCCATGTAATTATGTGTGATATAAAATGGTGTGTCATATACAACGAGCATGGAATACATTCTATTGGTGTTACCATGCTTTATGTTCATCACTTTATGTATCCACACCCTTGTCCACATGTCATTGCAGTTCCCCCATAGAAGATGATGTATACTTCTCAGTTCCATAGATGTTTGATTGATCTTTGTCCAGTGGGATATCAGCAGATGTGACGGGAGGAAAGGACCAGTTTACACTTGCCATCAGCTTCGGAACATGCATCAGGTAACCCAAGGTCTAAGGTATGAGAGAGAAAGGTGGAGGCACTCTATACCCAAGCTGCAGCTTGGAGCCACGCCCAGGCAATCCAATCCTAGGTCAGACAACCCCCAGCCAGCACAGCTGTGTGAGCAAGAATAAATGATTGTTGACTGGGGCAATGAGCTTTGGGGTGATGCGTTACACGGTATTGTTATGATAACAAGGGACACAATGCCTTCCAAAGTAATTAAACACATGCACAGAAGGATCCGCGAATATTCAATACATATCCAGTTAAATTTAATATAGTTAAAAAATGTTGATAAGGATGATTTCCTTCAAATATTTCCACTGTGGCTGTATTAAAGCCAATAGAAAGACTTATTGGCAGTAACTGAAACCTCAAATGTTCATTTTCCTTTCTGTATGCCATTCTGTTTTTCCCTTAGGTGAAAAAGCAAAAACAATTCTGGGAACAGCATGGGAAGAAAAACACAGGCACAATCTAGATTTTCTGACAAGTTCCCCATTATATTGAAAGCAAAATGCTGTATTTTACAGTCTTGTCACACCATGTAGTTACTAGCATGTACTCTGGACAACATTCAAGCAAAGAAAGCAGGAAAAGGCACATTGAACCACCTACTGTGAGGACTGCAGGAGTAGAAAATTCTCAGCTGTAGATATCAAAGGAAGAAAGCCTAGTTTAAGGGCTGAAAAGAGTTTTCATCTTGTTTTGTGATGTTTGTAGATTATACTCTTGCAGATGTTGCGAACACACCTGCATGTTTTACTAGTTCTGTCTGTTATGATTTTGTAAGTCAAATATTTCTCTTCCTAAGTGTTTCGTTATTTGTATTTTATTTCCCATGTATTAATCATACAACTCAGATAAACAAATATAGCAAATCTAGTCAGATCAAATAAATCTAGTTTGCTAAAGACGAAGCGTATGAGATCTTTGACCCTAAAGAAGTTAATAACATACTGTTATTTCATGCCTGAAAAAGACAAGAAATGAGAACCCTGAGGCCAAAGTATTAGGTAAAGGTTTATATTCATAGTTGTTGCTACGTGCAAAAAAGAAAAAGGAAATTCTAAAATGAAAATGAGGTCATTATTAATCAATAATAATTAATTAACCATTAGTAGCCACTGGTGCAACCTCATAAGCTAATATTCTTCTAGAATTTCACTTTGTTTCTTTGCCTGTTCTTTGATAATTGCACAGGATATTTAGTTTACATTTTTCCTTGTATGATAACTTTTACCCACACTTGTACAATAGGGTGTATATGCATTTAAAAATGAAACAGCTGAAGTTGTTCTGAAAATGTCAGTAAATGTTTTGCATTTGTACGTACATTTAAAGACAAACTTGGAACTAAAAAAAAGCCTTTTATTTATTTTTTGTTGTTGTGACTTATTTATTTTTCTTTTTTGATTATTTGCTAATACCATATATTTAATTAAAAACTCAATTTAAATGTGTGACTGTTCTAAGAATTTATAACTATACTGTATCATTTTTCTCATAACTGAAATCAGCTTTGTTGTTTTCAAGTTAGAAAATTAATACAGGGTCATGTAAAACATTTAGGATAATATTAAGAGCCCAGGAGTAGAAATAGAAACAAGTCCTAATGTTTTGATATAGAGCCTTATAAAGGACATCAATTTGGAACTTAATTTTAATGTGCTGTGTACTTTTTAAATGGATTGCTATACCTAGGAAAAATAGTATAATAAGCCAGGTTTATTTTGATTCGTCTCAAGTCCTTTTCCCTTCATTTCTGGGATAGGCAGCCCTACCCTCTTTTAAAGGCATATCATGTCCTTCCTACAGATGTCATAGGCCCTCCACTGAGGTATTTTGACGTGTTAATGCTATAGCTTTTCTGTGTTCCACCCCCTTTCTCTTTTTTTATAGTGATTTCTAATCAACGGGTTTTTTAAGAGTGCTTTTTTTATGCCTCTGTTTGTTAATATAAGAAATTATGATTTGTAATAATTATACAAATCAGAATATACACAATTTGTATAATTGTGATAACATGTCAATATGTATAAGATAGTGTTTGCTCATTTACATATTAAGTTTCTTACTTCAGTTGAGACCTTACTGAATCTAGGAAGTAAGTGATAATATCGGGTAGGAACTGAAAAGTTATTCTACAAAAACAAAATATAGCAGAGGGTGACTGTTGTTATACAAATGCATTTTGTTGATTAAAAGCCTTTACATTAAAAGAAAATCTAGCACAGATAATTTTTTCATAATTTTTACAGCATTGTTTTGGTGAAAACGACCATAGAAAACCTGCAACTCTAAAAACATCCATAGTCAATAAATGTTTACTGAGTGCTAGTGAGCAATATAACACAAATGAGAGATTCCACTTTTTAGCCTGAAAGATAAACATAAATTTTATATTTTTAGAATGCCCCTCGGGAGATACAATAAATATCAACTCAGAAGTAGACACTAATAGCTGCTCTTCCAATATCCATTCTCCCCTCCAACTTTTTAGGCAGTGCTGCGCCTTACCATAAAATGACTTTTACTGGCCTTTATAGATAGTTGTCCTGTGAAACAATTCAGGCCAATTGGAAATGAGTTGTTGGAGTCGGGCATGGCGGTTCATGTCTGTAATCCCAGCACTTTGGGGGGCCTAAGCGGGCAGATCACCTGAGGCCAGGAGTTCGAGAGCAGATCACCTGAGGCCAGGAGTTCGAGAGCAGCCTGCCCAACATGGCGAAACCCCGTCTCTACTAAAAATACAAAAATTAGCCGAGCATGGTTGCAGGCACCTGTAATCCCAGCTACTTGGGAGTCTGAGGCAGGAGAATTGCTTGAACCAGAGGGGAGGAGGCTGCAGTGAGCCAAGATCAGGGCATTGTACTCCAGTCTGGGTAACGAGAGCAAAACTCTATCTCAAAACAAACAAACAAACAAAAAACAGAAAAGGAAAAAAAAGAAAAAGAAGAAAGAAAAGAAAAAAGTTGTTGGGAAAGGCTTCTTGAATGCTAATGCTATTTAAAAAGGAGTAGGCTTAAATAAGGTAAAGATGTCACTGGTCCTTTGCCCTTTTCCTTCCAGGAATGTGGATGTGATGGTTTGGGAGACAATTCCCCTGGGTCGGGTATTTCTGCCTGTCTTGCAAGCAAGGCTCCGACTACCATCTGTTCCAGAGTATCTTTTCAAAGGCCTTTGTTAGCAAATGGCCTTGGAAGATATAGTGTCTCTCTCCAGAGTAAAGGACAAGGCCTAATCACGGAGCACAGCTCAGAGCTCAGCACCTGTAACATAACTCTGTGCATGTGCAGGCCTCCCTCTGGGTCCACCTGCATGGGAGTCGAAGGCAACAGTGATGATACTCATGTGGCCTGCCGAGTCCTAAAGTACTTTTTCATACACAGGAGTCTTGTGACTTCTACCAGCATCTATAATATGATGACAGGGTAAATTGTAATCTTGCAAGCAGGGTAGAAATCTCAGAACTTCAAGTATTTTTAGCAGGTGGCTGGGGCAGATAAGAGCTTTATAGAGATAGCATTATGATTTGGTCTACAATCCATTTTGATTTAATTTTTAATTATGAAGTGACGTAGCACTTAATTTTTTTTTTGATGTAGATAGCCAGTTCTCCCAGCACTATGTTCGAAAAGGCTGCTCTTTTCTCCATTGACCCTTGTTAAAAATCAGTTGACATTACATGAAAAAGTTTATTTCAGGACTCAATTCTATTCCATTGATCTATATGGTCATCCTAAGAGTACCATATTTCTTGATTACTTTTGTTTTACAGTAAGTTTTTAAACACAAAGGCATATGCCCTCCAACTTTTGTTCTTTTTGTTCAAGATTGTTCTAGTTATTTTGAATCCTGTAGATTTCCAAATAAATTTTAAAATAAATGTCATTTTTCTGCCAAAAAGGTCGCTGGAATTTTGATAGGGATTATGTTGAATCTGTACATCAATATGGGATGCAGTGACATCTTGAAAATATTGTGATCCAATCCATGAACATGTGATATCTTTCTATTTATTTGTCTTCTTTAATTTTTTTCAACATTTTATTGTTTTCAGTTTAAAAATCTTATGTTTATTTATTAAAATTTATTCCTAAGTACATTTTTGATATTACTTAAGTGAAATTATTTTGTTTCATTTTTATATTTTTAAGACCAGTATATGGAAATATAGTTTACTTTTATATACTAATCTTATGGTATTTTTTATTTGTGGATTCCTTAGAATTTTCTGTACACAGGATTCTATCATCTGCAAATAAAATATGGCTTTTTCCTTTTCAATTAATACATCTTTTGTGTCCTTTTCTTGACTAATTGCCCTGGTTAGATTCACCAGTACAGTGGTGAATAGAAGTGGCCAAAGCAATAATTCTTGGCTTATTGCTGATATTAGGGAGTAAATATTCTGTGGATTACAATTAGGTAAAATGTTAGTTATGGGTTTTTCACAGATGTTATCAGGTGAAGAAATTTCCTTCTGTTCTTTGTTTTTATCATGAAAGAAGGTTGGATTTTACAAATATTCTTTCTAAATATTGAGATTATCATGTGGTTTTGTCCTTTATTCTATTAATAGAGTATGCTTCATGTATGTATTTTTATAATAAAACAATCTTACATTCTTGTGATAAATCCAGTTTTTCATGGTGTATCCTTTTTTACATGTTGCTTTGCTTTGTTAGCATTTTATTGAGGATACAGTTGTCTATATTTTTAAGGGATACTGGTCTGTGTACCTTTTCTTTTCCTGTGGTGTCTTTATCTAAATGTTTAAAGAAGAATTAACATAAATCCTTCACAAACTTTTGCAAGAATATAAAGGGATTTGACACTGCCAAACACATTCTATGAGGCCATAGAATAAGATGCCAAAACTAGACAAATCATCACATATGAAAAACATTTTTTCATTGATTTTTTCCCCTGTTTTCTAGTCTCTGTTTTGTTGTTTTAATGCTAAGCTTTATTTCCTTCCTTCTGCTTGCTTTGGGTTTAGTTTGCTATTCTGTGACTATTTCTTAAGGTGAAAGTTTAGGCTGTTGATTCGAGAATATGAGGCTATTGATTTCAATTAAATACGGCAGGTTTTCATTATACATGCATACGTAAGCCCTTATTTAGCAGTATTCCATAAATATGTTTGTTGTGTGTTCAATTTTCATTCAGATCAAAGCATTTTCTAATGTCCATTATGATTTTTTTTCATTGATGTGTTAGTTACTTGGAAGTGGAAGTACTAATTTCACTATATCTGTAAATTTCCCAAACTTTCTCCTACTGTAAATAGACATATTGGAGTGCCAAGTACTAGAGAAGCACATGCGAGATAATAGGCAGTAGTTTATGTTTCCTATTCAATCACATCTACATAAATGCATTTTGTTTGATATAACAAATTATAAGAAAAATTATAATTTAATAATACAAATGTGGGATTCTAAATTAGGTCACTTAAGCCTAAGGATATTTAGGAGGGTCAAAACCATCACAGTGTATTCTCACAAGGACTAAATTGAAGAAAAATATTTTTTAAAAAGTACCATAAATATTTTCATAAATCAAAATGAGCTTTGCATAATTATTTCTGTTCTGTCTTTACAGGGAACTGTTTGCATAGCCACAGATTATTTAAAAAATAAGGCAACATAAAGGGGATGAAATATTCTGTTCCTATTTAAAAATGTATTTTTGTTATTGCTACACAGTATAAACCGAAGGCAAAATGACACTTCATTTGTGGTATCTGGGAGAACACAGACGATCTAATGAAGAAGAGTTAAAGAGCTTCGGCAACCCACATATGACCATCTCCACCTGCAGAACTTTATAAAAAGATATATTGAAAATATGAATAAAAGATAAACAACACATTAAACCTTTTGAGAATATTTAGCGATTGGACAGCTACATGACTGATAAAATTATTGCAATGATAATCACATGAAAGAAAGAACATTAATCAATATATAATTCCTATAAGCTCAAATCTTTTATATAGCTTTCTCCCCAGGTTTTTTATTGAATACAATCAAAGCCAGTTTCAAAAACTGCAGCAAACGTATTGTGTGCTGTGCTTCACCAATAACATTTCACAGCCCCTTTTGCTGGTGTCATCTGATATCTAAGCATGACGTGTTGCAGTTTGTCTACTCCATCTCATTTCTACCATCATTTCCCTTAACTGTCTACCACATGGTAGGCACTATTCTAGGTACAGAATTCTGAGCACATATAGTTAGGATTTGAGTGGTTTTTGAGTTTAGAGTTAGTGAGTGGAATTTGATAATAAATAATTTTAAACGTAGGGACGAAATGCAGCTGGAAGGAATTCTTTCTCTTTACATCTCTCTTTCTTTGGTATGCTTAGTTCTCATCACATGCCAGGCCCCACGTGCCAGCCCTGCTGTCTCAAGCTTTGCTGGAGGTTGGACATTGTCATCTGCGCCACTGCCCTGGAAGCAGGGAGGCAGAGCAGCCACAGGTCCCAGCATCAGAAGGGCTTCTACAGAGGAGTCTACGGACTCTTCTTGAACTTGGTATATATCCTTAGCCAGCACAAGGGCATAGAATAAAAATTTCAATCTGATTAATTCTAGATGTTGTTTTACTCCTAAACCTTAGGGTATGATAATATAAAGAAGATTGAATGAGAGGTTTTGATATGTACAATATGAAATCTGATAATTCAGGAATGATGTTGTAAATAATGTAGACATTTTTCAAACTGGCAGTTGGTGAAAAGAAAGTTAATAGCAAACCAAAAAGTAATAAAGAATGAAATGAAAGACTGAATAAATATGAAAATAATTTGCTTTCTGGTAGTTTCTTTAAAAGATCCCCAAATTGAAAGAATCTTACTGTATTAAATTTCATCACATTTTGTTCTTTTGAGTAAATATCAAGAGTTTTCAGAGGTTCTTTCAGACTGATGTAAAGGTAATGATTAGTTTGATTAATGTCACTAATTTATATAAAAATGCAAATATTGTAATGCTCCATAACACTCTCCAAAAGATTTCGCTTTGCTTTCATTATGTAACCACTCTTATTTTCAATTTTCTTTTGCCCCATCAAGCACGTTTTTCTCTCAATGTGTTATGTTATCACTCTAAATATAATTTTGTTTTATAAAAGTTTCACTGGGATTATTTTGATAACACATTCACATTTTTTCATTCAACCCCTATTTCCACTGTGGTAATTGTCATGAGACTTGCATTTCTGGGGAGGAAGAGTGGAAAGCACTCTATTATTACAAACCAGAAAGAGTGTTGAAGTCACTTTATACAGAGAAGCACAGCACAAATACACGGATTGCTCATGTTAAAGGGTAAAGCTTCAGCACATTGGGCACCTTCATAATTTTGTGATAATGTAAGTATTGTTAAATATGCTTACTGGGGCTTCGTAACTGAACGTTGTCCTCAAAGTCTAGACAGAATTCATGTGTGGCAAAAGCAGTAGAGCAGAAATCTTAAAAATATTGTTTATAAGGCATATTTGTATCTAGTTACAGTGAGTATAACATACAGTATTACTCTTGAAATGCCACTTTCCTAAGGGCATGTCCATAAAATTACTCCAAAAATATATTATCAGGTGTTAAAACATCAGAGGATATTACCTTAGTTTCTTGTGCCAATGTAGCATTTGAACTTGAAATTTTGCAGTGTTCAAAATATAGAAAATGCAAAGAGAATCTATCAATCTTCAACAAGTTAATTCTAAATTGATATTGATATTGTAGTTTCTAAAAAAAAAAATTCTGAAGATTTTTTTCTTTACATTTGGGAAGATAAAGTTTTCTAAAGAATATTTCATATCCATGAAGAGAAGTATTTGCCCTGCAGAAATTAGACTAATTTTCATTTTAACTGGTCTCATATTCCATTCATTCTAAAGGGTTTCACACGTATATCTTAATATTGCACTAATTACGTTACATTTAACATTTGCAGTTCTCCTAAATAACTACATGGTTTTCTAAATAAGAATTACTTTTATTCTAATGAGGAATCTTTGAATATTTGAGATATTCAACCCAGATATTAGGTCTCCTAGTGAGTCATAGGATGGAACAGATTCTTGAAAGACACCACAGAGGTCTTTTCTCACTTTGTTTTAACTTTTTATCTATGGAAATGTTAAAGCTAACACAGAAGTACAAAGAATATATAATGAATCCTCATGTGCTCAACATACAACTTTAACAATTATGTACATTTGACTAATTTTGTTTCATTTACACACCAACTACATTTTTAAAATATTTTGGCTCTGGAATTATTTTTTTAACTCACAGATGATGTCATTTTATTGATAAATAAGTATTCATCTATAAATACATTGTTTTTACTGAAACTAAGTTATTTTTTCTATAAAATTTTACATATTCTTGATATGCCCCATTTCATCTCCATGGTGTCATTGTACATATTCCTTATACTCTACATTTTTTGTAAATTTGTTGATAAATCTAGAGGCTTAATCATGTATAGTTTTGATAGTTAAAAGAAATTATTTTATAGGTGATCCTTATTCATTGCCTCCATCCATTTTTATTTTCCACTGGGGGCTGAAAAAACAGGGTATCCAAATGCAATCACTCCTTCTGCATGCACTAGCTGGAATTCTTCTATAAAGAACTTCCCATCATCAACTACTTTGTTACCATGGCTACGCTGCACACAGTTCTGCTGTGTCCTCCTTGCGGGAAAGGCTCCTTCTGGCCTATAAGTTGAAGTTTAAAGAGTTCTTCAGGTCTTTACACTTTTCTAAAATCTGATTCTACATTTTTTAAAAAGCAATGTCATTTTCCATTAATCCCCAGAACTTAATGTTCCAGTGAAGAAAGATCCCTCATACATATATATTTTTCTACTTTTCTCAATTTTAATGATGTCATTATATCAGTAATAATTTTGTTTTCTTCCATATTCTAAACTTTTGCTAAATTCCTAACTTATTCATGAAGATCCACTGATATTTCTGGTTTGAATTTTTCATATCCTTATGATCAATATTAGATCATTACTTCTCATTTGATACATTAGCTATTTATTTGCAACTGAATAAAGATTCTGAAAATGACCATGCTTTATAGACCTCAGCACTCCTATTACACCTCTTGTCCCACGATTTTTAATAAAAATTTGTTATATTTATTTATTTATTTGTAGGGAGAAAAAAAGCAGCAACATTTCTGAGTTACAAATTTGATGATATCACTGTTACATTATGCTATTTACATTATTTAGTTTTTTATTCTTTCTGAGAGCTTAGAATGTATTTATTGGAACAGAAATTTCAGAAATTTAAACATAAGACCCAAAAGACTACTGTGACAATACTTAATCTTTGAAATGTAATTTTTAAGTCTACTTATTTTGTATTAATAATTTATGAAATGTTCCATATTTTTGCACTGTAACTTTGCACCAAGGAGAGGTTTTCAGCTTTGAGCATAAAGAGATTTTCTCTAAATATTTTTGTGGCTAGAGGTTTATTTGTCTTGCTCAAGATAAACTGGAGATTTGGTAGTGCTCAGATTCATTTCAGGACAGATAAGCAGTATAATCATCATTAATTGAATCTGAAGAAGCAAGAAATGGGTGCAGTGGCTCCATTGCTAATGTTATAAGAGAAAATGATTCCAATATCCAAATTCAAACAAATGTCTATTTGGAGTAACCAGAAGGTAGTTAAAGGCACATTACCGGCTCAGAGGAGCTTTTTATTTCTCAAAACCACAGTCCACAGCCAGGTTCTGAAGACAGCAGAACTTCCTCTTGTCAATTAACAGATTCTTTGCAAACACCCAGATCCCATGATTTGCTTGTCCCCACGTCCACCTCCCAGTAATGGTATCCAAAGGTGAACCGAGGGAAGCCTATTGACAATGACTGAATTACAAATATCTAATAATAATAGGGAAGGTACAGTTAAAACTGGCATAAAATTCATAAATCTTTGTGCATTAAAAATACTATTAATTGAGTTTCTATTCATGTTATTAAAACTGATATTATAATTTAGGAATAGAGAGACTTTAAAGTCCATTAAAACTGTCATATGTAACTCCTTTTTTAAAAAATAAATAAAGTCCAAAATCTGAACTTTTTTTTCTTCTGCTTATTTTTTGAAAAGATGTCTGGATAGGCATTGCAGTGTCATTGACAGGCAGAGCTGCACCATTGACTTATTTCATCTGTTGTGGTCAGCATGACCAGTCTGGACAGCTGCTTTGGTGTTTACCTTATAAAACTATAGGCAACATTTGCTTGAAGTACAAAGTAGTCTAACTTTATAGTAGCATAATTTTGTCCAGTAATTTTGTCACAAAATAGATAAATGGAATAGTAATTTAAATGCATAATATACTACTTTATGCCAACGCAGTAAATCTCATCAAATTTAGGAAATTTTCTTAAAATTTTTTTACCTTTCTGTATTAATTGAACAGAACTATCTTTTACTATATAATGATGCTTGCATGTGTCTGAAATAACAGATTATCTGAAGGTGAATGGTCCAGTATTACTGCAACAATGCATAGTTTCTAGTTTCTATCATTAAAAATACACAAGGTTAATTATTTCATTTCCATTTATACGATTTTAATATATGATCATATATTCTGTTCAATTCATTTTAAGAAAGACCGCGAGGAAAACATGACAAGAAAGGAGAGGAGGGAAGACTAAAAGGAAAAAAGCTGCAGAAAAAAAGGGACGACTGTCTCTCAAAAAAAAAAAAAAAAAAAAATTGAAATATTATGCACCATACTAAAATACAAGAAAAAGTAATACAGAATGTATATGGTGCACAATTTAACACCAAAATATTTATCACCAGAAATAAACACATACAATTAATTAAAAAATAAAGATTAAGACACTACATATGAGTCTATTTAAAATAACAATAATATTTAAATATTCTATGATACAGAAAGGTAAAAAAGTTTAAGAAGAGTTACTCTTTTGTTATAAATTGTTAGATAGATTCATGACTCAGAGATAACTCCGAGATTGCTTATTTACAAAATTTTAAATGCATCCTATTGCAATAATAATAAATTGCAAAAAGAATAAATTGCAAACAAATGACAATACAATCACAGATTGTAAATATCAATTATTATATTTAAAGAAAATGAACAAAATGGACACTAGAGCAAATCTTTTAAACATTACTTATCTTAAATACACAAAGCAATGCAAAAGGCTAAGAAATGAGATACGAGTTACAACAATTTGAAAGAAATAAATAAAACTCTCATTTTGTGCAGATGGTTTCTACCTAGAGAAACCTAGATTATGTATAACTTTTTGTTCATCTACAATGAGTGAATATTTCTCATGAAGAAGGCTAGTAGAATTTAAGAATAGATACAAAGCAAACAACTGCAATGTGATACTTTAATCAAAGTATAAAACTCATGTAAAATATTAAAATTTATAAAAATTTGTGATTCATATATTTTTATAATTTACTTGTATTTTTGGTCAGACTGTCTCATAATGTGAAAGAAAAATTAATCATAATGGGTTGAAACATTTCTGATGAGAATAACAGTATAAAATTATATAATACTAGAAAATAAAACTTCAAGTTATTTACAAAGATAATTATGAAACTATAATGAAATTCATATAATGAAGCATTTAGCTGAGTAGATATACCTTGCAGTGTCAGAGGGAAATACTCAATATTTTAAATATTATCTTTCTGCCAACTACTCTTTAAACTCAAACAGAATTTCAAAAAATACTTGTGGATATTGTCAGTTGTTGCCACAGCTCATCACACCAGCCAAAAATTAAGAAAATTCAGTAAGTATGTGTCTGTTGTTTCCTTACAGAAGACAAAAGCTTAAAACTGTAATAGATTGTTTTTGCATTGTTATATTTACAGCACATTAGTAGGATTAGGTAGGCTAAGATCAATAGTCTGTTGGAATTAATTCAGTTTACATTTTCCTTTTTTAGGGAGATTCAATAAGATAAAACTGTACTTTTGTAGGCTCTTTACTTATAAAAGGATCTTGGCTGTATCTCTTTAAGATGTAAATGATAGCTCCTATTTTTGTGCAGACTTTTAAATTATATGAAATTCTGAAAGTATTAATAGAGTAGGCAGAATATTTATGAACTGTTGATGTTGATAATTATTTAAGACACCACATATTTCACAATATCTGACTTTATAAAAATAGACTAATTTTTTTGGAGCAGTTTTAGGTTCACAGCAAAATTGACCAAGAAATACAGAGGATTCCCATACATGCACTGCCCTCACACACACACACACACACACAACCTCCCTCGCCACCAACATTCCTCTCCAGGGCGGTACATTTGTTATAATCAATGAACTGACATTGATACATGATTATTACTCAAAGTCCCCGGTTTACATTAGTGTTCACTCCTGTTCTGGTATATTCTATGAGATTTGATAAGTGCATAATGACATATATCCATCATTGCTGTATCATGCAGAAAAGTTTTGATGGCTTAAAAATCCCCTCTGCTCTAACTATCCATTCCTTCTCTCCCTCAGGGTTAGAACCCCCGGCACCCACTGATTCTTTTTTTGTTTTTGTTTTTGTTTTTGTTGTTTGTTTGTTTGTTTTTTACATGTCTGCATGTACCACAGTTTATTCACTTACTGAGGGACATTTTGGTTGCTTCCAAGGTTTGGCAATTATGAATTATCTGCTATAAACATCCACTTGCAGGTGTTTTTGAGGAATATGTTTTCAACTCATTTGGATAAATAAACATCAAGAAGCACAATTGCTGAAATGTATGATAGAGTACATTTACTTTTGTAAGAAATTTGACTAGTTTTAAAAATTTATTTTCCTGTTCTTCCAGAGACTAAATTCTGACGCTCAATCAGTTGCAACTTAGTTTTTCTTGTATCTGCAGTGTTTTAATAAATGGCTTGTCTAATTATAAGCATAAAAATAAAAAGGTTGCTTTTTCCGAAATTCATGTCTCACATTACATACAAAATATATCTGATACATATCAAACATGTTAACTTTTTATCTAAGTTATTAAAATATGAGTGATTATATTTATAAAGTTAACATTGATTAAGCAAGATCTTAAAACAAAAACAGTATTAAAGAAAAGGAAAAATAGTTTGGAATTCACAATAATTATAAAATTTATATCTCAATTACTATAACAAAAGGTAAATTACTAGTGAAACACTGTAAGAAGATATTTGCCAATTACTTAAGGTAAATTTGACAATTTCAGGTATGAGTTTGGATCAGTCTTGCCCCTTTTAGACAGTTTCTATTGAGAAATGCCTGGGAGAAGTACATCTGAGGATTGGAGGTAAACTCAATGGATACTTGGTTTCAGAAAAATTGCATGTAATACCTGGTGCAGCAGCTCATTTCTAAACGGGGTCAAGGTGCTTTATTCATCATTCTATTTGTCTAACAAAGGGAAAGAAATGTCCTTTCCAGAGGAAACCTCTGCAGTTACTTTAATTGCAATGTTCAGACTACAACAAAGGGTATGTTTGGGCCTGCAAACATGCAATAAATATAATTATAGTCAAGAATTATTGGGAAATACAGTTAAGAGAATGAACTCACAAATTATTCTGATATTGCTGTTAACAAATACTTTAAAAGTCTGTGATTTTATTGTTTAAAAAACAGAAAATAAATATGCAAAAGAAAGAATGCAGATTTTCACCAGAAAATTGGAATCTATATAAAAAATAAAATTATAAGTAGAAAATTAAAGTACCTAAAATCAAAAACTAAATGGAATAGTGAACAATAAAGCAGTTCAATGGGATGCAACTAATTTGAAGCATAGAGAGACAAAATATGAAAAAAGTGAACAATGCATTAGAGATGTGGGAACAATCAAAAGATATAACACATTTACAAGTGGACTCATAGAAAAAAGGAGTAAGAGAAATGGGACACTAGCCACATTCAAACAGATGATGGTTGATGATTTTTGGAGGCTGATGAAAGGCAATAACCCACAGATTTAAGTTATCTCAATTTATATAGTAAAGTAGGGAAACAAAGAACAATTAATGATCATTTTAACAGATGTAGAAAAATCATTTTATAAAATTCAGCAACTATTCATGAAAAAACATTTAGCAAACTGGAATAAAAGTGAAATTCTTTAATCTGATAGAGTATCTGTTAAATAGAACAACATATTTTCTTCATAATAAAATTTCTATTGTACTGGAAGTCTAATTTAATGTTCAAAATTATAGTCAATACAATTAGACAAATTATTTTTAAAGGCATAAGGACTTGGAAAAGAATAAATAGAATTATCATTACTTGCAGGAGACCTAATTGTGTATACAGAACATTCAAAAAATCAATAGACATACTAGTGGAATTAATAACTAAAAATAAAATCTTCCTTTATGTAATCCATACAAATTAAAAAAAAAAAAAAGAGCAGTTTTAACTTCACATCAACTCAAGAGGAAGGTATAGAGATTTCCCATATACCTTTTATCCCCACATACACACAGTTTCACCCATTATCAACATCTCCCATTAGAGTGATGCATTTTTTTTCACAATTAATGAAACTGCATTGGCACATCATACTAACCCAGAGACCTTAGTTTACATGAGGATTCACTCTTGGTTTTGTGCATTCTGTGCGTATGGACAAATGCATAATGATGTGTATCCATTGTTATAGTATAGTACAAAGTACTTTCATTGACCTAAAATTCCTCTGTGCTTTTCCCACATCCCTATCTCCAACTCTTGGCAACCATTGATTTTTTTTTTTTTTTTAGATGGAGTCTCACTCTCGTTGCCCAGGCTGGAGTGCAATGGCGCCATCTTGGCTCACCGCAACCTCCGCCTCCCAGGATCAAGCGATTCTCCTGCCATAGCCTCCCAAGTAGCTGGGATTACAGGCATGTGCCACCATGCCCGGCTAATTTTGTATTTTTAGTAGAGACGGGGTTTCTCCCTAAACCTGGTCAGGCTGGTCTCAAACTCCTGACCTCAGGTGATCCGACTGCTTGGGCCTCCCAAAGTGCTGGGATTACAGGCATGAGCCACCGTGCCCGGCCCCACAGATCTTTTTACTCTCTCCATAGTTCTGATGTTTCTAGAATGTCATATAGTTGATATCATATAGTGTATTGCCTTTTCAGATTGGCATCTTTCACTTAGTATTATACATTTAAGATTCCTCTTTGTGTTTTTGTGGCTTGATTGCTCATATATTTTTAGTGATGAATAATATTTTAATGTTTGGATGTACCAAAGTTTATCTGTTCACCTAATGAAAAGACATTTTGGTTATTTCCAAGTTTTGCAATTATGACTACAGCTTCTGTAAACATTTGTGTGCAGGCATCTTTGTGAACAAGTTTTTTTTTTTTGTAGATAATTTCTCAACTCGTTTGGGCAAATACTAAAGAGTACAATTGTTGGATTGCATGGTAAGAATATGTTTAGTTTTATAAGAAACTGCCAAACTATCTTCCAAAGTGGCTACAGATTTATACCTGAGTGTTTTATTTTGGGGAATGCTTATCTAAATGCTGTTGTCTTTTAATTTCAAATTCTACTTGTTCATTGCTATTTAATAATATACTAAACATGGATTGCCTTTGTATATTGACCTTGTATCCTTCAAACTTGTTATATTCACTGATTAATTCAAGGAGTGGTTTGTTGATTCTTTCAGAATTTTTATGCAATCATGCTACCAGAGAACAAAAATAGTTTTATTTCTTCCTTCTCAATTTGTACACGTTTTGTTTTCTTTTCTTGTCTTATTGCATTAGCTATGCCTAATAGTATGATTGTGAAAAGAAGTGGTGAAAGGGGACTTTTTTTGTCTTGTTTTCATCATAAGTATGATGTTAGACATAGATTTTTGTAGATATTCTTTATCAAGTTAAGGAAGTCCCCCTACTATTCCTAGTTTACAAGAGAAGTTTTAATAGCTTTTAAAAGCATTATGTGTATTTTACCATATTGGTATATTTACCATTTTGGTAAAACATACATACCATAACATTTATTATTTTAACCATTTTCAAGCATACAACTCCAGGCAATAAATACTTTTACATTACCATGCAAAAACCACCACTATCCAGTTCCAAAACAATTTCATCATCTTAACATAAACTATGTGCCCATTAAACATAAATCACAATTACCTCTTCCCCCAGCCCCTAATTGCCACTATTCTACTTTCTGGCCTTAAAAATTTTTTGCCAATTAAAACATATAAGAGCAATAATACAGTACTCGGCCTCTTAAGACTGGCTTATTTCACTCAGATAATGTTTTGTAAATTCATCCATATTATATATCAAATGTCACTCCTTGTTAAGGCTTAATAGTATTGCACTGTACATATGTGCCACATTTGGGTATACACACGGACATCTGGGTTGTTTCTACCTTTGGAGCATTGTGAATAATGATGCTACAAACACTCATGTACACATATCTGTTCAAATCCCTGCTTTCAATTATTTGGGGTGTACACTGAGAGGTGGAATTTCTGAATCACATAATAATTCAATGTTTAAGGTCTATGGAACCTCCATCCTGTTTGTCACAGCAGCTTTACCATTTTACAGTCTCATCAGTAATGCACAAAAGTTCCATTTTCTCCACATCCTTCTCAACATTGGTTACTGATTTGCTTGTTTGTTTTTTTAAATAATAGCCATCCTTACTTCTCTTTGCGGTTTTTATTTTCATTTCTTAACTGATGTTGAGCATCTTTTCAGGTGATTCCCCCGCCTCGGCCTCCCAAAGTGTTGAGATTACAGGCATTAGCCACTGCACCCAGCTTGTAATTAGAATTTCTACCAACTTAACCTAATAACATGTAAACATGTCTTTACTGCTCCGTCTCCTCCCCTTTCAGCTGTTCATGCCACAAAATTATATCTTGATAAGTTTCATGTTCAGAAACAAACTAATAATTATTTTATGCATTATTCTCTGAAGTCATATTAAAAATAAAATATGGAGATACACACCAAAGTTACCATGATACCAGCCTTTAACGAATTTTTTTTTTATGCATTAGTCTCAAAAATCATGTAGAAACAAAAAGGAGTTACAAACGCCATTACAATAACAGTAGCTTGTATAATTGCATTCGTATTTACCTTTATCGGGATTTAATTTCTTCATATGGCTACAAGTTACTGTCTAGTGTCCTTTCATTCACCTTCCACAACTCCCTTGAGCATTTTCTGAAGAGCAGCTCTACTTGTAATTAACTCCCTCAGCTTTTGTTTGCCTGGGAATGCCTTAGTTTCTCCCTCACTTTTGTAGGATAGTTTTGTTGGATGTAGAAAACTTCACTGATAGTCTTTTATTTTCTCTTTTCTTTTTTTTTCTTTTTGACAGGGTCACCCAGGCTGCAGTGCAGTGGTGCAATCATGGCTCACTGCAGCCTCAATCTCTTGGGCTCAGGGGATCCTTCCACCTCAGCCTCCTGAGTACCTGGGACCACAGGCACACGCCACCAAACCTTGCAAAATTTTTAAAATTTATTGTAGAGATGGGGTCTCACTATGTTGCTCAGGCTGGTCTCAAACTCTGGGGCTCAAGTGATCCTCTCTCCTTGGCCTGTGAAAGTGCTGATATTACAGGCTTCTTTTTCTTTCAGCACTTTGAATATATCCCATACCTGCCTTCTGGCCTCCAAGGTTTCTGATGAGAAATCTGCTGATAATCTTATTGAAAATCCCTCTAATGTGATAAATTATTTCTCCCTTTCTGCTTTCATTTTTTTGTCTTTGGTTTTCAAAACTTTGATTATAATGTGTCTTGGTTTTTATCTCCTTTTGAGTCTTATTTTGAGTTTGCTTATATTCATGTCTTTCATCATATGTGTGTTTTCAGTCATGATGTCCTAAAACATCCATTCTGCCCCTTTCTCTCTCTCTTCTTATTCCGACGCTACCATACTGCATACATTGCTCTGCTTGATGATGTCCCACTTGATGACTCTGTTCACTTTTCTTTAATCTTTTAATATTTCATCATGTTTATTGTCCTATTCTCAAGTTCACTGATTCTTGCTTCTGTCTGCTCACATTTGCTTTTGAATCCCAGAAAAGCAGGAATTCAACATTGACTCAGTTTAATTTTAGTTATTGTACTTTTCATTTCCAGAATTTATTTTTGGTTTCCTTTTTCTTTTTACTGACAACTCTATTTTGTTCATATATCATATGCTTGACTTTCTCCACATCTTCCTTTAGTTATTTGAGCATCCTTAAGATAGTTTTAAAGTCTTTAGCAGATCTACCATCTGGTTTTCCTCAGTGAAAGTTTTTGTTTATTTCTTGGAATGGACTACACTTACTTGTCTTTTCTATGCCTTGTTATTTTTTGTTGAAAACTGAATGCTTGAATTCTAATAATGTGGTAACTCATTTCCCCCCTTTTCTAGGTTATGCAGATTTCCTTCCCTTCCCAGAGTTTGCTGCTTTTTGCTTTTGTTTTTGTTTTAATTGTATACTGTTTTGTGCTGAGAATTAGCCTGAGACATAAACTTAACATCTTCTCAGGTCTTTCTCTGAACACGAATGATCACTTTCTAACTTTCTCTGTGTGTGTGTGTGTGTGTGTGTGTGTGTGTGTGTGTTTAATGCCCTGGTCTTTTTAGTTTTGTTTAAATATATTAACATATTTTAAATATATATTTTTATGTATAATAAAATATATAGAGAAAATAAATATATATTTGTATATACAATAAAAATACATATTTAAAACATGTTTATAATAAAAAAAGATATTTTATATATAATAAAAACATATTTAAAATGTTTGTATATATATATTGTACATATTTTAGGATACATGTGATATTTTGATATCTGTATACAATGTGTAATGATCAAATCACGGTAATTGGGATATCCATCATCTCAAACATTTATCTTTTCTTTGTGTTGGGAACATTGCAAATCTTCTAGCTATTTTGAAGTATACAATAAATTTTTGTTAACTATAATTTCCTTACTGTACTATCAAATGCTAGAACTTATTTCTTCTATGTAACTGTTTTTGAACCCCTTAACCAACTTCTCTACATTCTACTCCTTCCCTTCCCAGCCTCTGGTAACCACCAATCTACTCTCTACTGTCATGAGATCCACTTTTTTAGTTCCCACATATAAGTGAGAATATGCAATATTTGTCTATCTGTGCCTGGCTTATTTTGCTTAATGTAATAACTTCCAGTTTTATTCGTGTTGCTATAAATGACAGAATTTCATTCTTTATAGTGAATAATATTCCATATTTGTATATATTGTAAAGAATCCACACTTCATTCATTTCTCTGTTGATGAACACATAAGTTGATCCCATATCTTGGCCATTGTGAATATTGCTGCAATAAACATGACAATATAGACATCTCATCAATATAATGATTTCCTTTCTTTTGGATATATACACAGTGGTGGGACTGCTGAATTTTATGGGAGTCTACTTTTAGTTTCTGAGGAACCTCCATACTGTTTTCCATAATGGCTGTACTAATTTACATTCCCGTCAACAGTATATAAGTGTTCCCCTTTCTCTGTGTCCTTATCAGCTTGTTATATTTTGTTTTGATAATAGCCATTCTGAGCTGAGATGGTATCTCATTGTGGTTTTGATTTGCATTTCCCTAGAGATTAGCAATGTTGAACATATTTTCATATATCTGTTGGACATTTGTATGTCTTCTTTTGAAAATTGTCTATTCGAATCCTTTTGACTATTTTAAAAATCAAATTTTTTTTTGCTGTAGGTTTATTTGAGGTCCTTATATATTCTGATTCTTAATTGTTTGTTAGATGAATGTTTGCATATATTTTCTCTCATTCTGTTGGTTGTCTCTTCACTTTGTTGATTTTTTCCTTTGCTGTGCAGAAGTTTTTTAGCTTGGTGTAAACCCACTTGCCAACTTTTGCTTTTGTTGCCTATGCTGTTGAATTCTTTACCTGAAAAATCTTTGCCCAGATCAATACCCTGTAGCATGTCTGCAATATTTTCTTTTAGTAGTTTTATAGTTTCAGGTCTCACATTTAAGTCTTTAATCCATTTGGAGTTGCTCTTGTATACGGTGAAAGATGGGGATCTAGTTTCTTTCTTGAGCAAGTGGATATTCAGTTTTTTCAGCACTTCTTTTTAAAGAGACCATCCTTCTCCCACTGTATATGCTTGGTGCCTTTGTCAGAAATGAATTGGCTATAAGTGCATGGATTCATCTCTCAGTTGTTTATTCTGTTCCATTGGTCTATAAATCTGTTTCTATGCCAGTATCATGCTGTTTTGGTTACTATAGCTTTGTAGTATAATTCAAAACTAGGTGATGTGATGCCTCCAGCTTTGTTCTTTTTGCTTACAGTTTTGTTTCACTTCTGAGATGGGGTTTCAGTCTGTCATCCAGGCTGGAGTGTAGTGATGTGATCATGGCTTACTACAGCCTCAAACTCCTGGACTCAAGCTGGGCTGATCCTTCTGCCTCAGCTTCATAAGCAGCTAGAATAACAGGAATATGCCATCATGCCTGGGTAATCTTTTCAAATTTTTTGTAGAGATGGGGTGTTACTATATTGCCCAAGGTGGAGTTAAACTCCTGTGTTCCAGCAATTCTTGATCTCCAAAAGGACTAGGATTATAGGAATGAGCTACTGCACCCAGGCAGTTCTCAGGATTTTATTAGCTATGTGGGGTCTTTTGTAGTTCCATACGGATTTTAGAATTTTTTTTTTCTATTTTTATAAAAAAAATGTCATTGGTATTTTGAGAGGGATTGCATTGAATCTGTAGATTGCTTTGGGTAGTATGAACATTTAAACAATATTAATTCTTCCAATCCATGAATATGGGATATCTTTTCATATGTTTGTGTTCTATTCAATTTCTTTCCAATAATTTCCTTTGTGGAGATCCTTCCACTTCTTTGGTTCAAGTTGTTCGTAGGTATTTTATTTTATTTTTTGTAGCTATTAACAATCGGATAGTTTTCTTAATTTCTTTTTCAGACTGATTGCAGTTAGTGTATATACACAGTGGAGGGACTGCTGAATTTTATGGGAGTTCTATTTTTAGCTGTCTGAGGAACCTCCATACTGTTTTCCATAATAGCTGTACTAATTTACATTCCCGTCAACAGTATATAAGTGTTCCCCTTTCTCTATGTCCTTATCAGCTTGTTATATTTTGTTTTGATAATAGCCATTCTGAGCTGAGATGGTATCTCATTGTGGTTTTGATTTGAATTTCTCTAGAGATTAGCTACTCATTTTCGTATTTTGATTTTAAATCCTGCAATTTACTGAATTCACTTATCATTTCTAAGAGTTTTCTTTTGGTGGAGTCTTTAGTTGATTCTAAATATAAGATTATGTCATCTGCAAACAGGGGTAGTTGGATTTCTTTCTCTCCAATTTAAATGCTCTTTATTTTTTTTGCTTGTGTAATTTCTCTGTTTGCAACATAAATGTTGAATATAAGTGCTGAAAATAAGCATCCTTTTACTTTTCCAGATCTTAGTGGGAGAGCTTTTAGTTTTTCCCCATTAATACACCACAGTATGATATTATATGTAGATTTTATATATATATATATATATATATCCCTTATCATGTTGAATTATGTTCCTTCTATAGCCAATTTGTTGAAAGTTTTCCTCATGAAGAGATGTTGAATTTTATCAAATGTTTTCTCCACATCTACTGGAATGACCATATGGTTTTTGTTCTTGATTCTGGTGATGTGATGTATCATGTTTATTAATTTGTAATATGTTGAACAATCCTTGCATTTCTGAAATGAGTCCACTTGATCATGATGCATTTTTTAATGTGTTGTTTGATTTGATCTGCTACTATTTTATTTAGGATTTTTCATATATGTTCATCAGAGATACTGTCTTATAGTTCTTGTGTGTGTGTGTCCTTGTCTGCTTTTCATATCAGGTAAATGGCTTTGTAGAATGAGTTTAGAAGTGTTACTTTTCTTCAATTTTTTGAAATAGTTCGAGTGAAATTGGTATTACTCATTATTTAAATGTTTGATAAAATTCAATAGGGAATCTATCAGGTCCTGGGCTTTTCTTTGATGGGAGACTTTATTATTTCTTTAATCTCATTACTTGTTATTGGTCTGTTCAGGTTTTCTATTTCTTCATGGTTCAATCTTGAGAAATTTTATATGTCCAGGAATGATTCATTTCTTCTAGATTTTACAATCTGTTGGCTTATAGTCTGGCTTATAATTAATTATACTAGTATCTGATGATACTTTGTTTTCTCTGATATCAGTTGTAATGTTTCCTTTTGTGTCTGATTTTATTTATTTGAGTTTTCTCTCTTTTTCCATAGTCTATCTATAGGTTTGGCAATTTTGTTTATTTTTTCAAAAAAAAATTTGTTTTATTGATTTTTTAATATTTTTCGTTTCAATTTAATTTATTTATTCTCCAATCTGTTTGTTTATTTATTTATTTATTTATTTACTTATTTGAGACAAGGTCTTGCTCTATTGCCCAGGTTGGAGTGCAGTGTGCATTGGCACAATCATGGCTCACTGCAGCCTTGACCTCCTAGGCTGAAGTAATCCTCCTGTATCAGCCTCCCAAGTAGCTGAGACTACAGGCTAGCACAATCATACTCAGCTAATTTTTTTTTTTTTTTTTTTTTGTAGAGATGAGATTTTGCCATGTTGCTTGGGCTGGTCTCGAACTCCTAGCCTCAAGCAGTTCACCTGCCTCAGCCTCCCAAAGTGCTAGGATTACAGGCATGAGCCACAGTGCCCCGCCTTACTTCTGTTCCAATGTTTATTATTTTTTTCTTTTACTAATTTTGCGTTTGGTTTGCTCTTGCTTTTCTAGTGCCTTGAGGTGCATCATTAGGTTGTTTATTTGAAGGCTTTCCATTTTTTATGTAAGTGTTTATTGCTATAAACTTTCCTCTTAGTAGTAATTTTTCTGTATGTACAAGTTTTGGTTTGTTATTAGTTATTTTAGCTAAGCACATTGCTATCTAAAATAAAATCAAGTTGTTTTATTTTTCTGTCAATATTACTGACCCATTATTTCAAAAAATAGTTGATATAGGATGACTCTAGAATAAAGGATAATACTTAAGTGTTTTGGTTCGCATTTCTTCAAATGTTTTCTCCCATCATATATATTAATACAGCTCCAATGCAAATTGATAATTCCATATTATCCAGGTAATAATTTGGGATGCTATTTGTGATAATTCAAGCTTAAAAATTTAAGAAATTTCAAAGATAGATTTTGATATTTGAGCCAATTTATATATGGTCTATTAATTGAGTGGTAATTATTTTAATTGCATGTTACCATAGTTATATATATCCACACATATATATGTGTGTATATATATGTGTGTATGTATATGTATGTATACACACAGATATACACATATATACATGTGTGTCTATATATATATACACATACATACTTCATTGATAATTATTTACTGAACCAAAGCAACTTACACTATTTCTTAATTTTTTAATGTTATGTCATATAACACTTCATAACATATGTTAAGTTTATATAACATTTCATTTAAACAATGTTTAAAACAGCTTTTCTTTTTAATATTCATGATACTAACACTATAGAGAAGGAGAAAAAATAAAGAAGGAAATAGAATATATTTTTTAATTTTTCTGTGGAAATTAGCCACTTTCCCCACAAAACTGATAGTGGTAACGGTAGCAATTGACCAACATCACTTTGCTCTGGGTTAAAAACTGAATGCAGACCTAAGTGTTTCAGCAGACAATATGAGATGTTTTATATTTTCTCTTACCTTAGAAGATAAGAGATAAGTATCTCTACTCCAAACTATTAGAGGCTTTTTAATGGGGAGTTGATAGGCATCTGGCCTAAGCCATTTTTATATAGAATATAATTTCAAATCCTGTGCTATATGTATGCTTTTCCTACATTTTTGTTTTGCAGATGAATGCAAATACACTCACACACATACATTATTTCTCAATGCATGGCGTAAATTTAAAATAAAACAAGAATTTATTAAATTCTAAGTATCATTAACCTATGTAATGTATCCTGATATCCGTACCTATTTTATTTTCTAAAAGAATTCTGTCCACAAGTCAGCACTGTAATGACAAAATAAATTAATGTAGATATCCAGAGTGTAATCTGAAAGATGATACCCTCGACAGCACAGTGCTAAACTATATGGACTCCAGTATCAGGAGGCCTCCACAGCAACAGGTGAACCTCTTCTCTAAAAACGTTACAATAGTAATTTTGCCTTTATTACTGTGAAAATTTATTTAACATCTAGGATATTGTAGTTCTATGATGATAAAGTCTGTGCCTTTATTTAGGGGGATACTTTATCATTTTCAAAACTTATAAGCACTCAATATTTGTTGAAGGAATCTTTGATTCTTTTCTTTCTCCCACCAACTACATATAATTATTCATTAAATCTTGCCTGTTATTTATTCAAAATATATATGAATCTGTTCTTTTTCTTTCCTTTCCAGTATTACCATCCTAATTGACATTATTTTCACTTGTCCATTGCAACTGTTTCCCAAATGATCTTAGTGGTCTCATTCTTGGCCTTTCTCAACTCTTTTTCCAATCATCAGAATGCTATTAAAACATAAAATTGATCTCAAGCACTCCAATGTCTTTGCACTGCAAGTGCACAAATACCTAAACTATTCAATGTGGCTACTATGTTCAATATAATCTGATTTTTACCTGCATCAGCTAGTTTTTGATCCATAAAAAATCCATTAAAAATTACCCTAGAGCACATTGGCTGAGAACAACATTTTTTGAGTTCACAACACTGTTTTTGCTAAGTTGGGCTGGGTTCACAGAGGAGGCTCTGCTGATCTGACACGGGTTCATTTCCTCTTGGCTAGGGCTCCCTCCTGCATCTGTGGCCAGCTAGGGGCTAACTGACTGTGAGCTGGAGCAGCTAGTTTTCCTCCACATGGACTTCATCTTTCAGCGTGGCAGCCAGTCCTTTTCACACGGTTTTCAGTCAGAGGGAGTAGAATTGTGCAAAGCTACGTTTGGAAATGTTACAACACTTCCTCTGTATTCTATGCCCAAAGAAAGTAAAAAGTCAGGCCAGATTAAAAGGTTTAGAAATAGACTTCACTTATTTATGAGAGGTGCTGGAAAGTCACATTGCAAAGCAGCCTGGGCACAGAGAGAGGAATGATCTTACACATTTTTGCAAACAATTTGCTGCATTATCCAAATCTCTTACCTGTGTGTCCCTCATGCTTGACTATCAGTCACCTCTTGCACACTTGCTTCTGGCCACACTGGCCTTATTTCTATTCTTCCAAAAGGCAATCCCATTTCTAGCTGGATTGTCTTTGACCAAGTTGTACCCTCTGCCTAGAGCACCATTTCTCGAGACTGTCACACAACTGGCTCATCTCATTCAGGGTCAAGATCCGATGTCCCTTTAACTCACCGCTTCACAAAGACTTTCAGTTTTTTTCTGATAGCCAAAACGTATGATACAAACTCCTCCAGTCTGAAGGGTAAAAAGATAAATCTAAAAATCATTATTAAAACATCAACCACTATACATAATACACTGGCTCTAGGATCATCAATTCCATCAGACTGTCAACTATTTGAGGACAAGGACTGAGCACATCAACACCAATGCTTCACACATACACCCCTACCTGGTAGTTATTTATACATGTTTACTGCCTGAATTTTTAAAGCCAACCTACACAATTACTTCAGACTTGAAGCAATTATTTCAGGAAACATTAAATATTTGAGGGAAAAAAAATAATTCCCTGATACTGTCAAGAGTTAAAGTACAAATGAATTTAGGGCTCGCCTTGACAATCAGAAACTCTTTGTGAGCAACTGCTGGGACTTGGCTGTTTAATTATCCTTTTCCTCTCACAAGAGGAGAAGGTAATTACAAACTCCTGTGCTTAATTACGAGCCTGGCGCCCAGTGCATCTGGTCTTGTTCCTGAATCTATCGCAATGCATCACAGCTTTTGCTAAGAGAATTGTGCGAGGAACCAGAGCTGTTTTTTCATTTTCCTCACTAAGTTATGGAAAAAAATCACGGTACTGTGTTGCCTTCTAAGTGTGGACATCAGCCACCTACCCCTGCGCGCTATCTTGTCTCTCTGCATCACTCTTCTTTGGAGTACCATTAAAATAAAGAGTCATAGCAAGACTTCTCTTGTTTTAATTTTTATTCTCTATTTTTGTTTTTAGTGTTTGATGGAGAGAAATCTGGACTTCATCCATAAATATGGCAAACACATATGCCCAATTCATGACTTCTCTTTATTTCTCCTTCTGGATTTCTGACAGTGACCTCAAACTTAACATGTTCAATTCCAAATTTAGTATCTTCCACCCCAAACCTGCCTCTTCATCTTCTGTAATCTCTACCTCATTTAATACTAACCCCTCCTCACAATATGGCTGCAATAAAACGTTCCCATCTCAAATGGGGCTGCTTCCTACAGTCCTTCAGCTGAAGTCGTTTACTCACTACTCCTAAACAGCATGCTCTTCTTGGGCAAAGCTGTGTAACTAACAGGCAGAACAAGTATTTGTTAGGGTATCAGTAAATAAGGACATGGAGATTTGTAAAGATACTGTCTTCCAAAAAGAAAGCATCCCAATAGTCATCACGGAAGGACTATGAAAAAAATGCTTGAGCTTCTTTGCCTATATTTAAACAGATTGGCATTAATATGTTGTGAAATACCTGAATTGAAGAGATTGACACAAAAATGTTTCAGTATTGACAGCTGCTGAAATGATTCAGCTGATTTTGTTTCTGGGATCCCCCTACCTTCTTTCTGAATCTGATGAAATCTTCTTTCTTCATGAAAAATGGCACCTCCTCTAGCGAAGCTGCCCTGACCCCCGAGGTAACTGCTGCTATGTCCTTTCTGCCTCAGCACATGTCGGCTGCATCTTTGCTGCAGCAGTTACCCTGTTCTCATGGCAGGGCCCCATGACATTCATCTCTGTGTCCTTTCTGCCCAGGCTGAGTGCAGTCTGGCACATAATTAGAAACTTACAAATATTAACAAGTAAATGTTTATGAAGGCCACACATTCCTTTTTCATTTCATATGGAAAATAAATATCTAACATACAATCACTCAAGCAGTAAGTTAAGTTTGCAGCCAATCAAACTGACTTTCTGCTAAGTGAGTGACGTCATCTGCTTCTTAAAAACAGAACATATTAGAATGTGAAAAATATAGCCTGAAATATTACTATAATTTTTTTTAAAACCCAGTATTCATTAACCGGACAGTGTTGGCTAAAAGTAGTGTAGAATCTAGAATTTATAAGTTTACTAAGAATAAATCAATGACATTTTGTTAACATGGGGCCATTTAAAAAAAATAATTCTACCGTGAAATCCTTGTTAAGCCTTATTGCTTAGTATCCATTTATCATGCCTTTTACTAATTTATTCATTTATCTATTACTTAAAATATATTTATTAATTATGTACCATGGTCAAGAAATTATTGTATATGCTAAGAATAAATTCTTTAAAGTAATTAAACACAGTAGTCTCTTCTTATACATACGGGCAACCTTTTAAGACCCCCAGAGGATGCCCAAAACTACCTTGGAATGTTTCATTTATGGATAAGGGGGGACTACTATGTCTACCAGGAATGCCATCCTCATCAACCTTTCACTTTGCCAATTGAGCTGTTAATCATTAATTCAGACACCATCTACCTCACTTAAGAAATCCATCCTCAGCACTTATCTCCCTATCTTTATTCTGCCTATTATCGTTTCATCCCAGCACTTATAATATTGCATTGTCATAGTCCATTAAATTGTCTTGTAATTCAAGTTCAAAAATTCCTTGAAAGAAGAGCTAGATGATACAAGTAGTCCCCACTTAACCTCTATCATAGCTATGCATGTGAAGAAAAGTACACAGTATATATAGAGAGAGTTCGGTACCGTATCTATAAGAAAGTTTAATACAGAAAGATTAACAACTAAAACTAATAATGAAATAAAATAATTATAAAAGTATGTTGTAATAAAAGCTATGTAAATGTGGTCTCTTTTCTCTTTCAAAGTATCTGAATATTTTCAGACTGTGGCTGACTGCCAGTAACTGAAACCATGTAACGTGGAAACCATGGATAAGGGGGGACTATGTGTATCATATAGCTCTTCTTTCAAGGGATCTTTTAACTTGGATTATAAGGTGGAATTTAATAGATTATGATAATACAGTGAGGCTCCATCACTGAACAGTTTATGTGGCATTCTTAGAGTTTCTTCCTTGTGCTTTGTATTAGTTTCCAATAAAAGGTTAAAAACCACTGGCTGAATTGTAATTAAGCTGCAAGAGTTGAAGCTCTGGGCCAAGAAGAGTGCTTGGAGCAGGATCACAAACTTGCAGTTCAGTTTGTGAAATCAATGCAATAAACCTATATGCTTGATTTAACCCATAAGATACTCGTAATTCATTAGAACTGAGTGATAACTTTTTTCCCCATATTTATTTACCCTTTGCAATATATCCTGGAAGTCATCACTCTCAGTCTATTAACATTTCCATTCTATTTTATAGCTCCAATAGTCTACTATGTGGATAAACACAGTTTCTTTAATCATTCTCCTGAATACTGATTTTCCAATATTTTCCTATTATAACCAATGTCACAATTAATAACCTTGCACATATGTTGTTTTGTATTTGAGAAGGTATATTTTAGGATAAATTATTGGAGGTGAGACTGCTGTGTTAAAAGGTAAAGGCATATGTAATTTTGCTAGATGTCACCAAATTCCCCTTTGTACAGGTGAAAATTTTGCATTCCCACAGCAGCATGTGGAGATGTGAGAAATGGTAGTGCTATAATTTTATTACTCCCTTTATTTTATCAGAAGTAAATTTGGGCATCTTTTCATATATTTAAGTCCACTTGTATAATTTTTGCAAATGGCCAGTTCATATATTTTACTCATTTTTTTGTCTTTTTTTTCTTTTTGTTTTTGCAGACACTTATTTTAGAAATTTTATTGATGTATAACATTATACACTGAAATACATAAATAGTAATTTTTTGGCTCAAATTTTTAGAAAACACCAGAGAAAAAATACTGTATGTACATATGTATGTTATTTATTTATTTATTTATTTATTTATTTTGAGACAGCGTTTCACTTGTCACCCAGGCTGCAGTGCAGTGGCACGATCTCGGCTCACTGCAACCTCCGCCTCCTGGGTTCAAGTGATTCTCCTGCCTCAGTCTCCTGAGTAGCTGGGATTACAGCAGCGCACCACCACGCCCAGCTTTATATTTTTAGTAGAGACGTAGGTTTCACCATGTTGGTCAGGCTGATCTCGAACTCCTGACCTCATGATCTGACCACCTCAGCCCCCCAAAGTGCTGGGATTACAGGCGTGAGCCACTGCACCTGGCTTATTTTTATTTTTTATTGTGTTTTCTTTATTCCTGATGTTCTAAGATTTCTTCTTTTATCATTTCCTTTCTTTTGCGAGAACGTTCTTTAGTTTGTAGGATAGGTCTGTGTGTGACAAATTCTATTAGTTTTCCTTCATATGAAAACGTCTCGATTTTTCCTTCATTCCTGAAGTATATTTTTATTAGATAAATGATTAAGGACTGTGTATTAGTCCATTTTCATGCTGCTGATAAAGACATATTCGGGACTGGCAAGAAAAAGAGGTGTAATTGGACCTAAGTTCCACATGGCTGGGGAGGCCTCAGAATCATGATGCGAGGTGAAAGGCACTTCTTAACATGGTTGTGGCAAGAGAAAATAAGGAAGATGCAAAAGCAGAAACCCCTGATAAAAATCATCACCTCTTGTGAGAATTATTCACTACCACGAGAAAAGTCTGGGGAAAACTGCCCCCCGATTCAAACGATCTGCCACCGGTCCCTCCCACAGCACATGGAGATTATGGGAGTACAATTCAAGATGAGATTTTGGGGGAGACAAGGAGGCAAAACATATCAGACTGTAACTTTTTTTTTCAGCTGTTAAATTTTGTGTTTTCTTTATGCCTTCATGTTTTCTGATGGGATATGTGTTGTCCTTTGAATTGTTTTTTGCATAAAGAAAAAATTCTCACTGATTTCAAGATTTTTCTTTGTCTTCTATCTTCCTTTGTCTTTTTTTTCTTTTTTGGAAGAATTGGTGTATATCATTACTACTTACTACTCAATTATATGTGCACACCTAACTGAAAGGGAGGCTAGAAAATGCCATCCAATTCTGTGACCAGCAAGAAGTCAGTCTTGCTGGATATCCAGCCAGCCTTTCTACACTATGGTGCAGTAACTTATGATCCTTGTTTCTCTTCCATACCTAACTTGCAAGTCTTCAATCTTTAATCTATAAAGCCATTAATTTTCTTTTCTCATGGGATGTGGCTACTCATGCTGCTAGAAAAAAAAAATCATGTTTTGACTAAGCAGTTCTTCTAAAACCTTTTGACCGCCAACCTCAGCTACCCATTGTGGATTCACTTCATTCATGTGAAGTTCAAATCACTGTTCTTAATTACAGAGCAGCCTTCCACGCAGTCATCCAGAGATCAGTAGTGTTACTGTAGATAACCAGTTTTTTTGAGAAAATTAATGTGAAGGAATGTGGAGATGCCAATTTTTGGTCAGAGTGGGGTCTACATGCCTGTGAAACACCCTGCGTAAGCATAAGCCCACATCATAAACACAAGAGAGAAAGCAGAGGGACATTGGGAGAACTGAACAGAGAAGCAAGAACTAAAAAGAAGATAAATGAGTATCACATTTTCTAAAATAAGTATACATTGTTAATTATTTCTGAAAGAGGAAAGAAACCATATTTGAAAAATTTCTAGAAGAAAAGCTGTTGACTGAAAAGGAAAAGGACAATACGATGATTGAAAAATGTAAGACATAATTATCATTTTTCATATAAAACTCTTCTTTAAATATGTGAACCAGCAGCAGGCCAACATTAATTGGAAATGATTCAACTGAATAGATCATTTATATAAGAAAGGTAGGGCTAATGAAGCCAGTGTGATTTTAAGTATTTGTTACTAAGTTTCCCAAAAAGCCAATTCTGAGAGGTAAAGCTTAAAGTAAATGTATCCAGTTACTCTTAACGGAAAATGTAACAGTTTAAACTCTGAATAAGTAGGAGTCATGCTTTTGTTTTCAGGTTTTTGTTAAATGGCTGTATTAGTTATTTGTTCATTCTAGTTCCCTATCACAATATTGGAAAGTTTTGACATTTTGATCTATGATTCATTTTTTTTCTTACAGATAAAACACATCTTTCTTTTTTTAAGTAGGCATTTTTGTAGGTTGCAGTTAGTTTAACATAGCAATCATGGCAAAGTGGGTGTAGGCATGAGATTGAATCACATCTTCGATATATACCACTGTCAGCACATACACCTGAACAGTGGGATATCAAAGATGTGACTCAATCTCAGGAATGAACACAATAAAAATTCTTACAAATGCCATTATTTTACAACTAGATGCACGCAATATAAAGCTTATCAAGAGAAAGCAGTATTTATTTGATTAAAATTTATATTAAGTATTAATAAAGAAAAAATTACAAATAATACTTTATATGTATAAAATATATAAAGAGCTAATATATTATGTATAATATATAAATGTGAAAATGAATATAAGTATTTTTTCTATTTTGTTTTTATGTGAAAACCCTATGTGATTTTTCAAACCAAATAACACTTTCATGAAATGTAAATATATCTTGTATAGTTTTTCAGTGAGCTGCTCTTGAAATCATGCCAGTTAATTAAGAAGTCTAAAATAACTGTAGCAATATTAAGAAAATTGTCATACATTTAATCAGGTTTGACACTTTCATTATAGGTAAGAAGTTGCTTTTAAGGTAATGCTAAGATCTTTCAGAGCCAAATGAGTGAATCTATTATAAGTTGAATAACTCAAGTCAGTTCCCAGAGAAAAGAAATTTAAGAATGCTGTATTTTGAGAAGAAAAGTCAAATCTGGCAAATACTGACTGTGTGCATTGCTGATGTGAACCTAAAAGAAATACCTTTTATTCTCCTAGGTCCTACTTTTCATCTGGTATAAGCTTGGGAGCAATGTGTTCTCCAGTTTTAAAAGTTTATGTCCTCTGTGGTCTTGTTTCTGTTTCTGAATATACGATTAAGAAAAAACTCACATGTGTTCTTATGAGTCTCCCAAAAGGTCTATAACATGTTATTGCTATAATTGGTTGTCAACATTGATTAATTTTAATAATTCAAACACCTCACAATGGGGATTCAAATCCTAACTTCATTATCACCACTAAATTATTTTAGTCATCTGCTAACTGACAAAGTAGTCAAATATTCTGTTTCAAACACACCCTGCATAACACATAAGAAATAAAGTATTATTTAATGTACTAATTAATTATACTATTTAATGCCTGAATTATAAAAATATACTATGTAATAGAAAAAAGAGAAGAAAAACATAGTATCTTGATAGACACAGAAAATCATTTGACAAAACCCAATACTCTTTAATAATAAAAAGTCAACAAATTAGAAATGAAAGCTAAATGTCATTAAAGTCATATGTGATAATCCCATAGCTAACTTTATACTTAATGGTGAGAGACTTAATTCTTCCTCTCGAAGATCAGGAAGAAGATAAGGAAGTCCAATCTTATCACTTCTATTTAGCATTGTAATGGACAGTTTAGCAAAAGCAATTAGAAGAAAATGAAATAAAAGGCCTCCAGATTCAGAAGAAAGAAAAGTATCTGTTTTCAGATAGTGTGATCTTACATATAGAAAATTATAAGGAATACACACAAACATATACAAATGATTTGAATTAATTAATAAGTTTAACAAGGTTGCAGGATACAAGATCAATATATAAAAATTAATTGTATTTGTACACACTAGCAATGCACTATATGAAAATAAAATTAAGGAAATTCTTTTACAATAGCAACAAATTGAATAAAATAATATAAGTGTAACTAAAGGGCAAGATTTTTACATGAAAAAAGCTAAAAAGTTATTGAATTATGTTGAAGATTATTTAAGCAAGTAAAAACATGTCTCAAGTTTATAGGTTAGATAAATTAAGAGTATTAAGATGCCCTCCTCAAATTAATCTACAGATTAAACACAATTGCTGTGAATAGCTCAGCTGCCTTTCTTCTAGAAACTGACAATCTGATCCTAAAATCAATTTAGAAATGCAAAGGATATTGAATACCAAAAACAATCTTGAAAAATTAACACTCTCACTTCTTGATTTCAAAATTTAATGCACTTTTAAAATAAGACAGTGTGGTACTGGCATAAAGAAATGACGGAAGATAATAGAGAATCCAGAAATAAACTCTTCTGTTTATTTTCAATTCATTTTCAGCAAGGATGCCAAGATAATTCAATGGGGAAAGAAAAATTATTTCAATAAATGGTTCTGAGATAATATTAATATGAAAATAAATGAAGTTGGATGCTTATATCATATACAAAAGTATTTTTTAAAAGATTGATAAATCTAAATGTAAGAACTATTAAATGTAAGAGCCCTTAAAAGTAAACTTAGTAGTAAATCTTTATGACCATTGCTTAGTCAATCATTTCTTAGATTTAACACAAAAAGCACTCAAAACAAAATAAAAGCCAGTAAACTGTACTAAATCAAAATTTTAAATGTCATACTATACACGACACCGTCAAAAGAAGTGAAAAAAAAAAGCACAGAATAGGAGAAATATTTACAAATTTGCATCTGGTAAATTTACAACACAGAATATACAAATCACTTGTATAACTCAATGATAAAAAGATAACCCAGTTAACAATGGGCAGTGGATTTGAGTAGGTATCTCTCCATAGAATATATACAAATGAACAATAAGATACTCAACATTACTAAACTTTGGATAAACAGAAATAAAACTCACAATATAATACCACTTCACAGCCATTAGGATAGGTGTATTAAACATGATAGATAATAGATAGAGAGGGAGAGAGAGAGAGAGAAATTAGAATCTTCATACATTGCCAGCCAGACTAATAAAATCATGAAGCCACTTTGTACTATACTTTTGGGGTTCCACAAAATATTGAACATTAGATACCATATGATTCAGCAATTCCACTTTTTGGTATCTATGGAAAAATACTTTAAAAATACTAATACACACACACACATGCACACAATTTACACAAATGTTTATAGCGATGTTATCTACAATACCCAAAAGTTGGAAACAACCCAAATGTCCATGAACAAACGAATGGCTGAAGAAAATATTATATATACGTACTAGAATATTATATGACAATAGAAAGAAATATAACACTGAAACATGCTACAAGGATGAATCAGGAAATCATTATGCTAAGTGAAATAATCCTAGATATTTTACATAATGCCTAGATATTTTAAGCAAGGACTGGAAGGATAACATCTCAAAATGCTAAAGGAACGTAAAAATGAATTTATTTAAACAAACGAGTGGCGTTTGAGGAGTTTAGGAAAACAGAAAAAAACACATTGGAGACTAAGAAAATATCACTCTGATTTTGAGAGAGGAAAAGGATTGATAAAAAACATTGTTATTGTCTGTTGATTGTGATCAAAACTCTTGAAAAAATGTTGTCAGTGGTGCTAGGGGGAAATGATGAATTCAGGTAAAGAAATGCTGAGCATGTGTTTAAGGAGCATCTAGGTGTAGATGCACATTATGCTGCTGAATATGTGATTCTGGGGTGCAGGCAAAGGCATTTGCTTGGGCATTTGATTGGAAATTGTCCTCATGTGGATGATGTCTGATGAAGTATGAAATCATCCTCACATGGATGGGATCTGATGCTGTAGTAGTAGGGGAGGCCCCAGAGAAATCAAGCAAAGAACATGTGAGGGCTGAAGAGAGAAACCTGAAAAAAAGTCTACTTTAAGGCTATAAGCAAAAAAGAAGATACAAAGGAGTTTGGGCATGGTAGTCATAGAGCAGGAGGAGTAACAAGCAATGTCACAGAGTTCTACAGATGTCCAGGAGAAAAAAGCACTCCAGGAAGAAGCGGTCCAGAGTCAAAATGGGCCAGGCATGGGGGCTCATGCCTGTAATCCCAGGATTTTGGGAGGCCAAGGTGGGAGGTTCATTTGAGCCCCAGAGTTTGAGACCAGTCTGGGCAACATGGCACAACCTCATCTCTACAAAAAATACAAAAATTAGCCAAGCATGGTGACACATATTTGTAGTCCCAGCTACTGGAAAGGCTGAGGTGGGAGGATCACTTGACCCAGGCAGAGGTTACAGGGAGCTATGATCACAACTGCACTCCAGCTTGGATAACAGAGCCAGAACCTGTCTCAAAAAAAAAAAAAAAAAAAAAAAAAAAAAAAAAGAGTCAAAGGGCCACACATACAAGAGAGTGCATAACCTAAGAACTGAATGTTGATTTGAAAATAAATGGAATTATTTTCCTCTGGTTACAGTAAATGAGACTGTGGGTAGAGATTTGCAGTGAGACATCTAGGGCAGCAAGAGTGTGCACCACTGCTTTTTAATTTGGGGTCTGGAAAAACACTGTGGGTGGGGGAATCTTGCAACTTTGGCAATGGGTTCAAGAGGTCCAAGCTACTTTAACGAAAATTGAATGCTATTATTTGCCTTTTTTACATTCATTCTCCAACAAGTGCACAGGAGAGTTTTCTAGAGTCTCCATGAAGCATGTTGATGTTATTGTAGTGATGGCTAATGGCATGTGTGCTTGGGTGTTCTTGTATTTCTTAGAATTTTGTAAGATAGTTTTTTAAAGAAATACATCAATATTTGGAAGATCTGCATAACTTAGGAAGCCAGTATTTTCTCAATGACCAGTATATTTCAAAATCATGCATTTGTAAAAGAGCCATTTATAACCCAAGGTATCCCAAAGAATCGAAATGAAACAGGGTAGGAAATGTTCTTCAATTATGAATGAAGTCCACACTTAGTTAAACTTTGAGAAACTACAACTTTTCAAATTTAGTGTAGTATCAATGAAAAAAATCGACAATTTTCCAAATTGATTATTAAAATACTCTTCTTCTCTCAACTGCGTATCAGTGTAGGCCTTATTTTCACTGCTCCAGCCGGAACCACATCCTGCAAAATGTTGGATGCAGAAGCACACATCAGAATCTAGTTGTGTACTAGTAAGCCTGACATGATAGAAATTTGCAAGAGTGTTAAACAGTGCCACTCTCCACTAATCTTTGGAGGAATCATTATGGTTTATTTTAAAAATACCTTATGCATGTTAACATGTAAATTTCTTATTATTGTCATTAAACCTTTTTAATTTTTTGAAAAACTTTAGTTTTAATTCAGAATATAGTGAATATCAACCCCTGTAATTCATGTACATAAAATCTTTTGGGAGTATTGAGTAATTCTAATATGTGTAAAGGGGTCCCAAGAGCAAAAAGTGTAAGAACCACTGATCTAGACCACCCACACTTTCAAGAGTTTAGTAATGAAAATGGAAGAGAAAATCAGAGTGATAACAGGTAGGGATAACTGGTAGTGATGCAAGATTTTTTACTCCTTAGCTCAGCTAGGATCAGGTTCTTGTCTCTTGCCAGGAAAAATTAGGTGTGTGGACACCAGAAAGTGAGTGGTGTAGAATTTTTTAAGCAAAACGAAAGCTCTCAGCAAAGAGAGGAGTCCTGAAAGCAGATTGTTGGTTGCCCCTCACAGTTGAATACAAGGGCGTATATAAATATAAGCTGATGAGGCTGGGTTCCCTATTTGTATAAGGAATGAATTCTTGGTGGCTCCACCCACTTCCCCCAGTGTGCATACAGGCCCTTAGTCCTCTGCAGGCATGTTTAGGCAAGCCCCCAGTGCAAGTGCCCTTATCTGCATAAAACATCTGACATAAGCACTTTTGGGGCAGGTCGGAGGTTCTCTGGAGACCCTTCCCTTACTGTATGCTTAAAGCAAGCTGGCTAACTCCTTTCAGTAGGGATATAAACTTCTTCAAAAGAATATTTATTTTTGTCTTTAAAGGTAGGACAGACTTAATTATACTTGAATACCCACGGGAAGGAGCAAGTAGAGAAGAAGGAGCTAAAAATATAATAAAAGAGGAGGAAAACAATACGTGACATTTCAAGCTCCTCTAAAATTTTATTATCCTGAGCATACCTGGCACCCACACCCTCATGTAGTTTCTCAAATCATGCTCCAGTGAAAGGAATCAGAGTTCTAACTGGTTCAACTCAGGTTGGTTGGGAAAAATGCAAGAGTCCAGGGCACCCTGTGGCAACAGAAAAATAAGGAAGCACTCATAAAAGGATGGGATGTTAGAGATACAAGAACCAGCCTGATAGTACTCCCAGTGGCCAAACCTGGAACAATTTGGACCATAAAATAAACAATGGCAATACTAGACTAAAACCCATAGAGTACATACGTATCCAGGAATCCAAATTGATTTAAATGAGTGATTGAATAAATAAATAAATAAATAAATAAGGGAAAAGGGATATTTCTCCTGTTTATGATCATTCTATTAGTAAACGTGAAGAATGAGAGAAATTAAAATCACCATCTTGGGCAGAAACAAGATATTTGCAGTCTCAGAATATCTGCCCCCAAAATATGATTAATTACAGAGTGAAAATATTTACTGTACAGTTGAAGAGCTCAGCAGATACTTCCTTGTCTATGTCAGCAAGGGTACATTGTTGGTACTGTGAATTATGGCTCTGATGTAGTGAGCACGTACATCATTTGTTGGTGATATTCTTTCTAGTAATGTTGAACCTGAATTTAGTCATGAGAAAACAGCAGACAACCCTATATTGAGGGACATTGTACGAACTAATTGAACAGGACTATTTAGAAGTGTCAGTCATGGAAGACAACATGGTGAGCAGGCCGCCCCTCCCCCACATGCATGCCATAAGCCCTGGATCCAGCAAATGTGAACTTAATTGGCAACAGGGACTTGGCAGATGTGAAGCTGTGAGATTACCAGCCTTAAAGTGAAGAGGTTTTTCTGGATTCGCGAGCTATAGCCAGTCTAGTCACATGGATGTTTAAAAGGTCAGAGCTTTGTGCACCTGTTAGAAAGCTGCTACAAGTGCAGGATGTAATGTTGGAGAGACTCCAAGTGTGAGGAGGTTTTGATGCACTGTTGATGACTCTGAGATGACAGGCTATGCGCCAGGACCAGCGAGAGATCACCAAGAGTTCAGGAGAGCCCCCTGCTCACAGCCAGCAGGGAAACTGGCCTCAGTCTTACAACCACAAAGAGTAGAGTTCCAGCAACCACCTAAATGAGCTTGAGGCTGACTTTTCCCAGAACCTTTCAGTAAGAGCTGAGCTTGATTTTCACAGGTAAAATCCAAGCAGAAGAATCAGTGGAGACAACTGACCTACAGAACTGTAGGAAAATAAATTTGTGTTTTTAAGGTGTTAAGTTTATTAAAAGTTCTAATAGCAGCAACAGAATATAAATGCAGACCAGGGAAGACTGAAGAACTGTTACAGAATGGGAGAGACTGAGGAGACTTGACGACCACATGCAGGGCAGGGTCCTAGACCAGAAAAGAGCATCAGTGGGGAGAAGGGCACAATCCAGACAAAGTCTGTAGTTTAGCTGATAGTGTTATACCAACAGTGAGTTCTTAGTTTTGACAAATACATCATGGTTATAAAAACCGTTAACAATAAAGAAAGCTGTGAAGCATTCACAAGTGTTCTCTGCACTAGTTTCAACATTTCTATGTCTAAAATTGTTTAAAAGTAAAATGATAAAAAAGTCTATTATTCCAAGTCTGAGCTTTCCTGAAAACATCCATGACCCCTGAGACCCTTGCCACTTCTGAACTCCTTATATTTTCATTCTTAGACTGTATATTCATTGAAATAACTTATTACATAAAGCACTTTAAGATGAATAGTGCGGAGATTCTCACACAATTTCTCCTCTTAGTGAAATAATATTATTGTTTGCATAAATACCTTTTGAAAAAAAGGTGTGTTCGTTTGAAGGCTGCTCCTAGTACCCTCCTCCTGGTAAGCCCAGTCTTGCTAATAATGCAGGCTTCTACACAAATGGTTTTTATTCACATGTCAGATGGAGTCATTTGAGTAACAGATTTAAAACATCTGCACCTCTTTAAAGGGAGTTATAGATAAGGGTAATAGATCTATTATATGTTTGTATAGTTTTTTATGACAAATAAAGTTAAATATTAGATAATTTTAAACAGTTGAACACAGATTGGGATCTCTCATTTGCAAGGCTTTCAATATTATTTTTTTTATTCCAGAAGATCCGCTAAGATTTGCTTACATTGATCAGTAAATATTTATTTAACATCATTTATTCAATGACCAATAGTTAACCCAACTTTTAAAAAGATCAAAGAGTATCACAGTACAAATTTACTGATTACTTGAAGACAAAACATCTAAATCAGTAAAATAGCTACGTTGTGTAGTTGTTTTTAGGATTTTGATGGCTATACCTTCCATGCTGTGAATTCTAATTCAAGTGTTGATCTGCTTATTTAAGGAGTAGTATCCTGCTGATCCTTGCCAGCCCATGGCTGAGGCCAGATGACAACAGAGCACAGAGACTAGGCTAGGGGAATGTGAGCATCCTGGGCACACAGGCAGGACTGCATCCAGGTACAGTTTTTAACCAGCACAGACCTGTTGAGCCCCAAGGATCTGAAGGCAATGATAATATAGTCACTTTCTTTCAATGCTTTATAGCCCAGGGAGGAGACCTACAGGTGAGCAGATGATTACATTACAAAGTGAAAAATGTGATAAGGATTTAATTAAGGCACTATGGCAGCACAGTGGGGACAGACGCCATCAGGGAAGTATCCGGAAAGAAGAGGAATCTGGATTGTATCAAAGGATGAACATGGGCCATCCACACAGAAAGGGAAAGAAGCATGTCCCAAGCATGCCTGAATAGGGAGAGCTGGGCCACATCCTCACTCTTGCTTGCGAAGAATCTTGCTTGCCGTGGCAACAGCAGGCCCCCAGGCTTAGAACAGAATGTGTGACAACAGCCCTTCCCATGGCCAGGTGTACCCCTGGAGTCATCCGGTCCCTGGAACCTTGGACGTTGACTTCCCTACATTTGATACAAACATAAACAAGTTATAGAAATCAAGTTATATGAGGGACGGTATAGATCAATGCATCTATTTCATGTGTCAGATGCAAGGAAAGGTCAGTGGATTCATAGATATCGACTCATCCTACACCCATATGATGCATCCTGGGAAGACAGAGGGGCAGTGGAATTCCCAAACAAACAAGCTAGGCCTGAGAAAGTGAAAGTAGATACCTATTGGCTAAGGTGAGGCAGACATCCTAGATTGGGAGGCAGGCGGCAAAAAGATGCTTGGCAATGTGACGGTTGTACCAGGCTAACAATTGCCTCCAACTAAAAGGTTTCTGGAGTTCAAGAGGAGTTCATTATCTATTGCTTTGGGGTGTTTTGCATCTACACAAAGTGATAAACTGAGTGGCCGAGTCATACTGCAAAGGTCCCAACACTTTGCGAGGCTGAGGCTGCTGGATCACCTGAGGTCAGGAGTTTGAGACCAGCCTGGCCAACACGGTGAAACCCAGTCTCTAATAAAAATACAAAAATTAGCTGGACATGGTGGCGGACACCTGTAATCCCAGCTACTCCAGAGGCTGAGGCAGGAGAATCGCTTGAACTTGGGAGGTGGAGGTTGCAGTGAGCTGAGATCACACCAGCCTGGACAATGAGTGAAACTTTGTCTCAAAAAAAAAAAAAAGAAGGAAAAAGAAAGAAAACACCCACACTAGGAGAACCTAGGGAAATGCAGAAAGGAATCCGGTTCAAACCCAGCCTAACTGCTAGTAAAGAACATGAAAGCAAGTAATACCAAGATTTGTGATTACTCTGAGTAATCTATGCTCATGTATCAGTGAGTTTTGGGTTTTGCTAAGCATATTTAAAATCTGAATTATACTTGAAATACTGTAATAAACCTTTTTTTAAGTGTAAAGACTAAGTCCTCCAAAAATTATCCTAATTTCGTACTTCTGAATTTTAAATGAATGGAATTTACAATAGTCAGATCAGTGAATAATTTGTCAATTCTATAATTTAAATGAAACATCAGCAAAGGAAGGGAATATTTAAATATTTCAAAGTCAGTACATCTCACACGTTTTATTCAAGGTGCCCTTATTTAACAATATTAAATCTGAATTCTTAAGCAAACAAAAACCAAAGGAGTGTTCACCAAAGTTTGGGTAACTCGTTTTTGTCTGCCTACTATGTGAAAAGCCTTGTGCCAGGCAATGTGGTGGATTAAAATGTGATAATCATAAGTACAGTCTCAAGGACTTGAGAATATAATGAGGGAGATAAAATAATACTTATACTAAATCATGATTAAATAAGATACTTCTTGGCATGAGTATTGTAAGTAGGGGGAAAGGGTCATATTTGTCACAACAGAGGCATATAGCAGTGATAAAAAGAGAGTTTACAGAAGGCTTCAGAGACGTGGCATGTAAGATAAGCATTGATCCATGGGTAGAACTGTGGAAGGAGGAAGAGGAAAGGCATTCAAGACAGGGAGAAGAATTTGAAAACGCATGGTGAGTTTCGCAAATGTTGAGTAGCCCAGTGTGGCTAGAATATAAGATTAATAGAGAGATTAAAGAGGAGATAAAATGGGAAGGTGGAAAGGGTCACATTTTAGAAGAATGAATATCTCCTTATGAAACAAAACTTACATTGGAAAGAATAAATTAGACCAGAAACATCGCATGTCAGCAGTAAGTTCTGTGTTCATCCATCCTTTTCCTCCAGCAATTCACTGTAAAGATAAACAGTTGGAAGACAGGAATGCACAGACAGCAGGTCTTGGGAAAACACTAACACTAGATTTTGTAATTGGACAAAGATAAACTAAGGATAAACAAATAAGAAATAATATGCCTGAAGGCCCATGTGTGTATTTATGTGGATAGGCCTATGTACCCTTTTAGTTGTCTCATTAAAACCTCGTAATTTACTCAGTTAATTCTTCCATGTGTCCTTTACTCATCTTCTAGGATAGCTTAAACTTTGTACTTTAACTGTAAAATGCTTTCCTGGATGGGGTCGCTCCCTCCACACTTTTTAATCTGCTCCTATTTCCTTTGGGTGACTGCTTGTACCCAGTCCCTGTGGAAGGTGGCCCAACACATTGTCCACATTCCCACCCCCCCCATAACCTCTTACCCTCCACATGTGATCCAAATTACTCCTGCCTCACTAAAGTGGCTGGTATTCCAGGGATGGGCAGTTATACAGCTTGATGGGAGTCTTTTTCTGACTGGATCTGAGTGTTTAAAGAGAAATAACCTCTTTTCAATAAAGTGGACTTCTAGTGTGTGAATGTGGACCCTCAATACTCACTTTCTCCACCAAATGAGAGTTCTGCGTTATTTACTGAATAGCGCCAAGAGGCAATCAGCATATATCTCTCTTCCTCTCACCCCTGCCTCACACCTGTCCAACATTTCTGAGACACTGGGATAAGTTTGATTGAATCCAGGCCACCCCTGAAATGTTCCAGGTTATGGGGCATTAGAAATGCAGTGCATTTTTTAATCATAAATTTAGGTTTTGATATTTACATTTGCATCCAAGAGAGTTCTAAGTAGTACAAAGCAGCATCTTTTCATTCCAAATTTGTTTCCAGTCATTCGAAAATCTAAATTATTATCTGTATTGTGAAACAAATAAACAGGAGCTTTGTTTTGGCCATGTTTTTATTTGCTAGTGTTGCTGCTTGCTTACATTTATGAATGGATGATGATGTTCAAGTAACTTATTCATCAAAGTGGTTTGATAGACCATTCAGAAATGCATAATAAAACATAAGATAAAAATAAAAGGACATAAATAAATTATTATAGAAAAATTTGATGTTGAGTATTGATATGAAATCTGGGGCAAAGTTAGTTCAGAGAAATGTTACCATGCAAAAAACTGGAATCATTTGCTAAAAATTTATCTCTAGCTTTGCAACACTCAAAACATGAATAAAACAAAACCATATGATATAGTTCTAACATTGTATACAACAGTAATATCAACTTGTGAACTACTATAAGTCTCTGTGAAGTTACATATGCACACATTTACTTGTCCTAATCTGTTTTATTTACTACTATTCAAAATGAAATAGAGAATCTACTCTTTTGAATTTGACAGCTGGTTTCATTCAATGGAATGTAACATATGAGTTATTAAAGAAAAAAATATTCCCCATTTTGAAAGGAAATTTCTAACAAAGAGATATAATCAAAGAGTAAATTGTGATTTCAAGTTGGTAAGACATGAAAATGTTTCATCAAATATAATTTATTCATCCCAGGAGTAACTGACTAAAGCAGCAAATGCTAAAAAAATATTTTGTTTGTTTGTTTATGTGTCATTTATTTGTTTTTAAATAACAGGTTAGGGTAATGGGTGAAGGTCAGGCAGAAATGTAACAAGGAATAAAGTAATCAGATTAGGTATAATAATGCATAGTACAAAATGGACAAATTTTTTTAATTAAAGCAGTATTACAAGTCAATTTATTTAAAATATCTAAAGTCGACTTTATTTAATTTTTTCATAACAATAATAGCAATAGTAACAGTTGACATTTAGTGGATTTTTGCTGTTTTATAAACATTTTTTGCATAAAAAGGCCATAGATGAATACTCTAGGATGCCTGGTTAATTCATGAGGAAAAGGAGGCTGAGAGTCTCACACCTAATGAAGGATAGAATGGCAGGTAGCAAACAGGTGAGTCAGACTCTGGAGTCCCCTCCTCCGCGCCTCCTACACTGCCTCTGAAAGCTTGGATGGCTCATTCTCTCTGAGGCATGGAGTACTTTTAAATAAGAACAAAAATGGACCATTTTATCATTTTAATTAAGGTTTACAAATCAAATTCAATTTTATATACTATGGCACAATTCTGAGGTTGCTGTGTCATCTAGTGACCAGCACTATCAAATGATTACAGCTGCCCTTGCAGAAACAGCTCTTGGGAAGCAAGTCCTACAACTCTTGATTTAATTTCAATTTCTATTATGCTGTTATCATAATTTTAAATGAAAATACAAAAATAGCATCTGATGAAATTCACTCACTTAAAACTACCCTTGATTAAATGCCCACGTGAAAATTATGGATATAACTGAAGGTAAAATATGCACATAATGTTTTTAAGAAAGACTCAATAGGAAATATTACATCAACCTATATTGCTCTGAATGAGGGTTATTAAGCATCAGAAATAGTCCTCATTTGAGGTGGGAGAGAAGATGTATTTCGTCTGACGTGATGCCATGGTTTAAATACAGATTTAACTAAACAATGTAGCATATGTATTTTTTCTTTTAGTTATTCTATTCTTCCAGGCATCCTTATTTGTCCTTATGTGCTTGAGTATACAATTCATGCATGAAGATATGAAGGAAGAATTGTCCATGCTTGGAACTTCCTATTTTGGGGAAGACATTTATTTCTTCTCTTCCTGTGGTAGGCAGAATTCCAGGATTGTCCCTGAGATTCCTGTCTGTTGTATGCACTCCCTGTATCATTCCTTCCCCTCTAGTGTGAGCAGGACTGGGAAGATGATAGGAAGTCACTCTCATGGTTACATCACTGATATGGTTTGGCTGTGTCCCCTCCCAAAGCTCACCTTGAATTGTAGTTCCCATAATTCACACTGTGTCCTGGGGGGGACCTTTTGGGAGGTAATTGAATCATAAGGGTTGTTACCTCTATGCTGTTTTTGTGATAGTGAATGAGTTATCATGAGATCTGATGGTTTTATAAGGGGCTTTTCCCCCTTTGCTTGACACCTCTCTCTCCTGCTGCTATGTGAAGAAAGACTTGTTTGATTCCCCTTCCACCATGATTGCATGTTTCCTGAGACTTCCCCAGCCATGCAGAACTGTGAGTCAATTAAACTTCTTTATGCTATAAATTATCCAGTCTAGGATATTTCTTCATAGCAGCATGAGAACAGACTAATACAGTGAATTGGTACTTCAGAGAGTGGGGTACTGCTATAAAGATACCCGAACATGTGGAAGTAACTTTGGAACTGGGTAACAGGCAGAGATTGAAACAGTTTGGAGGGCTCAGAAGAAGACAGGAAAATGTAGGAAAGTTTGGAACTTTCTAGAGACTTGGAGGGCTCAGAAGACAGGACAATGTGGGAAAGTTTGGAGCTTCCTAGAGACTTGTTGAATGGCTTTGACCAGAATGCTGATAGTGATACGGACAATGAAGTCCAGGCTGAGGTGGTCTCAGATGGAGATGAGAAACTTGTTGGGAACTGGAGTAAATGTCACTCTTGCTATGCTTTAGCAAAGAGACTGGCGACATTTTGCCCCTGCCCTAGAGATCTGTGGAACTTTGAACTTGAGAGAGGTGATTTATGGTATCTGGTGGAAGAAATTTCTAAGCAGCAAAGCCTGGAAGAGGAAGCAGGGCATAAAAGTTTGGAAAATTTGTAGCCTGACAATGCAATAGAAAAGAAAAACCCATTTTCTGAGGAGAAATTCAAGCCCACTGCAGAAATTTGCATAAGTAACAAGGAGCCAAATGTTAATCATCAAAACAATGAAGAAAATGCTTCCAGGGCATGTCAAGAGACCTGCACAGCAGCATCTCCTATCACAGCCCTGGAGGCTAGAGGGAAATATGGTTTTCTGGGCCTGGCCCAGGGCCACCCTGCTCTATGCAGCCTCGGGACATGGTTCCCTGAGTCCCAGGTGCTTCAGCTCCAGCTGTGGCTAAAAGGGGCCAAGGTACAGCTTGGGCCATTGCTTCAGAGGGTACAAGCCCCCCGCCTTGGCAGCTTCCATGTGGTACTGGTCCTGCAGCTGTGCAGAAGACAAGAAGTGAGGTTTGGGAACCTCTGCCTCCATTTTAGAGGATGTATGGAAATGACTGGATTTCCAGGCTGAGGTGTGCTGCAGGGGCAGAGCTCTCATGTAGAACCTCTGCTACGGCAGTGCAGAAGGAAAATGTGGGTGGCAGCCCCACCACCCCCACCCACAGAGTCCCCACTGGGGCACTGCCTAGTGGAGCTGTGAGAAGATAGCCACTGTCCTCCAGACCCCAGAATGGTAGATACAATGACAGCTTGCACTGTGCACCTGGAAATGCCACAGGCACTCAATGCCAGCCTCTGGAAGCAACCAGCAGAGGTCTGTATCCTGCAAAGCCACAGGGGTGGAGCTGCCCAAGGCTGTGAGAACCCACCTCTTGCATCAGTGTCACCTGGCTGTAAGACAAGGAGTTACAGAGATCATTTTGGAACTTTAAGGTTTAATGACTACCCTATTGGATTTAAGACTTCATGGGGCAGCACCTTTGCTTTGGCCAATTTCTCCCACTTGAAATGGGTATATTTACCCAAGGTCGGTACCCCCACTGTATGTTGGAATGAACTAACTTGTGCTTGATTTTACCAGCTCATAGGAGGAAGGGACTTGCCTTGTCTCAGATGAGACTTTGGACTTGGACTTTTGAGTTAATGCTGGAGTGAGTTAAGACCTTGGGGGACTGTTAAGAAGGCATGTTTTGAAATGTGAGGACATAGAATTTGGGAGGGGCCAGGGGCAGAATAATATACTTCGGCTGTGTTCCCATCCAAGTCTCATCTTGAATTGTGGTTCCCATAATCTCCACTTGTTGTGGGTGGGACCTGGTGGGAGGTGATTGAATCATAAGGGCAGTTACCTCCATGCTGTTCTTGTGATAGTGAGTTCTGATGAGATCTGATGGTTTTATAAGGGGCATTATCCCTTTGCTCAGCACTTCTCTCTCCTGCCACCACATGAAGAAGGACATGTTTGCTTCCCCTCCCACCATGATTGTAAGTTTCCTGAGGCCTCCCCAGCCATGGGGAGTCAATTAAACCTCTTTCCTTTATAAATTACCCAGCCTCAGATATTTCTTCATGGGGCATGAGAACAGACTAATATAATCACTAATTAGTTGACTTTGAGGTAGTCAAAAGGGACATTATCCAGGTGAGGCTGACCCAATCAGGTGAGTCCTTCTGAGATATTGAGCCCTCCCTAGAGCTAGAGACATGGTGTGTGAGGGAATGACAGAGCGGCATTTGGTCCTGAGGGAAGTCCCTGACCAACAGCTAACAAGACCCTGGGACCTCCACCCTACACACACAAGGACATCAATTCTGCCAGCAACCCGAAGGATCTCGGAAGTGAACCGTTCCCTAGTTGAGGCTTCAGATGAGAACACAGCCACCTGACATGTTGATTTCAACCTTGTGAGGCCCTGAGCAGAGCTCCCACCCCAGACCCCTCACCCACAGGAGCTGTGAGAGGGTAAATGCATGTTCTTTTAAGGGGCTAAGTTTGTGGTCATTTGTTATCCAGCAATAGAAAATGAATGTGATTCCATCCAAGTCCTGCCTTCCTGACTTTATGATACTCCTGATAATCTCATGCTGATAACTATGTTTTCCTTCTTAGGAAAAATGTAGACATTCATGAGCACTCTATAAGTCATTCAGTTCTGTTCTCATTTCTCGGACAAACACTGGCCACTTTGTCTTTCTATTATCTCTTGGTAAGAGACTAACTTCCTTTAGCCTGTCTCTACAGCTGATTCATATTCCTCAGGAGAAATTCTCTTTGGCTGTTGTACTGTTTTATAGCTCTCTATTTGAACCAATCCTATTATTTTCAATCGCCCAATCTAGACTTGAGTTCACATGCCTGTATGCATAGATCCAAGGTTTTCACAATGTTTGTGGCTAGCATTTCTATACTTTACCACAATCCTACAGAAGCCTGTGCAAAAATGCTTATCTTTGGGCCAGGCACAGTGGGTCATACCTGTAATTCTAGCACTCTGGGAGACTGAGGTGGGGGGATAACTTGAAGCCAGGAGTTGAAGACCAGCCTGAGCAACAAAGAAAGACCCCCATCTCTACAGAAAAATTTTAAAAATTACCCAGGTGTGGTGGCACACCTCTAGTCCCAGCTATTCATGAGGCTGAGGCAGGAGGATCACTTGGGCCCAGGAGGGCACTGCTGCAGTGAGCTATAATCTCACCACCACTGCATCCTAGCAGCCTGGGTGACAGAGTGAGACCCTGTCTCTTAAAAAAAAAAAAAAAAAAAGAGAAAGAACAAAAAAAGAAAAGAAAAAAGAAAAAGAACAGAAAGCTTATCTGTGAATCAAAATTAGTAGCTGCTAGTTTCTGGAGTGCAAGTTTTATTCTTCATGGGAACCCTTTGAAGTGAGTGTGAGTGTTCTCACTTTATACAAGATGAAACTGTAAGCTACTTGTTCAACAATACTCAAATAGAGAAAGGCAGAGTGTTCACTGGTTTCCAGATCTGGCTGATTCCAATACCTGTGTCTTTTCAATTTTCTAAATTGGCAGCATAGGTAAAGGTAAGAATGGAATGAGAATTGTATAATTTACCATCTAAGAAGGAAAAGAGCCTTTCATATTTGCAGGAATCTAAACTTTTTTTTTTTTTAGATTGAGCCTTACATTTTTTTTAAAGTCTCAAACCACAAAATATTTAAAATAACTATTTAGACTTTGGACAACGAATGTAGTTGTTAACTCCATTATATATTGGGACTAAAAGCTGTTTTATATACACAAGTTTTTTTGTTCTCATGCTCCTAAAACATATCACCATGAAAGATCTGTTGGGAGCAAGCCTCCCAAAATCTGGCCATAAACTGGCCCCAAAATTGGCCACAAACAAAATCTCTGCAGCACTGTAACATGTTCATAATGGCCATAATGCCCAAGCTGGAAGGTTGTGGGTTTACGGGAATGAGGGCAAGGAACACCTGGCCCACCCAGGGCGGAAAACCACTTAAAGGCATTCTTAAGCCACAAACAATAGCATGAGTGATCTGTGTCTTAAGGGCGTGTTCCTGCTGCAGTTAACTAGCCCAATCTATTCCTTTAATTTGGCCCATCCCTTAGTTTCCCATAAGGAATACTTTTAGTTAATTTAATATCTATAGAAACAATGCTAATGACTGGTTTGCTGTTAATAAATATGTGGGTAAATCTCTGTTTGGGGCTCTCAGCTCTGAAGGCTGTGAGACCCCTGATTTCCCACTTCACACCTCTATATTTCTGTGTGTGTGTCTTTAATTCCTCTTGCACCGCTGGGTGAGGGTCTCCCCGACCGAGCTGGTCTTGGCAAGATCTGACTGAAAAAAAAGGCTGTGGACTCACAAAAGTACTATCTGCATAACAGTTTCCCAAAATGCCCTTTAAAATACTTGTCCTTGCATTCTTGCATTCAATTAATATCTAGTTCACACCTACTTTATTCCATGTACTCCTCCAAGTATTTGGTAGATATTAAAAATTGTCATTGAATACAATTGATGTTCCAAACATCCAATACAGAGATGTTTGTTTTTCTGTTTTCAAAGTTTACACTTTAGTTTTTATCCTCGTGGTTGTTCCAAAGATTATTATCGTTTTTGTAACAATATAATAAGTTCATATTATTTTCAGGCAGAGTTTTGATTTTCTCAGATGTATTCATCTGTGACCTATCTTCCCTTATTAAAAAAAAAATGTTTTCCAACAAAATAGACACAGGACTAGGTATTGTGATAACCAATGATATGTTTTCCCATTGTTTAATTTACATTCTGTCCCCTTAGCTTGAAATACATAAGACCTAATACTTAGGTATGTCAATATCCTTATCATCCTCTCAGCGGCTGTTACATAAGACCTAATACTTAGGTATGTCAATGTCCTTATCATCCTCTCAGCGGCTGCCTGCAAACAGATAGGGGGGAGTTCTTGTTTTCGTGTCCTAAGTCAGTGTGTTCCTGACCAGATCACATCCAACCTTTCCCATTTTTAGGTGCATTCCTAAAGATTCTTTGAACTAGATGACAAGTACAATAAGGACTACAATGATCATAATTACAGTGAAATAATTCCACACTGTGCTTTTGTGTAATCTATGGTAATCAGTATTACATATACTTGGAATTATAATTATAATAGTGTGAAACTATGAGATCCCTGTCCCTTCCATCTCAAAGGCAATTTTAACAGTAAGTATATGTATTAGTCTGTTTTAATGCTACTGATAAAGACATACCCAAGACTGGGAAGAAAAAGAGGTATAATTGGACTTACAGTTCCACATGGCTAGGGAGGCCCCAGAATCATAGCAGGAGGCAAAAGCCACTTCTTACATGGTGGCGGCAAGAAAAAATGAGGAAGATGGCCGGGTGCGGTGGCTCATGCCTGTAATCCCAGCACTTTGGGAGGCCGAGGCAGGCAGATCACAAGGTCAGGAGATTGAGATCATCCTAGCAAACATGATGAAACCCCGTCTCTACTAAAAATACAAAAAATTAGCCGGGCATGGTGGCAGGCACCTCTTGTCCCAGCTATTCAGGAGGTGAGGGAGGAGAATGGTGTGAACCCAGGAGGTGGAGCTTGCAGTGAGCTGAGATCGTACCACTGCACTCCAGCCTGGGTGACAGAGTGAGACTCTGTCTCAAAATAAAAAAAGGAAAAAAGAAAAAAATGAGGAAGATGAAAAAGCAGAAACCCCTGATAAACACATCAGATGTGATGAGACTTACTCACTACCACGATCACAGTATGGGGGAAACCACCCCCATGATTCAAATTATCTCCCACTAGGTCCTTCTGACAACATGTGGCAATTATGCAAGTACAATTCAAGATGACATTTGGGTGGGGAGACAGAGCCAAACCATATCAGTATACTACTGTTAATTTTTTTTATTTTAAAAATAAATATAGCTGGTCATGGTGGCTGATGCCTGTAATCCCAGCACTTTGGGAGGCTGAGGCGGGTGGATCACGAGGTCAGGAGATCGAGACCATCCCGGCTAACAGGTGAAACCCCGTCTCTACTAAAAATACAAAAAATTAGCTGGGTGTGGTGGCGGGCGCCTGTAGTCCCAGCTATTCGGGAGGCTGAGGCAGGAGAATGGTGTGAATCTAGGAGGTGAAGCTTGCAGTGAGCCAAGATCCCGCCACTTCACTCCAGCCTGGGCAAAAGCGTGAGTCTCCATCTCAAAAACAAAGAAAAAAAATTAAACATTTGAGTCTTCAACTGGAATGGCCTCTCAACCGTTAATGTTCTCATGGTATTACACAAATATTGACAATAAAATCTTCTGAAATCTAACGACTCTAATATTGGCTACTTCATCAGAATATTTTGTTTGGGGGAAAAAGTGTTTTTGAGTACTTATCGTGTCCTAGGCCTATGTAAGTATCTTTCTATGTGTCATCAATCTAATTTAATTTAGCACTCACAATAGGATTATGAGTTGGGTATTTTATCAGCATTATTTTATATTTTGTTGCCAAACTAGGCAATTGCTCATATTCTGTGCTTTGTACACAGTAGTTCTAGGATTTGATTAGCTGATGTTTGACACTTTAGTTAAAGATTTTCTTTTTCCCCCTCACTTATCTGACTGTATCAAAGAGTGGGTCACTTATGTTAGGTTAAGATGTGTGGATTTGGTGACACCAATGCTATGTGTACCACCATTCATTAAGGTTAACTTGAACATTGATCATCTGCTTCTAATTCAAAGTCTCTTCACTACATCATTGCTACCCTTAGTGGAAGAAATTATTAGGTCCAGGCTTGTGAATGTCACACGGAAATACACGGTAATTTGCTAGAAACGTACAGCAAATGTATGTTTCGTTATATACTTCATGTTATGTCACGTCACCCTTTTGGTTGTGAGCGCTGGCCTAACCTGGCAGCAACACACACGTTGTTCTTCACAAGTGCTTGCTTGGGTTGTGACAGTGCCTGCCTTTGTTGTCATCTAAAACATGCTGGATTATTAAAAATAATCAGACTAATAGGTATATTCTTACTAGATCACAGAAGCTAGTATCTCAGACTTGAATCTGTGTTCCTTTAGCTTTCATTGTAACTTATCTGTGAGAAAATGGAGTAAAAGAATATTAAGTGAAAACATGTTTTCCTCTATATTTTATCAGTACAGATATTGTTATTCTAATCAGATTTATAAAGTCTACTTAACAAACAGCTAGCATCCTCAATTTTAGAAAATTATTGTCATACCAAATATGAAGTTTTGATTTTCTCTTGAAGCAAAAATTTATAATTGGAGTATCAGAAATTGCTCAAAAGCTTTAGGAGAATTTCATTTTTGTCTGAGTAACCAGCTAAATTACTGATTAAGTAAGAATTAGAATCAAATTGAAATATCAGGAAAGTGACACAAAACAGAACAAAAGACAACAAAAGGACAAGTTTACTGGCTCTGCAGGCTTCATTATCATGTCTACTCAATTTGACTTAAAATGTCTTACTATTGATATGGTGATAATACCTTAGCTCTTGTTAAAATTAATCCCAATGAATATCAAGTGCAAGGACAAGTGAAGCATCATATATAAGAGCATAAGCCTATTTACAAGGATTGCAGCCACTCAGCCATACTCAAGTCCAAAGGTTCAAATACCATCTTGTCCCATTTGCTGAAGAATCACAAATTCAAATGATAGAATTTTAAAACATGAGCTAGGCAGGTGAATAACCAGACAACTGCCCAGAAAACAGAATGCTAATTGTAATTAAGCATGCTCATAGCTTTGATTAAGTGGCCCTCTACCTGGCTTTCAAAACTCCAGAGTCCTCCAACACTGTTCTGAGTCCTCAGCTTCAATTTTCCTGAACAAGCCTTAAGTTACGGAGCTTTCCATTGAAACATCTTCAGGGGCCACACCATGAACCAAAGTTTTTCTATCAAATATATTCTATTTTCATATTCTTGTATTTGGGGCCTTCAAACTGCATGCTCTTCCTATGCCCTCCATTACAGAGCATGCTTGATAGGCAAATTGGAAACTAGCTGTTACCAAAGGAGAGCTCCAGGGGTGTGACTTCCTGGCTTTAATGTAAAAACTCCATCACCAGAGGAGCCCCCTTCCTAATACCTATGGTTCAAAATCCACCACGTCCTGGAAGACCCACCTAAAATTCTCTTTCCGTCAAGAGAAAAACTCTTCTAGCTTTGCTCACCGACAGTGACAGCTCTTGCAGCTCCAACCTCATTTTCCTTCAGGTGTGCAATCTGTACCTGAGTCCTGGTGTGGTGGTCGTGGTGCACTTACCTCATGTCCCCTAATGGATTAGAAGCTGCTCAAAGGCTGCGACTGTGTCTTAGTCATCTTCGTGTCCCTCAACAGTCCACCACTGTGCTGTACACATAGTAGGGCCTCAGAAACCTGTGAGAAAAAAAGTACATTGATTCCCTGCAACAATTTCTGCAATTCCTGATAATAAGCATTTTCCCAGGACAGATATTTTCTGTTCATTAAAGAAAAATACAATTTGGTCAGGCAGAAAGGCCAGGAAGGGCCATGGCTGCAATACTGTGCACAGTGGGGGAAAAATCACCCCCGTTGGAAGACCTTTATAAAAACAGAGAATGTGTTCCTGGTGTAGCAGCTATTTATTTTTCTCATATGTAGTCTATTTTGAAAAATGCAGTAATAATCAGAAGCAGGCCACCCTGTTTCAGTTCTTGCCACTCTCCTGATTCCGTGTGCTTCCCTCTCCCCTCCCTCTGATAAGATCTGTGAAAGGGCAGCCCGGACCATAGTCAGATGCTGCAAAAGTGTTTTAATTATGTTGGCACGACAGCTGGACATCAGCAATGATATACTTCTGATAGCTACTAGAGACACACACCAGTGACATTCAGGGGAAACCACTTTGTTCTGTCAGACAGTGTTCATTGAAATATCAAATAAATGATTCCCTATGCAATCAACATAATTTATTGGCATTTACAAAGTATATAATATACAATTACTCGTAAAGTTAATCAGGACATTAATCATTTCATATTGATAGTATTTATAATAACACCTACTAACTTTGATATATTTATTGAGCAATTCAAAGCATGGTACAAAAACCCTTTTTATTTTCTATGGAAGTGTACATTACTGCTCTTACTATTAATAGGATACATGTATTAGCACCATCCCCTACATCCTTCCATTAGCTTAGTGAAAAAGACAGACTATTACCGTTACATACAAAATTATTATGCATGCATTATTTATCAATTATAGAGCACCACCTAAAATGTATTTGTTGTCTTGACATTATCAGTGCATTGCCAAATTTATTACATGAACAAAAATAGACTGGTACATGACCACAAAGTATAAATGACAAAGAAGGCTTCACTTCAGAGGCTGGCCTGCATGGTAGAGCAGCTTGTGGGGAAAGCAAATAAAGGCCAGAGAGTGGAGACAGGCTGGCGGGAGAGCCTTCTCAGGGCTCAAGATCTGAAGGCCTCAGATTCTGCTGACCTCTGGATGACAGGCTGACAAAGAGGGGGTGAAAAACACCATTCTTGCCTGAAAAGATTCCTGCCCTTATATTTTATTCCTTTTCTGTGTGAAGAAGGGCAACTTTCTATTATAGCTCAGTTTTATGGCTTTTTTTCTTTATGTTTCCTAATTTTGTTTACTCCTCTTTAATTTTCCCAAGGAGAAAAATGATTTTCTTTTTTTTAAGTGGTGACTGCTATAGTGAACGATTAAACTCTGAACACACACTGAGCATGTATTTGGACATTAATTAGACGCCTTGAATTCCCAAAGAACATTGTGGCAGAGTTGTAAGTTGGTTTTTCAGTATTGCTCCAGTAGAGTAGAAGTTTTTGTTTAATAAAGTCATAAGTTTAAATCAAAATATAGATAGGAAGTGCCATAAACATCATCTTCACACTGTAAAATTTCCAAATGTGTAAGCAGAGGATAATAAAGGCATATATTTCTGTCCTATGAAGGCCAATATATTATTTCCCTTGAGCTTAGGCCAATGTCATTCACAGTGCTGAGAGAATTAAATGTGGACTTCAATACTCCAGGCTCCAATGTCGAGATGTTTCAGGAAAAGAAGAGTAGATACCTCCTTATCTATCGAATAATATTAACGGAGGCAATTAAACTAATATGTATATCCAGAATGCTAATGTATTATTTAACATTAGCAATGAGCACTCTCCTTGATATATGAAATGAAGCACCTGCTAAGCTTGATGAGAATATTATTTTCCCATAGTCAAGCACTATGAGAAGACAACCATTGTTAATTGTGTCTCTGTAAGGAAAATGTATCAAAATTAAGCTTTTTCACATCCTCAGTGCAGTTTCCAACACAGCAAAGACAAATTAGATGTTTGCTTTGGTTTGTAAAAATGGATATTATAGTTATTGAAGTCTTAATTTTAAAAACACATGTCTTTAAGCTTTTAGGCTTAGCTTATAAATCCTCTTATTCCAAATATGAATGTAGCAATTTTTAACAGTTGCATTAATTGAGGTCTTTATTTATAAGCTTAGTTATCATTTTAACTACATTTATAAAATGTATTTGATTTTATCTTTAAGTATACCAATTTTCTGCCTAATATTTTCTTAGTTTTTTCACAAGTCTTACAATTTAATGAATTAATATCTTTATATTTAGTAAAAGTCTATATTCTAAATTTGTTAAAGTCTGATTTCTTTTTCTAGTAGGCTAATTTTTCTTAAAATGTTCAAGAACATAAAATACAAAATTTTCACAGATTTCTAAATGCCTGGATATTAACACCATGACTTACAGTCTCTTGAACATTCTATTTAATATTCTAAATTTTCCTGAGACACAGTGGACCACTAACTTCATGGTTCATTGGGCTCATGAATCAGCGATCCTGGCTGAGTTGGGATCTGGAGCTGGAGCTCCAGGACAAACACTCTTACCACTCGGGCTGTGACACTAAAGCCTTCACTAAAGTCGCCGTTCATAAGCTTCTTAGGATATGGCTGGACCTGACTTGCCCCTGAACTCTTGTCTCTCATGGCTACCTGCAAACACACAACATATTATATCACTACCACATTTGATCAGATTTTGTAATTCTTTGTTTCTTAAGTTACATAATATATTTTCTTAAGATATTTAAATATATTTCTAATACTAAAGCCATTGGAACCTGACAGAATCCAAATACAGAATCATTTGTAAGACTGCATGACATGTATGAATAATGAAATGATACGCTGCTGAATTCAGTATCTCTTATGACTTTGTATGACCTTTTTATCAACACTTGGATTACCTACTGCCAAAAAAAACGCCACGAGACTGATTATTAAATCCTAAATGACCCTGGTAAGAAATATTAATCATATTGAAGAAATGTCATGGAGAATTCCTTTACCTTAGTATGCAGGTATATGGTCCCAAGCCTCTGTGGTCTCTCCTTGGCTGGGCTAGTCCTAGACTTCCGGACCACTTTCGCTCAGATTCCAGACACCGGTTTCTCCTATTACTGCACCTCTGACCTGGCTCCTGTTTACACTTCTAAGTGGCAGCCGGAGGAAGGTGCCTCCCACACAGGAACAAGCTAGAGAACCACCTATGCCTGAGTCATGTGGCTTTTCTCATAGTAAGACATTCAAAGTGGAAGACTCTACATAAAAACCTCCCAAACCAAAATGCGTTCCAAAGAAATAAATTAGAAAAAGAAAAATGATTAAGTCTATTTTTAGGTGTGATCTCTGCTTTGTGGCTAGAAACTCCAAGGCTGGGACACTGGCCCTGGTACATGACTGGAAGCCATTTTGTCCTTGTTTCACATAGGATTCTTGTTCCTAGACAGTGACTATAATGGAAGGTAAGGAAACTATTGAAAGTCTACCAGAATTAGTTTTGTATAAACACTCACATATCAGAACGCCGACTTATTTAATTAAATTTATTTCTTTATTTATTTTTGAGACAGTGTCTCACTCTGATACCTAGGATAGGGTGCAGTGGTGTGATCACAGCTCACTGCAGCCTTGACCTCCCGGGACTCAGGTGGTCCTTCCACCTCAGCCTCCTGAGCAGCTGGGACTACAAGTATAGGCCACGATGACAGGCTAATTTTAGCATTTTTTTGTAGAGATGTGGTTTTGCCATGTTGCCCAAGTTGGTCTAGACCCCCCGGGCTCAAGTGACCCTGACCCGCCTACCTTCGCCTCCCAAAGTGCTGTGACTACAGGCATGAGCCAGCATGCCGGGCCCCAAGGTATTTATTTTACATGAGATGGAAAATAGTCATAGGAGCATGATTTCACTGGTCTATAAGACCAGATTATTTTTACATTGTAAATACATATATTTTAATAGGCAATTCACACTCTGATAATGGACTTGTCTGCATAGAATTACCAGAAAAATTTCATAAAAGATTTTGCATGTTCAATCATAGCATAAAGAGATAACAATATGAATAGCCTTGCAAAGGAGTAAGGAACCTGAAAAGCTGCTAGATGCAGGATGAGCAGCTTCACAGGAAGTGGGTCTGATTTGCTTCCTTGTTATCTCCATTCCTGCGGCTAAAGCAGTGTCCGCCCTTTGTAGGGATTTGCTAAGTTTTTCTACAACAATATCATAGAACAGTACATGATTACATTTGCCTCTACGACTTAGATTTCTGAGCTATATATATTGACCAGTGACTTTTGACAAAATTTGACTAGATATGCTAGTGATTTGATTAGGTTACAGGTAAATTTTTAAAGCCTGAGAGTCATCTTCACTCATGAAGTTAACTTTGTATATTTCCAATCAGATGGATTATTTACATCAATTTTCATCAGCTCACAAATAAAAATTGACAACTTACCATAGGCCAGGTACTGTTCTAAGTCTCAGGAACAGGGTTATAACTCTCCTTGGCCTTCAGCTGTGAACAAAACAGCCATGGTTCCTTCTCTCAGGGAATTCTCGCTTCTTGGTTGAAGGGTGTAGTCAATAATCAAGTCAACATGCAAAAGAAAAGCACAATTTAAGCTGTCTATAATTGAGTGGCAATCAGTGGAAAGTCTTAATTGTACAGATGAGATGTTTTAGCTGAGTTCTAAATGACAAGTCATCTTCAAGTTCAGCTTGGAAGTAAAAATACAGTTTTCTATAATTCTAAGTTCTTAGGGAAAGTATGCACAAAGTATACAGTTATGAAAAAATACACATAGTCACATATCTTTAAGTATTATAGCATCAGTTTGAATACACATTTTATTAAAATTTGATTATTGTATGCTTCTATATACTTCTATAATCTACATAGAATGATGTTAATATTCCATATTAACATTTCCCTTTATTTCAGGCAATCAAAATCTACATGTTTATTAAATCAGAAAATATATTTAAAAGTTTTAATACTTAATTGTGACCTATGTAATCTCTTCCTGATACTGGAACTAAACAAGGATCTCCTGCCCATTCAAAATGTACAGAGATTCTGGGCAATTATCATAAGGCAAGAGCCATAAATTAAAAGCATAAGTAATGAAAGAAAGGAAGAGAAGTGTCACTTTTTAAAGATAACATATTGTGTTGTCTGAACACAGAAAATCTACAAACGATATTTTATTTCTCCACAAATTATAGGTTCAATACAACCCTAGGAGGTTTTCTTTTCTTTCTTTTTTTTTTAGTTAACCATTTGCAATTTGATTCTAACATTCATGTAAAAAATGCAAATACCAATAACAGACAAGTCCGCCTTGTAAGGAACAGAATGGGACATTACAGGAGCAGGCGCCAAGACAGTTACGGTAACCACAGGCAGGCAGCAGGAGTGAGCAAATCAAAGCGAGAGAGGACTCCGGTGCTGGGGGACAGAGCCTCGTAATCCAGCTCACCAGCGCACTGTGGAGGAACAGGAAGTACCGCACCGACCCCCACTCCCCGGCAAAGCTTGTCTGCATAGTGAGACCACCACAGCCACTCACACACGAAGAGGTATGGAAAGCTTCGCTACTTACATAATGGCGACCCTGGGGAGAGCGGGACACGCCCCTCAAGCAGGTATCAGAGAGAGCAGAGGGTTGGTTTTGTTGTGATTAAGGGCGGGGCCAGCATTGTAGGCTCTTGTTTGAAAGCCCTGCTGACAGCAAAGGAGGGAGCAGCTAGGCTTTCCTAAATGTGGGGCATAGGAGGAAGGAGGGGAAAGGCTGAAAAACTGTCAAGAGTTCAACGTTTAAAAAGTGGAGTCAGCTTTAAAGAAAGGTAACTAATAAAACGACAGCATTCATTTTTAAAACAGTTACTAAAGTGAAAGCAAACAAAATAAATTGCGTTGTATAAATACTGACGAAGATAGAAAAACCTGATGTTTGTTAGGTTACATTTAAATTCTGAGTTTAGAGGTAATTACCCCTATAATCAAAAACTTTTGGCCAGGTGTGGTGGCTCACGCCTGTAATCCCAGCGCTTTGGGAGGCCGAGGTGGGCGGATCACTTGAGGTCAGGAGTTCAAGACCAGCCTGGTCAACATGGTGAGACCTCCCCCCTCCCCCACCAACCCCACCGTCTCTACCAAAAAAACATAAATAAATAAAATAAAATTAGCCTGGCGTTGTGGCCTGCACTACTTGGGAGGCTGAGGCAGCAGAATCGCTTGAACCCGGGAGGCAGAGGTTGCAGTGAGCCAAGATCACGCCGCTGCACTCCAATCTGGGCGACAGAGTGAGAAACTCCATCTTAAAACAAACAAAACCCCAAAATAACTTTTAGATATATGCATATAAATTATTTGATTGGTTTTCGATTGGAAGCAACTTCTACTTAGCCTGCTACACTTTGCAAAAATAATAATAATTAAATAAATGCTAAAACTTCTCAAAAGAATTGCCTGCACCTCATGAATTCACCTCCCAGAACCACTTGATTCTTTTATCCACGTTCTTTGCTGCTCTTCCAAATCATTCCACTGAGATTGTGCTCCAAGAAATCACTGGTGAACTCATCTCTTCCTGCCAGTGCTGACTACCGTGGCTGGCGTCAGCTGAACAGGACACAGCTTCAGCATGCCTTCAGTTTTGAAATTCCTCAGTGCATGAAACTACATGATCCTGGATTTCTTTCCACGTTTCTGGCCACTCATTCTTTCTCCTAAACTGTCTCATCTTCCTCTAAAATACTCAATATTAGTGTTCTAAGGTTTGGTCTTGAGCCATGTACCTTTCTTTTACATTTCTTTTCTCTAGATCAGGGATTATCAAAATACAGCCCTTGAGCCAAATCCAGCCTGCCATCTGTTTTTGAATGCTCTGCAAGCTAAGAACAGTTTTTAATACTTTAAGTGGTTGAAAAAAATCAATAGACAATTATATTTCGTTGTACCTCAAAGTAAAATTTCAAAGTCCACAAATAAAGATTCATAGGAAAGCAGCTGTACTCATTAACTAGTTATTGCTTTTAGGGCTGTTTTACCACTATTATGGCAGAGTTGGGAAGTTGCAACAGAGATGATATGAGGTGCTCTCATAACTGTACGCTGCTGCTTGACACCTTAAAAATGAATTTTCCCATTCATCCATATGTGGTACAATGACAATTTAAGAGACAAAGAAGAGCAATAAACTTATGCAGAATTACCAAAATTATATAATTTATCTTTTGTGGCTCCTACATGTCTATATGGTATATTTGTACCAGAATAGTGGAAACACCTTGTCATGCCTGATGTGGGGTGTCAACTTGACTCACTTAAGGGAGACTCAGATAGATGGCAATCCATTATTTATTCTCAGTTCTTCAGTAGGCAATGAGCCTGTTCCTATTCTGCTGAAAGAAAAACACAGGTGGTTTTGCTCTTTATTAAATGTTGGTCTGCCCCAGGTGTGTTTGTGAGGGTATTTCTGGAGGAGACTGGTGTGTGAGTCAGTGGACTGAATAGGAAAGAGCCACCCTCAGTGTGAGTGGGCAGTATCTCACCATCTGCGGGCACTGATGGAACCAAAAGATGGGGGAAGAATGAATGAACCCTCCTGGAGCCAGGACTCCTTTCTTCTGCCCTTGAATATCCAAACTCCAGGTTCTACCATTTTGGACTCTGGGACTCACACGAGCAGTCCTCTGGGTTCTGGGGCCTTAGGCCTTGTACTGAGAGTTACATCATCAGCCTTCCTTTTTTCTGAGGTGTTTGGACTTGGACTGAGCCAGCTGCCAGCTTCTCTGGTTCTCCAGCTTGCAGACGGCCTATCATGGGATTTCTAGCCTTCATAAACAAGTGAGCTAATTCCTCCAGTAAGTCCTCGTACATATCTCTCCATATCTATCTCCGATCAGTTCTGTTTCTCTGGAGGACCCTGACTAAAACACATCTCATAAAACTAACTCAACTTTTTATTCTAATTCTGGATATACTTACATTCCACCAAAATGCAACCATTGACTTGCTGATGAGTAGGGAAGCACAAAAAGAAAGGAACTGTTGTTTGCCTCATCTTTCCCTTTCCTTCAGTGTCACCATTTCTCAGCATAGTTGGTTGGTGAATATAGGAACTTGGCTTGAGTAAGGAAGGGTATGATAATGTTCTTTGATTGTTTGTGTTTCTCTGAATGTCATTGCCTCAAAGCAAGTTCTAATTTGAACAGAATGTGTGGTCTTCTGGGCAGTCAGCATTCCACTTAGTTGCAGATGTAGCATGCTTATCTTGTACTTGCTTTGAGTCTCACTCAGCTCTCATACATCATGCGTCCCCTGTGTTCTTGAGGCATCATGAAGACTTATATGCAAACGGAGTGGCAAGGAACAGCAGATATGAATATTTTATGTACCTCAAGTTGAAAGAAAAAAATATTTAAAATCTCAGGACTATGACAGCAGCACATTAAACCAACTGCTGGACCCTTCTAAGTGTGAAGCCCTGTGTAAATGCGTACAACACACACCTGTGGAGACATCTTTGCCATCATGTCTAATGCTGCTTGAATTGAAGGAATGTCAACCTGCTTTGTACATGTCATGGGCTGTCTAAAGTTAAAACAGGAGGGGTGGTCTCCATACCCTCACATATCATTTCAATGGATATATTTTCAAGTTCAGACTCCAGTTCCAGCATTCCAGGTTTCATACATCTATGCAAGTGCAGAAGAAATATTCATATTTCAAATCTATTGAAGCAAGCAATTGAAGAGCTGTCATTTAGCCTTTGTTTAGAAGTTAACCTACAATGTAAGGGTATGCTGAAAGTCAAAAATCAAGAGAAGAATAATATAATTCTATAATTGCTTTCCAAACAATGAATGTACTCAGCTGAAATCAAGTGCTCATGGACTGACATCAGTATTTGGCAGTCTTTACCTGTGGGAAAAGATATTTCAAAGATGAAACATGTAAAATCTCATTCCAGGTCAGCATTAAAAGACACATATCTGCAGTTGATTTTGGAGATAAAGAACACTAACTTTTAATCTTAATTAAGTAACAGAATATGCCACAAAAGATTACATTTTTCTTATCAGTTGATCTATATTACAAATATATATATACTTATTATTCTATTGTTAATTATATCAATAAATATATAAGTACCTACATAATATTCTTATTTACATCTTGATCTCTCTCTTTCTGTGTATAAGTGTAGATATATTTATATATATTTATGTATATTTATATATATTTATCTATATTTATATATATATTTATCTATATTTATATATATATTTATATATATTTATATATATTTATATATATTTATATATATTTATATGTATTTATATATATTTATATATATTTATATGTATTTATATATATTTTTATATATTTATATATATTTATATATATTTTTACATATTTATATATATTTATATGTATTTTTACATATTTATATATATTTATATGTATTTTTATATATATATTTATATATATTTATATATTTATATATATTTATATATATTTATATATTTATATATATTTATATATATTTATATATTTATATATATTTATATATATTTATATATTTATATATATTTATATATTTATAGATATTTATATATATTTATATATATTTATATATATTTATATATTTATATATATTTATATATATTTATATATTTTTATATATTTATATATATTTATATATATTTATATATTTATATATATTTATATATATTTATATATATTTATATATTTATATATATTTATATATATTTATATATATTTATATATATTTATATATATTTATATATTTATATATATTTATATATATTTATATATTTAGGTATATTTATATATATTTATATATTTAGGTATATTTATATATATATTTATATGTCTATTTATATATATATTTATATCTATTTATATATATTTATATGTATTTATATATATTTATATATTTATATATTTATATATTTCTATATTTATATATATATTTATATATATATTTATATATATTTATATATTTATATATTTATCTATATTTATATATTTATCTATATTTATCTATATTTATCTATATTTATCTATATTTATATATATTTATATATATTTTTATATATATTTTTATATGTATATATTTATATATATATTTTTATATATATTTATATATATATTTATATATATATTTATATATATTTTAGATATATATTTATATATATTTATATATATTTATATATATTTTATATATATATGTATATATATTTATATATATTTTATATATATGTATATATGTTTATATATATTTATATATATTTTATATATATATGTATATATGTATATATATTTATATATATTTATATATTTTATATATATGTATATATATTTATATATATTTATATATATTTTATATATATGTATATATATTTATATATTTATATATATTTTATATATGTATATATATTTATATATATTTATATATATTTTATATATATGTATATATATTTATATATATTTATATATATTTTATATATATTTATACATATTTTATATATATATTTTTATATATATTTATATATTTATATATATAAATATATATATTTATATATGTATATATTCATATATATTTATATATTTATACATATTTATATATTTATATATATTTATATATATTTATATATTTATATATATTCATATCTATTTATGTATGTATTTATATATATTTATATATATTTATATATATTTACATATTTATATATATTTATATATATTTATATATTTATATATATTTACATATTTATATATTTGTGTATATATATTTACATATTTATATGTTTATATATTTATATATTTACATATTTATATATTTATATATTTATATATTTACATATTTATATATTTATATATATTTATATATTTACATAGTTATATATATATTTATATATATTTACATATTTATATATGTTTCTATATATATATATTTACATATTTATATATATTTATATATTTATATATTTATATATATTTACATATATATTTATACATTTATATATATTTATATATATATTTACATATATATTTATATATTTATATATTTATATATATTTATATATTTATATATATTTATATATATTTACATATATATATTTACATACATATTTATATATTTATATATTTATATATATTTACATATATATTTATATATATATTTATATATATTTATATATATTTATATATATTTATATATATATTTACATATATATTTATATATATATTTATATATTCATGTATATTGATATATATTTATATATATATTTATATATATTCATGTATATTGATATATATTTATATATTTATATATGTTTATATATGTTTATATATATTTATATATGTTTATATATTTATATATATTTATATATGTTTATATATATATATATTTATATATGTTTATATATTTATATGTTTATATATATTTTTATATATATTTATATATATTTATATATTTATATATATTTATATATATTTATATATTTATATATACATTATATATATTTATATATTTATATATATACTTATATATATTTATATATATACTTATATATATTTATATATATTTATATATATACTTACATATATTTATATATATTTATATATACTTATATATATTTTTATATATACTTATATATATTTATATACATTTGTATATATATTTATATATATTTATATATTTTTATATACATTTATATATATTTATATATATTTATACATATTTATATATATTTATATATTTATATATATTTATATATTTATATATTCATATATATTTTTATATATTTATATATTTATATATTTATATATTTATATATATTTATATATTTATATATTCATATATATTTTTATATATTTATATATTTATATATTTATATATATTTATATATATTTATATATTTATATATTTATATATATTTATATATTTATATATTTATATATATTTTTATATTTATATATTTATATATATTTTTATATTTATATATTTATATATATTTTTATATTTATATATTTATATATATTTTTATATATTTATATATTTATATATTTATATATATTTATGTATTTATATATTTATATATTTTTATATATTTACATATATTTATATATATATTTATATATATTTGTGTATATTTTTATATATTTATATATATTTATATATATATTTATATATATTCATATACATTTATATATATTTATATATATTTATATATATTTATATATATTTTTATATATATTTATATATATATTTATATATATTTATATATATATTTATATATATTCATATATATTTATATATAATTTATGTATATTTATATATATATTTATATTTATTTATATATACATTTATATACATTTATATATATTATGTATTTATATATTCATATATATTTATATATATTTATGTATATTATATATAGTTATATATATTTATGTATATTATAGATAGTTATATATATTTATATATATTATATGTATATTATATATATTTATATATTATATATAATATATATTTATATATTATATATATATTTATATATTTATATGTATATTTGTATATTTGTATATACATTTATATATTTATATACATTCATATATTTATATATATTTATATATATTTGTATATACTTATATATTTATATATTTATATATACTTATATATATTTATATATTTATGTATTTTTATATATATTTATAAATTTTTTTTTTTGGCTGTTTTTTGAAAGAAAATTTTGTCAACTCCATGTTTAGAAGACTGACTACTCCCAGGCTTTAAATTAGAATTTAAAGCTATATCATGATGGTGCCTAAATTTCCATTTTTAGCTGTGACCTCTCTTTTGAGATGCAGTCTTTTAGATATGCATCTTAACATATTGTATTGGGTGTTTAATGGGTATGTTAAAACATAAAGTGTCCAAATCAAAGCCATTGATCCCTTCCCATTCAAACATATTGTAATAGCTTTATCAAGATATAATTCATATAGCATAAAATTCACTCTTTTAAATGGTAAAATTAAGTAGTATATTCACAGAATTGTGCAACCATCACAACTATTTAAGAACGTTGTTATCACCTCAAAATGAAACCCAGTACCCATTAGTATTTGCTCTCATTTTGTCATTCCCCCAGCCACTGGCAAACACAAATCTACTTTCAGTCTCTATGGATTTGCCTATTCTAGACATTTTATACAGGTGGAATAATTAGTATATGGATGTTTTGTCTTGTTTCTTTCACGAGCATAATAATGGTATCAAGGCTAATCCATGTTGCAGCATGTACTGGTAGATCTTTCGTTTTTATTGATGAGTAATACTCCATTTTGAGGATGGGTTTGAATCATAATTGTTATCTTCTTTATTTGGAAATTAAGTATGGTTTAAGGAGATACGTGTAGGTGCCCAGTTGACAAGGGGTGGACTCATAGACATAATTCTAGGTATCAGCTTGACTGGATTAAGGAATACCTAGAAACCTAGTAAAGCATTTCACTATGTATTTCATCTTCACATCATTGCCCATACTGGAGATACAAATTGTGTAGGGAGTTTTAGGCATTTTTTTTTTTTTGCAAATCTGACTCCACGAAAGTGCATTATCACAAAGTCGACTTTATAAGAATCGTGCACGTACATAACAATGTTAAAACTTCCTTGATAAATAAAGAGATGTCCTTTGTGGACATCTGAATTTGTGAAAGATAAAATTTCTCAAGATCTCTGCTATTTGGAGGGCTGCATATGCAGTGGTGATGCATTGTGGTTTTTGATTGATCTCATCAAATGACTTAGGTTGTTTTTTAGATAACCAGTTATAAAACTGGGTGCACCCAATTACCAAGCACAGTGATATGCATTTCTACATTTCCCTTTTTGACCTATTTTTTTGTGAATATGGTTCATCTCCTCATAACTGATATAACCATGTGACTTGGTGTTTAAGCTTACAAAAATACATGGGCTATTAATTGCCTGTTTTATTGTGTAAAGTGGCGTATGAAGTGTTCAGTTCTGCTTTTGGATGTTTCTCAAATAAATTACCTTTTAAAGATATAAATAAATATATTTTAAAGACTTTTTAAATTACTTCCTTTTAGATTTATACTTTTATGATTTTGATCTTTAGAGATTGTAGTGTTTGGGATTTTGGATTGTGTCTTTCAGGATTATAATTAACTCTCTGTAAGGACATATTCCATTTTGTTTATGCATTCATCAATTGATGGACATCTGAGTTGTTTCCACATTTTGACCTTTTTTCAAGGGTATGTACCTAGAAGTGGTTACTGGGTGTTATAGTAACTATATGTTTATCATTTTGGGAAACAATCAAATCACTTTCCAAAGTTGGTTCATTTTGTACATTCCCACCAGTAATATCTGGTGCTTCTAATTTATCCACATCCTAGCCAAAATTCGTTATTGCCTGTCCTCAAAATTGTAGTCATGCTAGTGGGTATGAAGTGGAAACTCATGGTAGTTTTCATGCATATTTTCCTAATAATTAATGATATTGAGCATCTTTGTGTGTGCTTATTGTCCCTCATATCTTTGCCAGATAACTGTCTATTTAGATTCTTTTTCCCATTAAAAATATCAAGTTACCTTTTTAATATTGAGGTTTAAAAGTTATTTATATATTCTGGATAGTAGACCCTCATTACATTTCTTTTGCAAATATTCTCTTCCATTTTGTGCTTTAAAAAAAACTTAAAACATTTCTTTAGTGGTATTGTTCTTAGCTCAAACTTTTTAAGATTTTTATCAAATCTAATTATCATTTTTAAAGTAAATTATATTTTTAGAATTGTGGCTAAGAAATCTTTGCCTCACCCAAGATCACAAAGATTTATACTTATGATTTTTTCTGAGAGTTTTATAGTTTTAGTTCATACATTTAGGTCTATGATACATTTTGGGTTAACATTTGCCAATGGTATGAGGAAGGTGTATTAGGATTCTCTGGAGAAACAGAACCTATAGGATGCTATAGGATGTAAATATATATATGTATATATAGAGAGGTTTATTTTAAGAAATTGGCTTATGTGATCCCTGAGGGCTAACAAGTCTGAATACGGAAGGGCAAGGCAGCTAGCTCAGGACCCAGGGAAGAGTTGATGCTGCAGATGGCTAAAGGCAGTCTGCAGGCAGGGACCTCAATTTCATTCTCTTAAGAGCTTCAACTGATTGAATTTAACCCACCCACATTATGGAAGGTAATTTGCTTTACATAAAGTTTAATTATTTAAATGTTAATCTCATCTAAAAAATACCTCCACAATGGCATTAAGACTGATGTTTGACCAAATATCTGGGTGCCATGGCCTACCCAAGTTGGCTAAAAAATTAACTATCACAGAATGGGACAAACTTCTTTTCTTTTTTCTTTTTGCATATGTATTTCCAGTTGTTTCAGCACCATTTGTTGGGAAACCTATTCTTTCTCTTTTGTATTGGCTTGACATCCTGTCTGAAAATCAAATGACCATGCCTAGAAGGCTTATTTTTGGACTGTCAGTTATTTGCCATTAATCATATATGTCTATCCTTATGCCTGTACCACACTGTTTGATTATTGTAGCTTTGTAGTATGTAAGTAAAAAAAGTGGAAATTCTGGTTCTGTTCCTGATATAAAGGAAAAGGTATTCCATCTTTCACCACTAAGTACTATGTTAGCTATGCATTTTTCAAAAATAGATTTTATAAGGCTGAGGAAGTTTACTTCCATTCTCAGTAGCCTGAGTACCTTTATCATGAAGAGGTTTTGGAGTTTGTCAAATGCTTTGTTGTTTGTTTGTTTCTATTAATGTGATCATGTGTTTTTTGTTATTTCTACTAATAATATAATGTATTACATTGATTCATTTCCAGATATTCTGCTACACTTGCATTCCTATATATACTTTCTTTGGTTGTGGTGTACAATCCTTTTTAGATGTTGCTGGATTCAGTTTACTATTATTTTGTTAAGAGTTTTTATATCTATATTTATAAGATTTCTGAAGTTTTCATGGGATGCAGATTTTTAAACTTTTGGTATCCAAGTGATGCTGACCTCATAGAGTAAGCAGGTTCCAATCTTTACTATTTTGTTTTGGAAAGGTTTATAACAATTTGTGTTAATTCTTCTTCATACATTTAGTAGGATTTACAAATAAGCCATCTGGCTTTTGTTTTTTCTTTGTGGGAAATTAACTTAATTTAACCTCTTTCCATGTTATAGATATATTTAGATTTTTTTTAAAAAAATTATTTCTGAATCAGTTTTGTTAGTTTGTGTCTTTCTGTGAATTTGTCCATTTCATCTAAGTTTTCTAATGAATTGGCATAGAGTTATTTATAATATCCCCTTATCATTCTTTGTATAAATTTCTATAAGCTTATGTTCCCACTTTCATTGCTGACTTTAAAATTTGAGTTTTCTGTCAATTTTCCTTGGTCATTTAGCCTAGTTATTTTCCAATTTTGTTTATCTTTTCAAAGAAGCAAGTTTGGGTTTCATTAATTTTCTCTATTGCTTTTGTATTCTGTACTTCATTCATTTCCACTCTAATCTTAATTTTTATTCCTTCTTTCTACTTGCTGTGTCTCTGTGTTTAGCTCTTCTTCCAATTTTGTAGGTGGGTGTTTATATTCTTAATTTGAGACTTTTCTTTTTAATATGTTTTCTATACATAAATTTCTCTCTGAGCACTCTTTTAGCTCCTTACTATTAGGTTTATCATATTATGTTTTCATTTTTCTTCATCTCAACCTATATTTTAAATTTCCTTGTGATCATTTTTGACTCATCAATTATCTGAGTGTGTTAACTTCCACAAATTTTAGAATTTTCTAAATTTTTTTCTGTTAATGTTTTCTAATTTAATACTATTTTGGTCATAAAATATACTTTGTATGGTTTTTATAGTTTTTAATTTATTCTTGTATATGACTATACCTGAGAATGTTCCATGTGTACTTGAAAATAATGTTTTCTGCTGTTATCAGTTGAGTATCTATAGATATCTGGTGGGTCTCTTTAGCTTATGTTTATGTCCTTGTTATTTTCTGCATAATTGTTCTATCTTGTACTGAATGTGGGTTATTGTCATGCAATTGTTCCTGAGTTATTTTATTACTGCCTTTATTTTACAAAAATATAGCATTTTATGTAAAACACAGAGTTTATAGTGTACCATTTTAATCCCCCCTTTTTAGTCTCTATTTTTTTGAATTATCTTAATGGTTGCCTTAAGGATGCAAATGAACATTTTAGATCAAATCAATCTGGTACAAATTAATAGTGCCTAATTTTAATAATATCCAAAAATTTTGCTCCAATATAACTTTGTTTCTTACCTCCTCATTATTGCTATTATTGCTATAAAAAGTATATCCTTTGTAATGTAAAACAATCAATACAGATTTATAATTATTACTTCATGCATCTGCCTTTTTTTGAAATGGAGTCTTGCTCTGTCGCCCAGGCTGGAGTGCAATGGCGCAATCTCAGCTCACTGCAACCTCCGCCTCCCAGGCTCAAGCGATTCTCCTCTCTCAGCCTCCTGAGTAGCTGGGATTACAAGCATGCACCACAGCACCTATCTAATTTTTGTATTTTTAGTAGAGATGGGGTTTCACCATGTTGCCCAGGCTGGTCTTGAACTCCTGACCTCAGGTGATCCACCTGCCTTGGCCTCCCAAAGTGTTGGGATTGCAGGCATGAGCCACCGTGCCTGGCTGCAATTGCCTTTTAAATTATTTAGGAGAAGAAAAGTATTACAAACAAAAATGCCTTTATACTGCCTTATATTTGCCCATTGTTACCATTACCACTGCTTTTTGTTTCTTCATGTGGATCAGAGTTACTGTTTAATGAATTATTTCAGCCTGAAGGACTCATTTTAGTATTTCTTGCAAGACAATTCTACGAGTAAGGAATTACTATTTTTGTTTATATAAGAATGTCTTAATTTCTTCTTCACTTTCGAAGAATAGTTTTGCTGGGTATAGGATTTCATGGGTCCTATTTCTTCCACTAATCATTTGTTAAATACAACATCCTATGCTTTTCTTCATAATGGTTGCCACTCTTTGACATTCCTTTAAAAAATTAATTAATCTACCTATATGCCCCTCTCAGCTGCAGTTACTTATCTAAACATGAAAAATTACGAGTGACTAATTTCCCAAATTTCCCAAAAATGGTACATAACTAATGCCATGTAGGTGTAGATACTTAAAAATAATTCATTACAAACAATTTATATCATAGGATATCAGGGCTTAATTTTCTCGTGAGACTCCATTGAGATGGGCCAGTTAACTGTATATTGAAGTATAAATATACGTTCCATGAAAGTAGTACCATGTATGACTGGACTATCAGGCTTTAGTGGCGAAAATAGTGTCTGGTTCATACCTGATGCTTATATTAATTGCAAATGGACAAAAATTGTTTTTATAACTAAAGTTCAATGCCCTGTTAAGACAGAGAGAGAGAGAAAGAGAGAGAGAGAAAAATTAAATTAAATTTCTGGAATAAAAGTGCAAAAACTGAGCTTAAATAATTATCTGTGGCAAACACTGCTGGTTGCTTAATCAGTACTAATTTTTCTTTTCTTGCTTAGTGAATATAGATTTTATTTGTGTCAGCCCCTTGCAGCTAGAGTCAGTCATGTTCCATATTCCAGGCCATAATCTGTTAGTAGAGGCTACAGGACTTCCAGGAAAGCAATTCTGTGATTACTAAAAAAGAATAGGCCTAAGTAGCACACATTTTTTTTTTTTTTTTGAAACTGGTTCTTGCCCTTTGCCTTCTCCACATTCATCTTCCTTCTTATGCAGATGAAATTAAAACAATAAGAAACATAAAAGAACAGAGGTGGTGAAGTGGGATTGGAATCCATATGACACTGATGGTGCTATCAAATTGTCACAGCAGCCCTGAATTGCCAACCTTCAGAATTCTTGTTACGTGAGAAGAAACAAGAAAACCTTCCTGTTTTATTGTGTCACTGTATTCAGGTTTCTCAAAATTCAGCAGAACACAGTCATGATTGAAACTAAGGCCCATGGTCCTATAGATAGCCTCTATTTGGGTTTAAAGAGTTCTGCAAACCCTTCAAAACAGCATTTTTCCAAAGCAAACTGACACAAAGAATGGTTAAAAATAACTTGCCTAATTTTACACAATTGGTGGCAAAGACAAAAGATGAAAGAACTGAGGTTTCCTGAGCACCTTCTGTACTGCTTATTTGTACAAATGAGGGAGTATCGAAACTCTCTCACATTTGTAAGTTTATGGATATAAAACTTCTGGACATTTATTCATAATTTGTCACCTTTAATTTCATATATACTTATCTAGATAGATTTGTTATTTACTTGAAAGCATGCTACTTTTAGAAAAAATCATAAAATTCCATAAATTCCAATTATAAGTGAAAGAAGTCAGAATAAAAAAGAGACTGAACTCTAATAAGCAGTATCACTCTGTGCCCCCAGAGCATTTACTTATGTGGGCAAAGAAAGTAGCGGTACTTGAAAGGAGATGATACAATGAATACTGGTGATCACATCGTAATACTTGTTGCTGAAAATTCCTTTGATTATTCTTGTATATACTTCTAGGGCTCACCACTACCCAAGTCTCCTGTCTTTTATGCACATAAGATAATTATAATTCCCTGCCTTCTTTTTCTGTTGGCAGTGCTATGTAACTAGTTTTGGCCAATCAGTTATGATAAACAAATGGCACAGGTTCTTTCTGTTTTGGAACATTTAGCGGCTTACCCGAGACCCTACAATGTAACTCTGTTCTTAGCACATCATCATGTGATTGTTTAGGAACAACGTGACTGAAACCCAGAAGATTCTCTGGAACATTGTCTTAGTGTTTGCATACATAAGTTTTAATACAAAATGGCAGAGTGATTGGAGATGCAGACCATTTAGGAATAAAAGTTTGGGTCATTCCATCATATAAAGAAACAAGAATGGCCAGGCGTGGTGGCTCATGCCTGAAATCCCAGCACTTTGGGAGGCCAAGATAGTAGGATCACTTGAGGTCCAGGAGTTCAAGACCTGCTTGGCCAACATGGCGAATCCTTGTCCCTACTAAAAATACAAAAATTAGCCGAGCGTGGTGGTGGGCGCCTGTAATCCCAACTACTTGGGAGGCTGAGGCAGAGGGAATCTCTTGAACCCGGGAAGCAGAGGTTGTGCTGAGCCCCGCCATTGCACTCCAGCCTGGGCTACAGGAGCGAGACTCCATCTCAAAAAAACAATGAATAAATAAATAAATAAAAAGCAAAAAAGAAATAAGACCAGCAGAGGATCTGACTGAATGTGAGAAAAATATGGAATGTGTAATGGAAGAAGGAAGCCATAGATATTAACTACAGCTGCTTGAGCAATTTCAGATATGAGGGCTCTTGTAGCTTTGGATATTTTCCTTTATTGTATATGTATATGCTTATTTATGCAAGCTATTTAGTTTTCCTCTTCCTCTCTCATTTTTATTCTATTTCAAGTATAACTTTACAATCTTGTCTTTAAGTAATAGAATATTCATTGGGACTGCAACAAAATTTTAAGAGTATTTAATATGGCTAGATAGATATAAGAAATTTTGGGACTGTGCTTCTCTTCATCTTAGGAAAACGTTAAAACTTCACTTATAAAAAGGACAGCTGTATCTTCTTAGCTGATAATATTGAAGTGTACAGGAGTTTCAATTTGTGGAGAAAGGTGTGTATAGAAATTGATTGGACTGTTGTAATCATCAGTTTATGGTAACTGATCTCCAAATCCGCCTTTCATCACCTGCTGTGCAATAATAAAGTTGTATGCCTTGCATTTCTCCTTCATGGAAAACATTCTGTTAAGCTTTGTTCATTGAGAGCACTGTAAGAACACTGCAAGAGAAAGGATGTTAGTATTTCAGTTCTTGTTTGCTTCTGTTTTGCTACTTGCGGCTGTTGATGCATGGCTTCCAAACTGTGTTTGGGGATCTCACAGAGCTGAGTGCTGTGTTCCAATTTTGCACCCAGAGCTCACATTCCATTGGTGAGCTCACAGTCCGGGCCCTGGCCTGTGGAACACCTCACTGCATCTCTCCAAATACAGACCCACACTTTCTGGGGCTTATATCTCCTCTCCAGCAAACCAGTTCCCTATTCTCTGTGTGTGACCCTCCTCCCGGTACCAACCTCAGACCACCCACACCCCAGAAGTGTTTTTTTTAAATATTGACCTTCCTAATAGAAATATGGAGCACCTCAGTACTTAATGCTACCCTGTCAGCCTCACAGTTGCGGACAATCTCTGCCTCAGATGATGAGTTTGAAAGTGTCAAATATCCAAATTTGGATTTGAACCTTGGCAATCTGGTTCATGGAAATGTAATTACTTTATATGACTAGTTCCTAGGAATACTAATGGAAGAAAAAGATACATACATTTTGTCTTTAAAAGGCTTATGGTTTGTAGACCAGAAACATCTGCAAATAAATTTTCAATATAATGTTGTAATTATTGTGGTAGAAAAAAATCTAGGTACAACAAAAACAGGAAGGGCGCTAAGCTAGTTTGGGAGTTCAGAATCAAATGATGCCTGAGCCAAACCTTAATGTGGTTTGGCTGAATTATGATAACCCAATCCTCAAAACTTAAAGGATGAGTAGGAATTATTTGGATGAGCAAGTTAGGATAAACAGAAACCATATATAAAGAAAAGCATTGACTTATTTGTTCAACAAATACATATTTCTATTCTAGGCTCTATCACAAGGCCAAGAATATTGCAGTGAACAAAATAAAGATATAAAGAATATGATGTTTTAAGGGTTTTTTTTCTTTTGCTTTTTTTGTTTTAAAAATAAACCCAGGTGGTTATTAAAATTTATTATTGATGTTTGTTTAAAAATCTGAAATCAATAAAAGCCTTTGATTTTACAGGCTCATTATGAGAAGGAAGAAGAAGAAGAAGAGAAAAGCTGCAAATGGAGAAGAAAACATTTATTCCGCAGTAGAAACACAGTTGGAGTCATGATGTAAGTGTGCAGTTATGCTTTTAAGAGGCTGAGGGCAAAAGGCAGCACAAGCATGAGGACTGCAAGAAATAAGCCAGGCTCGCTGAGGGTGGGGGCAGAAGAGAGTTCAGTGTCCTATTGCCCCCAATCCATCCCATCTTTGATGACTATGCTCAATTTATTTCTATAAATCTGTTATACAACCAGAAACTTTTATTCAGGCATAACAATATCTTTTTAGGTATGAATTTATACTTAATTTTATAAATATGCATATGTTAGCTCTGAGTTAATACTTCTAGTAATGTTGAAAATAAATGAAATAATCCTCTTACATCTTAAATGAGGGAGTATCATTTCAGACCCAGTCTAGGAATAGATCCTCAAGTGAGAAAAATAACATCTACTTATTATTTTTTTATTTTTGATTTTCTTTATTTCTTCTAAAAAGAAAAACAGGATACATGTGCAGAACATGCAGGTTTGTTACATAGGTATATGTGTGCTATGATGGTTTGCTGAACCTGTTACCCATCCTCTAAGTTCCCTCCCCTCATTCCTCATCCCCCAACAGGCCGTGGTGTGTGTTGTTCCCTTCCCTGTGTCCATGTGTTCTCATTGTTCAACTTCCACTTATGAGTGAGAACCTGTGGTGTTTGGTTTTCTGTTGCAGTGTTAGTTTGCTAAGGATGATGGCTTCCAGTTTCATTCATGTCCCTGCAAAGGACATGATCTCATTCCTTTTTATGGTTGTGTGGTATTCCATGGTGTATATTTACCACATTTTCTTTATCCAGTCTGTCATTGATGGACATTTGGGTTAATTCCATGTCTTTGCTATTGTAAATAGTGCTGCAATAAACATATATATGCATTGTCTTTATAGTAGAATTACTTATATTCCTTTGGGTATATACCCAGTAATGGGATTGCTGGATCAAATGGTATTTCTGGTTCTGGATCCTTGAGGAACCACCACACTATTTTCCACAGTGGTTGAACTAATTTACAATCCTACCAACAGTGTAAAAGCATTCTATTTCTCCACAGCCTCGCCAGCATCTATTGCTTCTTGACATTTTAATGATTGTCATTCTGACTGGCATGAGATGGTATCTCATTGTGGTGTTGATTTGCATTTCTCTGATGACCAGTGATGCTGAGCTTTTTTCATATGTTTCTTGGCCATGTAAATGTCTTCTTTAGAGGAGTATTGGTTCATATCCTTTGCCCACTTTTTGATGGGGATGTTTGCTTTTTTTCTTGTAATAACATCTATTTTTATTTGTGATTCAAATATTACAAGTTTGGAAAGTTTTAAAATGCCTAAGATAATGTTAAGCAAGAGAGAGTTCTTCACTGAGATTTTCTATTACTCATCATTCCTGTCTTCAATCTATCACACCTTACCAGTCAGCTCGGCCAATAAACGTTTGTCAAACTTCCTTGGTCATGTTCTTGTGCAGTTAATGGGAACCCTTCATGTCACAAAGGATGGAGTTGCTTCAGAGTACAAAACAGAAACATCAATCATTATTACAATTTTAAATATTGTAGTGGCTTGAAATATTCAATATGAATATTTTGAATGCAGACTTCACACATTTGTCATGGCCTCTTACTCTTCTTGAATTTTCTACTTTTTAAATATATAGCTCTGACATCAGAAACAATGACTGAATCCTAAAAATGTGACTGTTCCCCAACTACAGCTGAAACCAACCTCCTTTGATATAATGATCCTCATGTTTGCATGGAAAATACCATCACTTAATGAATCCAGCTGTCAGTCATTGCAATTTAATAAACATTTTCATATCAACTGAGCTTTTTCAAACCACTCATTTTTAATTTACTGAAAAAGCTTTATCCTTCACAGCTACCCCAAATTGAGTAAGTACGAATTAAATTGATGTCTCAAGATCATCATTCCTGTGATTTGTTTCTATTTTGCCAATAGGGGGGTGGGAAAGAGAAAGGAAAAGAGGGAGAACACATTCTCACTCATATGCCATAAAAATTTGTGTGTATATGTGTATATATATATATATACACACACACACACATTTATATACATTTATATATACTATAAATAAAATATGCATATAAATATGTATATGTAAATATGTCTATAAGATAATTTTGTGTCTGGAAAATTTTCTCATGCTTCATGAAGTTAATATTTTAAAAATAGTTTTGTAATTGGGAGCATTTTATAGAATAAAAGTTATAAAGAGAAAAATAAAGACTAGGTCCAGTTTCAAAGGCGTAAAATATCTCTGGTGCAAATTAGATCCATTATTTCCCTAGACTTGTGACTTGGGAGTTATGCAAAGGAACCTCAGAAAGAATAACCCTCACCACGTCATCACCTACCTGAACCATCATGTACCTGAGGCTTTCCTTTGCCTCATCTTATGAGTCATGTTTTGTTATTCTCCAAGCAATAATGATCCTATTTTTAATTTTTAATGCACATCTATGAAACCACCATTGCAAAATTGTAACTGAGACAGTGAAAGAGATCTTACCTAACTGACTCCATCTTGCTTCTAACCTCCAAACTCCTTGTTCAGCCTGGGTGTAGGTTGAACTAACTTCGAGAGGAACTTAGTTTATAGTTTAAAACAAAGATTATATTAATTACAGGCCTGTCCCAAGACAAATCACATTCTTGCCTGAGGACTAGACTAACAAATTAGCCACAAGATTAGAAATTATAGTTTAGGAGTCATGCAGCTGGATGCTACAAGATTCTGATCTTCCTTACACTGCTCTGAAGATCAGTGCTTGAGATATTTTGCAGACCTGGCACTTGATGGATCAGCTGGCACCACCAAGATCAATAAACTGGCTCATCTCATCTTGTGGCCTCCACCCTAGAATTCCCTATTATTTCATCTCCAACCCAGCCAATCAGCACTCTCTACTCACTGGCCTTCCCGCACCCACCAGATTATCCTTAAATACTCTGTTCCCTGAATGCTCCAGGAGGCTGATTTGTGTAATGATAAAACTCCAGTCTCTCACACAGCTGGCTCTGTGTTAATTACTCTTTCTCTATTGCAATTGCTGTCTTGATAAATTGGCTCTGTCTAGGCAGTGGGCAAGGTGAACCCACTGAGCAGTTACAGCTACTTGCAAGTTTATGCTAAATTGTGGGCCTAAGAAGGTTTTTATTACTCAGCCTATAGAACAATTAAATTTTCTGTAAGGGTCTCCTTTATGTGCCACAACTCTAGAGCTAAATTTGAATTAGAAAATGTGCCTCTCAATTGTTAGTTAAGAGAATTCTACCTCTCAAGCCTAAGTTAAGGCTGGTATCTATATGACACTGTAACTGTGATTTACAACACAAACAAAAATGTAATAGGAAAAAAAGTTCACAATAGAGAATATCTATTAACTTTTTAAGGTTAGAATATCTAAGCTGGATTTTTTTTCCCCAAAGAACTGTTGTCACTGTCATAGGATTTCAGAATGAACAAAAGTTGGTGATGCAGCAAAAAGATATCATTGTTTTTCGTAACTGCTAAGGATAATCTTTATCCTTAAGAACAACAGAAACAAGAAAAACAAACATTCCCAATCTGCTTCATTGAAATTTGAGATGAACACCTGATCTTGTTGGGCAACACTGAATGAGAAGGGAGTATAAACTTCAATTACTTAAGCTTGACCAGCAGGAGGTAAATATTCCCTTTACTGGATTCCTCATTTCTACTAACTGCTCTCCTATAAATTGATCTGTATATATAGATTCTTTGACATTTTGTCCAACTCATAATTACAGCAGATTGAGAGGGTGAATTGCAGGTGATGATTTATTTCTGGGGAACTCCCACACACAGTGACAGATGAACCTCTATTAAAAAAGAGATACCTCTGCACCGGAATGCCAGGTGTCTAGACAAGGTAGGCTGTTTTTGTCAAGCCAAGTAGCAGATGACATAGAACATCTATTATTCCACTTCGAAATAATGTGGCCAGAAGCTCAAATGTTTTAGGGGCATTTACAAAATATAAGTTTAGGAACAAAAGGCTGTGAATTTATACAGTCTATGTAATTATCAAATTTGTATCAATAGCAATCATTAAAAATGTATAGATCTTTATTTTTAATGGTCTGCTTTGTCATTTTTATTTTTTGTTACAATATAATGTACACAGAAGAAGAAAATGTCAGGTCTCTGAGCACAGGCCTGCACGTATATATCCAGATGGCCTGAAGCAAGTGAAGAATCACAAAAGAAGTGAAAATGGCCAGTTCCTGCCTTAACTGATGACATTACCTTGTGAAATTCCTTCTCCTGGCTCAGAAGCTTCCCCACTGAGCACCTTGTGACAGCCACTCCTGCCGGTCAGGAAACAACCCCCTTTGACTGTAATTTTCCACTATCTACACAAATCCTATAAAACGGCCCCACCCCATCTCCCTTCACTGAGTCTCTATTTGGACTCAGCCTGCCTGCACCCAGGTGATTAAAAAGCTTTATTGCTCACGAAAAGCCTGTTTGGTGCTCTCTTCACATGGACTTGTGTGACATTTGGTGCCATGACTCAGTTTGGGGGACCTCCCTTTGGAGATCTGTCCCCTGTCCTCATGTTCTTTGCTCCATGCGAAAGATCCATCAATGACCTCAGGTCCTCAGACCAACCAGCCCAAGGAACATCTCACCAATTTTAAATTGGATAAGCGGCCTCTTTTTATTCTCTCTTCCAACCTCTCTCACTATCCCTCAACCTCTTTCTCCTTTCGATCTTGGTGCCATCTTTCAATCTCTCCCTTCTCTTAATTTCAGTTCCTTTCCTTTTCTGGTAGAGACAGAGGAGACACGTTTTATCCGTGAACCCAAAACTCCAGTGCTGGTCACGGACTTGGGAGGACAGTCTTCCCTTTATGTTTAATTACCGTGGGGATGCCTGCTTGATTATTCACCCACATTTCAGAGGTGTCCAATCACTGTGGGGATGCCTGCCTTGATCCTTCACCCTTAGTGGCAAGCACCACTTTCCTCGGGGGCAAGCACCCCCTACCCCTTCTCCCCATGTCTCTACTCTCTCTTTTCTCTGGGCCTCCTTCACTATAGGCAACCTTCCACCCTCCATTCTGCCTTCTCCCTTAGCCTGTGTTCTCAAGAATTTAAAACCTCTTCAACTCACACCTGACCTAAAATCTAAATGTCTTATTTTCTTCTGCAATGCCACTTAACCCCAATACAAACTCAACAATGGTTCCAAATAGCCAGAAAATGGCACTTTCAATTTTTCCATCCTACAAGATCTAGACAATTCTTGTCATAAGATGGTCAAATGGTCTGAGATGCCTGATGTCCAGGCATTCTTTTACACATTGGTCCCTCCCTAGTCTCTGCTCCCAATGTGACTCATCCCAAATTCTCCTTCTTTCCCTCCCACCTGTCCCCTCAGTCCCAACCCCAAGCATTGCTGAGTCTTTTCAATCTTCCTTTTCTACTGACCCATCTGACCTCTCCCCTCCTCCCCAGACTGCTCCTCCTCAGGTTGCTCCCCACCCTGCTGAATCAGGCTCCAATTCCTCCTCAGCCTCTGCTCCGCCACCCTATAATCCTTCTATCACCTCCCCTCCTCACACCCAGTCCTGGCTTACAGTTTTATTCCACAACTAGCCCTCCCCCACATGCCCAACAATTTCCTCTTAAAGAGGTGGCTGGAGCTAAAGGCATAGTCAAGGTTAATGCTCCTTTTTCTTTATCCGACCTCTCCCAAATCAGTTAGTATTTAGGCTCTTTTTCACCAAATATAAAAACCCATCCCAGTTCATGGCTCGTTTGGCATCAACCCTGAGATGCTTTACAGCCATAGACCCTGAAGGGTCAGAAGGCTGTCTTATTCTTAATATGCATTTTATTACCCAGTCCACTCCTGACATTAAATAAAGCTCCAAAAATTAGATTCCAGCCCTCAAACCCCACAACAGGACTTAATTAACCTTGCCTTCAAGGTGTACAATAATAGAGTAGAGGCAGCCAAGTAGCAACGTATTTCTGAGTTGCAATTCCTTACCTCCACTGTGAGAGAAACCCCAGCCACATCTCCAGCACAAAAGAACTTCAAAATGCCTAAGCTGCAGCAGTCAAGCATTCCTACAGGACCTCCTCCATCAGGATCTTGCTTCAAGTGCCAGAAATCTGGCCACTGGGCCAAGGAATGCTTGCAGCCCAGGATTCCTCCTAAGCTGTGTCCCATCTGTGTGGGACCCCACTGGAAATCGGACTGTTCAACTCACCTGGCAGCCACTCCCAGAGCCCCTGGAACTCTGGCCCAAGGTTCTCTGACTGACTCCTTCCCAGCTCTTCTTGCTTAGTGGCTGAAGACTGACACTACCTGATCACCTTGGAAGCCTCCTGGACCATCACAGAAGCTTTCAGTAACTCTTACATGGAGGGTAAGTCTGTCCCCTTCTTAATAAATATGGAGGCTACCCACTCCACAATACCTTCTCTTCAAGGGCCTGTTTCCCTTGCCTCCATAACTATTGTGGGTATTGACGGCTAGGCTTCTAAACCTCTTAAAACTCCCCAACTCTGATGCCAACTTGGACAACATTCTTTTATGCACTCCTTTTTAGTTATCCTCACCTGCCTAGCTCCCTTATTAGGTCAAGACATTTTAACTAAATTAACTGCTTCCCTGACTATTCCTAGGCTACAGCCACACCTCATTGCTGCCCTTTTCCCCAGTTCAAAACCTCCTTCGCACCTTCCCCTTGTATCTCCCCACCTTAATCCACAGGCATGGGACACCTCTACTCCCTCCTTGGTGACCGATTATGCACCCCTTACAATCCCATTAAAACCTAATCACCCTTACCCTGCTCAATGCCAATATCCCATCCCACAGCATGCTTTAAAAGGATTAAAGCCCATTATCACTCACCTGTTACAGTATGGTGAGTTTAAAGCCTATAAACTCTCCTTGCAGTTCCCCATGTTGCCTGTCCAAAAAATGGACAAGTCTTACAAGTTAGTTCAGGATCTGCACCTTACCAACCAGATTATTTTGCTTATCCACCCTGTGGTGCCAAACTCATATACTCTCCTATCCTCAATACCTCCCTCCACAACCCATTATTATTCTGTTCTGGATCTCAAACATGCTTTATTTGCTATTCCTTTGCACCCTTCATGACAGCCTCTCTTCACTTTCACTTGGACTGACCCTGACACCCATCAGCCTCAGCAACTTACCTGGGCTGTACTGCCACAAGGCTTCACAGACAGCCCCCATTACTTCAGTCAAGCCCAAATTTCTTCCTCATCCATTACCTATCTTGGCATAATTCTTCATGAAAACATGTGCATTCTCCCTGCCGACTGAGTCTGACTGATATCTCAAACCCCAATCCCTTCTACAAAACAACAACTGCTTTCCTTCCTGGGCATTGTTGGATACTCTCACCTTTGGATACCTGGTTTTGCCATCCTAACAAAACGATTATATAAACTCACAAAAGGAAACCTAGCTGACCCCATAGATCCTAAATCCTTTCCTCACTCCTCTTTCCTTTCCTTGAAGAGAGCTTTAAAGACTGCTCCCACAGTAGCTCTCCCTGACTCATCCCAACCCTTTTCATTACTCACAGCCGAAGTGCGGGGCTTGTGCAGTCGGAATTCTTACACAAAGACTGGGACCATGCCCTGTAGCCTTTTTGTCCAAACAACTTGACCTTACTGTTTTAGGCTGGCCATCATGTCTCCATGTGGTGGCTGCCACCGTCCTAATACTTTTAGAGGCCCTCAAAATCACAAACTATGCTCAACTCACTCTCTACAATTCTTATAACTTCCAAAATCTATTTTTTTCCTCACACCTGATGCATATACTTCTGCTCTCCGGCTCCTTCAGCTATACTCACTCTTTGTTGAGACTCCCACAATTACCATTTTTCCTGGCCCAGACTTCAATCTGGTCTCCCACATTATTCTGGATACCATACCTGACCCCCATGACTGCATTTCTCTGATCCACATGACATTCACTCCATTTTCCCATATTTCCTCCTTTCCTGTTCCTCACACTGATCACACTTGGTTTATTGATGGCAGTTCCACCAGGCCTAATTGTCACTCACCAGCAAAGTCAGGCTATGCTATAGTATCTTCCACATCTATCATTGAGGCTACCACTCTGCCCCCCTCCACTACCTCTCAGCAAGCCAAACTCATTGGCTTAACTCGAGCCTTCACTCTTGCAAAGTGACTATGTGTCAATATTTATGCTGACTCAAAATATGCCTTCCATATCCTGCACCACCATGCTGTTATATAGCCTGAAAGAGGTTTCATCACTATGCAAGGGTCCTCCATCATTAATGCCTCTTTAATAAAAACTCTTCTCAAGGCCACTTTACTTCCAAAGGAAGCTGGAGTCATTCACTGCAAGGGCCACCAAAGGGCATCAGATCCCATTGCTCAGGGCAATGCTTATGCTAATCAGGTAGCTAAAGAAGCAGCTAGTGTTCCAACTTTTGTCCCTCATGGCCAATTTTTCTCCTTCTCATGTGTCACTCCCACCTACTTTCCCACTGAAACTTCCACCTATCAATCTCTTCCCACACAAGGCAAATGGTTCTTGGACCAAGGAAAATATCTCCTTCCAGCCTCACAGGCCCATTGTTTTCTGTCATCATTTCATAACCTCTTCCACGAGGGTTACAATCTGCTAAGCCACCTCTTAAAACCTCTCTTTTCCTTTTCATCGTAAAAATCTATTCTCAAGGAAATCACTTCTCAGTGTTCCATCTGCTATTCTACTACTCCTCAGGGATTGTTCAGACCCCCTCCCTTCCCTACACATCAAGCTTGAGAATTTGCCCCTGCCCAGGACTGGCAAATTGACTTTATTCACATACCCCAAGTCAGGAAACTAAAATACCTCTTGGTCTGGGTAGACACTTTCACTGGATGGGTAGAGGCCTTTTCCACAGGGTCTGAGAAGGCCACCATGGTCATCTCTTCCTTCTGTCAGACATAATTCCTCGGTTTGGCCTTCCCATCTCTATACAATCTGATAACAGACCGGCCTTTACTAGTCAAATCACCCAAGCAGTTTCTCAGCCTCTTGGTATTCAGTGGAAACTTCATAATCCTTACTGTCCTTAATCTTCAGGAAAGGTAAAATGGACTAATAGTCTTTTAAAGACACACCTCGCAAGCTCAGCCTCCAACTTAAAAAGGACTGGACAGTACTTTTACCTCTTGCCTTTCTCAGAATTAGAGCCTGTCCTTGGGATGCTACAGGGTACAGCTCATTTGAGCTCCTATATGGATGCTCCTTTTTATTAGGCCCAGTCTCAGTCCAGACACCAGCCCAACTTGAACTGCACCCCAAAAACTTGTCATCCTTACTATCTTCTATCTAGTCATACTCCTATTCACCATTCTCAACTACTCATAAATACCCTGCCCTTGTTTACACTGCTGGTTTACACTTTTCCTTCAAACCATCATAACTGATATCTCCTGGTTTTACCTCAAACTGCCACGCTTAAGTCTCTCTTAAAGTGGATAGATAATCTTTGCTGACAGGAAGTACACTCCAATACTTTCACCCTGATGAAGTCCTATTCTTTACTTTTATACTCATTCTTATTCTCATTCCCATTCTTATGCCACCCTCTACCTCTTCCCAGCAATCTCTACCACACTATCAATCTCACTCACTCTTTCCTAGCTGTTTCTAATCCTTCTTTAACAAACAATTGCTGGCTTTGCATTTCTCTTTCCTCCAAAATCGCTGAGGCCTTGACTTGCTCACTGCTAAAAAAAAGGGGACTCTATATTTTTAAATCAAAAGTGTTTTTACCTAAATCAATCTGGCCTGGTGTATGACAACATAAAAAAACTCAAGGATAGAGCCCCAAAACTCACCAACCAAGCAAGTAATTATGCTGAACCCCCCTTGGGGCACTCTCTAATTGGATATCCTGGGTCCTTCCAATTATTAGTCCTTTAATACCTGCTTTACTCCTTCTCTTATTCAGACCTTGTGTCTTTCATTTAGTTTCTCAATTCATACAAAACTGCATCCAGGCCATCACCAATCATTCTATATCATAAATCCTCCTTCTAACAACCCCACAATATCACCCCTTACCACAAAATTTCCCTTCAGCTTAATTTCTCCCACTCTAGGTTCCCACATCACCCCTAATTCTGCTCTAAGCAGCCCTGAGAAACATCACCCATTATCTCTCCATACCACCCCCCACAAAATTTTTGCTGCCCCAACACTTCAATGTTATTTTGTGTTATTTTTCTTATTAATATAAGAAGACAGGAATATCAGGCCTCTGAGCCCAAGCCTGCACGTATACATCCAGATGGTCTGAAGCAAGTGAAGAATCACAAAAGAAGTGAAAATGGCCAGTTCCTACCTTGACTGATGACATTACCTTGTGAAATTCCTTCTCCTGGCTCAGAAGCTCACCAACTGAGCACCTTGTGACCCCTGCCCCTGCCTGCCAGAAAACAACCCCCTTTGACTGTAATTTTCCACTATCTACCGAAATCCTATAAAATGGCCCCACCCCTATCTCCCTTCACTGACTCTCTTTTTGGACTCAGCCCGCCTGCACCCAGGTGATTAAAAAGCTTTACTGCTCACACAAAGCCTGTTTGGTGGTCTCTTCACATGGACATGCATGATGGAAAATATTTATTTCCCTCTAAATGTGCCATGACAAATCTTAATCACTTATTATTTATGGATTATTTTCTGCACAGATTTAGGGAAAGAATGTGAATGTTTCAAGGAATGCTGTCAAGGGTTCTCCTCAAACCCACACAATTAGAAATAAATTGGTGTAGATAGAGTTTAGGAACATGGAAGCTGAGTGTTATATAGTGGGGAGTCCTATACAGCAAGGATGAACTACTTACATGAGGTTTCCCGGATGGTCTCTGCCTTCACTCTCTTAGAACTCTTTGTTTCTTGGGCTCTTTCTTCATCTGTCAAATGATGGTGAGAGGTGAAGCTGGCTGGGCTTCTAGGTTGGGTGGGGACTTGGAGAACTTTTCTATCTAGCTAAATGATTGTAAATGCACCAATCAGCACTCTGTTTCTAGCTAAAGGTTTGTAAATGCACCAATCAGCACTCTGTGTCTAGCTAATTTTGTGGGGACTTGAAGAATTTTTCTGTCTAGCTAAAGATTGTAAACGCGCCAATCAGCACTGTGTGTCTAGCTAAATGTTTGTAAAGGCACCAATCAGTGCTCTGTGTCTAACTAATGGGGTGGGGACTTGGAGAACTTTTCTGTCTAGCTAAAGGATTGTAAATGCACCAATCACCACTCTGTGTCTAGCTAAAGGTTTGTAAACACACCAATCAGCTCTCTGTAAAATGGACCAATCAGCTTTCTGTAAAATGGACCAATGAGCTCCCTGTAAAATGGAGCAATCAGCAGGATGTGGGTGGGGCCAGATAAGAGAATAAAAGCAGGCCACCTGAGCCAGCACTGGCAACCCACTTGGGTCCCCTTCCACTCTGTGGAAGCTTTCTTCTTTCACTCTTTGGAATAAATCTTGCTGCTGCTCACTCTTTGGGCCCACGCTGCCTTTATAAGTTGTAACACTGCGAAGGTCTGCAGCTTCAATCCTGAAGTCAGCGAGACCACGAACACACTAGGAAGAATGAAAAACTCCAGACGCACCACTTTTATAAACTGTAACACTCACCACAAAGGTCTGCAGTTTCACTCCTGAAGTCAGTGAGACCACGAACCCACCAGAAGGAAGAAAGTCTGGACATGTCCGAACATCAGAAGGAACAAATTCCAGACACACCATCTTTAAGAACTGTAGCAGTCACTGCGAGGGTCTGCAGCTTCATCCTTGAAGTCAGCGAGACCAAAAGCCCACCAATTCCAGACACATTTTGGTGACCACAAAGGGGCCATTGCCTATTGCCAAGTGGTGAGACTATCATCTATCGCCAAGCGGTGAGTGCCATCAGACCCCTTTCACTTGCTATTCTGTCCTATTTTTCCTTAGAATTCAGGGGCTAAATACCGGGAACCTGTTGGCCAGTCAAAAGCAAGTCTTTAGGCTGCCAGACTAAAGACACGGGTGTCAGACTTTCTGGGAAAGGGCTTTCTAACAACTCTCGGCTCTTTGGAGTTGGGAGCATTGGTTTGCCTGGAACCAGCTTCCACTTTTCCTGTACTTCTGGGTTGAGATGAGGGTCAACAGAGAGGAAAGGCATTCAGCTCTGGGGTCCCGACAACAAGTTGGTTGACCCTGCGGCCATGAGCAGAACTCCCAAAGTCATGTCACCCAAGCGAGACTCACCAATGTATCTTATCTATCCTGACCCTTGTCTCCTGGGTCTTAATGCCTGTCAGAAAAACTTCCTCTCACCTCTCTTCTCCAAGGCTAGTCCTGCTTCTAAAAACCACTCCCTGTCTCTTGTGCTTTTCTAGTTTTTCCTGTAAGAATGACTTCTAGTATAAACTCCAGGACTCTGTTACCTTCTTTAGGCACCCAGCCTCACCAATCAGAAAGACATAATTTTTGCCCAAAGCCCCGTCACAGCGGGGACTATCTGGAATTTTAGGATCCCTCAGACTAGCAGGCCTAACAAAAGCTATTCCTGAAGCTAGGATATGGGGAGCCTCAGAAATTGCATCCTTCCTATTCATATGAGGACAAAACGTGTCACTCTTCCAACCCTGGAGATCCCTTCCCTCCCTCAGAGTATGGCCCTCCACTTCATTTTTGGGGCATAACATCTTTATAGGTCATGGGTAAGGTCCCAATACTAACAGGAGAATGCTTAGGACTCTAACAGGTTTTCAAGAATGTGTTGGTAAGGGCCACTAAATCTGGTCTTTCTCGGTCCTCTTTGTGGTCTAAGAGGACAGGCAAGGGTGCAGGTTTTCAGGAATGCATCAGTAAGGACCACTATATCTGACCTTCCTCAGTCCTCCTTGTGGTCTGGGAGGAAAACTAGTGTTTCTGCTGCTGTGTCGGTGAGCACAACTACTCTGATCAGCAGGGTCCAGGGGCAGTTGCGGGTTCTGGGGCAGGTGTTGTTTCTTTAATGAAAAGAATGTGGCTTTGGTTGCAGCCCGAGAGTTTGGAGATACCTGGTATCTTAGTCAAGTAAATGATAGAATGACAGCCAAAGAAAGGGATAAATTCCTTACAGGTCAGCAAGCCATCCCCAGTATGGATCCCCACTGGGACCTTGAATCAGATCACAAGGACTGGAGTCATAAACATTTGTTGAGCTGTGTTCTAGAAGGACTAAGGAGAATTAGGAAAAGGCCCATGAAATGGTATCTCATTGTGGTTTTGATTTGCATTTCTCTGATGGCCAGTGATGGTGAGCATTTTTTCATGTGTTTTTTGGCTGCATAAATGTCTTCTTTTGAGAAGTGTCTGTTCATGTCCTTCGCCCACTTTTTGATGGGGTTGTTTGTTTTTTCCTTGTAAATTTGTTTGAGTTTATTGTAGATTCTGGATATTAGCCCTTTGTCAGATGAGTAGGTTGGGAAAATTTTCTCCCATTTTGTAGGTTGCCTGTTCACTCCAATGGTAGTTTCTTTTGCTGTGCAGAAGCTCTTGAGTTTAATTAGATCCCATTTGTCAATTTTGGCTTTTGTTGCCATTGCTTTTGGTGTTTTAGACATGAAGTCCTTGCTTATGCCTATGTCCTGAATGGTAACGCCTAGGTTTTCTTCTAGGGTTTTTATGGTTTTAGGTCTAACGTTTAAGTCTTTAATCCATCTTGAATTAGTTTTTGTATAAGGTGTAAGGAAGGGATCCAGTTTCAGCTTTCTCCATATGGCTAGCCAGTTTTCCCAGCACCATTTATTAAATAGGGAATCCTTTCCCCATTTCTTGCTTTTCTCAGGTTTGTCAAAGATCAGATAGTTGTAGATATGCGGTGTTATTTCTGAGGGCTCTGTTCTCTTCCATTGATCTATATCTCTGTTTTGGTACCAGTACCATGCTCTTTTGGTTACTGTAGCCTTGTAGTATAGCTTGAAGTCAGGTAGCGTGATGCCTCCAGCTTTCGGCATCTATTCACAATAGCAAAGACTTGGAACCAACCCAAATGTCCAACAATGATAGACTGGATTAAGAAAATGTGGCACATATACACCATGGAATACTATGCAGCCATAAAAAATGATGAGTTCATGTCCTTTGTAGGGACACGGATGAAATTGGAAATCATCATTCTCAGTAAACTATCACAAGAACAAAAAACCAAACACCACATATTCTCACTCATAGGTGGGAATTGAACAATGAGAACACATGGACACAGAAAGGGGAACATCACACTCTGGGGACTGTTGTGGGGTGGGGGCAGAGGGGAGGGATAGCTTTAGGAGATATACCTAATGCTAAATGACAAGTTAATGGGTGTAGCACACCAGCATGGCACATGTATACATATGTAACTAACCTGCACATTGTGCACATGTACCCTAAAACTTAAAGTATAATAATAATAAAATAAATAAAATAAAATAAAATAAAATTCTAAAAAAAAAAAAAGGAAAAAGCCCATGAATTATTCAGTGATGTCCACCATAACTCAGGGAAAGGAAGAAAATCCTTCTGCCTTCTTCGAGTGACTATGGGAGGCCTTAAGAATATATACTCCCCTGTCACCCAAATCACTCAAGGGTCAATTGATTCTAAAAGATAAGTTTCTTACCCAATCAGCCACAGATATCAGGAGAAAGCTCCAAAAGTAAGCCCTGGGCCCTGAACAAAATCTGGAGGCATTATTAAACCTGGTAACCTTGGTGTTCCATAATAAGGATCAAGAGGAACAGGCCCAAAAGGAAAAGTGAGATCAGAGAAAGGCCCCAGCCTTAGTCATGGCCCTCAGACAAACAAACCGTGGTTGTTCAGAGAGGACAGAAAATGGAGCAGGCCAATCACATGGTAGGGCTTGTTATCAGTGTGGCTTACAAGGACACTTAAAAAATCTTGCCCCATGAAAAACGAACCACCCCCTCATCCATGTCCGCTATGCTGAGGCAATCACTGGAAGGTGCACTGCCCCCAAGGACAAAGGTTATCTGGGTCAGAAGCCCCCAACCAGATGATCCAATAACAGGACCGAGGGTGCCCAGGGCAAGTGCCAGCTCATGTCATCACCCTTACTGAGCCCTGGGTATGTTTAACCATTGAAGGCCAGGAAATTGACTTCCTCCTGGACACTGGCACGGCCTTCTCAGTGCTAATCTCCTGTCCTGGATGACTGTCCTCAAGGTCCATTACCAACCGAAGAATCCTGGGACAGCCTGTAACCAGGTATTTCTCCCACTTCCTCAGTTGTAATTGGGAGACTTTGCTCTTTTCACACACCTTTCTTGTTATGCCTGAAAGTCCCACACCCTTATTAGGGAAGGATATATTAGCCAACCTGGAGCTATTATCTACATGAATATGGGGAACAAGTTATCCATTTGTTGTCCTCTACTTGAAGAGGGAACCAACCCTGAAGTCTGGGCATTGGAAGGGCAATCTGGAAGGGCAAAAATTGCCCACCCAGTCCAAATCAGGATAAAAGACCCCACCACTTTTCCTTATCAAAGGCAATATCCTTTAAGACCTGAAGCTCATAAAGGATTACAGGATATTGTTAAAAATTTAAAAGCTCAAGGCTTAGTAAGGAAATACAGCAGTCCCTGCAACACCCCAATTCTAGGAGTACAAAATCTGAACAGTCAGTGGAGACTAATGCAACATCTTAGACTCATCAGTGAGGCAGTAATTCCCTATATCCAGTTGTACCCAACCCCTATACCCTGCTCCCTCAAATACCAGAGGAAGCAGAATGGTTCACTGTTCTGGACCTCAAGGATGCCTTCTTCTGTATTCCCCTGTACTCTGACTCCTAGTTTCTCTTTGCCTTTGAGGATCCCACAGACCACATTTCCCAACTTACATGGATGGTCTTGCCCCAAGAGTTTAGGGATAGCCTTCACCTGTGTGGTCAGGCACTGGCCCAAGATCTAGGCCACTTCTCAGGTCCAGGCACTCTGGTCCTTCAGTATGTGGACGATTTACTTTTGGCTACCAGTTCAGAAGCGTTGTGCCAGCAGGCTACTCTAGATCTCTTGAACTTTCTAGCTAATCAAGGGTACAAGGTGTCTAGGTCAAAGGCTCAGGTTTGCCTACAGCAGGTCAAATATCTAGGCCTAATCTTAGCCAGAGGGATGAGGGAATGAATACAGCCTATACTGGCTTATCCTCGCCCTAAGACATTAAAACAGTTGTGAGGGTTCCTTGGAATCACCGGCTTTTGCTGACTATGGATCCCTAGATACAGCGAGATAGCCAGGCCCCTCTATTTTCTAATCGAGGAGACCCAGAGGGCAAATACTCATCTAGTAGAATGGGAACGAGGGGCAGAAACAGCCTTCAAAACCTTAAAGCAGACCCAAGTACAAGCTCCAGCTTTAAGCCTTCCGACAGGACAAAACTTCTGTTTATACATAACAGAGAGAGCAGGGATAGCTCTTAGAGTCCTTAAACCCACAACCACTGGCATACCTAAGTAAGGAAATTTATGTAGTAGCAAAAGGCTGGCCTCACTGTTTATGGGTAGTTGTGGCGGTGGCCATCTTAGTGTCAGAGGCTGTCAAAATAATACAAGGAAAGGATCTCACTATCTGGACTACTCATGATGTAAATGGCATACTAGCTGCCAAAGGAAGTTTATGGCTATTAGACAACCCCCTACTTAGATACCAGATGCTACTCCTTGAGAGACCAGTGCTCCAAATATGTATGTGTGTGGCCATCAACCCTGCCACTTTTCTCCCAGAGGATGGGGAACCAACTGATCATGACTGCCAACAAATTGTAGTCCACATTTATGCCACGCAAGATGATCTCTTAGAAGTCCCCTTAGCTAATCCTGACCTTAATCTATATGGTGATGGAAGTTCATTTGTGGAGAATGGGATACAAAGAGCAGGTTATGCCATAGTTAGTGATGTAACCATACTTGAAAGTAAGCCTCTTCCCCCAGGAACCAGTGCCCAGTTAGCAGAACTGGTGGCACTACCCGAGCCTTAGAACTGGGAAAGGGAAAAAGAATAAATGTGTGTACAGATAGCAACTATGCTTATCTAATCCTACATGCCCATGCTGCAATATAGAAAGAAAGGGAGTTCCTAACCTCTGGGGGAACCCCCATTAAATACCACAAGGAAATTATGGAGTTATTGCACGCAGTGCAAAAACCCAAGGAGGTGGCAGTCTTACACTGCCAAAGCCATCAGAAAGGTGAAGGAGAAAAGGCAGAAGGAAACCGTCGGGAAGATGCTGAGGCCAAAATTGCTGCCAGGCAGAACCTTCCATTAGAAATACCTATGGAAGGACACTTCGTATGGAACAATCCCCTCCAAGAGATTAAGCCCCATTATTCCACGACTGAAACACAATGGGGACTTTCACGGGGGCATAGTTTTCTCCCCTTGGGGTGGTTAACAACAGAAGAAGGAAAGGTACTTATACCCAAAGCCAGCCAGTGGAAAATACTTAAAACCCTCCACAAAACTTTTCATATGGGCATTGAAAACACTCATCAAATGGCCAAATCCCTATTTACAGGGCCAAATCTCCTCCAAACCATCCAACAGGTTGTCTAAGCCTGTGAGGTTTGCCAAAAGAATAATCCCTTGGTTCATTGTAAGGCCCAGAGGACTGGCAGTTAGACTTCACCCATATGCCTAAGTCAAAGGGATTTCAATACTTCTTGGTCTGTGTTGATACCTTTACAAATTGGATAGAAGCTTTCCCCTGCAAGACAGAGAAGGCTCAGGAAGTGATTAAAGTCCTAATTCATGAAACAATTCCTAGATTTGGGCTTCCCCAAAGCTTATAGAGTGACAATGATCTGTCTTTTAAAGCCATGGTAACTCAGGGAATTTCCAGGGTGCTAGGGATACAATATCACCTTCACTGTGCCTGGAGGCCACAATCCTCAGGGAAGGTCGAGAAGGCAAATGAAACACTGAAGAGGCACTTAAGGAAACTAACACAAGAAACTCATCTCCCATGGCCTACTCTTTTGCCCATGGCCATGTTGAGAATCTGAAATTCTCCTCACAAAATGGGGCTCAGTCCATATGAAGTGCTGTACGGATGACCTTTTCTCACAAATGACCTACTTGATCAGGAAATGGCCAACTTGGTCAAAGATGTAATTTCTTTGGCAAAATGTCAACAAAACCTTAAAAACCCACCTGAAGATTCTCACAGAGAAAAGGGAATAGAGTTATTTCAACCAGGAGATCTAGTGTTGGTCAAATCTCTCCCCTCTACCTCCCCATCTATGGACGCTTTGTGGGAAGGACCATACTCAGTAATCCTCCCTACCTCCACTGCAGGTGAGATGGCAGGAATGGAATCTTGGATTCACCACACCCAAGTTAAACTTTGGACACCCTCTGAGGAACCTGCAGGGCCATCAGCTCAGGAGTCCCAAGATCAGCCAGACCAGCCTCCAACGGTGAACCATTGGAGGGCTTGAATCTCCTATTTGAGAAAGAAACATCCCAGACTAAAAAGGATCCTGCTACTGATCCTGAGGAAAAACCCCTTCTTCCTTAAAAAAGATAAGTGAAAACCTACATAATCTTTATCTTTAACACCTCTCCTTGCCCCTTTAATGGAATCCTTTTACTATTTCATCATATTATTAAGCAGTATACTAACCATACTCTTTGTGATAGGAATATATACTGTAGCTCCTGCCAGGATGAAAATTCTAATCACATCAACCTCTTTCTATCTTCCTTCCTTTTGACAGCAATTTACTCCTACCTTTAACTCAGACTGGATAAAATGATCTCATCTTCCAGAGCGCCCTCTTTACCTTCCTATTTACTCTTTGCCTATGTATCCCTCCTGCTTCCTTGGATACCTCGTACAATCACCCCTCCCCTTCCACTAGCTCCTAATTAGTCTTGTAACTCCTCTACAAGACTCTCAACTTAACCCACTCTGTGAAACCAGTCCAATCCTTCCCTGGTAAATGACTGTTGGCTTTGTATCTCTCTATCAACCTCGGCTTACATTGCCACTCCCATTCCTACAAAAAACTGGGTCTTTACCAACTTAACCTACCATCCTCATTATGAAGGAAAAGACCCTTTCCAACTTCTAAACATGCAATCATTAGCCAACTTCCCTATCTCTGATAGGACCAAGGATACCCTAACAGGATGTGCAATCCAACTTTTACGTTCTTATATTTTCAACCTCACCTATTACATAAGCAAGGAAAAGCCCATACACATCCCTGTACCTATGAATACCATCTTAACTTTCCAAGCCCCTTTATGCATCTAATGCAACCTGTTATCAGGCCTGACCCCGGGGCACCTACTACTCCATCAGTGTAATTACACCCTACAACTTCAAGCCCCAACTGATCATAGTAACTTATGAGTCACCCAAACAGCTCCATTCAGATGGCTTGTCCACTTCTCAGGGCCCCCAAAAATCATCACCTCCTCCCTGCTTAACAAACAGTCCAAGTTTGTAGTGCCAAACATACTCCTTGCATGACAATCCACCCCTGGGCCCCTTGCAGCAGCACCCCTACCACTAGTGAATGCCTTCTCATCCCCTCTTTCAAACCCTCTCTTGAAAGGTTCCTAGTAGATACAAAAAGGTTTTTTCTCCAGTGGGAAAATAGAACACAGGGAGCCACTCAGTTTGCTCCCAACACCCCTTTCCAGCTGCTCACTGGACTACCTTGGCAAGTACTCTAGGAGTATGGGAAAATGAAAACAACAAATTCACACACCTTTTTAACATACACAACCAATTCTGTCTACCCAGCCAAGGTATATTCTTATGTGGAACATCAACCTATATCTGCCTCCCCACTAACTGGACAGGCACCTGCTCCTTAGTCTTTCTAAGTCCCAACATTAACACTTCCCCAGGAAATGAGACCTTATCAGTACCCCTCAAAGCTCAAGTCCATCAGCACAGAGCCATACAACTAATACCCCTACTTATAGGGTTAGGAATGGCTACTGCTACAGGAAGTGGAATAGCCAGTCTATCTACTTCATTATCCTACTACCACCACACACTCTCAAAGGATTTCTCAGATAGTTTGCAAGAAATAATGAAATCTATCTTACTCTACAATCCCAAATAGACTCTTTGGGAGCAGTGACTTCCCAAAACCACTGAGGCCTAGACCTCCTCACTGCTGAGAAAGGAGGACTCTGCACCTTCTTAGGGGAAGAGTGTTATTTTTATAATAACCATTCAGGGACAGTATGAGATGCTGCCCAGCTTTTATAGGAAAAGGCTTCTGAAATCAGACAACGCCTTTCAAACTCTTATACCAACCTCCGGAGTTGGGCAACATGGCTTCTCCCCTTTCTAGGTCCCATGGCAGACATCTTGCTGTTACTCGCCTTTGGGCCCTGTATTTTTGACCTGCTTGTCAAATTTGCTTCCTCTAGAATCAAGGCCATCAAGCTACAGATGGTCTTACAAATGGAACCCCAAATAAGTTCAACTAACAACTTCTACCGAGGACCCCTGGACCGACCCACTGGCCCTTCCACTGGCCTAAAGAGTTCTCCTCTGGAGGACACTACAACTGCATGGCCCCTTCTTCGCCCATATCCAGCAGGAAGTAGCTAGAGTGGTCATCGGCCAAATTCCCAACAGCAATTGGGGTGTCCTGTTTAGAGGGGGGATTGGGAGGTGAAGCCGGCTGGGCTTCTGGGCCAGGTGGGGACTTGGAGAACTTTTGTGTCTAGCTAAAGGATTGTAAATGCACCAATCAGTGCTCTGTGTCTAGCTAATTGGATGGGGACTTGGAGAACTTTTCTGTCTAGCTAAAGGATTGTAAACACACCAATCAGCACTCTGTCTAGCTAAAGGTTTGTAAACAGACCAGTCAGCTCTCTCTAAAATGGAACAATCAGCTCTCTGTAAAATGGACCAATCAGCAGGATGTGGGTGGGGCCAGATAAGGGAATAAAAGCAGGCCACCTGAGCCAGCAGTGGCAACCTGCTCGGGTCCCCTTCTACTCTATGGAAGCTTTGTTCTTTCACTCTTCAGAATAAATCTTGCTGCTGCTCACTCTTTGGGTCCACAGCACCCTTATGAGCTGTAACACTCACTGCGAAGGTCTGCAGCTTCACTCCTGAAGTCAGTGAGACTACAAACCCACTGGGAGGAATGAACAACTCCAGACGTGCCACCTTTATAAGCTGTAACACTCACCGTGAAGGTCTGCAGCTTCACTCCTAAAGTCAATGAGACCACGAACCTACCAGAAGGAAGAAACTCCAGACACGTCTGAACATCAGCAGGAAGAAACTCTGGACACACCATTTTTAAGAACTGTAACACTCACCATGAGGGTCCACGGCTTCATTCTTGAAATCAGCGAGACCAAGAACCCACCAATTCTGGACACAATGGCAATAATATAACAGTAAAAGCTACCTCTGTGGCTGTTGTTATTTTTAAATGAAAATAATGCTGGTAAAACACTCTGCCCAGCATAGACAGTAAACAATAAATGTTAGCCATTATGATTGTCATAATATTACTACCTTTGATATCAGGCATGGGTTCAAATATTGAGTCTACTTATTATTAAAGGAGTGAAATTAGGGTAGCTATTCAAACACTCTGAGAATGTTCCCTGATTTGTAAATTACATATAACATTGACAACATAGTATTGTGTTAATAACAAGTATTAAGTGAGATGGTTTATGACACACACACACACAAACACACATATATAGAGAATTTACCATGCCCCTGCAGAAGTGTAGAGTGTGAGTGTATACATCTGTGTGTGTGTTTGTAAACTGCATGATGCCTGGGATGCAACAGTTGTTGCAGAGTTAATGTTAGTCTCTTATACCTCATACACATATTGTTACAAAAAAGTGTTCACTTTAAATTTGGATTTTGGGGGGATTGTTGATCAGACAACTAGGAACATATCCAAGAGTCTTCCAAGGAGTTGACAGAAATTGGAACATTCCTTCCCAGGCATTGATGCAGTGGGATATAAGAGTCATTGTGGAATAGTAAGTAGACATTGGTATGATATTGAATTTAAGACATCAAGCTAGAATTAGGGTTCTTCATGCATCAGAATTTTTAGTTCAAGAGAGATGAATGTTACTCTTCCCCCACACACAATTGTATCAGACAGAATTGCCTGAAGGACTGTGATCCTAGCAATAGGACTGGAATGATTTCCTTTCCAAACAAAGTCAAAGAATGTTGGCAATGTCAATGGGCCATCTTGATACTTAACAATGCTGCATTTAATTTTATCCAGCACAGGAAGAAACACTACTTAAGGGTGAGTTGATTGTCCCATCCTAGCCTTCTCAATGCTCTGAACTGCCTTGGATGACCTAGGAAAGTGCTGAGCAGCTCTGCTCCACAGTGAACATTCTTTTATGCTGTTGTAAGAGCTCAACTTTTGGAAAGAGAAGTTTTTCAGTTGTTAAGAACAGTGAAGTTATTTTGTGAAAACCCCTCTCCATTATTTGGACTCTTGCAAAGCATGGGCAGAAAAACATGTTCTCCAAAATTGCAATAATGTCTTATGCTTCCTGGCTGATGTGAACAGGCTACAACAGGAGCACAGTGCCTGGCACAACATGGGACATTCAGAAATATTCAATTAATTTGCCCACGTGGTGACTGTGGATTGATGTTCTTGAGGCCTCATTCAGGTGAAAGAAATTCAAGATTGCATCTACTTTTCATATATTTGGCGAATGAAATTGGAACAGGAAATTTTTGTTTTTTTTCACATGTGCCTTAAACATTCTGGCATACTTTTATTCAAATATGTACCTAATTTATTTTTTTGTTTTGAGGGGGAAGCACATCCAATTTAAACTTGTTTGTTTTTTACTGGCTGGAGAAGTATCCCATAAAACCTAAAACGAGACAACTATAGCTAAGTTAAGGAAATAGTTTGCATTTTTAAAATGTGTACTTTATTTTCAAATGAGGTGATACATTTTAAGCTATTGAGAATCAAAAGCTTAAAAAGTAATAATTTCCATGTTCCTACAAAACTAACAAACTAAAATAATTTCTTGTAGCCATGGTAACGTGGCAATCAGAAACACTTAACATTGTAGATATAAATAAAAGTTTCTTGGAAAACTAGAGCTGCATTTTCGTATTTACTCTAATAAGTACATGTTTAAAGTATTTGCTAGAGAAGAATGAAATAGACCAAAGAGGAGGTCATACAAATAATGAGGTTGAAGGTGAGTTACCACCTTTCTCCTTAGGGAAAGCATAATACTAAACAACAAATACCAAAAGCAACAGAAAATCCTGGGCTTAAGGACTCACTAAAATGAACCCCTGGTAAGATTTTAGGAATTAAAACAAGGCAAAATGAAGTGAATGTGGGAAGTTCCTCTGTTTCTTCACTTGTAAAATGGGAAAGTAATAGTCCCTGCTTTATAAATAGAAAGGGTACTCAGTAAAGGTCACCCCCACTTTCTGCATGTCTTAGATCCATGAAGCTTTCTAAACAGGGCTGCTGTGATCATCTAAACATCATCACCTGTGTCAGCCTCCAATCCCAACCCTGCACCCTCATTTACCTTGTTACTATCTATGTTCTTCTGCTTCTATTAAAATGTAAATCATATACAGATAGGGAGTTTTTTTGTTTTGTGTGGTTATTGACTGGCACAAAATATGTTATTAATATTGTTTAATACACAAATTAATGAATGTGTAAATAAATGAACAGATGTTAATTATTGTTCTTAGTTTGAAATTTCCTTTAATATTATCTATCAGAATCTCAGTGTCTAAATGTTGCATTCACTGGTGAGCTTTAACCATATGAAGATTCTTGCCTCAAAACTTAGTGTGACTACCAACACACGCATTTCAAACCTACACGATTTTAAAAGTTCAGAACCCAGTAAACACTAAGTACAGCTCTTCATCTCTTAATTTATATTCACAAGAAGAAACATCATATATCTTGTCTTTGATCAATCAACTCTATCCAAGCTTGGAGCAACAGTCAGGTGCAGAGATGTGGGAAGCTGTGCATCTCCCTGAGCAGAATGTCTGGCTGGCAGGTCTCAGGAGAGAAAGCTGCCTAGGAAGGCCTGAAACATGCCTAGTGTCTGCTGCAGTCCCTCTGATTCTAAGCATGCATATTGTTTAAAATCTTCCATTGATTGCACATGGTTACTGGTGTTAATTTAGAGTTTTATTTTTTAAATCACTATTTTTGAAACCTTATATGATTCCAGGCACAGTAAAGGAAAAGGGGCTATGGAATATATCAAGGCAGGGAAACACTGTGCTAGGGTCTCCAGAATTGGAGGAAGTTGAGACCTACTCTGAGCTGAGAGAGGTCATTTGTAGTGGGTGCTTCAATTTTAACAAAATCAAATTAAAAATAGCTTATATGTATAACAGATTGCAAGTATATACCCCACATTTAAGTATCAATATGTTCATTTAAGTGATGTGTACACATTTACGCATATGCATCATATTTTTGTGTATTAGCATCTTGTCTACATATATCATGATCTAGCTATATTTATAGTTATATCCATGCCTTTATTTAGAGGTAGATTCATGTGTATTTTAATAAAAATTTACAATCTAATTTTAATAAAAACTTATAAACAAATCTATCTAGTTTTAATCAGTTTGACCATAAGGTAAGGTTTCCATAAACTTTTTTATAACCTTTTCCAATTTTCTATTACAGAGCAGATCAATGCTCCAAAAAACCCTGTTATTCCAACACATGGGCCCAGATGCTGGCCTTGCAACAGTGTGATTTTGATATAAATGTTTAATTTATAGAAAAACTCTGAACTAATCTTATCCCTCAAAATCAGTGCTTATGATCTCATGCACCCACTTCTTTTGCAACAGTCCCAGGGCCTAGAGGGATTTAACAGTTTTAATTTCTGGCTTTGTGTCTCACAAACACAGTTCATTTTGATTGTCACCTTCTCTAGGTCTGAAGACAAGGCTTTAACTGATGTCAATGCTCAAGATTTAGCAGGGGTTGGTGCCTTTTTCAGACTCAAGAGTCAAATGCCTGTAACTTAAGGCACAAAGATTAGTTAGTAGGATATTTATATTACAGAATGTCCTATCATTCTAACATGCTACATAGCAAAACAATATGATTTGGTGTTTAGGAGTTACCACCTGCAGCACTTCAAACCACTGTATTAAAATACTTAGGTTACACATTGAATTTGTCTGATTGCTAGTATTCTGGTGACAGAACTGTGACCAAAAGCATAAAAAATGTGATAGGTCCTATGCTAAACTTATCAAAGTAAGACAACTAACTTTTCCCTCCATCATTAAGAAAATGGTAAATGCAGATATCAGTTTTGAAAGTTCAAAATGAGTATAAATAATCTCCTTTCACTTAAATACCATACAACATAACAAAGTAAGAACAAGCATACAATAATTTCTTTTCAGTGATTTAAAAGAGCATTATCACACATTTCCAAGATTGAGTTCTAGATACAGTACTGACAACTGATTAGGTGAAGATTTCACCACCAAAATCTTCAGACCAATGCAACACTTGTGCATATTTTGTTTTCAAATACATACATGAAAGCCCATCAGTGATAAGTGGCTTGAGATCAAAAATTCCTAGAAAGTCTCACTTTTTTTTATTACTGCTTAATCCACATGAATGTCACTTAATTTTAATAATGGCCAACACAACTAAAGTAGTTTGAGAGAAATCCCAATCAATATAATTTCCTTAAGGACAAAGCCAATCTTTCCTGAACATTAAAATTTTGTACCCATATCATAGGTTTTTCCTCATTAAGAGAAAAGATCTGAAACCAAATTAAAATATGGATTGAATTAAATTACCTTGGTAAATAAACACCATTTTAATATTTCTATTCTCATCTACTTTTCCAAATAACAAAATATGGAATGTACTATTTCTGTTCCAAACTTGTAAAAATAAGTCTTTTGTTTTTTGCCAGAAACCTTAAAGCTCTTGTAGCTCTCTAGATCATCTAAGCTAAGTAAAATCAACAAAATTTTAAATGTCTAGTATGCTCTGTCAGTTTTTGCAGGCTTGATAAATTTAGCTTAGGAATTCTAGATAAATAGAAGAAATGATGAATTATTAGAAATGCATAAGAAACAAAATGACTATTCATAGAACTAAATAAAAGCCTTTTATTAGAAACTGAAAAAATGGTCTTATATGTGTATATATAAGTAAAAGCCAAAGGAGAACAAAGAGCAAGTAAACAAAAATTAGAAGCAAAAACAAATAAACAGAAAACCAGTAAAATTTTTCTTCTACTCAGTTTACCTTGGAGGCTGAAGTGTTACCTAGAGTCTAGAGGAAAACACATGATAGATATTTCGTTCCTGGTACATAAATTAATGACTCAAAGTTCACCAATACCATTGTTCATTTTGTGCAATTAAGAAATTCACTTTAGGCAAATGACCAGTAAGTACTTTAGTACTTAGTACTGTCTATGAAGAGGAGCACATACAGTGTGAAACAAAGCAACACAAACATTTATGTGGAATTTGGCTTCATGTTAAATCTGGCTTCATGCCTAACTAGATTAAAAAAGAACTGTCAAACTGTGAACGTATTTCTTTACAATATTAATTTTACCTTCACCAAAACTAAGAGGTTTAACTATGAGCAATGTTTATTAACCAAATTTCTCCAATTTTATGTCAGGTTTTAACGGATAATGTCTAAACTTTTTCAAGTTTCTATTTTCTCTGTATGTGCACAAAGATAGACCATACAGAGAAATAGGGGGAAAAAAAAAATCCATGACTTACACAGACCATCTATGACATGTTTGGACTTTCTGTTTGTTTCTAAATTTTCTTCTTTATATACCCCCCAATTAGTCTTTTCATTCTAGGACAAAAATTCACCTTACAAGATTCTTTCTCACACAAATTTATTCTCTTCTTTTAAGCCTCCTTGCCAAAAATACACCTTCATATACATAACTTTCTTCACATCTGTCTTCCATACTTACTGGTTCCTTACTACCTGGTTTTCTGAATAAATTTTTCATGTCCATAATTTGAATTAACTTTTAGATAACTTCTGAATTAGACAAAATTATTATTTTTCTCACTAATAACACATATATACATAATTATATATTAACTTTAATTTTTATTCTTACTAACCTTAAATTTTAGTAAAACCCTAGGAAGCAAGAAATCCTGAACTATTGGATATTAGTACTTTATAGATGAGAACAATTTTACAAGTTTTAGAAACATATTTTTCCATATCATATCACTTTCTAATTGGAAATGATACAAATCATTTAAAGATTTAAATGACACCAAAGTTTACCTAAAACATGCATCTCATTTACAGGTACTCAATTATTTCATTTTTAACAGTTGGTCTAGATTACTTTAGAAAACTAAAATATTAGACACCATCACTTAAAGTTAATCATTTCCTTGTTTATCATTTTTTAAATACTGAACATCAGGTGCTCATTTAAGTAAGAGCCTCAAAGTTAATTCCATAGATAATTTTGCCAGTAACTCAGAAGATTCCACTAACAATATTAAATTGGTCTCAATTTTCAATGAAGGCACACAAAGCAAGGTCATTTTGTTTTGGATGAGTTTATAGTTTTACAACCTCTTGTGCAAACCCTGATATATCAAAATATCTGGCAAAGGCAAATATAAAACCCAGAAAAAAACATATGCTGACAATTCTGAAGACATCTCTATTTTTATTTTACCAATAATTTTAAATCCAGCTTGTTTAGTAAAGACTTATTTAGGTCATGTGAACTTGAAAAATACTTTGGACATCTTTATCTATGAGGTGCTCTTTAATTTTAAGCCAATTTGGTAAACACAACATATAACTTAATAAATATACATACACATAAACACATTTAGACATGTATACACACACATAAACAAAGATAAAATAGCTTTTACACTGGAACTCTAGCCATGAGATAGCAATACAGACTCACCCCCCTACAAACAGGTTCACATGGCCGAACTTCATTACCACCAATAGGTAATCCAGTGAAGGCTGTTAACAAAAACTTTGGGTAAAGCAGTTGCCATGGCAGTTTCATTTTTAAAGGCCAAGCATCCCCAAACTCCAAAGAACACTGGGACTGAATAGCACCACAGAAGAACACCACCTGGAACCTACTAACCAGGTCCAACCCTCCGTAGAATAGCAATATAAAAGCCTGAATACATAGCCCACTTTTCCATTCAACAGCAAACTTCAGATTTCAAATAACTCTTGGGCCAAACAGTATTATAAAAGAGTATCACTTTACTGAGCTCTCATTTCCCATGATTATATCACACACTGCTTATACCAAAGCACAATCCAACTGCTGCTGCAACAAGCAAGCCCCCAAGAGTGTCCAAATTGAAATAGTCAAGGTGCTTTCCTCTTTCCATCAGTTGGGCTTGTTTAACCTACAAATAAAAACTCTTTGAAAAATTTGCCAAATTGAGAGGAGCAGATTCTGCTGTCTTGGCCCACAAGGACACTCACCTATCTGATACAGATATCAAATATCAAAGGCAGTTATTTTGAGGCAATTAGGAACATGGTTGAGGCTGGCTGTGGCAGAGCAGAGAGAGAAGAAACCCACCTTCAGCCAAAATTGGGCAGGCAGGTGCTTAGGAGGGCTTGTGAGACTCCAGGGCTGTGGCATCTGAGCCGCAAGAGCAACACATTTGATTGTCAGGGAACCAAAATGTGTTACCACAACACCAGGGGTGGAGGGGTATGGTGGCTCACGCCTGTAATCCCAGCACTTTGGGAAGCCGAGGCAGGCAGATCACAAGGTCAGGAGTTCAAGACTAGCCTGGCCAATATGGTGAAATGCTGTCTCTACTAAAAATACAAAAAAATTAGCTGTGTGTGGTGGCACTTGCCTGTAATCCCAGTCTCTTGGGAGGCTGAGGCACAAGAATTGCTTGAACCTGGGAGGTGGAGGTTGCAGTGAGCTGAAATTGTGCCACTACACTCCAGCCTGGGTGATAGAGTGAGACTCCACCTCAAAACAAAACAAACAAACAAAAAAACACCAAGGCTTCAGCCTAGGTCCTGCTGCTCATGGCACAGAAAGCCAATGACTGAGATAAGGATTCTTGCCAAGGAAGAAGGCTTTAATTGGGTGCTGCAGCCAAGAACATGGGAGCTCAGTCTCAAATTCATCTCTAAAACCAGGGCTTTATATAGCAGGGAAGAAATGTAACAATGTGTAAGAAAACAGGAACTAGAGAGAGGCAGAGAAGCAATGATGATGAATGAGGAGCCCTGACATCTCATTGTCTGGATGTGGTGACCTGGTGAGTTTCAGTTCTTTGATATTTTTTTGAGAGACCTAAAGGTCTTTTCCTGAGGAAGGAACTCAGATAAAACAAATGTAAGTTTAAAGCTTTAAGACCAGAAGGGTCAATTTCTGTGATTATTAAAAAAAAAAAAAAAAAAACTATCTATGGAATTATTGAGTGAGTTTCAATGTGACAGACATAGATATTTTTCCAGTGCAGAAAAACATAAAAACTCAGTTATTTAGAAACTTTGATTTTACCATCTGTACCTAGCAGCATAAATCTCTCCGATAGAATACAGAATTTGAATTGCTTTTAATATTGCTAAATTACAAAATGAACCTCCTATACGATGTCACCCTAAGTGCTAAAAAATTATGCATTTATTTAAAGATTTATACATTAATTAATTATTTAGTTATAATTGTTAAAATGATATCAAAAGAAAAAATATGCATCTAAGGAAAAGAGAGTGAATAAATAAATAGATGAGTCACATGCAGTGACCGAAGGCAAGTGCACCAAAGCATTATAATTCCTACCAAAACTGGCTATTTAATTATGGAAACTGTGAGGAAATTCAAGTGTGAACTCTTTTTGAAAAAAGAGAAAAGACAAAATCAGGAAAACAAAATATCAACCTTATGCTTTTGTTTCACTACAGCTTCATTGGCAGATTACTTAAATTTCATTATGTTACTTTTTTTGTATAAAAAAGACATGAAACCTTAAATGATTTTTCTTATGAGAAAATATTATTACGGAAAAAATGTACTTCAACAAATTTTTAAGTAAAGGGATTTTTAACATAAACTATAAAATATTAATATAAATTAGATAATTTATATAACACACATACGTAAAATGAGTTATTCATGTTGAAAATTATGTTCTCATTACTGATATAAAAGTTTTTACTGGGATTTCCGTGACAAAAACCACATTGTACTAGGCATGGTGGCTCATGCCTGTAATCCTAGCACTTTACAAGGCTGAAGTGAGAGGACTTCTTGAGCACAGGAATTTGAGACCAGTCTGGGCAACATAGGGAGACCCCTTCTCTACAAAGAAATTTAAAAATTAGGCAGGTTTGGTGGTGCATGCCTCTAGTCCCAGCTATTTGGGAGGCTGAGGCAGGAAGATTGTTTGAGCCTGGGAGGTCGAGGCTATAATGAGCTATGATTGCACCACTGCACTCCTGCCTGGCCAGCAGGGTGAGACCCTGTTTCACAAAAACAAACAAATAAACACCCACATTGTATTATACTTTTATCTTCTACTTTGTTGGTAAGTTTATATGTATTCACCTAAAGACAATTCTTTGCAAATTACTTGTTACATGGAAACATGTATGGTCTTACGAAAGCAAGATTTCACTATGAGCCTATTTGAATTCCAGGCTTTGGAACTAAAAATCTTTTAAATGTTATTTGATTATATTAATCTGAAATATTTTCATAAAATACAATTTACAATTCATGTCAAATGAACCATAACATTTAAATCCCTACAACTAAAATCAAGCAAAGACAAGGAAAAATTATTTATACCTTTGATATGGTTTGGCTGTGTCGCCACCCAAATCTCATCTGGAATTGTAGTTCCCATAATCCCCACATGTCATGGGAGGGACTAGGTGGAGATAATTGAATCATGAGGGTGGTTTTCCCATCCTGTTCTTGTGATAATGAGCTCGTTCTCACAAGATCTGTTGGTTTTATAAGTGCCTTCCCCCTTTGCTGGGCACTCATTCTTTTTCTCCCTGGGACATGTGAAGAAGGACATGTTTGATTTCCTTCCACCGTGATTGTAAGTTTCCTGAGGCCTCCCCAGCCATGCTGAACTGTGAGTCAATTAAACCTCTTTCCTTTATAAATTACCCAGTCTCGGGCATGTCTTTATTAGCAGCATGAGAACAGACTAATACACCCTTTAATCTTTGCCCAAGCATAAGCAGTCAAAATGTATTTTAAATGAAGACTAAAACAAAATAGAATTTTCTCTTTTTGCAATTTGGTGTAGGGTTTCATTTCACTTCACCTAACATCTAACATCGACCCCCACCACCAAAAACTGACTTTCAGCAACTGATCCATACCACCCTTTTGCATTTGCCTTTTACTTTGCAATTATTCTTCTTCTCTTTGGCAATTTTCTCTTAATTAGAATTCACTGGAAAATGGTTATCATAGCCTTTGAACCTCTTAGCTATCTAATTTATTTTGCTTTGCTTTCAACATTTTTGCTCCCTTGCTCGAGTGCTTTATCTGACTATATTTAAAACCAGGCCTCCAGTTTCCAAGTCTGTCCAGTCCCTGTTTTGCATCACCTAATGGGAAATTGCACAACTTACAGATCATTGAGCTTCCTCAGGGACTGACAATACTGGGTCACCAGGTGCCCGTGGTGCCACCTGGCATCACTGAGACTTCTGGAGAAATTTGCAATTACCCTAGTTGTGGGTATGGAATGTACTACTGTGTTCAATACTAGTAAAATCCTGTTTAAATCTTTCCTTCAAAACAAGATAGAGTTAGAAAATGTAGAGATGATGCTTATGGGCTCTGATTTGGCTTCCATGGTTCATAAAGCTGAGTTTTAGTCAACAGACTCCTTTCTTAACTTTCAAAAGTTAGTTTGCCTTGTATCCCATTAGCTTCTGTTGCAAGCCACATTTGCATGGCTGCAATTCACCCCTCAGGTCAGTGTGTCTCGCTCCCACCAGCACCCTCATATGGGGCTATACTCATGAAAATTAAGGCAACATTTGCTCAATGTTCAGTAATGGTTAATGTTCTGAATTCATCCATGAAAATAAATTCCTTTCTCATATTTTTAATTGTACTAAGTGGTTTCAACAGAGTTGAAATTCTCCCTTGTCTTAAATTAGTAGGCTCATTACTGAGGAAAGCTTTGGGTTGATTGCTGCTGTTTGCAACTTACTATTCTATCCTCATTTCCATATGTTAACTCCTGCCTCTGTGTTTTACTACTGTCATTGCACTTGGCTCCATAGAAATGCTTTCTTTTTTGGAATATTGTAGTTACTTTTTTTTTTTTTTTGAGACGAAGTCTCATTCTTGTCCCCCAGGCTAGAGTGCGGTGGCACGATCCCAGTTCACTGCAACTTCCACCTCCCGGGTTCAAGCGATTCTCCTGCCTCAGCCTCCCGAGTAGCTGGGATTACAGGCACCTGCCACCACGCCTGGCAAATTTTTGTACTTTTAGTATAGATGGTGTTTCACCATGTTGGCCAGGCTGGTCTAGAACTCCTCACCTCAGGTGATCCATCCGTCTTGGCCTCCCAAAGTGCTGGGATTACAGGTTTGAGCCACCATGCCCAGCCTACTTTTTACAAATCTCATTTTTAAATTTTATTTTACTATACATTTTGTCTAAGGCAGGGGTCCAATCTTTTGGCTTCCCTGGGCCACATTGGAAGAGGAAGAATTGTTTTGGGCCACACATAAAATACACTAAGACTAACGATAGCTGGTAAGCTAAAAAAAAATGCAAAAAAATCTCATAATGTTTTAAGAAAGTTTACAAACTTGTGTTGGGCCGCATTCAAAGCTGTCCTATGCTGCGGGTTGGATAGGCTGTTTTCATAATTAAAGGAGGTAAGACATAATATGTTAACCTTTCCCTATCCTTGTACAAGTACTTCCAGTTAACTTATCACAGGAAAACTTCTGTTAATTACTATGCGAAGAAAAAAACCAATTATGGGGTACCCCTAGTTTCTAAAGAGGAGTAAATTTAATTTAAAGAGTGTGTTAGGGCTATCAATAGCATGAACTGTTGCTCATAAAAATCTACCTCAAAGGTTGTAAATCATAATAATATAAACCTTATTTATTTCTAAAAGGATAATGATACTAGTTTACTAAAACTTTTCCTGCAATAGATGATCTGAATTAGGTAGTCAATTGACTAAGTTGACAATTACATCACAAGACAACAAATGGTACCTTTAAAATTTAAATATTCTTGTTATACTGCACCTTTACACTTTAATCACAATTATTTAGCACAGCTCAATACCATCTTTTAAACTCTTCAGAGATAAGCTGCTTCTCACTTTCCTGAATATGTTGTATGTGTGTGTTTAATTTTGTTGCTGTGTGCTAGTGTGTGGTCATTCGTATTGTGGTTTCACAGCAGCAGACTTTGCACTTATTATCTACACTATTAAAATTATATATGATTCCATAAAGCTCAAACCACTGGACCAGAAAAAATAGTAAACCATTAGTCCTGGCCTTAAGAACCGTATTCATTTTTTCATGCTAAAATTTTACTAGTTTTCAACATTTTATTATGTTTAAAAAAAGTTTTTTATAATGTTACTTTTTCCCATTTTAAACCATAGAGTAGCTAAAATTTAAGATTATACTTCATGAACAAAAACATTCTATTGGGCATCCAGAGGTGCTACTAATATTTGCTCTGCTTGGGTCTTGTGCATTTATAATTCTATCACTTCAAACACTTCATCTCCTACTTGAAGCTGATTAAATCAAGGCTCTGCTAAAAGTGAATGTGTTGATTGTAGCCAAGGATCACATTTTCAGTGACTTTCAGCCTACTTTCCAATATTAAATCTTTTTGACCCTTAGCAATATATTACTTTTTCAGAAACTTAAGATTTCTCTCTGCTTATTACAACAGGCATCTCTGAAAAGGAATTCAAAATGTCACATTTTTATATATTCCTAAACTAGGTTCTATCTGTAAGAATTAATACCATAGTTTTATGTAATAAAACCATGATAAATGTTTCTCCCATATTCTATTTCTCATTTTATATTGCTATTAACATTTCTAATATACATGTTTTTCATGCTTATGGTTTCCTCATATGCTGGTTCACTGGTTTTTATTACATGCTCTCCAAAAAATATTATCAAAAAACTGCTTGTGTTTCTAATATTTTAGTCTTTATGGAAAATGAATTAATTCTTTTTGTTTTTAGAATGATCTCCAAGAGCTCCTACTGCTTTCTAACCTATTTAAATGGGTTCTTTCCCTGAACAGCTGGAAATTCTCCTGTAAGAGGAGTTGAAGTATGTAGGCTATTAAAAATAAAGGTGTCTTTCTCTTCTCATATTTTAAGCTGTTGTATCACCCCACTTATTTACATTTCACTAACCTCTGAAAATGGAAATAGTTTTCTCAAGCCTAAGAGTGAATTTGTACAGATTCACCTGTAATTGTCTATAGTCAATAGAAGGTTTACTGTAATACATAGCTGTTCATTTGATAAATGTTTATTGCACACCAACTAGATGCCTGGCATTGTTTAAATTGGTTAGACCATTCTAATCCAGATTATTACATCCTTATTTCTGGAACTGTATCACATAACACTGAAACGAATGTAAAGTTGTTTCAAGATACTTTCCTGTATTTCTCTCTCTCCCCCTCCCTTCCTTTTCGTTCTCTCCCTTCCATTTTCTCTTTGCCGTTTTCTTTTTCCATTCTCCTCTTATGTGTTTCTTCATCACAACGTTTTGGTGGTATTATTTTTGGTGCAGGTCTTCTGTTTAAAATCTAGTGAAGAATTAGATTGATGAAACTAATTATTCAACTTAAGCAAAAAACAAAGATATACTTAAGTATATTATTATAATAATCTAATGTTTAAAACAAATAATCTAATTTTAAAGGTGTTTTCTCTGTAGTCCTAAAAGTAGATAGAAGAAACAATTTTGCATAAATTTATTTGTAGAGTAAGAAGTTTTCAGTGTATTTTTGGTCCAATAGTGATACTCAGGTAAGCACTGTAATTGTTATTTGAGATGTCTTGCAAAGTGTAATGAATTTCCCAGGTGAATGGTCAAGTTGTCTGTAAAATATGAGGTCGAAAATTAGTGAGTTGAGCTGAATTTTTATAGTACTTTTAATGGAGCACTAAAATTGCAAAAAATTAGAAGCGAATCATACTTATATAGAAAAACAGATAATAAAACCTCACAAAGCGAGTTAAAGAAAACATGCTTTTTAAGAAGACACAAAGGACAAAATACTGTCATCGATTTGTCTGCTACTATATTTTTGAGGTGTTTGCCCTGGAGTTCAGGGCAGTGAGCTATGAGTCATTGCACTCCTTAAATGACTAACCCACAGCAGGAAACCATGAAGATGGTGAAGAACAGCAGGCTTGGCACTCTGGGGTGGTGATGGCCACTGTGTCCTTACATCGGTTGTAGAAAACACCAGCAACAATCTTATGCCACTAATATATCCAGAGCACATCTGCCTTACATTTTCAATGGAACTCTAATTGTTATTCCATTTAAGATGAAATAGCAGATGAGATAAAACCAACTCATGAACTATATTTAATCTTTTTCATTTGTAAAACTGCCTAAAAATCAAACAAAACCATACCAAAAACCCTTCCATAGATCAAGAACTAAATGCTCAATATAAGAAGAAGAAAATAAAACCAATTAAAAGAACAACAACTACAACAAATAAAACACCATATTTTTATCAATCCAATTCACTGAAGACCTTAGTTTGACTAAAAGTTAAGGAGATTTGATGGTCATATTTAAAAAGAAGATACCTTTTTTTTTTTTTCTTTTTTGAGACGGAGTTTCACTCTTGTTGCCCAGGCTGGAGTGCAATGGTGCGATCTCAGCTCACCTCAATCTCTGCCTCCCAGGGTCAAGTGATTCTCCTGCTTCAACCTCCTGAGTAGCTGGGATTATAGGCATGTGCCACCACACCCAGCTAATTTTAATTTTGTGTTTTTAGTAGAGTCGGGGTTTCTCAATGTTGGTCAGGCTGGTCTCAAATGCCTGACCTCAGGTGATCTGCCCACCTGCTGGGATTACAGGCGTGAGCCACCACACCCGGCCTAAAAAGAAGGTGTCTTGCTAGTTCTGAGTTGCATGTAAACAATGCTTCTGTTGATTCTATAAATGAAAATATATTTGCTATACATGTATTATGTTTTCATCATTGTGCTGAGTCACAGGGTTGAGGACAGGAAAAAAATAGGAGAACAGTAGAATGATGGTATTATCCTTCATATGGTCTCTCTCTCTCTCTCTTTTTCTTTTTTCTCTCTCTCTCTCACACACACACACACACACATACACACAGAGTATCCTTTATTAATTGATCCCTCTTCCAAGTAGAGCTGTCAAAGATTTTCACTAGTTTCTTCTCTTTTAAGATATACAGGGAGAGGAATGGGTAGTTTAAAATTATTTTCTCAACCACTCTATCTTACTGTGAAAGATAGTTTGGAGGTAATAACCAAAATGAAATCATTCCTATGGCTAGGATGAACTGACACATACAAAATAATACGTTTCAGGTTAGAGTTTAGGCCAAAACATAATCACTCTCTGATTCCTAAAATAAATTTCTTCTCCTATTTTCTCAAGTGGAAAGAGCCATAACAATGTTCTATAGGAATATTTCCAAATGAAACTCTGCTACGTGCTTTACATTGGCTCTTAAAATTTGGATAACCATACACAGTAGCTTCTTAAAAGGCTGTATACAATGGGTAGAGAGAAAGCATATGGCTTGTAGAAACATGCAAACACTCAACAGGGCCCAAGCCAAAGATTTTATAGAATCCCCTATCCTAAAATACAGCCAAGAGAACTTTTGATGATTTACAATATAGAGTTGGTAGAAGCATGATAAAAAGTTGCATGGTCTTGCAACAATACAGTATTTCATTGGAACAACTAGTTCCAATAGTCTGAATTAATGGGTTGGTATATGTAATAATAGCACATCTGAACATTCTTTTTTTTTTTATTTTATTTTATTTTATTTTTGAGACGGAGTCTCACTCTGTCGACCAGGCTGGAGGGCAGTGGCGAGATCTCAGTTCATTGCAAGCTCCGCCTCCCGGGTTCACGCCATTCTCCTGCCTCAGCCTCCCGAGTAGTTGGGACTACAGGCGCCCGCCACCACGCCCGGCTAAGTTTTTTTTTGTATTTTTAGTAGAGACGGAGTTTCACCTTGTTAGCCAGGATGGTCATTCTTATTATCCCTGGTAGTTCAAATGTTGAGCATCTCAGGATTTAGTTATTAAATATTTACTGATGTTTCAATTACAGAAAACACTACTGATGCCTAGAGCTTGTTTTGTATTTCAATTATAGATGATCCACAGCAATTTACATGTTAGTCAAAATTGATACATAAATATTATCATTGTCTTCCCCAAACATGGCCTATATTAAATTTATATTATAGAATCAAGTTGTTAAAATCCAGTCCAATATAATAAACTAATTCTGAATTGCACTCATAAATTCAAAGCACTTTGTGAACATCATGGCCAATACATGTATATTTAAAATATGGTCTCTATCCTCAAAGGCGTAGTAAGCTAATAACAGAGATAAATTGAGTGCATAATTGACTATAGAATGCACTTATAAATTAGTTCAATATAGAAGAAATGTTGTTGCAATAAAACATTCTTCCAAAGGTTGAAAACATATTCAAATTGATTGCAATTAATTTGGAAATCATATTTCTCAAACATCAGGAAAAAGAAACACATCTCGGAGATGGTTTAAAAAATATTTTCCGGCCGGGCGCGGTGGCTCATGCCTGTAATCCCAGCACTTTGGGAGGCCGAGGCGGGTGGATCACGAGGTCAGGAAATCGAGACCATCCTGGTTAACATGGTGAAACCGCGTCTCTACTAAAAAATACAAAAAAAAATTAGCTGGGCATGGTGGCGGGCGCCTGTAGTCCCAGCTACTTGGGAGGCTGAGGCAGGAGAATGGCGGAGGCGGAGCTTGCAGTGAGCCGAGATCACGCCACCACACTCCAACCTGGGCGACAGAGTGAGACTCCATCTCAAAAAAAAAAAAAAAAAAAAAAAAAATTTCCTCTGTCATCTACTAACATGAAAAATCCAACTCTCACAATTTTTTTCTTTTTTCCTTTCTGTATCCTATTTTACCAACTCTTTATTTTAATGTGGAGCTGATTAATTTCATTATGTTTCTTTCTTTCTTTTCTTTTTTTTTTTTTTTTTTGAGATTGAGTTTCACTGTTGTTGCCCAGGCTGGGGTGCAATGGCGCGATCTCAGCTCACTGCAACCTCTGCCTCCCGGGTTCGAGTGATTCTCCTCCCTAAGCCTCCTTAGTAGCTGGGATTACAAGAGTGTGGCACCATGCCAGGCTAAATTTTGTATTTTTAGTAGAGACGGAGTTTCACCATGTTGGCCAGGCTGGTCTCAAAACTCCTGACCTAGGTGATCTGCCTGCCTCGGCCTCCCAAAGTGCTGGGATTACAGGTGTGAGCAACCGCGCCCAGCCATTATGTTTCTTTCTCCTGTTCTCCTGCACATCTTTTCTGTCCTGCTGTGTGTAATTTTCCATAATCAATGATACCCAGTATTTATGTTCATCATCTTGGAGGGCCTTTCATGACAATGCAATGTAACATCAGCCTAGGCTTCCCCTCCCTCAGCATCTGTTTATTGTATTGGAACGGTGAGAGTAAACTACCTTTGACTCAGGAGCTGCCGCTGTGCGAGTCCATCTCGCCCTTTGCAAGAATTGTACCTATGTAGCAGTGCAGATCTCTTCAAAGCTCCAATGCAGTAATATTAGCATATATATTTCTACCTTGAATACTGCCTGATGGCTAGTGGAAAGAGGATATCTTTGTCACTCTTGAGGCAAGCTTGGACAATTAATCATCCCCTAGATTAGAGGATTATCCTACCACATTAAAGTCTTTCTGACTCCAGAGGATGTTGATAGTACCAAATGACACATGGGTCCTGCTTAAGGTGCACTTTTTAAACCCCTTTTTAAGTTGCTATAAAGAAATACCTGAAGCTGGGTATTTTATAGAGAAAAAAGTTTTATGTTTGCTCACAGTTCTGCAGCCTGTACAAAAAGCATGGCATCAACATCTTCTTCTGAGAGCCTCAGGAAGCTTCCAATCATGGCAGAAGGTGAAGAGGGAGCAAGTGTGTCACATGGCAAGAAAGGATATGCCAGGCTCTTTTTAAACAACCAATTCTCATGTGAACGAATGGAGAACTGACTCATCACCATGGGAAGGGGACCAAGCCATGCATGAGGTATCTGTCCCCATGACTCAAACACCTCCACTAAGCCCTACCCCCGACATCACATTTCAGTGTGAGATTTGGAGGGGATAAACATCAAAACTTATGATGTACTGCATTATATTGGCAGGGAATAAGCAAAGCGAGGCCCAAGATAGACCTCAAGCTGGTAGACAGTCCACAATGTGAGATTCTTCAACCTTCCTGTCCTGTTTCAGGTGAGGTTACCCCTCCCTTGATTCTCGCCCCTAAATCCACAGAGACATCCTAGATCTGAGCTCCCTGGCCCTGCTCTGCTCTGGCACATGAATTACTTTTTCTTTTCATCCAGATTCACATCACCAGCTTTAAAGATGTAGATTATTCTACTAAGCAGTATTTCCCAATTACTTATGTTCATGGCATTAGCCTCCTTTATGCATCAAAACTGCCATCTAATTCATTAGAAATCTGGCTATCCACAGAGGATAATAAAAGCAAAATCTCTGTTAGCAATTTTAGTAGAGTTTTTTGTAAATGTCTTTAACTCATTGGCATCACTGCCAAGGGAGTTCTCCAGCTGTTATAATGTATTTTTCCCAAGCTAGAATTCCTGCTTTATCACAGGTTCCAAAAAGTCTGGCTCACTTTGGACAACATTTCATCATATCTCAGTCTTCCTTGGGGCTACTTCACAAAAAGACCAACCGTTGGGTTCAAATGCATTCTAGAACCAGATGTAGGGTAATTATTTTGTCATAAGATACATATGAGTGCATAGGTTATATCTAAAAGTCCTAGATGATAACTTCCAAAATTACAATTAAAAAATACCCTATGCATAAGGCTCAGCCCATTTTAGGGTTGAGATTAAATTAAGATATAAGCCATTCAGTCAAAAATAATTTCAAAATTATTTAAGACTCTAATATTATTTCTACATCATAAAAAACACTCTTCATTCTTATAATATCTCTTCAAATCAATGCCACTATTTTTTCCTACCTATATAATACTGTTGACTTCATGTTTGCACCTCAGTCTCTTCCTTTTAAATTCTATCCAAACCTCTCCAATCACTACTGTTTATTTTGGCCTGAGCCTTTAGACCTTGATACCATGTTAATGCATTGCTTTTGGATCACTGGTATACTATACCTTGCCAGACAGCCCCTTAGTCACTGTCTTAGTCTGTTTTGTGCTGCTATAACAGATTACCTAAGACTGGGTAATTTATAAAGAACAGATTTATTTCTCACCATTCCAGAGACTGGGAGGTCCAAGGTTGAAGGGCCCACATCTGATGGAAGGCATCATATGGCAAGAGAACACAGGAAGAGAGAGGAAGAAGGCCAAAGTAATCATTCTTGTCAGGAGCTCACTGCTGCAATAATAAGGACATTAATCCATTCATAAGGGCGGAGCCCTCACGACCTTATCAGCTCTTTAAGGTCCCATCTCCCAATACAGTTGCCTTGGAGATCAAGTTTCCATCATATATATTAACACATTAAAACTTTAGTCATCACCCCTAGGTCTCCACAAAGTGTGTAAGTAGAGGAAGTAGGGGATCAGAAGATGAAACAAAGGAATGCACCAGATAATGGGACTGGTTGAAAGAAAAACCTGGAACAAGAGACTGAAATCCAGGCAGACTGGGCAGAGGAAGGAGCTGGTGAGAAAGAGGAGGAGGAAGTGGCTGATTTTGTAGGGAGGAGGGTCATGAACCTGAGATCTAAGACAGTTGTGGCCAAACAGGCAGCTGCAAATGGGAAGGATGATGACTGGAGGCAAGAAGAAACAGAAAGGTGATTAAAAGAAGATTAAATAAGTACAAGTGGAGAAAACTAGATGAAAAGAACAAGATAGGCTTTGTGAGCATGTCACTGCCAGTCTTATAACTGAAAGTCTGTCTCCTTCCAGCAGGGGACTCCCTCAGTGAGATCCATGCACAGCCCCCACTGCCTTGCAGCCCCCACCAGCCCAAGGAGAAGGCCCAGCAGAATGTTTGAATCCAAGAGCACCTAGTGAGGAGCTCTCCTCTGCTTTCTAGCTTAGAATGCTGCTCTGGAAGTAATTGTAAGAGAGGCTTAATTTTATTTTTTATGAATGACTTGATTGTTTTTGCCCAGATGAATATAATTTTTTCCCTATTCTGAAAGTTCAGTGTTTTATCAAGATATGTCTCAATTGTTTTAAAGTTTCAAGTTCACTGTAAGAAAGTCTTCTCGAATCATTCAACTCTATTTATTTTAATCCATGTTTTTCAGGACACAAATTCTCTATACTTTAAGCTTGCTTCTTTTAGTCTCATATATCTTTCGTTTTACTTGAATATTTTTAAGCCTTTGTTACCTTCCATATGACTCTTCTTAACTCTCTCTCTATTATTTTCTTCTTTTTCTAAAAGAGATAAGTTATCCATATTGCACAAAGGAAAAGAGAGTAGGAGTGCCAAGTAAACCTATAGCTTCCAATCTTTGTCATCCGGAAATCACACACACACACTCCTCACATACACACAGTGGGTCATAATGTAATAATGTAAGCTTTAGAGCAAGGCTGCCTAGTTGGAGTCACAGCTGTATCACACACAAATTGTGTGGCAGTGTTCAAATATTGCACTTCTCTGTACCTCTGTCAACTCATCAGTCAATTGAGACTATTGGTGTTTTCTAACTTAGATAGTTGAATAAATTAATAAATAAAACTGCTTATGATGGTACTTGGCAAATACTACATACACAATAAATGTTGCCTCAGATGATATTGTCAGTCAGGGCTTCACAGTAGCCTATGGGGCCAAGGACATGTCCTACACATTCAGAGCGGAGACCCACCCACAGGACAGAGCAGCAGTGAGGGAAATTTTTGGCATTAGATCAGACCTCATGGTACCCACCAGTAATGCTCCATTTCTCACTCCTTCCACCACCATCTTCCACAAGCACCATACCCAAAATGGAAGATTTTACCTTCTTCAGCGGAGAAAAAAGGCAGTCATTTCAGAAATCACATTCATTGGGGTATATATGATAAAAGTTACTCTGCTGGGCATTTTCTGTGCCTTCTTTGATTCAAAGGCCGTTGGAGCACAGTGAGATAAAGGTTGTCATTCTCATTTTACAGATGAAAAATGACTGTGAAAGGCCCACTTTCCTCACCTTAGGAGAGTCACACCGCTAACTCATGGAGGAAATTTAACTTCAGTCAAGGCCTCTGTATTTCCAAAGTCTCCTCTCCTTGCACTCTGCCATGATATCTCCACATAACATAAGTGTTCTCTTTTTATATCCCACAGTGGGTAATGTCTACTTTGATGATTGTTTATGCTTAATAAATGTTTGCTAAACAACACGATAACTTCCTGTGTAAGAGTTATGAAATACAGATTTTTCTTGACTTCTGTAAATTTTATACATAGAAAAATTAGATCTACAACTTTTTATTTTTTTTTTGAGACAGAGTCTCGCACTTGACTTCTGTAAATTTTATACATAGAAAAATTAGATCTACAACTTTTTATTTTTTTTTTGAGACAGAGTCTCGCACTGTTGCCTGGGCTGGAGTGCAATGGCGAGATCTCAGCTCACTGCAACCTCCATCTCCCAGATTCACGTGATTCTCCTGCCTCAGCCTCCCGAGTAGCTGGGATTACAGGAACACACCACCAAACCCGGCTAATTTTTTATATTTTTAGTAGAGAAAAGGTTTCACTATGTTGGCCAGACTGGTCTCCAACTACTGACCTCATGATCTGCCTGCCTCAGCCTCCCAAAGTGCTGGGATTACAGGTGTGAGCCACCACAGCTGGTCCAGATCTGCAACTTTCTAAGTGATTTTAAGTATAGTCTGCCCTCTCTGTCCACAAAATCCATGAATTCAACCAATCATGAATTGAAAATATTCAGAAAAAGAAATAAAAAGTAAGAATACGACAATAAAAATACAAATAAAATAACTATTTACATAGCATTTACATTGTATTAGATATTATAAAAAATCTAGAGATAATTTAGTGTATAGAGGATGATGTGCATAGGTTATATGCAAAGATTATATTATTTTATAGAAAGCACTTGTGCATCACCAGATTCAAGTATCCAAAATGGTGTCCTGGAACCAATCCCCTGTGGATTCCAAGGAAAGGCTGTAAATTATTTAAATTGATGTATCAAAATGAGGAAGTCTGTATAGTTATGGATATAAAGTTTTAATGTTCCAGAAGTTAGATATTCAAAAAGAATTAGAGTAAAAAATACCTGAGTGTTTTACTCTAATTCTTTTTAGAGTCATATATATATGTGTATATATATGACAACCTGAGTATTTTATATATGTATATGTATACATATATAAAATGTTTGTGTATATGTATATACACATACAAACACACATATACACATTTATACATGTATATACAATATATACACACATACACATATATACAGAGAGAGAAAATTCAATTGTTTGCAGTAGTTATTTGCAAAAACATTATTTTAAATGTCTTAAATATTCTAGGATTTTCTTAGATTTCCAGAAAACATTGCTATTTTTCAAACTCTTTGCATATATAGAAATTTATGAGCTTCTTATAAGTATCTCAAGTCCTTTGCTATATAAAAATTAGATAATTTGGTATTTAGAAAAGTAAAACTCCTGGTTTCAGAAAGGATGTGATTAAAATAAACAGTGAGCATATGATAGGTAATGTTTGAATCATGTGATAATAAGAGACAGAAGATAAGGCCCTTATATGTTATATATAATTCCCAATGCTCCTCCTGTTTACTACGAAAAAAATCAACATATTGGAATCCACAAAAGCATCAAAATATCCTTCCTAAAGGGAGATGTGAGGTGTCAAGTGCATCTGTGTCACTGATAACTTGGATTTGAAAAAATAATATAATTTTCTGAAGTATTGTATTGAAGTTGTCCAGGGAGACAGAACCAATAGGAACACACACTCACATATGCACCCACACACACAGAGAGAACGAGGCAGACAGAGAGAGAGGGAGAGAGAAAGAGAGAGAGAAAGAGAGAGATTAATTGTAGGAATTGGCTTAGGTCACTACGGAGGCTGAAAAGTCCCACAATCTGCCATTTGCAAGCTGGAGAACCAGAAAAGCCGGAAAGCCAGTGATACAATGCACTCCAAGTTCAAACAAAGTCCTGAGAGCGGGCAGGCACTAGGGTGATGGTGTAAGTCCTGGAGTCCCAAAGGCCCGAGAACGAGGAACACCAATGTCCAAAGCAGGAGATGATGTCCCAGCTCGGAAGAGGGAGGGAGAATCGTCCTGCCTCCATCTTTTGGTCCTATTTGAGTCCTCAAGGGATTAAATGCTGTCTGCCCACAGACTGTCTTTACTCAGTCTACTGATCTAAATGCTAACCTCTTATGGAAAAATCCTTACCCTGAAATAATGACTTTCCAGCTCTCTGGTCAACCTTAGCCCAGCCAAATCAACACATGAAATTAACCCTCACAAGTACTATACTCTCCATGCTTATGCAGTTTCTAATTTAGCCTTATACTCTTAAGTGGAGCTACTGGTCAGGATAGGATGAATTGGAGGACCTTACTGGCCAATGGGGAAAGAAATGCTACCCAAGATTCTGTGGAATAATATTATTTTCCCAGGGAGGATTAGATAATATGTTAGTGATACAGGAGGCGGGAAGGAAAGGGTGTGGTCTCTTTAAACGATGCAGAAGTGGGGAAGGAAGTGCTGGGTAGAAGAGGGCATGGTCTCTGGCTAGGGCTCCACCCCTGGGCCGGTGTCCATGGACCTAGTTAAACAGGCATTTTTGTTTTCCTGCCCAACAGCTGCATTTCCCAAGACCACCCTGGCCTGCCACGCCCCCATCCTGTGCCTATAAAAACCCCGAGCGGCAGGGCGCGGTGGCTCACGCCTGTAATCCCAGCACTTTGGGAGGCCGAGGCGGGCGGATCACCTGAGGTCGGGAGTTCCAGACAAGCCTGACCAAAATGGAGGAACACCATCTCTACTAAATACACAAAATTAGCCCGGCGTGGTGGCGCATGCCGGTAATGCCAGCTACTCGGGAGACTGAGGCAGGGGAATCGCTTGAATCCGGGAGGCGGAGGTTGCCGTGAACTGAGATCGTGCCACCGCACTCCAGCCCAGGCAACAAGAGAGAAACTCCGTCTCAAAATAAAACAAACAAAACAGAACAAAACAACCCCTGAGACCCTAGCAGGCAGACACACAGGCGGCTGAACGTCGAGGGGAGCACACCAACGGAGAAGACACAAGTGGCTGGACATGGAGAGGATGTTGAGGGGAGGATGCTGGCAGAAGAGCACAGGACAGACACCTGCATGCCTGCGGGCCATTGACTGGCGGAACAAGGCAGAGTTTGGCCTGGGCAGTCGGAGGAAAGCCAGGGCCGCTAAGCGGCCAGAATCCAGGGGGAACCTTCCCACTCCATCCCCTCCGGCTTATCCCATCTGCTGAGAGCTACCTCCACTCAATAAAACCTTGCACTCATTCTCTAAGGCCAGGCATGATCTGATTCCTCCGGTACACCAAGGCAAGAACCCGGGATACAGAAAGCTCTCTGTCCTTGTTACAAAGTAAAGAGTCTAATTGAGCTGGTTAACACAAACCGCCTGTAGACAGCAAAACTAAAAGAGCACACAGTAGCCCACACCCACTGGGACTTCAGGAGCTGTAAACATCCACGGTGAGCTGCTGCCGTGGGGTCAGAGCCCCACAGCTCCTGCCGGTCTGTATGCTCCCCTAAAGGTTTGAGCAGCAGGGCACTGAAGAAGTGAGCCACTCCTCTGGTCTCACGCCCTGCGAGGGGCACAAGGGAACCTTTCAAGCCATTTCATTAGGGACTTGGGAAAAAAACAAACAAACAAAAAAACCAGAATTATTTCTAGGGGATTAATTTCAATTCTTCAATTAGCAATATGTTACCTAAAAACCTGATACAGTGACACATCATACACAAGTGCATATTATCTTCAACTGACTCTATGCATGTGCATGTAAATAATAATAAATTTAGTTCCAGTGAAATTCTAATAATGAGAATGAACAAGTCAATTATAATTTATTTTGTTGGGGTGACAGGGAAACATGTCCGTAGAAACACATTACTTATTAGCAAAATGTTTAAAGAAGCTCATTTGTGGTTCCATAGAGCTTGAATAGGAGCCCAGAGATACCCAGGCTCTCAGTCCTTCAATCCCACTGTTCTGGCAGGCTGGCTTTCTTTTAGCCTTCAGTTTGTTGCTTCATTATCTCACGATGGCTGTCACAGATCCAGGCATCACTTCTTTATAACGCTGATGTGAAAAGTAGGAGACATAGAAGTTACAAAGTATGCTCTTGACGTGTTTACTTTCATTCACCCAAACTGGGTCGCTAGTTGTCCCTAGCTGCAAAAAATGATTTAGAAACTCAAAGTTTATCATGTTTATTTGTTATGATGGAAAGCAAACTAAAACAAAAAGCAAGGCTATGTAATAGAAGTTGGGTAGCCTTTCTAAGATTTTAGTCCAATGAAGAAATGGGATTAGCAGGACAAAATGAGGGAAGGGGGGAAAAGAGTAACAGAAAATGAGGAGAAGAAAGGTATGATTATATGAAAAGAAGATACATGTTACAATTTTTAAAGTTACAAATATATCTCATGCCATTTCTTGAGCAACCCTTGTTTTTTATTTATTTTATAATTTAATATAGAACTGTAATTAAGATGCTCAAAAATTTTATATTCACAGGTATAAACTATTGAAAATTATTTAAACTAAGGAACTTTAAGGAATGAGAAAGGCACATAGTTGTTGACTATCACATGATTTTTGATTTTTGTTTTATCCCTGCCTTGAGGGTTCTTATTTGAAACAACTGCCCCAATATTGAAACATCTAATAGGTAAAGGCTGAGTCCAAGCATAGATATGGATCCACTTCCTGAGGGTTTTCATTTCTTAGCAATATGCCTTGCTGTCTTGCATCTGGGTACACATTCATGAGCTCTCTTTGCAGTTTAATGTTATCCATTTGGCTTCATAAATTGCTAGGACAATCAGCCCTTTGCCTCTACCCTCTAAAATTGTAGGTGAGATATACACATAGCTGCAATCCCAGCATCAACTTGACATCAGTTTTACCAGCCACTTGCCACCACCTAAAAATGATGGCCAATGCATAGCCAGGATGAGGACCTCCAGGACATTTCCACTTACTCAAGTCCCCATTTGAGCATCAACCATGTAATAACAACTACCACTATCAATTCTGTTAGACAACTCTATTTTAGATACAAATGAGAGAAATGCACCTTCAGAGTAGCTCACACACAAAAAAGAATTTTATTGGCTCATTAAATAAGGAAGTTCAAGCTGTGAATTTTCAGGAATTTACAGTTTCAAATAATATAACCAGGAATCTGAATCTCTTTGTTCATTTTGCATTCTGTATTGGATTATTCTCAAATTAACTATCCTTTGAGACAAAAAAGGACAATAGTGTCCATTGGCTCCTATTGTCTTTCCAATCACATTTTTCTTATTATCTCACAGAAGCCATAGACATGTCTCCCAATTTTCCTCTCTAGGTTGTATGATGAATATTAAACCAATGACCTAGTCCAACATTATGGACTTATCCTTGTGGCCAGCACTGGGTTATGTGCCTCTTCCATATATAGCATGGATATAGGGCATTTTCTAATAAACCACAAAAGAAAGTGTTTTCAATAGGAAATATGTATTCTCCTATCAAAATACATGGAAAAGGAAAAGCGAGATGAATTGATAAAAACAACAGCAACTATATTCACCAAACTTCAAAAAGTGTTAAGACAAAGTGAAATATATACAGATTCTCAGGGTAAAAATATATATGAATGTTGTAAAGGTATTGATACTGTGTTGTGTCTTCTTTTATCTGTGATTTTATTGAGACTCAATGGCAAAAACACAAAACAATAAAGAATCCTCTTGAAAAACAGTTTTTAACTGTCAGTCTGTGGCACCTGTTTGAATTAATAGACCTACAAGATGTTTTATAAAGATAAGCCACTCCATGCCACATAGAATTATAGACTTCATTTTGTGCTATTGAACTCTATAGCCAATAAAAATGAAAGATCATCCTGTAAACTATGTAGAAATGACAGATTTTTCTGAAGGGTCTCTGTGTGTGTGTGTCTGCGTGTCTATATGAAGTGTTCAAGTGTCAGAGACTATAGAAATGTATCCCTAAAGAATAACTTTTCTTTAAATATTTAGTTCCACATATAAATGGCGAGTGTTGTAAGGGAACCAATACATTCATTTAAAGTCATCTGTTAAATTATAGCAACTAAAGTTGTACCTATTATCCAGTGGAAGATCAATTTCCAGAAATACAATCAAGAACAAGTTAACACATTCCTAGTTCTGAAATAACACCCTTATCTAGTCTGTCTAATAGCTTTCAATGTTGTATTTAAGAAAATCAAGAGGTTTTTAAAGAAAGATTTTTTTTCTATATCAAATATACTACCTTCCATTCAAAATGGTTTATGAGATACACATTTTTAGCACCGTTCTCTCTCAAAGTTCTATTGAAATAAATGACTACATAAAAAATAAAATTTAATTTATTTCACCATTTTAAAACTAGGAGGACTGCCACCAGAAGATCTGAGCAGTGAGGAATTAATGGACCCAATAAAGCAGGCAAGAGAGAAAGGACATAAAAATATATTCACGTTCAAGTAGAGCCTGGAAATAGAACTGAGGCAGGAAGCAACAGAGAGGAGGAGAGCTCGGGGAGAAGTCAGCTATGCACGGCTGGCCAGCAGCTAATAAGAAGGGGCAAATTGAAAGTATGTCATGTTTTGTGGCAGGCATAAAGATGGGATCATTATCCTGCGTTATTCATATGGGCCCAATACGATTATGTGCTCTTACAATGAAAGGATGAAGGCCAGGGAGTCGAGGAGATCAAATTATAAAAGCCTAAGTTGGAATGATGTGGCCATGAATTCAGGCAGCCTCCAGAAACTGGAAAGGGCAGGGAACAGAATTGCCTCCCAAGCTCACAGAAGCAACACTGCTCTGCAAACACCTTGACTTTAGCTCCACAAAACCCGTTTCAGACATCTGACCTCCAGAACTGTAAGACTGGAAAATATAATAAATTCTGTGTTGTTTTAAGCTACCAAATTTGTAATGATTTCTTAGATCGGCAATAGTAAACTAATACAAATCTCAACAACAAAAAAGAGTTATCAGTATTTGTACTTGAGCAACAAAAAACAGGCTTAAGTTGGAGTTCTAATTCTGGAAAGTTCCATATGGTTGTGTTTTTATTGTTTAGATCAGAGAAGCAGGATAGTGTCCTACATATTTTACGGCCATATAGGGGCATGCCCCTACCAAACATATCATCCTACTGTGGACATCCTGACTTGGCTGAAGTCCAGTCCTCCCACATAATCACTAGAGTGCAACAAGGACACCAGGGCCCTGCATATATCACAAGAAAACAAAAATGTCTCACTGGGTGTAGAAAATATGCCCATATAAAAAAGTTTATTTTCTTAAAAGTATAGATTGAACAGACTTCTACATGTAAATATAAATAATCATACCAAACAATATCTGCAGAACACAAACAAAATATAAGGGAGGCGCTAAATCCAATGAACATTACATATTTAAAAAAACAGAATTAGTACAGGAGAAAATGAAAAAAATAAAGTTTTCTTAATACCCAACTAAATTGCACTTGATAATGTTTATAGTTCTACTTCCTTTCTCCTAGAATTCTCTTTTACCTAATCTTGATATGGAAAGCTGTCTCATTTAATGTGGGTTTGAAACATTACTTCTCAGAGACAATTTCCTGAACACATTAAAAACAAAAACAAAAACCCTCTTGTTTTTTTTCTCTTCCTTTGCTTTATATTTTTTCTTAAAATTTATTATTCCCCTCATTAAACTAGGAGTAAAGAAGAAATTTCTTAAAAAGAACATTTACAAAAACCCTGCAGCTGACCTCATACTTAATGGTGAAAAACAAGATACTTTCTCCCTAAGGTTGGGAGCAATGCAAGCACATTCCCTCTCGTCACTTCTATTCACACTGTACTAGAATATCTAGATAATGCAGTAAAACAAGCAAAGAAAAGAAAGGTGACTCGTATTGAGAAAGAAGATATCAAACTATTTCTGTTCACAAGCAAAATACAAACTTTGATAAAAGAAATCAACAATGTTCTAAATAAACAAAGAGAAATTCCGTGTTCATACATAAGAAAACCATATTTTCAGGATATCAGTTCTTCCCACTTTGATCTATAGATCCAATGCAATCCCAATCAAAATTCCAAGTTATTCTGTTAATATTGATAAACTGATTCTAAAGTTTATAAGGGGAGGCAAAAGACTCAAACTAGCCAGCACAGTAGTTTGTATAGAATTGTACCTCTCACTTAGCAGGTGTCCAATATTTCTTAACTATTTCATCATGCCTTTAGTAAAAATAAATGACTACCGTCATATGATTTTTTTTTTTGTAATTTATGTGTGATGGGGTTAAGTAGAAAAAAAAAAACCAAACAATTTATAATCTAGGTTGTAAGCAGTATTATCTGTTCCATGCCCTGACCCCCTTCCAAAGTGTGGTCTTAATGAGAATTATTTGGGTGAGATTTGCTACATCTAACAGATTCATGCTAAAACAGAAAGATAGCAAAACATGATACGAGAAGTGAAGATAAAGGACAACTTCAACTGACTAATAAGCTCTAAAATATTGACAATTTATATTTCTCTACAGAAAACAACAAACATTTCTGACTTTGTGTTTAATTGTAATTTAAACTTGCTACTTTTCCGTTTGCTGCCTAAGGCCCAGTTATATCTTGTCTTAATAATTTAATGCATTACAAAACCTACATCATTTTATACTTTGATAAACTGCTTGAAAATACATATTTCTCTCAAAGTCCAGTATAAGTACTTCACATGAACATTTTCATAAATCAGATATAATTACAGTAATAAAATTGCTAATCTCTACCTTGTATTCATACTTTTGTTCACTAATTCTGCTTCTTCCAGGCATATGCTATTTTCTTCATTGTATCACCAGGGCAGTGTGCATTAATACAACATGTTGGATGTTGAATAGCATCAACATGCTGTGCTGGAAAAAAGGAGAATACTACCTATGGGGTCATAAGAAGGTGATTTACAACAGCAACATATTCTAATTTGTGTTTTAAGATATTGACCAAGTCTGGAATAGACTTAAAAGTTGACAACACAATTTTAGTTTATAGATCTAAAGTTTTAGTTTATTGTTTCCTAATTATAATGGCATTGTCAAGCCAATTGGAGGTTAGAATCTGAGACAGAAAAAGGACATATTTCAAGAAGTAACCAATGAAAATACTGTTTACTAATATTTACTGAAATGCTTACCTCGACCAGGCATTATTCTGTATGATTTCCATACATTGACTATTTAATTTTCATAGCAACTATATGGGATAGGTTTTTTTAATTTCTATTTTGCAATTAAGAAAATCAAAGTTGAGAGAGTTTCAGAAGCTTCATCAGGAAGTGGAGGAAGTGGAAATGCTAATGTTGAAACTAGTTCATCTGAATTTTGGTTAATGCTCTCAACATCCATACTGTTCTTAAATGTTTCTCAAGATAAAGGATGGCTGTGATCATTTGAAGTGAAAAAGAAGCAATATTAAAAACAGATATATGTAAATAAACATTGTTTACCATTATATAGGAAAGTGTAGTCCAAACTGAGGATTTGTAACTTCAAGTTTATGCTGATGTCTTGTTTAGAGACCAGACAAGAAAAGAATACCAACACGTTAACAGGATGAGTCTTGATAGTGGGTTTTTGTGCTCTAAAGACGGAACCCAAATATTTTTAAAGTTGAAGTGTTATTCACTCTAAGACACTTTGACTAATGTGACTAATGTGTCACCTAGAATATTTTACCCTGCCTTCTAGGGCAAGATTATTTTAAATGGAAATTTAAAAAATAGAAGTATTATATAGACTGTGGAATTGGAGTAATGTAAACATTTTCCTGAGATCAGAAATAAATGGGAATAGGCCTTGCATGACCTGACAGGCAAGAAAATAAAAAATAAAAAGAAATAAATAAGGTGAGAGATGAGGATCCAATTTCATTTTCCTACATGTGGCTTGCCAATTATCCCAGCACCATCTCTTGAATAGGGTGTACTTTCTCCACTTTGTGTTTTTGTTTGGTTTGTCAAAGATAAGTTGGCTGTAAGTATTTGAGTTTATTTCTGGGTTCTCTATTCTGTTCCATTGGTCTGTGTGCCTAATTTTATACCAATACAATACTGTTTTGGTGACTATGGCCTTGTAGTATAGTTTGGAATCAGGTAGTGTGATGCCTCCAGATTTGTTTTTTTTTTTTTTTTGATACAAAAATCAACTCAAGGTAGATTAAGGACTTAAATCTAAGACCTGAAACGGTAAAAATTCTGGAAGATAACATTGGAAAAATCCTTCTAGACATTGACTTAGGCAAGGATTTCATGACTAAAAATCCAAAATCAAATGCAATAAAAACAAAGATAAACAGTTGAGACTTAATTAAACTAAAGAGCTTTTGCATGCCAAAAGGTACAGTCAGTAGAGTAAACAGACAACACATAGAGTGGGAGAAAATAGTCACAATCCACACATCTGACAAAGGACTAATAATCAGAATCTACAACGAACTCAAACAAATCAGCAAGAAGAAAACAATCCCATCAAAAAGTGGGCTAAGGACATGAATAGACAATTCTCAAAAGAGGATATACAAATGGCCAAAAAACATATGAAAAAAATAGTTAACATCACTAATTATCAGGGAAATGCAAATTAAAACCATAATGCGATACCATCTTACTCCTGCAAGAATGGCCACAATCAAAAAATCAAAAAACAGTAGATGTTGGCGTGGATGTGGTGAACAGGGAACACTTTTACACTGCTGGTAGGAATGTAAACTAGTACATCCACTATGGAAAACAGTGAACTTAAAGAACTAAAAGTAGAACTACCATTTGATCCAGCAATTCCACTACTGGGTGTGGAAAGAAGTCATTATATGAAAAAGATATTTGCACATGCATGTTTATAGCAGCACAACTCGCAATTGCAAAATCGTGGAACCAACCCAAATTCCCATCAATTAACGAGTGGGTAAAGAAACCATGGTATATTTATATGGTATATTTATATGGTATATTTATATTACATATAAATATATTCCATATATTCCATGGTATATTTATATTCCATAAAAAGGAATGAATTAATGTCATTCACAGCAACCTGGATGAGATTGTAGACTATTGTTCTAAGTGAAGTAACTCTGGAATGGAAAGTCAAATATCATACGTTCACACTGATATGTGGCAACTAAGCTAAAAATGCAAAGGCATAAGAATGGCAAAATGGACACTGGGGACTTGGGGGGAAGAGTGGGAGATGGGCGAGGGATAAAAGACTAGAAATATGATGTGGTGTATACCGCTCAGGTGATGGGTGCACCAAAATCTCACAAATCAGCACTAAAGAACTTACTCATGTAACCAAATACCACCTGTACCCCAATAACATAGGGAAAAATAAAAAAGAAATAAATAGGAAGACATGAAGTGAAGCAAACAGTGAACCACATCAGCCAGGCTCACTAGGGAAACACACTAATAGGAGAGATATCTAGATGTACATATATAGGAGAAATTTATGCAAACGAATTGTCTCACATGATTGTGGGGGATGGCAAGTTTGAAATTGGTAGAGGCTGGAAACTGAGGCATGATTAATGATGTCATCTTAATGCAAAATTTCTTCTCTGGGAAATCTCAGTGTTTGGCTTCAAGGCCTTTCAATGGATTAAATGAGGTCCATCCACACTATTGAGGATATTGGACTCCTGCTGTCTGAGCCATTTGTTTACTTGCTGTTTTCATGAGATCCAGACCCAGCTCTAGCAGAATGCAGAGAGAATTCACAGGGTGTTTCATGATTAGGAGGGTATCCAGAAGCCAAATGAACTGGGAACATCATGAGTTTTAAAATTCTATTCCTATGTGGCAACATCCCTTCTTAATCTTTAAGCAGAGTAGAAGGAGACTCAATTTGGTGGCACTGCTATACACCTTGGAGCATGAGCAGGAGATGTAAAGCCATAACTAAAGATCACAGTGCCTCTGCTCCAAGGCCAGATCTAGTTGCAGATGTTAACCACATCTAGAAAGTACCCCCACAGCAGCACTTAGATTGGTGTTTGGTTAAATAGCTGGGTAGTGTGTCTAGCCAAGCTGACACATACAACTAAACTAATATAATAACTTCTAAAGATTGTACTAATTACTAGTGGATTAATACATATGAAATAATGAATGTCTGTGTCCAAACATCTCTTAAAAAGGTGACAGAGTAACAGAAAATAGATAATTTACCAAAGAATAAAATGAGAACTAATCCTGAGCCTTGAGCAATGGAAGCAGAGAAGAACAAAAAAGAATTAGGTCCTCACAGCATAATACAAATAGAAATCCGCATATTCTCACTCATAGGTGGGAATTGAACAATGAGAACACATGGACACAGGAAGGGGAACATCACACTTCGGGGACTGTCGTGGGGTGGGGGGAGGAGGGAGGGATAGCACTGGGAGATATACCTAATGCTAGATGACGAGTTAGTGGGTGCAGCGCACCAGCATGGCACATGTATACATATGTAACTTACCTGCACATTGCGCACATGTACCATAAAACCTAAGGTATAATAATAATAATAATAATAAATAAATAAATAAATAAATAAAAGAAAAGAGACTTAAAAAAAATAGAAATCAAAACTAAAAAAAAATTCCTCAAATACATGCAATTACATGGAAATTAAACAAACTTCCCCTGAATGACTTTTGGGTAAATAATGAAATTAAGGCAGAAATCAAGAAGTTCTTTGAAACAAATGAGAACAAAGATACAACATACCAGAATCTCTGGAACACAGCTAAGACAGTATTAAGAGAAAAATTAAGAGTACTAAATGCACAAATCACAAAGCTATAAAAGTCTTAAATTAACAATACCACAACTAAAAGAATTAGAGAAGCAAGAGCAAATGAACCCCAAAAGTATCAGAAGACAAGAAGTAACCAAAATAAAAACTGAACTGAAGGAGATTGAGACATGGAAAACCATCCAAAAGATCAATGAATTGAGGAGTTTTTTTTTTTGAAAAATTTAATAAGATAGGCCACTAGCTAGATAAATAAAGAAGGAAAGAGAGGATACTCAAATAGACACAATAAGAAATGAAAACGGGGATATTACCACTGAACCCACAGAAACACAAATAACCATCAGAGACTACTATGAACACCTCTATGCACATAAACTAGAAAATCTAGAAAAAATGAATAAATTACTGTACACATACACCCTCTCAAGACTGAACCAGGAAGAAATTGATTCCCTTTACAAACCAAAAATAATGAGCTTCAAAATGGAATAATTAATTAATAGCCTACCAACAACAAAAAAAAGGCCAGGACCAGACGGATGCACAGTAGAATTTTAGAAATGTAAAAATTCTAAATTTTTACATTTACCACATGTAAAAAGAAGAGATGGTACCATTCCTACTGAAATTATTCCAAAAAATTGAGAAGGAGGGACTCCTCTCTAACTCATTATATGAGACCAGCATCATCCTGATACCAAAATCTGGCAAAGCCACAACAACAACAACAACAAGAAAACTTCAGGCCAATATTCTTGATGAACATTTATGCAAAAATCCTCAACAAAATACTTGCAAACTGATTCCAGCAGCACATTAAAAAGGTAATCCACCATGATCAAGTAGGCTCTATTCCTGGGATGTAGGGTTGATTCAACATACACAAATCAATAAATGTGATTCATTACATAAACAGAAATAAAGACAAAAACCACATGATTATCTCAATAGAGGCAGAAAAGGCTTTTGATAAAATTCAACATCATTTCATGTTAAAAACTCTCAATAAACTAGGTATTGAAGGAGTATGCCTCTAACTAGTAAGAGCCATGTATGACAAACCTACAGCTAATATAATGTTGAATGGGCAAAAGCTGGAAGCATTCCTGTTGAAAACCAGCACAAGACAAGGATGCCCTCTCTCACCACTCCTATTCAAAATAGTGTTGGAAGTCCTGGCCAAAGCAATCAGGAAAGAGAAAGAAATAAATGGCATCCAAATAGGAAGAGAGGAAGCCAAACTATTTCTGTTTGCAGACATGATTCTATATCTAGAAAATCCCATAGGTTCAGCCCAAAAGCTTCTTCAGATGATAAACAACTTCAGCAAAGTTTCAGGATATAAAATTAATGTCCAAAAATCACTAGAATTCCTATATGCAAACAACAGCCAAGTCAAGAGCCAAATCAGGAGTGTAGTCCCATTCACAACTGCCATGAATAGAAGAAAACACGTAGGAATACAGCAAAAGAGGGAGGTGAAAAATCTCTACAATGAGAATTGCAAAACAGTACTCAAAGAAATCAGAGAAGACACAAACAAATGGAAAAACTTTCCATGCCCACGGATAGGAAAAATCAATATAATTAAAATGACCATACTCTTCAAAGTAATGTACATATTCAATCCTATTCCTATTAAATTACCAATGACATTCTTCACAGAACTGGAAAAAACTATTTTGAAATTCCTGTGGAAGCAAAATGAGCCCTAATAGACAAGGAATCCTAAGGAAAAAGCAAAGCTGTAGGCATCATGTTACCTGACTTCAAACTATAATACAGGGCCACAGTAACCAAAGCAGCATGGTACTGGTACAAAAACAGACACTTAAACCATACCAATGAAACAGAATAGAGAACCCAGAAATAAGGCCACACACCTACAAACATCTGATCTTCAACAAAGCTGACAAAAAACAACCAATAGGGCAAAGGATTCCCTATCCAATAAATGGTGTTGGGATAACTGGCTAGCCATATGCAGAAGATTGAAACTGTACCTCTTCCTTACACCACATACAAAAATAAACTCACGATAGATTAAAGACTTAAATGTAAATCCCAAAACTGTAAAATCTCTGGAAGACAACCTAGACAATACCATCCCGGTCATAGAAATTGGCAAAGATTTTATGACGAAGATGCCAAAAACAGTTGCAACAAAAGCAAAACTTGACTAATAGGACCTAATTAAACTAAAGAGCTTCTGCACAGCAAAAGATACTACCAACAGAGTAAACAGACAACCTACAGGTTGGGAGAAAATGTTTGCAAACTATGCATCTGACAAAAATCTAATATCCAGAATCTATAAGAAACTTAAACAGATTTACAAGAAAAAAATCTAACAACCCCATTCAAAAGTGGACAAACGACATGAACAGACACTTCTCAGTAGAAGACATACATGCGGTGAACAAGCATGTGAAAAAAAGCTCAATATCACTGGTAATTAGAGAAATGCAAATCAAAACCACAATGAGATACCATTTCACACCACTCAGAATGGCTATTACTAAAAAGTCAAAAAATAACTGTTGCTGGTGAGGTAGCAGAGAAAAGGAAACACTTATACACTGTTGGTAGAAGTGTAAATTAATTCAGTCATGGTGAAAAACAGTGTAGAGATTCTTCAAAGAGCTAAAACAGAACTACCATTCAGCCCAGCAATCCCATTACTGGGTATATATGCATAGGAATGTAAATCATTCTGCCATAAAGACACATGCACATATACGTTCATTGCAGCACTATTCACTAAAGCAAATAGAATTAACCTACATGCCCTTCAATGGCATATTGGATAAAAACAATATGGTACATATACACCATGTAATATTATGCAGCCATAAAAAATGAGATTATGTCCTTTGCAGGAACATGAATGTACCTGAAGGTCATTATTGTTAGCACACTAATGGAGGAACAGAAAACCAAATACCATATATTCTCACTTATATGTGGTAGCTAAATGATGAGAACACCTGGACTCAAGGAGGCGAGCAATAGACCCTGAGGGAACAATAGACACTGAGACACTTCACGCCCTATGTTGGGTGAGGGAGGCGATCACAAAAAATGACTATTGGGTACTAGGCTTAGTACCTGGACAGCAAAATAATCTGTACAACAAACCCCAGTGACATGAGTTTACCCATATAACAAACCCGCACTTGTGCCCCTGAACGTAAAATATGATTTTTTTTTGTTAACAACTAGATCCTAAAAGAAGTGACCGGTAACTAATAGAGAATTCTATACATTCACTTTGAAGAGATTTTTACACTTAAGCATTTGATTAATGTGAGCTGGTCGTAGATGAGGACACAGCCTGACAAATATTTGGTCACTTAGTTTTTTTCTTTTTCTTACATCAGAAGTATTTTCACGGTATGTAATGCTTCATAATTTACTTTTACCTTATAAAAATAACTATAATAACTTTACACTCACATACAAAACTATGACTTTCACAGTTATCTATGGGATCATAAATCTATCAATACTTTTGGGGTAGAAAACAAAAGAAAAAAGGCCAGGCGTGGTGGCTTGTGCCTGTAACTTCAGCAATTTGGGCAGTCGAAGTGGGAGGATCCCTTGAGCCCAGGAGTTTGAGACCAGCCTGGGCGACACAGTGAGACCCCCATCTTTATGAAAAATATAAAAATAAATTATCCAGGTGTGGTGGTGCCTGCCTGTACTCCCTGCTTCTCTGGAGGCTGAGGTGGGAGGATTGATTGAGCCCAGGAGCCCAAGGCAGCAGGGAGCCATGATTATGCCACTGCACTGCAGCCTGGGTGACAGAGTGAAACATGCTATTAAACCAGCATAGTGAAAGCATCCTTAAATGAGCAGCAATTAGAAAAAAGGTGAGCTCAGTTTATGAGAACTTTTTATAATTAAGTCAGTGGATCCATCCTTACCTGATGGGAAAACAGATAATATTTACTTTCTAATGAGGGATATAAAATATGGATTTTTGAAACAAAGTGGCTTAAGATCCTAAAATATGAAACAACATTTTAAGTTAAATAATCTCCAAAGGTTTGGCAAGTAATTTAAACAGATTTGAACTCAGACTCTCACTCATAGTAAATTTAAGTTATACACTAGAAATAAATTTAAATTAGTGCATTTGGTTTAAATGCCTTATATATTATTTTTATACCATATAATTCACCAAAAAGTACAAATTGAGGTTATCTAGGATTAGGAAAGTCGTGCAGCCAATGCTGCTATCTAATTTTACAATATTTTCATTATCCCAAAATGGGCTAATTTGCAGTTATTTTCTATCTTCTACCCAACCCTAGGTAAAGAGTCATCTACTTTCAGTCTCTGTGTTCTGGAAACTGTACATAAATGGAGTTATTTATGGAGGATAACATCAGAGGCCTTCTTTTGCAATTTCTGCTGTCATCATTTTTTTTTTTTTTTTTTGAGACGGAGCCTCCCTCTGTCACCCAGGCTGGAGTGCAGTGGCTCGATCTTGGCTCACTGCAACCTCTGCCTCCTGGGTTCAAGGGTTTCTCCTGCCTCAGCCTACTGAGTAGCTGGGACTACAGGTGCACACCACCACACTGGGGCAACTTTTGTATTTTTACCAGAGACGGGATTTCACCATGTTAGCCAGGCTGATCTCAAACTCCGACCTCAGGCGATCCTCCTGCCTCGGCCTCCCAAAGTGCTGGGATTACAGGCATGAGCCACCGTGCTGGGCCAGTCACTTTGTATTTTACTTGTAAACACTCTAAATGCATGAAGAAATGTCTGGGTCAGCAGTCATTGCTAGTCGTACATACCTATCTTGGCAATGTTGCATATATACCCCTCACAAGTATTTCAGACTACATGTAGACACAGAATGCAAGAAGGCAGTATATCCACCTGGAGCCTGTATTGATGTTTGTGCAGGACGACAGTGGTGTACGCAGAGTACCACGTCGGGAGATGCGGCTTCTCTGTGGTGCCGCTGGTCCCGGAGTCCTGGGACTGGGATGCTGCCACCAGAACTGGCTGGAAATAAGAATCTTTGCATAAATATTTCAATCAGATTACGAGTTTAAGATGAAGGAATAAAAAAACTAACAGTGCAACAAATGGCTGTTTTTGGAAATCAAAGCTCTCTTTTCAAGTGTGCACAGTGTGTAGCAAATAATCATCGCACAAGGGTCTTTTCAGTAAATACCCCACACAGAGAATAATTGCAGTCAATAGTGTTATTGCTCAAATAGGAAGGACAGCAATATAGCATTGGGACGAATTCTCAAAGCAGAAAGAAAATGACTATCATTATATCATCTGGCTTCAACCTGAGTTATTTCAGTCCATTTACTGATATTTTTCAAATGTGGACACATTCCTTTTCTTTGTAATATTTTAAATCAGTTTCAGTGAATTGAGAGCATCTGGCTTGGGGTTAAGGAAAAATTATCATGGCATTCATTTTTGAATTCCATCTAAATTCGCTTGCAACAGGAAAAATAAATTAGGCCCTTTTCAGGGAACAGATGATAAAGACTAGGCTTGTCTATTTCCACAATAATAAAGAAATTGGTCATTCATTAACACAAAAATTGTCCTGACCATGCATATAGTTTCTGACCTGCCTTTCAACACTCCCTCAAAATAAATACAATCTATCAAATTACTTCCCAACTCTATTCTAGATAAGAATAAAAACAGCTAACATTCAATGTGTGCCTGCTTGATTTTAGGCCCTGGGTAAATGCTTTCCAATATTATTTCCTTTAATAGTCACATAAATTCTACAAGGCAGATATTTTTAATTCAAATTTTCTATATGAGTGGGAGAGTCTGAGACCTATAAATGATAGATTATCTGACACACAGACAATAAATAATAGAATAACATCTTGAATCCTGATGTTTCATTTTTATTCTGTGTTCCCCAAAATTATGCTTAATTGTGGAGCTTATCATTGTCCCTTTAAACATCTGTGAATGAAAATGTAGCAAGCTGATTATTTCCCAGAATAGTCACAGAAGAAAATATTCATCAGTTTCTACAGTCACCACTTTTTGAGGTAAGAGATTGAACAATAAAAAGAGTGACAGAAATGTAAATGTTTAGGTCTCATTTGCAGTCAGGCTGACAGCTACTAATGTCAGCTTAGGAACTTATTTAACCTCCTCACACCTTAGCTTCCTGTTCCAAAGTGGAATTTAGGAAGCTTCTAATTTCATTTAACATAGAGGTTCAAGCATATAACTTAGACAAGATGTCTTCAAAAGTGGATAAAGTTTATTTCTCTTATTTAGGAAATAATTGCTTACCTTCCAACAACTCTGCCCTAGTAGTATGTACTTGATTTTTTTTTTGACAATTATTTCTTCATTTTGATAAATAATATTTGCAAAAATGGTATTTGGGGATTGGAGGGCAGAAAATAAAGTATTTTTTTAGAAGAAGAAGTGATACTAGTTTAATGCATCCTTGATAAAGAAAAAACTTTGCATTTCCCTTCTTTGTGGAGAAATGACAGTTTTAAAAAGGGAAAGTAAAGCTAAAAGAGTACGCTTCTGTATTTCAATATATTCTTTACATGATAATTAGAATTACGTAATCTTGAAAATCAGAGGAAGATTTTGGAAGATTTCTAGACCAAGATACCAGATTTGTCCAATTTTCTTTCTAGAAATGCTTTAGCTTGTATAATTTTTAAAAATTAAAGTGAATTAAGACATAGTTTTGGGAAAATGCCCAAGTCCTGCCAGTATTTCTGTCTTTGATGAAGAAATAAAGTTATTTAGGGAGAAGGGCCATCGATGAGAAGTCACAGCATTGAGTTCATTGGATGAGCTGAGCCAGGGCACAAAGGCTGCGCTACTGAATTCTGGTGAGAATGTTGACTTGGCACAGGCCCAAGGTTGTTCTCATTTCAGTACATGACTGATCCACTAAGAAAGACCTCACAAAAGATACATGATACAAATCATACAGGTCTATGACAAAGTTACCTGATATCTCCCATAGTTCTCATATACGTGCTTTCAAATTAAGCAGCCAAATTAGATTGTAACACAACCTGTCAGAAGATAATAGTAGCAGTTTGCCTACTAAATACCCGACTAGGTGAAACACCATACTAGCATACAAAGTATACCTGCAAACATATAAGGCATTTCTTTGGACTCACTGTTACATCATTTCACATTTTATTTTAAACTGTGTCATTTGTCTTCAGCAAGCCTGTAATGACCATCAGTGTTGGTTGAGAGCTGCCTTTAAAGGGTATGAAAAACATTGCTAAGTAGATGAATAATACTGTTTCAATTAAAACCACAAAAATGTAACTCTGAAGAGATTTTTCTTATTACTCCCGTATTCTCAGAAATTAGAAAGATGCCTAACACATAGTTACCAATAAATATTTGCTGATTGACAATTGACAAACTGGATCTTTTTTTTTTTTTTTGAGACAGGGTCTCACTTTGTCACCCAGGCTGGAGCGCAGTGGCGCAATCTTGGCTCACTGCAGCCTCCCCTTCCCAGGTATAAGCGATTCTCCTGCCTCAGCCTCCCAAGTAGCTGGGATTACAGGCGCATACGGCCACATCCAGCTATTTTTTGTATTTTTAGTAGAGACGGGGTTTCACCATGTTGGCCAGGCTGGTCTCAAACTCCTGACCTCAAGGGATCTGCCCGCCACGGCCTCTCAAAGTGCTGGGATTATAAGGCCTGAGCCACTGCGCCCGGCCGACAAACTGGATCTTTTCCGAAAAACAATTAAGTAAAATCATTAACCTTAATAATTGTGAAAGATTGTGTTTTCCAAAAATGCTATAGCAATATTTCTAATACTGTTTGTCCTTCCAAAACCTTGCCATTCTTCATCACGAAACAGGGTTTATTTCTACTCCACTTCAAACTGGATGAGTTTATGACGGCGTTGGGCATAGACGATGGTGGAAAAGATGCAACATGACAACCAAGGCTGAATCATAAAAATGGTAGAGCTTCCACCCAGCACTCCTCTCTCTCATTCTCTCTCTCTCCCATGGGTGTTCACCTTTGGAAAGTAGCCGACATGCTGTGAGGAAGAGGTAGCTACATGCAGGAGCTCAATATAAGTGTTTTGAGACAGCCTCAGCCAATGTCTCAGCTGCCAACCAGCATAACCACCCAGCATAGGAATGGATGAATCTTTATTTCCAGTCCCTAGGCTTTGACTCTTCTGGCTGAGGATTCAGATACAATGAAGAAAAGACAGACTGTGCCCTGTCCAAATTCCTGACCCATAGATTCTGTAAGTATAAGTGGTTGTTTTATACTCACCAAGCATTTTTTGACAGTTTGTTCTGTAGCCATAGTAACTGGAAAAATCATTAATATATAATTTACAAAGACTTACAAATAAACACTAGACACAGAAAAAATGGAAAATCTAAATTCTGTTTGTCATTTACTAAAGATATTAACTTTCACAGTGCTATTATAAATATTTTGACATAAAATTTTATAAAATTTTTACAGTTGACTGCTCAAGCTCTTTGTTTAAGCTTCAGTGTTTTAGCCATCCTAGTGTTGCATGTATATGTGTCTAGATGCATGACTTTTATTATTCTCATCACCCTGACTACAGTATAAGCTCCCTGAAGGTAGTGATGATATCCATTATTTTGATCAACATTGTATTTTCACAGTGCCTGAAAAATAGTATAAATTCAGTACATATTTGTTAAGTGGAATAAGAAATATCCTTTTGTATAATTTCAATATTTTCTTGTCTTTCTATAGTTTCTTTTTTCATCTAAGGTTGTAAACTTAATTTTTGAAGAGTTGACTCCCCACCAAATTGTGCGTTTCCTCATTTTTCAACTCATATCAGTGGTGAATCCTAGTCTTCCTAAGAACTATAGTTGAATTTTTGTAAAATTGTCTGTACTTTTTTTGGTTTTGCTAGGATAAATTATTTGACTTCTTTACCAGAGGAAAACTGTGCTATTCTCTTGCAGTAAGTAATCTCGGTTGGAGAAACCACTTCTGATTTACTCCTAGGCTAGTTAGAGACCAAATGCTTGGCCATGGGCTGCTGTGTTGCCATGAAGCCTGAACTGCCTGCCTGTCATGAATGGCATTTGTCCAACTCATCAAGCATTTCATCAAACAGGTGAAGTTATGCCTGAGATTGGGCACAAGTAAATAATTTTTGCCACTAAATGACTCACATTCCCAGAGCATACACTCCTGGTGCATTGCTTTCCTTCTCACAACCTGCATCAAGTATTCTCTATGAACTGTTGACTGAAGATGAAAAAATTGCTCCTGGCTTTCAGATTGGTCTCCACAGTATTCCGTTACTATCCAGCGGCAGACATCTGAATGACTGCAGTCCCACTCTGGTGTCATGCTGAAGAACAGTGATGGGGGGAAGTGCTCTGCATCCTCTATTCTGTGGGCAGCACGTTTGAGCAGGGCACCGAGTGATTCTTTTTACCTAGAAAGAGAGATAGCCATAGGGATCCTCACTGATTCAGAAATAACAGACTATTGTCTGGCTCAAGACTCAGGAAGTTGGAGGGAATATATTTGGAAAGTTGGGGAAAAGGTTTTAAGAAAAGGTATGGAATGACCTTTCCAAAGTGGCGCAGAGAGTGAAAATATTTATGATTCATGTAAATACTCATTAAATAGCAGTCTTAGTAGCAAAGAGTTTTAATAGTCAGATGGACAAGATAAGCTTTTAAGTAGATGCTAGGGAGCTTCTTGCCTCAGATGCCCCTAAACTCAACCAACGGCTTCATGAGCAAACTGTGCCTGACAACAGGAATGGGCATTACACATGGACTCAGCTACATGGATTTCTTTTCTCAAAATCAATCTGGTTACCACTGTGGATTGCTTAGCTTACCAAGAGCAAGCCCACAGACCATGAATGGCACCATTTTCTCAGTAGACAATCCAGCCACTTAGCAGGTTGATTACCTTGGGTAACTTTCTGCAGTGAAATAGATACTTACTCTGGATATGGCTATGTCTTCCAGGTTGATTACATTGGGTAACTTTCTGCAGTGAAATAGGCACTTACTCTAGATATGGCTATGCCTTCCTTCTTTGACCAAAGTACTTCTGCCAAAATCTCCTTCTGTGAGCTTATCGAACACATTATTCAATGTCATCGTAATCCACACTACATTGATTCTGAACATGTGAGTGATTTTGTACCAAATGAAGTGCAGCACAAGCACATGTTCATGGATTTACTGGTCCTACCATATTCTTTATCATTTTGACACAGCTAAACCAATAAAAGAATGGTGGGAGGCCTCTTGTTTATTTTTTCTTTTAATATTCAATGAGTTTCAAAATGTGATTTATTTTAGATAAGTTTTAGACTTACAGAAAAATTGAGAGATAGTACAGAGAGTTCCCACATCTCATTTCTCCCATTATCAACATCTTCCATATAATACATTTGTTACAATGAATGAACTAATATTAATAAATTACTGGTAACTAAATTCATGCTTTATTCATATTTCCTTATTTATTAGCTTCCTCAAGTGTTTTGTCTTTCTGAATGACACTAGTGGCTGGTGACACTTTGTGAGACTGAATCAGCACTGAGAATATGGTGCTCGTCCTCCCATCGTTGGGATCTACTTGTGTGGGTTCAAGATGTGGAACTCAGAGTGGCTCCTTTTCTCATTACCCTAAAGACCTACCAGCAATATTTTTGTATCCCACCTTTGCGATTTTGGACCCTGCTGATTTCAAATCTTTGCTCCCAAAGATTAAATGCTTTGATCAGAAAATACAATGGTTTCGTTAAAAGCTCTGGAAGGATTCTAGTCAGTATTCTAGTCAGATTCTCCTCAGGCCAGTGAAATCAACTGGCACATACAATTGCTGCATGGGTTAGAGTGATTGTTCATTGGTGTCAGAAGGAAGTTGAATCTCTGTTACACAGTAAGAGTAGGAAGAAGCCTGGAACTCAGGAAATCCTTCTTAGTTCACTCAGGTCCTTTGATAAATGTAAATGTTAAATTATATTAGCCCAATACAGGCAGAATTTTAATGAACAGACCCATCATTGATGAAAGCTTTGGTTACTTCTCCAGATAAGGAACCATGACCAGCTGATGGACTTTCTAAAAGTGAAGGGAATATGGGTAAAGAAATAACTTATAAATAATAACTACAACCAAGTGAATAGTTGTAGAAATGAGAAGTACAGTACTTATGAATATTTGTTCATTGTTTTAATATGAATATGTTTGTGCGTATACCAATTTTCTTTCATTTTCTCTCCTTCATGAACCTATTTTTAACCTAATATTTGTTAAAGTGGATCATCCTATATCTCAGTATACATGTTGTATAATATCAAATGACTCAGCTAGAAAAATGAAAATCACCCAATGGTCATGTCACAGAACTTTACATACCCTTTTTTTATTGCCATGTTTTTGATTGTATGAGGGATAATTATGTCATAAGTAATTGAGCTATTGTCATTGTTTGAAAGTTAAAAATTGTGGAAACAGGTACCTGGATGCCATCTTAACAGAAGTTGGGCTGTACTGGCTCATTCTATTATTGACTTAATTTAACTGGAAATTATATTTTCCAGAATTGCTTTTAATGTTTGATTCCAAGTCACAGTTGTACCAAAGAGGAAGCTACATCTGATGTGGAGGGGCAGAAGTTATGCAAGAGCAATTACTCTTGGAAGGTTGCCCTGATTCCATGAGAAACTTGACTGAGGCCAAAGTTCCAGCTTGCCTTCTCCCTTCTCTGCAGTACTCCCAGGTGATCAACTGTGGCCCAGACTTATTACCAGAAACCCTACTCTGAATCACAGAGGCAGCAGCTTCCCAAAGACCACTCCACCAGTAGTTTATTTGAAGTCCCACTTCAGCAGTTAGACAGCCTGGGCTTCTTAGTTTGCTTTACTGGTAACTCCTCTTATACCCTAAAGTCTCCATTGAGATTTCCTCTTTACCAGGTTTTCCAACAATTTCAGCAAGCAAAGTCTAAATCCTTTATGAAATCCATTATTGAATATCCCACATATGTTCTACTTTCTTGATTGAACCTCGTCTATTGCATGCATGAAAGAATGTAGATCACTTGCAAGGACAAATGTGTGGGTAAGGATCAAATACATTTGACTAAATAAAGCAACACTAATAACTATGTTTTAAGGGTTTTACTACATAAATAGTAACAGAATATCTATGATAAGAATGGAAAGGAGGAATAACAATAAATGGAGGTAAGTTTCTTGATTTATATAGGAAATGGTAAAAGTATCAATTTAAAGAAAACTCCAATGAATCAAACATGTATATGAAATTCTCATGAAGCCATAATATAAATAGTAACCCAAATGAGGATATAAAATAAAATAATTTAATAAAAACTTGCATTATCCGAAAGGAAATCAGAAAAGAGGGGAACCAAAAAGAGAGAGAAGATAATTTTTAAAAATCAATGAAAATATGATACAGTTAAAACCGATATATATCAATAATTATATTAAATGTATATAAATTAATTTGTCTACAAAAAGACAAAGATTGTCAGGTTCAATGTCAAAAAAAGACACAATTGTTGGTTGTTTATAAGAAACACAATATAGAGGACACAAATAACTGAAGTAAACACATGGAAAAGACACAGCACACAAACAATATTAAAAAGATGTTTTTGTGACTTTATTAGGAATTGGGCACAGGAGACTTTAAAACAAACAGTATTAGTTATAAAGACAGGTAAGTTATAATGATGAATGAGATAATTCAAAACAAAAATATTATAATCCTAAAATCTTAAGATCTTAAAATCATATCTTCAAATTTTGTAGCTAAAATTGTCAGAACAAACATAAGAAATAGACACACACACAGACATTGTTGTAAATTTTAACACATTTCTCTCAATAACTGATAAATGAAGCAGAAACAGTAGTAAACATACAGAAAATTGAAACATGATTTATCAGGGAACCTGCCCCAATATTCACGTAGGTTCTTTTCTATTTTTCCTAAGCGTCGGCCGGCTTGAGAAATAAAGGGACAGAGTACAAAAGAGAGAAATTTTAAAGCTGGGCATCCGGGGGAGACATCACACATTGGTAGGATCTGTGATGTCCCACAAGCCACAAAAACCAGCAAGTTTTTATTAGAGATTTTCAAAAGGGGAAGGAGTGTGTGAATAGGTGTGGGTGACAGACATCAAGTACTTAACAGGGTAATAGAATATCACAAGGCAAGTGGAGGCAGGGCGAGATCACAGGATCACAGGATCACATTACTGAGGTGAAATTAAAATTGCTAATGAAGTTTTGGGCACTATTGTCATTGATAACATCTTATCAGGAGACAGGGTTTTGAGATCAACCGGTCTTACCAAAATTTATTAGGCGGGAATTTCCTCTTCCTAATAAGCCTGGGAGCGCTATGGGAGACTGGAGTTTATTTCATCTCTGCAGCCTTGACCATAAGAGATGGCTTACGCCCAGGGGGGCCAGTTCAGTGACCTACCCACAGGCGCACATGCTCTTTCTCAGGGATGTTCCATGCTGAGAATAAGAATTCAGCAATATTTCTCCCATTTGCTTTTGAAAGAAGAGAAATATGGCTCTGTTCTGCCCGGCTCACTGACGGTCAGAGTTTAAGGTTATCTCTCTTGTTTCCTAAACATTGCTGTTATCTTGTTCTTTTTTCAAAGTGCCCAGATTTCATATTGTTTAAACACACATGCTGTACAATTTGTGCAGTTAATGCAATTATTACAGGGTCCTGAGGTGACATACATCTTCCTCGGCTGACAGGATTAAGAGATTAAAGTAAAGACAGGCACAGGAAATCACAAGGGTATTGATTGGGGAAGTGATAAGTGTCCATGAAATCTTTACAATTTATGTTTAGAGATTGTAGTAAAGACAGGCATAAGAAATTACAAAAGTATTAATTTGGGGAACTAATAAATGTCCACGAAATCTTCACAATCCATGTTCTTCTGTCATGGCTTCAGCCAGTCCCTCCGTTTGGGGTCCCTGACTTCCCGCAACAATGATTATTATGTTAACCTATTTGACATTAAAATAAAATCTCCAGGATGCATTACTTTCAATTGCAAATGGAACATTTACTGAAAGAGACTACATACTGTGCCACAAAACAAATATCAACCAATTGAAAAGAATAGAAACATACAAAGCCTGTTTTCTGATTGCAAGTGAAATAAACAAAAAATGAATCATAAAAACAAATCCTAAAAGTACTTCATATTTAGAAATTATGCAACACCTTCCAAATCATCAATGAAAAATGAGAAGACAAAGTAAGAAATATGGTGTACTAATTTTAAAAATAATTAAAACATAGGAAAACATATGTGATGTGGCCAAAATAGTGGCTAATATAATAAATTTGCAGCAAGAAGTATAAAGAACAAAAGAAGATGAATACACATTACTAATATAAGAAATAGAAAATTGGACAAAAATATGTATGTATTAATATTACATGCATATTAATAATCTGGGACAATTGTAAAGAAGCTTTTGAGTGAAAAACACAACTTAAAAATGCTAACAAAAGTAAAAACAGAAGGATCTGAAAAAAAGTATGTCTGTTAAAAAGTTTTAATTCCTAATTAAAACTCTTTCCACAACAAAATCTCCAATCCAAGATGGCCTGATTTCTATCAAACATTTAAGAAGCAAATTCCAAAGCCACACAAATTCTTTGAGAAATTCATGGAGGAAGGAACACTTCTCTATTTGTTTTATGAAGCCAGCTTAATTCAGGTACTGATATATGAAAAGTAGTTATAAAAGGAAGGAAAGAAGGAGGGAAGGAAGGAAAAGAAAAGATGGAAGGAAGGGAGGGAGAGAAGAAAGAAGGAAGGAAGTAAAAATGGAAGGAAGGGAGAGAAAGGAAAAAAATTACTGACCAATATCTCTCATGAGCATTAACTCAAAAACACAAAATGTTAGCAAAATAGATTCACAGAAATATCAGAAAAGTAGTACACAAACTGGTGCTTTTCTTGGCAATGCAGCTGAGTTTAACATTGAAAAAAATCAGTCAGGTCTGGCGTGGTGGCTCACGCCTGTAATCTCAGCACTTTGGGAAGCCAAGGAGGGCAGATTGCCTGAAGTCAGGAGTTTGATAACAGCCTGGCTGACATGGTGAAACCCCGTCTCTACTAAAAATACAAAAATTAGCTGAGCATGGTGGTGCATGCCTGTAATCACAGCTACTTGGGAGACTGAGGCAGGAGAATTGCTTGAACCCGAGAGGCAGAGGCTATAGTGAACGGAGACCTTGCCACTGCACTCCAGCCTGCATGACAGAGCAAGACTCTGTTGAAAAAAAACAGAAAAAGAAAAGAAAGAAAAAGAAGAAAAAAAGTCTAACAGTGCAGTGCACCACATTAACAGAGTATAGAGAAAAACACCCAACAGGTTCTGAAACACGTTTGCTAAATTCAACACACATTTTTAATAAACCCCTATAGGAAAATGGAGACGGAAAGAGACTTTCTTATTTAATAGAGGGTATCTACAAAAGCTACAGCTATCATAATTGTGAAATTGTGGTAAAAGGACAAAGATGACTACCGTGGCTTATATTAAACATTGTGCTGAATGAAGGTCCTAACCAAGGCAACAGGACATGCAAAATAATTAAGCAGTATAAAGATAGGCAAGAAAGCACTAAATAAATCTTTATTTGTAGTTGATATGGTTGTGCACATGGAAAATATAAATGAATCTTAAAAAAACTGGTAATACTTAATAAGCATCTATAAATTCACTAAATGAGTCAATTCAGCAAGGGGACTGGATTCACAGTCAATATACAAAAGGTAATTCTAACTAGCAAAAATAATGGGAATTTTAAAAAACATCATTTATGATAGCATGAAAATTTTAAAGACCTATAATTCAACCTGGAAATGATACACAAAATTCATATATTGAAAACTACAAAACATCACTGGGAGAATTTAAAGAAGCTATCATCTTGATGGATTGCAATATTCAGTCTTGTTAGGATGTCAAGTCTCCCCAAAATGTACTTATATATTCAATGAGATCCAAACTAAAGCTCCACCATAATTTGGAAATTTACAAACTGTTTCTAAAATTTGTATGGAAATGCAAATGGTCTAGAATAACCCAGAAAATATTGAAAAAAATATAAACAATTACAAAGTTGAAGGACTCACAGTATACCTCACAACTTATGTATAACATAATACATAAATAATATAAATAATGGCCCATGTGCAGAGATAAAACAAATACTGAATAACTTAAGAGAAAATTCTGGGGATCTATTAGGCTTCCAATATTTGACGGCATGTTTTTTCATTTGTTTGTTTGTTGGCTGTTTTTTTTTCCCCCGCTGTTTTGTATCTGTTGTCTTTATTATAATGAAAGCTTACTGTGAGCGTTCTGTGGAATTTTGTGAGTTCCTTTTTTTTAAATTATTTGACCCACGCAATCATTGCAAGACTTAAATAAGCATCTAAAAGAAATATAAAAATTCTCAATAGGTATTTGAAAAAGTGTCCAGCATCATTAATAATCAGGAAAACAGAGGTTAAAACCTTGATGAAATGCCACTATAAATACATTATGAATAAAACAAACATGCCCAGAGCAAATTGAGAATATCTTTTGGTGGCAAGGATGAACTGGAACTCTTCTATATTGTTGGTGGGATGATTAAATAGTATAACATATTGGAAACCTGTTTGACAGTATCTATTAAAGAAAAATATATGTCTATTGTATGTTCAACCAATCACATTCTTATAAATATATGAAAATGAGATAAGTATCTCCCAAAAGGTCTTTACAATAATGTTCCAAATACCTTGCTTCATAATATGAAGAAACTGGAAAGGTTCCAAATGCCTAAAAACAAATATAAAATAAATTGTGATATATTCAGTTACTATAATGCTACACATTCTATGGATAAATGCATCCATAAGGTTGATTTTAAGGATACTATGTTAAACCAAAGGAGTTAGACAATTAAGTATATTGATAATTCCATTTATTCTACTTTTAAGAACCAGCAAAAGATGTTGAGTCATATTAGTAAGAATAGAGGTAAACTCTGACCTGGGGGTGTTCACTAAAATGGGGCAGAGGGAGAGTTCTGGGTTGCTGGAAATAGTTTATATTTTAACCTAAGTATGGTTAAATAGATTGACTTCCCTCACCAGAAATCAAGTAATATTATATAGATTAAAGTACTTAAAACAAATACCTTGATATTATAACAGGATGAAACAAATCAGTGAAACAAATAAAAGCAAACAGATTAACACTTTATGCCAGCATTATTATGAGACATTTCAATTATGTGGGGAAAATTATCTAAAAAATGATTTGGGGAAAACCAGCTGTCATTTAATAATATAAATTATCATCACTCAAGGTAATATTTTCATTACATTTAAATACTAATAAAACACAGTGGTCAAAGCATCAGAAAAACAGAGAATGAACATGTTTTTAATCAAATAACATACCTAAAAACAAGTTCTATAATACAAGTTTAATGAATTTTACCACAAGAAAGCTAAGAATAATCTGTACAGTGAAATACACCATTAATAAAATTTAGGCTATTGATATGCTGACAGAAAATATTTGCAATGGTGTGTTACAGATTTTTGGAAATATTTAGCTGCTAGCTCCCAGCAGTTGGGAAAGTGAGTACCTGGTCTTGAAGAAAGAATCCAGGCAGTACAAGAAAACATCCACCAGTCATGTGGGAAAAGGTGCCCAAAGCCACACAGGTAACTACAGGAACTAACACATTAATACCAGTCACCTTTGTCCAAAATTACTTCATTAATATAATTACAAAACTACAATGGCGCAACCATTTCTCTTGTATATGTGGTACAATTTTATATAGTGGGCTAATAAGTATATGCTCAGACTACTGCTCTCATAGGCGTCAATGTGAAACATAAAAGAATGATTTCATTCAACATGGCCTTCTATAACGTGTATGTTTATAATTAATGAGAATGTCACTATATTCTTGCTAGTGTTTTATAAAACTTAACTCATAAGTCTTTACAGCATCATTGTGAGGAAGGTCAAGTCCATTAATTTTGTTCTTCTATTCTGAGAAACTGTATCATAGGGAGAGAACAATGATATATTTTATACAACTTATTAAGACATAGGTGAAACAAGAATAGAAAGGTTAACTGACTCTTACTCCCTAGGCAATAGGAACCTTTATGTATGTAATGCCATTACAGAGGTTCTCATCGTCCATTCTCATTTATTTTCACAGAATCCCTCTATCCTTGTATTACCATTTCTAATTTTAATATTTAAATTTTCAAAAAAGTTACTAAGAACTTCCTAACAGCCATACAGCTTATCAGTGAAGGACCACAACACTGACCTCCCTTGTATTTCATTTCCTGATTCACTGTCCTCTCTTAACGTCCTGATTGTATTCTGCAGAGGCAGCAGAATTCATCATACTTTTATTGGTTACACATCTCTGTAAAAGATAAACAATGTGAGTGTAAGCAGAATTGTTTCATTATTTTAAAATTACATTTTGACACACTGATGGATTATTGATTAATTTTCTGGTATTGCCACCAATGTTCTTTTCATTTATACAAATTAATAGCAAACTCCTTGAAGTCGAGAGTTATATCCATGATTTAGTGCTGGGTGCAGTGGCTCATACCTGTAATCCCAGCACTTTGGGAGGCCAAGGCAGGCGGATCGCTTGAGGCCAGGAGTTCAAGATCAGTTTGGGCAATATGGTGAAACCCTGTCTCTACTAAAAATACAAAAATTAGCCGGGCGTGATGGCACACACCTGTCATCATAGCTACTCAGGAGGCTGAGGCATGAGAATCGCTTGACCCTGGGAGGTGGGGGCTGCAGTGAGCTGAGATTGCACCACTGCACTCCAAAAGTTGTATCTATGATTTCCTGTGGTTAGAAAAATTTAAGATCGCAAATTGGATTTGGCAAACTAAATTAAAGTTATATTTAGTTATCATATCACTGGAGCACTGTATTGAGAATATTGTAAGCAGTTAAATATGGCTTGGTAACAAAGAAATTCATAATACATTCAGACATCAGGAGAAAAAATATGATCTGGAGAGTTCAGGTGTTGACCTGAGGCATTTATAGTCACAGTCTTCACTAATCATCTAAAAAGGTGTGTAGAACATAGGAAATTATGTAGTCACATAGGCAGATGATATTGACATGGCTATTTTAGGGAGAAAAGCAATGTATACATGGTTATTTGCGTTTCAGTTAATTGCCAAGTAACAGCTCTAAATTAAAGATTGAGGCATTTTTAAGCAATTCTTTGATTTTCTTTATAATGTGCTATCTGAACTGCATCTAACCTAACCTTCCAAGAACCCTGGACAATGTGTTCTACATCTGCCAGATGGCAGTGCACTTGGCTCAGGAAAGTATCTGGAGAGGGAGACAGCACTGGATGTTGAATATCTCTTGATGCTGTATTATGACTGGAATGCTGGGGATGCTCCTAGGAGGAGCGACAGCAAATCTGCGCTAGAGCTCTTCTTTTCCAAACTAGCAGGAGAAAATTAATGTTGTCTGTGACTCCATGAGAAGTAGGGATGTTGCCTCAACACAGGGTGCACAGATCACAGCCTCTCAGCTGGTCTCTTCCCTTCTGAGAATCAAAGAGACTAATTTTAGAGTCTGTGACTCTGGATTCTCTTTCAAATCCTGATTTATTGTATGAAATGACCAAAGATAACACATTTCTCTCTAACACTCTCATTATAGTATCATTTGTAAGTTACTTTTTTCTTTCTTTTTGTTTTATCTGATCTTTTATTTTATTTTATTTTTTCTTGAGACAGAGTCTCACTCAGTCACTCAGGCTGGAGTGCAGTGGTGCAATAAAAGCTCACTGCAGCCTCCACCTCCTGGGCTCAAGCAATCCTCCCACTTCAGCTTCCTAAGTAGCTAGGACCAAAGGCATGCGTCACCATGCCTGGCTAATTTTTTAAGTTTTTATGACATATTCTCTATTTTTGCAGAAACGGTCTCACTATGTTGCCCAGGCTAGTCTTGAACTTCTGGTCTCAAGTGATCATCCTGCCTCAGCTACCCAAAGGGCTGGGATTACAGGTGTGAGCCACCTACCCTGTCACATTTATAAGTTGCATTCCCGTGTTATGAATGACAGAAATGATTTTACCTCACATGTAATTCTTTTTGTAGCTTCGTATAAAGGGATATTTGTTATTTGTTTCACATGCTTTGGAAGATAGCATGTTTATATTATTTAATAGTTACTTCTCAAATGAAAAATGTAAAAATTATATTAGTCAAATACAATGATTTACACCAATTAAAGTAACATTTTATTAAAAAATAAACACCATAAGACATTTACTTTTGATTATTAAAGAAATATTAGAACAGACCTGTAAATTAAATAAAATAAATTAAATTATTATTTCAACACTTCTGAAAATAATGATTTTAAAAATTTTGACGGATACCTTTATAATCTTTGTACATGCATAATAATATACCTTTATCTCATGATATTCATATTTTTGGCAGAGACTTTTAAGAAAAAAACGCACATCCAGTCTCAATACAAAATATTAAGTGTGCTTGGAACTATAACTAAAATAATATTTGTTCATGTGTTTATCTTAGAAACAATCTAAACACATCATGAAAGAACTCAGATTAAAGTTTTAAATTTTATCTTGAGATAAAGAGAAGTAATATAAGATCATTTTAAAACCACTTAAACCCTTATGTTGAAACCAAAGCTATTGAAAATTAACATGAAATTACCAGTTTATTCGGTCAAAAGATAAAAAAATTGTCAATAGCATATCTTGTAAACATTAGATTATTTCTCGGGTTAAAGTAGTTATATAAGTGATAGATAAGAAGTCGGTTTGAAATAATCATTGTAAATCATATATTTGATTTAAAAACATTATCCCCAAAATATGCAAAAAATTTCTTAAAATTCAACAATAACAAATATCCTAATTAATAAATAGGCAAAAAGATTTGAGAAGACATCTCACCAAAAAACTATAAAGATGATAGCAAATAGGCATATATGAGAAGACACTCAGCATTCACTCATCATTAGAGAAATGAAAATTAAAACAGCAATGAGATATCACTACATATTTATTGGAATGGTTCAAATGTAAAAGTCTAACGATAACCACTAGGGGCAACTCTGCAAAACATTGGAAACCCTCATTTATTGACAGTGAGACTGTAAATTGGTCCAACCACTGGAAGACATTTCGACAGTTTCTTATAAAACTGAGCATAGTCCAGTATTTGAATTTCTAGTTATTTACCCAATTGATTTAAAAAAACTATGCCAATATAAACTTCTAGGCATGAATGTTTGTAACAGTTTTACTGATAATTATTTAATTTATTCATAATTTCCCCAAATTGTCAGCAACAAATACATCCACCAATAGAAGAATGGATAAACTAACTGAGAAGAATAATGATTTCTTGGGTTATCTGGAATCCACCCATTTCTTAATGAAAATTATCATTTTATTTATAATCCCCAATCTTAAATACAGCATGTGGTGAGAATGGGTATTTAAAAAATATTTTTAATACCAAGCGATTCGAATGTTATGCCACTAATGACACATTAATGTCTTAACTCATTGATCTAGCTCACATTTGTTACTCCCTTTTTACATGTGAAAACTCCATTTAGTGACTTCATCCAGATCAACTGTAAGAAACTAATGTCCAGAATGAGGCAAGGTTAGCGCTAGATCCTTCTCAATAATTTCTAAATCATTCTATGTCTGCCGCCCAATGCCACTGTCTTTGTTTTTGTTTCCACATTGCATTTGGACTACTACTGCTACTAATAACTAGTCTTATTTGACCTCAGGTTACTTCTCAACCAATCTCTTTTCCACATGGTTCTAGATTTTTTCCCCCTAACTTTCAATGCTGTGCTGCAAAACCTTCAATTAGTCTAATCTCCTTTTGGGGTACTCAAAGTTATTTAGAATCTGACCCACCTTCATGTAATGCCTTTCACCACTTTTATACCCTTCTCCTGTCTCTGAATCCAGTGTTCTACTGATATATCATTGCTTTCCAATTTACCTATTTTAGAACACTTTTCTAAAAATCCTTTATGAATATTACTGCTATTGATTGCTTCTCATTCTTCAAAGTTGAGTTGAAAAATCATCTCCTGCTTTAAGCTATCCATGAGCACCTCATTGGAATTGTTTGCTCACCCTCCCTCCTAGAGTAAAATTAAAAAAAAAAAACATTTATACCTTTAATGACCTTTATTACTTGCATTAATAATCAGAGGCGAGACTGCAGCAACACCAGTGGTGCCTCTGCAATCACTCCTGGATTTTGTCTTGATAAAGGAAATGACAAGGATGAGATGAGTGTTGGGAGTGTCTTTTTGACATGTGCCCTTTTAGATGTTTAATAAATGCCTGAGGTGAAATTTGAATAAGCAATTTAGGATATGAATGGCAACCTCTTAGGAATGTCAGGCCTGGAGATGTAAATGGAGAAGTCATTAGCTGTGGATGACCGTGGTATTGTGTGAGGACACTGAGTGCGTGAACATGGAGGGCAGACTGGAGCTGAGGACTGTGTGGGGGAGATTTCAACATTTAGAGATTAGAAATGGGAGACACTTGTAACTAAAGTGGAGAATAAAGTTGGTGAGTAAAGAGGACAACCGAGAATGTTTTGAGAAGGAGGAAGTGATCAACAGCCTCAAAGGGTTCTGACACATCTGATAAGATGAGGATGAAGGCAAGATGGAAGTCACTGTGATTTCTAAAGCAAATTCAGAGGAGTGATGAGATAAACCTATCTGGCATCAAGTCGGTGGTGAAAAAAAAAACAGATAATGAGGTGGTGAAGTAAGACTTTATAGGCAACTCTTGTTGTTTCTATGCTGATAAAATACAGATGAATCTCTCTTCTTTTATATACAGAGAAGTTTTTTTCTGTTTGAATGGCAATATTTAAAAAATCCTCAAAATATATGTTTTTGACAAGTCTCCATAAAACATTGTTCAAACACTTTCCATATATATTAAGTATCACCTAACCCACGAATCCCCAAAACAAATGATGGCAACATAGGATAGTCTTATTAACTTTATCCAGCAGATTAGGGAAGGGAGGCACTGGGTGGCAGTTTTCCAAATGTCACAAATCTCATTGGTGGTCCTGAATGACTGGAGGGTGATGCAAACAACTCAGGAGGTGCAGAACTGCTGTGGCAGAAAGACAGATTGACATTTCAGGACATGTTTACTGGTTGAAATTAGTAAACAACTAGTGGTCCTATCTCTCATCTACAAAAGAGAGGTGGGAAAATAATCATTCCCTTTTCCAATAATGGATCACAGAATTCACCTTTCTACAAAAAATATTTAGCAGTTTTATTGAAATATAATAGACAGACAATAAATTGCACATATTTAAAGTGTGTGATGTGCTAAGTGTTAGCATGTGTATACCCTTGTGAAGCCACCATCAAAACCACATCACAAATTTCCTCATCCCCCTTCCAAATCCTTCCTTTTCTTCCCCACACTCCCACTGCTGGGGAGTCACTGACCTACTTTCTGTGAATATAAATAGTGCAGCATAATTGTGTTGATATATGCTTCACATATTAATAGTCATTCCTATTGTTGAGTAGTATTCCATTGTATGAATATACTACCAGTTGATGGGCACTTGAATTACATATGGTTTGGGGCTCAGAAATAGACTTGCTACATTGATTATTTTTCTTTATTTATCCAACCAATTGTTTAGAGAGAAATGTGAAAAATATCTGACTATATCTGTGAATTTGTCTATTTTTCCATAGTCTCTCAGTTTTTGTTTCATGTTTTGAAGCTCTCATATTAACTATGTATTTAGGATCATTATGTCTTATTTATAAATTTATCATTTTATTATTATACTATGACCCCCTTTGGAGCTGGTAACATTTATTACTCTGAAATGTACTTTGCTGATATTAACATAGTCAGTCTAGGTTTCTTTGGATTAGGGTGATATGTGGGGTTTTTTCCTTTTACTTTTAATCTATTTTAATCTAAAATGGCTCTCCTGTAGAAATCACACAGCTACGTCTTAGCTTTTGATTCAAACTACAACTTCTGCCTTATAATTGGTATTTGGAACATTTAAATGTAATGTGATTATTGATAAGATCTTGCTATTTGTTTTCTCTTTCTCCATTTTGTTCTTTGTTTATATCTTCCTCTTGATCTACCTTCTTTTGAGTTAATTGAATGTTTCTGATTTCTTTTTTGATTTGATTTCATTGACTTATTAACTATATGTTAAGTCTATTACCTATATAACTGCATAACTTATTGTTTTGTTTTGATTGTAAGTTTAGAGTTTATAATATATATCTTTAATTTATCACCATCTACCTTTAAGTGATAGCATACTATTTCACATATTATATAAGAACCTTATAATAACATATACTTCCATTTCTTTCCTTTTGAACTTTATGGCATTATTTTTCATTTTCTGAAGTTCTGCATGATTTTACACTACCACCAGCAATACACAAGTAATCAATTTTCTTTGCATCCTGATATGGTTTGGCTCTGTCCCTACCCAAATCTCATCTTGGATTGAGGCTCCCATAATCCCCACATGTCATGGGAAGGACCCAGTGGGAGGTAATTGACTCATGGGGGTGGGTTTTTCCCTATGCTGTTCTCATGATAGTGAATAAGTCTCACAAGATCTGATGGTTTTGTAAAGGGCAGTTCCTCTGCACATGCTCCCGTGCCTGCCGCCATGTAAGATGAGATATTACTCCTCCTTTGCCTTCCACCATGATTGTGAAGCCTCTCCAGCCATGTGGAACTGTGAGTCCATTAAACTTCTTTTTCTTTATAATTACCCAGTCTCCGGTATTTCTTTATTAGGTATAAAAATGGGGTAATACACATCTTCACAAGTGTTTTGTGTTGTCCCCATTTAAATTTTAGTTATAATTTGAGGCAATATCTAATTTTTTTATTTAAGGAAACTCAGTATGAGAAGAAAAGTTTATTGTATTTACCGTTATCTTTATTCTTTCCATTATTCTTTCCCCACTCCCAGTGTTTCAAAATTTCTTTTAATCATTCATTTTCTCTTTGAAGAACGTTAGCAGTTCTTATAGGATAGGTATTCTGATGACGAATTCTGTTAATTTTACTTCATCTCAGAATGATTGATTTCCCCATCATTCCTGAAGGATATTTTCACTGGGTATGAATTATGGGTTTAGAGTTCTTTTCTTTCAGTATTGGAATCTCACTGTGGTAGTTTTTTCTGGCCTCTCTGTTTTTGGATGAGAAACATGCTCTCACTTGAATTGTTCCCTTTAGAGGTAAGGTGTTATTTCTTTCTTACTACTTTTTTTTTTTTTTTCTTTTTTTGAGATGGAGTCTCACTCTGTAGCACAAGCTGGAGTGCAGTGGTGCAATCTCGGCTCACTGCAATCTCCACCTCCTGGGCTCAAGCGATTCTCCTGCCTCAGCCTCCCAAGTTGCTGAGAGTACAGGCACGCACCACCATGCCTGGCTAATTTTTTGTATTTTAGTAGAGACGGGGTTTCACCATGTTACCCAGGGTGATCTCAAACTCCTAAGCTCAGGAAATCCACCTGCCTTGGCCTCCCAAATTGCTGGGATTACAGGCTTGTGCCACCGCGCCTGGCCCTTTCTTACTACTTTTAAGGGTTTCTTGTATCTGGTATTCAGAAGTTTGTCTATGATATGTCTTGGTATGTGTTTCTTTGTGTTTATCTTGTATGGAGTTTGCTTAGCCTCTTGAATTTGCAGGTAAGTGGTTTTCACCAACCTGAAAAATTTTTATCCGTTATTTCTTTGAACACTTGCCCTGACCAAGTCACTTTGGGGACTCTGATGATACAAATATTAGATATTTTGTTATATTTCAACAGGTCCAGAAAGCTCTGCTCATTTCTTTTTCCTGCCTATTTTATTTCTCTTATTCAAATTGGTTATTTCTATAGTTCTTTCTTTAGATTTTGTGGTACTTTTTTCTATCCTTTTCATTCTGCTGTTGAGTCCATCTATTGAGGCATATTTGAATATTTTTGATTATAGTACATTTCAGTTACAAAAATTCCATTTTCTTATTTTTTTACTCCATTTCTTTACTGTAAATTTCTGTTTCTTCATTCTGATTTTTTATTTTTTAATTTGTTTCAAGCTTTTTAGTAATTCCTTGTTGAAGCATTTATATGATGGCTGAGTTAAAATCATTGTCTGATCCTCATCTGTATCATCTTGGTGTTGGCATCTGTTGAGTATCTTCTGTTATTCAAACTGAGATATTTCTGGTTTGTGGTATGACAAGTGGTTTTTAATGGGGATCTGGTCATTGGAATATTATGTTATGGCATTCTGGGTCTCACTTAAACCTGCTTCGTTGGCTTTGTCTGACACTGCCCTGGATGGAAGGTGGGCACTGCCTCATGACTGCCAGGTTGGATAGTAGTTCAAGTTCCCACTAGATTCTGTTGACATCCATGTGTCAACCTTTTTACTGCTGGTTGGGGGTGTGAGCTCTGGGTTTCCTGCAGGCTTTCACCAATGCTACCCTTTGGTAGGAGTGCTCCTTGTTATTTATCTCCATGTGGCATCCACCAACAGCAAAAGGGCAAGGTGGTCTCAATACCTCTCTGCAGTGGTGAAAATCCTGACTCTACTTGGCCTCCTCTGACACCGCCCCTTGGGGAGGGGAGAGGCTTCTTATGGCAACAGGTGGAGATGAAAGTTCACACTACTTGATATGGTTTGGCTCTGTGTCCCCACCCAAATATCATGTTGAACCGTGATCCCGAGTTTTGGAGGTAGGGCCTGGTGGGAGGTTATTGGATCATGGGGGCTGTTTCTAGTGGTTTAGCACCATCCCCCTAGGGCTCTTTTGTGATGGAATTTTCATGAGATCTGCTTGTTTAAACACATTTATGTCTAATGTTCCATTATTGGAACACTGAGCATATTGGAGTTATTTATATCCTACTGCTCAAGGCCATTGCCAAGGTCTGATTTTTTTCAAACTCAAAAAATTGCAACCTCAGGCATAAATGGGTTAAAAGTGTGTAGCATCTTTCCCCTCTTTCCTGCTCCACCGTGGTAAGATGTGGTTGCTTCGCCTTTGTCTTCTGCCATGATTGTAAGTTCTCTGAGGCCTCTCAGCCATGCTTCCTGTACAGCCTGTGGAACTGTCAGTCAATTAAACCTATTTTCTTCATAAACTACCCAGTCTTGGGTAGTTATTTATAGCAGTGTGAGAATGGACTAATACACTAGCCACGTGATCTCCACTAACACCATGGGGCTGGGGCCTGTGGTACCCAGGAGTGATGAAAGTTCCGGCTCCTTCCTAGGCCCTCCTTGAGACCACCTTAGCAGGGGAGTTGGGACACTTATATTTTTTAAAAAGTTAACTTAATTGCTACTATTTCTAAATTAGATTATATTGAAATGCATAGACAATAAATACTAAACATCTCTTTCCTTACAGCAATCAACCATGGCCTGTGTTTGTACAGCTCATACAATAAAAATGACCTTTACATGCTTAAAGGTATTTTTTAAGAATATGCAACAGAGGCCTTTGTTGCCTGCAAAGCCTACTATATTTACCGTTTATTCTCTTATCATTAACAAGGAAATGTTTGCCCTGTTGCCTTGGAGGAGAAGAAAACAAATATGCAAAGAAACAAGAACAAAACATCGAAACATACCTACATGCAAATATCATGAAAATATCATGATGCTTCATTTCTAGTCTTAATTATAGCACTATAGTGTGTGAGAAAAGTAAATAAAGGCCACAATGCAAGACTCTTAAGTTCTCTTGTTTGTTGATTCTAATAGTCAAAGGCAAGTGGGCACAAATAATGCATTAAAAGTTCAAGTCTGTTGACCTGGAAGCAGAATAAATAGGAGTAAGTCCAATTTTTCTTTCTACCTGCTCCTTCCATGAACTCAGCCATTGACACTCACCCCACTTCCCAGCCCTCCTTCCGATTCTCCTGTGATATATTAGGATCTCCAGATCCCTGTCTCCATGTCCACTTTAAGAGAACTCAAACTAAGACCCCCATATTCCTTTATTCAGACCTGGCAAGTAAAGAACAACTAAAGTCAGAGGTTTGCAGCCTCAGATAGCAGTTGGTATTAAATGTTATTAATTCAATGTCTGGAAAATAGCAATTGTTGATGCAGGTGCTTTAACAACCTAATCACTGAGATGTCCATTACATCTTGTTATATGAAGACAGGTTAGCACATATTTATATGTTATTACCAGAAAATTTGATTTGTCTATAGTTATAAAGTCTCTTTGCACATTAAAATTGATTTTCTGTCTAGTTCTGTCTCATGGAAAGGGAACAGGACTATGCTTAATAAATAAGCATTTAAAAATAGTTCTAAAGGACTTATAATCTTGAGCCTATATTTTTTATTGTTGAAGACCTATTTATGAGGAAGTTTCTCATAAATTAAAAAAAGAGAAACACTTAGCAAAAGTTACAAGTTATGCTCCTGAAACTCCTTGGTGAAAAATAACTCAATGATAATTATTTGGACCTAATTTGCTTGGTTCATAAAAAGGAACTAAGGAATTTCTCTAAATCATTATAAATCATATGACATTTCCAGCTCCTTAAATATATTAAAATTAAGATGGTATGATTCTAACAGGTTCATGGTAAAACAGAAAATTTTGAAAATCGAAGTTGCATTACTACACCAGTATAGGGAACCAACAGGAGGGTGTCAATAGATGGTTAGTAATGTACCGACTCATTTGCCACTGGTGCATCTCTGTATGTTCACTGGCTCGTTTACTCAAAGAGAGTAAGCATGCTTGATGTGATCCATTCTCTCTCTCTCTCTCTCTCCTTTTCCTGCCTCGAGTGTTATCTCTGCTCTGTTAGCATCAATGCTATGAGCAGCATGTCCCTTCAGTGAAAGTCCACAATTTTGGATTCATGTCAGGGACTCAGGGAGGGTTGTGGGCCTGATTCGTTTGAAGAAGCCCACTGAGGACACAATTCTCAGCAAGGTTCCAAAATCATCCCTAACAATAAAACTGACTCTTTTCTCTCAATCTAGAAGGTCTGCTGCAGACTAGATGTTATGTCCTTTCCAAATTCATATGTTGAAATTTCACCCTTATGGTGATGGTGTTAAGGCAGGGAGCTGGCGGGAGGAAATTAGGTCATGAAGGCAGAGCCATCATGAATAGGATTAGTGCTCTTATAAAACAAACTCCAGAGAGACCCCTTGCCCCTCCTACCATGTGAGGACACAGCTAGAAGATGGCTGTCAGTGCCCCAGGAAGCTGCCCTCACCAGACACTGAATTGGCTGGCACTTCAACCTTGGACTTCCCAGCCTCTGGAACTGTGAGAAATACATTTTTGTTGTTTACAAGACATGCAGTCTAGGATATTTTTGTTATAGCAGCCCAAAGAAAGACATGGTACCAGTACCTAATTTTCCACTGACTTCTGAATTTGCTATTGAAGAGGACAGGAGAATATTATTTATTTGCTTACTGAAATCACAAGAGGATATAAATAGATTGTAAGAATTCACATAGACATAAGAAACTATGCATAGTGGTCACCAATTTTACAGGGGAAAACAAATAATTATATTTTAAAATTTTTCTTGTATTTTTTTCTTCTCTATAATTTCTTCCTTTGTCCTTCTCAATGCTATTTGTTATTCTTCCTCAAATGTACTTGCTGATAAACTCCCCTAGGTCTACTATAGGGCAACACATGTTCTTATGATTTTGTATTGTTTAGGGAGAGGAGGTTTGTAGAGGTGGGGATGCAGTCAGAAACCAGCATTTATTGAAGGCAAATGATGCACTCTACATTTTGGAAGACAAGATGATGCAAAGAATCTTGAGTGGATGTCAGAACTGAAAAGACCCGGGCCTAAAATCGACCTCCAAAATATGCTAGTGGTATTACCTCAGATTGCTCAAGTTTTCCCATCCCTTTCCAGTGATTCTGAGCTAGCATCTCAATATACCAAACTGATTAAATGCTTAGCCTTTAAAGTCAAAAAGACCTGGGTTTGAAATTAGCAATGCTAATTATGAGCTGAGTCATTTAGGCAAAAATTAAAAGTAATTAACCTCTCTGTGTCTTAGTTTGTTTTCTGTTGTATAATAGATCTTTTACGGGGCCTGGCACATATAAAGCATTCAAAATATTTTAAGTGATAGAATGATGATTTTTAATTCACATCATTAGGTTTCTCTTAAGTCTGACTCCAATATTTAAAAAATTCAAATAATTTTATAGACTAAAATTTAGAGAAGTCATGGGAAAGCAAGAAAAGGCAATATATATATATAATATAAAATTATAATTGGGAAAATGACATTTGCAAAGCTAATTTCCATCAAAACTAATTTTACTGCAGTTTAGAAAACCAAAAGTAAATTTAAATTAAGTATACGCAAAAAATTGGCTTGAACTCTATATGAAATATAATAAAAAGTTACTGCTATAATTAGAATAATGTTTTATCTTTGTTTTCCATTGATTTGGTATTTCATCTTTCTCAGATAACTTATAATTTTGCTAAAGTGTTAAGAAGTTATAAAAATAAAGTGTAAGAAGAAGTTTCCATGTTGACATAAGTGCCCATGAAGAAGTAACTTATCATAACTTACAAAGAAATAGGAGTGCTGCTTTGCAAATACATTGACACTTTTTTTTGCATTCAAATATCCTCTTTTTCAGTGATTATTTTCTACTGCTTAGGTAAGTTTGTTTTTCACTCTGATAATATGTAAGGGTTATTTCTTTCTTTTCTTTTCTTTTTTCTTTTCTTTTCTTTTTTTTTTTTTTGATATGGAGTCTTGCTCTCTTGCCTAGGCTGGAGTGGAGTGGCATGATCACAGCTCACTGGAAACCTCAACCTCCCTGGCTCAGGTGATCCCCCAACCCCAGACTCCCGAGTAGCTGGGACTATAGTCATATGACACCATGCCCAGCTAATTTTTGTGCTTTTTTGTTGAGATGGTGTATTAGACTGCTATAAAGAACTACGTGAGACTGGGTAATTTATAAAGAAAAGAGGTAAAATGGCCATACTGTGCAAGGTAATTTATAGATTCAGTGCCATCCCCATCAATCTACCAATGACTTTCTTCACAGAATTGGAAAAATCTACTTTAAAGTTCATATGGAACCAAAACAGGGCCTGCATTGCCAAGACAATCCTAAGCCAAAAGAAGAAAGCTGGAAGCATCACACTACCTGACTTCAAACTATACTACAAGGCTACAGTAACCAAAACAGCATGGTACTGGTACCAAAGCAGAGATATAGACCAATGGAACAGAACAGAGCCCTCAGAAGTAATACCACACATCTACAACCATCTGATCTTTGACAAACCTGAAAAAAAACAAGAAATGGAGAAAGGATTCCCTATTTAATAAATGGTGCTGGGAAAACTGACTAGCCTTATATAGAAAGCTGAAACTGGATCCCTTCCTTACACCTTATACAAAAATTAATTCAAGATGGATTAAAGACTTAAATGTTAGACCTAAAACCATAAAAACTCTAGAAGAAAACCTAGGCAATACCATTCAGGACATAGGCATGGGCAAAGACTTCATGTCTAAAACATCAAAAGCAATGGCAACAAAAGCCAGAATTGATAAGTGGGATCTAACTAAACTAAAGAGCTTTTCCACAGCAAAAGAAACTACCATCAGAGTGAACATGCAACCTACAGAATGGGAGAAAATTTTTGCAATCTACTCATCTGACAAAGGGCTAATATCTAGAATCTACAAAGAAATCAAATGAATTTACAAGAAAAAAGCAAACAACCCCATCACAAAGTGGGCAAAGGATATGAACAGGCACTTCGCCAAAGAAGACATCTATGCAGCCAACAGACACATGAAAAAATGCTCATCATCACTGGTCATCAGAGAAATGCAAATCAAAACCACAATGAGATACCATCTCACACCAGTTAGAATGGCGATCATTGAAAAGTCAGGAAACAACAGGTGCTGGAGAGGATGTGGAGAAATAGGAACACTTTTACACTGTTGGTGGGACTGTAAACTAGTTCAACCATTGTGAAAGATAGTGTGGCGATTTCTCAAGGATCTAGAACTAGAAATACCACTGGACTCAGCCATCCCATTACTGGGTATATACCCAAAGGATTATAAATCATGCTGCTATAAAGACACATGCACACGTATGTTTATTGCAGCACTATTCACAATAGCAAAGACTTGGAACCAGCCCAAAAGTCCATCAATGATAGACTGGATAAAGAAAATGTGGCTCATATATACCACGGAATACTATGCAGCCATAAAAAAGGATGAGTTCATGTCCTTTGTAGGGACATGGATGAAGCTGGAAACCATTATTCTCAGCAAACTATTGCAAGGACAAAAGACCGAACACCACATGTTCTCACTTATAGGTGGGAATTGAACAATGAGAACACTTGGACACAGGAAGGGGAACATCACACACCAGGGCATGTCATGGGGTGGGGGGAGGGGGGAGGGATAGCATTAGGAGATATACCTAATGCAAATGACGAGTTAATGGGTGCAGCACACCAACATGGCACATGTATACCCATGTAACAAACCTGCACGTTATGCACATGTACCCTAGAACTTAAAGCATAATTAAAAAAAAAAGAAGAAGAAAGAAAAAAAGAAAAGAGGTTAAATTGATTCACGGTTCTACAGTCTCATGCCAGGGGAGGCCTCAGAAAATTTATAATCGTGGCAGAAGGCAAAGGAGAAGCAAGGCGCATCTTACATGGCAGCAGGAGGGGAGGAGAGGGAGTGCTACACTTTTAAACCATCAGATCTCATGAGAACTCACTATCATGAGAACAGCATGGGGAAAACTACCCCGTAATCCAATCACCTCCTACCACGTCCCTCCCTCAACACATGAGGATTACAATTGGTGATGAGATTTGGATGGGAACACTGAGCCAAACCGTATCAGACTGGTTTTGTCATTCTGAACAGGCTGCTCATGAACTCCTATGTTCAAGCTATCCTCCAGCCTCAGCCTCCCAAAGTGCTGGGATTATAGGCATGAGCCACTGTGCCCAGCCAAGGGTATTTCCTATGAGGATAATTTTGTTTGAAAGGGATATTTAGTAGAAAACTTAAATGAAGAAGACCGGGCGCAGTGCCTCATGCCTGTAATCCAAGCACTTTGGGAGGCTGAGGTGGGCAGATCATTTGAGGACAAGAGTTCAAGACCAACCTGGCCAACATGGGGAAATCCTGTCTCTACTAAAAATACAAAAATTAGCCGAGTATGGTGGTGGTTGCCTGTAATCCAAGCTACTGGGGAGCATGGGACAGGAGAATCGCATGAACCTGGGAGGTGGAGGTTGCCGTGAGCCGAGATTGTGCCACTGCACTCTAGCCTGGGCGATAGAAGAAGCCTTCATCTGAAAAAAAAAAAAAAAAAAAAGAAAAAAGAAAACTTAAAGGAAGTAAGCACAAATCAAACCTACAAATCAATTGAAATCATGCAAAGAAAATACTATTATGCACAGTAATTGAACTAATAGGACTTCTGTTACTATTACTGTTCTCTTGGTTATTATTACTCTTGGTTATTATATCTCTTGGTTATTATTACTGTTCTCTTGGTAGTACATATGAACTGCAATAAAAATTAGTTTCTAAAATCCATTTAACCTTACATCAAGGAAGTTTATATGAAATTATGTATACTTCAAGGAAATCATTATTTTATAAACTGCAAAGTGAATATGTATATGGATATTTCAAAACTATGACTTGGTATATGAATCAAGTGTTAAGTATGTTATTTTAACTTATTAGTATTATTTATGTGATATATTATTATGATGGAAGCAATATGCTAAAAGTCTAGCTAATATTGAAAACACAAGCAAATAAATTATATTAATATGAACTACCTAAAGAACAGTTATTTAAGAGCAAAGATTTACTGATTTATTAACAAGTTTAAGATTTTTTACTATAAGTAGATTTTTATTTATAAGAAACTATAGAAAAGTATTAATAAATATTTTAATATGTTAATTAAACCTAGAATTATGTCTTACCATACACTAGAAATCAGCTTTGTCATTATTCTAAGGATTGTGCTTTAAAAACTAGTAAAACGTATGAATTTTATTAACTACTTTCATTCTGAAAGTTAAATGTATATTTGTGAATTATAACAAATATATTGTATATTTTTAGTTGTAGTAAAATATATATAACTACATTTACCATTTAATCATTTTTAAGTCTACAGTTTGTGGTGTTAAGTAGATTAATATTGCTACACACCCACTCTCCTAAACTTTTCATCTTGAAACTAAAACTCTACTCATGAAATGACAACTCCCCATTCCTTCCTCCCTCTCTGCAGCCCCTGGCAACCACCATTCTACTTTCTGTCTCCATAAATTTGACTGCTCTAGGCACCTCATAGAAGTGGAATCACAAAATATTTGTCTTTTTGTGATTGACTTATTTCATTTAACATAATGTCCTCAAGGTTCATTCACGTTGTAGCATCTATCAGATTTTCCATCTTTTTCAGACTCAAAAAATGCCCCACTTTATGGATTCTGACATTTTGCTTTTTCATTAATTTCATTTCATCCATAGATGGAGGCTTGTGATCATGGGTGTACTAACATTACTTTGAGCCCTGCTTTCAATTATTTTGGGTATATATCCGCAAATGAAAAAGCTGGATCACATCATAATTCTGTTTTCCATTTTGTGAGAAACAACCATATTGTTTTCCCTAGTGTACGCACCATTTTACATACACGTCAACAGTGCACACATGTTCTAATTTCTTCACATCTTTGTCAAAATGGGTTACTTTCTATTTTTTTAATAGTAGCCATCTTATAGATGGTATCTCACTGAGTTTTTAATTTGCATTTTTCTAATTAGGGGTGTTGAGCTTCTTTTCACATGCTTGTTGATCATTTGTACGTCTTCTTTGATGAAATATTTATTCCGCTTCTTTGCCAATTTTTGAATTGGGTTGTTTGGGGATTTTTGTGTCATTGAGTTGTAGGAGTTCTTTTATGTTTTAGATGTTTACCTTTTATCCACCGTGTGATGTACAAATATTTACTCTCATTCTGTTGGCTGCCTTATCATTCTGTTGATTGTATTCTTTGATTCACAGACATTTTTAAATTTTATATAAACCAATTTACCTATTTTTTTCTGTTGCTTGTGCTTTTGGTGTTGTATCCAATAAACCATTACCAAATCTAATGTATGAAACTTTTCACTTTTGTTGTCTTCTAATAGGTTTAGCCATTTATGACCAACACACAGCTATCACCATACTCGATGATAGGACACTGAAACCTTTTCCCGTAAGATCAGAAAGAACAAAACAAGGATGCCCACTTTTGCCACTTCTATCTAACACAGTACAGGAACCCAGAGAAGTTAGTCAAGAAAAGGAAACAAAAGGCATTCAAAGCAAAAAAGAGGGTGAAATTTTTTTTCTGTTTGCAGATGACATGATTGTATAAGTGGAAAATCCTAAATAATCTAATAAAACATTGTTTTAACTGAAAGGAATTAAGCAAAGTTTCAGGGTACAAAATCAACAAGCAAAAATCAGTTTTTTCAATACTACTCTAATTCATCAACAGATTCAATACAATCCATATCAAAATCCCAAAACAATCCATGTCAAAATTCAGAAGGTATTTTTTTTTGCAGATATAGAAAAACATCCTAAAATTCACATGAAATCTCAAGAGATTCTGAATAGCCAGAACAATCATGAAAATTCAAAGCAAATTTAGAGGCCTTATACTCTCTGATTTTAATATTTATTTCAAAGCTACCAGAATCAAAATATTTCTATAGTTTTATATTCTCTATTTCACTTGCTTCTCTCCTAATAATTATTATCCCCCTTCTTTTGCTAACTGTAGATTTAGTTTGTCTTCTTTTTCTTGTTCCCTCAGTAAGGTTTTTAATTTGAAATTTTAAAATTTATTTTTAGTGTTAGCTTTTGAAGCTGTATATTTTCCCTGGCGCTGCTTTCACAGTGGTCATATGTTTTAGAATGTTGTATTTTTCTCTCATCTGCCTCAAGGTATTTTCTAGTTTCCCATGTGATATCTTTTCTGCCCATTGGTTGATTAATAGTGTCTTATTTGATTTCCACAATTTAGTAAATTTTCCAGTTCCATCGGATACTTACTTCTAGTTTCATCCCCTTGCAAGTAGCAAAGAAACCTTGCATGATTTCATTTTTTTTAATTTATTAAGACTTGCTTTTTGGCCCAACATTTGATCTATCATAGAGAATGTTCTATATGTACTTGAGAAAAATGAGTATTCTTATACTGTTGTTTGAAATGTTTTGTGTATGTTTGTTAGGTCTAATTTATTTATACTGTTTTCAAACCTTCTGTTTCTTTATTGATCTGTCCTTTTCATTATTACATGTGAGATATTAAAATTTTCTACTATTTTATAGAGCTGTCTATTTTTTCTTTCTTTCTGTCAATGTTTCTTTCATATACTTAGGAGCTCTGATGTTGGGTGTATATGTAATTGTTATATTTTCTTAGTGGCTTAATTATTTTATCACTAAATAATGTTCTTTGTCTCCTCTAACAGTTTCTGGCTCAAAGTTTATTTTGCATGACATTAGTATAGCCACCCCTGCTCTCTTTTGATGGCTATTTGCATAGAATATCTTTTTTCATCCTTTTAACATATGAGTGTTCTCAGATCTAAAGTGAGTCAGTTGTAGACAGCATGTAGTTAGATCCTGTGTATATATCTATTCTGCAAATGTGCATCTTTTGACAGGGAATTTAATTCTTCTGTATTTTATGTAATTCCTTAAGGGAAAGAATTTACTCTTGTAATTCTGTTAATTGTTTTCAGTATTTCTTTGAGCTTTTTGTCCTTCATTTCTTTCCTTATTGACTTTCTTTGTGTTAACTTTTTTTAGTTAACTTTATGTAGTGATACATTGTGATTTGATTTCCTTCTCATTTCCTTTCTTGTATAGTCTTTAGTTATTGCTTTTTGTTACCATGGGGATTACAAAAAACATTCTAAAGTTACAGCATGCTGTTTTAATCTGATAAAAACTTAACTTTAATTGCATATAAAACTTTACTTCTTAACAACTTAGTTTCCTCTTTTTGTTGTTGATGTCAAAAATTACATTTTTATATGTTTTGTACCCATTAGCATCGATTTATGCTTTTGTCCTCTAAACCTTATGAAAGAATTAAAAGTGGAATTACAAACCAAAACTAAAATAATAAAATATTTTTGTCATGATAATTACCTTTACCTGAGAACTTCATTTTGTTTGTATTGCTTTAACTTACTCTCTGGCATTCTTTCATTTAAATTTGAAGGACTCCCTTTAGCATTTCTTATACAGTACATCTGGTAGTAATCAATTCCCTCAGCTTTTGTTTACCTGGAAATGTCTTAGTTTTCTCTCATTTTTGAAGATCAGTGTTGCCAGACATAGTGTTCTCAGAATTTTTTTCCCTTTGACTTTAAATATGTTTTACATTAGTTTCCATTGCCTTTTGGCCTATAAGGTTTCTCCTTAAAAAATCATGATAATCTTATAAGGCTACCATGCACAAGGTAAGCCATTTTTCTCTTGCTACTTTGAAGTTTCTCTGTCTTAACTTTTGGCATTTTCACTATAATGTATCTCAGTGAGGGTCTTTTGGGGTTTATTTTACTTGGACTTCCATAATGTACGTGTTGGTTGGCTTGATGGTGTCCCATAAGTACCCGTGGCATTTCTCAGTTCATTCTGTTCATTTCTGCTCCTTTGACTCTGTAATTTCAAATGACCTGTCTTTAAATTTGCTGATTATTTCATCTGTTTAATTCTGCTATTGAATGCCTCTAGTTAGTTTTGTAATTCTGTTATTATATTTTCTCAGTTCCAGAATTTCTGTTTGATTCATTCTTATAATTTCAATCTTTGTTGATATTATTTTGTTCATATATTGTCTTCCTGCTTTCATGTAATTCTCTTTCCCTTCTCTTTAGCTCATTGTGCATACTTAAGACAGTTATTTTAAAGTCATTGTCAAGGCCTATGTTTCTTTAGGGTTAATTTCTAGACACCAATGTTGTTCCTTTGAATGGCCATATTCACTGTTTCTTTACATGACTTTTAATCCTTTTTTGAAAACTGGGCATGTAAAACACCAAGAGAAAAACAGAACAAAGCAACAACAGCAAAGCCAACCACTTCTGCCATCCTTTGCAGACTGGCTCCATGCAAGGGAAAATACTCACTAATCAGCCCCATGTACACATGCATTGTTCTTTCAAGCCTTTTCTAGAAATGACTAGTCACTGGGTGACGAGTCACTTTTGTTCCAGTTCATCCATTTACACAATTGCTTTTAAATGTTTTAATTTCCTTAAGAGTCTCACCCTATTTCTTCTTGAAGCCATAAGCATTTTGTCATGTTCCTCTTCCTTGATCTGTTGCCTTTAGGTGCCTGCAGGTCTCCAGTTGCCTTTCAGCTTTCTTCACCATGGCAATCACCACTGTTTTCAGTGGCCTCCAACCTGATGTCCTAACAATGCCACCATTCCAATCAACTCTCCAAGTCAGGTGACACAGAGACCAGTATCCTGGCAGCCCCTAGACAAGCCCAAATGCTGCAAGTTCCACTTATTCCCTTCCAGATTGAGTAGGAATTGGACAACTTTCTCTTGACTGTGTCACGCTGCTCCAAGGAGTGAATGGAGCAAGGAGAAGCAAAAATCCTACAAGATATTCTACTATTGTTATTGTGGCTGTTTCTTCTGGCATTCACTTGGTTGATGCAACTTCTAAAGTGGTTTTTGAAACGTTAAAGTCATTTTGGTCCATATGTCACTTTTCATTGTCTTACCATGGGTGAGTGAAGGTCTACAGCTTCTTAATCTGCCGTCTTTCTAATATCACTCCAGAACAATCGACTTTTTTGCCCTAGTCTACTTTTTGGTAGTACTAAAACTTCCAATTCCCTATCTTTTGTTGAATATACTTAAGGATAATTTACTAGGTACAACTGACAATAACATGACTCACTTTCAAGAAGCACAGGTACATAGACACATCCCTCGAGAGAAATCATACTGACACGAATGTAAGTTTAAGATGATAATATCTTAAATTTTATAAACTGAAAAAATGTACTAACATATCCTCACACAATATTATAGAGACATATACTGAATATATTACTTTACTCATTATTACATTCCTTTGGTTAAATAAAATACTGTAAAATATGAAGGAATCAACAAATATTATTTCCTTCCTCTTTCCTACTCTGCCTATTTTTCACCATGATTCCCTCCCTTTTGCACACCGTTCCCTGCTGTAGTGTTAACAAACATGTTATAATCTCAGTAGTAGGCAAACTCTTTGAATTCTGAGGTTTCTTCCCTTTTATTTTATATAACATGTGTTGACAAAGCATACATCTATTAAAAATTCATGTACTCCAGTTATTTTGGTATGAACACTTTGATGACTAAATTATAATAGATTGATGTAATGCTTTTAGTAATATGAACATAAAAATGTTCTGACCTTGAGATTATAATGAACAATGATTGGCACCGTTTACTATTGTATATAACCTGTTATAATGCAAAATGTACTCTGATTATAATTATCATATGCTGAAAAAAATAGAAAATTTTTTTTTCTGGCTCTATAACAAATTAATAAAATTTACCTCTGCTACTTCTGGTGATTTATACTCATGTTGGAGTCACCATAGGGGCAAGATAAGACAGGATCAAAGTCCTTTCTGATTTTATCTGTGGAAGTTAGGATTTTATTTTACTCTTTGTTTTTAAGAGACAGAGTCTTGCTCTGTCACCCAGGCTAGAGTACAGTGGCACAATCATGGCTCACTGCAGCCTTGACCTCCTGGGTTCAAGTGATCCTCCTACCTCGGCCTCCTAAGTAGCTGGGACCACAGGTGTGCACCACCATGTCTGTCTAATTTTTTTAAGATGTTGCCCAGCCTGGTCTCAAGCTCCTGGCCTCAAGCAATCTTCCTGCCTCAGCCTCCCAAAGTGTTCAGATAACAGATGTGAGCCACCGTGCCTGGCCTGTTTTACTCTTCATTATACAGAGTCTATCTGACTTAACCTCCAGGGCCTGTTTAAATAATTTTCTTAGGTTTGTTCTTCCTTCAAGTACTAACACAGTGTAGTAACTGGAGGTGGTTAAAATAAGTTAAAATGGTTTAAATTGGGTTAAAATATATTAATTACCTGCTAATTAATCAGCTTTGACACTAAAGAACTTAAACTGCTTTTTAAATAAGCACAATAATGCTAATTTGTGGAAATTCTTTACTCTTACTTTGACTATTTTCACTGAGTTCACAACATGTGTAGCCAAACTGTAGTTAAGATCAGGTAAATAGAATCTTCCATTAAAACATTATGGAGTAACTATGTATAGCATTTGATACAGTTTACAAGGCCCTAAAAACACATCTAACAATTTGTGTTACATTAATTAATATGCATATGTATAGAGAGCACTGTGATTGTCAATAAAATTGACTTGTGGAATAAGAGCAAAAGAGTTATTATTTCTCAGTCTCTACTAATGCTTTAGGCATCACTAATATTAAAATCGTATTTAAATTTGGTAGATATTTTAATTAGGATTTTATTATTTTCATTTACAAATGGCCTAATTATATATATGTGTCTCTAGGTAATATTCATTACTTGATAATGAATTAAAATTAATAATTTCCAAATTAATAATAGAGAAATAAACTAGGAGTAATATATAAATTTGACCCTTCAAGTTCCCTCAATACAAAAGAAGTGCAGAGATAATGCAAATATTCCTTTGCAAACTAGACAAAATATTTTGGGAATTAAAGATTTTTATTACAAAGGTGAAACTTCTTTGTAGCATCTGCATATTGATGTATCTTATTGCCTTTATATTGCTGTTCTTTTTGCTAGTTGCAGGCTGGCAGATACAAAATGTAGAATATTTAGGGCTCCTTCAGGAACAATATGAGGTCCTTAAAAATGAGGACAATAAAGTTAAGCAGGACATCTGGGAACATGAAAAATGTGACAAGGTGATCAGCACGCTCTATCAAAATGCGAACAATGAAGAAAGATTGCTAATGACTCCTTAAACAGACTTATTGAATGACATAAAATTAAAATACCAAACAGAATGAAAATTCTTTCTTTCCCTGGCTCTTCCATAGCATTCATCTTCTGGCACTGTTGTCTCATATTTCTGTATTCCTCACAAGATTTTGAGCTATTTGAGGACAAGGTCTGCATGTTGTTTTTCATTTTTCTTTCTTTTTCTTATGGCTCGTTATACAATGTCTAACACATAATGAATACTGAATCAGTATTTTGAATAAATAAGTTAATGTTCTGCTAGACACATCTTCTACTGAAATAATAAGCATTGGCCAATTGGAAATAAGTGATTTATAAATACATAATCAGGGAGAATTGGCAGAGTTCAAAGTATTCTTTTGATTACTCTAAGTTGCTGATTTGGGCAGATGTTACAAAACTGTGTGACAAAAATTACTTAGATGCACCCTAAGATTTAGGGACCACCCCATGTAACTGATGAAATTGCATCTTGGATATTAGACTAAAAGTGAGAATGGCAGAATTGAACTTGTCCCAGAAAGAATTGGGAAGAAATATAAGTATTAATATACCCAGATTAAATCTGAATTATATATGTAAAGACTGACTGAGCTATATCCAGGTTTTTCTATTTGTTGCTTCCTGTATTGTTTGATTTGGCCAATTATGATGACAACAATGTTGTTAATGACAATGAAAATGATGATGATGATGATGAGTGGGTGGTGATTCACAGAAATATGATTTACTTTGATAACATACAAACTGCTGTGGTAATTTAACATGTAATGCAGCAACAATTTCCTCTAATCTTGTTGAGAAAATAGTGTGTATTAATTTTCTATGTCTACACATGTAGCAGTTTAGTAATCTAAAGCTTAAAAATAGGATGTAAGGCTGAGTGCGGTGGCTTACACCTGTAATCCCAGCACCTTGGGAGGCCAAAGTGGGTAGAGCACTTGAGGTCAGGAGTTCGACACCAGCCTGGCCAACATGGTGAATCCCTGTCTTTACTAAAAATTCAAAAAAAGTTAGCTGGGGGAGGTGGTGGAAGTCTGTAAGCCCAGCTACTTGGGAGGCTAAGGCAGAAGAATTGTTTGAACCCAGGAGGTGGAGGTTGCAGTGAGCTGAGATCGCACCACTGTACTCCAGCCTGGGCAAGGAAGCAACATTCTGTCTCAAAAGAAAAAAAAAAAGGATGTAAACTAGGGGAATAATTTAGTCTAGAAAAATCAAAGCACAAAAAGTATTAAATTCTGGTTTGGGGGACAGGGATATTTCCCAGATGATTTAAGTTTCCCCTTAGCCTTTTAAAATTGAGTTTAATTCTCTTTTGTGAATATGCCATTGCCCATCGTCTTGCCTTTATGTAGTCTTAAGGCTCCCAAACTGGATTTTACTAAAAAAAGAAAAAAATTGGAGCTAGAATGAATACTTACCTAATTTGTGAATCTGGTACAGTAAATCAATGTGTCTATTTATTGATTTGACATAAGGTGTATTACTGAAGCATGGAATAAAATTCTCCTGATGATATAAACAGTCCATTATTTCTCTATAGAGGAGAGTGAGTTAGCTCAAGTTCCTCAGAAATAGACCCTGAAATAAAGATTTGTATGCATGTGGTTGATTAAGAAGCTGTTCTCAAAGAAATGAGTAAGGGAAAGATGATATGGGACAGGAAAGTAGGGGACTACTGGGTCTCCAGGGGCCTCCCATGATGTTTGGAGCATAAGTTAAATGTCAAAATTGTCTCATCTGAAGCAATGCAGGCAGGGCTTCCATGCTTCTGCACCTGTCAATCACTAGCTCAGACTCATTCCTCTAGGGACAAAAAATCTCAGGCAATTTTGTTCTCCATGCATGCAGTTAAGTAAGCGTCAGGGGGCCTTGGGTAGTCTTTCAAAAATAACAAGTTGCAGGTACAGGTTGCTGGAAGCAAAACCACATCAAAGTTTTGAGGATATACACAATGTTTTAAAAGAACCCAACTGTATCTGGACAGGCTACCAACATTGTCAGCTCCACAGACGTGTGTGGGAAGCTAAATCATGTTTTTTTATAAAACAGAACAAAACAAAACAAACAAAACACTGCAACAAAATTGTTCATGAAAGCCTAGATCATTTCATATTTTGGGGTTAAGAGCTCAAGACATCAGCATGTATAGGAAGGATGCTCTTTCCCATAAGGGAAGAATATTTAAAGAGCTAGTTGCCAATGTTTCCCTACTTCTGAAAAGATCTGGATAAATCAGGAAAATATTTGCCTTTGTGATTATATATAATTGTTATTTCACTTTTTTCTGTTTCTCTTTTCTCTTTCCTTTCTCTCTCTCTCTTTCTTCTCTCTTTCTCTTTTTCTTTCTTTCTTTTTGCATAAGTCAGTCTTCTCCAGATTAACTTGTTCTGCCTTTGGGACTGTCAATAATTTAAATCAGAATGCAGTCAAGTTTATCACGTGAGAAATTTATCCCATAGTTTTAACATATCACTGAATTTCTTTTAATTTTACAACTTAACATTCAAAGGGAAAATTGATTCCAAGTTTGTGGTTGGGGCCTGCTATAGTGTTCAAATACTAACAACAGATACACATAACTAATGCTACCAGCAAACACTAATACACTCCATGTTATTAATTTTTGTATAATTGTGCATAAATGTAATTAAACAATTTAGTTATTTTACATTGACTAGAGCAAAATAAAATAAGCAAAAAAATACAAAACAAAATAAACAACAAATATAAATAGTATGAGAATTTTAATGCATGTTGTCATAAAATGTTATGTTAAATTAAAAAATATACACTATAAATATTTTCTCCCATTCTGTGGGTTGTCTGTTGCTCTGTTGATTATTTCTTTTGCTGTGTTGAACATTTTAGTTTAATTAATTCAATTCATCTATTTTTTTTTTGCATTTCCTTTTGAGGACTTATTTATGAATTCTTAGCCTAAACCAATGTCCAGAAGAGTTTTTCACAGGATTTTAATAGTTTCAGGCCTTACATTTAAGTCTTTAATCCACCTTAAGTTTTGTTTGTAGTGAGAGATAGGGGTCCAGTTCCACTCTTCCAAATATGGATATCCAATTATCTCAGCACCATTCACTGAATAGAGTGTCCTACAAAAGGTTAATATCCAGAACCTACAAGGATCTCAAACAACTCAACGAGAAAAAAAACAAATAACTCCATTAAAAAGTAGGCAAAGAATATGAAAAAAACATTTTTCAAAGATATGCAAATGTCAAACATGAAAAAATGTTTAACATCACTAATCATCAGAGAAATGCAAATGAAAATCACCATGAGATACCATCTTATAGCAGACAACATTGCTATTCTTAAAAAGTTAAAAAACACCAGATACTGGCAAGGATGTGGAGAAAAGGGAACAATTATTCACTGACGGTAGGAACGTAAATTCGTACAACCTCTGTGGAAAACAGAATGGAGATTTCTCAGAGAAATAGAACTCTCCTTTGACCCAGCAATCCCACCACTGGGTATCTACCCAAAGGAAATATAAATTATTACATAAAAAACACACCTGCACCTGTGTGTGTATCACAGCATTATTCACAATAGCAAAGTCATGGCGTCAATCTAAGTGTCCCTCGACAATGATTGGAAAATAAAGTGTGGTGTACATATGCTATGGAATATCACACAACCATGAAAAAGAATGAAATCATGTCTCTTGCATCAATATGAATGAATCTGGAGGGCATTATGCTTATTAAAATGACTCAGAAACAGAAAATTTAAAACCACATATTATCAGTTATAAGTGGGAGCTAAACAAGAGGTACACATGGACATACAGAGTAGAATAATGGACACTGCCAAGACTCCAAATGGTGGGAGGACTGCAGGTCTGAGGGATGAAATACCACCTATTGGGCGCAGAGTGCACTATCCAGGTGATGGGTACACTAAGAGTTCAGATTTCACCACTACACAACATATCCATGTAACACAACTGCACTTGTATTCCTAAATTCATAAAAATAAGAAATTTAATTTTTTAAAATATGCATATATAAACTTTTAGTTTCAATTTTCTCCTGTTTAAAAACTTTACACCTTCTGGTTCTAGCTATGCTGGCGTTAACTCTCACTCTAAACACTGGAGCCCTGGATAAAACGGATGACAGCACTGTTTAAAGGCACCAAACAGTGAGTGGCACAGGGTCCTCATGAGTGGAACTGTGAAGAGAAATGAGGCTACCCAGACTGCCTGCTGCTCTCAGGAGGCACGTTCCTCTGGGCCTCTGCGCAGGGAGAGGATCCCACCCAGAGAGGCCAAGTGCCTGGTCCTGAAAGAGTGGCGGGGGTGCAATTAGGAAAAAGGAAGTGGAAGGAATGTGAGTGGCAGAGTAACAAAGGGAGGGAACCCTGCAAGGAAAGAAGCCCACAAATGTGCATGAAGGATCCCTAAAATGTGCCGTTACACAAAGTCCCACACGAGTAGAGTGAACATCATGTGGCAAGGCGACGAAAGGCCTAGGAACTATAATGACGCCGTGAGCTCACGCAGACTGGAAGAGCTTTGGGTTCTGATTATGCGGTGAGGTTAAGACCCCTTCCTTGTTCAACTCTGCGCTTTAGGGACAGACTCTGGAAAGTTACTAGTGGAGCTAACGTATTCCTCCCCAAGCCGAATTGAAAAGTAAGCCTTGGACGACTTTGGCTTAAATTAGTATGACTTTCTTAAAAAGAATCCAGTGATTTAAACTCCGCGTTACCAATAATTTTCAATCTGTAAGAGCTTTCTGGTTCTTATTTTATCTTTCTTAATATTCACATTTTCTTTATTTCTTTTGTTTTGTTTTATTCTTGAGACAGGGTCTTGCTCCGTTGCTCAAGCTGGAGTGTAGTTGATGCTCATTGCAGCCTTGAACTCTTGGGCTCAAGCCACCCTCCCACCCTGGCCTCCCACGGTGGGGGGATTACTGGCGTGAGCCACCAAGCCCAGCCAGTATTCGCATTTTCCTATTTAACATTATCCTGCTCTGTAGCCGGATGTCCTTCTGCCTTTCTGCCGACATTTTTAGTAGAAAAATACCTTTTATCTTTGCTGCTATGTAATCTATTTCTCACCTTGTTTGTCAACAAATTATAGAGTAAAATAGAGGTTTTCCTTACTGGAGCCACATTAACTTAAAATAATAAATGATATATTGTTATTATGAATACTTATTTTGATAAAAGTCAATGAATTTGATTATTTTTAGGAAAGTCTCTATCAAAAATACTTCCTTTCCGTTATAGTTCACAACAGACATGAATCTCAGCATGATGTATGAATTCTTGATTTAGTACTAGAAAGTGCTAGCATAATCACCATACACAGTGTCATTCCTTTTTTCATTACCTGTGAAACAATATAATTATGGAAAATATTGTGTTTGCCTATGCATAATATTTCCCAAGTGAGAGATAAATGTCTAGAATTCTGCCTGGTACACTTATGTTTCATCTGGAATATTATCATGTTTATTGAGTATAATGTGAGCAGGGTTGGCTGTGTATAAAAATCAAGGCCGTGCATTTTTCTCTAAATTTAATTAATTGCACAAAAGCATAGTTCTCTATTTCAAAATATAAATGAAAAGAAATTACAATCTCCCATTCTAAAAATCATCTTAAAAATCTTTTTGAACAAAAATATCTAACACTTTTTTTTTAAAAGAGCAGAAGCCGGGCACGGTGGCTCATGCCTGTAATCCCTGCACTCTGGAAGCCCGAGGTGAGCAGATCACAAGGTCAGGAGATCGAGACCATTCTGGCTAACACAGTGAAACCCTCTATCTACTAAAAAAAATACAAAAAGTTAGCTGGGCATGATGGGGCATGCATGTAGTCCCAGCTACTCAGGAGTCTGAGGCAGGAGAATCGCTTGACCCTGGGAGGTGGAAGTTGCAGTGAGCCGACATTGCACCACTGCACTCCAGCCTGGGCGACAGAGGGAGACTCCATCTCAAAAATAATAATAATAGCAATAAAATAAATAAACAAAAGAGCAGAAAATGTAAGTGTTCATCTTAATGAATCATCACCCCATGAAACCAGCATCTAGTCCAAGAAATTGGGTAGCACTCCGTTAATTATGGTCTCAGTCACAGTACCTTTTCTCCTCCCTTAGAGAGAGTACCTACCAGTATAATTTATAAAACTCTAGTCTACTAGTTTTAGGCTTCATAGAAATGGGAACATACACCATACAGTCTTTTGTTTCTGTCTTCTTTTATTCAATATTGTGTTTCTTGAAATTCATACACATTGTATGTATAGCTGAGTTTCATTTTCATTGCTGTATAGCATTCAGTTGTGTAATTTTACCACAGTTTACTTAAACTATGTACAGTTGATAAACCTTTGGATTATTTTAACGTTCAGATTTTACAAAAACTGTCAATAGCAATATTGTAAGCTATGTTGGTTGGTGAATTTATATGTGCTTTTTTCTTGGGTATACAACTAGAAGAGAGGTCATTGGATCAGTTGCTATGTATAAATTCTACCTTAGGCTAGGTTGTTCCTTCCTTCCTTCCTTTTTTCTTTCTTTCTCTCTCCTTCCTTTTCTTTTCCTTTCTTTCTTTCTTTCTCTTTCTTTCTTTCTTTCTTCTTTCTTTCCTTCTTTCTTTCTTCTTTCTTTTTTCTTTTTCTTTCTTTCTTTTCTTTCCTTCTTTCTCCTTCCTTCCTTCCTTCCTTCCTCCCTTCCTTCCTTCCTTCCTTCCTTCCTTCCTTCCCTCCTTCCTTCCTTCCTTCTCTTTTTTACAGATTCTTGCTCTGTTGCCCAAGCTGGAGTGCAGTGGCACGATCTCGGCTCACTGTAATCTCCCAGCTCAAGTGATTCTGATTCTCATGCACCACCACACCCAGATAATTTTTTTTTTTTTTTTTTTTTTGTGGAGATGGGTTTTTGCCACGTTGGCCAGGCTGGTCTCAAACTCCTGGCCTCAAGTGATCCACCATCTTCGGCCTCCCAAAGTGCTGGGATTAAAGGTGTCAGCCACTGTGTCTGGCCTGGTTGTACTGATTTATGTTTCTACTGGTAGCATATAAGTATTTCAAATTAATGAACAGCCTTTCCTATTCTTGTTAATTGATTTATCCATTTTAAGAAATATAGCATTATACCTAATTGTAGGTTTAATTGATATTTTCCTGATTACTAAAGAGTTTGAGAAATTTTAAAGTTCTCACTATTAATTCATTTGTATGTTCCTTTATTTTTAGTACTGTTTATGTCTAATTTAAGAAAAAGCAATTCTAACCTAAGATCATGAAATTCTTTGACTATATTATCTTCTGAAAACTTTATCATTTTTCATTTCAAAATTAGATCTTCAATCCACTGTTATTTAATTCTTTGTATGCTGTGGGTGGGGGTGATTTCATTTCTTTTCAGAAAGGTATACTATTGATACCACACTTTCATGAAGGCCAGCCCCTGCCACACTTCTCTGTTCAGCTTCCTCTTTTGGAAGGTTAAGTGTTCACCTATGTGTATTTCTGTTTTTGGACTCTCTGTCTCATTGTTCTGTATTTTTAAATCTTCCCACCAATACTGTATTGTATAGAATTCCACAGTTTTGTAATAAAGTCTTGGTATGTAGAAAGCTAGAAAGCAACCCTCTAAACTTGTCTTTACTCTTACTGGCATTGAGATGGACAGAATAAGGGTCTCCACCAAACATGTCCAAGTCCTCAATTCCATAACTTGTAACTATGTTATTTTACATAACAAAATGAGACTTTCTGGGTGTGACTGAATTAAGTTTCTGAGAAAGAATTATCTGGGTTGGCACAATGCAATCATGGCGTTCCTTACAAGAGAGAGGCAAGAGATTCAGGTCAGAAAAGGACATGAGACAGTGGAAGAAGACATTGGAGTGATATGGGGCCATGAGCCAAGGAGTGTGGGCAACCTCTAGATTTTGGAAAAGGCAAAGAATGCATTCTCCCTTCGTGCCTCTGGACGGAAGGCAACTATGGTGACACCACGATTTTAGGGCTTCTTACTTCCAGAAGGGTAAGTGAATAAACTCATATCGTTTTATTCAGTTATATGTGTTAATTTGTTACAGTGGCAATAGGAAACTAATACACATCTTTGTTTTTATTATAACTTTTTATATATTTATAAATTTGAAATTGTATTGTCAAATTCCAAAAAACTTTTGTGGGGAACTGTTAGAATTTTGGTGAGGATTGCATTAACTCTGTGGACCCAGTTTGAAAAAAATTATTGAAATTATTGCAATTTCTGATCTACAAACATGGTATCACAAACAATTTATTTTGTATTTTTTTAAAGTTCTCCCAAATTGAGTGTAGTTTATTAGTTTTTTTATTACTGGTGACCAATTCTGCAAGTTTTAATTTGTCTGACATTGTGATTATTTAACCTTCATTGTTACATAATATTTCTCTGTTCTAAATTCTATTTTGTCCTACTTTTCCTTTAGTACTTTGAAATATACTTTTATTCTCTTCTGGCTTACATTATTATTTTTGAAAATCCAGCAATTAGTCTAATCTTTCCTCTTGAACATGACTTTTATTTTCTCCTGCCTTTCTTGACAACTCCTCTAATTTCTTTTTTCTTTTTTTTTAGCAATTTAACTATGAGGTGCCTAGGTGTGATTCTCTTTGTATACAATCTACTGTGATTCAGATGCCTTCCTAAATTTGTTGCTTGATAGTTTTCATTAGTTTTGGAAGGTTCTCCTCCTTTATTTCCTCAATATATTTTTTTGCCTTATTATTTCTCCCTACTTTTCTAGAACTCCAAATGCATACACACACACACACTCACACACATATAATATGGGTATATTTATTTATAATGTATATATGTGTATGTATATATCATGCTTATGATTCTGTTCCTTTATCCTCTGTGCCTTTTGTATGCCTTTCTGCATTTTCTGGCTTTTGTTTTGTCTTGAAACAGTTGTTTTTATAGATGTTCAGCCATTTATTTCTTTCTAATTCTCTTCTTTAAAAGAACATCTATAACTAAGTTAGAGAGAATTTAGCCTATAGATATTTCATATCAATTTTTTTCTCAAGTTTCCAAGCTGTATAACTCAGCTTATTCTTCATGCAGAATGAACTAATATTTTAAATTTTATTAAAAATAATTTACAACCTCTTCAACATCATTTTCCAGAATAATACAATAATATGAGCATTAATTTTAAGGTAAATATTTTTTAAAATGTTATAAAGAGTGGAAATGCAAGCTGTATGTATATTTAAGCATGATTGAGAGTAGCATTGAAAAGCCTGTGAGAATGGGAGAAACACCTATTATTGCCAACTCAGTAAATAGCTGTTGAATAGGCATTTTTTTCTAATTCTGAAGACATCATAGAATATTTTAACAATGATCCTATGGGAAATTACTGACTAATTATGGGAGCATTTGAGTACACATGCAGTTATAGGGCTCACTATATACACCTTACTTTGAAATATAGCTTTGGAAAACATTGTAAGATTACAGTAGATTGAACACAAAGAGGATCAGGATTTATTAAAGAAAAAAATAAAAAAATCCAAGACAAGAAATATATTACTATCTCAAGAATATCAGGCTTTTAAAACATTTCTATTGCTTTCTATAAGAATTAAAAACAGAAAGCTCTTTATTAATAGACAACAAAATCCCTAAATAAACCAATTTAATGAGCAAATAGACAAATTGATAACTTGATTTTCTACTTTAAAATTTAAAATTTAATTTAATTTAAGGAAATAAGGCGATTCTGAAAAAGTTTTGTGAGAAGGAAATGTGACAATATTTTCTATTTTGCAGAAACTGTTTTACTGTAACTTATCAGTGGTACAAAACATAACTTTTTGCCACCACAGAATGATATTTGCTGGAGAGCATTTCACTTGCAATATACACCTTCATCTAGTTTTATAAGGGAAAACTTTGGAATGTTTAAATGTATTTAAATAAGATTAATGGAGCTTGATCTATCTCAGCTGCTGTTAATTGGTGGACATGTCTCTGAAAAGTAAACTATATAAAAGTGTAGACAGTGAATATAATCCAATTATTTGTAGAAAGCATATACTGAAACATTGTTAATTTCCAATAGAATTGTCTTTTCTCAAACATGCCCTCGTACTTTACCATAATTACCATACTATTCATATTATATGCATTCTTTGGGTGGTAGTCAATGGGGCAGGATATAATAAAGAGATAATCTATTTTTTTTTTTTTTTTGAGACGGAGTCTCGCTGTGTCACCCAGGCTGGAGTGCAGTGGCACGATCTCGGCTCACTGCAAGCTCCGCCTCCTAGGTTCATGCCATTCTCCTGCCTCAGCCTCCCAAGTAGCTGGGACTACAGGCGGCCGCCACCACACCAGGCTAATTTTTTGTATTTTTTAGTAGGGACGGGGTTTCACCGTGTTAGCCAGGATGGTCTCGATCTCCTGACCTGGTGATTTGCCTGCCTCGGCCTCCTAAAGTGCTGGGATTACAGGCGTGAGCCACCGCGCCCAGCCAATAAAGAGATAATCTTTTACAAGTTTAAAGATTTTTCATTTCCAGAGAATGCATGATGCATATATGGTCCAGGTTGTATGACAGCTTACATTCAGATGTGTAGTTGATATCTCCAACAAGGGAAAAGGTATTTTTCTAAAATTGTGAGAACCAGATGTGTGAGGCAACCTGACAACAAGACTTGGTGATATCCTTTTATATGACACTATGAACTCATATTTTTCTTCTGATATTCAAAACCGTCAAACCCATTCATGCAGCCTCATGTGGCCCAGCTGTTTGACCTGGCCTAGCAGGGAAAACGGCTCTTCCAGTACATTAAGGACACAGCCTCAGGCAGGAGAGCCAGGCCACAGCTGAAGTGCACTGTGAGTGCACACTGTCTTCTGCTGGATTTTCCTGAGGGAATGTGACTAAAAAGAAGTTTGGGAAGCATTTTATTTTGTTTTCTTCTGCTAATTAGTTAGTTGCTTGGACCATGGTTGTCATATTTGGATCATCCATGTCTTTTGAGTCTTTTGAGTTTCTTAGTAGGCAATTAGCATATTGTTCAATAAATAGTCAGTGATATTCTCAGACCTTTATTGTTTTGACTGCTGAAGAAAAATGCTCTAGGGATAATATAAAGTTTTACTCAATTTGAATAACAGATATGATGTAAAACTTAATATGTTTAATATTCCAGGCATCTCAAGGGGAACATCACACACCGGGGCCTGTCATGGGATAGGGGGCTAGGGGATGGATAGCGTTAGGAGAAACACCTATTGTAGATGATGGCTTGATGACTGCAGCAAACCACCATGGCACGCTTATATCTATGTCACAAACCTGCATGTCCTGCACATGTACCCCAGAACTTAAAGTATAATAATACAAAAAAAGTGTTATATAAAAAAAAAATCCCAGGCCTCTCTTTAAGATAAAATCTAAAACTTTGTAGCCTAAAATACATATTTAGAAATATAACCTTGATCAAAACCAGGATAAAAGCATATATATATATTATACACAGAAAATGATTTAGTATTAGATATGTGCCTCTGATACATTGGATGTGTTATCTCATCAGTATCTATAAATAAATGTAATCTATATTTAAAATCTTATATAAGGTATTAAGAATTAGCTCTTGGCTGAATTCAGGATTTTCTTAAACGCGATATGATATGATTGAGAGACATAGGAAGATGTGTGTGTTACTTTATGGCAGGCAAACAATAAAATAAAACTCAGAGCAGGACCCAAAAAGATTATCAGCAACTGAGTTTCTAAGGTCTTTATAGCCTATTTAAAATGGCAAGAGACTGTCACTCTCTGCTATCTGTGATGATCCTGTAGAGCCTTTTCAGATAAATTATGTTTGCTTTTTTTAAGAGTATTTTTATGCTCTGACTCCTATGAATGTCCTGGAGAAACTGGCTAGGCCTCATTCTGAGGCCAGAGGAGCCAAGCACCTTCTAAGTGTGCGTTGTCCTGACCATATTAGCCACCCATTCATCCTGCAGGCCCAAGGCCAGCCCGCCAAGCCAAGTCCTGATTAAACATAGTTGTAATGTTGCCTGCAATCAACCATGGCACAAAAAGTATCAGAAAAGGAAGAGGAAGCTGTCAGGAATTGGCTTTCAGCAACGGATTTGTATAGCTAGAGCCAAGTCTTTTATTATTCAAGTAAAAGAGAAAGCCACCACCTACCCTTGGAGCATTTATCTAAGATCTACATTGGAAAATGGATGGAGATTTATGAATTTTCTACTTTCTTTTCCCCAAGCTCCACTTTGAACAATATGGTAAAGTTATTATATGTAAGATTCACTACAATTAGAGTACAATAAAAAAGTGGATCATCTATGAAATCCTCAATTATTGTCATATTTTTAGGTGCTGTAACATTAGATCTCCAGCTGATTTATCTTAAACAGTCACCTTTCATAAAGCACCTTCAATGTGAATGTTCTTATAAAAAGAACAAAAGGCCATAAGAATACAAAATCAATAAATGAGGTTAGTTGAAGAAGGAGATAAAGGCCTTGTTATCTTTAAACATCTATTGAGTATCCCTTCTGTACTATATACAAAAAGCACAGTATTTGCTCCCTAAAAGCTTACATATTAAGTCATTCATTTTTTACCAACTTCCTGTGAAGTTTATTTAGCCTAATAATATAAAAGTCTATAAGTATGTTAAACAAAATCATCATTCATGTTATTGGCTTTGCTGTGGTCTGAATGTTTACCCCCAAATGTATATGTTGAGACTTAATGTCCAATGTGATGTCATTGAGAGATAGGGTTTTTAGGAAGTGATTAAATCATGAAAACAGAGCCCTCATGGATGGGATGAGGGTCCTTAGTAAAGGACTGCAGGGACCAGGTTTGCTGTCTGCCATTCAAGGACAGAGTGGCCATACCCTTTTGCTCTTTTCATTTCTTCCACCACATGAGGACACCCAGACATTGCCATTCAGAAGGAAGGGGCCTCCTTCACCAAACACCAAACCCGCCAACCCCTTGATTTTGTAATTCCAGCCTTCAGACTGTGAGAAATTAATTTCTATTGTTTATAAATTGCCCAGTCTGAGGTAATTTATTATAGCAGCAGGAAAGGACTAAGATATCCTCATTATAAGATAAGTGGCTGGATGTACACTTTAAAAGTCTCGAGTGGGTGTAAGTGAATACACACATGCTCTACCTTAAATGCCAGTCCTCTTCATGGCTTTCTCTGTCAGTTGAAGTTAATTATTTTATTAAGAAGTGGTAATTAGGCAGCGAGGTTAATGAGATTCCCCCCTCAAATTGAACTATATTCCCTCCTAGATTTTACAAGACACTTATAAATAAGTTCACGTTTTGGGAGAAAATGTCTCTGGCATGTACAGCAAGTGAGAAAAATGAAACTGTCCCAATGAAATGGTAAGAGAACAAGGCCAGAGGGAAACTAAGGAACATCATTTTGTATATTGATGTTTGTTTCTTCCCTCTTTGATATCTGGAAACTCTGGAGTATTACTTCAATTGCATTTTGGTCTTCATTATAATTTTGTTTGAGATATATTTTTTTAATTTTCAAATATTACGGACTTATTTTCTACCATGTACTCTCCCATTTTCTTTGTTAAAAAAGATTTGCACATTCTTTTTTTTGCTGCTCTTTGAGTGAGGCTTCAGAAGTAGTGATAATCATGCTTCACAAGCAGTTCCTCTATTATAGTTTTTAATTTATTAAGTAGCTGCTAAAAGAGTTCATGGACTAGTCTTTCATTATTTTTTTTCCTTTTTTTATTATACTTTAAGTTCTAGGGTACATGTGCACAATGTGCAGGTTTGTTACGTATGTATACATGTGCCATGTTGGTGTGCTGCACCCATTAACTCGTCATTTACATTAGGTATATCTCCTAATGCTATCCCTCCCCCTTCCCCCACCTCAGGACAGGCCCCGGTGTGTGATGTTCCCCTTCCTGTGTCCAAGTGTTCTCATCGTTCAATTCCCACCTATGAGTGAGAACATGCAGTGTTTGTTTTTTTTGTCCTTGCAATAGTTTGCTGCGAATGATGGTTTCCAGCTTCATCCATGTCCCTACAAAGGACATGAACTCATCCTTCTTTATGGCTGCATAGTATTCCATGGTGTATATGTGTCACATTTTCTTAATCCAGTCTATCATTAATGGACATTTGGGTTGGTTCCAAGTCTGCTATTGTGAATAGTGCCACAATTAACATATGTGTGCATAAGTTTTTATAGCAACATGATTTCTAATCCTTTGGGTATATACCCAGTAATGGGATGGCTGAGTCAAATGGTATTTCTAGTTCTAGATCCTTGAGGAATCACCACACTGTCTTCCACAATGGTTGAAATAGTTTATAGTCCCACCAACTGTGTAAAAGTGTTCCTATTTCTCCACATCCTCTCCAGCACCTGTTGTTTCCTGACATTTTAATGATCACCATTCTAACTGGTATGAGATGGTATCTCATTGTGGTTTTGATTTGCAGTTCTCTGATGGCCAGTGATGATGAGCATTTTTTTCATGTGTCTGTTGGCTGCATAAATGTCTTCTTTTGAGAAGTGTCTCTTCATATCCTTTACCCACTTTGTGATGGGGTTTTTTTGTTTTTTTCTTGTAAATTTGTTTGAGTTCTTTGTAGATTCTGGATATTAGCCCTTTGTCAGATGAGTAGGTTGCAAAAATTTTCTCCCATTCTGTAGGTTGCCTATTCACTCTGATGGTAGTTTCTTTTGCTTTGCAGAAGCTCTTTAGTTTAATTAGATCCCATTTGTCAATTTTGGCTTTTATTGCCATTGCTTTTGATGTTTTAGACATGAAGTCCTTGCCCATGCCTGTGTCCTGAATGGTATTGCCTAGGTTTTCTTCTAGGGCTTTTATGGTTTTAGGTCTAACATTTAAGTCTTTCATCCATCTTGAATTAATTTTTATATAAGGTGTAAGGAAGGGATCCAGTTTCAGCTTTCTACATATGGCTAGTCAGTTTTCCCAGCACCATTTATTAAATAGGGAATCCTTTCCCCATTTCTTGTTTTTTTCAGGTTTGTCAAAGATCAGTTGGTTATAGATGTGTGGCATTATTTCTGAGGGCTCTGTTCTGTTTCGTTGGTCTACATCTCTGTTTTCGTACCAGTACCATACTGTTTTGGTTACTGTAGCCTTGTAGTATAGTTTGAAGTGAGGTAGCGTGATGCCTCCAGCTTTGTTCTTTTGGCTTAGGATTGACTTGGCAATGCAGCCTCTTTTTGGTTCCATATGAACTTTAAAGCACTTCTTTCCACTTCCGTGAGGAAAGTCATTGGTTGCTTGATGAGGATGGCATTAAATCTATAAATTACCTTGGGCAGTATGGCCATTTTCACAATATTGATTCTTCCTATCCATGAGCATGGAATGTTCTTCCATTTGTTTGTGTCCTCTTTTATTTTGTTGAGCAGTGGTTTGTAGTTCTCCTTGAAGAGGTCCTTCACATCCCTTGTAAGTTGGATTCCTAGGTATTTTATTCTCTTTGAAGCAATTGTGAATGGGAGTTCACTCATGATTTGGCTCTCTGTTATGGGTGTATAAGAATGTTTGTAATTTTTGCACATTGATTTTGTAATCTGAGACTTTGCTGAAGTTGCCTATCAACTTAAGGAGATTTTGGGCTGAGACGATGGGGTTTTCTAAATATACAATCATGTCATCTGCAACCAGGGACAATTTGACTTCCTGTTTTCCTAATTGAATACCTTTTATTTCTTTCTCCTGCCTGATTTCCCTGGCCAGAACTTCCATTATTTAATAAGAGTGGTGAGAGAGGGCATCTCCGTCTTGTGCCAGTTTTCAAAGGGAATGCTTCCAGTTTTTGCCCATTCAGTGTGATACTGGCTGTGGGTTTGTCATAAATAGCTCTTATTATTTTGAGATACATCCCATCAATACCTAATTTATTGAGAGTTTTTAGCATGAAGGGCTGTTGAATTTTGTCAAAGGCCTTTTCTGCATCTATTGAGATAATCATGTGGTTTTTGTCGTTGGTTCTGTTTATATGATGGATTACGTTTATTGATTTGCATATGTGGAACCAGCCTTGCATCCCAGGGATGAAGTCCACTTGATCACGGTTGATAAGCTTTTTGATGTGCTGCTGGATTCGGTTTACCAGTATTTTACTGAGGATTTTTGCATCGATGTTCATCAGGGATATTGGTCTAAAATTATCTTTTTTTGTTGTATCACTGCCAGGCTTTGGTATCAGGATGATGCTGGCCTCATAAAATGAGTTAGGGAGGATTCCCTTTTTTTCCATTTATTGTAATAGTTTCAGAAGGAATGGTACCAGCTCCTGCTTGTACATGTGGTAGAATTTGGCTGTGAATCCATCTGGTCCTGGACTTTTTTTTGGTTGGTAAGCTATTAATTATTGCCTCAATTTCAGAGCCTGTTATTGGTCTATTAAGGGATTCAACTTCTTCCTGGTTTAGTCTTGGAAGGGTGTATGTGTCCAGTAATTTATCAATTTCTTCTAGATTTTCTAGTTTATTTGCATAGAGGTGTTTATAGTATTCTCTGATGGTAGTTTGTATTTCTGTGGGATTGGTGGTGATATCCCCTTTGTCACTTTTTATTGCATCTATTTGATTCTTTGCTCTTTTCTTCTTTATTAGTCTTGCTAGGAGTCTATCAATTTTGTTGATCTTTTCAAAAAACCAGCTCCTGGATTCATTGATTTTTTAAAAGGGTTTTTTGTGTCTCTATCTCCTTCGGTTCTGCTCTGATCTTAGTTATTTCTTGCCTTCTGCTAGCTTTTGAATGTGTTTGCTCTTGCTTCTCTAGTTCTTTTAATTGTGATGTTAGGGTGTTGATTTTATATCTTTCCTGATTTCTCTTGTGGGCACTTAGTGCTATAAATTTCCCTCTACACACTGCTTTAAATGTGCCCCAGAGATTCTGGTATGTTGTGTCTTTGTTCTCATTGGTTTCAAAGAACATCTTTGTTTCTGCCTTCATTTCGTTATGTACCAGTAATCATTCAGGAGCAGGTTGTTCAGTTTCCATGTAGTTGAGTGGTTTTGAGTGAGTTTCTTAATCCTGAGTTCTGGTTTGATTGCACTGTGGTCTGAGAGACAGTTTGTTATAGTTTCTGTTCTTTTATATTTGCTGAGGAGTGCTTTACTTCCAACTATGTGGTCAGTTTTGGAATAAGTGGGATGTGGTGCTGAGAAGAATGTATATCCTGTTGATTTGGGGTGGAGAGTTCTGTAGATGTCTATTAGGTCCGGTTGGTGCAGAGCTGAGTTCAATTCCTGGATATTCTTGTTAACTTTCTGTCTTGTTGATCTGTCTAATGTTGACAGTGGGGTGTTAAAGTCTCCCATTATTATTGTGTGGGAGTCTAAGTCTCTTTGTAGGTCTCTAAGGACTTGCTTTATGAATCTGGGTGCTCCTGTATTGGGTGCATATATATTTAGGATAGTTAGCTCTTCTTGCTGAATTGATCCCTTTACCACTATGTAATGGCCTTGTCTCTTTTGATCTTTGTTGGTTTAAAGTCTGTTTTATCAGAGACTAGGATTGCAACCCCTGCCTTTTTTTGTTTTCCATTTGCTTGGTGGCTCTTCCTCCATTCCTTTATTTTGAGCCTATTTGTGTCTCCGCTAATGAGATGGGTCTCCTGAATACAGCTCACTGATGGGTCTTGATTCTTTATCCAGTTTGCCAGTCTGTGTCTTTTAATTGAAGCATTTAGCCCATTTACATTTAAGGTTAATATTGTTATGTGTGAATTTGATCCTGTCATTATGATGTTAGCTGGTTATTTTGCTCATTAGTTGATGCAGTTTCTTCCTAGCCTCAATGGTCTTTACAATTTGGCATGTTTTTGCAGTGGCTGGTACTGGTTGTTCCTTTCCATGTTTAGTGCTTCCTTCAAAAATTGAGATGTACTAGGAAAGAGAAACCATCTTTGCAAACATCCAATATAAGAATGGTTGGGTGTATTTAAATTAAGATTCAAGAAAATGAACAGCTGTGTGGCAAAAATAAATGTTATGTTTTGCTCTATTAAATATTTTTAAATTACATTATAAATCACACAGAAAAGTGTACAAAACATAAATGTCCTGCTGGATGCATTAACGCAAAGTGAATATACCTGTGGAACTAGGCAGAACATTATCAGTTGCCCAGAATCTCAACTCATGCCCCTGTTAATCATTAACCCCTCCCATCTCAAAGATGAATATCTCCCTGACTTCTAGCAGTAGAGATTAACTTACTTGTTTTGAAAATTATATGAGTAGAATCATGCAATGTGTATTGCTTTATGTCTGCCTTCTTTTACTCAGTAACATGTCTTCTGTGAGTATCTTCCATATAGATGCATAAAAAGGTAGTGGTTTTTTTTTTTTTTTTGATAGGGGCAGAGTAGCCCCATAGGTGAAGCATCACATGTAGGTAGGAATTCTGCTTTTAGTCAATATTTTTACTACATTGACTTTTATAAATAATGCAGCAATGATTATATTTTTACATATTTTTGGTATACATACTTAATGCATTTTTGTTGAGTGTATTCATCGAATAGTAAGTGTTGTTTTTTTCCTAAGTTATTGTCCCACAAGCAAAATGTTTTTACTCTACTTTTAGCCGTTCTTATGGGTTAGCAATGGTAAATCATTATGGTTTTAATTTGCATCTCTCTAATGTGTAATAACATTACACACTTTTTAATACATTAAATGGCCATCTCGATGTGCTGTTTTTGGAGTACCTATTTAAACTTTTGCCATTTTAATTGAATTTCATGTTTTCCTTATTAATTTGTCAAAGTCCATTACGTATTCTGGATATGAGTCCTTTTTGACTATTTGTTTCATAAATATCTTTTTTAAGTCTGGTGTATCAAAAAATATTAAGTCTCCCTCCAAACGAAAAAAATTAGCTGCATATCATTCTAGGTAAGATTAAATCTGACTAAATACTCCAAAAAGGGTAGTTATATAATTTTGGTATCTTTCTGACAAACTTGAACATAATTATGTATATTCAGTATGACATATAGCATCATGAACTAGAATACATAAATTACCTTATGTGATGGTTGGAATTATAAAAATGAATTATGAACTAAGTATTACAAGTATACAAGCAGGAGATACAGAATCTATGAAGCAGATTAGACAGGACAGATTAGAATCTGTCAGGACAGATTAGAATTTGAGAAATGGAGGCAAAGACCCTATTTTCAAGTAGATATCCTAATGTTTGGAGCTAGCTGACCACAAAGAACATCTCGGCAAGGAGTGTTGGAAATATTTCAAACACCATGTCCAGAGAAGCTCTGTGTAAGCCCAGAACTCTCCCTGTCTTGGCAATTACATCTCACCTGAGCAAAATAAATGCTGTAAACTGACAGAACACCAGAACATGGAAGAAGTGCACATGACAGTGTGACCACATTTATCAGTTCATGTAAGTAGAGACATGGAAAGAGCGAAGGGCAACTTTATAACATGGTGGAAAGGTTTTAGAAGCCCTAAAGACCTCACAACATATACAACCCTCTTCCTTCTTATTGACAAAGTTCTTGTGCAACATTTCTCACAAAGGCATCCAAGTCAAAGCAATTCATGTTATTCTGATTACCAACAGAAACAAGCTTTATTCTTACATCAATTTCCCTCAACATACACGGAGTAAATTCAGTTTATACTGAAAACAAAATTTGGAAACAGAATATTGCATAATGTATATCAGCTTTTTAAAGTAATTTAAAATAGTTTGAGGAATTTAAACTTAAGAGAAATAATATAGTATCAATAATGATGTATTTCAGGAAACAAAAGCTACACAAAATATAAACTCTAAAAAGAGAAACCTTAATACACAATAAGCAGTCAAAACAACTTTTAACATTTGAACATTGCAAACATCTCTAATATAAACTTTATTATTCTAATTCATTTCTGAAATATGACTTAAAATTTCTATTTATGCTCAATAAAATATTTGCTTTTCTTTAAGAGGTAATCTATTTTCTTTATTTCTTTATTTTTATTTCTCTATTTTTATTTCTTTATTTTTTTTGAGATGGAGTTTCACTCTTTTTGCCCATGCTGTAGTGCAACGGCACCATCTCACTTCATCACAACCTCCGCCTCCTGGGTTCAAGCAATTCACCTGCCTCAGCCTCCTGAGTAGCTGGAATTATAGGCGTACGCTACCACACCCAGCTAATTTTGTATTTTTAGTAGAGATGGGGTTTCTTCATGTTGGTCAGGCTGGTCTCGAGTTCCTGACTTCAGGTGATCCACCCTCCTCGTCCTCCCAAAGTGCTGGGATTACAGGAGTGAGCCATCGCGCCTGGCCGGCGGTAATCTATTTTCAAAAGTTAACAATTACGTAATTTACTAAGTAGTTAGTGGGAATGGCAGTAGTAATAGTAAGAATACTGGTAGGACTAGTGGTAGTGGTTGTCACAGCAGCCAGCATTGAACTGTTCTGGCTTGTTTCTATGCTGTTTAACAGACACAGGTAAGTTACAGTAAAGCTTTAATTTAACAAACACATTATTGAATTACAGAAATACATTTTAGCGTCCGTGTGATGTATCTCTTACTGTCGTTTCCAATTCTACAATTAAAAGCATATTTAATTTTGGAGTACCCAGTATTAAAAAAAAACACTAAAACAATACAACAGTTAGACCTGCCTCCACCCTACCTTCTCTTCCCTAAGCTAATGTCTAAATTACCAGTGTGTGAGAAAGATATTTCAACTGACATATTAATTTAGGATAGGCAATCAGGATTGATATTGAGTTTCTTAAATATTATTAGTTTTTTTGTTAAGACTGTCTTTTCTCATTTAAAACCTACTATCAGATATGTTTCAAGAATAATAAAAGACAATAGTAATAAAAGACAGAAATTTTAAAAATTACATATAAAGAAAAATAATTTTAAATAAAAATATAATATTTGAGAATATATTATCAGTTAATGGACAGATTCTTTTGTTATTAGAATAAAGGTGAACTGGATATAATAATGAAAGTATTATTAAGTGAATAAAAAAGAGTGTATTTTATAGACCGTCATGTGTAAATTAGAGAAAATTAGAAATTTCCATCTCTTAGGAATTGTGTAGATGGGGAAAAAAAAAAGATATAAAAAAGATGATTTTTTTTCAGGATTGGACTAAATAAAATGTATTTTGGAGCTTTTGGAAATATAAACAAAAAAGGACACTTTAGAGTTTGAAAATTGCTGTGAATAGGTAGGAAAGAAAAGTGTGATGGCGGCTGTCCAGGAAAACACAGACACCAAAGAATAGTGATTAGGGCTCCCCGGTGTGGGGAAAGGTTAGGATGGTTTATATAGGCAAAAACAGGATGCTGAGCAGAATTACATTTTTCAAACTATGGTAAATTATAGATAAAAGATTTGATTAGTTACTATGGATTACACTCCAAAGGGTGTAACATTGTGAAGAGGTAACAGTCACAAGGGTCTCTATCTCCAATATCACTTGGTCTATGTTTGAGTAAAGAATAAGGTGCATGGTTAATGTATAACATCTCAACACAAAGGTCAAGAAGCAAAAGTCATGCAGCAGAGAAAAAAAAAAAAAACAGCCGTGTCACATAACTCCAGGGCTTAACAATTTCCAGGGCTTAACTTTTCCCCTTGGCATAATAAATTTGAAAAGTCCTAAAATTTTCTTTTCTTTTCACAAACTCATTAAAAGGTCACAGTTACTCTAATCATGAAATAGTTAAATGAGGTGCTCTTTGTGACAAAGTGGATGCAATTTTATCCTAGGAGATGAGGGCTTCTGTTCATCTTTATCCTCTTAAGTCCCTTTGGTCTTTTTAATCCACTTAACACTGTTCAGGTAAATTGATCATGAAGTATCATAAACAACAGAAAGAGGTGTGCTTTTGTCTTCTATTCTTCACCAGTTTCTGATTGTTTCTCTTCCATTAAAAAAGTTATATTGGAAGAGTATAGATAAATTCAATGATCTCATTTATCCCTAAGTGACAGACAGAAGAGCAGGACTGTATTTACTATTAGCTCACCTACTTTTATCAAATAATATATTTACTAAATCAAATAATTACTTGGATTCTATCTGCTTATGTATACAAAATGAGCTCTCCTTGATTGCATATTTTAAAATAACAAATTTAAATACATAACAAAGTCATGAAAAGTATATATTTGTTCTTTTTGTCCAAATAAAGAAGATTTCATAAGTTTAATATTTTATATATAAGTTTTCTTACACAGACTGGCCAACAATACAGCCACTATCAAGCTGAGATGATCATCAAAAAATGTGCAGATCTCCTCTATAATGTGTGAACCTCACCTCTCACTGGGGCCAGGTCTCTTCAAAGCTGGGTTTCACAGAGGTTACAGCAGAAACACTGAAACCATCTTTGCAAAATTATGACACTAAGAAAAACTGGGCACAGTTGACTCCATCTCGCTTCTGAACTCCAAGCTGTCCTTGATCATTTCTGGTATAAGCCAAGCCTAACTTTGGAAGGAATTTAGTTTATAGTTTAACTCGAAATGAAGGATATCAGCCCCTCCCTGAAACCAACCCCCTCCTTGCTTAGGGACCAAAAACTGTAAGACTCATGAGGGACCACAAGGTTAGGATTGTGGGAAGGATCTAACTCTGCTAAAATGTAGGCATGGTTTCTATAAGCCCTTGCTGCTCAGGAATCATATGGCAAGAGGCCACAAGATTTGTGACTTCTCCAATTGTGCTTACAGATAACATCACTATTGTAGAACCTAAGGTTGGTTTTTAGAAATATTTTTCAGACTGAGATTTATGACCACCCAGATTTATGACTCATGACTCAACTGGTACTGTGACTCCAACCAGAGATGGATTTGGTGAATGAGGACCATTTTCCACACCCCTATGATTTCATCCCCCAACCAATCAGGAGCACCCACTCCCTAAACCCCTGCTCACCCTTCCCCCCAAAACTGTTTACAAGAACCCTAACTTCTGAGCCTCTAGGGAGAATGATTTGAGTGATATCTCTAGTTCTCCAATATGGCTGGCCTCACACCAATTAAACTCTTTGTCTACTGAAATGCTGTGGTCTCAGTGAATTGATTTTGTCTGTGCAGCAGGCAAGAGGAACCTGTAGTGCGATTACAAACATCATCACATTCTGTACTGTATTTTAGGATAGCGTCATAGGACTTGATGGACAGAAATAATTTGCCCTCATCCAAATCATCTTTTCCTTGAATTTGCAGGCTGGACATCTTGGAATTTATCATTGTAACAGAATGGCTGCATTTACATGGTGGCAATGTTGCTGTCGCTTTGCAAGCTCTAGCTGGAAAAGGCAATCTTGCACAGGATCACTGTTTCCCCCAGGCGTATATTTTGAGTAGCTTCTACAACATGAATAGTGATTTCTGACTTTTGAAAATATGTTGAAGAATATGAATTACCATGTAATAAAGTTATTTTTATTAATATAATCATGAATCAAAATCATGGATCAAAAAATATATCACGAATCAAAATCATGAATCAAAAAAGCCAATGTAAAGTTTGTATCTCTTAGAGGACACAATACAGGAGCTCTTTACAGACATAGGCACTTATGGAGAGATGCACCTGGCCATGCTCCCACATACCCCAGGGGTCCTTTTGGATTTCAGGACTCCTTTAAGAGGACTCCAGTGGAAGAGTCTGAGAATCTCTGTTGAGTTGATTTCTGCATTCTTTCATCTCCCTTAAACTTCCTGTAACTGAAAGTGACTGAGGCAGATATCAATGAATTAGAGATTTATTTTACTAAGGTTGAGGACACACTTAGGAAAAAGAAAATCGAGTCCAGAGGTATCTGTGACCTGTGCCTTTCCCCATAGAGGGTTTTTGGGAACTCCAATATTTAAAGGAGAAAGAGCAAGCAGGAGGGGAAAAAACAAAACAAAAAAAGAGGGAGGGGAGGCACTGAGGCAAGTGGTTACTTTCTTGTTTGAGGCTCTCATTAGCACTCAGTAAATCTACAGTTTACATTAGATAAAATAAGCATGTGAAATTACAGCTTTATGTTTGGGAACAAAGGAAAGGCAGTTGTATGTGACTCAGTTCTCAAGCTTAACTTTCCCTTTGGGGTAGTGAGTTTGGGGTTCTGAGATTCTATTTTTCCTTCACACTCCTTTATGAGGATCCCCTTATCACAATTTGTGAAACCCAACTTTTAGTACACTACCATGTTTCTCAGGACATAATAAAAAAAGACATGATAAAATGAATTCATAGTCAAGTTCTAGAGATAACATTTGTATAAAGCATAATACAGAGTAATAAAAAAACAAAATGTCACACATTCCAAGTATATATTTTTATTTGTAAACAAATATTCTGATGTAATTTTTGCAGCTTGTACCTTCCAAGGATCATTCAATTCACATCATAAATGCAACTGATCTTCATTTCTGAGTGTAAAAAAGAGATATATATATATAATATATAAATATATATATTTATTTACAAATTTATATAAAATATATAATATATAATATATATCATATATATTTTATATACTTATATATAATATATAATATATATTATATAAATATATATAAAATATATATGATATATTTATATATTATATATTATATATAATATATAAAAATATATATAATATATATTTATATATTTATATATTATAAATATATATATATGTGAGTGTAAGAAAGAAAGATGCATTTCTGTAATGACTCCATGATAATAAAAGATATATGAATTTCTATTGGATCATAATAACCATATAACTTTTTTTGGAGCATCAGTTGCATTTTTTAATACTACATAAAATTATTAATGTACTTATCATTCATTATTCAATGTTAAATATAAGGACACTGAAGAACAGAGAAGTTAAGCTACTTCTGGGAACTCACCAGTCTTGAGTTTTGTGTTGCAGAGTAAATATTTGGCCACTGTTGTGTCTGATTCTGGAGGCTTGCTTTTAACCAGGAAGAAATAACTATAGTTATCTAGAATAACAGACAAGGATTTAATGACAGTTTGAGAACTATTATGGTGCAAATAATTGAACTTTGATCTTCATACTAATGAAGGGATCTTTTTAATCTCAACAGAAGGTGTGTACATAGGAATGGAGGATTAGATTAACCAGTCTACCATTGAATATTTAAATCCTGTGGAGAGTTATTAATTTTCTTATACTGTTTGGAGAGATAAATATAAATATAACTCATCATCACACATTTTTGGAGAAGATTTGAAATGCACAATTTTGTCTGCTCTGAATACACGTGAGATCCTATAACTTCAATGTAAGACAAGGAGTTTGCCCTGATTCCCTTGGTCAGATTTGGAAATCAGCTGAACGTCTGGCAGCTAAATGCTTATTTTAGCTGCTAGAGTAGCAGCCACTCTGAAAAAGTCAAATTTATTTGTTTTTATTTTTGCACATCCATTCTGGATCAATTTTATTCCTTCTAAAGACAAGCTGTTTGAAGAGAAATGTAGCTCTATTTAAAGACGGGGAAAATTGTTCTAACAGGTTTATTTTCTACTAATTTTCTCATCTGCTGCTTCTTTTGTTATCAGAATAAAAGGTGAACTGGATATAATAATGAAAGTATTATCTGAATAAGAAAGAAAGAGGGTGTATTTTATACACTGTCGTGTATAAATTAGAGAAAATTAGAAATTTCTATCTTTTAGGAATTGTGTAGACTGGAAACAAAAAAATAAGATATAAAAAAGAATTTGTTTAGGATTGGACTAAAGAAAATGTGTTTTGGAGCTTCTGAAAATAAACAAAAAGGACACTTTAGAGTTTGAAAATTACTATGAATAAGTAGAAAACAAAGTGTGAGGGCAGCTGTCCAGAAAAACACAGACATCAAAGAATAGTGAAAGTTCTAGAGATAACTTATTTGTATTAAAGCATTATATAGATAAATAAAAAACAAAATGTCGGGCCGGGCGCAGTAGCTCACGCCTGTAATCCCAGCACTTTGGGAGGCCTGGGAGGGTGGATCACGAGGTCAGGAGATCGAGACCGACCATCCTGGCTGACACGGTGAAACCCCTTCTCTACTAAAAATACAAAAAATTAGCCAGGCGTGGTGGCGGGCGCCTGTAGTCCCAGCTACTCAGGAGGCTGAGGCAGGAAAATGGCGTGAACCCGGGAGGCGGAGCTTGCAGTGAGCCGAGATGGCGCCACTGAACTCCAGCCTGGGCAACAAGTCGAGACTCCGTCTCAAAAAAAAAAAAAAAAAAAGAAGTCACACATTCCTAATATATTTTTTTTATTTGTAACAAATGTTCTGATGTAATTTTGGCAGCCTGTAACCTTCCAAGGATCATTCAAATCACATTGTAAATGCAACTGACCTTGATTTCTCAGACTGTAAAAAAGATGTATGATATGTATATATATCAAACATTGTTGCTCTCAACAATGCCATTTATTCGAAGGTGAAATAGCTGTCTCTAAGCACCCTGTGTGTGTATGTGTCTGTGTATGATTCATTGGAAGTTTTACCAATGAACAAAATGGTGTGGGTGATTAGGTACATAGTCATTTGATCAATAAAGATCAATGGTCTACGTCTTTTAGCACTCATCTCCTTAGGGTCTTATTGTAAATAAATCTTGGACTCTGCCCTTGTCATTTCTTCTCCTTAAAGCCATTTATGTTGCAGCTTCTTCTATCTACAAATTTGCAGTGTGTGCGGTAAAGATAATGCCAGTGCAGGCATTAGCACTGCTGCTGAAAGCCCTAAGGGGCAACTCAATCTCCAGGAAAGAAATGTGTCTGAAGCTCTGAAGCCACGGAAGAGTTCTACTAAAATTTTGTGTATTTGTCTTCCTTAGCCGGCCTAATGAAAAACCGCCTTAATTGTTAATATTGTTTCTTGGTGTATTTGAAGGTTATTAAATTATTAAATGATTATTGTTATTTAACACTTAAACTCTCAAAGTTTTTAAGAGATTTTATGAAAGAAATTTGGTCTTTATTTCAAAACAGCTCATTAAACAAAATTACCAGTAATCAAGAAAAAGTTTCTATGTTATATAATCAGATTTTAACGTATCAAAATTATATATTAAATGTAAAAGTTCACAGTCATCTTTTTTCTCTTTATATTTTTCCTTTTTAAAAAATAAAATATCTCAAAACTAACGAAATAAATAATTCCCTAAATATTTTTTTCTCATAACAATCACTATGTTTGTCAGAGTCTATATTTATCTTAGTTGAAAACACTGAGATATTTTTATAAATAAACTAAACAATGCTTTTCAACATCTCCTATTTACAAATTACTTAGATAGGCATTGCAAGGGATGTGTTGTTTAAAATATGTCTATCCTTCACGTAGTCTTGTAATCTAGTGGGAGAAATAAAAGATATGCACATAAGAAAAAACTAATATTCAATCCATAAACTATAAAAGATAAATTAACTGTGTGGAAAGTTGAAATGTGTTCTCTGAAAACATCCTTTATTTTTATCATATACCTTCAGTTTTACTGCCCACTGTTCTTTAGCACCTAATTTGTGTGCATTTATAGTTGTCATTTCCACTCTCACTCTTCTCACGTCTAATCCATCCAACATTTCAGAGCAGAAGAATTTTCCATTAAGAATATTTTAATTGTAGATTTTTGCAGCTGAAAGTTGTCTTAGCAATCTAATTTAGGAACTGCGTCTTGCACATCTTTGTACTTACTACAGCACTTAAACTATACATTTTCACAGGGTAAAAACAATTATTTTCATTTGCTAAATTGGGTGGCTGGGGTAAAAGAACCTTGTCAACATTTTTCTATGATTTCCTATTGTTTTCATGATTTGCTCAAAATTACTGAAACTGAAGTTTAGGCCAGTTATTATCTGTACACAAGTTATTTATCTCAAATTACTCCACCAAAAAACACTTGGCCATTTCAACCAATCCATTATCTTCATTGTTCTTTGAAGACTTTATTTTTAAAATTTGGTGTTCTCCACCCTATGCTATGCCTATCATAAGCTCACCTGTCCTTTAACAGAAAAAACAAGGGTTGTTGCTTGTAAAGGGTTGTTGAACTAATGATTTCTGTGAAGCTTGGAGGGTATTATCTTGTATATGTTAATTTGGCACAAACATTATGTACCATTTTATTGTTCATTTGATTTGTACTAATTATTATTTGTTGTCTTATTATGTGCAAAACTTTCTGAATATAGCAAGAAATAAAATAGCTATGACATTTTACAGATGTTACATTTTAATGGGAAACACATTGAACAAATAACCACATGAAAAATCAATAATTTTTACTTTTCTTTTTTTAACTTGTATTTTAAGTTCTGGGGTACATGTGCAAGTTTGTTACATAGGTAAATTATGTCATGGGGGTTTGTTATGCAGATTATTTCATCACCCAAATATTAAGCCTAGTACCCATTAATTATTTTTCCAGATCCTCTCCCTCCTCCATCCTTTACCCTCTTAAAGGCTTTGAGTCTGTCGTTCCTCTCTATGTATGCGTCCATATGTTCTCATCATTTAGCTCCCACTTTTAAATGAGAACATGTGGTATTTGGTTTACTGTTCCTGCGTTAATTTGCTAAGGATAATGACCTCCAGCTTCATCCATGTTCCTGCAAAGGACATGATCTCATTCTTTTTTATGGCTGCATAGTATTCCATGGTGTATATGTGCTGTATTTTCTCTATCCTAAATGATGGGCATTTAGGTTGATTCCATGTCTTTGCTGTTTTTACTTTTCCTTCATAGCTCTTTTAATAACTGGTGTCTATGAAAAAAATAATTCATTGTTTTAATTTGGATTTCTCTAATTCTAGTAAAATAGTCACTTTTAAATTGATAATTGATTTTTTGATTTTGTAAACTAATAGGAGTTGATTTTTTCTTTTGTAATTTTTACTTTTAAGGATAGAAAATCCTCCTTCAAATGCCTAGATAAATATTTATCTATTCCAACTTTTTCATAATTTGAAGTGGAGGAGTTAATTGTGATTGTTTGGTTTTATATTTAACCCTGTAAAAATTAAAATAATAGGTCTGAGGTAAGATTTTAAATACATACACACGGTATGGTGTGTGTGGTCTGAGTTAAGGTTTTAAAAACACACACAAACAAACACATATATACATATATAAATTCTTTTATTACTAACCTATAATCCTAACAGAAGACTTTTAAAATAAATGTTTATTGTAGAACAGTTTTAGATTGACAGAAAAAAATTCAGACAGTACAGAACGTTCATATACCCCATGTCATTTCCCTCATTAGTAACATCTTACATTAATATGTACATCTGTTATAATTAATGAATCACTGTTGATGCATTATTATTCACTAATGCTTATTTTTATTCTGGTTTACTTAGTTTCTAATATAGCATTTATTTTCTTCCCCAGGATCCCATCCAGGAGAGCAGGTTACATCTCTTCCTGTCTCTTAGGCTCCTCTTGGCTGCTACAATTTTTCAGGCTTTCTTTGCTTCTGATGACCCTAATGGTCTTGAGGGGACTAGGCAGGTATTTTACAGAATGTTCCTCAATTTTTATTTGCCTGATGTTTTTCTCATGGTTAGATTGCATTTATGGGCTTGGGGAAGGAAGACCATAAGGCAACATTTTCATCACATTATTTACATAATCTTCTCCCTTGACATAGAATGTTGAGAAAGGAGAGAAACTTTTTATCTGAGGAGTGTGAACCCCTTTAAATTATCAGGCCCAGACAGGCATTGAGGCCGCTTGCTTTTGAGGCCGCTTGCTTTGAGGGCTCTAAACTGACTGATACCAAGCAGTCATAAAATTAACCCGACAGTGCCATATGCTGAACATCGTAACTCACACCGTATAGTGAGTGATATACAGCCAACCACTAATCAACGCCATTTCTGTAAACCAACAAGAATTCCTGACAAACAACTTTGTACAGCTCACTCCTTGTTTCCTTAGGCCTGTGAAAACCTGCTTGTAACAAAACACCACAGAGAACGCTTTTGTTCATTCTGATTTGCATTTACTAATTTGCTAAAAATCTGTTTTTATGATATTCTTTAAATCAGAACTGTTATAAACTCTAAGTAGACTGTTCCATCACTAGTCTGAATTTATGAGGAGCCTATACATGGGCTGGTCACAATATTAACGACATGTGCTCAAAGTGAACTTTCAAAATAATAGGTGTCATGAAGTTGCCAGTCTCTAAAAATGGAATGGGCCAGGTCATGACACTTTTTCCCAGCCACAAGGAACACCTTCTGGTTGACATATGCAAGATACTGTTACCTAAAATGCATTCAGCACCCATGACCAGACTTTCTTGCTGTATCTTTTTTTTAGCTGAACAATCTTAGGTGTATCTTCCTATCAGAGAAAAAATTACTCTGAGTAACTTCGATAATATATCTTTATTTCTATAAGAGATTTTCAGCTTTCAAAAAAAATGAAATCTTAAAATAAGCTATTTTTAAATGAGATTGTTGTTAATAATAATTTAAAGTACTAAGTTCACCAACCACCTGTCATTCATTCCTTGGGGCCGCAGTGACTTTCAGTCACCTGCCCTTTACTGTAGGAGATGCGGTCAGATAACTAGAATACAATGGATAAGAGATGAAGGTGGGTTGTGTGCTCTGAACAGCAGGGCCATCGCATTGTTGCAACTTTGCTTGTGTGGAGTAGGGGGAGGGAAGCCTGAAGAGAGGAAAGTGCACTTGAAGGAGGGCTTGCACAGAAATTGCTTAAGACTATTTAACAAGGAAAAGATAGCAAGAAGGCCTGGTCATGGGTAGTGAATGCATTTCAGGTAATAGTATCTTGCATATGTCAATCAGAAGGTGTTCTTATGGCTGGGATGTAGTTTCATGACCTGGCCCATTCCATATTAAGTTGGGGTGAGTTCATCATTTTTTCTTTCAATTCTAAGAAATTTAGATTATTATATTACAAGTGATAGAAAAAAACAATGTTTCAAGGCAGGAGGATTATAGGAATTAGAAAAATAATGCCAGTAATTATTTAAAAAGTTCAACAGGAAGAGGGAGCAACAGCCACAGTACCTATCAGGAAGCAGTGGCACTGGGATAGACAGTGATGACGCGACGGGGAGGAGGAGATAAAGCCTACAGGAAATCAAGGGAGTGAAGTGGGCAGGCCTGGTGACTGCAGTAACGTGAGGATTACTGTTTCCAGTTTGAGCAACTCCCACTTTTAACCCTGTGATGCACAAACACACACACACAAATATATATACACACATATGCATGCACACACATACATAATATGTCATTATATACTATAATTATATATGTAATATATTATGTACATATTATATATGTATACATTATATATGTATCATATATGTATATGGGTTCCCCGTTCCTGACTCCTCTAGCCCTGGTTATAATGTTGGGGCACTTTAGGCCTCAGAAAACAGAACCCCTCTCTCTGACCTTCTCTTGCCCTCCTTTCACCTACCCAAGGCAATTGCCTTCTGACTGTGGGTCCTAAGACCCTCATTTCAGAGGAGATCCTGCCCCATACTCTGAAGGGAGGAATAATTCACAGAGAGACCAAGAAGAATCTGGACAGGACTAGCTAGGTTTAGAACATACCCTTTCAGGCCAAGTGGGGTGGCTCATGCCTGTAATCCCACCAATTTGGGAGGCCGAGGTAGGCAGATCACCTAAGATCAGGAGTTCAAGACTAGCCTGGCCAACATGGTGAAACCCCATCTCTACTAAAAATACAAAAATTAGCAAGGCGTGGTAGTGCATGCCTGTAATCCCAGTTACTCAGGAGGCTGAGGCAGGAGAATTGCTTGAACCCAGCGGGTGGAGGTTGCAGTGAGCTGAGATTGTGCCACTGCACTCCAGCCTGGATGCAGAGTGGCACTCCAGCCTGGGTGAAGAGTGAGACTCCACCTCAAAAAAAAATAAAAATAAAAATAAAAGAACATACCCTTTCTGTCCAAATCACACTTCTACACAGTTGCTAATCATTCCTATCAAGTAAGTCTCCATAAAATGCAAAAGAGAGCAGGGTTTGCTGCACAAGGAGGGTGTATTAGTCCCTTTTCACGCTGCTGATAAAGACATACCTGAGACTGGGAAGAAGAGGCTTAATGGACTTACAGTTCCACATGGCTGGGGAGGCGTCACAATCATGGTGGAAGGCAAGGAGGAGCAAGTCATCTCTTACATGGATGGCAGCAGGCAAAGAAAGAGTGCCTGTGCAGGGGAACCCCGGTTTATAAAACCATCAGATCTCATGAGACTTATTCACTATCACGAGAGCAGCACGGGAAAGACTTGCTTCCATGATTCAATTACCTCCCACTGGGTCCCTCCCACAACACGTGGGAGTTCAAGATGAGATCTGAGTGGGGACAGAGCCAACCATATCAGAGGGCATGGAGGCCCTGCACGCCTTTCCCCATACTTCACCCTACTTTATCTGTATCCTCTGTAACATCCTTTATAATAAACCAGTAAACTTGTTTCCCTGAGTTCTGTGAGCTGTTCCAGCAAATTATTTGAACCCAAAGTTGGAGTAAAGGGAACCCCAACTTGAAGCCAGTCAGTTCTGGAGGCCTGGACTTGTGATTGTGTCTGAAGTGGGGAGAGTCTTGGGGACTGCGTCCTCACCCTGTGGGATCTGATGCTGTCTCTAACTAGATAATATAGGAATTAAGTTGGAGGATGCCCAGCTGGTGTCCACTTCTTTGTGTAGGGGAAAAACCCCATGCATTTCGTCCCAGAAACTTCCTTGTGTTGAAGATTATTGCTGTGATAGTGTGAAAGCAGAGAATAAACACAGTTTGAGATTTTATTATAAACAAACTAAGCTGGAGACCATGGTGGGGGAGGAGGTGTAGGTAGTAAGAAATAGCGAGTTTTGTTTAGTTATATAAAATATGATGTGCTTGTATAATGCTTGATGGAACTATGGTGTACAAACAACAAACAAAAAATTTAGGTCTCTGAGCATCATAGGCAAGAAAGTATGTCAGCATACCAAACTTTCCAGTAAAAAGCGGGGGACTGTGTAATAAATAAGTCTTCATGACTTATTCTTAGCCACATTTCTAGCAAGACTTCTGATCCCAAGCTAATTGATATGTCATCTCTTAACCTGCCAGTGAGGTTGGGGCCGTGCAGCCTTTGGAAGCAGCAGAGTGACTCTAACGTCCTGGTTGTGGAAAAGCATTCTGCAACTCCATGTCTATGCACTATCACTTTGTGTCTCCTTCAAGTTCATGTCTTTAATACTGTCGTATGTTCACAGTGGATAACTGTCACACCTTACACCTCTCCTCTGACTGTTTTAGGTCTATGTATTCAACTGTCTACATGATACTACATGATATATTCTTTTTTTTAATTGCTTCAGTTAGACTGTATTTTCTCTAAGAATTGCAAAAAATGGAACCATAAACAGTTTAAAATAAAAGACTGCAAATCAAGAGGTAGGAACAGCTTCAGGGTTGGCTTGGTTCAGCAGTTCGGTAGTGACATTAGACACCTAGTTTCTTTCTGTTTCTTACTCAGCTTTCCATCCTAAGCTGGTTTTCTCTCATGGTCCCCAGATAAATACCAGGAAGTAACCATGGTGCTCTGCTTTGTCTTTGGGGAGAAAAATTTGAGTTTATTCTCTTGTAGAGGATCAGGAAAGTGCCAAGGTTGTTGCAGCTTGACTTCGTTCCTATTTCAATGACCCTGGGACAGGCTCCCTGTCTTCTGATGGTTGCGCTTCTTGGAAAAATGAAAGCATTGCATTCCTAAAAGAGAGTATCTTCTCAGTCTTACTTGCTGTTGATGATTTTCAAGTACTTTGATGAAACCCATTGAGACTGCTTTCTAGTCTGTGCCAGCAAATCATGTGATGGCAAAGATTGAGTGTGGACCAACTTCTCTTCAGGCAGAATTTAACTGATTCATGTGAGTGATACTTTTTCCCACCCAGAGAGAGGAAGAGTTGCTTTTAGTAGCTTTTTCAGAAAATAAAGAAATTTCAGTCTGCATAAACCTTCATTAAAAGTTATCTCTAAATTCATTGGCCAAAAATGAGTCATATGTCCAATAGCAAAACAATAAATTGTAGCAAGAAATGAGATTTTCTGATTAGAGTAGGCTTAGTCTATGTTTAACTTCTGGGTAGAGGCAGACATAAAAATAGCCTCTCAGAACAACAAGAGCTATGTCAGGGAGGCAGGGAGCTGACCAACATTTAGGGTGCTTATGAAGGCAAGGGATTTGAGTGTTAAGAAGGTAACACCTAGAAAATTAAATAATAGGCAAATCTAACTGAATAAATCTAAAAGTTTATGCTTTCCCATAGTCAGTCTTTCTCATCTTGGTCAATGACAACACAGTCCACCTAGTTCTACAATTACAACAACAATAACAAAAACAACTAAGCAGCACTCTCTTCTTTCATTGTATTGCTACTCTCATATGGTTGTATGTGAATCCACATGGCTCCTGCTCTAATATACTGACACCTCCCCATTCAACCCCTTCTAGTGACAGGTCGTCTATTACATGATTTGTCATATAACTTCTTAACATGCTTCCACAAGGATGCTGTGTGGTCCATTCTCCAAAGATCCTCTCCCTCCCAGATCTTAGGCATAGCCGGCATGATCAAGATTTGGAAATAAGGCCTATGTAGAAGTGGACTCGAGATATAAACTATAGATTTGCCTGCTGTTCTATTGCCACTACATGCAATAAATAAAAATGGCCTTATCTTCTCTATTTATGACAGATTTCCCATTCAAATGAAAATGTGTCAAAAATATTCTACCTGATGGGCACTGTTTCTCAAAACTGATCAAGGTAATAGATCATCCAAGTCTTTAAGTTATTTGATTTGTTTGCTAACTTCATATGTGATGAAAGCAATTTTCTTTCTTCAGAAGAGTTTAACCACTACCAAATTAGAAAGCCATTCAGGAATGTCTATATTGATTGTAGCGCTAATATTATAAAACATACAAAAACAAAACAAAGCAAACTCAATTAACTATACTCCTCAGCAATTATTATACAAAAGAAAAACTGTTATCAAGGAAAATAACAAGAGGTCATGGATGCTGACTAGACCATTAAGATTCTAAGCTTCTATTCAAGTATTATAGTGAAACTGACTCCCTCTAACATGTGTGTGAATTTCACTGATTCCACATCTCTTCCTGTTTAATGATGATGTCAAAATGATTGTTTACACGTCTGCATTTTACTGGCTATATTGTTATCTATCACTGTTCTTGATGTCAGGAAATTGTAATTCTGGCTCTAGCTTTGTAAATACCAGGTATGTGATTTGGAGTGATTTGTTAAGCTTTCCCAGATTTTAGCATGTGTAATTGTTCACGTTCTTCCCGGTGTTCCAGTTGTTGTAACTCAATAAACATCAGTTATGTTTACAACTAAGCAAACACTGAAGTCATTTTGCAATTGTTTTATATTATTTTAAAATCGTATTTTTTTATAATTGGTATCTATGTTTTTACTTCTTAATTTTTCTTCTTTATTCAAGGTTTTCATCCTTGATTATTGCTACTACAGGTCTACATTATTCCCCTTAAGAGCCATGTAACACTGGATGAGTAAGGGCAGGCTGAGGGAGAGAGGGTCTCTTCACTTTGTGGGTGCTGTACAATGCAATGTAGATATCTTTTAGAGGTCACTTCATTTTGTATTTTTCCAGCAACATTTCTTTTTCACTTGTACTGTCACTGCTGCATTCATGTTACTATTTCAGTAGTATTTTTTTATTTTTCCATGTTATGAAAAACCAAAGGATTGAGAAGAAACCTTCTGTATATTGGTTGACTAGTATTTTATGCACCTCAAGATATTTTCTCATTTAATAATTGAATTGTCCTAGAATATTGGCATCAATAGTTTGAAGTTACATATGAGAAAGTAGGTTAAGAGAAATTGATTTGTTAAAGTGAAAATAGCCATATGCCCTGTGGCATGATCAGAATTTTGACTGTTTTGTTTGCGCCAAAGAAAATACTCTTTTTATGACTCTGAATAATGGAAAGAAAGGAAGCACTTTGGTGTCTCTTCAGTAAGGACACTAATCATACAGAATCAGGGCCCCACTCTTATGACCTCATTCAACCTTAGTTACCTCCTTTAGGCCCTTTCTCCAAATACAGTCACAGTGTGGGGTAGGGAGTGAACATAAGAACTTTGAAAGGACACAATTCAGTCCATAACACATACTGATGGACATTTAGGCTTTGAGGCAGGAGATAGCAGGAACCATATAAGGTAACTTTCTGGTTTTTGCCATGGTGCATTGCCATGAAATTTGTAAACTGTCATGTTGCCCATTGGAGTGTCTTTTTTTTTTTTTTTGAGACAGGGTCTCGCTGTTACCCGTGCTGGAGTGTAGTGGTGCAATCTCAGCTCACTGCAATCTCCTCCGCCTCCCAGGCTCAAGTGATTCTCGTGCCTCAGTCAGCTGAGTAACTGGGACCACAGGCATGCACCACCACACCCGGCTTAGAGATGGGGTTTCACCATGTTGCCCAGGCTGGTCTCAAACTTCTGACCTCAAGTATTCCACCAGCCTCAACCTCCTAAAGTGCTGAAATTACAGGCATGAACCACCACGCCTGGCCAATTTATTGTCTTTATGTTAATAAGCAGTGAGGGTCACTAAAGGTCATTTTTGTCCCATCTTCTGATTTCCACAGGCTTCTTCACTGTGCCCTGTTTTGATCAAATCCTGCTGGGATCAGCGAGGTTGCCAACAGGGAGGGGACCAGTGCTGGAAAAACAAGGCTTGCTGATCCCCTACCTACAAAAGCCTAATATACCTCTATCTACATGTCTATCTACATCTATCTATCTATCTATCTTTTTTTTTTTTTTTTACTGCTCATGGGTTTTGTGTTCTATCTACTCCAAAGTAATCAAAATATTATTTTTTTTCCCTTTAGTTGCAACTTCAGCATTTTTATCTAAGGTCCAGTTTGAAAAAACATTTTCTCCCGTCTGTTCAGTTTTCTTTCTCTCAGTAGTCCTTTTTGAAGACAAGTTTCTTGTTGTGACAAAGCCCAATTTATCTGTTTGTTCCTTTATAGCTCATGTTTTGTGCTGTATCTAAGAAATAGTTGCTGAAACCAATGTCACAAATATTTTTGTTCTAGAAGTTTTATAGTTTTATTTTGTTGAAGAAGTTTTATAGTATTGTTACCAAAACACCAGGGATTTGGTCCAGGTCCTGCTGCTCCCTGCACAGAAAGCCAGTGACTGAGACAATGAGTATTGTCAAGGAAGAAGGCTTTAATCGGATGCTGCAGTCAAGGAGGTGGGAGCACAGTTTCAAATCCATTTCCCTGATGGACTAAAACTAGGAGTTTATATAGCAGGGAAGAAATGTAACAATGTGTAAGAAAACAGAAAGTAGGGAGGGGCAAGGAAGCAATCATGATGAATGAGAGGTCCAGTGTCTCATTGTCTGGATGTGGTGATGTGGTGAGTTTTAGTGCTTTGATACTTTTTTTTAGAGGCCTGAAGGTCTTTTCCTGAGGAAGGAACTCAGATAAAACAAATAATAAGTTTTGACCTTTAAGAAGAAAAGGGTCAATTTCTATGTTTATCAAAAGAAAAAAACAACTAACTATGGGACTAGTGGGTCAGTTTCAGTTTTAGGTGCCACATTTAGATCTATGAATATTTTTAGTTAATTTGTACATGTGGATTAAGATTTGGATTGCAATGATTTAGTTGCACATATATGTATATACATATGGATCTACTTCTGAATTTCTATTATTTTTCTTCATCTATTTTTTCTCTTTTTGTGCTATTTATCATTCTGTCTTGAAGACTGCAGCTTTATAAGAAAGCTTTGAAATCAAATGTCTTGCAACCTGTGAAAATCACTTATTTATTCTAGCATCTTTTTTTTTGGTATATTGCATTGGGTTTTCTATATAGGTGAGCAAGTCATCTGCAAAAAACACAATTTTACTCTGTTCTAAACATGTTAACATTTCTTTCCTTGCGTTATTGAATTGATTGGAACCTCCAGTTACTGTGTGGAATAGAAGGGGTGAGAGAAAACATCTCTATTTGTTCCTAATCTTAGGAATTAAACATTCGTTCTTTCATGCTAAGGATTCTTAGTTGCAAGTTTTTTGAAGATGTACTTTATAAAGTTGAGAAAGACGTATTCTATTCTTATTTTGTTGTGAGTTTTTATCATGAAAGGATGATAATTTTTTTCAAATGATTATTCTACATATATCAAGATTACCATAGTTATATTCTCATTTTTGGTTTTTAAATATGGTACATTATATTGATTGATATTTTACCATTAAACCATCCTAGCTTTTCTATAATAACCCCCAATTAGTTGCAATACCTTATCCTTCATATATAAGTATTAAATCCAAATTGTTAAAAATTGGGATTAGTACTTTTGCATCTCTGTTCATGAGAAATATTGTTCTGTAGTTTTCAGTAATGTCTTTGCAGTAGTGATATGAGGGTAATGAGCCCTCAAAGAATGAGTTTAGGATGTATTCCATCCTATTCCATTTTCTGCAAAGGTTACCACAGAATTTGTATTATTTCTTCCTTAAGTTTTGGGTAGAATTCACCAGTAAAACCACGTAGGCCGGAAATTGTCAGTTTTTACTGCAGTTTCTTTAATAGATTTGGCGTTTCAGATTATCTATTTCTTCATTAGTTATCTTTTTTAGTTTGTGTCTTTCAATGCATTGGTGCATTTCATCTAAATTATTCAATCTGTAGGCAAATGGCTTTCATAATACGTTCTTATTGCATTTTTAATACCTGTAGAATCTGTTGTAGTGTTACCTCTATCCCTGATATTGCTTATTTTTGTATTCTATTTTTATGCCTTATCTAGTCTGTCTACAAGTTTATTGATTCTATTGATCTTCTCAAAGAATAAGTTCTCAGTTGTCTTGATTTTCTCTATTTTGGTTTTGTACTTCATTTATTTTTCTGCTTTGGTTTATATAATTTTCTTTCTCTTGCTTTCTTTGGGTTTAATTCTCTGTTTTTAATATAGCTTTCTAAGGAGGAAGCTGAGGTTATTACATTTTGATATTTCTTTCTTCCTAATATGTGTTAAGTGTTATGAATTTTCTTTAAGTCCTGCTTTAATGGCTTCCATTGATTTCTGAAATGTTTTGTTTTAATTTTTCCTCAGTTCAAAATATTGTGTTTTCTTTTTTATTTTTTTCTTTAATCTGTGGGTTATTAGAAGTGAGTCAGTAGTTTCCAAATATTAGCAAATCTTCCAGGGATTTTTCTTTTTTATTTCTAATTTAATTATACTGTGAAAAGAGAACATAATCTGCATGAAAAATCATCTCAAATTTATTGAAATATGTTTTACCAATAATATGGTCTAACTTTTTTATTTTTCTCTGTGCAAGATTCTTTATTTTGCTATTGTTTTTGCAGTGTTCTATAAGAACAATTGGGTCAAGTTGTTTGAACATGTTGTCTAAGTCTTCAATACGCACTTATTTTGTGTCCACTTGTATCACTTTTTGAGAAACAAGTATTAAAAGCACAAAATCTAATTGTTGATTTGTCTATTTCTACTTTTAATTCTGTCATTTTTGTTTAACATATTTTGTGTGCTTCATATATTTTAGATGCATATATATTCTTAATTATTAACTTATTGAAGATAGTATGATTCTATGTGGTATTATTTTTATGATCTGTTACACAGGTCTGGAGCATTTCTCAGTCTATGACTAATTATTCCCTTTTATTGAAACAAGGCTTATTTGTAAACTTCACCCACTCACACTTTTGTGAATTACAAGTTTTCTCCTTTTAGCTGTTGGGAATAGGCACTATCTCTGGCACTGTGTGAGTGGCAGATGCTACTTTTATTTTTTTGCTTGGCTCTTTTCCAGACCTAAGATATTTTTCTTAAATGCATTTACTGATCAATTTTCTGCTAAATACTTGAGGGAAATCCGCTGCAAATCTTCAGGTTCTCTCACTGTATGGTGCTGTTTGGTCTACGATTTTGTCTCAGAATCTTTTGCCAGCCTGGTTTCCCCAGACTTCCAGCTCTATCTCCTCAAATCAGGAAATTTTCCAGACTGTGTGTGGATTCCCCCATCCTGTGCCTGAAAATGCTCTCAAAATAATAAACCAGGCACTAGGGGCTAACATCATTTGTTGATTATGTCTCCCGGTTCACTGTCTAGCTTTGTGTGACTCTTGTGGTGGTTGATTTGAAACCAACCACATAGTCCAATAGACTGGTCTTTTGGATAAGCATAAAAAGTGACCTTTCTGGTCTTAAGGCTTGAAACTCATACATGTTTATCTGAGTGCCTTTCTCAGGAAACAACCTTCAGTTCTTTCAGGAAAGTATCAAAGAACTGAAACCAGATCACTGCACCAAATGCTCGTTCCCTTATTCACCAGGATTTCTTCCTTGCCCCTCCCAAGTTTCTGTTTTCTTACACACTGTTACATTTCTTCCCTGCTATATAAACTTCTGCTTTTAATCAGCAAGACGGATTTTAGATTGATTTCCCATCTCTTCAGCTGCAGCACCCAATTAAAGGTTTCTTCCTTGGCAGTACTTGCTGTCTCAGTGATTGGCTTTCTGTGTGGAGAGCAGCAGGACCTAGACAAATTGCCTGGTGTTTCAACAACAGGTTTTCCTTTTCCTACATAATTGCACTAGCCAGGAACTCCAATAAAATGATGAAAAGTAGTGGTGACAGAGGACAACATGGCCCTACTTCAATTTGTGAAAAATGCCCTTTATGTTTTATTATTTAGTAACATGTCAGCTGCAGGTTTCGTTGTGGATGTCTTCTACTATATTAAGGAACTTCCCTTCCAGTTTTGGTTAATCAAGATTTTAAACAATTATGGATGTTAAATGTTTGAAAATGTTTTTTCTTCATTCATAAGATAGTCTTATGATTTTCTCCTGTAATCTGTTACTATACTAATATTGAATAGTTTCAAACTTTCAACTAAACTTGCACAACTTGATTAAACTCTGTCATGATGTATTATATGTTATAAAACAATGTGAACCAATATACTAATATTTTATTAGTAATTTCGTATGTATGTATAAATTGTTAACTTTGTGAGTCTGTAATTCTGTTCACCTGTAATGTCAGGTTTTTGTGTAAGAGTTAGACTAGTCTCATATAATGAAGTAAGAGTTTTTTTTTTTTTTTTCTGAAGGAAGTGTGTACAAGGCTTCTGATTGCGCTAGTGTTACCTTGTATTTGGGGCACTGTTTTGGTTGTGAAAGTTTTGCTTTATTGAGTAATCCTGTCTTACTTTCTGCTTTAAGTTTTCTCTATGAGATTGCCCTTCAAAAAGGTTCACTTTCTGCATGTTTTGCCATACACAGAGGTAGACTCCTGTTCTGTTCCTTGTTCCCCAATGCATACCATCATTGATGATTCATGTACGATTTTCCATTCCCACTAGTAATATGCAAGAGTTAAAGGTACTTTTTGAAAAGCCAATTTATATTTAAAAAATGATAGTGAATAAACAGTAAAATGCAGAAAAATTAGAGGGTAAGGCCTCGAAAATTTTTTTTTGTTAGAGATACCAGAATATATTAGTAGCCAATGCCTTGTTGCGATACAGTATATTCAATCCATTGTTTTTAAATTGAATAAGTGAACAATCCAGAAAGCAAATCTCTTCTAAATTCTTGGGCTAGAGGTCATGTATTTCTAGTTAAACCTTAATACGTAAATAAAACATTTTATAAACTGGCTATGTCTACTTAACATTTTGAAGAATATTCAAATATACTCCTAAAATAGGCATGAGTAGCAGATTCTTCATGTAAAAATGAACCTGTTTAAGAAATATTTTATGAAAACATTAGTTGGCTGTTGGATTCTACCACCACAATCAGATTCCTACCAGCCCCAAGATTACTCAGCTTACACTGTCTTGCATCTACTTGTTCACGCTCCTCATAATTAGGAAGCAGCTGTTTCTGGCCTTCTCCCACAGCAACTGTCAACTGCAAATGGGATATAGAAGACTAGGAAAACTGAAAGATTGCTTCGTGCCAATGACAGGATACCATTAGTCTTATAGAGATATAGTATCTACACTTTACATCAGAACCTTATAATTGGTTTATTTCTGTCAGACGGTGAGTCACTATCTTAGGCCATTCAGACAGCTTTGACAAAAACAACATAAACTGGAAGGCTTATAAACAATGGAAATTTATGTCTCACAGTTCTGAGGGGAATTTCAAGATAGAGATCCCACCTGTGTTCTAGTGATGCCCACTTCCTCACAGACACCTGACGTCCCACAGAGACCGCACATGGCACAACTGGCACAGGGTCTCTCTTGTAAAGGCATTAATCTCCTTTATGAGGGCTTCACTCCCATGACTTAATCACATCTCAAAGGCCCCACTTCCTCAGATCATCACCTTGTGGGTTAGAATTCCAGCATATGGATTTTTGGGAGACATAAATATTTAATCCATCTCAATAAGGGGCTTATAATTTTCTTTTAGAATAAAATCATGGGTATGTGAGTAGGCATATATCCAGCTATAGTCCATGGTCTCTCTATATTAAGATCAAATATTAATAATCAAGTGATGTGTTTAAAGCAATGTGAGTTATTAATGAACAGCTATGCCAGGTTCTTAACTATATGACTTCCTTTACTTCTAAATTTCACAATACAAAATGAAGGTATATACATCAACTCTAGCCTCACTTTTAAATGAAGTAGGAGAATGATTACTAGGGCTTTCTTTTACAATGTTATTTATTTTGCCTTTAAACCCATTTATGCCTAGTGTTTCATTATTGGAACATTAAGCTTATGGGAGTTATTTATATGCTACTGCTCAAGGTCATCACCAAGGTCTGATTTTTCACAAATAAAATTTGCAACCTCCGGCATAAATGGGTTAAGAATTATACAGGGGAAGGAAAAACTGAATGACAGTTATATGGTAATTTAAATATTTATAAAAATATCAACTATTTTATTTCAAATTCATGCATGAATTATTTATTTAACTGAGTTTAAAACCCAGGAAATGTAAAATTAATTGAAGCAGTGATCTATAAATGTTAAGCCTCCACAAATTATATAATAAGATTTTTTTTTCTCTACATAAGCCCCAGTGGCTGAGAAGAAAAATACAATAAAATGAATAACATTCAACTGAAATATCCCATGGGAGAGGCAGCATTTTATTATTTCTGTTTAATTTAAATATTTGATACTATTTTTTCTCATTCTATAAGTTAATAATGGTGGAATCCAATTGGATTAAAAACAACCTTTTCAAAAATCAGAGCACAAATACTTTTCAACAACAAATATTACACATAATAAATGTGATTATCTTGAAAACTGATACAAATGTGGAGAGCTTATGTGGAATGATATTTTACTAGCTAAATATACAGTAAAATATCCACAGGGGTGGAGTACCAAGGGTGCCGTTACAGGTTGAGGAGTCTACAAGTGACTGCAATATTATCAACTTGAGGGAGAATATAAAATTCAGTACAACTTCAGATTTGGTTTATTTTATTTTTATTTGATTTATTTACTATTTTTATACTTGTGCAGTAAGTCAAAAGATTCTTGAAGCATAATATTGTGATGAAAAATGCTCTAATAAAAAGAAAATACTGCCTCCTTTAAATATTTCTCAGAAAAATCTTTAGAATAAATATTAAAAAAATAAGTCAGCGGCTCTTGTGACACTACTCTTATTTGAAACTTCTATGTTAACATGGTTCATAATCACAGAAAAGTGGCAAGAATAACCCCATGATTTTCCACATATCATTTACCCAGCTGCTCCAAATGTGAATATTTTATGCATGAGCTTCATTATTCTTTCCATCCACCCATCCATCCATCCATCTGTCCATTTGTCAGACATCTCTCTCCCTCTCTCATTAATAATTTATCTTTTTATTTTTTTATAAACCATGTGAGAATAAGTTGCAAGTCCACTTTCTGCTTACCTTAAATACTTTAGTATATGTTACCTAGGAACATGAGTGTTTTTTCATAAAACAATAAAATTATAAAAATCAGGAAACTAACACTGATATAATACTATCAAACAATACGTAGGCTTTATAAAAAATTTTGTCATTGATTAACAAATGCATTTAAAGGCAAACTCACTTTTTCCATAAAAGAGAACATTTAACTTCTATTTTAAATGTTCTCTTTTATTTTCAGGAATTTTAAATTTTTTTCTGTCTAGTTATTTTGGTAACTGGAAAATTGATCAGAATAATACAGTTCTGCATGGCATCCTCATAGTACATACCAGCCAAGATTCATGTTACCAATTTTGGGTGCATTAAAACTTCCATCTTTCTTCATGTACCTTGTTTCCAACTCACAGGATTTTTCTGTCACTTAGAATAACCAGGTCACACACAGATTTAGGGGGTTAGGAAGTTTCAGTGAATACCCTTCTTTTTTTTTTTTCCTACCTGGATTCTGAATACATAAAGAAATACAAGGAGTCCGGGAATGGTGGCTCATGCCTGTAATCCCAGAACTTAAGGAGGCAGAGACAAGCGGATTACTTGAGGTCAGGAGTTCGAGACCAGCCTGGCCAACATGGTGAAACCCTGTCTCCACAAAAAATACAAAAATTAGCTGGGCATTGTGGTGCATGCCTGTAATCCCAGCGCTTTGGGAATCCATGGCAGGCAGATCACTTGAGGTCAGGAGTTTGAGGCCAGCCTGGCCAAAATGGTGAGACCCCATCTCTACTAAAAATTAAAAAATTAGCTGGGTGTGGTCGCGTGTGCCTGTAATCCCAGCTACTCAGGAGGCTGAGGCATGAGAATTGTTAGAACCCAGGAGGTGGAGGTTGCAGTGACCTGAGATGCTGCCACTGCACTCCAGCCTGGGCGACAGAGCGAGACTCCATCTCAAAAAAAAAAAAAAAAAAAAAAAATTAGAAAGAAATACAAGAAGATTAAAGAGAGCAATGTATCACTTTTTAATTAACAGAGACTACTCTGGGGAATATGGATTTAAATCTATTAGTCACTGAACTTGCTAATAAATGTCCCAGAGTTAGGAAAGCCTAGTACTCTAGTACAGGCAAAGAGGGACAACCACTTGCCTTTTTGTAATGGGGAAGTCCCTTTAAAAACTATCACATGGCCTTTTGACACTTTGGACATAAAACACTAACCATTTTAGAAAACATTTTTCAAAAAAAATGTAATTAATTGCTGGACTGAATTTGCAAGCAATTACACATCAAATATGATTCTGCTGAGGAGGAAAATCACTAGAATGGTAAATAGACCAAAAGCATTTATCCAGAACAGAGAAAAATTCACAGAAAATCAGATGTAATAAAGAATGTGATTCTATTTTTGATGCTTGACTACTGATAGTTTCCAAGCTCCACTTCTCCTACTTTCCCTTTTGCCCCATATGTCATCATAGTAATTAGAAAGTTCAGAAGCTCCTTCTTTGAATGCCAGAGAGGAACTTCAAACAACACAAATTGTGCTTGTGAGCCCTTGCCTCAGGCCAGACCCCAGCCATAAGAAAAACAGAGCCATGGCACCTTTCTTTCAAATGAACCTCCACAGGAGTCTCACGACTTCATAGTCTCCTTTTTTGAAAGGATGGTCTTCAAAAAGTGATGCTGGGAAAACTGGAATTCCATGTGCAAAAGAAAGAAACTGGACTCTTATCTTACACCTTATACGAAAATTAACTCAAAATGTACTGAAGACCTACTGGTAAAATTTAAATTATAAAACTCCTAGAAGAAAACGTAGAAGAAAAACTTTTTAACATTGGACTTGGCAATGATTTTTGGGATAATGACACAGAAAGCACAAACAACAAAGCAAACAGACAAATGATACTACATCAAACTTAAAACTGTCTGTGCATCAAAGGAAAAGTCAACAGAATGAATAGAAAACCCACAGGATGGAAGAAATATCTGCAAATCATGTGTCTGACAAAGGCTTAATATCCAGAATACATAAAGCAATCCAAAATATAAATTAGCAACTTAACATCAAAAAAACAGATAACTAGATTAAAAACTGGGCATTTGTCCAAAGAAGATATTCAAAAGACCAGCAATCACATGAAAAGGTGTTAAAAATTATGAATCATTAGACAAATACAAATCAAACCATGAGGCACTACCTCTCACCCATTAGGATGGCCACCATCAAATAAACAGGACATAACAAATGGTGATAAGGATGTGCAGAAATTGGAACACTTGAACACTCTTTGGGGGAATATAAAATGGTGCAGCACTTACTGTGGCAAACAGTTTGGAGGCTCTTTTAAAAAGTAAAGATAGAATTATCATAAGATCTGGTAATCCTATTTCTGGGTATATATATCCAGAAGAATTGAAAACAGAATCTCAAAGAGATTATTTGTGCAACAATTTTCATTGCTGTATTATTCACAATAGTTAAGAAAAAGACAACATGCTAAGTGAGATAAGTCATACAGAAAAAGATAAATACTGAGTGATTGCACTTATATGAGGCAGCTAAAGTAATCAAAATTATAGAAACAGACAGTAGAATGATGGTTGCTGGGTGCTGGGAAAGGGGAAAATGGGAAGCTGGTGTTCAATAAGTATAGAGAATCACTTTTGCAAGGTGAAAAAGTTCTAGAGATCTTTGCACAACAATGTGAATATAGTGAGCATTACTGAGTTTTTCACCACAGTTAAGAAAACAACAGCAAAAATTTATGTTTCAGCATGATAGAATATATCCTTGGGTCCCACAATACCTATGGTCTGCCCAGGTAGCTTCTCTCTGAGGTTTGTATTGGGTGGATCACCATCAAAGCTATCACTTCATCCAGAAGAATTTGATTGTTACCTACCAGGTATCAAGCACTGTTCTAGGTTTGGAAGTTATGCTGTTTAACCAGGCAATTCTCTAAATCTATTATGAATACACTGTCAAACCTGTAACACTATACTTAGGATTCCTCTTACTTGACTTCTTTGACAATCTTAATCACCCAAAGTTTCAAAGCTCCTACTTCTTCTGAATTGTATCCTTACTATTTCACACTCTCTTTTGCAATCCTTTACATTTCAACTAATGCACGTTGAACAAATTATTTATGTAACTACTGGCTTTAGGTGCTGCAAAAAGCATTTAGTTACCAAAATTGTAAATAGAAAGCTTTAGGAAAACTAACAACAACAACAAAAAAAACCCTTTTCTCAAGGTAATTAATGTTCACCAAAAAGACTTTCATCATTCACAAAATATCATCCATGCTCTTGAATTTTGAAGATTTTTAGTAAGGAATGACATTAAGCTCTCTTTTTGTTTCTTTTCTCATCTTTGTTTAGATACATCTGTGATATCACAGCAATTGTAAAACAAAAAGCTTGTCTTGACATATAGCATTAGTGGGAGAGAGCGACAGTAAGCAATTAAATTTTAAAAATTAATTTCACTATGTAACAAGTATATAAGGAAATAAAATTACATGGCAATTTTAGAAAACGTTGAGGAATCCCTTTCCAAAAACATATTTGTGTTAAAACCAGAGCAAGTAAAGAGCCATTCATTGAAACAAAAACAAAAACAAAAAAAACAAAAAACACTGGAAAATAGTTTATAATAAATGTAAAGTTGTAATAGTATTTTGAAAATACTGGAAACTTTTTTAGCTCCTTTTCTGAATTTTCAAAATTTTATTTAATGAATCTGTATTACCCTCTATAATGTAGAATCCTACATTTAAATTAGGAAAATATATTAAAACATTATAATTTAACTGCTACTGTTTTTGACAAATACGATTCCTTGTTAACAAGGCTTAGATATTAACGATGCTTTATCTGTCAGAGTGCATTATTAAATGCATGCTTATCCATGCCATGTATATGCAAAATAAAATGTCATTTACACAGGAAATCTTAGAAAATCTGTTTTTTTTCTGAAATTTCTGTTTCAAGAGGCATTTATTGTCTGATATGTTTGGCTTGTCCAAAAGGAATTTCCTATTGGAAGAGACAAAAAAGTGAGCCTTTATACTATGTCACCACTGCTACTGCATATAAATTGTGATTCTTTTTTAGTAACCTAGTTCTTCCATGCAATACAATGTACCTTGAAATCGTATTTTTAAGTTATGTCTTTATGTTTACTGAAGTGAATTATGCTTTTAAATTAATAAGCTAAAAACATCTGAAGAACACTGACAACATGCTTGCACTGGGTTAGCAGAGCTGGATGTGCCAACAGTGGGATCACATTATTCATGTGACAAATGTCCTCTCTTGAAGGTTTCTAAGGAAGCTTACTTCCAGATTTACTTTTTAAATCTGTTTGAATAATACTACGTAAAATTTATCAGCAAAATATTTAGATTTTAGATTATTCACAATGTGGATAAAAGAATAGAAGCTTATTTATCATATAAGTCCTGCTTATAATTAGTATTATCTGCTTTTTTATTGCAATTTTTCTCTGAAATTATTTTATATTAACAGATCAGTCAAATTAATTCACATTTAGTGTTAACAAAATTAATATTTCAATTGTATATTGATATAAGAGATTAAAGGAGTATTTCACACTTGAGAAATAAGGACATTTTCATCAGCTGAAAAAATTATAAGTGACAGAGAATTAATTCAGATGTTCATTTATTCATTTTTAATTGACTCAACAAATAGTAAATGCTGCATCATTTTAATTTTCAAAAGGAATCTTACTTCTCATTGAGAATATTAATTGGAACCAATAATCAGAAATTGTTTTAGCATAAATGCTGGTCATATATTGTTCTGAACTTATATAACCAATATATAGAATTCAAAAGACAAATACACACCAAATATGTTCTACAACTTATCTTCTAGCAATAAAGCTTGCATAGAGAAAACAAGCCCTCTTTCAATAGATTCATTATAACTAAGAGTATTTTAGAAATGGCGAAACAGGAAATTGTGCACTTTCCCCTCATAAACTGTAATGCAAATTTCATGACTGAACATCAGTGAAATCCTTGATATGACTGAATTTGAAAAGTTCTGCTGTTACAGCTATTCGAGGTAACTACGTGAAGTTAGAACTGTCTCTGGTGATGAAAATGATTTTCATTATACTTTCATGTATAAAACTATATTGATGGATATTATCATATATTCATTTTTCTTCATGAATCCACAGATATTTATAAAGAGCTAGCTATGCAAAATTACTGTGTAAATATCATGGTTTAGATTTGAACAAAGCAGACAAGATCCAGCCAGCCAAGGTCAATTTGGCCACCAAATTGACACCATAAATTTCTTTTGAAGTACAATGTCTCCTTCAATCTCATCCCACATGTGTGCAGAGGTGTGCCTGGGAGAAGGTAGATGCTATTCTCCGGGATGCTTTGTGCTAGGGAGGCAAATTATATCTCATATATGAATGCCATATAAGGGGGAGGCATGGTGGGTGGTGGACTGACTATTGGTGGCAACTTTGCTATTTCTGAAATGTCTTGATAAACTGAAGTGGAGGGTTCTCCACATAGTGTGCCTATGGGTGTCAGTCTTATCATGTGTGCCAATAATTTACTGCATTGGAATTCAGTCACAGTTATGGCACAAAAGGAAATGTCCAACCGAACATCCTGCTAATGAAGGCAGAGTTGGTCTCAGAAAACAGTGGATGCAGAGATAAGAAATCTGGGAGCAGCTGCTTTTACCACTGGCTGATGATGCTAGACCCCAGGAACACATGGTGGAGGCCTGGGTGGTGGAGGTGCAGTGTTTGGAAAACAAATGAATGAGAGCAGCTCATTCTTAGAAGCAGACAGCAACATACAAGAGCTTGTGTCTAGGTTGTTGTGGAGGAGGTACCAATTCAATAATTTCAGAAGTCCTACTTTTATCTTGCCATATAAGTTGATAGTAGGACCTCAACATATGAGGAAAGTTGGGTTTGTATGAATGACCACCCTGCTGTACACTTCCTTTTACAGCTGCAGCAAGATATTTTTTGTGCAAATGTGTGACAAAGACTGGCAAAAGGACTCTCTCATCTCTACCATGTGTACTCTGCATCTGGCCCCACTTCTCCATCTTCACTTGGTCTTTCTGCCACAGTATAGTGGGCTTTTATTAACTTTTTGCCTTGGTTCATTTTGTTCACACTCTGCCACATTCTTCTGCCATCTTCTCCACAGCTGCAGTTTCTTATTCTTTCAATGGTAACAGCAAAGCGAGCCGTGCCTTGATTCCTTGTGCCTTTGTTCATGATTTTTTCAATTTAACTCATATGTTTCAAAGCAGAGACCCATGGTCAACTGAGTTCTTAATACATGTAAAAAGATTACTTTGAAACCATCAAATCCTTGTCTGTCATGAACCTTATAAGACAAACTTGAAGCAAATACCTTGGAGGATAGCGCACATGCATGTAGTTGATTTGGAAGGACTGATATGACCTGAGACTCATCTGTATCCATGTAGACACCAGCCATGGTATTACTATGTTTTCTTTTATTTTTCTAATTTGTATTGCTAATTTGTACTCTTTGGAAAATTTGTGTCTTTGGAATAACATTATCAATTTTATAATTGCCAAATCTTTATCTTATAGAAGAGCCCAGGCTTGGAAAAATGTTGAATAGTATAATGATCCAAAATAATTGGTTTGGTATGTTTGCATTGCAACACTATATGAGCACACCAATATATGTATAACAGATTAGACAAATCCAGTTTTTTCTGGGGATGTATGAAGAAGAAAATGAATTTGGAAATAGACAGGTAATTGCCAGAGCATCTATGTTTTAGTATTGTTTCTTGCTCATCTACCCATAAAGAAAATTGAAATTGGCTAGTAAAAGTAAAATTCCAATACAATTAGATAATTGTAATACAGCATATAAATACCTAAAAGCCATATGCAAAGTTTGGTGATTTAAATAGAACTGTTGTACAAACACTACTGTTGTACCAACAATGGCTCTCAAATAGCTTTCAATCCAATTACCTCACTTTCATTAAAGATTCTTCATTTTTAAACTTTTCTTTAAATTATTTTCTAAAGAAATCAAATCTGTATAAGTTTAGTAAGGCTGCCATAACAAAGTACCTAAGACCTAGTGGCTACAAAAATAGAAATGTATTTTCTCACATTTCTGTAGGTTAGAAGTCTGAAATCAACGAGTGGGCCAGGTTGGTTTCTTCTGGGGTCTCTCCTTGACTTGTAGATGGCCATTTTGCCCTGTGTCTTCATAAAGTCTTTCTTCTGCAAATGTTAGTGTCCTAATTTCCTCCTCTAATAAGGATACCATTTATGTTGAATGAGAACACCTGCTAATGACCACATTTTAATAACCTCTTTAAATACCATATCTCCAAATACAGTAACATTCCAAGGTACTGGGCATTAGATTTCAATGTGTGAATTTTGGGGGAAGCAATTCAGCCCTTAACAATGATATATGCATATTTTAAACTAAGGCTTAAATGCCTGAATTCTACAAGCACATATATAACATAAGATCTTGTGTGAATATGTGTATATTGTATGCATCTACACAAACCCTGAACTGAAATCTATTAGGTAAAGAGCAACTGCTAGAATGAAAATGTCGCAAAACAATGTAAACTTAGCTAGAAGGCAGAATATAAAATTTTCAACCTACTATGCAAATGGTATTATAGATGGCTAGATGATTATTCTATTTTAGTTGGTCTTATTCTCCTTATGTTTTAAAAATTCTGATAAATATTAAACAACTATAGACATAACACACTCTCAGTAATTTTGAATTTATCATTAAGGATTGGATCTATGTTTCTCTGAAAACAAATGGAACTTGATGACTGAGCCTTAAAGTTTGCAGTGTTAATAGCATCTTTTTCAAAATGATATGTGCTTTATATCAGAGAAACAAGAATCTTGACAACTACTCTAGTGCTTTCTCCTTTAAACCATTTGTATGCCTACAAAGCTAGTCAAATTCCTAGTGAGATTATCTCCACAAATAGTTATGGCTTTTATTTTAGGCACATTATCTTTGTACTATTGAGAGAGTCTAAATTCTGTATTTAATTGCACCATAAATGTTAAAGGACTTCTTGTTCTATTAAAAGTTAATCTGTCATAAATTGAAAAGAATGATCAGTGTCCCCTGTGACAGAGTGAGGAAAGGCTGTTCTTCTCTACTATGGAAAAAAAAGTGTACATTGGCACCTTCTCTGTGCCCTCTGTAGGGCAATTATCAAAAGCTTTAAAATGAGCATATGCTTAGATCAATAAATTCCAGCAGAAGAATCATCCTCCAGAAGTCTCATGCAAGTGTGTAGACAAATAGATGATAGATAGATACATAGATAGATAGATACATAGATACATAGACAAGAAGAGAGAGATTTTGCCACAGTCCATTTTTATTTGTTTGTTTGCTTGTTTGATTTTGTTTTTGCTTTTTGAGACAGAGTCTCACTTTGTCGCCCAGGCTGGAGTGCAGTGATGCGATCTTGGGTTACCGCAACTTCTGCCTCCTGGGTTCAAGCGATTCTCCTGCCTCAGTCTACTAAAGAGGCTGGTATTACAGGTGTGCACCACCACACCCAGATATTTGTGTGTGTGTGTGTGTGTGTGTGTGTGTGTAGAGACAGGGTTTCACCATGTTGACCAGGCTGGTCTCGAACTCCTGACCTCAAGTGATCCTCCGGCCTCAGCCTCCCCAAGTGCTGGGATTACAGGTGTGAGCCACAGTGCCAGACCATAATATTGTTTTTAGAGTGCAAATTTAAAACAACTCAGTTTCCAAAGTAGAGGATAGGCTAACTAGACAACTATATACAATAAGTATCTCTATGTAATAGATTGTCATGCACTCATTCAAATTAAAATATCTATACATTTATAAAATATCTTGTTTATTATGTATTATTAAGTTAAAATTAAGACAAGCTAAAAAGAAAACACTTAATACTCTTATACTATATAGTCTAACACCACACATACATATACACAGACATACATATATACAGAAATGTATTTCTATTTATATAATTATGCATATATGTGTATATATATGTGTGTTTATGTATTTATCAAGATAGTGCAAGAGAAAGATGGGTTTTGTTGAGCAAGGGATTATTTATAATTTTTAAAGCTTTTTTATCTGCCCTCCCATTTGTTTTATAAAGTGTGTGTGCATGCACATGCTCTAGAATTACACTTGCACAATATTGTATAAAGAAAATATACATGTCTAAAGAAATAAGTTAAAATACTTCTTTAGATTTGTGGTTGTTGGTCAATGGAGATTTATTACGGTAGTATTGACTTCCAAATGAATTGAGCCTATGTTCAAAATCCTCATCATGGTGTTGGAGCTGCGACCGATCTGATGCCTCACGTCAGTTCCTTAGTTCCTTCTCATCATCAGCAGTACACTTCAGGATATATAACAAGCTATTTCTTACCTTTAATATTTCACCCATGCTATTATTTTTTCATAGGAAAGCCTTTCCTATCTTTACACAAAACTAAGCTCTACCAATTATTTTGTCTTTCAAATAATATGTTGTATCTTCAAAGAGTAACTTACTGATTTTCCAATCTAAATTTAATTTCACAGTAATGATCTCATTTTTTTAATATATGTTTTTGTTGTGTGAATAATTTGTTAAGTAGCTGCTGTACCTACTGGATTATAGACTCAATTAGGGTGTGGATATGCCTCATATTCAGCATCAAATCCAATCTGCCATACAGAAAACAATAAATGTGTATTTGTGGGGGAAACAATTAATGGAATAATTTTGTTAACTTCATGCTTGAAGTTGCCTTCAGGCTGTGTTATAGAACACAAAGATTTAATTGAGCATCAAGTATTTGATGTTCATATCTATTCATCTTGATCATTTAGCTAAGGAAGACACCAAACTTTTTCTAACATGTGTATGTTTCTAAAAATGGAATTCATCCACAAAATATGAAAAGCTATCCTTAATTAGAATAATCACATAATTTTCCATAGGCTGTAAGTATAATTTCCTAAAGGAAGGTTCAAACATGTTTGGGTATATGCAGTTTTGTTCCAGGAAGTGAATCATATTGCATGTTTTCTGATGCAACCATGTTGAAAGACCAAACACTAATTTGTATATTACATTCTGGAATATTTGTATTACTTTAAGCTTTTACATATGTACCTACGTATGTAGCTATATACAAATATATAACCCATTAATATTTATATTTCACTGTCTGGGAAAGAAGCCATCTAAACTTAACATATAACATGGACTCGTGGTTTACTGTTGTTTGAAGGTTGTTTATTTGTAAACTCTGCAATATCTTTTCAGTTCTTCCAAATTAAATTGTCATTTCCTAAGACAATCTTTAAAACTGAGAAAAAAAACCATATATAATTGCAACCATTATCCAAATCTTTCAATGTTGATCATTGTAGTTGGAATGTTACCATCACTATCTGTTGCAATTTAATAACGAAGCCACAAATATATTCTTTTAAATTTCTCAAAAAGTGAGTACATTTTATCATTTTAAATTTCCTTTCAAGATAGTCAACTTGGTTTCATTATTTCCAGGTTATATATAACATTATAGCATTATAATTATAAGTTAAAATAAATGTTTATATACATTTATGTGCTAAATATGTTCTGTAGTAAAGAAAGTATTGAAAATTTCCGTGGAACTTTATGACTGCTTATGTTATTTGATAATAAAAGTCAATTCAGTAAAATCTTTTGTTGTGGCAAGTAAACCTGCCCCAAAATTACAAAGAAGAAAACCATGTACACATTTATTAAATTGTATAATAAAATATTTGGCCAAATTCTTGCTACATTTCAAAGATAGCAATTTTGCAACAACTTTCATTATCACATTTTTTAAACTTTAAGCTTGTAATTTTAGAAGAACTAGTCTTTTCTTAAATATAAAATGATATAATACATAGATAAGTTCAAATCATATTTAAGAAGTGCCTATTAAGACCAAAGTTAGCAGAAGGTATGAAATAATAAAAATCAGAGCAAAAATAAATTAAATAGAGGCTAAAAAAGTAACACAAAAGACCGAAGTTTTAAAAACAAGTTTTCTTAAGAGATGTTGCAATTGTGACAAAATGACGTTCTCTATTAAGGAAAATGATCCTAAAAATTCATCAGATAACGCTCCAAGTACAGATGCTAACAACGATAAGTCCTTAGAATCATCATTTGCAGTTATTTACTTAATAGTAATAGCATGTATCTTGTGATCACAGACGAACATTAGCTTTACAATTCAATAAAAAACCTTCTAGTGAAATCTCTACATTAACAATTTTCCAAAATTTGGTGTATATATTTAAAGTGGGAAAGGATAATATTATGTGATAAATCTTACAAATTGTAAATAATAAAATTTTTAAATGTTTTAAACAGGTATTTAGATGTGAGACTTTTTTCATATGATAGTAAACAATTGGCTTATCAAAGCTTGAAAAATATTTAAACAACATGTATAACAAATTGCATATATGTTCTCACATATAGTATGACCTGTTTTTTTAAGTGCCTTATCTTTTTATTTCTCAAGTAGTTTTCAATTCAAATATGCAATTAGATATCCATTGACGAAACAAAAGAAATATCACAAAAAGCCTCAAACTAATTTTTATGCCTGTACAAAAATTATCATAAATCTTCTATTTGATTATGAAATGTAAAACTCTACAACTTTTCAGAGAAAACACAGAGGACAGCATTCTGAACCTAGTGTTTGGTAAAGAGTTCTTCAATATGATACAAAAATCACAGGGCATAAGAGAAAAAGACTGGATAAATTGGACTGCATAAAAATGAAAACTTTTGCTTTAAAAATAGTCTGTTAAAAAGATAAGAACTCAGGATAAGTTTGGGGTGAAAATATTTGCAATCCACATATATGGCAAAGAAAGCTTATGTAGAATGCATAAAGAACTCTCAAAACTCAACACTAAGAAAACAAACAATCTAATTACAAAATGGGCAAGAGTCATGAACCAAAGAACATATACAGATAGCAAATAAGCACATCCAAAATACACAAAATTATTAGCCATGAGGGAAATACAATTTAACACTACAACAAGATATTAATATATCTCTATGAGAACAGCTGATACATATCTATGAGAACACTATTTTAAAATACTGCGAACATCAAAAGATGGCTAAGATGCAGAGAAACAAGCTCTCATACATTGCTGGTGGAAATGTAAAATAGTAACGACAGTCTAGAAGATAATTTAGGCAGTTTCTTAAAAAAAATCTATTCTTACCATATTCTTACCAGCTATCATAATCTTGGGTGTTATCCCAGAGATATGAAAACATATATACATATAAAAACATTCACACTATTGTTCATATCAGCATTGTCTGTAATAGCCAAAAGCAGAAACCCCTGAAATTTCTCCAGTAGGGGAATAAACAAGCTATGATACATTTATAGCATGGAATACTATTCAGCAATGAAAAGTATCAAGCTATCAATATGCAATATGAAAGCTTGAATGGATGTCAAGGGCATTTATGCTGAGACAAAAAAGTCAACATAACATTTGATTTTAATTGTATAAGAAAACACAGACTTGTGTTATATATGATTCTACTGATAAAACATTCTTGAAATGACAAAATTACGGAGAAGGGGAACACATCAGTAGTTGCTAGTGGTCAGGGATTTAGGCTGGAGGAAGAATTGGGTGTGGCTATAAATGGGTAACGTGAAGGAGACCTTTGTGCTGGTGGAATAGTTCTGTGTCTTAATTGCACTGGTGGTTATACACATCTACACAAGTGATAAAATCATGTAAAACTGGACACATATATTGTACCAACTCCAGATTCATGGTTCTAATATAATTATGGATGGTAGAACCATACTGAGAACCTGGATGGAGGGTGTATGAGACCTTTATCATCCTAAAATTTAAAAATAAACAATGTAAAGGCAAATATATTGTTTTTTTGTCCAATGCTTTGGTTTTCTTTAAATCCATTTCCCTTCATGTTATTTAATCTTTTTTTTTTTTTTTTTTTTTTTTTTTTTGAGACGGAGTCTTGCTCTGTCGCCCAGGCTGGAGGGCAGTGGCGCGATCTCGGCTCACTGCAAGCTCCGCCTCTGTGGTTCACGCCATTCTCCTGCCTCAGCCTCCCGAGTAGCTGGGACTACAGGCACCCGACACCACGCCCAGCTAATTTTTTGTATTTTTAGTAGAGAGCGGGTTTCACCGTGTTAGCCAGGATGGTCTCAATCTCCTGACCTCGTGATCCGCCTGCCTCGGCCTCCCAAAGTGCTGGGATTACAGGCATGAGACACCGTGCCTGGCCATGTTGCTCAGCTTTTCTATCATCCTAGTTTCTTCTGGCTGCAATTTGTGTTTCTTGTTGGCATTTGATTTCCACAGTTATTGTAGACTATCAATATTAAACATTTTTCTGCATTGGCGATTATAAAATATGACTGCATTGCTGTGAATCCTGAGGGAAGGGAAGATTTGATTACACTCCTCCTCTCAGGACCATTGTCAGATGCAGCTTTCTAGACACTTGGTTCTTGCAGCCTCATTAGATCTGCATTGAGGGCTGTCTTCTTATCCAAGGCCAAGTACCTATTCCTGTTCTGGTGCTCTAGGATGATGTTCATCTCCTGACTGGGAGACCACTGACCATTAAAGGGCCTGGGTTGTGAAACGTCCAGCATTTAAAATTACTGGCTGGCACTTAGTTCAACATAAGAACAAGGTCACACAACAAAAACTGATGCATAGAATGTACCAGTTGACTAGGGAACCATCTTCTCACGATTTTCTTTCAATTTGAAGAGTCTATGCCTTGTTTTTGGGATTGTTTCCATCCTTCTTGGATTGTTACAGCTTTGTGAATCTACCTTATCCTCTTGAAATAATGCCACCCACATTTTTCGTACTGATTCCCACCTTATTTCATATCAATTTTTAAGTAGTGAGATAATTCAGTAACATCATGTTCCTTTTTAAGCTTTTTCTGTGCTACAAATTCTTCCCTCACAGCAGTGTTTTGATTAAAGTGTAGGAGGGAATGCTCTTATAATTTACACATTCAATTCTCAGGTACCTTATAAAGGAGATATCTCTTAAAGTATTCATACTGTGCTTTTCAATTTTCAGTCTGTAGAATTTATAATCTGGCCTTTTTTTATAATTAAGTATTGTATAAATTTCTGAAGCCAAGGGTTAAAATGCCTCATTTAAAAAAATTCACATTAATAGTCTCATTTTATTAATGGGAACTTGCAGTTTTGCAACTACAATGTACATGCAGAATGTATTGTTAACAATAAAACAATTCAAAAACTGTTCCTTGCCTGGTTTATTTCTGGTTTTTTAAATTTGCGCAATTTCTTAATTCTAACTCTAGGTTGACATAATTGAAAAGTCATGTGTGGCAATTTCAGGACACGTTGATTTTTCTCTTTTCCTGTTAAAGGGGCTGTATGATGATATTTTTCTATACTTTGGACAATGCAGGGCATAGTGCATACTCTATAGAGTATAGTATGTATTTTCACCCATTTGCTGACTCCCCAAGGCAACAAAAAGCAGTGATTTCCCTCCTCCCCATCCACCTGTCATCCTCAAGAGGTACAAAGCTCAGATAGACAAGAAGAGTAGGTTGTGAGATTAGCTGTACACACCAGGGTGGCTATAGCCAATAACAATATATCATATACCTCAAAATCTCTAAGAGGGTAAAATTTAAATGTATCCCCATAAAAAATGGTAGGCAAGCAAGGTGGTAGACATGTGAATCAGCTTGATTTAGTCATGGCATATTTTATATATATATATATATATATATAAACATCATATTATACCTTATAAATATATACAACTATGACTTGTCAATTTTTTTTTTTTTTTTGATAGAGTCTTGCTCGGTCACCCAGGCTGGAGTGCAGTGGGGCAATCTTGGCTCACTGCAAGCTCCGCCTCCCGGGTTCACACCTTTCTCCTGCCTCAGCCTCCTGAGTAGGTGGGACTACAGGCGCCTGCCACCACGCTGGGCCAATTTTTTTTGTATTTTTAGTAGAGATGGGGTTTCACTCACTGTGTTAGCCAGGATGGTCTCAATCTGATCTTGTGATCTGCCCGCCTTGGCCTCTCAAAGTGCTGGGATTACAGGCGTGAGCCACCGCTCCTGGCCGACTTGTCAATTTTTTTTTTAAGCAGTGATTTAATCAATGTTTCTTGAAAAGATGTGTATTGATATGTATCTCACAATCTTCAGTAATGAGAAAAAATATGTTTCTCACCTTTCTTATCTCCAGTTCTCTGGTCCACATTCCAAACACTCTCTGATATCTATCTACCCGATAATAGTTTCTTTACCAAACAAAAAAATCTCCTGATTGTTTCTCCTACTATGGACTCCTTTGGTTGGGGGTTGGGGGGAGCTGTGGGTAAAAAAAAAAAAAAAAAAGAAATTGAAAAATATGGCACATTTAAATATTCTTAACTTTCTCACCTCCTCTAGGCTATTAGTACGTATAAAAGATGGCAACCTTTAAATATCAGATGAGATTGGCTTAAAGAACCACAGCCTTATTTGGGAGAACCTTAAAATACTTGAAGTAATTTCTACATACAGCATAGATTCCTTAAAATACTTGAAGTAATTTCTACATACAGCATAGGTTCCAAACCTAACTGATAAACATTTTTATATTCTTCAAACTTCCCACATTTTTCGTCTAAAAAATTGAAATCACCTTAAGTAAGTCCGGGATGCAACACTCCACCTAAACTTCTGCAATATCATTTTGCAATAACTAAAGGAAAAAAAATCACAAAAATATTTCCTTCACTGGAATGTCAGAGAATACATAAAATGTCCATCAACCTGCCTCTCATGAAACTAAATAAGGGATCAACACTATATTTAGAGGGTACAGCTTTAAATGTAGAGTGAATTGTTGCATATATTTATTCTTTTTATCAAAGAGCATTCCAGGTTTCTATGACAGCAAATATGCTATGGTTACTGAGTAGAATCCCCTACTGAGGTAGCACCAGCCACTGATGAGCAATTGCAAGGTTGAATTTAGTTAAGGCCACCAATTTTCAATAAATCCATTTGCTAGAAAATATTTTAAGGACTATGATGTGCATTGATTACACTAAACATTTGCAAAATTCATGAAAATGTCTAGCTTGGAAGAAAGTCTGTATAAATAGTAAAAGATATGAATTCTCAAGTTCATATTTATAACACTTCCGCACTAGATTATGTAATGTTATGAATTTGTCAATTAATTGGCTTCAACCTAAGGTAAGTCAAGTCTCCCATTCAAAAATTCACAGTAGAGAGAGGGTCAATATATTGCATGAGAATGTGCAGATCATCTAGAAACTAGATGAAACTGGTAAAGGATCTACCAGTCAACACTTGACACTTGGCTAAAGTAAAACTGAATGTCAGAAATGGACTGTGGTGGTTTATATGAGGTGCCATCTTGGCTGGATAGAGGGATGCCTAGATGGCTGGTGAAGCATTGTTTCTGGTGTGTATATGAGGGGGCTGCCAGAGGAGACTGACATTTGAGTCAGTGGACTGGGAAGGGTAGCTCTCCCTTCAGTGTGGGTGGGCACCATCGAATCTGCTGCCAGAGCCACTAGAACAAAGCAAATGGAAGAAGGGGAAGGAGCAGCCCACTGAGTCTTGGGGCTCCTCTCTCTTTCCCATACTGGGGGCTTGCTTCCAGTCCTCCTGCCCTTTGACATCAGACTCCAAGTTATTCAGCCTTTCGACTCTAGGACTTGCACCAGTGGTCTCCCAGGGGCTCTTGGGCCTTCAGCCTGAGACTGAGGGCTGCACTGGCTGCTTCCCTGGTTTTAAGGCTTTCCAAATTGGACTGAGCCACCATGCTACTGGCTTTTTTCTTTCCCCAGCTTGCAGACATGCTAGCGTGGAACTTCGCCTTTTAGTCCTATGGGCCAGTTCTACTTAATAAGATTCCTTTTATGTATACATTTATCCTATTTGTTCTGTCCCTATGGGGGACCCTGACTAATACATGAATCTCCATCAGTAAAATCAGTGGCATGTTCATTATCATGACTGATGAGTGTTCAACATGTGCTTTCATTGCTAAGATGAATGACAGGATTTCAAAGCACATGGACACACTCTACTTCTGCATAAACAAGGATAAAAATCTGGCAGAGGTCATAGTGGATACATGCAACTACGCATCTTTCAAAACCTGTAGAAATTTACAGCACAAAGATTGAAACTTAACATATGTAAAATTTTTAAAACATCATTTAGAATGTTGAGGAATACCAGTTTGGAATGGACAGTCACAAAAGAATCAAACTTTATTACACATTTGTGAAACAATCACAAAAGGTGATGAGGGAAAGATGCTGACCTAAGTAACTTTTGGACATGAGTGTAGTCTAAAAAAACTGCCCATAATCCCTGCACTATAGTTGACAAAGTTACTTCCCATGGGGGTAGATGGGAACTATTCAAATGCCACTATACAGTCATGCACTGTTTAATGACAAGAATGAATTCTGAGAAATGCATTGTTAGGTTATCTCATCATTGTTTGAAATCATAGAGTGCACTTACAAAATCCTAGATGGTATTGCCTATTTCACATTTTGGATACATGGTAGAGCCTATTGCTCCTAGGCTATACAGCTGTACAGCATGTTACTGTCCTGAATCCTGTAGGCAATTGTAACACATGATAAATATTTGTGTATTTAAGCATATCAAAATGTAGAAAAGGTACAGTAAAAATATGGTATTGTAATCTTATGGAACCATTTTGTACATGTAGTCTGTCCTTGACTGAGATGTTATTCTGCATACTGGAATAGAACAATTAAATGAATAGATGGCTGATGGTGGGAGTCAGGGTTCTCACTGTTGGTGCGGGAAGTTATGGACAAGCAAGGGGAGACTGAAAATGCCTATGAAGTATACAGTTGGAGCGGCTATATCAGCAGGAACTCACATGTTGATCTATCTATAGATATGGTAGATATACATTAGAATGTATATAGACATGTCTATATGCACAGGTTAGAAAATACATGTATATCCTTGCTCTGCTTAGAGGACCTAGAAGCAAAAACACATCAGTAAATTAGCACAATTACTATACTTTCTCAGTTTCTAATATCATTCTCTTGGAGAAATGGTTGATTCTAGAGTTGGAACAAGGAATATATAAGATGAACCTGGAGCATCTTGAAGCACCCCAAGTAAGGAAGTGTTAAAAAAAATGATGTGTTATGTCAAAGGAATTCAAATGCAACTGAAAGATCTCCAAATGGCCCTAACTGAAATACTTTGAAATATTGTAGTGTTAAATTATAATACCAAGTATAATATAAATATTTTTAGTTCCAAACTGGTATAAATAATTGAATAAATAAATGAAGAGAAGAGACACATTTTTATGCAGAATAATTCCAAATAATTTACTTCACTGTCACGGTAAAGTGTTATAGCTCCCCTCTCCCAATGTGTGGACTGCACATAATCCACTCCTTCCAAAGAGTACAGGATGGAAGGGGAAAAACAGTAAGAGTAACTTTGCAGTGGAGAAAACTGACAAACATTATCTTAACCAGGAAATAAAGGTTAACATTCACAGAGACAAGTCGTGTTGATAACAGCTACCATTGATATTATGTGATGAAAATAGCACTTTGCCTCTGAGATCTTCATTCCAAAAAAAAAGCCATAACTCTAGCCTCATCATGAGAAAAACATTGGACAATTCTCAGTTGAAGGACATTCTATAGAAGATATGACCAGCACTCCTCAAAATTGTCAAGCTCAGCAAGAGTGAGTAAAACCTGAAACACTGTCATGGTCTTGATGAAATGCTCACCAACACAAGAAATGACAAAGCCGAGTGCTTTTTGTGGAGGGCGAAAGGAAAAGCTCATGCAGTGGCATATTCATTTTGGCACCTGCTTCAGGACATATGCCATGTATTGTCCTTTGTCTCTAGAACGTCTGTGTTTGGGTGTGATAATTGTATAGGGTACAGTTGACCCATGAGAGTCTCATCATTTAATATTAATAAATATTTTTTAATGTTATGCTTTATATTACAATCTAATTAACTACTAATTTCTAGATACATGAGGAAATATTTTTTAGAGTCCTTAAACATTTAATACACAGTTTATGATTATTTATTGGAAAAAATTTTACGAGAAAATTAGGAAGGACATAGAGCCTAATTAGCAACATTTTTTTATGTTATTTATTTATTTTTGAGACGGAGTCTCGCTCTGTTGCCCAGCCTGAGTGCAGCGGCGCGATCTCGGCTCACTGCAGGCTCCGCCTCCTGGGTTCACGCCATTCTCCTGCCTCAGCCTCCCAAGTAGCTGGGACTACAGGCGCCAGACACCACGCCTGGCTAATTTTTTTGTATTTTTAGTAGAGACGGGGTTTCACTGTGTTAGCCACGATTGTCTCGATCTCCTGACCTCGTGCTCTGCCAGCCTTGGCCTCCCAAAGTGCTGGGATTACAGGCGTGAGCCACCATGCCCGGCTAATTAGCAACAGATTTTGTCAACACTCCCTTACCCTCAAACTATGTTTAGGCTACAGGAAAGCCACTGCTATTTTCCTCTTGAAATAACATAACTTTCCATGTCATGCAAAGTCAGCAAGATAAAACTTCTTTTGTGTTCTAATACCTTCAGGCAGAAACCTTCAGAAGTTTTCAAGTATTGATCTCACTCTTGCAATTTTATTTTTGGAATAAGATATCCTACCAAAAAGGTGTCTTATTGGTACTCTGTCTAAATATAGCAACCAAAGTGGAAAGGAGGCTTCATAGAAATACAACCAAGTATGCTACAAGAAAAAGACCCCTAAATCTCAGACCCTTTGACAGAACATTTTTAAATAAATTCTTATTGCAATGAATCAATGTGTTTTAGACCACTGCTTTGCAAAAAACGCTTTCATTATATGTATATCATAATGTTTGTCTAGATAAGTAATGAAATGCACATTGAATGCAGTGTGCAGAGTGGAAACATAAATCCAAGCATGACCTCTGATCTGCATGTTTTGGATGACAGAATACATGGATTCTATGATATATGCAACTGTCTGGATTAGAATTAAATACCATTTGCATAATTATGTCTTGGATTTATTCTCTTTATTTTTTTACATATTTCAAAGATTGCTTGTGAAAGTCATATGGTTATTACATTTGTGTAATTTATAAAATTGATAAAAGATTTATAAGTTTTTCATTTTAATTATCATAGAAAGCCAGCTGTTTGGAGACTCTGTGTGCAAAACAAAGTGTTGTATTTTACATTAGATTATTAATGAAAAAAACAGCAGAAGATGGTAGAAGGGACACCTGGGTGGACTTCTGATATAGTGAACTAGCAAAAATTATTTTATATTTAAGTGTTAAAATTAATTGTATATTAGTGACTAAAATAGTTTTCATATTTGGAAGTTAAAATCGCTAATTATAGCACTTATTTTGTACATATGGATATCTGCTTATTTTTTTAGTTTCCAAGACTTACTTCATTTAAACATTTGAAACACTGAAGCTCTTCACTCAGAACCCCTACCAGAAAAATGCAGTGTCCAACAGGGCATACAGAGGGGATTTGGTTCAGTGGAAGGACAGTGCACAAAACACGTTTCATCCAGCTTGAGCAGTGGGTCCAATAGCATGGCTCTGAGTCCCCAGGGATAGTAAGTCCTCAGCAACAGTGACAAAAGATGGAGGTTTCAGAATCTACCCCACAGAATGGCTGAAAAAGAACTGCTTGAGCCTCCAATTCCAGCTGATTTAGACTTAAGAAGGTGTTGAAGAAAAAAGGCACAGTGGGGTGTAGAATTTAGGGTTTAGTTCCCCATGCCATTGGCTAATGTTGATTGCCGAAATCACAAATCAGCTCTGAAAGCCATAGAAATTCTAGATCCAAACCTCATCAGGATTACTACATACTACAGAAGGTGATTACTACAGAAGGTGATGCTGGCTCATTCTCTTTCTCTATCTCTGTCTCTCCCTTTCTCTCTCTCTTTCTCTCCCTTCTTCCCTTCCATTCCTCAGCATTCATCTGCAGAGATTGTTTTTTACTGCATATGAAGTTTGACTCACTCCTGCTTGAATACTTCTCTGACCCTAAGTGGCATGGAGAGGGAAACACAGCCTTGTTGTTCCTGAGCCTCAAGGAGAACCACTTGGGTCCTTTAAGTTGCTCTTACATGGAATGGTTTTGATTTTGATAGATTAACTTTCATGTTATTGGATGGCTGGAAAAAATTCAGGTGTAAGAGGAAACATTAGTGAAAATATTTGATGAATATCTGTAGCATTCCCTAAGTTACCTATTTCTGATTCATTCTGATTTACCAGGAGAATACCTGATAATCTAAGAAAAAGTTTTCATGAATGCCTGTGCCCATAATACACTCTTCCTGGGACTTCTCCAGTGGCAGAGAACCATAACAAGCAGGATATTCAGGATCCTGACAAACAGGGCAAATAACATTTCAAGACTGCCTCCAGCATTAGCTAAAGTGACTTGTTAGGAAAACAAAAACAAAACAAAACAAAACAAAAACAAAAACTAAAAAGTTCTGTTCAAACATAATTTAAGATTAATAAAAGAAATTAATCTAATTAACTATCTCTAGTATTTGTTTTGAATGATTTTTAAGCTGACAGTAAAGAAATTATAAAAGCCATCTCTTGTCACCTTAAAATTTACGAACTGAAGTATAAGACAGTTTGACTAAATGTGTGATTCTTTTGAAACCAGTAGGTAACCATGATTGCCTGTGGCTTTATTAAGCCATAATCTAATCTTATTAACATGTAAATTAAAATCTGTTCTAAATTGCTTTACATCAAAAGGACTGTGGAGGAGGAGAAAGAAAAGTTATCTCTGAAATCAGAAGTTCACATCAGTTTCCTCTGAAGATGGATTGAACCTAGTGTCAAACAGGGTGCAACCATTACCTGCTTAATTCCAAGTAAAAGAAAAAGAGAAAATAAAGCATAAAATCAAAATAGTTTTAGGCAGTATTTTTCAAACGGACTAGGGAGAACCCTGTCACGGATAACATGGGGAAGAAGGTAAGAAAGAAACCAAATGTACAAGCTCAGGCTCCACCACCACTTTTTGTCATCTGCTCAAAAAGTGCTTTGTTTTGAACACTTTGTTTCACGGATGATAGAGTAGATAGATAGATGATAGACAGATAGATAGATAGATAGATAGATAGATAGAACATTTTCAAACCACTTACAACCATTCAAACATCTTTTTGTTTGGTGATCTTTCTGTTTGGTGATCACAAAGCCGTTGTCTTGCGTGAACAGATCACCAAACAAAAAGATGTTGTTTCATTGCTCACAAACGTATAACCAGATCTTTCGCGTTGTCTTTCCAAAAGTGAGGGAACTCTTCTAATGTCTTAAAAATAAATAACCATGACTCACTTTTGACTTTCTATCTCCCAAGCAAAATTGGTGGAATGGGCCTCAATTTTGAAAATTAATGGGAGTTAGTTGTGCCTTCTCATAGTTCCTCTGCAGAGGGCTTAATGGGAGAGTACCACCATCAGGGAAAACAAAGACATTTTTGCAAATTGCATTTTTCCTCTAAATTCAGCTGATCATGACAATTTTAATATCAATACTAATTTCAAATTGAAATACATCCCAGATCAGGGATTTTTGCTTCAGGATAATATGTAAAAGATTAATGTACCCACAAACAGCAATGGAAAAGCCACATAAATTTAGAAATCATATACTGAAGGCTGCAATGAGCTGTCAAAATTGTGAAAACTAGATAGACTAAAATTCTAGAAATAGGAGAAATGTTTCAAGATGAGCAGAGGAAAAAGCATTTGTACCAATGCCAGGGCCGGGGCTAAATGATGTGGGTCAAAAGCTGGCAAAGGAAAAATATAATTACTAGAAAAAAATACTAAACTGCTTGAGGTCAGGAGGGTTGAGTATGGAGATTTGAGGAGCCACCATCATGTGAACAGTTCTTACAAGACACTACTGAACTCTTAGATTGTGCAAGAGGCTTCAAAACTGTCCTGAAAACTCTCAGAAATCAGAAAATCCTGTGTTCCCATGATGTTCAGAAAACAAAGAAAAGATAAGCACTGTCCTGAAAGAAAATAGGTGAATCATAGTGGGAGTGGTGAATTGGCATGGAGGACCTGCAGTCACTTTTACCAAAAGGAACTTGGAATTCTGGGTATAGCTAGAATATGCAAGTCTGGGCCCTCAAATCCTAGACGATAGCACTGCTGCAGGACAGAAAAAGACCAGGTGTAGTGGTATTCACCTGGGCTAAGGTGAGAAAATCAGAGACTTAAGCTCAAAAGTAGTCAGTTTTTAACTCAACGTAATGACAAAATTAGAAGCTTTGTAAAGTGGAATCATAAAGAGTTAACTTTAAATTCTTGAAAGGAAGAGCTGATTTTTCCGTAGTCTTTTAAGGCTCAAGAGACAAAAACCTGCCAAACTTTCACTTGAAAGACCTAGAAGGCTACCACTTAGAAGAGAATTAATTAAAGGCAGACTGAGTTTTAGGAAAACTACTACTGTGTCTTGATCCAGCCCCATTCTAAATTGGATACCATAGCTAGACAAAGACATCATAAAAAAAGAAAACTACAGGCCAATATCCATAATGAATACAGATGCAAAAAATCCTCAATAAAATACTAACAAACCAAATTTAACAACACATTAAAAAATTATTCACAGGCTGGACACAGGGGCTCACGCCTGTAATCCCAGCACTTTGGGAGGCTGATGCAGGCAGATCACCTGAGGTCTGTTGTTCAAGACCAGCCTGGCCAACATGGTGAAACCCCATCTCTACTAAAAATACAAAATTTAGCCAGGCATGGTGGCATGCGCCTGTAATCCTAGCTACTTGGGAGGCTGAGGCAGGAGAACCGCTTGAACCTGAGAGGTAGAGGCTGCAGTGAGCCAAGATTGCACCACTGACTGGGTGATAGAGTGAGACTCCATCTCAAAAAAAAAAATTAATTCACTATAATCAAGCGGGATTCATTCCTTGGATGCAAAGATGGTTCAACATACACAAATCAATAAATGTGATATACCACACTAAGAGAATGAAGGCCAAAAACCATACAATCATCTCAGATGAAGAAAAAGCATTAGACAAAATTCAACATCTTTTCAAAATAAAAACACTCATTAGGTATAGACAATTAGGTATAGACATACAACAAAGTTATAGTAATTAAAACAGCATGGTACTGGCATAAAAAACACATTGAACAATGGAATGGTATGAGTAGCCAAGAAATGAACCCACACTTGTACAGTCAATTGATTTTTCACAAAGGTACCAAGTACATACATTGGGAAAAGAACAGTCTCTTTAAAAAGCATTGGGAAAACTAGATGGCCACATGCACAAAAATGAAATTGTACCTTTATCTAATACTCTATACAAAAATCAACTCAAAATGGATTAAAGACAAACATAAGAGCTGAAACTGGAAAACTTCTAGAAGAAAACATAGGAGAAAAACAGTACACCAGGCAAAAATTTTTTAGATTTGACTCCAAATGCACAGGCAACAAAAGCAAAAATAAACAAATGGGACTGCATCAAACTAAAATACTATGATTTTTATACACTGTCTAGAATGTAGTGAAAAAAGAAGTATAGCATTGAAAGGAAGATCATGTGATCAACAGTAAGAGAAACAAAACAGAAAACAGGAGCAGAGCCACAGATAATTCAGATATTTAAATTAACAAACAAGAAATTTCACTATAATTAATATCTTCAAGAAAATACAAAAGATAGACAATGTGAGCACAGTGGCTCATACCTGTAATCCTAGCCCTTTGGGAACCCGAGGTGGGCAGATCACCTGAGGCCAGAAGTTCGAGACCAGCCTGGCCAACACAGTGAAACCCTGACTCTATTAAAAATACAAAAATTAACCAGGCATGGTGGTGCATGCCTGTAATCCCAGCTACACCAGAGGCTGAGGCAAGAGAATCACTTGAACCCCGGAGGCAGAGGTTGCAGTGAGCCAAGATCGCACCATTGCACTCCAGGCTGGGTGACAAGCGCAAGACTCTGTCTCAAAAAATCGAACAAACAAACAAACAAAAATAGACAACTTGATTAAAACAATAAGAAATGAAATCATAGAATTTAAATCAATGAAAAATACATTTAAATCTAGAAATAAATAAATACAATATTTGAAATAGTTTGCTGAGTGAATTTGAAAGCAGATTGAACACGCTTTAAACAAATAATCTAACTGGAAGATAAGATTATAGAAAACGCTGTCACTGAATCTGAAATAGAAGAAATAACAAAATACATAATAGAATAGATTGTCAGAGATATTAAAATCATGCTCAAAGGGTCAAACATATTTGTAAGTGGAATTGCAAAAGGTAGAAAATAGTGACAGAAATAAGATGTAAAAATGTGACTTGTAGTTTTCCAAAATGTAAGAAAAACTCACAGTCAGCAACCTCAACAATCACAATCAGAATAAGGACAAAAACACATATTTCTTCTATAAAGACCAAGAGAAAAAGCATAAAAGTCCACTGAGAAAACTGACATATTGAGCCCACGACCTTCAAAGACACACAAGTAAGACTTAGAGGTGACAGAATGACAAGCCATAGTGATGGCAGCACGGGCCCTTCACAGTGCGGAGGCGCGGGTGGTGGTGGCAGGAGCGGCTGCGGGAGCAGCAATGGCTCGGTGGGTCTCCCGTGCCCCGCATCCCGGAGGCAGCCGACTGAGCTGCCCCCACTGTCCGGCAGCTGGGCTGACCTCCCATGGGATCCGCCTCCCCCCACCACCCCACCGCGCCCCCCTACCAACCTTCCCCGCCCGGAGCCCAGAGCTTCTGCAGTCTGGACCCTGGCCCCACGTCACCTCTCTCATTGGCCTTTGCTGAAGGGAGGGTACAGGGAGGAGGCAGAGCTGGGGCCATGCTTCTGGGCGGTGCAGGAAGTGGGAGCGGCACCACTTCGGGGACCTGGCCGGCGCGTTGGTGCCAGGTTCCTGCGCCTCAGGGGAGGCTCTGCTCAGGGCCACCCAGGGCTGCGTCCCCAGGTCCGCCGCTCATCAGGGTGACCACCAGGCCTGATACTCTCCATGGCAGGGCCTGGGCCCACAATCTGCTGCCAGAGACTCCCCGGGCAGGACTGCAAGCTGAGTAAGGCGGGGTAAGGGGGAGCTCGATACCAGGGACACAGGGGAGCTCACATAGACGTTGTCCCTTCCCAGGACACCAACCTGGGGCCAAGCAAGGACCTGGAGCCCCTGCCCCAAGCTGCAAAGCGGTATGACTGGGGCTGCACACTCAATGGAGCTGGCTGGAAGCCGGAGGCAGGCTGCAGCTGTGCCCTCCTGTGCAAGTCAGGGCTGTGGCCTTGAGCCTCTCTGCACTCTTGGAGACCTGGAAACCACCCCCACCCCTTGCCCTTGCAGGCTCAGAGGTGTCTGCTCCCGCTGCCAGGCCTCTCCACACTCCTGGAGCCCACTCCAATTTCAGGGCAATGTTGGGGTTGAGCCTAGGTGCTGTCACAGCCCAGCTGGGTGTGTGCACACTTGGGGTCTGCTGCCTCGGCCCCCTCCAGACTTTGAGCACTGACAAGCATGACGGGGGTGGACCAGGGTGGAAGCAGGGGAGAGAGGTGCAGGTGTAAGGAGCCTGGGCACCATGGATGGTGGCAAGCGGCAGATGGGCTCCTGGGCAAAAGGGGGTGGGGCCCAAGAGAGACCCCTCCTTCAGGCCAAGGAGGGCCTGGAAGCTGTGGACCAGGCTGCCAGTCCCGCAGACCGGAGTGGGGACTTGTGGGGTCTTCTCTTGGCCGCCCGTGGCCGCTCATGGACCAATCATTGCACTTCCTCCCCTCTGAGTCTATAAAAGCCTGGGGCTCAGCCAGAGCAGAGGATGGACAAACAAGGAGCAATCAGCTGCAGAGAGCAGCTACCCTCTCAGCAGAGAGCTGCAGACAGGACGACCTGCCTTCAGAGAAGAGCCACCCTATCTAGTGCCTCCTCCCTGCCAAGCAGATGGGAGGACCAGCTGCAGAGAGGTGGTACTCTCTCTGATGAGAACTGAACACTTGTAGAAATGATAGGCCTGCAGAGTGCAACTATCCTCTCTGCTAGGAGCTAAACACTTGTCAGGACACCCTGGCTACAGACAGGAGTTGCCCACTGAAGGTCTTCTCTGAGCTGTTCTATTGCTCAATAAAGCTCATCTTCATCTTGCTCACCCTCCATTTGTCCCCCCATTTTTCCTGGGAGCAGCACAAGAACTCAGGACCCGCCGAATGGCGAGGCTAAAAGAGCTGCTGCAACACAGACAGGACTGAAATACGCCCCCTTGCTTGCTGTGTTGTGAGTGAAGAGGAGTGAAGAGCTGCAGCCCTTTGGGGAACCCAGACCTGGGAGTTCCCGAAGCCAGGGTTGTGATTACCTCTTTGGGACCCTGTGGTTTCTGGTGTCTCCAACCTTCTGGGTACCACTGCATTCCCTGGTGCTAAGCAGGGAAGATGCCTGCAGTGTGCCTGGTACCGCCACAGCCTCACAGAGAGCTGACACCCATGCCAACACCTGGAGCTTCCTGTCCCCTGGCAGCAGCCAGTGTATCTGACTGTGCAGACCCCATGTTCTCTCACACACAGCCCTCGACACTCCATGCCTGACTCTAGTCTCCCTTGGTGGTATGGGATCCAGGCTGGTAGCATGAGCTGAACACAGCCTGCCAGGTATAGTGGGCAGAACAAGCCCAGTGGGTCCAAGCAAAACTTGGGCAAAGGCACCACTGGCCACAGGTTTTCAGGCAGCAAAGTGACACCTCAAAGAGATTGTAACAAGAGGAAAATGGAATGAAAAATAGGGAGAACTGGACAAAAAATAATAATAATAAAAAAATGCCACTTTAAAATTCTACACCAAGCAAAAATATCTTCCAAAATAAAGTTGACTGATTTCAGGAACCAAAACTGAAGCAAATTTATATAATCAGTTTTGCACTAAAAAGCAAATCAAGAGAGTATATCAGACAAGAGAAAAAAGGGCCAAATGGAAACAAGAAAATGCAGGATGAAATAAAGTACACAAAGAAAGAATGAGAAAGTTAATATATATAAATGAACACTGTACTAAACAAAAAAGTAATGCTCCGTGTAGGTTGAAATTCATTGATAACTAAAGTGCATGGCAACAACATGGAAAGAGAGACAGAAAGCAAATGATATAAATGTAAATTCAAGTAGAAGTGAGTATATGGTAAAATTAGTAACTTGTTTTAAACAATTCAAGTCAAGAATCAATGCTGTCATCTCTACATAACCAATTAAGGAGGAAGAAAATATAGATAACAAAATCATAGAGAATGAGAACAAAATACTAAAAGTAACATGGGCCAGGCGCGGTGGCTGACACCTGTAATCCCAGCACTTGGGGAGGCTGAGGCGGGCGGATCACAAGGTCAGGAAATCAAGACCATCTTGGCCAACATGGTGAAACCCCGTCTCTACTATAAATACAAAGAAATTAGCCGGGCGTGGTGGCGGGCGTCTGTTGTCCCAGCTACTGGGGAGGCTGAGGCACGAGAATGGCGTGAATCTGGGAGGCGGAGCTTGCAGTGAGCCGAGATCGCACCACTGCACTCCAGCCTGGGTGACGGAGTGAGTCTCCGTCTCAAAAATAAAACAAAATAAAAAAATAAATAAAAGTAAATAAAAGTAACATTATATTTATACAAAGCAGAAAAAGGAGCAAAAGAGAATCATCCAAAAGTTTGGCAAAATAGAAAACAAAGAATTTTAAAAGTTAATAATGAGGAGGAAATGAGTTAAAGTGCGGATCACGAGGTCAGGAGACTGAGACCATCCTGGCTAACACAGTGGAAAACCTCGTCTCTACTAAAAATACAAAAAGAAATTAGCCGGGCGTGGTGGCGGGCGCCTGTAGTCCCAGCTACTAGGGAGGCTGAGGCAGGAGAATGGCATGAACCCGGGAGGCAGAGCTTGCAGTGAGCCGAGATCGCGCCACTGCACTCCAGCCTGGGTGACAAAGCAGGACTCTGTCTCAAAAAAAAAAAGAGTTAAAGTGATCTAAGATCCTAGAAGAACGGAGAAAATGCTAAAATTAATAATTTTTATGACTTAAGGATCAAAGTTATTAAGATAGTCACTAAAAGAAGAGTAAAGAATGTATAGCTAAAAGGTTAATAAATAAGAATGGAATGCTAAAAATAATGTTTCATCAGTATGAAAAGTGAAGGAACAAAAGTGGAACATAAATAGATTTGTCAAGTATAAAGCCAATAATAAAACTAAGTTCAGAAATAGGCATTTAATATATATAATAAAGAGAACAATTCAACAGAAAGTAATACAACCTAGAATAATTTTCACTGAAAAACTTGACTTCAAAATTATTTAAAAACTCCCAAAATGAGAAAAATAAATCTGAAATCATTGTGAGAGCTTTCACGTAACTAACAGCTCACCAGATCAACAGAAAATATATGAGTAAGGACATAGGAATTGAGTACCACAATTACAAAATAATTTAATTAATATATTTAATACATAATGGAAATGAATTCACATTTTTAAAGCACAAATGAGAAATTTACCACATAAAGATAATACCTGCAAAGTTCAAAGAATCAGAAACATTTAATATATTTTTATCACAATTAAATTAATGCAGAAATTAATAATTTAAAAAGACCATAACTTAACAAAGTATTCTTAAATAAGTCATAATTCAAATGTAAAATCGACAGATGTTTAAAATGTATTGATAGAATGAATGATAATGACAATAAAATTTTTATATATTTTCTACAGTATAAAGAATCTTAAACCTTGAACTTTAGAAAAAGAAAAAATGTGAATAGGAATGAAAGAAAGTTCTCACCTAAAGAAAATTTTAAAAAACTACAATAGGAAATAAAAACTAAGAAATGTAGAGTCAAGGAAATAAACAATTGAGAAGAAAATGCAGTAAAATATGTAAATACATATCTACTAATGTATTAAACATAATGTAGTATACAGATGTAGATAGAGATCTAAAAATGGGCATGATAGAGAAAAAGAGCAAAGTTAAAGTAGTTTCCTTAAAAAGAGTAGTAAAACTGACATTGTCCAAGGTAACCGTATTGTAGGGATACAAAACAAGTCTCAATAAATTTAAAAGGACTGAAACAATACAAAACATCTTATCTGACCAGTGTAATGAAGCTTGAAATCAATAACATAAGGAATAATGGAGAACTCACAAATATTTGAAAATTACACAAGATGCTCTTAAACAACCAAAGGGTCAAAGAAAAAAATCACAAGGAAAATTAGAAAATAGAGATGAGTGAAAGTGGTGACACAGCATGCCAAAGTTCTGAGCTGCCGCAAAAACAGTAGTGTTCAGAGAGAAATCTATAGCCATAAACAGGCGTATTTTAAAAAGAAAGAAAAACATCAAATCAATAACCAACTTTACATCTAAAGGAAATAACATTTTAAAAAATACAAACCAAACCCAAAGCTAACAGAAGGAAGGAAATAATAAAGATTAGAACAAAGGTAAACAAAATAGAAAAAAGGAAAGCAGTAAGAGGATTAATGAACCTAAAAATTGGTTTCTTGAGAAGATTAGCAAAATTACAAGCTTTAGTTTGACTGGCCAAAAAAAAAAAATAAATAAATACAAAATACACAAATAACTAAAATCAGAAATAGAAGTGGGACTGTGACAGTCAGATATTTTTTAAAACGATTATAAGAGAATACTATAAGAAACTATGTGCATCATCAGGCCATGTGCATTGGCTCACAACTGCAATCCCAGCACTTTGGGAGGCCGAGGATGGCGGATCACAAGGTCAGGAGATGGAGACTATCATGGCTAACAAGGTGAAACCCCGTCTCTACTAAAAATACAAAAAATTAGCCGGGCATCGTGGAGGGCACCTGTAGTCTCAGCTACTTGGGAGGCTGAGGCAGGAGAATGGCGTGAACCCGGGAGGCGGGACTTGCAGTGAGCTGAGATTGTGCCACTGCACTCCAGCCTGGGTGACAGAGCGAGACTCCATCTCCAAAATAAATAAATAACTAAATAACTAACTAAATAAATAAATAGAAATTATATGCATCAAATTTAACAACCAAAATGGCATGGTCAAATTTTTTAAAATATGTAAATTACCAAAACAGACTCAAGAAGAAATAGAAGGTCCGAATTGATCTATAACAAGTAAACAGATTGAATCAGTAATGAAAAATATCAAACAAAGAAAAGACCAGGTGGCTTTACTGGTGAATTTTACCAAATACTTAAAGAATTAACAACAATCTTTCTCAAACTCTTTCAAAACCTGCAAAAAGAGGGAACACTTCCTCACGCAGTCTATAACACTTCCTCACACAATCTATAAGACCCTGATACTAACCCGGAAAAGAATATATTAAAAAAAAAATCAGAGATCAATATTTCAAATGAATATAGATGCATAATTCCTGAACAAAATACCAGTAAGCTGAATCCAATAGCATATTCAAATGATTATAACCAATGACCAGGTAGAATCTGTCCTAAGAGTGCAAGGGTTCAACATATGAAAATCAACCCAGGAGGCGGGACTTGCAGTGAGCTGAGATTGTGCCACTGCACTCCAGCCTGGGTGACAGAGCGAGACTCCATCTCCAAAATAAATAAATAACTAAATAACTAACTAAATAAATAAATAGAAATTATATGCATCAAATTTAACAACCAAAATGGCATGGTCAAATTTTTTAAAATATGTAAATTACCAAAACAGACTCAAGAAGAAATAGAAGGTCCGAATTGATCTATAACAAGTAAACAGATTGAATCAGTAATGAAAAATATCAAACAAAGAAAAGACCAGGTGGCTTTACTGGTGAATTTTACCAAATACTTAAAGAATTAACAACAATCTTTCTCAAACTCTTTCAAAACCTGCAAAAAGAGGGAACACTTCCTCACGCAGTCTATAACACTTCCTCACACAATCTATAAGACCCTGATACTAACCCGGAAAAGAATATATTAAAAAAAAAATCAGAGATCAATATTTCAAATGAATATAGATGCATAATTCCTGAACAAAATACCAGTAAGCTGAATCCAATAGCATATTCAAATGATTATAACCAATGACCAGGTAGAATCTGTCCTAAGAGTGCAAGGGTTCAACATATGAAAATCAATCATTGTAATGCACCATAATTATAGAACAGGGGGAAAAAAGCACACATCATCTCAATTAACTAAGAATAGTCATTTGACAAAATCCTTCATATTAAAAACAGTCACCCTCTCTCCGGCCCCTGCAGGAGAATACAGAACTGAGACCCAAAGAGAATTATCTCAACATGATAAACTACATTTATAGAAGCCCACAGCTAACATCATACTCAATGGTGAAAGTCTACAAGCTTTCCCCCATGATCAAGAGCAAGATGAAGATGCCCACTTTTACTAATGTTATTCAATATTTTTACTGGAAGATTTAGTGAGAACAACCGGGCAAAAAAAAAATAAACAAATATAATCAAAATTGGAAAGGAAGAAGTAAAACTATCTCTATTTACAGATAAGTGATCCTACATACAGAAAATTCCAAAGATTCTGCAAGAAAATTGCTAGAGCTAATAAAAAAATTCAGTAAGCTTCAGAGTACAAAATCAACATGCAAACATCAGCTGTGATTTTGTTCAACTGCCATGAAGAGTCTGCAAAGGATATTGAGAGTAATTACATTCATAATAGCATCTAAAAGATTATACCTGGGAATAAATTTCACCAAGGAAGTGAAGTACGTGCACACTGAAAATTACAAAACATTACTGAAATAGATTTAAGAAACCTAAGTAAATGGAAAGACATCCTGTGTTGATGAATAGGAAGACTTACTATTAAGACACAGAATACCTATTAAATTTCCTATGGTTTTTTTTACAAAAATAGAAAAGCCATTCCTTAAATTAATATGAAATTTTGTAAAAAGAACAAAGTTGAATACTTACTTCCCTGATTTCAAAATTTACTGCAAAGTGAAAGTAATCATAACAGTGTGATACTGGTAAAAACAGAGACATGAGACCCATGGAACAGAATTGTAAACCCAGAAATAATCCCATACATCTGCATCTGTGACCAACTGATTTTCGACAAGGATATCGTGAACACTCAATGGGTAAAGCATAGTATTTTCAACAAATGGTGTTGGCACAACTGGATTCCACATGCAAATGAATGAAGTTGGACATCTACCTCATATGATATATAATAATTAACTAAAAATAAATAGATGACCTATATATAAGGTAATACCATATGATGCTTAGGAGAAAATATAGGTGTAAATGAATCTTCATGACCTTTGATTTAGAAGTGGATTTTTAGATATGATACCAAAAACAAAATAAATAAATAGATATTAGATAAATAGAACTTCATAAAAACTTTTAAAAACCTTTTATGTAGCAAATAACCTTATTTTAAAAAGTGAAAAAAACAACAACAACCTACAGGATGGGAGAAAACATTTGCTAATCACATAGCTGATTCTATAGCTAATCATATAGCTGAGTTGAATACCAGAATGTGTAAATGACTCCCACAAGTCAATAACAAAAAGATAAACAACCTAGTTTAAAAATGGGCAAAAGGCTTGAATAGACATTTCTCATAAGATATACAAATGATTTAATAGGACATAAAATATGCTCAACGTCCCTAATCGTTAGAGAAAGTTACATTAAAACCATGAAATATCACTGCACCCTATGCAGACAGTTACATTATAATTTAAAAAAACAGAAAGGAACTAAAAGGAAAGAGAGAAAAAAACAAGTGTTCATAAGAATGTGGAGAAATTGGAACTCATACATTGCTGGTGAGAATGTCAAATGGAGCTGCTCTGAAAAACAGTTTAGTAATTCTCCATAAATATAAAATTACCATATGACCGAGCAATTCCCAGCAAGGGTACCCTCAAAAGAAATGAAAACAGGGACCAAAACAGAAACTTGTATGTAGCATTATTCACAAGAGCCAAATGGTGGAAAAAACTCATGTCCCTGAACAGATCAATGGATAAACAAAATGTAATAGATAAATGCAATAGACTACTATTTGACTATAAAAACGGAACGAAGTTCTGATATATACTACAACATGAGTGAATCTTAAAAACATGATGCTAGATGAAATAAGCCTGACACAAAAGAACAAATACTGTATGAGTCTGCTCATATGGAATATCTAGAGTAGGCAAATTATTAACTAAATATATTATAAGTTACCAGGGGAAAATAGAGGCGGCAAAAGAAGAGGTATTCCTTAATGGGTGCAGGGTTTCCATTAGGGGTAATGAAACATTTTGGTAATAGATAGCAATGATGGTTGCAGAACATTACAAATGTCTTTAATATCACTGGAACTAACACTTAAAATGTATGAAATGGTAGGTTTTATGTTACATATTTTATTTTTACCACAGTAAAGAAAAAGAAACTTTTAGAAATTAGCAATATAGCATATTAATAGAAAAATTGAGAAAAAATAAAATGAAATAATTGGAAGATACAGTGAAAGAAATCAAGAGTTCAGCAAACATTCAAGCTAAGAATTCTAACAAGCCGAATTAAAACACATTTTCTTAATCACAAAAAATATATCAAGAGAAACGAAAAATTATAGCAAATAATGCTTAGCAGGGACATTCTAAAAGCTTTATTTGTGATAACAGATGTCTAATATCATGTATATCATTTTACTGTATATCTCTTGGGGCATAGGAAAACAACTACACCACAATAACAAAATCTCAAGCACTGAAAAACAAAAACAAAAACCTTTTTATTTATATATGACATAATTTTCTCTGAAGAAAATTCAGAAAAGTTTGCAATCAACTATTCAATTTTTTAATAAAAAAGAGGACTTGAAGTAGCAGATATAAAACTCAATCCTAAAGCAACAGTAATGAAGATAATATGATCTTGGCCAAGCAACAGAGTCATACATTTACAGAAACCTGATTTATAAAATGTAATATGGGAGTGCTGTGAGGGGCAAATTGTCCTTTTAAGTTGATGGGATATCCGTACAGAAATACATATATATGGATCTTGATTATTATATCATTTCATACTAAAAATAATCAATTACACACATTTTGGAGGCTCAAATGTGAAAGGTAAAGTGATAATGTTTTTGGAAGGAAACATAGATAATTATCTTTGTGATCACAGAATATAAAAAGATTTCTTAAGAAGAGATCCAAGGTATGCCAAATGTAAAGGAAAAGTGTCTAAATTGGACCATATTAAAATTAGTAACTTGTGCTTATTGAAAAAAAAATCATTAGTACATTTAGAAATCAGCCAACAGAGTGGATGAGAAAATGAAAAGGACAGACACACTGTATAGTGAGCATCTGCAAAACAATAAGAACATTATGAAGAAGCAATAGAAAAAATGAAATATATAAAATTGTGAGAAGACATAAATATGAAAATATGGTCAATTTCATTAGTTATAAGGGAAATAAAGATTAAAACCTCCATATTATACATGTCCCACTGTTAACCAGCATATATAGTGTCTAGAAATCTCAAACTGATGATGAGAATATCAGTTGGTTCACAAGCCTTTGAGAAAAATTGAGTAGCATCAATTAAAGTCAAAGACATAATTTCAGCCATGGGGAAGGAAGCGGTATCACACATGCCTTCCTGCTATAAATAGCAATACTGTACAAAATACATGCGGCAACTGTTTCCAGGAATTGGACAATAGACTGCAGAAGAGAGCAACCTTTCTGAGGACATTTCCTGACCATGGCATAGGAAGGGGGAGCCGTATCAGACCCTGGTAACCCCATTAATCTAAGGTGGCAAATAAGAGGACCTCTGCCAAATAGACTGCAAGTGGCAGGAGGCTGAGTAAAACATTGTGGAAGTGGAAGCCAGATGTCTCTGGACGCTGCCAGCCCTGGGCTAACAATTGGCCAGTGCATGTGCATGACAATACTATGTGAGGCTTCCTGAGTGTGCTTACAAATGGGTTGACACCACAACAAAGGCTTCAGAAATCAAGCATTGACAGAAACCATTAATGTTCTAGCCTCCACAGAGTGAAGAAACCTCTTTAACACACCATGTTACACTTGAAACACCAGAAAGGCCACAGTTTAGGCTTAAGGACAATGCACCAGATTAAGGAGTGCAAAAGCCTTGCCCTAACAAAGGCTAACATTAGGCTTCAACAAAATCCTCAGGGAATATGAAGTTTTGAGTTCATGCCCTACCAAGTAAACATTTTGGCATAGACATCTGACTTTTCATAGATCTCCACTAACAAAAATTAAAATCAAGCCCACAAAAGTTGTAGATTGTTAGCCAGTAATTGTGTCGCTGCCTACAAAAATAAAACAGCAACTCTCTTCAGTGGAAGAATACACATTGTTCAAAATGCCTAACATACAATAAGATTTTCTATATATATAATACAAAAGAAACAAAAAAGAATTGATAATCAAGAAATAAAAATACAACAAAACCCCAGAATTAGACACCGAAACCTTACACTAAGTACAAAAGAGATGTCAAAGCAGATACTATAAAGATGTTTGAGGATATAAAGATAAGCATAATCTTAAAGAATTAACAGGTCAAAAATCTCAGCATAGAAAACATAAGAAAGAACTAAACGAAAATTTAGAACAGAGTGGTACTAAAAATATTTCACAGGATGTAGTTAACAGAAGATACTTGACAAGAGAAGAAAATGTCTAAAGATAGGTTAATATAAATAATATAATCTGAAGAGCAGGGAAAAAGATTTATGAAAAATGAGCAGAGCATCAAGAATGTGTGGAGCAATGTCACATAGAATAGAGCTCCTCAACAAAAAAAGGAGAAAATAAATGGAAAAAATCATGGGAGAAAACTTTTTAATTTTGATGATAAGTATGAATTTAAAAGTTCAAGAATCTCAACAAATCTCAAGCAAAATATTATATATTTTATATATAATAAGAGAGATCAGAACAGGAAGAAGGCAGAGAAGTAGAAAGACAGAAAGAGAAAGAGAAAGGAAGAAAAAAGAAAAGAAGGAATAAAGGAAGGAAAGAATGAAAGAGGAAAGGAAGGAAGAAATAAAGACAGGAAGGAAAGAATTAAGGAAGTAAGGAAGGAAGGAGAAAAATCTAATCAAGGAACATAATAGTAGAACTGCTAAAAACAAAGATAGAAAATGTTAACATCCCTCAGAGATGAAAGATAGATTATATACAGAAGAACAAGTATGCATATTCCAAGAGATTTCTTAAAAGAAGTTACAGAGGCATGGCAGAAAGTGGAATAACATCCTACTGCATGAATCAATAATTTATTCATTTTTGTTTGTTTATTCATTTATCTAGTGATGAATATTTGGGTTGTGTCCAGTTTTTGACTAGAACATTTGTCTACAAAACATTGTAAGAACATATGGTTTTATTTCTCTTGGGTAAATAATTAGGAGTGGGATGATTGCTCATAGGGTAAGCATAAGTTATCATTTTGGAAATTGCCCAGCTGTTTTACAAAGTGGTTATACTTTTCATGGGTGAGAATTTCAGTTGCTTCACATCCTTTCCAGGACTTGCTATTGTCAGTATTTAAAAATTACACATGTAAATAGTGTAATTTTACACTACATTGTGGCCTATTATATTTTAATTTGCATTTTTCTAATACATAACTATGTTAAGCATCTTTTCATGTACTTGTTAACCACCTATATATTTTCTTTTGTGAAATGTCTGTTCAAGTGTGTTGTTTGCTTTATTATTAAACTTTGAGTTTTAGGGTTTCTTCTAGTTTCATCTTGTTTTTTGTATATATACAGAATATGTCCTTTATCATATACTTGAATTGCAAATATGTTCTCCCCACGTGTCTTCTCTTTTATTCTTTTAGCAGTACCTTTCAAACAATAAGTTCTTAATTCTAATGAAGTCCAATTCACCAATTGTTGTCTACTATGGCTTTTTATTTTGGTGGAATATAAGGAAAATTTTTGCCTGACATAAAGGCACAAATATATTCTCCTAGGTTTTCTCCAAGTGATTTTGTCTTTAGGTTTTGCCTTTAGGTCTATGAGTCATTTAGTTTTTGTAATTCATGGGAAGAATAAATCACTTTTTTTGTTTATGAATATCCAATTACTCTAGTACTATTTGTTGAAAAGGCTACACTTTCTCCAACTACTTGCCTTTGACCTCTGTTGAAAATCCAGTGACCATATATGTGTGTCTTTTCCTGGACTCTGTATTCTGTTTCATATATACTTATGCTAATATCACAGTAAAATAATTAAAAACTAAGCAAAAATCAATAAAATAAAAATAAGGAAAATAATTGAGCAAATTTAAAAAGAAGCAAGTTGGCTTGTGGAAATATGGATTAAATTAATAAACACCTAGCAAGAATAATGAAAACACAAAGAGATAAAACACAGATTTCCAAATCAAGACCCAAATAAGACATAGTACGAAAGATCCCATGATACTAGGAAGATAATAAAGAAATAGAAGAACAATTATATAGCAATAAATTTGACAGTGTAGATAAAATTTAAAAATGATTTTTAAAATAGGAAGTCTTAATAGTTCTTTATGTAGTAAAGACTATGAATGTGTAATCCACCATCTTCTTACAAAGAAGTCTAGGTCTAGACACTTGCACTTTGAATGCCATTAAACATTTTAAGGAAAAATAGCAACAATTTTATGCGAAATCTGTCAGAATATAGAAAAGGTTATGAGACTGCGCATTTCAGTGCTCTGGATGCAGGTGTGTAATTGACTGGGCTACTGCACTGTGAAATCAATCACTGCACTTGTGGAAAGGTTCTTTCCCAAGGACACTTCCAAACCAGCACCTGAATGTGGAAGGGTCGCTGAGGGAGACACATTGCCAGGAGGCTCCAGGATTCTCTGATGGAGGGCAAGTCCCCAGTATCCTCACTGAAACTCTTTAGAATGTCACCGTTGTCTAAGAAGCTTTCCCTCATCGTCCTTCCTTTTTCACTCTTCCCCACTCAAACTCAAGACATTCATTGCAGTCTGATGGCTCTCCCAACCTCTGCCAGGTTTTCAGCATTTTCTCTCACAGGCATTTCACCTAATAAACTGCTTGTGTGTTTAATCCCTTCTTCTTCTTGCCTTAAAGAGGCTAAAACACTAGGACTAAAATGGGTGACACTAGGAGTGGTCTGAGGAAGCAGGGGTAGTTGTGTGCTGACAACCTGGGCTCATCTATAGCCTAGCAGACAAAGAGGATGGTGCCGTGTCAACGAAGTGGGAAAGAGATGGTCCCTGGAACAATTTGGTAGTTTCACTGAAAATCAACTGGGAAAACATCCTAGTGGAGAATATTGTGGCAGGTAAGATAATTTTTACTTGAAAAATTATCCAAGGAGCATAGGCAGAAAGAGCAGAATTGGGTGGGCTTTGCCAGATAGTATGAATGCCCTGAAGGAAAACTGGGAGACACTGAAGGCTGCTAAGAACAATGGCTGAGGGCTGGCGTGATGGCTCACACCTGTAATCCCAGCACTTTGGGAGGCCAAGGAGGGCAGATCACGAGGTCAGGAGATCGAGACCATCCTGGCTAACACGGTAAAAGCCCGTCTCTACTAAAAAAAATACAAAAAATTAGCTGGGCATGGTGGCAGGCGCCTGCAGTCCCAGCTACTCTGGAGGCTGAGGCAGGAGAATGTTGTGAACCCGGGAGGCGGAGCTTGCAGTGAGCCGAGATTGTGCCACTGCACTCCAGCCTGGGCAACAGAGCGAGACTCTGTCTCAAAAAAAAAAAAAAAAAAAAAAAAAAACAACAATGAGTAAGTGTCGAAGCCACAGGGCATCAGTAGCAACTCACAAAGAGCCTCTGTTCCCTGCATATGATGGGCAGAGACAGCTGGGCAGCATGCGGCCACCTCACGGTTAGTGTCTCAGGGCTCAGGATATTTGAATGCCCAACCATGACAGGAGTGTTATGAACATAGCAGGGCCTGGGGGGGGGAACCTGATACCCTAAAACTTGGGACACTTGGGTGGATGTACCCTGGGTGTTGACTCTGCAGTTCCCCTCTGGATCCCCAAGAAGTGCAGAGGCAATCCCACTCACCTAGTAGGAGCTGCACTACTACTGTGATGGTAGGGGCATGCAGACAAAAACAGGAATGGAGGCAATTTTTAGCCATTGACACTTACAGCTACTGCAAACACAGCCTCGACTCAAGCCAGATAAACATAAAACCCCACAAACAGCCTATTTACCCCAGTTTCTTTTATATAGTACATCACTTCCAGATATCAACAAAAATTCCAACAATGCTATAAAAGAAAAAACACAGCTTGAAGAGATAGTAAGGATCAGAACGAGGCTCAGATATGAAAGAGATGTTCGTGATATAAGACCAGATATTGAGAACAACTATGATTAATATGTTAAAGGCTTTAATGAATAACACAGACAGCATGCAAGAGCAGACGGGCAGTGAAGCAGAGACACAGAAAGTCTAAGAAAGAATCAAAAGGCAGTGTGAGAGATAAAAAGCACTGCAACATAAATGAAGAAAGCCTTCCATTCAAAAATGTGCAAAGAACACTTACAACTCAACAATAAGAATACAAACAACTGAACAAAAACATGATCCAAAGACAATGACAGGCACCCCATCAGAGAACATATACAGATGGCAGATAAGCATATGAAGAGGCAGTCAACATTATATGCCACCAAGAAAATGCAAATTAAAATCAGAATGAAACTGGAAGCCATTGTCTTAAGTAGAACTCAGAAACAGAGAGTCAGATAGCATATGTCCTAACCTATAGCAGGGAGCTAAATAATATCTACACATGCACATATGGAGTGGAATAATGGACACGAGACTAGGAAGTGTGGGGGCAGGTGAGGGATGAGGAATTACCTAATGGTTACAATGTACACTATTAGGGTTATAGTTACACCAAAAGCCCAGACTTCACCACTATGCCACATATCCATGTAACAAAATGACACTTGTACCCGCTAAATCTATAAAAATAAAACAATTAAAGGAATGACATACCACTACACACCAATTAGAATAGCCCAAATCCAGAACACTGATGACACCAAATGCTGGCAAGAATGTGGAGCCACAGGAACGCTCATTCATTGCTGGTGGGAATGAAAACTGTTTAGTCACTTTGGAAGACAGTACAGCAGTTTCTTACACAACTAAACACAACCTTACAATAGGATCTAGCCATCATGTTCCTTGATATTTGACCAAAAGAACTGAAAAGTTATTTCCATGATAAAGGCAGGAGGCACAGAACTCTCCTATATATTTAGGGGAGGGTACTTGAAGAACCTCTGACCCACTGAGGTCATTATGCACAGGGGGCTTGCCTAAACATGCCCACAGTGAAAAATCCCATCTCTTAATACATGCATAGTAAGGGAAATAAATCAACGTGGAGTGACTCAGACTAAGGGCCCGCATGTGCACCGGAAGGGTGGGGTGGAGTCAACAGGAATTTGCTCCTTATACAAAGGAGGAGCCTGGCCTCTTCAGCTCGTGTGTGGAAATCCTACTACTTCATTCGAGGGGGAGACCTGCTTGGAAAACTCCTCTCTTTGCTGAGAGCTTTCCTTTAGCCTAATAAATTCCATCCTCCTCATCCTTCAATGTGTTTTTGTGCCTAATTTTTCCTGGTCATGAGACAAGAACCTGGATTTAGCTGAACTAAGGAGCAAAAATCTTGCATCATCCATGCAAAAACCTGCACTTGGATGTTTATAGCTGCTTTATTCATAATTGCCAAAACCTGGAAGCAATTAAGATGTCCTTCAGTAGGTGAACAGATAAATAAACTGCTACATCCAGACAAGTGGATGTTATTTGGCACTAAATGAAAATAATCTATCAAGCCATGAAAAGTTACAGAGAAACATTAAGTCCAGGTTACTAGTGAAAAAAACAATCTAAAAAGCTACATACTATAGGAGTCCAGTTATATGACATTCTGGAAAAGCCAAAACTATGGAGATAGTAAAAGAATCAGTGATTGCCAGGGATTGGGGGCGAGGAAGGGATGAATAGGTGGAACACAGAGGATTTTTAGGGCAGTGATATTATTCTGTACAATACTGTGATGGTCGAGATATGTCATTATACATTGCCAAAAGTCAGAATATGCAATACCAAGAGTAAACCCTAGTATAAACTACAGAGCTTTAGTTGATAATCTATCAACATTGCCTCATAAATTGTAACTAATGTATACTAATTCATGATTTTAATAAAAAAGGAAATGGGGAAAATACAAGTTGAATTGAAATTGTCTGTATTTTCTACTCATTTTTTCTGTAAACCTAAAACTGCTTTTAAAATAATTTTTAAAAAGCATGGAAAAGCCATCTTAGCTCACAGGTCATACAAAAGCAGGTGGTGGGCCAGATTTGGTCCTGTTGTAGATCCTGGCAGACTTTGGCAAAGAGGCTTTGGGACCAGATGGAGTCTCCTTACTAGAGTACTTTAATAAGGTCAGGTACAGGGTCTGTGGCCATTAATTTAGCAAATGTTCTCCTTTCTGTTTCAATTAGAAAAGACGATTCAAAGTGATTTTTATCCATGAGAGATGAAAAACATTGTTCATTTAACTCAGGGCTAGATTTAGCCTTCTACTGGCGTCATAATGTAGTGTGAAGTGTTTGGGCCATCTGGTATTCCCAAAGGCAGCTCTCAGATCCATTGTATTGACAGCATCCTGCTGATTGTATAGAAGGAGCAAGATCTGAATAGCACTCTGGAGGCCCTGGTAAAAAACATATGCCCAGTGCGTAGGGATAAACCCTGCAAGGATTTGAGAACTGGCTTCATCAATGAAGATTTAAGGGCCCTAGGGGTGAGAGTTATGCCAGGATAGCCCCTTCACAGTAAAGACAATACATTGTATCTTGTACCCTTAACATAAAGAAGAAAGCGCACTATGGCAGGGCTTTGTGGACTCTAGGGGCAGCACATTGTATCTCTAGAAGTATTGCTCTGACCATAGAGGGCTGCCAGCCTTGTGTGGGACCTGGAGGAGGGAAGGGCATCATTGATGCCATCTGCTCCTTGGGTGATATGACCTAGCCAACATTATGGCATTGGAGGCATCACTGTGGGAGGAGAGCAGAGTGGACTTTACTTATGCCCCAGTAGGAGAGTCACAGTGCAGGACTGGTGTCTAGGCATTACATCCATCCAGCGTTACATGCTTCAGAAAATATCTTTGGGTGGGTTCCTGGGCCCTGGTAGAAATGGGTCACTTGACCATGTAGTACAATGTACCCATGCATCTAGAACTGTCCATTTTGAGCTGGGTCCTGTCAAACCTGGTAAGTTGTCAGACCCAGAAGCAGTCCATTTTAAGTGAAAAATGGAATATCCCAAATGTATGCAGGCAGAGTGCACGGACACACCGCATGAACCACAGACATTCTACCACACTGTCCCTAGCCCGGCTAATATCTGTGGACATATAGGGTAGAGTTCTAACACAGTAGGCCAGAAGAGAAGGAAAGAACCCTGCACTTGGTTTGAAGATGGGTTGACTTGTGTGTAGGTGTAAACTGAAAATAGATAGGGATTCATTGTTGACACATGCAGAAGTGACCTTGAAAAATGCAAGGAGGACATCTTCCCATGGTCAGAACTGTGAGCAATGCACCTGGTCATACACTTTTGTGGAAAGTGAAGTGGCGGAAGATAAGACTCCATGGAGATTTCTGGACAATAGCCAATTACCTGGCCATGTGATGAGGTGTTTGCAAAAAAAAAAAAAAAAATTACTAGAGAACAAAGGAGTCTGGGATAAAGGAATGTGGAGGATATAAGATGAGAGGTGAGGCACAAAGGGGAAAAGTGCTCATATCCTTTCCATTATGTCTGCTAGAAAGCATCGGCCATGGAACAGGCACTGAACGACCAAATGGACACTATAACCCGGCCAGCTGATGTTAACCAGCCTTTGTCGTCCCTCTTGCCAGAGCTGGCACTATGGACACAAGAGCTGAGCACAAGGATGGAGTTGCATGTGGACCCAGCCCAGTGCTGCCCTGAATGTTAACCTTCCTGCAACAGAGACCAACATTGGGTCTCCAGTGTGACACGGCTCTTGAGGACACCAGCTAGCCTCCTGACGGTAAGTTAGCTACATTGAGCTGGGGTCACATTCCTCCTCCAAAGGACACATAGACGCCAGCTCCACCAGCTTCTTCCCATTTTCTCTTACGTATATTTTCCACAATACATTTCTCTCCTGTTGAGAACTGTCTTGATGCCTTTTCTTCTCAGGGGCCCTGAACTAACACAACAGGGGAGGAAAGAACCCATCCCAGAATGTTTTAATGAAGTCAGCAAAGCCCTGACTCCAAACCCTGGCAGATACATTACAAGAAATGAGAAGCACAGGACAATATTTTTACAAACATACAATCAAATATCATGAACAAAATCCTACCAAATTAAATCAGGCAATGTAAAAATAGAAAAATCCATCAAAATTTAGTGAGGTTTATTCCAACAACACAAGGTTTGTTCAACATTGGAAATCAATAAAAAGAATATCCCACAGTAGCAGAGTAAAAAAGAAGAAACATGATCAACCCAACAATGTAAAAAATCATTTGACTAAATTCAATAGTCATTCATGATAAAAACTGCTCAGTGCATTAAGAGAACTTCCTCAAGTTGGTGAAGGGCAGGTACTAAAATCTACAAGTCACATAATAATTAATGTTGAAACACTGAGCTCTTTTACCCCAAAAGTGAAAATAAGGTGAGGATGCCCACTCTTGTCCCTGTCCAGCACTGTCAAGGAAGACAAATAATAGAAGGATAGAGCTTAGAAAACATGAAGAAAAATTTCATTAATAGATGACATGATTTTCGATATAGAAAATCTTAAGGAATTGAAAGAAAGAAAAACACCACAGAATAATAAAGCAATTTAGCAAGTTAAGAGCTTACATTGTGAAAATAACAAATTCAATTATATTTATATGCCAGCAATAACAAATAAGAAAATTAAATTTTAAAAGATACCATTTGCAGGCTGGGCACGGTGGCTCACGCCTGTAATCCCAGCACTTTGGGAGGCCGAGGCAGGCAGATCACGAGGTCAGGAGATCCAGACCATCCTGGCTAACACGGTGAAACCCCGTCTCTACTAAACAAAATACAAAAAAATTAGCCAGGCGTGGTGGCGGGCGCCTGTAGCCCCAGCTACTCAGGAGGTTGAGGCAGGAGAATGGTGTGAACCCAGAAAGCGGAGCTTGCAGTGAGCTGAGATCACGTTGCTACACTCCAGCCTGGGTGACAGAGCGAGACTCTGTCTCAAAAAAAAAAAAAAAAAAAAAAAGATACCATTTACAATAGCATGAAAAAGCCTAGCCTAGTAGACATTAATTTTGTAAAATTTTGTATATGTCTACACTGGAAACATGAATAAAAATATCTAAATTTAAAAAGGATATATATCTTGTTCACAGATTAGAAGACTCAATATTGCTGAACTGTCTAATGTACCAAAGTTTATTTAAAAATATTATTTATTTAAAGTTTATTTATTATTTATTTAAATATTATTTATTTAAAAATCTATCAAAATCAATATGCTGGAATGGGTTCTTTTCTCCCCTGTTTTGTTAGTTCAGGGCCTCTGAGAAGTAAAGGCATCAAGACAGTTCTCAACAGGAGAGAAATGTATTATGGAAAATACATGTAAGAAAAAAATGGGAGGAAGGTGGTGGAGCTGGCGTCTATATGTCCTTTTGAGGAGGAATGTGACCCCAGCTCAATGTAGCTAACTTCCCATCAGGATTTATTTAATCAAAATCCTTACATGCTTTTTATGTTTTTAATTTTTTGGTAGAAGTTCACAGTGTTATTCTTCATGAAAGGACCTGAAATTAATCCCTAGAAAATAATATTGAAAAACAAGAATTAAGTTGGAGGACTTACACTCACTGATTTCAAGAACTTTCTAAAGCTACAATAATGAAGAGACTCAAATAGTGATATAAAGATAGATGAATTTTTCAATGGAGCAGAATATACAGTCCAGAAATAGATCTGAACATATACTATTGATTTTTCTCAAAAGAGCCAAGATAATTCAATAGAGAGAAGTGATATTATTCTGTACAATACTCTTTTCTTAGAAAATGTGTTAACAATTTCTTATAAAATTAAACATTCAGTTGCCATCTGACCTGTTATATCCACTCTGAGGTGTTTAATGAAGATAAATGGAAGCGTATGTCTAAAAAGAGACTTGTGCAAGAAAATGCATAAAGACTTCATTCATAAAACCCGAAATTTGGGGTAACTCCAATGGGCATATGTGGATACCCAGGTGAATAAACACACAGTGGCATAGCCCTGCCATGAAATGCTGCTCAGCAATGAGAAGTAACAAAATACTGATATGAACAACATGAATGGCACTCTAAAACTTTATGTTGTGGGAAAGAAGCCAGACAGAACAGAGGATGTGCAAAATTGTATATTTGTGTTGTGTCTCTGGCAGGCAAACTAATACATTATGGTTGAGAACAGAGCAGTAGTTTCCAGGTCTAGGCATAAGTGTGATTACTGAAAGAGTCAGGAGGAAAGCTTCTGGGATCACACAAATGTTTGTCATCTTAATGGAAGTTGTGTTTATAGGATGTATATATTTTTCATAATCAATGAAAATGTACACAAAATGCTTTAATTATTTGTATGAAAATTTAACATCAATCAAGTTGAGCGTTTGAAAAATAACTGAACATATGTACTCAATATTTCCTAGCAATTTATTCATGGGTAATTCCATATTCTAAAATATTCGTATTATTTCTATTCAGAATACCTCCAAACTGGAAACTACTCAAATGCACATTAACAGTGGCATGCAATCTACTGTATATCATGGTGACTATAAGTAGTAAAAAAGTATTATATACTTGAAAATTGCTAAAAGAGTAGATTTTAAGTGTTCTGATCACACACACACACACACACACACACACAAGTATGTAATGCTGAAATGAACATGGGAATGCAGAAATCTCTTTGACATACTGTTGAAAACTGATTTCAATTCCTCTGGATATACCCAATTTTGTATAATTTTATAACAATTTTTTACACATTCATACCCAGAAGTGGGATTGCTAGATCACATGGTAGTTCTATTTTTTGTTTTTTAAGGAACTCCCATACTATTTTCAAAAATGGCTGTACTAATTTACATTCCTACCAACAGCGTACAAGAGTTCCATTTTCACTACATCCTCACCAACACTTGTTATCATTCTTCTTTTTAATAATAGCCATTCTTACAGGTGTGAGGTGATATCTCACTGTGGTTTTAATTTGCATTTTCCTGGTGATTAGTGATATTGAGCATTTTTTCATACAACTGTTGGCCATTTTCATGTTTCTTTTGAGAAGTGTCTGTTTAGATTCTTGACATTTTTTACTGAGTTTTTGTTTTCTTGACTGACTTGTTTGAGCTCCTTATATATTTGCATTATTAGCTCCTTATCAGATGTATGGTTTGCAAATATTTTTTCCCAATTCATGAGCTGTTTATTCACTCTGTTAATTGTTTCCTGTGCTGTGCAGAACCTTTTTAATTTGGCATAATCCCACTTGTCTGTATTTGCTTTTGTTGCCTGTGCTTTTGGAGTCCTATCCAAGAAATCATTGCCCAGACCAATGTCATTTAACTTTTCACCCATGCTGCATTTCCATATTCATTGCAGCACTATTCACAGCAGCCAAGATATGGTAGCACCTAAATATCCATTGATAAACAAAATGTGAGGTATATCTATATATGCTATGGAGTACCATACAGCCTTTAGTAAGTAGGAAATTTTGTTCTTTTTGACAACATGGATGGAACTGGAGGATTTTATACTAAGTGAAGATAAGCTAGCACAGAAAGACAAATACTGTATGAACTCACTTATATGCAGCTCATATAAAAGTTGATTTCATAGAAACAGAGAATTGAAAAGTGGTTATCAGAGGCTAGGAAGGGGGTAGGGATGAGGAAAGGATAGAGATTGATCAAAGAGAACAAAGTTTCAGTTAGACTAGAGGAAGAAGTAATTTACTGCACTGCATGGTGACCACAGCTAATAATAACACATTGTATATTTCAAAACTGCTAAAAGAATAGATTTTTTAATGTTCTCCCCACAAAAAAATAAGTTTATGAGGTGACAGATATATTAGCTTGATTCTTTCTACAATGTATATGTAAATAAAACATCACATTATACCCCATAAATATATGCAACTATTATTTGTCAATTAAAAATAAATTTTAAAAGTATGGCAGATAATGCTTGTTAAGTAATTTTATTTAGCCATTTCACAATATATACATATACTAAATCATCATGTTGTACACTAAAAACATATAGAATTTTTATCAATTTAAAAATAAAAAATACATAAAAGCAGTAGAAAGCGTTAATAAATTGTGGTATATCCAACCAATGGCACAATGAGTATGACCGAACTATTGCTACTTGCAGTAGCATTGATTATCACAAGCATCATGTTGACTAGAAAATTTACACACTAACTTGTATATACTGTATTATTTCAATTTATGAAGTATAAAAATTATTAAATTAATAAAATTCAGAATACTGGCTACATTTGGAGTAGTGGCTGGAAGAAAAAGTGAAGGGGCCTCCAGGATACAGATAATATTCCAATATTTCAGTACAAATTTCACCTTTCCCCAGCCCCTTCTCAAATTACATTTGCAATACTGCCTTCTTTGCCACATTAATCGCTGTGTCCTCCCTGTTTGCACTTTCTTCCTTATTTCATGAAAACTATAAAACTGGTGCTACAAAGTCGTGTAAGCAGTGATGCTGATTTGAGGATATGTTTCAATATTTTGCATTTCATTTCATCTGTTCAATAAAATTAAAATGTCTGTGGCTAGAAATCAAGTTTCTTATTATTTTATTTCCAGAATACTCAGCATAGTATGAAGTACCCAGCAATGGTGCAGAATGGAAGAATTAACACTGGGTTACCCCTTTCTCTGTTGTCAGCAGGGCCCAGTGGTGTGTGGAGCCCCCACCTCCCTAGGACATGAGTCGGGCAAAATGTGGGGTGAGAGGTAGGGCTCTTCATGGCCTGCTTCCCCCTCTCTACTCTCTTGGTATCAGAGGGGCCTGGAGGGAGCTTATGTTATACCTTCACAATGTAGCCACAGGGGTGTGACAGCGCTCTGTTTTCTTCTCCCCAAAGGCAGACGGAAAGAACACAAGAGAGCTTAACACAGAGAGATCTTACACTCTTGCATAGAAACTGCAAGACAGTGAGAGCAGGAGCCCCACTTTAAGCTGCTCTCACTCCAGCTGTTTGCAATGAAGCCATGAGAGTCAGTGCCCACATTTTCTGTGATGATGTCAGTGTTGATAGTGAGACACAGAAATTCTAGGCAGACAGGGGTGGGTCCTGGTGAAACCCCACCCTCAAGCCCAAAAGCCTGAAACCCATGGGCCCAAAGTGAGAACTTCCATCCCTGTTTGCCTGTTCTCTCCTGACTGGGTCTTTCTAAATAATGTCTTTTAACCAATCAAAAATTGCCTTTTCCAAAACTACCTATGGCCCCCCCATCTCCTAATCCTGTGCCTATAAAGACCCCAGACTCAGTCAATAGAGGGGAAAAAGTGGCTTGACTAGAGAAAGGCCAATTGACTTCAGAGGACAGTTGGATTTCAGAGGAGAGGTGGCTTAAATTCAGAAGGATGGCTTCACTTTAGGGAAGAGCCAGCCAGAGATGGCCAGACTTCAGGAGAAGATTACCTGTCTGTCCCATTCCCTTTCCAGCTCCCTTCTCCACTGAGAGCCATTTCCATCGCTTAACAAATTTATTCGCTTTCACCATCCTTCAAGTTTCCAAACAACCTCATTCTTCTTGGATGCCAGACAAGAGTTCGGGACCCACTGAATGTGAGTACCCAAAGAAAGTTGTCATGCTGGCCCTTTGCCCTTCCTGGTGGAGGGGGCAGCCACCCCACAAGATAAGGTGAGGGCCCCCCGAGCTAATAACATACAGCTGTCCATGGATGGCGGAGCTAAGAAAGCATTGTAATATTCCTTCTGGTGTTTCAGGGTTTGCAGGCACCCCAGCCTGGGCACCGCCATGGAGCTTGCTCATTTGCTCCCTCTCACAAGGGAGTTGAGTGTGGCAGCCTGAGTAAATGGGGCACCTCCATCACAAGTCCAATGAAGGGGGAGAAAAATTCTGCATCAGTGTGATCCAGTTTGAAGATGAAAACACGCACATCCATCTAGACCTTGTGCTAAAAAGGAAAATTAAATAGGACTCACAGTCTTCTAACGTGGAATTAAAAATGTCCAGAATACAATTTAAAAATCACTTATGATACCCAGAGCATGGACAATAACAATAAGAATGACAAAAGTCAATCACCAGATAACAACACAGAGATAAGCCAGATACCGAAATTAGTTGACAAAGATGTTAAAACAGCTAAAGGTACAAATACAATTCAATGAGGAAAGAACAGACTTTCTAGCAAGTGGTTCTGGAACAACTGGATAGCTACAAGAAAAGAATAAACTTCACCTCTTATACAGAGAAGAGCTCAAAATGAATCATAGGTCATCAATGTCAGAGCTAAACCTATAAAACACACAGAAAAAAAAGATCATGAATAAATTTTTACAACTTTGTGAAACATGATACCCATAGCACAGTGAAAAAAGTGAAAAAACAGATAAATTAGACTTTATTAAATAAAAAACGTGTGTGTTTCAAAAGACACCATCAAAAAGTGAAAAGACAGCTCACAAAAATGGGACAAAAACTTGTACAGTGTTCATATTGCAGTGTAACTTTTTTTAGGCTACAAGCTACCAACAAGGCAGGGAATTGACTTTAAAGAACTGGTCCAGTAAAATTAATAGCCAAATAAAGAACAACTATGGCAACAGAAAAGAGAAACAGCAACACAGCCCAGAAAAGAGACGAGATCTGATTACCAGTGCTGACACATTATATTATTTAAAACGTCCAGATTTTAATAAAAAGTATTGTTTGATTCCATTTTTATGGAATGTCCAGAATAGGAAAAAAAACTAAATGAGTAGTGGGCTGGGGCTGGAGCTGGTGGGTGAGTGGGGTGGGGAGGATAAGGAGAATTATGCATAAATTTTAGGGTAATAAAAATGTTCTAAGATTAGGTTGCAGTGGTAGTTGAATAGCTCTGTTACTATATTAAAATGATTTAGTTGTATTTTAAAATAGGTAAGCTTTATGATATCAAAATTATACTTCAATAAAGCTGTAGAACACATAAATGAAAATTATAGAACTGAAAATAATGAAATAAAAACTAAAACTAGTTGTTTTATAGCTACAAAAAAAATTTCACTGCATGATCTCAAGAGCAGAGTGGAGATTACAGAAATAGAATTAGTAAATGTGTGGACAAATAAATGTATTTAATCTGATTAAGAGAGACAAAATAGGTTATGTTTTAAATGATAAAGAACAGAGTTTCAGAGACCTTTCAGGTAAGAGCACTATAGCTAACTTTAGTACACAGAAGGAGAGGAGAAGAGAATGCTACTTTAAAACAAAAAAAATGAAGAACCAGGCACAGTGGTTCACACCTGTAATCCCAGCACTTTGGGAGGCCGAGGTGGGCGGATCACCAGGTCAGGAGATCAAGACCATCCTGGCTAACACGGTGAAATCCCGTCTCTACTAAAAATACAAAAAATTAGCCGGGCGCGGTGGTGGGCCCTTGTAGTCCCAGCTACTCAGAAGGCTGAGGCAGGAGAACGGTGTGAACCCAGGAGGCGGAGCTTGCAGTGTGCAGAGATTGCGCCACTGCACTCCAGCCTGGGCAACAGAGCGAGACTCCATCTCAAAAGAAAAAAAAAAAAAGGATTCAGAGTATATTCTCTGAATGCAATGAAATCAAACTAAAAATCAATAGAAGAAAGACAACAGGAAAATCTCCATACAATTGGCGATCAAGAAACAGACTTCTAAACAGTCCATGGGTCAAAAAGAAAGTCTCAGAGTAAATTTTAAAAATGCAAATAATCAGTTGAAAATGAAAATGTAAGATATCAAAACATGTGTGATGTATAATTTAAGCTCCTATCTGCTTCAAGAAACCAGAAAAACAAGGACAAAATGAATCCAAAACATTTTACACTAATAATAAACCTGTGAAAATGAAAATTAAATATATAATGTCATTTATAATTCCTCCAAAGAAAATTAAGTACATAGGTGTAAACAATACAGCACGTACAGGAACTATATGTTGTACATATGTACAGCTGTATATTGAAAATCACAACATGCTGATGAAGGAAGTTTGTTTAAAGTCTTAAGTAAATAGAGACATTCCATGTTCATGGATTAGAAGACTCAGCTTAGTAAAGCTATCAATTTCCCCCAGGCTGATAGACAGGTTTAATATCAGCAATGTTGGTACACTATCAATATGCCAGTAAGATTTTTTTAAAGATAAGCATATTTATCCAAAAATATATATGGAAATACCAAGGGATAGCTCTGGAATAACTAAAACAATATTGGAAAAGAAGAATACAGTGTAAAGAGTCACTCAATACTAAGTCCTACATTTAGCTAAAATAATCAATATAGTATGGTATTGCAAAGGGATAGTCATATATATATATTGACATATATATAGACATATATAATGACATATATAGACATATATATATAATGACATATATATAGACATATGTATATAATATATGCATATATACATTCAGATCAATGAAGCAGAATCCAGAACCTAGAAATAGCCTCACACAAAGACAACCAACAGAATTTTGACAGTGGTACAAAAACCATCAACGGAGACATGACAGCCTTTTCATCAAATAATGTTAGAGCAATTGGACATCCATAGGCAAAAATATAAACCACAACGCTTATATTCACACCTCAACCAAATTAAATCACAGTTTTGATGTAAAATATAAAAATCTATAACATTTAGGAAAAACACAGAAGTTCTTCAGGAATCTAGGTCTATTCAGAATTCTTAAACTTGACATCAAAGGAATAATTTATAAAGGAAAAAGATGATAAATTAGACTTTAATAAATTTAAACACTTTTGTTTTCCAAAAGTGCCTGTTAGGATGCTGGATGTTAAACTACAAAGTTAGATTTGTTTCTCATTGTTAATATTCTTTATTAATTTTGCTTTCTTCAAAAATTTATAGAATAGTAAATTTTCCAAACATTTTTGTTTTTACTTGCTCTATTTCCCATATCTTGTAAACTCCATCTAGATTTGCTTCTCTTCTTGTTTGATTGCTGCTTGCAAAAGAATTTTTGGAATGTAAAACTTTTACAGTTTTCCATGCCTTAGGATATATTTGTTTCGCCTTTCTATTTAAAGTTTATGTTAGCTCAGCATGAAAATATAGATTTGGAGTTGTTTTCCTTCAATTGAAAATACAACTTTATTCTCAGTTATTATTTTGTCAGATATTTCGTCCTATTTTTGTGTCTTTATGAGACTAGTACTAAAAAAGATGTCGACATTCTGTTTCTACCTTCATAGTTCTTTCTCTTTCTTATTTTGTTCTTCCTTGATATCTTTTAATTAATGTTTCTACCGGACTTCTCAGCTTTTTTTATACATTCCTCCATTTTGTTCATTCTGCTTCATACAAAAGAGGTTATTCCATATATTGTCTTTCTCTTCATACTAGCTACACTCGTGAGATGACTCATTACTTCTCTCTGATGGGGCATGATTCTTGGGGGCACTATCACCTGAGCTGATGTGACAGCCCAAGTCCAAGTGATCTACCTGATGGATTTGGGGCATAGAGAATGAGGAGGAACACATCTAAGGGCAGTATATGGCATTAAAATCAGCAGCTTCATATTGTAATTTCTGTATGGAAGACAATGAGGTTAGCAAAAAAGAGCAGGGGATATTACAAGATAAAATTTTTTTACCACTTACAAGGATTCAGACGTTGTACCATTGAAATGCAGGAGGACTTTCTTATCTGTAAATATCAGCACTTACTCTTGCTTGACTGTGTCTGTAATATTTTATCATTAGAATAATGAAATTATTATTCTGTACCCATGTACTTTATATGACCCTTCATATCTGAGTTATTTACCACACAAAATGAGTCAGAAAAAAATAGAACTGCCAAATCTGATTTTCTGTAAATATGATGTGGGAGATTAATTAGAAGATAGAAAATGTATGCTTTATAATATTTCCAAGTTCATTTTTCTTTCTTATGTTTCTAGCTAGTTTGTTAAATCATCCATAGAAGAGGCAACTCTGACCAGTCTGCAGGCAGGATCATGACCCAAAACCCCGGGAGCAATTTTTCTCTCTGCACAGTATAAACAGACATGAAAACATTTCAAATAGAAAATGTAATTGTTCTTGTGATTTTTGTTAGAATACTGTTATAAAAAGGTATACTATCGTGGTTACATTAAATATACCTTTTTCTGTTTTGTTATCTTAACTGACTTCTCTTTTCAGGTTTTCTGAACATGAGATATTTAGATTTCAGGACTAGCTTCTCTCTTTATTTCTCTTTGTATATCTACTATGTCTGGGAGATTTTGTCAATTTAGGGATGTATGAAGGACACTCTATGGTAATATAAAAGAGGCATGCATGAGGAGAGAGGCATGCCACATATAATATTAAAACAAACAAGCAAACAAAAAAAACAAGAGACAGGGAAGCAACATAACCAAGTGTACAATAGCAGAGATTTATAGTTCTATTCTGAAGTTTATTTATTCAACCAAAATCTGCTGAATATGAAAAATCTACCAGTTTTTCCCTCATGGAGTTAATTTTTTTTTAATCATTTGGACACGAAAGTCCACTAAATGTGAAGTTCTGTGTGTGTGTGTGTGTGTGTGTGTGTGTGTGTTTGTCTTTTGTCAGCTAAGAGTTAATGATGCAAAAAGGAACAATGGAAATTCATTGCTATTGTAGAATGCAAGGGAGTTAATCTAAATAGCTTAGCGCAATGTTTTTTTAAACAATGTTTTACAGTGGATTGCAACAAAAAAGTTGTTTTTAATTAAAAAAACAACAAAAGAAAAATAGTAAATTTCACAATGTTATAATAAGTTAAAATCAAGTTTTACTGTTATATGTATGTTTGTTTACATTGAGAGGCAATAAGTACCTCTGCAAGTAAGTATACTGCAGTTATAGCAAACTAGCACCAAAGTCACTGAATGGCAAGCTATGGTACATGTTATGCTGCATTTGGATTTCAAGTGTAAAATCTTGTAAGGAGGATTATTTCCTCTTGCTATTATTGTTATAATTCTGATTATTGTATCTGTTGCAATATATCATCTTTCATATGGAGTAAGCAAGCAATCTTACAGAGCCTTTACTACTAATGCAAATCTATTAATCACAGTTACATATCATCGGTAATTCCAAAAATGTTAACAAACTGAACCAACAATATTAATTTATAGGGATATTCCTAAATGTGAGATAAAACAATTTAAAAGATACCTAAAATAATTAAGTGAAATATTAGTACATGCTACTGGAAAGCATATGGATACCACAATGTACTGATAAGAAAATTTTGATACAAATGACCCATATGTTCTTATAGTACTTTTGGCTTTGTAACCTCTACAAAAGTGTTCAAATGCTGATAATTTCAAATATTTAATAATATTGAGCTTTTATTGTATGTCAGACAATAATCCGTATTTATATGGATAATTTTACTTAATACTTACACACCTTATGAAATTGGTATTATTTGTGTGCTAATTCAGATGAAGTGGCTGGTATGGCATACATTGAGACATACAGAAAAAAATATATATACTATATGATCTAAAGCTGTACACTACAAAATCCTCTCATAATAATCTTGAATATCTTTTATAGATTTAAAGATACATAAATCCACAGGTATAAATTTTTCCTAAAAAGGACCATATAATAAATAATTTATGCCTTTTGGACAATGTCAGTTTCTGTTGAAAAAATTTCTGTTTTCTGCTTTTTAAATAATTTTTTAAACTGTAAAAATTATCCTTGACTCATGGGTCATATAAAAATAAAGGTCATGGGCTGGATTTAGTATAAAGGCAATAGTTTACTGGCCCCTAAGACAGAAGTCATTAAAACCCTACTGTGTAGAGAAATATCATACTCCATAGAAAAATTTTGGCATTTATCACCATTGTAAAATTACTTCTAAAATGGGAACTAGTAAAGAGTCAGAATGATTTAGCACAATCTTAAGATTCTGGCTTCTGATCAAGGTGCAGTTACAGGGATTAGCTGTACCTGGCCACCTGAAACAACTGAAAAGCCATATAAGAGATATAAAATACTAGTTTTTCAATATATTGAACATAAAGCAAGGAAAGTTACCCCTGAGATACGGGAATCTACGTGTTTGTGTTGAGCACTATGATTGCAGCTACTGCCTAGAGAAAGTTTCTAGCCTGGGGTTATAATAGTACTGTGTGAACCCCTGCTACTCTTCCTTCTAAGACGCAGGAAGCAGAAACCCTGGTGAAAGTGAGAGTCTCTGGCTAGACTTATAGGCCCAGGCACCATCAAGGAGAGAGCTAGAAAGAGAGCTAGCCCTGGAGATCTGCAGAGTCATCCCCACCCCCCTGCCCTCCCCACTCCCTCTGGCTAAGTCTTCAGTTGAGGTATGATCAATGAATGCATATGAGGAAACTACCTGAAGTCAGAGAAAGAACACCCCAAGAGGTTTAGAAGGAGCAATAGCAGGGGTTCACAGGACTATCATAAATCCTGTTCCCAGCAGCCAGAGTGGAAAACCTCATCATTTATGATGCATCAGGTAAAGCTGACCTCAGAAAACTTTTTCTCTAAAGAGCCAAAGACTAAATATATTAGGCTTTGAGGACCACGTGCAGTATTTTACTTTATACAAGGCTTTAAAAGTGTAAAAATCATTTTAGATCACAGGCTATAGAAACAAACATAAGCCAAATCATCAAGAACATTTGTAGAAATACAGAAATACCCAGCACCCCCCAAAATTAAATCAACAATATCTGGGATGCAAGCAAAAATGACTAAGCATATATCATCCAAAAGACCATCAGGATGGCTAAATAGTAGAAAGGAAAGCTTTATTGGAAACGTTAGTTTACAAACCAGGAAGAGACAGTATCTTGCATGGATTGAAAGTGCTATGTCTTCACAGAGGGAAATGACAGGTTGAGTGTTATGCCTCATAAAGTTCATATTATACAATCGAGTCATACATATTTTGCAGGTAAGGAGAAAAACTATATATTTATGAGAGGAACTGAGTGCATGTGCAATGAGTAAACATATATGTAATATGTATTTCATATTCACTTTGGGGCAGGGTTTCACCATTAAAATGAGGTGGAATTTGACTCTTTGTATCAAAAGGTGAACCATAGGACACAAAGTTTGTACCTAGTCTCTACAAGCTACTGAAACTGATGTAAGCTTTGAGTTGCTTATGAGAAAAGAATGTTTGTAAGGACGGTCCTCCACCAAATAAGAGTTGTGGTGGTCTGGGTTGTAAATCAGACAGGAGGAGTCTGATAGTTCCTGTTCTTAGGGACTTCAGCAAGAGTGTGGGGTTTTTTGGTTTGTTTGTGTGTTTTTTTCTTGTAGCTGTAGGAATTTAAAAATTTGCCATAACAGCCAGGCCCTGAATCCTTGACCCACAGGTAACTTTTTTTTTTAATTTATTTTAACCACAATGTCGGTCTTAGGTGATAACTGTGAATTTCAGATCAGACATGCAAAAAAAGGTGAAAAACACAACCAATAATTGGGAGAAAAATCAATCAATAGAAAATGATCAAAAAGTGGTACATATGATTGAAATAGTTGACAAAGTCTTTAACAGAGTTATTGTAATTGTATTATATACATTCACAGGATTGGAGGAAAGATTGTCATGTTATGTAAGGAGAGGAAATATATAAAAGACTCGAATGTAGTTCAAGAGATAAAAACAAACATTTATGAAATAAGAAAATACACAAGGTAGACAGAATAATCAGTAGATTAGTCATAGAAGCGAGTAGTAACTTTGAGGATATAGTAATAGAATATAGTATTAGAAAGTATTCAAAATGAGAGAACAATTCTGAAAAAAAAAATAAACAGAGCATCAGCATGTTGTGAGACAAGACCAAGCAGACTACTGTTTGTGGAAATGAATGTTCCAAAGAAGATAAGAAAGAAGGAGGGATGGAAAAGCTGTTTGAAAATATAATGGTTAATATTTTGCAAGTTTGATGAAGTCTATAAGCCCACAAATCAAAGAAATTCAACACAACCTAAGCACAAGAAAAATGGCGGGGCAGGGGCGGGGAGCTATAACCAAGCAAATTATAATCTCACTGCTTAAGAACAGCAATAAATCAAAGTTTTTAAATAGCCTGGAGAAAGATATCATGTGCACAAACAAACGTAAGAATGACAGCAGACCTATCATCAAAAAGGATTTAAGCCAGAATGCACTGGAATAGCTAGCTTTAAAAAAATGACAGGAAAAAAAGAAAAAGTCAACTTGGAATTCAATTGCCAATAAAATATTTTTAAAAACTGAATGTGAAACGAAGACTTATTTAGACATGTAGAACCTGAAAGAATTCATCATAGACCTGACTTACAATAAATATTAAATAAAGCCCTACAGGCAGAAGATAAATGGTAACCTACAGAAATCTGGTTCTACTCGAAGGAATAATGAGGAATAGAAATGGTAATTACTTGGGTAAAAGTAAATGTTTAAATCTGTTTCAGAGATAATTCAGCATTTAAACCAAAATACAATAACATCATTGTGGAGTTTATGGTACAAGTAGAAGTGAAATCTACGGCAACACGCAAAGGTCAAATAGGAGAAGGTGAACTATGGTTTGATAAGCTAGATTGTATGTAAAGCAACATAAAACTACTTGAGCGAAGAGGGCAAATAATAAGTTAAATCTGTAAAATGTAAATGCTAAACATCTATTAAAATAAAAGTTGTAGCAAATAAGCCAAAAAAAAGGAAGATATAAAAGGAACATATAAAACATACTTAATTCAAAACAAAAAGGGAGAAAATAAACACACCAAACAATAACAACAACAACAAAAAAACCCAGAACAGGTTAAAAAAATAGAAAACAAGGAGAAAAGAAAGGAATTTAAACTCTAAGGGTTAATAATAACATTAAATGTAACTTATGTAAATATCCCAATTAAATAACAGAAATTATCAGAGCGGATGAAGAAGCAAAACCCAACCAAGTTCTTTCTACATGAAACTCATTTTAAATATTAAGAAAAATATAGGTTAAATCAAAGGTTGGAAAATATACACTGCTGACTTGAAGCAAAATAAAGATGAACGACCTGTATTAATATTAAATAAAGTTGATTTCAGGGCAAAAAATGTTACTAGGAATATTGGTGGTCACTTCATAATGAAGACAGAATTAGCAACTAACTGTTTTAGTAACAGAGCTTTAAAACTAATGTAGTAAAATCTAACTGAACCTCAGGAATAAATAGACAAATTCTCAACTATAGTCATAGATCTCAATAGTCTTTTTTAATGATTGATAGAAAGTCAGATATAGAACAGGTGAAGGGCATTATTCTCCAACTTGCTTTAATTGACACTTATGGAACAGTCCACTAAACATTAGCACGTGCATATTCCTTTGAAGTGCGTAATAACTTTTACCAAGAAAGACAATATTATTTGCCATAAAACAAACCTTAAACAATTTAAACAGATTCCAGTCATATGAAGCATGTTCTCTAACAACAATGGAATAAAATTACTGTAGGACTTTCTCCTTAGTTCAGCTAAAAATAGGATTCTTGTCACACAACCATGAAAGATTAGGCTCGCACACACTTTAAGGGGTGAGAAAAATGGAATTTATTGGACAAAAAAGAAAAAAATAGGGAAACAAGGACTCTCAGAAAAGCAAGAGTTCTGCTAACAGGTTTCCCTCTTTGCAGATTGAATCCAGGTACATATGTACCCCACTTGAACCCTGGAACAGGAGAAGCCAGGCTCCTCCCCCCTGCAAATGGCATGAACTTCCTGAGGCTCCACCCCAGTGCTCACTCCTCCCAGTGCACAGGCCAGTTGGAGGCTCTGCCAGCGAGCCCTTTTTACTTGGCTGTCTCAAAATTACTAGTGAATAATAGAAAGGCACATTTTGAAATCTACAATAGAGCTGGTAGAACTAATAAGTATATTTAGGAAGTCTGCAGTATACAAATACACAAACCTCAATTGTATTTCTACAATATTAGCAAGAAAACATCAGAAATAGTAATTTTAAAATAAAACCATTTGCAATAATGTCAAAAATGTTAAATACTTAGACTGAATCTGACAAAAGTGAAAGATCCATAGACTGACAAATTGAAAACCTTGCTAAGAGAAAGTAAGAGAGAGCTAAATAAATGGAGAGTTGGCCTCTGACATCATGAAAAGACTCAGTGTTGTTAAAATGCCGGTTCTCTCCAAATTGATATACATATTCATCACCACCCTAATCAAAATGCCAATGGGCATAGTTTGGGAAGTTGAGAAGCTAATTCAAAATTCATGTGGAAATGATGAGGACTTAGAATAACTGTAACAACTTTGAATAGAAAAGAACAAAATTGGAGAAATTATGTTAATTGGAGGATTCAGGACTTATTATAAATCTACAATATCAGGACAATGTAGTATAGAATAAATGTAGATTAATAACTCAATGGGAACAGAACAAAGATTTCAGAAATAAATCACACATATGGGGTCAACTTTCAAAAAGGGCTAACAACAACTGCAATTCTAGCACAATTCTTGACAAACATACTACAATCATCAGATATCCCTATGCAAAAAAGATGAACTTTAATCCATAAATTGCACCCTAAAAATTAAATCATAGTCTAGATATGAAACTTACCAGAAAACATAAAAGACAAACTCTGTGAACTTCGGTTAAGAAAAATTTCTTAGATATGATATTGAAACCAAAAATTTGTATCACACTTTTTCAAACGAGTACACTTCCTGATATTATGAAGTATATAATTGAATAAAATATTCATATAAGTCTACAACTAATATATCCTATAGGATATGAAACAAAAAAAACAAAATTAAATATTTAACCACTTCTGTATGTATAAAGAATTATCCATGTGTCAATAAATTTAAGTGGTGTTATGTCTGTAATCATGTACCATTCCTGTTTACTTTCTTGATTTTATAAACCCGTTTCACAAATATTTTTTGCAATTGGAATTAGAAAACTGTTTTGAAGAGACTGAGTTTATATTTGCAAATCTCCCTAATGACACAAAATGTCATATAAATGCTAATTTTCTTAGGTATTTATTAATTTTACAGCAAATCTCAATAACTCTTTGCATTTTAGAAAAGCTTCTTAACACAAAAATTCAATGTGCATTTTCAACATTAATTAAATCTGAAAATGTGCCTAAGAAGTAGAAAATGAGTGTATTAAACCAGTTCTCCCAGTGCCTAAAGCACTCACTGTTAGTTAACAAGGCAGCTTTGGAAAATGTTAATTCCTATAAACTTATAAGCACATCATTCAGGATGCTGGGAAAGGAACTTGCTTATTTGTGCTCTAGACATTCAAAACAAATAATGCAGAACTTGCAAAAGACTGTTTTAATTATTAGAAATTTCAGAATCTTGATTTATTATTTTATCCTATGATATTATTTATTTTAGTGGTTAGGCATGAATTTGGACTTTGTTAAATACAAGCCTTTTTATTGGTGTTATTTTATGTATATAGAATTACATGATTGTGGTGATGAGTTATTTTAATTCGCTATTTTAAATAGTAAATGGATGTGTGTTTGCATTGTGTAGTGTGTGTTAAATAGCATTCAAAAGGCAAATGTATTGAAAATAAGTCTTTCTATTCTGTTTCCTAATCACTGTTCCTTTCCTTTGTGATTTCCCTCACAGATGGTCATGTGCTGAAAACTGTTCTCCAACTAGGTTGGATCCATTCCAATGTATTTTGAACATGTTTCCTTATCAGTGTGTATAAACCTACCTCATTCTTTTTAGGTGGCAAAGTATGGCTGTAGCATAATTAGTGCAACCAGTCTCTGATTGATGGGCATTTATTGCGTTTGAAATAATTTGCCAGCATAAGCAGTGCTGCCCAGAACGTTGCTGTGTATGTGTGCACACATAAGAAAACTGAAGATGTCTGAACCAGGGAATGAGTCTCTGTTCAGAAAGGCAAGGCATCTGCTCGGTGCTTGTGTCAAACGGTGGAACAGGAGCATGCCTGTGGCAGTCCGCGCCTCCGTTCCCCAGGCAGTCCTGGAGGAAGGCCATGACGGTCTCCACACCTGGGAGAAACCCATGAGGACGAAGCTCTGATTTTTTATCTTCCCCAAATTCCTACCTAAGGGGTCTAGGGAGTCATGCCCTGCAAACCATAAATTCTCATCAGATGGGTTTTATTTGACCCTATATATCGTGACTTACTTTTCAATCTGACTGTGGCATAACATTATGAGACAAGGAAAAATTATTTAACCCCAAAATATATTTCTTTGCCATACCTTGAAATTGACCTGCAAAATCTCTTGAGGGAAAAATCCACATTCTATAGAGAATCCCCTTTCCCCTTTGTTTTCCTTCCTTCCTTTCCAAATCCAGGAGATAATCAACTAAGAGCCAGGCACCCTTTTAAGTCCAATAAGAAATGTTTTACAACCTGCTATCTCTGAAGTCTGCTATCTGAGAGCTTCCTCTCCACGATAAAACTTGGTCCCACAATCCCTTATCTTAACCTGAACATTTCCTTTCATCCCAGATCTTCAGATAAACTCAACCATTGTCAACCAGAAAATGTTTAAATTTACCTATCGCCTGGAAGCCCCTGCTTTGAGTTGTCCTGCCCTTCTGAACAAAACCAGTGTATTCCTTAAATGTATTTGATTGATGTCTCATGCCTCCCTAAAATATATAAAACCCAGCTGTACTCCGACCACCTTGGGCACATGTTCTCAGGACCTCCTGAGGGCTATGTCATGGGCCATGGCCACTCATATTTGGCTCAGAATAAATTTCTTAAAATATTTTACAAAGCATGATACTTTTCGTTGACACCTGGATGTCAATCTGGATGCCCTCAAGGGTGGCATCAGAGCACATCTGGGATTGGTCAGAGCTGGGAAAACAGCTCAGGATTCACCAACAATGTTTGTGACAATCATCACATTCTCAGTCAACTAGAAACTCCCAGGGCAGGAAAATGATCAGAGAAGTTCCCTTCCTAAGGCTGCTGCTCTCGGGTCACTGGGTGCAGAGTGTGAGGAAAACGTGGGGACTGCGATTTTCAGTCCTGGTGGCTCAGATGAGCTGGTGACTGTCGCTTAAGCTGACTCAAAGGGAGGTCATCTCCTTTTCCCTTCATTCATCGCCTCACAAAGTAACTGATAACCCCAGTGGTTAAGAGCTCATGAGCAAATATAGAAAGATTTTTGAGAAACACAACGTATTAAAACTTTAAAAAACAAACAAACAAACACAACAATCCTGTGTGGAATGCTGTGGTGCATCCCCAAGATCTCCCTGCAGAACTGAGTGATCAGCTTTCCAGGTGCTGGGAGAGTTGGGAACTGACTGGTCTTCATGGAGCCCCCGAGGAACTAGCCACCTGTCAAAGGGAGTTGACGTGGCCAAGGTTACAGCCCCTTCCTGCAGGCAGGAAAACTCAGAGCCTGGCCCCGTTTCATTTACTTTTCTTGTGCACTAAGGTAAGGGAAAATCATTGGCTATGTTGATGGAGGGAACCTCAGAGCCAAGCCCTAAGCTGCGTAGCAGGAATGAGAAGGACACTAACAGCTGTTAGAGTCTCCGCCACCCCCCGACTACTTTGAAAGGATAAGCTGGCTCATGGAGCAGGTTACATGACACTAGGTCACCTGAAAACCTCAAGAAAATTTCCACGCAAAGAGGAACACTGAAAACATTGTATAACCCAACCCAGTGGCGTTTACCTTTTAGTTTTTTATCTCAGCTCTGAGAAACCCAGGTTATCTGGAGCAAATACCCAGGGTTTGTCATCTCAAGCCAAGAAAATTTAGGACACGGACACACACGAGGAGTTTAGGAGTGGAGGTTTAATAGGCAAAAGAAAGAGAAAGGAAAAGAGCTCTCTCTCTAGTGAGAGAGAGGGTACTTCCGAGAGGAAAAGGCCAGAGTTGGATGAGCCAGATTTTATAGTCCGGCTTGAGGAGGCTGTATCTCATTTATGTAGGGCTCCTAGATTGGTTGGATCAGATGTGACCTTTACATAGTCCTGGGGGAAGGCTGGTCGCCCCACCCTAATCTCACTATGCCAATGAACTCACCTCTTGTCTCTCAACTTGTCAGCTCTTTACTGTACACATGGCTGGCAGAGAAGGGAAGATGGAGCTGCCATCTTGAACACGTCTAGTCCCAGGTAGTTCTTTCCTGGTGACATTCACCTGTGCAAGCTCCCAGCTTCCTTGTCTATGTCTGCAGCTCGACTTTACAGGCTACTCTTTGTTAGAAAATGATTTGGGGCTTCTTTTCATTAAAAGGAAAAACTTCCCGATGACTTCTGTACCCTCACTATCTGCCTAAGTAATTTCTTCTTAACTCCTATATCACCAAGATTCAAAGTAAAAATGGGATTCTTAATTTCTAAAGAACCTAGTGCTCTATCTTCTGGCTATGCCTTGGAAGCTGCAAATACACAAATAGTGAAACCTTACTAAAGATAATTTTGAATTACAGTACCATTATGCGTGTTATAGTAGGTAGGTAGCCAGACATGAGCAGGGCAGAAGAGGGCCACCACACCACCAGGAATGTCAGGCAACTGTGAGGTGATGGTCAGATCGTTGTTAAACTGTCTCTCTACAATAGTAAGTGGTCACAGCCGGCTCCAGGGAAAGGCAGTCTCCCAGTAGACAGAAAACGCCTGAAGATGATAATCAGCAGCTTCCCGATAAGATCTCAGGAGTTAGTCTGGGCGTGGTGGCTCATGGCTGTAATCCCAGCACTTTGGGAGGCCAAGACGGGTGGATCACCTGAGTGAGGAGTTCGAGACCAGCCTGGCCAACATGGTGAAACCCCATCTCTACTAAAAATACAAAAATTAGCCGGACGTGGTGGCAGGTGCCTGTAATCTCAGCTAATTGGGAGGCTGAGGCAGGAGAATCAGTTGAACCTGGGAGGCAGAGGTTGTAGTGAGCTGAGACCGCACCTTTACACTCTAGTCTGGGTGGCAGAGCCAGATTCCATCTCAAAAAAAAAAAAAAAAAATCTCAGGAGTCGGGCGAGTGGGCCAAGCATGCACACTGAAAAGCAAAATGGCAGAGTTTAATTGCTCTATGACCTTCCTCTAGGAAACACTCAACTGATAGGGGAGGAATGCCTCAAGTGAGCAGGCAAACAACTCCAGTAAGCACACTGTGCATGCAACCCCTCCGAAGTGCTGACAAGTGACTGCACATATGGGTGCCTGCCCCAAGGGAAGAATCAAGGAACATAACCCTGGAAGCCTGTCAACGTAGAAGACCCCAAGTCAAAGGTCAAACTGCACACTTGAGTCTCTCAAGTCGCCAGCTTGGTCCTCTTCCAAGTGTACTTTACTTCCTTTCTTTGCTATTATAAACTTTTTTTTTTTTTTTTTTTTTTTGACAGTCTCGCTTTGTTGGCCAGGCTAGAGTTTAGTGGCGTGATCTCAGCTCCCTGACTGCAACCTCTGCCTCCTGGGCTCAAGCAATTCTCCTGCCTCAGCCTCTCTAGTAGCTGGGATTACAGGTATGTGCCACCACGCCTGGCTAATTTTTGTATTTTTAGTAGTGTTAAGTATGAGTTCTAAATTTCTTTTCAAAGAATAAATACGTCAGTATGTTCAATTCTTTGCCTTCTACTTTTAAACTTGACTTTCTCATAAAGCAACCATTTTCGATTACCTGCTCCACCCTGACTCATTCCGATTACCTGCTATCTGCTCCGCCCTGACTCATTCTCCACCCTGCATAACCATTTTTTTCTCGCCAAACCACTCACCCGTCACTCCCTTTAAATTAGCCAGTCGGAATTAGTTTAGCCTGTGCGGTCTAACCCTAGCCAATAGGGAAACCACACATGCATCAGGGATAAGAACCCATTTCCCTCCCTTCTCCAGGTGTGCATTCACCATTGCCCCATCTGTAAGGGCGTACCCTTCTATGGAAGTAACCTGCCTTGCTGAGAATTAAAAAGAAAAATTTATATTTGAGTGCTATTTCTTTTGTGGCACTGAAACTTTATTTATAATAGTAAAGGCAGGGTTTCACCATGTTGGCCAGGCTGGTCTCGAACTCCTGACCTCAGGTAATCCACCTGCCTCAGCCTCCCAAAGTGCTGGGATTACAGGTGTGAGCCACTGCACCCGGCTTATAAACTTTTTAATAAACTTTCACTCCTGCTCTAAAACTTTCCTCAGTCTCTCCTTCTGCCTTATGTCCCTTAGTCAAATGTTTTCTTCCGAGGAGGCAAGAATTGAGGTTGCTGCAGACTCACGGATTCGCTGCTGCTAATGTGGAACATTTCAGAGGGACAAGACTATTCATTGATGAAGTGCATTTGGAAATAAGGGCTCCCAAATTAGACCTATCCAGAGAAGCTGATTTTAATTGATGTGTAGAAACTTCTAAAAAAGATTTTTTTAAAACTGACTGTTTAAAAGACTCTTTACAAAAGGCAAATGAAGTGCTTAAGCAACTAATTGATAAGAACAATTAAATCCGATAGTGTTTTTAATTAGTTGCCATCGCTCCCTGCAGAGAAAGAGAATGCTAGATAAATGTTTATAAAAGTGAAATCCTCAGGTTAACTGGGTTTGTTTCTTTAGCTACCCTTACATCCTTCTAAATTCTTGGTCAGAGCCATCTATGCTGACCCCAGGGATAGTAAATGCTTGCTAATGAACTCTGCTATGACTTTAGTAATCTAGTAAAACACAGGAGCTGAACTGGAAAGCCTAGAATTTCACATAACATTGCCTTTGCTGACCAACTTGTCTTAACTTGGCTCTTTATGCCTTTCCCTATCCCAGCAAACTGTGGCATTTAGAACTAAAATCTAAATTCTTTGCCTTTGAAATGCAAATTTTCTAGCTAGGACCCATCCCTTTGGAAATGACAATTTAGGGTGGTCTAGCTCACAATTGCTTAGGGCAATGGAACAGACAATTGAAAAATTGGTAATCTCAAAGGGTAGGAAAAAAATTGGAACTGGAAAATAGAAAATCTTAATTAAAACTTTAAGATCTTTGCATCTATCTGTATGTTTATGTATGCACATCTGTTCGTATATGTGTGATATTTTTCTGCTTCCAGATAGTGTACAACTAATTTATTAAATTCTTTGAAGGATTTCTGTTCAAATTGGCTTAGGGATAAATGAGTCCATTCAAGTTAAGTATTTACAAAACCTTCAGAAAAGTAGAAACTGACCCAATATTTTCATACATTCATGTGATTTGGTTTAATTTTTGGCAAATAAAAGCTGGTTTTAAGATTTTAGTAAAATAGAATAGAAATGTCTTAAAAATTGTCAGCATTAAAAGCGCATGCACACATGCATTTTTACCTAAATTTACTACTAGTCAACAAGCTTATGGTATCTCCTAGATGTCTCAGGTAATAAAACTATAAATCCAACCTAAGAGCAGAAGGCAGAGTTAAAATAAATTATTTGATGCGAGTCAAGGAAGCAAAAAGACAGCAGGAAAAACTGTGTTTACAGTTTTATTTGGGGGACCTTGAGAAGGAAAGAATTCACCCAAATCTTCAGGTGTTAAAAATAAGTTATTTGATGCATGTCAGTCAAGGAAGTAAAAAGACAGAGGAAAGAACCATGTTTAAAGTTTTATTTTGGGGGCCTTGAGAAGAGAATTCACCCAAATCTTTAGGTGTTGCAAATACAGTATGATGGCAAGTCTTTCTTTGGCTTGGCTTCTTAACCTCAATAGGCTTTGAAAAATGTTCCCATATAGGCAATCACTATTCTTGGTACACTTAATAATCAGGCTGTGTTTAATGAGACTAGTCCTATTTTGCAGACAAATTGGTCTTTTGTGGTTATCTTCAGTAGGATTGGTGGTGACAGTAAAGAGAAAGATAATGTTTCAGAAGAAAATGGTACACCTGTTACTAGATTTCGCCCTGTTCACGGTTTTGAAGCTTTTTATTATTTACCTGTAAACTGGACTGGATCTGAACCCTTCTTTTTTCCTATAATCCCATTTTCTCCCACTTGGCATCTCTAAGAACAAGAACTGCTCTGTCCCGAAGCCATACAGGCTGGAGCTGGACAGCTTGATGTAAATTTCAGGGACTTGTGCCTAACGTGCAGTTCACTCAGAGAGTTCACCAAAATGCTCAATGCCATAACTGGAGATTGATATGGTTTGGCTCTGAACCCCCACCCAAATCTCTTGTTGACTTGTAATCCCCAGTGTGGGGGGAGGGACCTGGTGAGAGGTGACTGGATCATGGGGGCAGATGTCCTCCTTGCTATTCTTGTGATAGTGCCTGAGTTCTCATGAGGTCCGGGTTTTTGAAAGTATGTAGCACCTCTCCCTCTGCTCTCTCTCCCCTGCTCTGCTATATGAAGATGCGCTTGTGTCCCTTTGCCCTTCCACCATGATTGTAGGTTTCCTGAGACCTCCCCAACCATGCCTTCTTACAGCCTGCAGAACTGTGAGTCAATTAAACCTTTTTTCTTTATAAATTACCCAGTCCCAGGTAGTTCTTTATAGCAGTGTAAGAATGGAGCAATACAGAGACATTCTACTTGCAAAGCAGAAAAATATTCCTCAGGCTCAAATCTAAAAATTTCAACTGAGTGCCCTCTGGACTCAGAGACTTAGTTTATAGTTATTTTCATCATTAACTTTTGTTTTTCTTTTGTTGATTTTAGTTTGTTTTACTCATGAGGACCCTGGCTAAGGAGCATATGCCAAACTCTTGAAATTATCCTTCTGATAGTCATAATAGTAGTCTCCCTGGTGCACTGTCACCTGTCAAAAAGTTTTAAATACTTGCACGCAGCCATCTGCTTAACACCAAACAGTCTCCCTCTGTCTCAAGTCACAAAATCTCAAAGAAACATGTGATAACATATGACCTATGAATGACATGTTGAGACCGAAACCCAGAATGGTGGCAACTGAGAGTAACATAAGATCCTATGTTTCACTCACATGAGTGTCTGACCAAAAGAGGGGAGTTTGAACAACATTTATGGGATATCATTATTTTGGACTGGGCTCCTGTACTAGGACCCAACAGACCAGACCAAACCAGGATAGAGTCATTCATGCTAGGTGCCATGTATTCAAACTGAAATGGGCCAGTTTTCAAAAAAAAAAAAAAAAAAACGAAAAGAAAAAGAAAAACAGGAGAGTCACAGCAACTAATCAGAAGGGGCCCATTTTCCCTGAGCTGTCATGACAAAGAAGTACCCTCTATTTTAACTCTATACAGCGAGTAACTGAAATGACCTTATTTCTGCTTTCTTTAGCCTTTTCTTTCTCCAATGCTAATCCCCTCTGCTCAGCTCATCGGAATACCTATTCTATTTGATACAATGTGATGTTGCCTGATTCTAGAATTGTCAATAAAAGCCAATTATATCTTTAAATTTGTTATAATTTTGTCTTTGACACATCACAGTTGACCATTATCTCCATGAGAAGATTCATAGAGTATCCAAGGAAAAACCTACCTTAAATATGTTACAGTAAGCTTTAAATATATCAAAGACAAAGAAAACATTCTAATATCTTTTAGAAAGAAGGAACAATTCACTTACAAAAGCATAACAATCAGACTGGCATATTTTTTATCATCTTTCATTCAGGGTGCCTCAAGGCAAGCTCTTATGTCACCAGGAAAGAATGATTAATTTGCTTTTTTCCTGAAACTTCTTGTTACCTTTTATTTTTTCTCATCTAATACTAGCGTATAACTCCTAAAATATTAATGAAAAACAATGGTAAACTTTCTTAACTTTAAATATGAGAAAAATGGAAATCGGAAAAGTTAAGAAATGTATAGAATGCCATGAAGATAGTGGCAGAGGTTTGGCTAGAATTAATCTCTCCAGAACCCCAGGGCAGTTTTGCTTTCTTTTAGTTTTTATACCATGCTGTGATGCCTCATGCTGGCCTTACTCATCTAAGCCTGCACTCTCCTATGGTGGTTGCAACATTCTACACTTTAGGCAGACTTAGTACCAGAGGAGGAAAGAAGAAATGAGAGAGCGTAGTGAGGTATCCCAGCTGTTCCTTCCTCATAGCCAGTGATGGATTAGCCAACAGATACAAGGCAAGATTGCCAAGAAGTACCTACTCAGAAATGTAATGCTGCCTCGGGTCTCAATCCAGGTCAGTCTCTGAGTAACGCTTACCACAAATGGTCTATCGTATGCCTGGTAGGTTTAGAACTTTTAACCCTTTTTATATTACTAAATCCTCATAACACATTCCATGGATAAATTAACTAAAGTTAGGGAAGCTATCAGGTTTGTCCAAGGTTACATAGCTAGTAAGGTTGCCAGGCAGCTTGACTGAAACAAAAACAAAAACAAAACCCCCTCATTCTGAAGCTTAGCTGCTACCTTCTACTTTGCTAGAGTGTGGGGTAAAAGTTGTCCCACTTCAACGGAAAATTACATGTTGTTCTGTTAAAACTTTATAAAATATTAATAATTCAAGAACTTCATAAGACATCATATATAAGGGAATACACATTTTTAACTGTTTAGTATTTCAAATTACACAAATTATATCTAATAATTTAAGCATTTTTTAAAAATTATGCTTTATTCATTTGACAGATAATCTTATGTAATATCATTTTAGAAGGACAGTGTTAAGGTAATTGATCTGTAATTCTATTGCTACTACTCCAGTGAAAAATGTTAGTAATCTAGCTCCTGGGTATATTAATAGAATAAGTATATTTAGACAAATTCAATATTTTTAAATAATCATTTCCCCTTCTGCCAATTTTATTTTTTTCAGATCCAATTAATTAAGCCTCCACATTCCTACAATATGGCACAGAATCCACATTTCCACTTTGAAAGGATTTATAAACTGGTTTGCAAACAGCAGTTGGCAAGAGTTCTACATCTGATCACCCCAGTAGCTTGCCCTGCATTTTTTGTTGTTGTTGTTGTTTGTTTAGTGCTCCTTCTACAATACAGTGTGTCATAAATGCCTGCTGTCAGAGTTGTTCTTGCTCATCTGTCCATTCTGCGGGGTAGTGGTGTCTCCTGGTTCTCTGTTTACACTCCAGTGTTCAGCCTCTGTTCCTTTAGCTACATGTTCAGAGCACAACTACCATGCCAGGATTAGCAAATCTATGGTTGCTAAATACAGCACATGCTGCCAAGGAAATAAATTCACACTACACACTTAGTTTTGAGCCTGACACCTCTTCATAGCATGTTCAATTGTAACGTAGGACCCTTTCCTGCCAGCAAGTCAGACAAGTTTTGATAATATTAAACTTCAAAATGAAAAGGGAGGGTTCTCAATGTCTTTCCTCCCCAGGTATTATAGAAATACACACATAAAGAGCATATAGCTGTAGATGATAGGTAAGTAGGTAGATAAATAGATAATAGAGACAGACCCTGTGATGAATACAGTTACTGTTGCCCTCATTAGCATTATAAAAAGTGAATTTCAGGTCAAATGTTTGTGCATGATTTTACCCCAGAAAGAACTAAATCTCTAAATAGCGATGTGCATGAGTTCCTCAACTCTAGCACCTGCAACGATTTCTCTTTTTTGATTTACCCATCTATTGCTCAAACATTCTACCAAACTAAAAAAAAGCAACTCTAAGTAACCCAGGCTTTCTTTTGTGGTGTATTAAACTCACAAAGACAGTATTTCATGGATTTCACTATTGCACATCTCTCTCCTTTCAATTCTCATGACTGTTTCTTATGATTTTCCTGTAGTATTGGCAAAGACACACAGACCACAGAAGACAGCCATTTTGCTAATGGGCAGACTTCCCTTGTGGCTGTTACTAGGGGGTGGTTCTAAAGTTTCAACTGTAGTTGAAGTAGATTTTTTTTTTTACGTAATTCTTGCCATATTGGGACATTCCCTTTTTTACTCCTAGCTTACTAAGATGTTTTATTTATTGAATTTCATCAAATATTCTCTCAGTATCTATATAATATTTTTTCCTCTAGTGTATTAGTATGATAAAAACAGTGATTCATTTTTTCTGATCTTGAATAATGTTTATATTGGAATCAGACCAATTTGATCATAACACATTGCTGTTTGATATATATGTCTAGACTTGTTTAGTTAATATTTAGTCATTTATGTCTACAAATTGGTCAGTTTTATTTCCTTGTATTATCCTTATACATGTATGTGGATTTGGAATCAAGAATATAGTAGCCTCTTAAAAGAATCTGAACAGCTTTCTATTTTTCTTTTTCTATTTTGTGAGACAAAAAGTCACAAAAGGTAGGAAATAATTTTTTGGAAGATGTAAAATTTTGGGAGGGAACAACTTTTATTCCCATAGTTTCATTTTTGTAATAGCTTAGTTTTGGTCTATTTACATTTTTTGTACCAATTTTGGTGCATTATAATTTTCTTGGTACTCATCCACCTAATTTAATTTTCATTTTGTAGTATTTTGTCATTATTTTAAATTTTTTTGTTTGGTTTATTTCCGTCTTTTCTCTTATTTGGTGATCAACCTCATCAGATGTTTATATTACTGGACTTTTCAGAGACTATGGCTGTATAACTATGGTTTTGTTCTTCTTACCTGTTTTTTTTTCTTCTGCTCCAGTTTATTGATTTTAGTCATTGCTACTTTTCCTTATTTCTTGTTTTCTATTTTTTTTCCAACTTCTACAGGTTTAGGGTTAGCTCATTCATTTCTAGTTTCCTGATAATTTTATTTAACACTATTATCTTCTAAGTGACATTTTAACTTGACTAATTTTTATTATTTTGCGCTTATATTTCTTGATTATTTTTCTGATCGTCCTGACTTAGACTTTGCTTAATAAAATGCTATTTAGTTCCCAATCTCTTAAGCTTATTCAATTAACTTTATTAATTTTTAATCTTAATGCTTTTTGGTTACAGGAACTTTACTGCATGACATTCAGAATCACAACTCTGTTTAACTCTAGGAAATCTCAGTTATATTCTACATGAAAGGCACCCACTGAAGTGAGTGCAACATTATGGCCCTGAACATTGTTTTTTGGAATTTGTTGAGGTTTCCTGTGTTAAATACAGATAGGGAAACATTTTGTAAATTTCTATTCCTGATTAAAAAATGTGTTATCCAAAATGTAAGAGCTTGAATATAATATTTCTATCACTTATATCTTTAATAGCTCTGATTATTGTTGATTATCCAACTAATCTCATAGATTTTTGAAGATTTTGAATCACCAACAATTTTTGATTTTTCTATTTCTTTCCATATTTATTTCAGTTGATGCTTATTTAGTTCCTATATTTACTTGAGCTTGTATTTTTAAATGAATATATTTTTAAGATAGGCCTCCTAAGAATACACACACACACACACACACACACACACACATCTTTAATGGTTAAAGGTTTCTAGCAGTTTAAAATTACTATAAAAATTATTATTTTTATTTTAAAAGTGTAGATTGTATAGTTCACTAAGAAGAATTTGGCACCATGAATACGAAAACTATGTTCTTATTTGTGCCGTGTTGAAGAACTCAGTCTCTCTTAACAATAAATATTTTAAAACCAGGCTCCATTAGTGCAACCACCGCCATAAATAGGTTTTTCTATTTTCTGTAGTTCATGACTGCTACGCTTTTTACTTCCAGATACCTAAAGATGCAAGATGGCTGATGTTTTGTTACAATAGTTTTTTCTATTTAATAAAGCATTTACCAGATGTTTTTCTACCAACATAAATAAAAAACCAATAAAACTCCTATTGTTTTACAAATGTGTTGTTTTCAGGAAGAAGAAATTAAATAAGTATTATGAAATGAGATTTCATAAACTTTGTTCTACAATAAAGATTGTTATTGAGTATTTTGTGGAACTCTATTACTTCTAGACATTTGTCAAACCTGGCTCCCCAGACATCACCGACACAAACTGCTAAGACAAAGTCAAGTTTACTTCTCACCGAGGTAAGGATGAACACCGCCTCACAAAGCTGTGCCAGTCCCTGGTGGCAGGGTTTGCAGGGCGACAGTAAGATGGTAATTCCTTGATAATTGGAAGTGTGATATAAACCATAACTTTCAAAACAGGTGCTTTATTAGGACTGGGTATGGATCATGATCCAACAGCTCAGGATTGGTGGATATAACAACAAGGTGGTGATTTTGAGAGGAGGATTAACAGAATCCTCTGGCACATGCTGACTATTGATGCTTCCCATGGAAAGGTTGATGGGTCTTTCTCAACATTCCTGGAATGAAAAATCAAATATGTGCTGGAGCTGCACAGTCCCTGAAAAGGAGACCCACTGAAGACAACTGAATAGCCAAGTCATGTTAATGTAGACAGTAAAATGTGCTTTTGCTTCTCAGGGTCCAGGATGAGTGTGGATAGCTTGGGTCATCAAATGTATTCCCTTATTATTCCTCTATAACAACGTCTTCTTTCGCCAGCATACCTTTAATTTATCTCTGAGTAAATTTGGCTCTTTCATTATACAGAAAAACTAATTTCATTTACTCAGGAAAACTACCCCTTTCAACCTACACCTACAGACCTATTAAGTTCTATATATCACATCATCAGTGCCAACACAGGGAAGAAACCCTAGACCAAGACATGTGGCTGCAAGTGTCAGCACGTACTAACACTGATCTCCTCATACACAACACTCACTCCACTCCCTGTTCCTGACCACACTGATTACATACAGAGTTCCTTGTGGTGACAATCTCCTATCTCCTAGCCCAGGTCACAGCAGCCACCAGAGGACTCTTTTTCTGTCACTCTAACTTCCTGCATGCATTTAATTTCCCATTCTCATTGCTGGGTTTGCTCTGTCGGCCTTAGAGTTTCATCCACTAACCACTCACTCTCCCCCCATGGTCATCCAAATGTACCCGCTGTATCCACATAAAATTCATTACAATTGTAAGGTGTGAGTCTTCAAATTTGTTTATTTGTTTTCTTCTGTCTTAACTTCTGGATCCTGAGGCTTACCTCCCACTTTGAACAACCCTCACACAGATTCAAGAAAGAAATTATCAACCTATTCAAACAAATGTTTTGTTTTGTTTCAGAAAGGAAAGCTCTTCAGTATTTTTAGATTTTTTGTATTTTGGAATGTTGTTTAAAATTAAAGATTTATTGTAATAAATTTTTCAAGTTTTCAACTAGTCACACCATTTTGTCAAAGAAAATCAGATATGAGTGCGATTGTTTACTTGTTCAGTCGTCTTGGAATTTGCACTTTCTACTTAACAACAATCCTAAAACACATTGTTGGATGTTTAAATCTGTCATTCTGAATTGTTCAGACATTCACTTAATATTTTGCTTTTATAGAGTACACAGGAAAAAAAAAACATTCCTTTTACTCTATATCAAGAAAGTATTTATTTATAAAAGTCCTCAGAGTTCATAGGAGCTGCATACACCTCCCTTGATTTGTTCCCCAGGGCAATCCTGTGAGGGCCAGGAAGATACGAGGACCCTCTTCTTGATTTTGCATCTGACGAAGGCCCTTCCCTTGAGAGATTAGGTGATCACAAATTCCCACAAGAAAACTTCTCAAAGCTAGAACTGAAAATTAAATATTTGTTTAAAAAAAAAAAAACACTGAATGAGGTTGGGTATATATGCTCTTCTCATTGGAAAACTGCTCTTCAAATTTCAAGAATTTTTCTTCATAAGTTAAAATATAAAAATAAGCAACATAGCCTATTTTTCAGGATTTAGATTTTTCTAATTTGAGAGGTTTACATGAAGTTTAGAGAAGTACATTTTCCCCTCAACTTTACGTGATTTGATTTCTTCAAATACACAATGTCCATACATAATTTCCTTTTGTTAGGTTAATGGCTACATTAAAATTCTAAATTTTGAGCTAATGCCTTCAATTTTGAAAAATTGTAACAAAAAAAAATAATTAAACTCTTTAATCCACTGCCAAGCCAGAATATAATGTTTTTTATTCTGTCATTATTTACTCTTGCCTCATATAATTCAGTGTCTTCACTTTTAATTGCTATTGCTTTATTCAGAAAACATCAGTCACTTTATGTGCTAACAAAATCAGCATGTTGTTCACCCTGGAATGTGTTGGATTACATTAAAAAACAATGATAGCAATTATGTGATAAATATTTGATACCCTAGTTTTATATATTCATAGCATTTATCTAAAAAGTTATATAAAAATAAATGCATGCTTCCAAAAGCATATCACTTACAGTTTAAAAGCAGTCCAAATGTCCATTTATTATTCATAATAGTTACAAGCGCACCACTCTGATTATTGTGTCTTGATGGTAAGTGCTAGCATAAATGACTCTAGATGCTTAAAAAATTTCTAGAAGTTAAATCATTTAAGATTTTTTTTCTTGAAAACTTGTGAAAGTATCTATAAAGTAGGATTGATTATCTGTAGTTAAAACGTGTGGATTATTGTGGAGAAATGGCATCCACTGACAATAGTAAAATTTGGAGGGGGCATTAAGACCACTAGCTGCACACGGGAGGTGTGAGCCTCCCCAAATGCATATCACTGATGTCACTCATAATTTCTACAAAGAAAGGAGTTGTGGCAGCTGTCTATGGCACCTTGAAGATGTGGAAAGAGTCACTGTGTCAGCGAGCTTTGCTCTACGACTTCTCCCGCTGTAAGACGTTCTTCCTCCAGGCGATGCTGCTGGTCCTCAGACACTGAACCTCATTGTGCTGGAAATGAAGAGGCACTGGGAACAAACCTGGTGTGATTTTGACACTTTGGGGACCCGTGGAAAGCAAAACTTACGGTTCAAATGGGAAAAAAAGGAAAGAAATTTGTTTTCAGTCCACCAAATATAATCCCACTGGCCAGCTACATTACATGTGCTGGAGGTGGGGAGGGGGCAGAGAGGGAGAAAAATGGCGACTGGAGGTGAGCACAGGGGATGCGCAGGTCCTCCATGCTCCAGCGCGCTGGCATCTGCTTGGAAGCAAAGAGTGGAATTAAAACATTATTTCTGCTTGCACCCTCATCTGACACACAGCCTAATTGAACAATACACTTCCTTCAGCATCTGTCTACTTGATTTCAAAGCTGTGCCTCAGCCACCGAAGGGAATGGATCCAAGGAAGATTTGGATCAGGTTTATTGCCTAAACCCCTAATTTTATACTCCAATCATGTTATCTTTTACATTCAGAGGGATCTTCCTTTTTTACTGTCTTCAACAACTTTGCATCTTTAATTACTTTACCTGTGTCTACAGATAAAGTCTGAACATATATCAGGCCATGTGTAAAAGGATAAACTCATCTGATGTCATGAAATACATTAAAGTGATCTATTCTTCCATGAGTTCCTGTAAAGCGTTCATTAACAAAGTTCCAGGTACGAGGTGTTTCACAGTCATTTAAAAAAATGTTTAGAGAGTGCAAGCTCTATTCTAACCTGTTACTGAGAATGCCTTTGGGCATTTTGTCTGAGATTGCAAGGCTATCTATGTCCCTTACACTGACTGACATGTTCCTCTGTATGTACTGCAGAAGAAACTTCACCCAGCAATGAGAGTCACTCTGCAAAAGGTAACACTGAGAGGCCTCACCTGAGGGGTCTCACTGAACACTCCTTTCCCCGGGGCTTCTTTCTCCCAGGGCACAATGGCTGCTTTTTCCTTGAAAGCCCAAACAAGTTTCTACCTTTGCACCTAATTTTATTTTTTGCCGAGAAGCATTTCTCTTGTCATATGAAAATCCTCATGTTCAATTCAGGTAGCATTTTAACTATTATCACAGGAGGGTCTATATGAGCTATGCAAAGATGCTCAAGCTGCATCCTTCATTTAAAATTGCTGACACAGTTGTTACTATTAATTACTTTCTTATTGACTCAACAATTTCCCTTTCCCCAAAGAATATAAGCACCATGATAACAGAAGCGTATTTGTCCATTCTGTGATGTGCTTTTCCAGGGAGAATGTCACTTTATTTAACTGAGTTGCTGGATCTCTGTCATCGAGGAATTGTTCTGAACCTGATTCCTACAATTTGGAGTCCAGTGCAACATCATCTTGTTCTTTGCCCTCTCTTTATTCTCATCCATCTCTGCATGAAAGCTGCACAAAGCTCGCCTGACTTCACCTCTTGTTTGCAATGTTTTCAAAGACTTTCACTCTTTCTAATCACTGTTCCTGTGACCAGAGTATCAGGCAGCATGTGGTTTTCCCTCTAGCTATTATATGTCTCACCATAGATTAGTCAAAGATTTCCTCCTGCATAATACGGATCCTCTGCTTCCCAGGCTGGAATATCTATTCTTTTTCTATCAACTGAATACCCAGTGCTGCTAAGCCAATGCCACTTGCTTAATTTTTTTTTATTTTTATTTTTAGCAACATGCCTTTCATGATATAAATTCCTGTATTTGCTAAGGTAGACTAAGTGTTGTATAAAACAAACATCAGCATTTCCATGCATAGTGACTTGGTGGGAAACCACAATAGTGGCGCCATCTCAGTTCATACTACAGCCCTGACTGAGTGCTGGAGAGAGAAGGCCAAAGTCTTGCTACGTCTCTAGAGTCTAACCTCTGGCTTTTTCCTGATGGAAAAAAAATGTGTTATGAATTTGTTGTCTTTGTGGATTTCACTTTTTACATTGTGGTTTAGTGCTTTGGTGTCCCTTGGTTAACCACAAAATGTAATTTACAAATACATAGTTATAGTCTATACTATAGGCATACCCATGGTGTATTTTGGTCTATGCATAATTTTAGATATTTGCTAAACAGACAACTGAGAATATACCTGTTGTCTTTCTTTCATTATCTGCCATCTCAGGCATTTTCCAAATGTTCCTGGCATGTACCAATGATATCTTGGAATTATTTATGGAGATGCTATAGGGTTTCTAACGTAATGTGACTATGGGATTGGAATTGGGGTTGTATACTTGTGCTTTTGGTGAATTCGTCCTTGTGGAGAAGTTTTTATTTCAGAGGCAACAAATACTTTGAAAGGTCAACTTTGTAAATTTTGATATTTTTACTATTGCTTTGATTTTTTAGCATTAATTTTGAGCTAACTTTTCAATAGTTTGGTTTGGGGAATATCAGGGGTATTGTGCCACTGACATAATAGTTATTGTTATGCATCCAAGGGCCTCTCTAAAATTGAAGCTGAGACAATAAATTTTTTCAGAAAACCTCAAAATTTTAAAATATGCATTTGCTATATCTAAGCTGTTTATCCAAAAACAAAGAAACAAACCAGGACAGCATTTTCTTCATTCATTAGCTTTTTTGGGCAACTAGGCTGAGGTCTGGAACAAAGAAATAAGGTATTATTGAATACATTCATATGTTGTAAAACAGCTGTACAATGGAAAAGTGAAATAACATTAGCCGAAAAAATACTAAATAATCTTGAGCAGAAGGAACAAAATAATAAACAATAATGCCACTTATAATTTTTTCAATGAATAATGTCATAGAGGAAAGGAAAAATACAGAAAAGAAAGGTCAAGTCTAAAAAAATATTCTGAGCAAGATTTTGAGAATATTTCTCCATATCAATCTTTTCATTGTTATCTTATATGAGGTGTCTGGGAATTTTATTTTTAATATCATACATGCTACATTTGACAATTCTTGAATAATTTTTCTTTCCAGTGCTTTGTTTTTAAGACAGTACAAGGATCCTGCATATCTTGGGGGCAATTCCAAGATAATTGGGACAAAGATTGTGTAGAAGAAAGACAACATGGAGACTTCCATAGGCAGCGTTGAAATTCAAAGACATAATTTCTCATGTTAATATATAGTGTGATAAAGAGAAGTTGCCAGAGACATAGAAAACTAGAGTTAAAAAAGGGGAGGTATGGATTGCTAAGAACTAATATGAGGACATGTTTTAACACTGCAGAGTGAGTCACAGACATTGGTGTGAATTGTGGACCTTGGTTGTTGATCCAGGCCTCTTTTTCCATCTCTGACATACTATGTGTGATACCTCTTCTCCTTCCACTTTACTTACCCCTGTGCTCATTTGGACCAATGTAATATACTGCCTTACAGCCCAGGTTTGACTTTAAGTATTATTTTCCACAGAAAAGATACAGGGACCCTTGGGGAAGAAGGCAGACAGAAGAGAGGGCTGCGTGTGGCCAAAAGCAACAACATGATCTGCAAAAAGGGAAGCCATGATTACAAATCAAAGGAGCAAATTCTATGGTGGGGAGATGTTGGGTGAGCAATGCTGAAGTTGTGTGACAGACTTTCACACACTTAGGACTCTCTAATATCAGGGTATATTAAGCAACCCTATTATGCAAATCCCCTAAGGTACTGTTGTATAACGAGTAGGACATTAACAGCCAAACAAGTCATTCTTAGGACTGAGAAGAAACAATATTTATGTAACTAGTGTATTAATATGTCATTATTTTTTGAGTTATAAAGATGAATGTTAATTTTATTTCAAAAACTGCATACCTAAAATGTGATGACTAAATCTTACCTTTCTTCTGTTGAGTGGTAGGTCACTTAAAAAATGAATTGCTAGAATGCATAATTTTTTTCAGTTTTGAATACTATAAATTACTACGGCATTATTTTATATCTTATACTAGGGTTGGGCATGGTGGCTCACTCCTGTAATCCTAGCACTTGGGAAGGCTGAGGCGAGAGGGTCACTTGAGTTCAGGAGTTAGAGACCAGCCTGGGCAATATAGTGAGACCTCATGTCTATAAATAAAATAATACTAACAATAAAAATAAAAAATAAAATAATATCTTACACTATTTCATGATTCATGATTTTAACTTCAAACTTGCTTCAAGCATTTTCCCCTCTTCTTTACCTTTTTTTTAAAAAAAAAAAAACAAAAACGAAAAAACCAACCCCAGTCTTCTACTCATTAAACGGGAGGGGCAGCTTGAATTTATAGAAGAATGTATCTGTTATCCTTACATGTGATATATAGTCTTGTCATTGAAAAAGGGTGAGTTGAAAGACACATCTAAAGAAGCCATTTTTATTCTTTAGAGAATTATCATTGCTGCATATAAATATGATTTTATTTAGGGCATAGATGATAAAATTATAGAATGCAATATATTTGGTATTTTTAATACCAAAATTATATATTTAAATAGCACCATATTTCTAAGCATATAAATAAAATACCTTTTGTTTATTTAAAGGATGCAAAAGTAAAGCCCATCAAACTAAACAAATGCAACTTTTAAATATCAATTATTCCTAATGCTTTAGTTATTTTTATTCTATTATTTCTCCTCTTAAAAACTGAAAACTGTACATATATATCATCCACTACACAGTTAATGCTCTATCATATGAATGTACCATATTTTATTTTTCATTTTACTGTCCATTTGCCTGCTGATCATTGACATTTTTTTTCTTGTTGATCCAACAACTAGACTTACACATGCTCCTCTCACTCATGTGGATACTATAATGGTAAGTGTGAGGTTACAGGGTCTGTCCAGCTTCAGTTTTACTACACTCTTCCTAATTATCCTTCAAAGTGATAGACCAATTTACACTGTAGGCAAAAAATGACCGTTTCCCTGCTCCACTTTATCACCAACACTTTGTATTGTTAAAGGGCTCATTTATGTCAACAATTGAGATAATACATTAGCTCGTTATAATTTTAATATCCAGTATTCCTTTGTCTAATAAAATTGAGCAACTTTTTATTATTGCACTGGTCATTTTGGAGCCATGTTTTTTGAATTTCCTGCTCATATATATATATATATGTATATATATGTATATAAATATGCATATATGTATGTATATATATCTTGCCTACTTTTCAACTTATTTTTATTTGAGTGCTTCTAATTAGCTTGAAATGCCATTAGAACTGATTCCAGATGTAAATCCCTCATATATATCTATATTCAAAATGTTTTTACATTTTTCTTTTAGCATTTGCAACTACAATACTATTTTGTGCTGAGTGCTTTTTAAAAGTATAGTTGCAAATTTATTTTGCTGTATTATTTACGATTATTTTGAAATGTTTGAAAAAATGTTCTTACCCAAGATACAGGGTTTTTTTTTTGTAATGGTGTTGTTTTGCTTTATTAATTTATGTCTTTAATGCATATATATCTATATATAGAGAGAGGGAGAACATAAAATTTAATCCTTTTTATATAGTATTATAAACATGGCATTAAATTATACCCAATTTATTGGATAACCTAATTCTATTTATTTAAGTATCTTCTAATTTCTATTGCAACCAGTAAGGTTGTTGAATCACTCACCATCTCTCTCTTTATTACACTTTAAATTCAGCTTATCCACAATGTAATGAAGTATTAAGCTGTATAATCCTAGCAGGATCAATGCTAAGAACAAATAGAATGGCAAACTAATAATAATGATAATAATGATTCTTTACAGTAATCATATTGTTAGTGGTGGCATTCATATTTTTAGTTTCTTTCTTTGACATGAGGGTGTGGGATAAAACAAATTTGATAATTTTGTTGGTGTCATTTGGAAGTGTAATTTTCTGTAGGGAAGGAAATAAGGGTGTCAATGTAAAGTAGATGAGGTTATATAAAAATACTCTAGTCCTAAATTTGAATTACAAATATCATTGTGAGCTCGTGAGATATTTTATTTCATACACATATATACAGTAGACTTTCACTGGTGTCAGAGGGAGAAGCTAGTGGCACAGCAATACTCATGCCAAGAATAACTCAAAGAGTAGACTAAAGCACAGGCATGTTTGCATGAATGCCCAAAGTCTGTGGAAGCAAACAGCGCTAAGAAGCTAAGGCTAGAGAGGGAGAAAGACTGCCCAGGTGAGGCCACAGTCCTCCCTTGCTTTTCTCCCTTGACATTTACAGATGTTGAACACAACTGAGTATCCAGATTTGCACCAGGACATGATGGCTGCTGGGGACAAGAGACCAGCAAAACTGTTGGCCATCTCCCAAAACTGCAGAGAGACAGAGGCTTGGGGCTTGTGCCCGGGGATATGTGCTAAATTCTGCATCTGTACAGGAAAGAAGACGAAAGCTAAGCGAGAACCTCTGAGAGGCATATCAAAGCTTTGGGGGTCTCAGGTTGAGGTTTGGAGCCTCTAAGAGAAGAGATCAGGCAAGCAGCCGCTTGGACCAGCATCAACTCCATTGTGGGAATATTTCTAAGGACCTCCTTGATTGGAAGGGAGAATTGTGTGCCTGCTAATCACAGTCTTAAACAATCCAGACCCACATTTCTGGAGTGTAAAGCTTCCCAGGTTGTAGGTAGCAGAGTGTAAATCAGAAAACATTTCCACAGTTTTCTAGTGAGGGTTTTAGGAGTTTACCTGGCATGTACTCAGGCTTTCTGGGACCCCAAAGGGCATAGAAACTATTTAGCATCTGGGCCAATGTCATAGCCAAATTAATGACAGAACCACTGAGGTTTTCAGAGAGTTCTGCTATTCTCAGTTTCATCATACACCATGCACAGAAAACCCCACAGCATGTTCTGACCAGTATTCCTGTGCTTCTTTCTTAGAAAAGGGTTTTATGTTTCACCTCTCAGAAATACTCAAGGACCTAGTAGCTCACTAATCTAGTCAGAGGCACGTTATCCTCTGAAATTTGGACAACATGGCCATCCACATCTAGGAGGACACTGGCTGACCCTGGCCATGGGTCATGTGCCTCTAGGACTCAGGGACATTGGGCTGCCAGTGACCAGCCCTCTTCAGCAAGAGAGACAGTTTGTTGTTGGCATTGTTTTCTGGTTAAAATGTTACTGTCTGGAACAAGGGACATGAAGATCCACCCTATTGATGCCTTCTGACCTTTTCTTCTGCTGTCACCTGCATCCACCCAGATGTTTGTAAAACATCTGGTGCAGCTCCTTCAGGCTCAGGCTCATTATAGTCTGGTAGTGGCCACAGAGACCCTCTACCTTCACTCCTATTGATTCCCTGATTAGATCACAACCTTTACATCAGGATCATGCATTCCTTCACAAGAATGTGGTTTTTTAAATGACTGTTTTCCAAAGAAAAAAGAAAAAAACTTTTCCAAATTCTATGGATTGATTTTCAGAACAGGACTGAGGATGCAGTTGAAATTACAGCCCATGAATCTGCAGTATCCACCAATACAAAGGCACATGTGTGTGTGTGTGTGTGTGTGTGTGTGTGTGCGTGTGTGTGTGATTGCACTCAGCAGCTCAGCTACAGGAAGAAAGAGAAGGCACAAAAAGAAAGATTCAGGATGAGAGTCCCAGCAGGTATGAGACATCAGGGAAAAAGAGGCCAAAAAGTTAACATTGGAAGCTACCACATGTAATTGTGAGGGAAGATGAGAGCGGGAAGGCCCAGTCAAGTGGGAGTGAAACTGCATTCAGTATGTCACATGGATGTAAGCAACCATGATATGCTTTGCTTATCATTTATGAATGTAAACTAATGTATTTTGCTTGAGGCACAACTTCAATCTCACTTTACACTGGGCCACTTCATTGGGAATATTTTGGGCTACAAAACCCAGCCTGTAAACGCCTAAGAAACCCATCATGATATGCTGATTCAAGAGTTAAGAAAGGTACAGACTATATAGCCAGTAAATTAAATTCCTAAGGAGGTGGAATTAACATGTCAACAATCTGAAAGACCTACCCACAGAGATTTATTCAAGGGAAAAGTAAGTGTCATTATGGAGAAAAACCATGGCTTTTCTTTTCATCAAGTTGGCACAGGATTTTATCATGGGAAAGCATTAACTAGAAGCTGTGCTTGTTGATCTGGAATTGATTCTGGTATTAGAAGTATTTTAAAGCAATATGAATATTTAAAGTAACTAAAGACAGCTGTCTTTCAAAGAATCTGTATTTTAGGTCTGAAAACATATTAATATCTACCCTAATACCTGTATAATAGCCAACACTTAACCATAATGAGCTCTGGAGATTGTTACTAGGGACTCACACCTGCCTCCTACCGTGTTAAAACAGCTTGCAGCAGACAAGTACTCCCACTAAAAACAGCTAGAAAAGTCATTTAAAGTGAAAAGAAAATAATAATTATGACCAGGTTATCAAAGATGTTGAGATTAAACTTACAAAGAGCTGTGATTACCATGTCCTATAAGATAGATTACAAAATGAAGAATGTAATAATTAAGGATTCAAAGGATAAATTTCACAGCAGAATGGACACAGTGCAGAGAAAATTAATGAATTAGAAGAAAGGTAGTGAACATGTTTCAATAAGAGCTATTAGATTTCTTCAGTTATTACCAGCACTGAATGCAATGTGAGAAAAACTTAACTGATGTTTTACATTTATATATTTTACTTGTTCAACCATTGTGGAAGTCAGTGTGGTGATTCCTCAGGGATCTAGAACTAGAAATACCATTTGACCCAGCCATCCCATTACTGGGTATATACCCAAAGGACTATAAATCATGCTGCTGTAAAGACACATGCACACGTATGTTTATTGCGGCACTATTCACAATAGCAAAGACTTGGAACCAATCCAAATGTCCAACAATGACAGACTGGATTAAGAAAATGTGGCACATATACACCATGGAATACTATGCAGCCATAAAAAATTATGAGTTCATGTCCTTTGTAGGGACATGGATGAAACTGGAAATCATCATTCTCAGTAAACTATCGCAAGGACAAAAAACCAAACACCGCATGTTCTCACTCATAGATGGGAATTGAACAATGAGAACACATGGACACAGGAAGGGGAACATCACACTCTGGGGCCTGTTGTGGGGTGGGGGGAGGGGGGAGGGATAGCATTAGGAGATATACCTAAAGCTAAATGACGAGTTAATGGGTGCAGCACACCAGCATGGCACATGTATACATATGTAACTAACCTGCACATGGTGCACATGTAACCTAAAACTTAAAGTATAATAATAAAAAAAAAGAATGCATACTTAATTCTTGTATCTCTATTTATTTATTTATTTATTTTTCTGAGACAGAGTCTCACTCTGTCACCCAGGCTGGAGTGCAGTGGAACTGTGTCAGCTCACTGCAACCTCCATCTCCTGGGTTCAATAAATTCTCCTGCCTCAGCCTCTCGAATAGCTGGAATTACAGGTACCCACCACCACGCCTGGCTAATTTTTGTATCTTTTAGTAGAGATGGGATTTCACCATGTTGGCCAGGCTGGTCTCAAACTCTTGAGCTCAGGTGATCTGCCCACCTTGGCCTCCCAAAGTGCTGGGATTACGGGCATGAGCCACCATGCCTGGCCCCTTGTATCTCTATTTTTTGAAATCACCCAGATTCTTTAAAAAATAAAGGTTATTAATAATTCTTTTTTTTTTTTTTTTTTTGAGACAGAGTCTCATTCTGTCTCCCAGCCTGGAATTCAGTGGTGGGATCTTGGCTCACTACAACCTCTGCCTCTCAGGTTCAAGGGATTCTCCAGCCTCAGCCTCCTAAGTAGCTGGGATTACAGACATGTGCCACCATGCCTGGCTAATTTTTGTATTTTTAGTAGAGATGGGGTTTTGCCATGTTGGTAAGGCTGGTCTCCAACTCCTGACCTCAAGTGATCTGCTGTCCTCAGTCTCACAAAGTGCTGGGATTAAAGGTGTGAGCCAGTGTGCCCAGTGAAAGTTATTAATAATTCTGAAAAATAATTACATAAATGTTGATATCGTTTGGCTGTGTCCTCACCCAAAATCTCATCTTGAATTGTAATCCCCATAATCTCCACATGTCAAGGGCAGGACCAGGTGGAGGTAATTGGATCTTGGGGGCAGTTTCCCCCATGTGGTTCGTGTAAGAGTGAGTGAGTCTCATAAGATCTGATGGTTTCTTCTCCTTTGCCTTCGTCATGATTGTTAAGTTTCCTGAGGCCTCCCCAGCAAGGTGGAACTGTGAGTCAATTAAACTTCTTTCCTTTATAAATCGCCCACCTTCAGGTATTTAATCAGAGCAGTGTGAAAGCAGACCAATACAAATGTATAGTTATATTCTGCAATATCTTTACTGTTTAAGCAATATTTCAGACCAAAAAATCTAAAATATATATAACCAAATTTTGTCTTACTACATAAAACAACTGACTCAACTTTTGGTCACATTTCCATATGGAACAAGCAAATCTTCGAGGGTCAAATGATATTTCACTAGACCATTTCATTTAATGATTAATGTTCTCTTCTTTTTTTTTTTGGAGACATCTTTGAATTGTTCAGTCTAATCATTTACCTTTACCTCCATTCAAGTCTACTCAGACACATCAGGGTTTATTTGAATGTCTTGCTTCATTTTTTCCCCCAGAATCCTCCTTGTTCTCTTTGTAGTCTATTTCCATTGCTTTTATTTTATGTTCAACTTACAACTTAGATCTTTGCCTCTTATTTTTTAGTCAATTTCTGCTCCCTAAGTTTTTACTCTTAGCTTCGCGGCCTAACAAAATACCATAGGCTGAGTGGATTACACAATAGAAATGTATCTCTCACAATTCTGTAGACTGGGAAGTCCAAGATTAAGCTGCTAACATTATAGGTTTCATTCTGAGCCCTTTCTCTTGGCTCTTAGGTGGTGCCTTCTCAATATGAACTCACATAACCTCCTCTTTGCCCCACTAAGAAAGAGAGCACCTATAATCCCAGCACTTTGGGAGGCTGAGGCGGGTGGATCACGAGGTCAGGAGGTCGAGACCATCCTGGCTAACACGGTGAAACCCCGTCTCTAATAAAAATACAAAAAAATTAGCCGGGGGCGGTGGCGGGTGCCTGTGGTCCCAGCTACTCGGGAGGCTGAGGCAGGAGAATGGCGTGAACCCGGGAGGCGGAGCTTACAGTGAGCCGAGATCGTGCCACTGCACTCCAGCCTGGGCAACAGAGTGAGACTGTCTCAAAAAAAAAAAAAAAAGAAAAGAGAGAGAGAGTAAGCTCCAGGCCTTTCTGTTATTACGAGGACACTGATCCCATTATGGGGCCACTTCCCCATGACCTCATCTAAACCTAATCATCTCCCAAAGGCCTAACTCCAAATACCATCTCATTGGCGATATGAATTTCAACATATGAATTGAGGGAGGACACAAATAGATACAAATATTTGGTTTGTAACACACATTTTTTAAAAGAGATAGGGTCTCTCTCTGTCACCCAGGCTGAGGAGCAGTGGCAGGATCAGGGCTCATTGCAAACTTTGACATCTTGGGCTCAGGCAATCCTCCAATTTTAGTCCCCTGAGTAGCTAGGACTACAGGCATGCACACGCACAACCACAATGCCTAGATAATTTTAATTTAATTTAATTTTTTTTTTGGTAGAGGCATGGTCTTGCTATTTTGAGGCTGATCTTAAACTCCTGGCCTCAATCAACCTTCCTGCCTCAGTCTTCCAAAGCACTGGGATTACAGCATGAGTCACCATGATTGGCCCATAACATACTCTTTTGGGAATTTGTCTTATCCTCTGAATTTTCCATTTTTTAAATAACTCAAACTGTTATTGTTTCAGTCATCAGTATTAGACTACAACTGAAATCCTAGGCTTGGGAAACTAGAAAGAGACTAATCAAGTTAGTTTGGCCAGGTTAATGTGCCGGGTAAAGTGGGTGCATTAGATAGAGTGGCTGAGATGGGGGGAATACTTTTTTATGTTCAAGTTGGTCATATTTATTTAATTGAGCATCAATCATTGCATGGGTGAATGAACTAGGTAATATTTAACACCTAATGCAACTATTGGTTGAGATGTTGTTTTATTGGAAGGGAGGTACATTTTTAGTGTTCAATTTGGTCATATTTACTTAATTGAGCTTCAATCATTGTGTGGGTGGGTGAATGAACTAGGTAGTGTTTAAAATCTTATGCAATTATTAAATTCTTTCATTCTGGGATTGATGGAGCACCTCCCATGTCTGCAATATTATGAGTGACATAAAGGGACCCTGGGAGAATGATAAAGAAACAACAATTAAGACTAGAATTATACATTAAAAATGATATAATAAAAAATAAAATAAGACTAGACTGAAATGAAAACACTACAATGGATTCCTGTTGGTGAAATGTAGTTTAACTAGGATGTTCTAAGAAGACATGAAATATTTTTTTCCTCAGTTTCAACATACTGAAAATAAACTGCTTATATTTTAGTGTGACAGTTTTGTAGTTGACTCAGATGTTAGTAATATTTAACAAAGTTCTAATTTTCTTTGATATATTTGAAATAATACATTTTATCAAAAAATAGTTGGCAACAAGAAGGGTAGTCTTAAATATTAATAACCTATATGAATGTTTATATAAAAATTTATTTCATACACTGCCTATTAGTTAGAAATAAGCACTCTGGGGTGTCTTATAAGCTTTCTTTGAGGTTAAATAATTAATGAAAATTTATCAAAGCTTAATTAAGTCATCGGCTTTAAATGATAAATGGAAATCCAAGCATTATCTCATCAATGTAATTCTCCAAGGTTTAATATATGCACACATATTAAAAATATTTCTTAAGCAACATACGAGGATTTGGTTACCTATTTTTAGCCTAGGAAAATGTTGACATTGCATCTCCAAGGAAGAAACTGAGTTAAATATAAAAGCTTTTGCAACATAGATGTTTCATATCTTTGTATCATTGATAATTACTTTTCCTTTATTATTGATGCAATGACTAAGTTCTTTACTCACATTCAACAGCAGGAAACTCAAGTTCAGCTTTCTCTGAAATAATTTTGTGTTTTCCTATAGAGAGAACCAGGGAAGGGCATACGCCTGTGTCACAGTCACAATCTGCCAGCTCTTACTGGTGCTCTTTGTCTGGATTTCCCTTTCATCAGCTCTATCTCTGCCTGCTACCTCTCTGTGCTGATGAGACCTTATCTTTAGTCCCTAAATGCCCATGCACTCACCCTTTATTTCACAACTACATGCATATTTGGCAATAGATAACTGTTTTAAAAAGCTTTGTTAAAGTATTGGTGTGGTGAAGGGACACATATAAAAATTCTGACATGAAAAATGTGTAATGGTTCCTTCCTTCCTTCCTTCCCTCCCTCCCTCCATCCCCCCTCTTTCTACCTTCCTTCCTTCCTTCTGTTAGTCATTTATTGAGTGCCTACTATGGGAGAGCATTCTGGTAACATTCTATCAGCATCCATGAAGAGGAAATTATCGTATAACAATTGTAGTGTTTGGGTCACAAGACTTAAGTCAAGAGCTGGGCTCCTCACTTACAATATGTGTGACCTTTAGTTGGTTATGAGCATTTCATAAACTTTAATAATATCTTCCCTATTAGTGTAGGAATAATAATAACAGTAATAGTAACCTATTAAGTGTGTTAAGAAAACTAAAGAAAACAATGCATAAGATATTCTCAGCATAATGCCTAGAATTAAGCATCCCATAAATGTTAGCTGCTATTATTATGTCTAGTTTTATTATTATAATAAAAATACAGTCATCATTATATAAAAGATGCTAGAGAATCCCATTTGGTAATTGGCTTTTTCAGTTCTCTGTTAGTCGCTTGCATGAGTAAATCGAACAATTGTACTTGATATATCAGCACAGACATAGCCCATTCCTAGAGCAAAACACCACAGATAACTAAAAAACTTTAGAATAAATGAGTTAATCAGAAAAATTTCCCAGGTTGACTCAGAAAATATCTCCAATCAGTCCATTCTGTCCAAGAAGGCATGCTGTGGACCTCCTGCACCTGCTGCAATAGTTACTTCTAACAACCTCCTTTTTTTGTTCATGTTCCACTGGAGTCCTTTGGGGTATTATCTCTTCTTCCAGTCTTGCTTCTGTCTTTGGATTAGCTGCTAAACTTCATTTTTCCACCCTCTCTCTGAAAACCTTGGCTGCAACTGTGCTCGTACACTTTCCAAGGGAACTCAGCTACCACGAGTAGGATGCAGTGCCCTGTTGAAGCACCTGGCACTCACACCCTGTTTCCATCCTATGAACACAGACTTGTTCACCCTGCCATCAGCAAAAGAGGAAGGTGGTCGGGCTGTGAATACTTTTTTCCAATAAAGCCCAGTGTTTATTCAAGCAGTAAGCCTTGTTTTTTCCTGAAATCACCACAATTACCTCTTTACAATTTATGCATAAGAAAACTTTATATAGTAAAAATCTGTTCCGATTTTATTATATAATACTTATACCATAACATAGGACAAGGCCATTAGAAAGTTTGTGTTAAATAACAAAAGAGATAATTTTCCAACGAAAATATTACTGCAATTTAAATGCGACTAAAAACCTTCATATCTTGAAAATTGTCAAAACTTTAAGACAATATTTACCATATACTATAAGCCACTATTTTCACATTTGGCAGGCTATCTGGTTTCTTTCTTTTCTTTTACTTCTTTCAAATCAGTGGCCATTATAGAAGCAGGAACCTAGATTCACAGCACTATTGATTAATACGTTCCACTCTGTCAGTTTACATATTCATCAATTCTTTCCCACGTGTATTTTACTTCACAGTTCAGGAAAGAAAACATTCACATGCAATACCCTCAGATTGCTAGTTTAGGGATATTCTTTTTTATATCAGATTCCTTAATAGTTTAGAGATATCCTTCTTTATATCAGATTCCCTAATAGTTTAGAGATATCCTTCTTTATATCAGATTCTTTAATAGTTTAGAGATATCCTTCTTTATATCAGATTCCTTAATAGTTTAGAGATAACCTTCTTTATATCAGATACCTTAATAAAATCGACATGAACCATAAAAACACTAGAAAGAGTACAAATCATGCACAGAATTAGATTATGTATACGGAAATTATGAAATTGAAACATTAGATAATTATGAAGTATTATCTATTTTCAAAAAACACACAAAATGAAAAGGTAACATGGTAAAATAATGGTTAAATATAGAATAACAATTTATTGGATATAAAACATTAATAGTAAAGTGGAAACATGTCATATTCTTCTAAAATCTAGGGCCATTTTATGTGACTAATTAAAAATGTGTCTTTAATAGGAATTATTAAATCTGCAGTTTGAGGTGTGTCATTTCTTTTTCCACTAGACCCTCTAAAGAAATATAATAAAAGCATGTTACATTTTTATTGAGAAAATAAAGTAAGCATTACAAAATGTGCAAAGGAGTAAATAAGTCAATTCACATAGTCACACCATGGCATGGTGATCCTGAGAAAAAGACTGGGATGTTCCTCCTCCACACCTGTCCCTGCTCACCTGGTTCTGGATGTGGGAACTGGGGCAGCTGCTTCACAGTCTGTGTCTCATTGTCCTCATCTGGAACTGGGTGATGCGAACAGTGCTAGCTCACAAGCCTAAATGAGTTAACATATGCAGAACTCTGAGAGGAGCACTTGGCACACAGTGCTGGGACATGCTGGAGTTTGTGGCTATTATTATTGAGGTGAAAACAGTTTTAAAATAACCAGTAAACTGTCCTCAATATTTTGAAGAAAATTGAGATCCAGAGAAGATCAGTGATCTCTGAGTATAAAAGGAAGGCAAATAAATGTATCAGTCCTGAAAATAAATTGTGGTGTTATTCTTATGTGTTACATCTATTTGAGAGTTCCTTTTCTTCAGGAAATTTTATAAAATCATCAAATTTTTTCAAACATATTTTACTGACCATGTCATTTGTGCATTAAGCAGATCAACTTGGTGGACTGCTCCAACATTTAGAAACTAGCACACCTGAGGCAATCAGTAGAAGCACTGGGAACATATTGGACAAAGTGAAAACAGTGCAATTATGGTAAGTTTTGAATAGAAACATAACAAACCCTGAGGAAACAAATTAAGAAAACTAACTAGAAGAAAGAGCTAGAGACTGAGAAGTGAAATTGAATGTTCTTTCTGGCATTCACTGCTGCTCAGGTCAGAGTTGGTGTTACACCTGAATACCTTCTGAAAATAGAAAAGCAAACTGCCACAAGAGAAATACTCCCTTATCTTAGCAGGATGCTAAATGTTCTGTACCCTTGAAACAGTGCTCTGGAAATAATAGCCTGCTTGTGGTAATGGGAGCAGATGTTGTTGTCAGAAAGCACTTGCAATTACATTTTAAATTCCCCTGTGTTTCACAGAATTGTAAGACCAGCTTTGAAGGATTGTGTAGGGGAACGGAAGGAGAAATTAACTTACAATTTTATTCTAATGATTCAAGAGCAGTGAGTCTGAGCTCAAAAACTCTGCAAATGAGCGCAAATTAAATAAGCAATACACAGTAGTGACAAATGAACACAACATACATTTTCTCCAGTTTTATCAGTGAAAGTAATTAAAGACAGATATGATGCTTAGCAATGGGAGGGTCACTAATTTTCTGCTGCTAATTTATAATATACACTATTTAAATAGAAAGAAAGGGTAACTTTCTTTGATAAAAATTCTCCCAAAGTCAATATATATGTTTTGCACAATTAAATTAAAAGGTTTAAATATGGCAAGTTGTAAATTGGAATGCAATATTTCTATTCATGTAAAGTAAAGCTGCAATTTTTCTTTAAACTAAATACACAAGAAAAATATTTTCATCTAGAATACTTGTGCACTATCACTGACTTTTAATTTCTGAGTGTCTGATAGCCACTGAAGACTGAGGTCTCTTTTGGCACAGAACTATTATCCCAAGATGTGGACTGTGTCTGTCAGTGCAAGTACAGTGAAAGAAAGATACAATGTTTCTGCTTCATTCAAATTAAAATACAACAAAGAAACAATTTTTAACTGCCTGAAATAGTTATGAGTTATATAGTAAATTTTGTTTTAGTATGTAGTGTACTATGCTATACATTGTAATTCTCATTTTCAGTTAATGAGACAAGAATGCTTTGTACTACTAGTACAGATCCAAATATTAAAGTAGGTAGTATTTACACATAAATACACACACCTGCACACATACACAAATATACACAAAGAATTGAAACTGAAGGAACTTAAAATTATTTTAAAAGATAAAATATACATACATTTCAAATATCAAAAATCAAATCATCATGTTGATACTGTTATTTCTGTATTATTTATGTTTAGTATACTTCAATATTCCCTAAATTTGCCAGTTTTTTACTATATTTAATAATTTATTCTGGGCTTGGTGGCTTATGCCTATAATGCCAGCACTTTGAGAGGCCAATGCAGTTGGATTGCTTGAGCTCTGGAGTTTGAGACCAGCCTGAGAAACATACAGAGATCCTGTTGTATTAGTTAGTTCTCACATTGCTGTAAAGAAATACCTGAGTCTGGTTTAATTGGCTTATGCTTCTGTGTCCGGAATTGGTGAGTTCCTGGTCTGGCTGACATCAAGAATGAACTGCGGACCCCTGTGGTGAGTGTTACAGTTCTTAAAGGCGGCACGTCTGGAGTTGTTTGTTCCTTCTGGTGGGTTTGTGGTCTCACTGGCCTCAGGAGTGAAACTGCAGACCTACGAGGTGAGTGTTACAGCTCATAAAGACGGCGTGGAACCAAAGAGTGAGCAGCAGCAAGATTTATTGTGAAGAGCGAAAGAACAAAGCTTCCACAGCATGGAAGGGGAACCGATCAGGTTGCTGCTGCTGGCTCGAGTGGCCTGCTTTTATTCCCTTATTTGGCCCCACCCATATCCTGCTGATTGGTCCATTTTACAGAGAGCTGATTGTTCCATTTTAGAGAGAGCTTATTGGTCCATTTTACAGAGAGCTGATTGGTCCATTTTGACAGAGTGCTTATTGGTGCATGTACAAACCTTTAGCTAGACACAGAGTGCTGATTTGTGCTTTCACAATCCTTTAGCTAGACAGAAAAGTTCTGCAAGTCCCCACCTGACCCAGAAGCCCAGCCGGCTTCACCTCTCAATCCCCCTTCTAAACAGGATGCCCCAGCTGCTATTGGGAATTTGGCCGATGACCGCTCTAGCTACTTCCTGCTGGATAGGGGCAAAGAAGGGGCCCTGCAGTTGTAGTGTCCTCCAGAGGGGAGCTCTTTAGGCCATTGGAAGGGCCAGCGGGTTGGTCCAGGGGTCCTCGGTAGAAGTTGTTAGTTGAACTCATTTAGGGTTCCATTTGTAAGACCATCTGTAGCTTGATGGCCTTGATTCTAGAGGAAACAAATTTGACAAGAAAGTTAAAAATACAGGGCCCAAAGGTGAGTAATAGCAAGATGGCTGCCACAGGACCTAGAAAGGGGAGAAGCCATGTTGCCCAACTCCAGAGGTTGGTATAAGAGTTTGAAAGGCACTGTCTGATTTAAGAAGCCTTTTCCTGTAAATGCCGGGCAGCCTCTTATACTATCCCTGACCAGTTAGTGTAAAAACAACACTTTTCCCCTAAGAAGGTGCAGAGTCCTCCTTTCTCAGCAGTGAGGAGGTCTAGGCCTCAGGGGTTTTGGAGAGTCACTTCTGCCAAAGAGTCTATTTGGGATTGTAGCTACTATCCTTACTGGATAGATTTTGTTATTTCTTGCAAACTGAGAAATCCTTTGAGAGTGTGTGGTAGTAGGATAATGTAGTAGATAAACTGGCTATTCTGGTTCCTGTAGCAGTGGCTATTTCTAACCTTATAAGTAGGGGTATTAGTTGTATGGCCCTGCGCTGATGGACTTGAGCTTTGAGGGGTGCTGATAGGGTCTGATTTCCATAAGATTAGAAGTTAGGATAATATATGTTTACACTGTTAACTTTTAGCAAACTTTACTTCTGTTGAAAACCTTGTAAGTTTGGGATTTCAATTATTCTTTGCTATTAATAAGACCTCATTCAGTCCATATTAACTTAGAATTGGTATAGATGGCTCCTTCCTGATTCTGTAAGTACTTTAAGGTTTGGCTGAGTGCAAACAATTCCCACGTTTTTATGGTAATTAATTAAGATTTAGATCCCCCGTTAGGAAACATGCTGGGTTAAGGATTTTTGATAAGAAGGCTATGGGTTGTCAGTGGCCTCAGTGCTTTTGGGCTATGCCATTGTTTACACTGACAACAAGGTGGTATTGGAGTGTTTTAGGGTTACAGAGAAGGCCTTCGATTATCAATTATAGATTTTAACTTTACCCTGGCTTTTAAAGGAATAGGGTACACTGTTTTTTCTTTACTACTTCCATCTCTCTTTCTCTTTGACTTCTTTGTCTGTCTCTTCCTCTCTCTCTCTGTGACTTTCTGTCTCTTTCTCTTTCTTTGACTTCTTCTTTATCTCTCTGTTTCTTCCTCTCTCTTTCTCTGACTTCCTGTCTCTTTCTCTCTTTCCTTTCTGCTGGTCTTTCCCTGCCTGTGCCAGCTGCTTATGCTGCTGTACTCCCCTCTCCTTCCCCTTTTTGATGGCTTTGGCAGTGTAAGACTGCCACCTCCTTGGGTTTTTGCATTGCATGCAATTCTATGATTTCCTTGTGGTATTTAATGGGGGTTCCCCCACAGGTTAGGAACTCCCTTTCCTTCCATATTGCAGCATGGGCATATAGAATTAGATAAGCATACTTGCTATCTGTATAGACATTTATTCTTTTTCCCTTTCCCAGTTCTAAGGCTTGGGTAAGTGCCACTAGTTCTGCTAACTGGCCACTGGTCCCTGGGGGAAGAGGCTTACTTTCAAGTACGGTTACATCACTAACTATAGCATAACCTGTCCTTCATATCCCATTCTCCACAAATGAACTTCTATCGGTATATACGTTAAGGCCAGTGTTAGCTAAGGGGACTTTTAAGAGGTCATCTCAGGTGGCATAAATCTGGACTATAATTTGTTGGCAGTCATGCTCCACTGGTTCCCTATCCTCTGGGAGAAAAGTGGCAGGGCTGATGGCCACACATGTATGTATTTGAAGCACCGATCCCTCAAGGAGTTGTGGCTAGTATCTAAGTAGGTGGGTGTCTGATAGCCATAAACTTCCTTTGACACCTAGTATGCCATTTACATCATGAGTAGTCCAGACAGTGAGATCCTTTCCTTGTACTATCTTGATAGCCTCTGACACAAAGATGGCCACCGCTGCAACTACCCATAAACAGTGAGGCCAGCCTTTTTCTACTATATCAATTTCCTTACTTAGGTATGCCACTGGTTGTGGGGTTGTCTTACAAGTCTGAGTAAGGACCCTGCTCTCTCTGTGACATGTAAAGAAAAGTTTTGTCCTGTCAGAAGGCTTAAAGCTGAAGCTTGTACTAGGGTCTGCTTTAAGGTTCTGAAGACTGTTTCTGCCCCTGGTTCCCATTCTACTAGATGAGTAATTCCCCTCTGGGTTTCTTTGATTAGAGTATAGAGGGGCCTGGCTATCTTGCTATATCCAGGGATCCATAGTTGGCAAAAGCCAGTGATTCCAAGGAACCCCCGCAACTGTTTTAATGTCTTAGGACAAGGATAAGCCAGTATAGGCTGTATTCATTCCTTGCTGAGGGCCCTGGTCCCTCTGGCTAAGATTAGGCCTAGATATTTGACCTGCTGTAGGCAAAGCTGGGCCTTCAACCCAGACAACTTTTACCCTTGATTAGCTAGAAAGTCCAGGAGATCTAGAGTAGCCTGCTGGCATGAGGCTTCCAAACTGGTAGCCAAAAGTAAATCATCCACTTATTGAAGGACCAGAGTGCCTGGACTTGAGAAGTGGCCTAGATCTTGGGCCAGTGCCTGACCACACAGATGAGAGCTATCCCTAAACCCCTTGGGGCAAGACCATCCACGTAAGCTGGGACATGTGGTCTTTGGGATCCTCAAAGACAAAGAGAAACTGGGAGGCAGAGTGCAGGGGGATACAGAAGAATACATCTTTGAGGTCCAGAACTGTGAGCCATTCTGCTTTCTGTGGTATTTGAGAGAGCAGGGTATAGGGGTTGGGTACAACTGGGTATAGAGGAATTACTGCCTCATTGATGAGTGTCTAAGATCTTGCACTAGTCTCCACTGACTGTTTGGTTTTTGTACTCCTAGAATTGGGGTGTTGCAGGGACTGCTGCATTTCCTTACTAAGGCTTGAGCTTTTAAATCTTTAACAATACCCTGTAATCCTTTATGAGCTTTGGGCCTTAAGGGATATTGCCTTTGATAAGGAAAAGTGGTCAGGTCTTTTAGCTTGATTTAGACTGGTTGGGCATTTTTTGCCCTTCCAAATTGTCCTTCCAATGCCCAGACTTCAGGGTTGATTCCCTCCTCAAGTAGGGGACAACAAGTGGGTAACTTGTTCACCATATTCATGTAGATAATAGCTCCAGCTTTGGCTAATATGTCCCTTCCTAATAAGGGTATGGGACTTTCGGGCATAACAAGAAAGGTACATGAAAAGAGCAAAGTCTCCCAATTACAACTGGGGAGGTGGGAGAAATACCTGGTTACAGGCTATCCCAGGATTCCTTGGATGGTAATGGACCTTGAGGACAGTTGTCCAGGACAAGAGATTAATACTGAGAAAGCTGCATCAGTGTCCAGGAGGAAGTCAATTTCCTGGCCTTCAATGGTTAAACGTACCTGGGGCTCAGTGAGGGTGAAGACATGAGCTGGCACTTGTCCCAGGCACCCTCAATCCTGTTGTTGGATCATCTGGTTGTGGGCTTCTGACCCAGACAACCCTTGTCCTCTAGGGCAGTGCACCTTCCAGTGATTGCCTCAGCAGAGTGGACATGGACGAGGGGGCAGCTTGTTTCTCATTGGACAATCTTTTTCAAAGTGTCCTAGTAAACCACACTGATAACAACACCTACCGGGTGATTGGCCTGCTGCATTTTTTGTCCTCTCTGAACCACCAAGATTTGTTTGTATGAGGGCCATGACTAAGGCTGTGGCCTTTCTCTGATCTTGCTTTTCCTTTTGGGCCTGTTCCTCTTGGTCCCTGTTATAGAACACTGAGGTTGCCAGGTTTAATAATGCTTCCAAATTTTGTTCAGGGCCCAGGGCTTTGTTTTGGAGCTTTGTCCTGGTATCTGTGGCTGATTGGGTAATAAACTTATCTTTTAGAATCAATTGACCCTCAAGTGATTCAGGTGACAAGGGAGTATATTTTCTTAAGGCCTCCCATAGCCATTCAAGGAAGGCAGAATGATTTTCTTCCTTTCCCTGAGTTATGGTGGACATCATTGAATAATTCATGGGCTTTTTCCTAATTCTCCTTAGTCCTTCTAGAACACAGGTCAACAGATGTTTGCGACTCCCGTCCCCATGATCTGAGTCAAGGTCCCAGTGGAGATCCATACTGGGGATGGCTTGCTGACAGGTAGGGAATTTGCCCCTTTCTTTGGCTGTCATTCTATCATTTACTTGACTATGATACCAGGTATCTCCAAACTCTCAAGCTGCAGCTAAAGCCGCATTCTTTTCATTAAAGGCCAGGGTTTGATCTGCCAATGGCATGGCATCTCTCCAAGTGAGATCAAAGGTTTGCCCTAGGCCCTTTAGGACATCTATGTACCTATCAGGATCATCTGAAAACTTCCCCAGGTCTGCCTTGATCTGCTTTAAATCAGAGAGGGAGAAGGGGACATGTACCCAGGTGGGGACATGTACCCGGGTTGGGCAAAATTCCACTCCCTCTACAGATTGAAGGGGACATAACCACGAACCTGGGGGTTTTTGTGTTCCTTTGGAGATTTCTTTGCTTATTTCCTTCTAGACAGGAGAGATTAGAGGAGGCTTATCATTAATAGGAAGGGGAGCTATAGGGAGGCTAGGATATGGGGGTAAGCTGAAAGGTCCTCCTGTGGGATGTAAATTGCAAGCTTTGCATAGCTGTGTACTCTCCTTCAATGAAAAGAAAGCTTGAACATAAGGTATTTCACTCCATTTGCCTTCCCTCTTACAGAAAAGATCAAGCTGCAAGATAGTATTGTAATTTGTACTTCCCTCAGGTGGCCATTTTTCCCCATCAGAGAGAGAATATTGGGGCCAGGACTTAGTGCAGAAAAAAATGAGCTGTGTTTTTTCAGGGTTTGTGGGTCAAATTGGTCCCAATGGCTTAGGATTCATTTCAAGGGTAAGCCTGTTGATGCCTGTGTGTTTCCTATCTGAAAGACAAAACCACCCACAGTTTTGGTTTGTTTTGTTTCTCCCCCTGACCAAGAACCCACAACAGTCCCTGGACCCTGTTGATCAGAATAGTTGCACTCACTGACGCAGCAGCACAAACACTGTTTTCCTCCCAGACCACAAGGAGGACCGAGGAAGGTTGGATTTAGTGGTCCCTACTGATGCATTTTTGAAAACCTACACCCTTGCCTGTCCTCCTAGACCACAAGGAGGACTGAGAAAAATTGGATTTAGTGGCCCTTACTGATGCATTCTCGAAAACCTGTTAGAGTCCTAAGCATTCTCCTGTTAGTATTGGGACCATACCTGTGTCCTATAAAGATGTTATGCCCCAAAAATGAAGTGGAGGGCCATACACTGAGGGAGGGAAGGGATCTCCAGAGTTAGAAGAGTGATTCCTTTTGTCCTCATTTATATGAATTGGAAGGATACAATTTCTGAGGCTCCCCATATCCTAGCTTCAGGAATAGCTTTTTTTAGGCCTGCTAGTCTGAGGAGGGATCCTAAAATTCCAGATAGCCCCCCCATGATGGGGTTTTGGGAAAAAATTATGTCTTTCTGATTGGTGAGCCCGGATTCCTAAAGAAAGGAATAGAGTCCTGGAGTTTCTACTAGAAGTCATTCTTACAGGAGAAACTACAAAAGCACCAGAGACAGGGAGTGATTTTTAGAAGCAGGACTAGCCTCAGAGGAGAGAGGAGAGAGGAAGTTTGTCTGGCAGGCATTAGGACCCAGGAGGCAAGGGTCAAGGTAGATAGAATAGATGGGTGAGTCTCTCTTGGGCGACATGCCTTTGAGAGTCCTGCTCATGGCCGCAGGATAACCAACTTGTTGGGACCCCAGAGCTGGATGGCTTTCCTCTCTGTCGAGCCACGGCTCAGCCCATAAGTACAGGAAAAGTGGAAGCTGTTTCCAGGCAAACCAATGCTCCCAACTCCGAAGAGTCAGGGGTTGTTAGAGAGACCTTTCCCAGAAAGTCTGACACCAGTGTCTTTAGTCCAGTGGCCTTGCTAGTTGCTTATAACTGGCCAACAGGGGCCTGATATTTAGCCCCTGAATTCTAAGGAAAAATAGGACAGAATAGCAAGTGAAAGAGGCCCGATGGTGCTCACTGCTTGGCGATAGGTGATTGTCCCTTCATGTTCACCAAAATGTGTCCGGAATTTGTGAGTTCTTGGACTCACTGACTTCAAGAATGAAGCTGCAGACCCTTGCGGTGAGTGTTACAGTTCTTAAAGGTGGCATGTCTGGAGTTGTTCATTCCTTCCGGTGGGTTCATGGTCTCACTGGCCTCAGGAGTGAAGCTGCAGACCTATGCGGTGAGTGTTACAGCTCATAAAGGCAGCACGGACCCAAAGAGTGAGCAGCAGCAAGATTTACTGCAAAGAGTGAAAGAACAAAGCTTCCACAGCATGGAAGGGGACCCGGGCAGGTTGCCGCTGCTGGCTCGAGTGGCCTGCTTTTATTCTCTTATTTGGCCCCACCCACATCCTGCTGATTGGTCCATTTTACAGAGAGCTGATTGGTCTGTTTTAGAGAGAGCTGATTGGTCCATGTTACAGAGAGCTGATTGGTCCGTTTTGACAGAGGGCTGACTGGTGTGTTTACAAATCTTTAGCTAGACACAGAGTGTTGATTGGTGCATTTACAATCCTTTAGCTAGACAGAAAAGTTCTCCAAGTCCGCACCTGACCCAGAAGCCCAGCCATCTTCACCTCTCATTTCTGCAGGCTATACAAGAAGCATAGCAACTTCTGCTTCTGAGAAGGCCTCAAGAAACTTGCAAACATCATAGAATGTGAATGGCAACCCAGGTGTCTTACATGGTGCAGCAGGAGCAAGATAGTGAGGGGAAAGGTACTACACACTTTTAAACAACCTGATGTCATGATAACTCACTTACTCACTATCACAAGAACAGCACAGAGGGGATGGTGCTAACACATCCCTGATAACTCTGTCACCATGATCCAATAACCTCTCACCAGACCCCAGCTTCAACACTGGGGATTACAATTCAAGATGATATTTGGGCAGGGACACAGACTCTAACAATATCACCCGTCTCTACAAAAAGTACAAAAATTAGCTGGGTGCGATGGTGCACATCTGTAGTCCCAGCTATTCAGGAGGCTGAGTTGGGGAAATCACTTAAGCCCCTAAGGTCAAAGCTGCAGTGAATTGAGATTACACCACTGAACGCCAGCCTGAGCAATAAACCAAAAAAAAAAAAAAAAAAAAAAAAGATAAAAAATAAATTAGCCAGATGTGGTGGTGCATGCCTGTGGTTCCAGCTACTTGGGAGGCTGAAGTGGGATGGTCCCTTGAGCCCAGAAAATTGAGGCTGCAGTGAGCTATAATCATACCACTTCACTCCAGCCTAGGCAACAGGGTATCACTCTATGTAATATTTTTTCATGTTACATATATGTTTTATCTTGAAGCAAAATCATAAGGAGTCTAGCACCAATATTTTATGTATTAAGAAGCCCAGGTCAGGTGCAGTGGCTCATGCCTATAATCCCAACTCTCTGGGAGGTGGAAGCAAGCAGATCACTTGACCCCAGGAGTTCAAGGCCAGCCTGGGCAACATAGTGGGGCCATCTCAACAAAAAATTAAAAATTAGCCAGGTGTGGGGGTACATGACCCTTGGGAGGCTGAGGCAGGAGAATTGTTTGAGCCCAGGAGGTTGAGATTATAGTAAGCTAGGGTCACACCGCTACATTCCAGCTAGGGTGACAGGAGGAGACCTTGCCTCAAAAAAAAAAAAAAAAAAAGATTTGCTTTTTTTTTTTTTTCTCTTGGCAAGAGTCTGACTAGATGTGGCCAGGTGGAAGAGCTGCCACTGCAGGACCAAGATGACTGGCACACTCCTAACAGATCTTCAGAGGGAAGCCATCAAGAGTAGAGGGAGGAAAGACACAGAAGCTGGGCTGAAGGGGGAGGAAGCTGGGAAGCCCACAAGGGGCAACAATGAACAGGAATTGTTCCTGGTCCCCAATGACTCTGAGGGAAGGATGAGTTGAACTGGCAAGGAGCAACCTGCTCTCAACATAGGCCTCTGGAATGTTGGCAGGAGGAGACCCCTTGACCACCAAAGGCATTTGAGTTGGCAGGGAGTGCTGCTTAGAGAAATGGTAGGGCTAGCAAGCCAGCTGATGTAGAGCCCAGAGAGTTTAACGAGGAAGGTTATTAAGCAAAGCATGGCCAGGGATGCCATCCCGCTAGGCTCAACTGGCTCCCATAGGAGACTTTAGTCCCAGGGGAACTGTTGGATCTGAACTCTGCAGAGAAGCCTTGCCCATCAGACATGGCCAGTCTGACCTGAGCTCCCCTTGGTCTGCTAGCCTCACCTGGGACCCGAGTCTGGTCATGACTGCTTGCAAAGCAGCCTCAGGTTCCCTGGGGCCCTGCATCATAGGTTTTGTGTTGGCAGATTGTGCCTCACTAGCAGAGGTCTCCAATGGGGCAGCCCCCATGGCCATGCAGCATCCTGCACACTCCTTCCCCACAGTGTAGCATCCCAGAGCCCGAAGCAACTCCCTGACATCACTTTGCCGGTGCATGTGTGCATGGGTTAGTCTTGCTTTTCTTGCCCCACCAACATGAGTGTGTGCATGCAACCTGCCCGGCCACTGCTGTGGTGGGGATGCAGTCCACTCTCCTCTCCCTGCCAACCACGATTACAGTTGAAGCCTTGGCAGGCACAGAGCCAGCCAGCCCCACCCCCATCAGTGCCCTGCCCTTGTGCCAACACTGCCATGGAACTGAAACTAGGCACAGAAACAGCAGATCCTCCTCAGCCCTGAAAAACTACCCCTTCCTGCAGCACACACAGAATGGGCACAGACCTGTGCCCACCAGCACCTTGCCCCTGTGCCAATACAACCACCAGTGAAGCCACATGCACAGTCACGAGGAGGGGCTCCCCACCCTCCCAGCCACATTGCCTTCACCACTGTGGTTAACACCCACAATGAGGCAAGCACCCCAGCATGCACTAGTATTCTGCTGCAGCCAACAAGCATGCACCCCACAGTGCTGTCACTGACGCTGCTACTGGCATGTGCAAATGAGTACAGATCCCACTGTCATGCCACTATGAAATGCTTTGGCTGACACTACACATCAGAGTGAAGTGACCAGCAGTCCAGGGGCACCTTGCCCTCTGACCCAGTGCAGTAGATTCCTAACATCAGGGAGCAAAAGAACAAAGTTAAGGCCTGATACAAATCCCCCAGAGTTACAGCATGCAGTCCAGGAGCTGAGAACTGAGCCCTCTAAAATTTTCCAGAAATGAAGCCAGTTGGCTGAATCCACCTTATACAACAATCAAACCCTCAAAATCATCAAACTAAATAAAAGAGAAAAAAACATCCAAAGGCCAGCAGCCTCAAAGATTGAAGGAACATAAGCCCACAAAGACAAGAAAGAACCAGTGCAAGAACCCTGAAAACACAAAAAGCCAGAGTGCCTTCTTTTCTTCAAATGACTGCACCACTATTCCAGCAAGGGTTTTGAACCAGGCTGAGATGGCTGAAATGATGGAAATAGAATTCAGATAATGGATATAAAAATATCATTGAGATGCAGGAATACATTGAAACCCAATCCAAGGAAGCTAAGAATCACAATAAAACAATGCAGGAGCTGACAGACAAAATAGACGGTAGAGAAAAGAACATAACCAACCTGACAGACTGAAAAACACACTATCAGAATTTCATAATACAATCACAAGTATTAACAGCAGAATGGACCAGGTCAGGAAAGCATCTCAGAGCTTAAAGACTGACTTTCTGAATTAAACAGTCAGACAAGAATAAAGGAAAAGGAATGAAAAGAAACAAAACCTCCCAGAAGTATGGAATAATTCAGAAATCAAATCTGACTAACTGATGTCACTGAAAGACATGTGGAGGGTGTAAGCAATTTTGAAAGCATATTTTAGGATATCATCCATAAGAACTTGCCTAACCTAGCTGGGGAGACCAACATTCAAATCAAGAAATGCATAGTACCCTGGTAAGATACTCCACAACTTCATCCTGAAGGCACATAATCATCAGGTTTTCCAAGGTCAAAATGAAAGAAAAAGTGTTAAAGGCAGCTAGAGAGAAAAGCCAGGTCACCTGCAAAGAAAAGTTCATCAGACTAATAGCAGATGTCTCAGCAGTAACCCTATAAGCCAGAATAAATTGGGGGCCAAAATTCAAAATTCTTAAATAAAAGAAATTCCAACACAGAATTTTATATCTGGCCAAACTAAGCTTTATAAGCAAAGGAGAAAAATGTTTTTCAGACAAGCAAATGCTGAAAGAGTTTGTTACCAACAGACCTGCCTTAGAAGTGCTACTGAAAGAAGCACTAAATCTAGAGAAAAAGAACATTACCAGCCACTACAAAAACGCACTGAAGTACACAGACCAGTGACACTATAAAGCAACCACATAAACAAGTCTGCATAATAACCAGCTAACATCTGGATAACAAGATCAAATACACACAAACCAGTATTAACCCTGAATGTAAATGGGCTAAATGCCCAAATTAAAAGGCACAGAGTGGCAAGCTGGATAGAGTTAAAACCCATTGGTGTGCTGTCTTCAAGAGACCCATCTCATGTGCAATGACACCTATAAGCTCAAAATAAAGAGATGGAGAAAAATCTACCAAGCAAATGAGAAACAGAGAAAAGCAGGGGTTGCAATCCTAATTTCAGACAAAATAGACATTATACCAACAAAGACCAAAAAAGACAAAGAAAGACATTACATAATGGTAAAGGGTTCAATTCAACAAGAACTAACTATCCTAAATACACATGCACCCAACACAGAAGTGCCAAGATTCGTAAGGCAAGTGCTTAGAGACCTTCAAAGACACAGACTCCCACATAGTGGGAGATTTCAACACCCCAACAACATCTTAGAAGGATTATTAAGGCAGAAAATTAACAAAAATTTTCAGGACCTAAACTCAGCACTGGGTCAGATGGACCTGATAGATATCTACAGAACTCTCCACCCAAAAAGAACAGAATATACATTCTTCTCATTGCCACAGGGCACATACTCTAAAGTCAATCAAATCATCAGACACAAAACACTCCTCGGTGAATGGAAAATAACTGAAATCATAGCAATCAGACCACGGCACAATCAAATTATAAATCAAGACTGAGAATTCACTCAAATCTACACACAATTACATGGAAATTGAAAAACTTGCTCCTGACTGACTTTTGGATAAATAATGCAATTAAGGCAGAAATCAAGAAGTTATTTGAAGCTAATAAGCACAAAGATACAATATACAAGAATTTCTGGGATACAGCTAAGGTAGTGTTAAGAGGGAAATTTATCAGGGGCCAAGATGGCCAATTAAAAGTAGCTGTGGTACAGTCTCAGTATACAAAATTAAGGTGCAGAAAATCACAAGCATTCCTATACAGCAACAACAGACAAGCAGAGAACCAAGTCATAAATGAACTCCCATTCATAACTGCTAAAAAGAGAATAAAGCACCTACGAATACAGCTAACAAGGGAAGTGAAAGATCTCTTCAAGGAGAACTACAAACCACCACTCAAGGAAATAAAAGAGAACACAAACAAATGGAAACATATTGCATGTTCATGGATAGGAAGGATCAATATAGTGAAAATGGCCACACTGCTCAAAGTAATTTCTAGATTCAATGCTATTCCCATTCAAAGATCACTGGCATTCTTCACAGAATTAGAAAAAAAAATGCTTTCAAATTCATATGGAACCAAAAAAGAGCCTGAAGAGCCAAGACAATCTGAAGCAAAAAGAACAAAGCTGGAGGCATCATGTTACCCAACTTCAAACTATACTACAAGACTGCAATAATCAAAAAAGCATGGTAGTGTTACAAAAACAGATACACAGACCAATGGAACAGAATAGGGATCTCAGAAACAAGACTGCACATCTACAACCATCTGATCTTTGACAAACCTGACAAAAACAAGCAATGAGGAAGGAATCCTCTATTTAATAAATGGTGCTGGCAGAACTGGCCAGCCATATGCAGAAAATTGAAACTTGACCCCTTTCTTACACCCTATATAAAAAATAACTCAAGATGATTTAAAGACTTAAAGGTAAAACCAAAAACTGAAAACCCTAGAAGAAAATTTAGGCAATAATATTCAGGACATAGACACAGGCAAAGATTTCATGAAGAAAATACCAAAAGCAATTGCAACAAAAGCCCAAATTGATGAATGGGATCTAATTAAAAAAAAAAAGAGCTTTTTTTTTTTTTTTTTTTTTTTTTTTTGATACCAAGCCTCACTCTGTTGCCCAGGCTGGAGTGTACTGGCACTATCTCGGCTCACTGCAACCTCTGCTGTGAATTGTTTTTCTTAACCTGTGTTCCTTAGACAGCAAAGTTAGTGAAAATTTCTCAGCAGGATTATATACAGTTGATTTGTATTTCTGCTTTTCAAAAGCAATGCATGTGTATGCCTGTGCGTGTGTCTTGGCCTATTTATTTTATTATGGATAGTCTAATATAAAATTTGCTTAGTTCTATATTTTTTTTTTTAAGAGAAACATTGGGATAGAGTATCCAGAAGTGTCTGCACCTACAATTGTTAATAAACAGCTTCTACCAACCCAGAGCCTAGGCATAATTAATTATGGAGATGAGAGTCTATGCTGCCTCAGTTCTTTAGGTTATATCAAGTTTTTCTACCAGCAGCAGGTTATACAGACATTAATAGGTCTCCCCACAACAGCCCCCCACCATAACACTAACACCTTCATCACCTTAGTTTTTACAGACAGAACCACCTAGCACATACTAGTTGTCACAATATACTCATCCCACACACTTAAGGTGATTTGTTAGTTCTGATAATGCTTCACATAGCCCAACTGTTTTGTTTGTTTGTTTGTTTTTTAATCTGGTCTCTGGTTTACTCTTTTAAAATAAGCTTTAAACTTGGACAGAATTCAGTAGCTGAATAAATAAATAATCAGAAAATAACTGATGATTAATTTTATGTGTCAGCTTGACTGGGCAATGATGCCCAGCTATTTGGTGAAACACAGTTTTGGATATTTTCTGTGAAGGAGTTTTTTGTATTAGTTCAATATCTAAATTTTTGAGTAAAGCAGATTACCCTCCTTAACATGGATGGGACTCAACAAACTAACTGAAGAGTTTAAGGGAACAAAGCCTGACCTCTCCTGTGCAAAAATGAATCACAACAGCAGACAGACTTTGGACTTGAACTGGAACTCTCCTGAGTCTCCAACCTGTCAGCTTACCCTGTAGAATTTGGACTTAACCAAGTCTTCACAAACTGTTAGCCAAATCCTTAAAATAAGTCTCTCTGTGTATGTATATGCATGTCCTGTTGGTTCCGTCTATGAAGAATACTGACTAATATATATGTCTTTATAAATCTGCGACTGTCTCAACTTTTAGAACTTACTGGGATTGCCAGTCCTGCTGATAATGAAATTATTACTGAAGTGCCAGGAGTTCAGTCTAGGTCCTACTGCTTCACTGCACAGAAAGCCAATCACTGAGAATAGTATTGCTTGGGAACAAGGTTTTATTCAGGTGCTGCAGCCAAGGAGAATGGAATATCAGCCTCAAATCCATCTCTGTGATGGACTGGAATTAAGGGTTTATATAGCAGGCGAGAAATGTAACCATGTGAGGGAAAACAGAAATTAGGGCGGGGTAAGAAAGAGGAGTTGGTCAATAGGAAGCAGGTGGTCACTTAGGCAATTGTGATGGGTGTAGAGTCCTGAATCTCACTGTCCAGATGTGGTGACTTGGTAAGTTTCATGTCTTTGATACTATCTGGGAGACCTGATGGTTGGTTTCCTGGAAAAAAAAAAAAAAATCAGATAAGACAATTGTAACTTTCTCAAGTTTTAAGACTGGGAGGATCAATTTTTATGTTTATTCAAAAGAATCCCTAAATATCATTTTTATGGGACAGTTGGTCTGATTTCAAAATCTTAAAAGACAACCACCAATTTGTTGCAGGAATGCATTTCCCTCCTTTTCCAGACTGCCATGGCCTCGCTTCCTGCCCTGTTTTCCTTAGGCCCATTGTGGACTCTAAGACCTCTGAGCTGCAAGAGCCATCACCAGAGAGAGCACCATCCATCCAAAGTACAAAGAATTATTCAAATAAAAAAACTGAGTTAGTTTTCTAGGTGAATATGTACATCTTATGGAAGTAGATATTTTAAAGTAATATTTACTAAATGTAATATTTATTATATATTAAAAAATAGAAAAAGTTAAACTAAAATATTTTATCTTTTGTTAAGTCACAAAATTTTCTGTGGAATGTATATAATTTGTGCAGATATAAAATGACATTTATATCTACAAATGTAAAAATATATTTTATATATACAGTGAAATATACAATGAATACATCTACATTTTAGATCATCTGAGATTTATGTTCTTTGATTTTTCACCCTTCAGTTGTGTGAACTGTGCTATTTGGAGATCAGGGGACAAAAGTATTTTTCAAATATTTATGAAGAGTAATAGAAGCATGTGGATTCAAACAAGGAAGAACAGGAAAGAGCAACAGGGATGACTTTGATATATCAGGACGTGAAAAGATGCTCTTTAAATTACACACAAAAAAATAGCACAAAGAATGCAAAGCCTTACTGACCAAGGTTTTTGTGGCTCTTTGTTAATTTTTTTTAGTCTAAATAAGTAAGATGACCCTATCAAATAGGGAATGAAGTTGGGGAATATGGAAGCAGGAGGGGAGAACTCTTTTTTGACTGATTTTGTCCTTTTCTCCAGAAGCACTCCTCTTGGTCAAAAGCACCAAGACTGCTTGCTGACAATTGTAAAATTTCTCTGTGTAAACTTTAAAGAGTGGTTGAGAACAAGACAGGGATATGATGACTGGAGGTATGTAAAGTTACCCTTATGCAAGGTAAACTTTGTTAGTTATCCCGAAGCCATAGCATAGAGGCTAGGCCAAATTGGTGACAGCTTTTTAAATAACTAGGCTGTGAGCAATGGGAAGAGGAAGATATATATACATATATTGCACCCAATGCTTTTAAGTTATGATAAATGTGCCATTCTGGACACTGGAAAAAACAATCAACAACAACAAAAACAATAATTCAACATGGGCTTACGAGGACAAGAGCACGGTAGACCGTTCTCATATGACCATTTTTAATTAAACTTATTACACCAATAATTTAGGAGAATGACATGTGTCCTAGTCAGCTCAGGCTGCTATAAAAAATTACCATAGGCTGTGCGGCTTAAACGACACATATTTTTTTCTTCTCACAGTTTTAAAGGCTGGAAAGCCTGAGATCAAGGAGCCAGCATATTCAATCTGGTGAGAGCTGCTTACTAGTCTGCAGATGGGCATCTTCTTACTGCATTTGCACATCATGGAGAACAGTGTGTGTGCGTGTTGGGGGGTGGTGGGGGAGAGAGACATAGAAAGAGAGAGAAAGACAGAGAGAGCTCTCCTCTCTCCTCTTATAAAGGTACTAACCTCATTCTGAGGGCTCCCCCTTCATGATCTAATTACCTTCCGAAGTTCCCACCTCCTAAAACTATCACTTTGGGGATTTGCATTTCAGCATTGAATTTTTTGGGGGGGGCACACAGAGTTAGTCCATAACATGAATGGTGTATTGTACTTCAAAATGGTTTGTCATAAGCCTGAACGTATTTGTATACTTAATTATGTGTGAGTTTGTATAAATAGTTGAAATATTTTAACAGTTGTTATATAGATAGACAAAGGATGAAGTAAACTCCAAGCCTCTATTCTCAGTTCTGGCATATAGGCTAATTTTTTTAAGGATTTCACAGAGCTGCTTGCTTGCTTATTAAATTTGCTGATGGCACAAAGCTGGAGGAAGGCCTAATTGGGATCCAAAAGGAGACTGGGAAGAGCATGTCAAATACTTCTCTTCAGTCTTCTAGTCAGTATCTGAAAGTCCTTATCTTAACACTGACTCAGGGAACCATAATGACAAGCTCTGTTAAAGTGAAAATCCTTGTACTTTGTGCCTTTTCAAAGAATTATTTTTATTTATTTTAGCTTAACATCTAAAGACTTCATTATTCCCTTTTAGTTCACTGAAATCATTGTTACATGTTAGAATAAGCCAAGAACTTTTAAACTGGAGAGTCTTAATTAATTTCTATTTATATTTTTCTAGAAGTAAAAACAAAGAAAACAAACTCAAAAATAATCACATTGAAAATCAGTCAAGAACATATATGAGAAATGTGGCCCCTATCACAAAGCGCTTTATTTAGAGAGCATAAAAGGAAAGATGCTCTCCTTTTGAACATCAAGGGCAAATGTTTTGTTCCACCTAAAGGTGACTTTCAGCAGCTCAATTTATCTAGTTTTCAGTTTCTATGTTATCCATAGTAAAATAGAAAATTACTTATTGAAAAACATTGATGAATAGTTTAAGATTTCTTAACATAAATAATGTATATGTATTTGTATTTATATGTGTGCATATAGATGTAGGTGTGTGTGTATAGTGGGTGTGAATATGTGCACTTAATTGGAGCTATGTAGGACCTTATACTAATGTGCATTAATAAGAAATAATTCACCTAAGTGTGTTTCTGGATTTGGGGAATGCAAAAGTTTCATATCAACATTATTTAGGCATAATTTACATGTGGTAAATTTTATCTTTTGAAATCTTATGGTTTGATGACTTTTTTTACCACAAAAATCAGGTTATTTGCATGACTCAAAGACTTTCTTCCTGTCTTGCAGTCAGAGCCCCTCACTTAACTCTAGTGCTTGGCTAATACTGGACTGGATTCTGTACATATAGATTAGATTTTCCTTCTCTGTAATTCATTTAAAATATAGTCAGACTGTATGCACACAGTTTGCCTTCTTTATCTAAGCAACATGTTCAAGTCATCCATTTTCTTGGGTCTATGTAGTTCATTTCTATCTATGCTTGAGGAATTTTCCATTGCAGGGATATACCACAACACATCTCCTTATCTGTTGATGAACATTTGGATTATATTTTCCAGGTTTTGGTTATTATGAATAGAATTCTTATAAGTATTTGTGCAGGCATACATTTTCATTTCTTTTAAGTAAACCACTACAAGAATTGTGGGGTCAAATGATCAGATGTAAGATTATTTTGATAAGAGATTGCTAGATTACTTTGCCACGTTTGTGTTCAATATGGTTTCCAACAGCACAGTATGAAAGCTCCAATTGTTCTAATTTACCCTAACACGTGGTGTTTCAGGCATCTTATTCTTAGTCATTCTAAAGGATGGGAATTTCTCTGGTAATTAGTGATGTTTGACACTTTTTAAAGTGCTGATTAGCATTCAGATATATTACTTTTTGAAGTGTCCTTCCAATTATTTTCTCCTTTTAAAATTCAATTATTTCCATTGTTACTGAATTGTAGATGTCTTTATAGACTCCGGATAGAAATTGTTGGTCAGATGTATGTTTTGCAAATAGAGTCTGCTGCTCAGCAGCTTGCTCTTCATTTTCTTAGTGATATAATATTGAAGAGAACAAGTTTTTAATTTAAGTGAATTCTAATTTTCTAATTTATTTTCTCTACTGACTCACCTGTTTTTGTCATATCTAAGGAAATGTTTATCCTAAAGTTGAAAATAAACAAACATACAAAGAAATTAACAAACTCCTAAGCCTTCTACCTAAAGTTTATAATTTCAGTGTTTACATTTAGATACATGTCATGATTTAAGTTAATGTTATGTGCATACTGAGATAAGTTTTAACTTGGTTTTTTCATGTGAATTGTCAGTTGTTCTAACATCAGTTTTGGAAGAGACTATCCTTTCTTTATGAAATTTCCTTGGCATATTTGTGAAAAACATCATGATTTGGCAAATATCCATGAAACTATATGCAAGCTCATTATTCTGTTATATTGATCTACATATCTATCCTTTTGTCGATAATTCTATGTCTTGATTACTGTAGTGTTTTGGTAAGTTTTGAAATTAAGAAGTGTCTTGTAATTTTAGCCTTTTCAATGTCATTTTGACTATTCTAGGCACCTTGTGTTTCCATAAAATTTTTGAATGAGCTTACCAATTTCTACTAAAAATGCCAATATTTGTATTGGAATTTCATTACATTATAGGTTTCATAACAATATTGAATATTTCAAATTATGAACAAAGTATATATCTACATTTATTTAGGTATTATTTATATTACTTCAGCAAAGTTTTGTAATTTTTAATCTGCTACTCAACTACATATTTACTTGAATTTATCCCTAAATTCTTGATGCTTCATCTTGGCATTATAAATGATACTGCTTTTCTGGTTAGCTTTTGTTTTCCAACTGTCTGTTACTAGTATAAAAATACAATTTATTTTATATGTTGACTTTGTATGTTCTGACCTTTCTAAATTCAGTTACACTTCTAATAGTTTTATCTTTTTTTTAAATTTCTTAGGATTTCCACTTTATATGTTTGCATCACTTATTAATAAAGGCAGTTTTTTCTTTCTCCTTTCTGATATATATGCATTTTATTTCATTTTCTTACCTCGCAACACTGGCTAGAAACTCAGTGCACTGATGAAATAAAAGTAGTCATCGCCTTATTCCCAATGTTAGAAAAACTTTAAATACAATATCAGTGTAGGTTTCTTTTTTATGTACATTGTTAAGGTCAGGAATTTCCCTTCTAGCCCTAGTTTGCAAAGCAATATATCAAAAATTACTCTTAAATGTTGTCTAATTATTTGCTCATACTTACTGAAAATATGTTATTTAAACAAATATTCTATCAATAAAGTTAATGATATTGATTATGTTTAGTTTATTAAACCAGAACTTACATACAATAGTGTTTAAAACTTTTGAGAGGAGTTACAAATAAGCAAGGAGGAAGGAAAGGCTAGAAGGAACCTGTGGAATTGAAATGAAGTCAGAATTATCACTATAAACTCATGTTTACCTTAATCTATTAAAAGACAGATGAAATTAAAACAAATTGTAGACATATATTGCTTGGTATACATACCTACATTTCTAGCTCTGTTGCTGTGTGGGCCTAGAAGAAATGACACTCTGGTAACAATGAGAATTCCTAAAGCCAAGATATTTGTTTCTATTACCATTCTTCAATTAAAGCAAGGAGAGCCATTTGCAGAAATGGCTGATGCTAATACTGCGGTAGAGAAAATACCAAATGTTCCTGGGGCATCTTGTCGTGCATGAAAATAAAGAAATTAAAAAAAAAAAAAACACAGGTGATAGTATCATGTCAAAAAGACCCAGGAGTCAAGTAGAAAGAGCTACTAATTACCAAAGCTAAGAATTTGATCAATAAAATAGATATTTATAGCATTAAATTATAACCCAAAGAATAAAATTAAAATCCATATTCATGGCCGGGCCCGGAGGCTCATGCCTGTAATCCCAGCACTTTGGGAGGCCGAGGCAGGCAGATCACGAGGTCAGGAGATCGAGACCATCCTGGCTAACAGGGTGAAAAAATGTCTCTACTAAAAAAAATACAAAAAATTAGTCGGGCTTTGTGGCAGGCGCCTGTAGTCCTAGCTACTCAGGAGGCTGAGGCAGGAGAATGTTGTGAACCCGGGAGGCAGAGCTTGCAGTGAGCTGAGATCATGCCACTGCACTCCAGCCTCGGCGACAAAGCGAGACTCTGTCTCAAAAAAAAAAAAAAAAATCCATATTCATATAAATAAATGAATGAATAAATAAATGGACCAAAAGGGATAAGTTTTCCTTACAGAAGAATTCTAAATAATAACTTTAGAAGGAATGAGAGAAGTGAAAAATCACTACTGGAGTACCATCATAGTATTAGCTGCAGCCAAGATTCACTGATGAATGCTTAAAATTAGTGGCCAAAACTTTTAAGAAAAATAGGATAGCTACGTGGAGCTCAAAGTATCTCTCCCAAGTATGTATTACATATTGTGGGGTAAAAGTTAAAAATATGCCATTCTGGCACATTGACGATTTAAATTAAATGCACTTGGAAAACAGCAGGTACAAAAAGATCACTCTGACCTTGATGCTGTTTCTGAAAAGCAAAAGATGAAATTTCCATGTGAAAGATGCAACAGCCTTATCCTCAAGGATAAGAAGTTGAGACAAAGATAATTCTGTAAAAGTATTGTTAAAATAACTCTTATATTTAAAGCTTCCCCACGTAATTCATTGCTTCTTCACAGCTTACTATTCTTCGTCCAATCCAGGATGTAAATAACTAAATCTAACTGCTATCTCGGGTCTTCATTTTCTTCTGAGAGTTCCTATGCCACATAAAACTCCTATTAAATAAATCTGTATGCTTTTCTCTGGTTAATATGTCTCATGCCAATTTAATTATTGGGCCCAACTGGGCCCCTAAGAGGATAGAAGTAGAGTTTTGTAGCAATAAATGCCTACATTAAGAAAGAAGAAAGATCTCAAACAGTCTAATATTACACCTCGAAGAACTAGAAAATGAAGAAAAAAATTGAGCCCAAAATTAGCAGAAAAAAGAAAATTACAATAGAGTGGAAATCAACTAGAGACTAGAAAAAACATAGAAAAGATTAACAAAACTAAAACTTTTTTGAAAAAATAAAATTAACTAATCTTTAGCTAGAACAAATTCACTCTGTAAGTATGGTTGCAAACATTTTTAACAAGACATTGGAATTTAGTTTTCGGCAACATATAAAATATTTACACACAATGTCCATGTGGGGTTTATTCTAGGGATTCAGAGTTGATTCAAGACTCAAAAGGCAGTCAGTGTAAATCCACCACATTGATAGGCTAAAGATGAAAAATACATGATCATATCAATTAGTAAAGAAAAAGCATTTGATAAAATACAACATGAATTAATAACAAAAAGACCTCGGGAAAATAGGAATAAAAGGGAACTTCTTCAAGTTGATAAAGAACATTGACAATAACCTATAGCTAACATCATCCATAATGGCAAAAGACTTCCTGAATGCTTTCACTGTAATATGGGGAACAATGCAAGAAGCTTGTTCTGACCACTGCTGTCCATGACAGCATTGGACATTCTGGCAAATGCAACAAATACACAACAAGAACAAAAAAAAAAAAAAGAAAAAAAGAAAAGAAAAAAAATGTCCACAAATCAAAAAGAGAGAAATAAAACAGGTCCTATCTATTGAAGACATAATTATCTAAGTAGAAAAGTCCAAGGAATTTACCAAAAAAAAAAAAAAAATCTAGAACAATAAGTGAGTTTAGCAAGGTCACAGAATACACAGTTAATCTATAAAACTTAAATGAACACAAAGGAAGTAAAAATAAAAATGACATGTTTTGTTTCAAAAATGAAATACTTATATATAAATCTAACAAAACATGTTTAGGACTTGCATACTGAAAACTATAATATGCTGATGAAAGCAATAAAAATATATAAATAAATGTAGAGACATGGCATGCCAATGAATTAGAAGACTAAGTCAAGATGTCAATTTTCTCCAAGTGGATATACAGGCTTAAGGGGATTTCTTTCAAAATACCAGTCAGATTTTTGTAGATATAAATAATGTTATTCTAAAATGTATAGAAAAAATGAAACTGGGTTAACTAAACAATTTTGAAAAACTAGAGATAAATCTGTTCCAATTCAAAACTTATTACATAGCTGTAGTAATCAAAACTATATAGTATTTTAGGAGGGTCACACGTGTACATCAGCAGTACAAGAAATGGGCAACTGAATGGGCAAAAGCTGGAAGCATTCCCCTTGAAAACTGGTACAAAACAAGAACTCTCTCACCACTCCTATTCAACATAGCATTGGAAGTTCTGGCTAGGGTAATCAGGCAAGAGAAAGAAATAAAGTGTATTGAAACAGAAAGAGAGAATGTCAAACTGTCTCTGTTTGTAGTTGACATGATCCTATATCTAGAAAAGCCTATTGTCTCAGCCTCAGAGCTTTGTAAGCTGATAAGCAACTTCAGCAAAGTCTCAGGATACAAAACCAATGTGCAAAAATCACAAGCATTCCTATATACCAACAATAGACAAGCAGAGAGGCAAATCATGAATAAATTCCCATTCACAATTGCTACAAAGAGAATAAAATACCTAGGAATACAGTTAACAAGGGAGGTGAAGGACCTATTCAGGGAGAACACAAGCCACTGCTCAAGGAAATAAGGGAGAACACAAATGAATGGAAAAACATTCCATGCTCATGGATAGGAGGAATAAATATCATGAAAATGGCCGTACTTCCCAAAGTAATGTATAGATTCAATGTTATTCCCATTAAATTGCCATTGACACTTTTCAAGGAATTAGAAAAAAATTACTTCAAAATTCATATAGGACCAAAAAAGAGCCCATATAGCCAAGACAATCCTAAGCAAAAAGAACAAAGCTGGAGGCATCACATTACCCCACTTGAAACTATACTACAAGGCTACAGTAACCAAAAGAGCATGATTCTGGTACAAATAAGGCCTCACATCTACAACCATCTGATCTTTGACAAACCTGACCAAAGCAAGCAATGGGGAAATGATTCCCTACTTAATAAATAGTCCTGGGAAAACAGGCTAACAGTATGCAGAAAATTGAAACTGGACCCCTTCCTTACATCTTATATAAAAATTAACTCAAGATGGATTGAAGACTTAAATGTAAAACCCAAAACTATGAAAACTCTAGAAGAAAATCTAGGCAATACCACTCAGGACATAGGCATGGGCAAAGATTTCATGATGAAAACATCAAAAGCAATTGCCACAATAGCAAAACTTGACAAATGCAATCTAATTAAACTAAAGAGCTTATGCACAGCAAAAGAAAGTATCATAAGTGAATAGACAACCTACAGAATGTAAGAAAATTTTTGCAGTCTATCCAACTGACAAAGGTCTAATATCCAGCATCTATGAGAAACAAACAAAAAAAAGGCAAACAACCCCATTAAAAACTGGGCAAAGGACATGAACAGACACTTCTCAAAGGAAGAGATTCATGCTGTCAACAAATCTATGAAAAAAGCTCAACATCACTGATCATTAGAGTAATGCAAATCAAAACCACAATGAGATACCATGTCCTGCCAGTCAGAATGATGATTATTAAAAAATCAAGAAGCAACTGATGCTGGTGAGGCTGTGGAGAAATAGGAATGCTTTTACACTGTTGGTGGGAATGTAAATTAGTTCAACCATTGTGGAAGACTGTGTGGCGATTCCTTGAATACCTGAAGGCAGAAATACCACTTGACCCAGCAATCTCATTACTGGGTATATAACCAAATAAATATAAATCATTCTGTTATAAATATATATGCACATGTATGTTCATTGCAACACTATTCACAATCGTAAAGACATGGAATCAACCCAAATATCTATCAATGATAAACTGGATAAAGAATATGTGGTACATATATACCATGGAATACTATGCAGCCATAAAAAGGAATGAGCTCATGTTCTTTGCAGTGACATGCAGGGAGCTGGAAGCCATTATCCTCAGCAAACAAACACAGGAACAGAAAACCAAATGCCACATGTTTTCACTTTTAAGTGGGAACTGAACAATGAGAACACATGGACACGGGGCAGGGGGAACAACACACACTGTGGGTGTGGGGGCTGTTGTGGAGGTAGGAGGAGGAAGAGCACCCGGATAAATAGCTAATTCATGCTGGGCTTAATACCTAAGTGAGCAGTTGATAGGTGCAGCAAATGACCATGGCACTCATTTACCTATGTAACAAACCTGAACATCCTTCACATGTACCACAGAACTTACAATAAAATAAAATACTTTTTTTTTTTTTTTAAAGAAAATGCCTACAATAAAGCCATCTACATTTAGGGAAAAGCAGTTGAAAATGCAACCAGCTCTTGGTGGAATGTACAAATAAATCTTTGCTGTACATTATTTCAAATAAATTCTTTTAAAATAAAAAACAGAAACAAACAAAAACAAAAAGAGAAGGCAGAAATAGCCCCACACTAAAAGGAATTCAATGGAAGAAAGATAGTGCTTACAGAAAATGGTAATAGAATAGCTGACTAGCTAGCCACAGGAAAAAAAAGTGAACCTTGATCTAAGCTTTATACCTTATAATAAAAATTAAATCAAAGCCGATCACAGATTTATGTGTAAAATGTAAAAGTGTAACACTTTTGGAAAAATAACATAGGAGAAAAGCCTATGGTTTCTAGTGCTTGTTGAAAATTTCTTAGACATGATACAAAAAATGGTACATAAAGGAAAAAAATTTATAAATTATACTTGACAAATTTCAAAACTTTTTATCTGTAGAAGGTCCTGTTAAGAGGATAAAAAGACAAGCTACAAATGGAGAAAAGATATTCTCAAGTCATAAGTTTGACAAAGGATTAGTTTGTAGAATATATAATACTAAATATCTCATTTCAACCCTGAAAATGCACCAGTGAAATACCAAACAATCCAACTGGAAAATGGACAAAATATATAAGCAGACATTTCATTGAAGAGGGTGGCAAAAATAAGCACATGGAAAGATGTTGGCATCACTAGCACTTAGTTAAATGCAAACTAAGGCCACAGCAAGATATCAATTTGTATCTTTTGGAATAGCTAACATTGTTTTCCAAAGACAATATCAAATGCAGGCAAGAATGTGGAGAAACAGGATCTCTCACACATTGCTGGTGAAAATGAAAAACTTTTCAGCCATTCTGGAAAATAGTTATGCTTTTCTTAACATACTTAAAGGTACACTTTGCCATGTGATCCAGCATTTATACTCGAGGAATTTTTATGTCTAAATGAAAATATGTACATTATTTTTCATAGCACCTTTATGCATAACAGCCAAATCATCACTCTCAAAACCTAAAAAAATTATAGAGATGGGGAACAGATTAGTGGTTGCCAGTGATTAGGGATTGTGAGGCAAAAGGGGGTACTTGTGACTATAAAAGGGCTGCAAGAGGGAGATCCTTGTAGTGATGGAATAGTTCTGGATATTTATATGCTGGTGGCTGTACAAATCTATACATGTGATAAAATGGCACAGAACAATATATGCATGTTATACCAATGTCAATTTCCTGGGGGTGAGGGTGTATTATACTATGAATATGTAAGATGCAACCACTGGGAAAAACAGGGTGAAGTATATAGGTGACTTTGGTTTTATGATTGCAGCTTTTATAATGTATAACTATTTCAAAGTAAACATCTTAAAAATGAAGATAATTCACAAACTGCCATAGTTTTCAAAATTGTATTATAGATAATAGTTCATGCATTCAGAATATAGAAAACTAAGCCATTTTTCTATCCACTGATATCTTTGTAATATTGTTATCTATTATTATATTTTGTCTTGGTTTCAGTTCTCTCATTCCATAAATAAATGGAGTATTCAAGGTGTGTCATTTAAAATTGTTATTGGCTAGGAAATATTGAGATAGTAAAAAACCTATGAGTAATGACCCAGAATGGTGCTGAATAACAGATATATGAGAGCCATAAGCAAGAGCCACACAGGTCTCTGAGATTCAATGTGCATTTTAAATTACAGCACATCTCAGTTTGTATTAGTCATATTTCAAGTTCTCAATAGCAAAATGGGTAGTAGGTACCATATTGGACAGAGCAGATTTAGATCATCTGTAAATGTTGCCAGCTTCCCTTCATAGACAATTCATGAATGATTCAGAAGAACCATGTTTCTTCAGAATGTTCTAAGTGGGGAGTTAAAGGTAACTGTGATATTATTGTATTTATATTTTTATAAATTACATGCTTCCATCAACTGTTCCTAGCTTATAACTCCCCAAAGCCCTTGTTATTTCTCCCAAAGGTGAAGGTGGCTCATAAAAACCCTGCCTTACTCTAGCCTGGGTGACAGAGCAAGACTCCATCTCAAAAAAAAAAAAAAACAAACAAACAAAAAACCCCCTGCCTTTCTGTCCTGAAGCTGGTCATAAAGAAATTCTCTGGCCTAAAAAAAAAAAAAAAGAATGATAAGTACTCAGCTTTTGCATCACAGTCCTCAGCTTCGTGCCACCCAGAAATGGGTCATGACCCTCTTTCCTGCTGACCCATGGTGCTCTTAGGGCCTTGTTCTCATTCTGCTCCAGGCAGCAACTAAAAACCAATGTGTTGCATGGAGAGTGCACTTATTGTGTAGCAATGAAAAGCAAGCTTCGGATCCTCTCTCTTCCATGTGTTCCTTCCAAGGCCTTTACTGGGATCTAACAATGTGCACATAAGGTCCTATTGTTGAACATTTTGTAAAAGTAGGATGTTTAAGATAGCTGTCTTTTTTCATTCTCCTCCTTTTGTATGTGGAGTGATGTTGGCGAGTGCTATGGTTTGAATGTGTTTCCCAAAATTTATGTGTTGGAATCTTTATACCCATTGCAACAATGTTGGGAGGTAGGGCTCAGTGGAGGTATTAGGTTATGAGGGTTCTGCCCTCATAAATAGAGTAATGCCATTATAAAGGGCTTGAGGGAAGTTTACTCTCTCTTGCCCTCCTGTCCACCACGTGAGGATGCAGCAAGAAGGCTCTTGCAAGATGCCAGTCCCTTGAGCATGACTTCTCGTCCTTTAGAACTGTAAGAAAATGAATTTCCCTTATTTATAAATTGTCCAGTCAGTGCTATTCTGTTATAGCAGCACAAAACAGACAAAGACAGAGAGGCAAACCGCTTTTGGGGAAATGGGGAAGTAGAATTAACAGGGAATTAATAGAATGTATTTATGTGCTTCGTGATCACTTCCACTTATAGCCTCTGGGAATACTCTGCAAATAGTACAAGGCATGTGAAGACCCATGTTTCATGGATCCCAAGTGTAAATAATAAAAATGAAATTGCAATCAACATTGCTGGAAGAAAAATTGAATTACCTTTATGTTATCTTTATATAAAATGATATTGCAACATCATTGTTATAGGAAAACCCACGAAAGCATATGCAGACAAAGATTGTAAAAGAGTATAGAGAAATATTGGTTCATTAATGGTGAAACAATTATGCTATTTTTCTGAACTTTTTGATTTTCATAATATTTGTTAGCTTTTTGAAATTTTTTAATTTGTTTTTACTGTAAATGATTACTCACTGTTTACTTTGCCTTTGTAATCATTTTTTTCTCTTAGAGAGGGCCCTGCAAATTACATAAGCCACAAAACCTAGATCTTTCCCACTGCACATGCAATATATTCAATTTGTAATATCTGTTTTAATCATGCTTTTAACTAAAACTTTATTGTAGAAAGCAAAAAAAAAAAATGAGAATTTGCTATCAGACCCTGATCATAATTTATTTCCGTGTTTTTCCTTTCATGAAATATAGAAAATGTCCAAATTAGTGAAGAAGAAATAAAAGGGTATCTATTGTTGAAGTATGACTTAATGATTGTATTGTAAACATTTGACTGAGTGATTTATCAAACTAGGTTATGTAATGACTGTTGAATTCAGATAGTGGTGAGCTGGTAAACTAGGTGTCCAAGAAAAAAAGCCTTGATGTGTAATGTTTGCAGATTTCCATTTTATAAATGCTCCCACTATAACCCATTTCATTTTATAAATCTCACCACCATGATCCATTTCAAGTTACTAACCATTGGATAATAAACTTAGAAAACTCCTGAGCATATAACCATTGGCTTCCTCAAGTCTGATCCAGCCCCTGTAAACCACTACATTCAGGCATATTTAAAGAGATCCCAGTGAAACTGGTATTTTGTGTTCATGAAGAGAAGTGAATGATTAAGGTTGGCAAAGTTTCCCATCCCTATAATTGAACATAATATGATTTGTCAGCCCCACACCCTGTGGCTGACTTTCAGTTTGTGTTTCTGTTCTGTGTAGCACATAAAAAAGTCAACAATAGTAAATTATGTTGAACATCTACATTGGAAGGGACCCAAAGTCTTTGTAAATATGAAGTATCCATTTTATAGTACATATAATCAAGTAAATTGTGCTCCAGCATGATAAAACATAACTCCAAAGCCAATGGAGCTCAAGCCACCATAGTCTGGGGTGGGGGTGGGGGGGCTATAATTCTCAGGGGACCCAGCATTACCTATTTAGAGCAGAAAGCAGGAGTCAGTGATTTGAATAATGCCCATCTATAAAGAAACTTGAAACCAGAGTTCATATATAGAAAGTATGTAAATGCGTATAAATAAATATTGATATCCAAAATTCCAGGTCATATATGAGGATCTTTTGTATTTTCAGTGTTTCATTTCATGTTTGATGCTAATGGTCCCTCCTCCCCATCCCACAGGGTGGATCACCCTCACAGAATCACGAAGTCAGCATCCCAATGCATCTGTCTATCTGTGTTCTCGCCTCCCCAGCAGGCTTCCCATCCTGCTTGCTTTAATCATGCACACCTCTACCAGAGGGAGATGAGGAAATTCCATGGCATTACCTCACTTAAATTCTTAAGGAATTCTCCATTGTTTAAAATATATGGATTAAACAGCTAACTGTGATAGAAAAGTTCTTAACAATATGGCTCCCAGTTTTCTCTTCAGTTTTTCTTCGAATCTCTAAATCATATAACTCTGTATTCTAATTACATAGAGTTACCACTTACGTGCTTGGGGGGAATGGAGGGGAAATCAAACTGTCATTGGAATCTATGTGTTTTCCATTTTCCTTTTAACTAATAGACAAAAATTGTATATATTTGTGAGGTTAAATGTGATACTTTGATATATGGCCATATGCTTTCACCTGAGGTATGTGAATACCTGTATTACCATTACCCTTAACCTTATGAGTCATGTAAAACTCATATTCTCCTGTGAGCATGCATCATGCTTTGCAAGCCATTTCCAAGACAAAGTGGTTAAGATTCTTTTTCCTCAAATTTACACTAGAGTGAAGAGCCAGCTTGCCCCATGTGCTCTCCCAGTTGTAATGTTTCATAAAATGAGTATTTGAATACCTCTGCACCAAAAATTATTAAAGGATCGGTCGTGTCTATTCATATTTCATTTCTATCACCCAGGTACACTGCTCAATAAACATTTTCTAAATGAGTGGATGAATATTGAATATGCCTGGCTATTGACATAACCTGTAAATTTTACTCTACAACCATTTGTAAAGATGACCTATATCAATGAACTCAAGGCCAAGAAATGGTGATTAGCTACTAGGACATATTATTTATATTGTGCATGACTGATGTCTTTGCTTCCTTTCATCTATATTGCAATTCATTTATATGCAATCAGATGCTCCATAAATCTTTTTTCTTCTTAGTGTTCATGTAATGTATCAAATCATGGTCGCCAACTCTAAATATTTTTGGTATTTATTCTTATGGAACCAGACTTTAATTGGTCTGTTAAGAATACTTAATGGCTTTGAAGAGAAAAATGTATCCTGTGTTATAAAAGGATCACTACTAGAAATATAGTAGCTATAATCAGTTTCTGATCATTTATTAATAAATAGCTATTCCTACTCATCACAATTTTATCTAATAATTCCCTAACTATGAAAATTTAAATCTGACCACCGATAAACAAAAATGTTTTGAATGGAGTTAACGTATGGTCCCTTCTTATACTAGCTTAAAATATAATTAAGTCAATTTTAAGCAGAGATTTTATATTTGTCCCCGGGGAAATTGTTAACATAATTCCACCATTCAGAGAGAAGGAAGATGCTTTGGGGTAAATACCTGCTGTTAGTCAAGAAAGCAGAGTTGATTGATGGGGCCAGAGTGAAGAAGAGCACGCCCAATGACCTTCAGTGATTTGGGAAATAAATACAAAAATCTAAAAGTACAGGTAATAACATGTTAGGATGCAAGAATACATTGCGTTTAGCTACAGATACAAAACCACAAAGTAGTTCTGAGTGTATCAGATGCTTCAAAAGAATAACAAAACACAAAGAACTGCGATTTTTCAGTCAATTGATATTCTAGATTCCCTTAAATAACATGACATATGCTTTATACTTTTTAAATAAAATATATTAATAGTCTCTGACAGATATTTTGGATGCAGTCACTGTTTCAAATGAATTGAAAATCACAATCAGATCACTTTCACCCCCAACTGACTGGCATGACTCTTTCATTCCTCTTTCAATCTAGTAAGTAACATGTTACCTTCTCTTCTCCAAGCACTGTGAGCTCCTCCACATTTATTCACTCCCATAGTGTTCTATTCATATTTGTGTTATAGCACTTGCCATATTTTATTAGAACTTGTCTGTTTGTATTTCTCTTTCCACCACTAGAATGTAAATCTCTTCAAGTTTAGAAATTGGATTTCTAAATTTAAAAACAAATTTTTAAATTTAAAAACAACAACAACAAACCCCAAAACAAATCCTACCAACGTGTTGTTGCATTGCTATTAATTGGTTCTTGATAACTGTGTGATGGATGAGCCATTTGGAAGCACTTTATGTCTCTTCTTTGAACTAACAACCAGACTGTAACACTGGGAGGCCCATAGATGTAGTCAACTCTCAGCTTCCTATTGGAAGAGGATGGCACAAATTAGCTACAAGAGAATTCCCTGAACAGAAGGTTCCAGTCATGAGGTGAAATACAGGTCTATATTTGCACCCAGAATCATTTCACTTCTACTTTGTGTTATGCTGGGCAGAGTAGTGAAGCACTGAACTGGAAGTGGTCTGAATATGGAAAAACCTGCTAGAGAAATAAGTAGACATGATTTAAAAAATACAAAATGCTGTTTCAATGCAATTAGAGAGCATAACAAGCCAAACTGCAAAGCTGTTTCTAAGACCCAGTTTGTCAGAGCGTGAGCCTGACAGCCTTATTCATGTCTGAAACTCTGAATTCTAAGAAAAATGTGAACAAGAGTTCCTTCCTTTTGCTATACAATGATGAATTAATTTCATTAATTTTGAAATTAAATGCGAGAACATACTAGGTGAAATAGTTGCATGTTTAGAGAAATATCTTAATATGAATTCCCTATAAGAGGATATTAATGGAAGTTGAGGCTAGGGTACCAAAATTCAAAACGTGGTGAAAGTTCAAAGGGACGTTTAACACCACGATGCAGAAATTTCAAAGTAATTGGACAAGAACCATCTCAGGGACTGTCAAGCCCAAAAAGAAGATACAAAATGGTAGAGAGCATAAATTGGAGATCTGGTTATTGAAATCATTTCTTTGGAAAATGCAATATTGCCATGCCAAAGTCTCAGATCTGACCACTGAAGGGAGGGATAAGAGGTCTGGTTTTGTCTGTTTGTTTCACTTTAGGTCTAGAAAAAGGAGCCACACTGAGATTACTCACAGCATGGCCCTGCACATTGGGGATGCAGTGCACTAGTATCTGACCCACCCCGCCCCATGACAAATCCAAGAGATAAAGGCTGGGCATATTCTCTAACATCAGGATAAAAGAAAAGAGATTTAGGTGGTATTTTCTTGCCCTCCAAAATTCTGTGGGGCCCAGAAGTGTAAGGGGTATATGTGAGGGATAGAGCCCTTGATAGCCATGTGAAAGTTTGCACAGGAGACTGCCTGCAAGTGTGCTGGGAACTGACAGAAAACATGGCACCAGAGGAAGAGAGCTCCAAGGAAAGGCAGTTGGAGGGATCAGTCCTCAGTTATGTGCCCTTTGTTTTTATTTTATTTTATTTTATTTTATTTTATTTTTATTTTTTATTTCAATTGGTTTTTGGGAAACAGGTGGTGTTTAGTTACATGAATACTTTCTTTAGTGGTGATTTCTCAGATTTTGGTGCACCCATCACCCTAGCAGCATACACTGCACCTAATGTGTGGTCTTTTATCCCTCACCAACCTCCCACCCTTTCCTGCGAGTCCCCAAAGTCCACTGTATTATTTTTTTTTTAAAAATTTTATTTTATTATTATTATACTTTAAGTTTTAGGGTACATGTGCACAATGTGCAGGTTAGTTACATATGTATACATGTGCCATGCTGGTGTGCTGCACCCATTAACTCGTCATTCAGCATTAGGTATATCTCCTAATGCTATCCCTATTACTCTTATGCCTTTGCATTCTCATAGCTTAGCTTCCACTTATGAGTGAGAACATACAATGTTTGGTTTTTCCTTCCTGAGTTAATTCATATAGAATAATGGTCTCCAATTCTATCCAGGTTGTTGTGAATGCCATTAATTCATTCCTTTTTATGGCTGAATAGTATTCCATGATATATATACACTATAATTTCTTTATCCAGTCATTGAATTATGGGCATTTGGGCTGGTTCCATATTTTTGCAGTTGCAAATTGTGCTGCTATAAACATGCATGTGCAAGTATGTTTTTTGTATAATGACTTCTTTTTCTTCTAGGTAGATACACAGTAGTAGGATTGCTGGATCAAGTGGTAACTCTACTTTTAGTCCTTTAAGGAATTGCCACACTGTTTTCTATAGTAGTTGTACTAGTTTCCATTCCCACCAACACTGTATAAGTGATCCCTTTCTACCATATCCATGCCAACATCTATTATTTTTTATTTTTTTATTATAGCCATTCTTCCTGGAGTAAGGTGATATCATATTGTGGTTTTGATTTGCATTTCTCTGATAATTGGTGTTGTTGAGTATTTTTTTTACATGTTTCTTGGCCATTTGTTTATCTTGAGAATTATCTATTCATGTCCTTAGCCCACATTTTGATGCGTTGTTTGTTTTTTTCCTGTTGATTTATTTGAGTTCATTTTACATTCTGGATATTAGTCCTTTGCCAGATGTATAGATTATGAAGGTTTTCTCCCACTCTGTGGGTTGTCTGTTTATTCTGTTGACTATTTCTTTTGACATGCAAAAGCTCTTTAGTTTAATTTGGTCCCAGCAATTTATCTTTGTTTTTATTGCATTTGCTTTTGGGTTCTTGCTCAGGAAATCCTTGCCTAAGCCAATGTCTAGAAGAGTTTTTCCAATGTTATCTTCTAGGATTTTTATAGTTTCAGGTCTTAGATTTAAGTTCTTAATCCATCTTGAGTTGATTTTTGTATAAGGTGAGAGATGATCCAGTTTCATTCCCATACATGTGGCTAGCTAATTATCCCAGCACCATTTGTTGAAAGGGGTGCCCTTTCTCCACTTTAGGTTTTGTTTGCTTTGACAAAGATCATTTGGCTGTAAGTATTTGAGTGTATTTCTGGGTTCTCTATTCTGTTCTATTGGTCTATGTGCCTATTTTTATACCAGTATCATGCTGTTTTGGTGACTGGCCTTATAGTATAGTTTGAAGCCAGGCAATGTGATACCTCCAGATTTGTTCTTTTTGCTTAGTCTTGCTTTGGCTATGTGGGCTCTTTTTTGGTTCCTTATGAATTTTAGGATTGCCTTTTCTAGTTCTGTGAAAAGTGATGGTAGCATTTTTATAGAAATTTTATTAAATTTGTAGATTGCTTTTGGCAGTGTGGTCATTTTCACAATATTGATTCTATTCATCCATGAGCATGGGATATGTTTCCATTTGTTTGTGTTGTCTATGATTTTTTTCAGGAGTGTTTTGTAGTTTTCCTTGTAGAGGTCTTTCATCTCCTTGGTTAGATATATTCCTGAGTCATTTTTTTTTCAGCTACCGTAACAGGAGTTGAGTTCTTGATTTGATTCTCAGCTTTGTTGCTGTTAGTGTATAGCAAAGCTACTGATGTTGTACATTGATTTTGTATCCTCAAACTTTGTTGAATTCCTCTGTCAGTTCTAGTAGCTATTTGGATGAGTCTTTAGAGTTTTCTAGGTGTATAATCATATCATCAGCAAACAGCGACACTTTGACTTTTTCCTTACTGATTTGGATGCCCTTTGTTTCTTTCTCTTGTCTGATCACTCTGGCTAGGACTTCCAGTACTAGGTTGAAGAGAATTGGTGAGAGTGGGCATCCTTGTCTTGTTCCAGTTCTCAGGGGGAATACTTTCAACTTTTCCCTGTCCAGTGTTATGTTGCCTGTGGGTTTGTCATAGATGGCTTTTATTACATTAAGGCATGTCCCTTCTGTGCTAATTTTGATGAGAGTTTTAATCATAAACGAATCCTGGATTTTGTCAAATAGGTTTTCTGTGTCTATTGAGATAATCATGTGATTTTTGTTTTTAATTCTGTTTATGGGGTGTAACACATTTATTGACTTGTGGATGTTAAACCATTCCTGCATTTCTGGTATGAAACTTACTTGATCATGGTGAATTAATTTTTTGATATGTTGTTGAGTTCATTTAGCTACTACTTTGTTAAGGATTTTTACTTCTGTATTCATCAGGGATATTCATCTGTAGTTTCCTTTTTTGGTGCTATGTCCTTTTCTGATGTTTTGGTATTAAGGTGATACTGGCTTCATAGAATGATTTTTGGAGGATTCCATCTTTCTCTGTCATTTGGCATGGTGTCAATAGGATTGGTACCAATTCTTCTTTGAATGTCTGATAGAATTAAGCTGTGAATCTATCTGGTCTTGGACATTTTTGTGTTGGCAATTTTTTTTAGTTACCATTTCAATCTTGCTTCTTGTTATTGATCTGTTCAGAATTTCCATTTCTTCCTTGTTTAATCTAGGAGGGTTATATATTTACAGAAATTTACCCATCTCCTCTAGGTTTTCTAGTTTATGTGTGGAAAGGTGTTCATAGTAGCCTTGAATGATCTTTCATATTTCTGTAGTATGAGTTGTTATATCTACCCTTTCATTTCTAATTGAGCTTATTTGGATTTTCTCTCTTCTTTTCTTGGTTAATATCACTAATGATTTGTCAATTTTATTTGTTGTTTCACAGAACCAGATTTTTGTTTCATTTATCTTTAGTATTTCTGTTTGTTTATTTCACTTTCATTTATTTCTGCTCTGATCTTTGTCATTTGTTTTCTTCTGATGGGTTTGGGTTTGGTTTGTTCTTGTTTCTCTAGTTCCTTGAGGTGTGATCTTAGATTTTCTATTTGTGATCTTTCAGATGTTTTGATGCAGGCACTTAGGGCTATGAACTCTCCTCTTAGCACTGCCTTTGTTGTATCCCAGAAATTTTAATAGATTGTGTCACTATTATCATTCAGTTTAAATAATTTTTAAAATTTCCATCTTGATTTCATTGTTGACCCAGTGATTATTCAGGAGCAGGTTATTTAATTTCCATGTATTTATATGGTTTTGAGGGTTCCTTTTGGAGTTGATTTTTAATTTTATTCTACTCTGCTCTAAGAGAGTACTTAATATAATTTTAATTATTTATAATTTATTGAGACTTATTTCAGGGCTATTATATGGTCTATCTTGGAGAATGTTCCATGTGCTGATGAATAGAATGTATATTCTGCAGTTGTTAGGTAGAATATTTTGTAAATATCTGTTAAGTCCATTGTTTTTTTGTTGACTTTCTGTCTTGATACCTGTCTTGATACTTGATAGTGCTGTCAGTGGAGTATCAAAGTACTCCACTATTATTGTGTTGCTGTTTATCTCATTTCTTAGGTCTAGTAGTAATTGTTTTACAAAACTGGGAGCTCCAGTGTTAGGTGCATATGTATGAGGATTGTGATATTTTCTTGTTGGACAAGTCCTTTTGGCATTATATCATGTCCCTCTTTGTCTTTTTTAGCTGCTGTTTCTTTGAAGTTTGTTTTGCGTAATGTTAAGAATAGCTATTCCTCCTTGCTTTTGGTGTCTATTTGCCTGGAATATCATTTTCCACTGCTTTACCTTAAGTTTATGTGAGTCCTTATGTATCAAGTGAGTCTTGGTAAGACAGCAGATACTTGGTTGGTGAATTCTTATCCATTCTACCATTCTGTATCTTTTAATTAGAGCATTTAGGCCATTTACATTCAATGTTAGTATTGAGATGTGAGGTACTATTCTATTCATTGTGCTATTTGATGTCTGAATACCTTTTTTTAAAAGAAATTATTGTGTTTTTATTTTATAGGTCATGTGAAATTTGTGCTTTAGGGAGGTTGTATTTTGGTGTATTTCAAAGATTTGTTTCAAGATTTAGAGTACCTTTTGGCAGTTATTGTAGTGCAGGTTTTGTAGTGGTGAATTTTCTCAATATATGTTTTTTTTTTTGAAAAAGACTGTATATTTCCTTCATTTATGAAGCTTAGTTTCACTAGATACAAAATTCTTGGCTGATAATCGGTTTGTTTATGGAGTCTGAAGATGTGACCCCAATCCCTTCTAGCCTGTAGGGTTTCTGCTGAGAAATATGCTGTTAATCTGACAGGTTTTCCTTTACAGATTACCTGGTGCTTTTGCCTTAGAGATCTTAAGATTCTTTCTTTCATCATGACTTTAGATAACCTCATGACTATGTGGCTAGATGATGATCTTTTTGTAATTAATTTCACAGGTGTTCTTTGAACTTCTTGTATTTGAAGTCTAGATCTCTAGCAAGTCCAGGGAAGTTTTCCTCAATTATTTCCTCAAATATGTTTTCCACACTATTATATTTTTCTTCTTCCTCAGGAACACAAATTATTTTTAGGTTTGATCATTTAACATAATCCCAAAATTCTTGGAGGCTTTTTTTATTTTTTTAGTTCTCTTTTCTTTGCCTTTGTTGGATTGGGTTAATTCAAAAACCCTGTCTTCAAGTTCTGAATGTCTTTCTTCTGCTTGTTCAATTCTGTTGCTGAGACTTTCCAGTGTATTTTGCATTTCTTCAAGTGTGTCCTTCATTTCTAGAAGTTGTGACTGTTTTTTATTTATGCTATCTATTTCACTGAAGATTTTTCCTTCATATATTGTATGATTTGTTTGATTTAATTAAGTTGAACTTCACCTTTCTCTGGTACTTTCTTGATTAGCTTAATGATTGACCTTCTGAATTCTTTTTCTGACAAATCAGAGATTTCTCCTTAGTTTGGATCCATTTCTGGTGAGCTAGTGTGATCTTTTGGGGTATTAAAGAACCTTGTTTTGTCACATTACCAGAATTGTTTTTCTGGTTCCTTCTCATTTATGTAGACTATGTCAGAGGGAAGATCTGGGGCTCAAGCGCTGTTGTTCAGATGCTTTTGTCCCATGGGGTGCTCCCTTGAAATAGCATTCTCCCCGTTTTCCTAGGGATGTGGCTTCCTGAGAGCTGAAGTGTAGTGTTTGTTATTTCTCTTCTGGATCTAGCCACCCACCAGAGCTACTGGGCTCCAGGCACTGGAGAGAGTCTGCACAGAGCTCTGTGATGTGAACTGTCTTCAGGTTTCTCAGCCAGCACCTGTTCCAGTGGAGGTGGCAAGGGAGTGAAGTGGTCTCTGTGAGGGTCCCTAGTTGTAGTTTTGTTTATTACACTAGTTTTGTGTCTGTTGGCCTCCAGCAGGTGGAAGTGTCAAGAGATCATCAGCTGCATATGTATAGGAAGGATTACATGGGGCCCTAGAGCTCTCAAGAGATTATGTCTTTTATCTTCGACTACCAGGGTGGGTAGAGAAACACCATCAGGTGAGGGGAAGGTTATGCATGTCTGAGCTCAGGCTCTCCTTGAGTGGGGTTTGCTGTGGCTTCTGTCAGGGATGGGGGTGTTGTACTCAGGCCAATGGATTATGTTCCCAGGGGGATTATGGCTGTCTCTGCTGTGTCATGCATATCACCAGGGAAGTAGGGGAAAGTCAGCAGTTACAGACCTCTCCCAGCTTCCATAAAGTCCAAATTACCAGTCTCACTCCCATCATGCACCCCCCAACAGCACCAAGTTCATTTCCAGGCAGCAGGTCAGCAGGGCTGAGAACTTGCCCCAGGCTACAAGTCTCCCAGCTGAGAAAGCAAGCAGGGCTTTCAGGTTTCATGCCTCCCCACTTGCCGCAGCTTCTTTGCTGTGTCTGCAATCGCGATTCACCCCCCCCTCCCTGGGTTCTGTCCTGGAAACTTCACATTCAGTCCAAATTGTTACAAAGTTCAGCTGGAAGTTTTCTTCTCCCTGTAATCTTTTCTCAGTTCCTCTGGCAGCACACCCCAAGGACCTCTGTGAGACAAAGTCAGGAATGGCTTCCCTGGGGATGGAGGGAGCCTACAAAATTCTTCCCAATGCTTCTTCTACCCCTCTATTTCTCTCAGCCCTGTGTGTTTTTGCTCCACATCATTCAGTTTTTGGATTTACTGCTTTTCTCATTAATTTCTCCCAGAAATTTATGGCACTTACATCTGGAATTGCTCAAAGTGCCTTAATTACCAAATAAATATCATCCTATTGCTAAATGTAGATTCTGTAGTATTTATGTGTTCATAGGGGTGTGGGTATTGAATAGAGCTGCCAGCCTGTAGGTTGCTCAGTCTCTCTTTCTGTCTAGAGTGTGGTAGTCTATGTTCTATTGAAATATAACTACTTATATTGGGAGTACAAAGTTTTCTTCCATTAAGCGAAGCATGTTGCAAATAATTCTGTGTTATGGAAACTATAATTATGATCCTGATTTGTTTTAATTTATAAGCTTGATTAATTATTATTCAATTCTAACTTAATTTTACACTCTAATAATGAAATGTTAATTAATGGCAGACTATTTACAATGCTGTGAGAAGACCTGAAGTTTGCATTATATACCCTCCAAGGAGAAATATAGGAATGGGGAGGAGGCAGATGTCTTGTCTTATGGGACCTCACTACAGTTGGGGGTGAATGTTAACAGGTGTATAAAGCAACAATCCCCACAGGAAAGAATAGAATTTGAAGTAAAAGCTCAGTAATTAAAAAGGCTTTGTAAGTCCATAAATGTACAGCAAGGAGAATTGTTGTTTATGGAGCTCCAACTGCTGAACCTTTGGGTATGTCAGATGCAGTTTAGAATACCGAGTATGTGTACACATTAATATATACACATTGTGATTTTCACTCCCATCATCTTAATATTTCTTCAAATTTTTCTGCCCTAAACATCAAATATGTACCTTTTTCAATAAGATACAAGTGAGAAATTGGTAAAGCACATTTCTCTTATAGTATAGGTCAGATTATTATGAGAATGGCATAGATTGCTGAAAAATTCTATGTAGTATTCCTGTATGTGCTCTCACCCTGAAACAAAGGAAATGAATGATTTGAGAATATAGAGAAGGTCTTTGAAAAGAACTAAAATTGTGCTAAGTCAGAGGTAACTCTGGCTCCCACCAGGAGAACAGACTCTTATTCAGAGGAAAAGATAGAAAGAAATACATGTGGTATGACTTCACTCATAAAAATAAATGTAAGATTTTGCACACATAATTGATTAGGATATTATAGTGATTATGGAGCAGGGATGTGTATTGACTGGAAACGGACATAAGATAAACTTCTGGCTGTTGGAATGCTTTTTGTCTTAGATGATTACATTTGTGTAACTTAGTAATGACTACAAAAGTATATCTATGCATAAAAATTCAGCAAACATTACTCCTAGGTTTCATTATTGTTGTATATTCTGGTGCAATAAATATTTCTATAAAGTAAAAATAAAATAAAACTTCCATATGGAAAAATGAAGGAAATGTATTACCTTATACTATATGCCAATTCAAAGACTTACATCTGAAAGTCAAAGCTTTAAACATTTACAAGAAAACAAATAAAATCCTATTCATGATCTCAGCAAAAGAAAAAAGCTACATCACGCTACAAAATGACAAAAGATATTTGCAATGCGTATTACAAAAAATTAATTAACTTTCAGAATCTGTGAAAATTCTTAAAAAGTATAAAGGAAAAACAACTCTATAAAAGTCGGCATAAGAGAGGAGCCAAGATGGCTGAATAGGAACAGCTCCGGTCTAAGCTCCCAGCGTGAGCGACACAGAAGACGGGTGATTTCTGCATTTCCATCGGAGGTACCGGGTTCATCTCACTAGGGAGTGCCAGACAGTGGGCACAGGTCAGTGGGTGCGCAAACCGTGCATGAGCCGAAGAAGGGTGAGGCATTGCCTCACTCGGGAAGCTCAAGGGGTCAGGGAGTTCCCTTTCCTAGTCAAAGAAAGGGGTGACAGACAGCACCTAGAAAATCGGGTCACTCCCACCCAAATACTGCGCTTTTCCGACGGGCTTAAAAAACGGCGCACCAGGAGATTAATATCCCGCACCTGGCTCAGAGCGTCCTACGCCCATGGAGTCTCGCTGATTGCTAGCACAGCAGTCTGAGATAAAACTGCAAGGTGGCAGCAAGGCTGGGGGAGGGGCACCCGCCATTGCCCAGACTTGCTTAGGTAAACAAAGCAGCCAGGAAGCTCGAACTGGGTGGAGCCCACGACAGCCCAAGGAGACCTGCCTGCCTCTGTAGGCTCCACCTCTGGGGGCAGGGCACAGACAAACAAAAAGACAGCAGTAACCTCTGCAGACTTAAATGTCCCTGTCTGACACCTTTGAACAGAGCAGTGGTTCTCCCAGCACGCAGCTGGAGATCTGAGAACGGGCAGACTGCCTCCTCAAGTGGGTCCCTGACCCCTGACCCGTGAGCAGACTAACTGGGAGGCACCCCCCAGCAGGGGCAGACTGACACCTCACACAGCTGGCCGGGTACTCCAACAGACCTGCAGCTGAGGGTCCTGTCTGTTAGAAGGAACACTAACAAACAGAAAGGACATCCACACCAAAAACCCATCTGTACATCACCATCATCAAAGATCAAAAGTAGATAAAACCAAAAAGATGAGGAAAAAACAGAGCAGAAAAACTGGAAACTCTAAAAAGCAGAGTGCCTCTCCTCCTCCAAAGGAACGCAGTTCCTCACCAGCAACAGAACATAGCTGGATGGAGAATGACTTTGACGAGCTGAGAGAAGAAGGCTTCAGATGATCAAATTACTCCGAGCTACGGGAGGATATTCAAAACAAAGGCAAAGAAGTTGAAAACTGTGAAAAAAAATTTAGAAGAATGTATAACTAGAATAAGCAATACAGAAAAGTGCTTAAAGGAGCTGATGGAGCTGAAAACCAAGGCTTGAGAACTACATGAAGAATGCAGAAGCCACAGGAGCCAAGTCAATCAAATGGAGGAAAGGGTATCAGCGATGGAAGATGAAATGAATGAAATGAAGCAAGAAGGGAAGTTTAGAGAAAAAGGATAAAAAGAAACGAGCAAAGCCTCCAACAAATATGGGACTATGTGAAAAGACCAAATCTACATCTGATTAGTTTACCTGAAAGTGACGGGGAGAATGGAACCAAGTTGGGAAACACTCTGCAGGATATTATCCAGGAGAACTTCCCCAATCTAGAAAGGCAGGCCAACATTCAGATTCAGGAAATACAGAGAATGCCACAAAGACACTCCTTGAGAAGAGCAACTCCAAGACACATAATTGTCAGATTCACCAAAGTTGAAATGAAGGAAAAAATGTTAAGGGCAGCCAGAGAGAAAGGTCGGGTTACCCTCAAAGGGAAGCCCATCAGACTAACAGCGCATCTCTCAGCAGAAACTCTACAAGCCAGAGGAGAGTGGGGGCCAATATTCAACATTCTTAAAGAAAAAAATTTTCAACCCAGAATTTCAAATCCAGCCAAACTAAGCTTCATAAGTGAAGGAGAAATAAAACACTTCACAGACAAGCAAATGCTGAGAGACTTTGTCACCACCAGGCCTGCCCTAAAAGAGCTCCTGAAGGAAGCGCTAAACATGGAAAGGCACAACCGGTACCAGCCACTGCAAAATCATGCCAAAATGTAAAGACCATCGAGACTAGGAAGAGACTGCATCAACTAACGAGCAAAATAACCAGCTAACATCATAATGACAGGGTCAAATTCACACATAACAATATTAACTTTAAATGTAAATGGACTAAATGCTCCAATTAAAAGACACAGACTGGCAAATTGGATAAAGAGTCAAGACCCATCAGTGTGCTGTATTCAGGAAACCCATCTCACATGCAGAGACACACATAGGCTCAAAATAAAAGGATGGAGGAAGATCTACCAAGCAAATGGAAAACAAAAAAAGGCAGGGGTTGCAATCCTAGTCTCTGATAAAACAGACTTTAAACCAACAAAGATCGAAAGAGACAAAGAAGGCCATTACATAATGGTAAAGGGATCAATTCAACAAGAAGAGCTAACTATTCTAAATATATATGCACCCAATGCAGGAGTACCCAGATTCATAAAGCAAGTCCTGAGTGACCTATAACGAGACTTAGACTCCCACACACTAATAATGGGAGACTTTAACACCCCACTGTCAACATTAGACAGATCAATGAGACAGAAAGTCAACAAGGATACCCAGGAATTGAACTCAGCTCTGCACCAAGTGGACCTAATAGACATCTACAGAGCTCTCCACCCCAAATCAACAGAATATACATTTTTTTCAGCACCACACCACACCTATTCCAAAATTGACCACTTACTTGGAAGTAAAGCTCTCCTCAGTAAATGTAAAAGAACAGAAATTATAAAACTATCTCTCAGATCACAGTGCAATCAAGCTAGAACTCAGGATTAAGAATCTCACTCAAAACCGCTCAACTACATGGAAACTGAACAACCTGCTCCTGGATGACTACTGGGTACATAACAAAATGAAGGCAGAAATAAAGATGTTCTTTGAAACCAACGAGAACAAAGACACAACATACCAGAATCTCTGGGATGCATTCAAAGCAGTGTGTAGAGGGAAATTTATAGCACTAAATGCCCACAAGAGAAAGCAGGAAAGATCCAAAATTGACACCCTAACATGACAATTAAAAGAACTAGAAAAGCAAGAGCAAACACATTCAAAAGCTAGCAGAAGGCAAGAAATAACTAAAATCAGAGGAGAACTGAAGGAAATACAGACACAAAAAACCCTTCAAAAAATTAATGAATCCAGGAGCTGGTTTTTTGAAAGGATCAACAAAATTGATAGACTACTAGCAAGATTAATAAAGAAAAAAAGAGAGAAGAATCAAATAGATGCAATAAAAAATGATAAAGGGGATATCACCACCGATCCCACAGAAATACAAACTACCATCAGAGAATACTACAAACACCTCTACGCGAATAAACTAGAAAATCTAGAAGAAATGGATAAATTCCTCGACACATACACTTTCCCAAGACTAAACCAGGAAGAAGTTGAATCTCTGAATAGACCAATAACAGGAGCTGAAATTGTGGCAATAATCAATAGCTTACCAACCAAAAAGAGTCCAGGACCAGATGGATTCACAGCCGAATTCTACCAGAGGTCCAGGACCAGATGGATTCACAGCCAAATTCTACCAGAGGTACAAGGAGGAACTGGTACCATTCCTTCTGAAACTATTCCAATCAATAGAAAAAGAGGGAATCCTCCCTAACTCATTTTATGAGGCCAGCATCATCCTGATACCAAAGCCAGGCAGAGACAAAACTGAAAAAGAGAATTTTAGACCAATATCCTTGATGAACATTGATGCAAAAATCCTCAATAAAATACTGGCAAACAGAATCCAGCAGCACATCAAAAAGCTTATCCACCATGATCAAGTGGGCTTCATCCCTGGGATGCAAGGCTGGTTCAATATACACAAATCAATAAATGTAATCCAGCATATAAACAGAACCAAAGACAAAAACCACATGATTATCTCAATAGATGCAGAAAAGGCCTTTGACAAAATTCAACAACGCTTCATGCTAAAAACTCTCAATAAATTAGGCATTGATGGGACGTATCTCAAAATAGGAGCGATCTATGACAAACCCACAGCCAATATCATACTGAATGGGCAAAAACTGGAAGCATTCCCTTTGAAAACTGGCACAAGACAGGGATGCCCTCTCTCACCACTCCTATTCAACATAGTGTTGGAAGTTCTGGCCAGGGCAATTAGGCAGGAGAAAGAAATAAAGGGTATTCAATTAGGAAAAGAGGAAGTTGAATTGTCCCTGTTTGCAGACGACATGATTGTATATCTAGAAAACCCCATCGCCTCAGCCCAAAATCTCCTTAAGCTGATAGGCAACTTCAGCAAAGTCTCAGGATACAAAATCAATGTACAAAAATCACAAGTATTCTTATACACCAATAACAGACAAACAGAGAGCCAAATCATGAGTGAACTCCCATTCAAAATTGCTTCAAAGAGAATAAAATACCTAGGAATCCAACTTACAAGGGACATGAAGGATGTCTTCAAGGAGAACTACAAACCACTGCTCAATGAAATAAAAGAGGATACAAACAAATGGAAGAACATTCCATGCTCATGGGTAGGAAGAATCAATATCGTGAAAATGGCCATACTGCCCAAGGTAATTGACAGATTCAATGCCATCCCCATCAAGCTACCAATGACTTTCTTCACAGAATTGGAAAAAACTACTTTAAAGTTCATATGGAACCAAAAAAGAGCCCGCATTGCCAAGTCAATCCTAAGCCAAAAGAAGAAAGCTGGAGGCATCACACTACCTGACTTCAAACTATACTACAAGGCTGCAGTAACCAAAACAGCATGGTACTGGTACCAAAACAGAGATATAGATCAATGGAACAGAACAGAGCCCTCAGAAATAACGCTGCATATCTACAACTATCTGATCTTTGACAAACCTGAGAAAAACAAGAAATGGGGAAAGGATTCCCTATTTAATAAATGGTGCTGGGAAAACTGGCTAGCCATATGTAGAAAGCTGAAACTGGATCACTTCCTTACACCTTATACAAAAATCAATTCAAGATGGATTAAAGACTTAAATGTTAGACCTAAAACCATAAAAACCCTAGAAGAAAACCTAGGCATTACCATTCAGGACATAGGCATGGGCAAGGACTTCATGTCTAAAACACCAAAAGCAATGGCAACAAAAGCCAAAATTGACCAATGGGATCTAATTAAACTAAAGAGCTTCTGCACAGCAAAAGAAACTACCATCAGAGTGAACAGGCAACCTACAAAATGGGAGAAAATTTTCGCAACCTACTCATCTGACAAAGGGCTAATATCCAGAATCTACAATGAACTCAAACAAATTTATAAGAAAAAAACAAACAACCCCATCAAAAAGTAGGCAAAGGACATGTGGCACATATACACCATGGAATACTATGCAGCCATAAAAAATGATGAGTTCATGTCCTTTGTGGGGACATGGATGAAACTGGAAATCATCATTCTCAGTAAACTATCACAAGAACAAAAAACCAAACACCACATATTCTCACTCATAGGTGGGAATTGAACAATGAGAACACATGGACACAGGAAGGGGAACATCACACTCTGGGGACTGTTGTGGGGTGGGGGGAGGGGGGAGGGATAGCATTGGGAGATATACCTAATGCTAGATCACAAGTTAGTGGGTGCAGCACACCAGCATGGCACATGTATACATATGTAACTAACCTGCACATTGAGCACATGTACCATAAAACCTAAAGTATAATAATAATTTAAAAAAAAAAAGAAACTACTCATGTTTTGAAAAAAAATGGTAAAAAAAAAAAAGTCGGCATAATACATGAGCTACTATTTTTCAGCAAAAGTGATAGTACTATATAAACATATAAAAGTAAACTTAATTATATTCAGGTAAGTGATATTATGAACCACGTAAGATATTATTTTACTAGATTGGCCAAGACTAGGTAGTTTTCTGTGAGTTTAAGTATAAAACCAATTTATAAAGCAATTTGGACCAATTTTTAAAACATGTGCAAATATATTGTTAATTGTACTGTTCATAAACACCAAGAAGGAGAATAACCCAAATGTCAATCATCAGAGCTGTCTATATATAACAGAGAAGTAAACATTACAGAAAAAAATATGAATAATGTTCAAGTACAAAAAATACATAGATAATTGTTCAGCATCATGATATTGAAAGAAAAATGAAAGTTATAGAAAGCTACATTCAACATGATAGTAATTTTATAATGCTCAATCACAAGCTAAACTGAATAATGTATGTTTTAGAATATTCTCATATGTGTTTAAAATATGTTTTAACAAAGGGAATAATAAACATAAAAACAAGATTGAGACCTGAAATAAATAGGGAAGGTGTAAGTAAATGGTAACATTCTAGTTCTTCAGTTGCTGGTGAGTTAGCACAGGTTGACTTCACTGGGCCATATATTGATATCCAGATGTAGATTTGGATAGATATTTCACATTGTGTGGGTATATATGTATATGCTTTATGTTTATTTTATGAAGAAAAATTCCATGTATAAAATTTATTTATTTATATCAATTTAGCAAAACCAGAGCAGGATTTTTTTCTTTTTTTAGATGGAGTTTCGCTCTTGTTGCTCACGCTGGAGTGCAATGGCACGATCTCAGCTCACTGCAACCTCTGCCTCCCCAGTTCAAGCTATTCTCCTGCCTCAGCATCCCGAGTAGCTGGGATTACAGGCATGCACCACCACACCTGGCTAATTTTGTATTTTTTTATTAGAGACGGGTTTCTCCATGTTGGTCAGGCTGGCCTTGAACTCCTAACCTCAGGTGGTCTGCCTGCCTCGGCCTCCCAAAAGTGCTGGGATCACAGGCCTTAGCCACCACACCCGGCCCAGAGCAGGATTTTAAAAAAAATTTTATTTTTGATTATTATGGGTAGATGATAGTTGTACTTATTTATGGGGTACATGTGATGCTTTGATATGTATGTACAATGCGTCATGATCAAATCAGGATAGTTGATGGATCCATCATCTCAGGCATTTATCATTTCTTTGTATTAGGCACATTTCAATTCCACTCAGTTATTTCAAACTACACAATAAATTATTATTAACTTTAGTCATCCTATTGTGCTACTTAACACTAGATGTTATTCATTCTACCTAACTGTGTTTATTTTTATACCCTTTAACCATACTCACTTAAACCCCGCCCCCCCCCCCCCCCCCACTACCCTTCCTAGCCTCTGGAAACTGTCGTTCTACTCTCTATCTCCATAAGCTTGTTTGTTTGTTTGTTTGTTTGTTTTAATCTCCCAGATATGAGTGAGAAGATGTGATATTTGTCTCTTTGTGTCTGGCTTATTTCAGTTACATAATGTCTTCCAATTCCATCCATGTTGTTGCAAATGATAGGATCTCATCCTTTTTATGGCTGAATAATATATGTGCATGTATATTGTTGTGTATTTGTACACAATATTCCATTGTGTATATGCACACATATTTTCTTGATCCATTCATCTGTTTGTGAGCACTTAGGTTGATTCCATATCTTGGCTATTGTGAGTAGTGAGGGTTTTTTAAAACAAATTGACTTCTTTTAGAAAGAGAAAGAAGAGAGACTTTTGAAAGCACTGAGGCAATAGCAGGGACCTAGAACTTTAAGATAAACTGTTATTCCAACTGGGAGGGAGAAGCCTGTCATCACGATGGACCAGGTTTAGCCAACGCATATGCTCTTCATGTTATTTCGCTTTCCTGATCTGAGAGAAGAAAGGTCTGAGAGCTAGATCCTGGCAGGCATGTCATGCTTGCTGACTTTTTTTCCCCATGTGGCATGAGAGGTCTTTCTGGGGAGCCCCAGATGGGAGTGTTAGCTAAGATCTGTAGAAAAACTATACCTAGTAGGAAAAGCTGGAAATTTTGGAGGTTTTGCAAGTCCAGAGATAGAAATAATTCCAAACCTCTACAAAATCACACAACTTGATGCCGCCTATTGTCTCAGTCATTCCTGGTGCAGAGCCTTTTTAAATGCCAGAATGATGGCAGAGGGTAAATTCTATAGGAACATGTTGTTAAATTATAACTAGCCTGAACATACACTTTAGAGTTTTAAAAGTTGCATTTGCCTTTTTTTAAAAACTTTGGTATTCTTTATCTAATAGAAAATGTTAGAGATATTTGAGTTATTTATGTAAATGTATTATAAAGAATGTGTTATGAAATGTATTATGAAGACAGACACTTATTTAAGATTGATTAAATATTCTGTGAATGGCTTTAGAATTGGTAATTCTTTTCACTGGTATTAGTTAAATGATTAGTACAATACATAAAAGAATGTCATTTTGTGGCAGGAATCATAAACTGCATCCCCAGAAATCTCGAGATTCTTAGAGGTAGTCCGAGGCTAACCTATCTAAAGTGAATATGACTATTCCAGCATTCTCATTTACCACCCACTGGAATCCATTGTTTTTTTCTTCTTCACACTAATGCACTCAGGATTTAGAAAGCATGGTTGCAAAAGAGTAATAAACTCTGACTCTTCAAAGAATACAACATTAGCATTCATTCATTCATTCATTCATTCAGTATAATCATTTGAATTTTCATGGATTATATAATGTATGTAAGGCAAAGTGTTTGGGACCAGAGACAAATGATAAATGTAATAGAGACACTGCATATTTAAATGCCACACTTCACACAGATTCACCTTATACCTGTATCTCCTGGAAGGACATATGCTACCTGAATTTATTTTTCATTATAGTTTTTAAGGATGGTTATGATTACTATTAACTACCTGGAGATGAGATCAATTGTCACAATAATAAATTGGTTTTCAAGATGTGGAGTAATTGTGACAAATGTTATGGAAGAGACAGGTCTAATAGAAACTTCCAAGAAATTGTATCATTTTTCAATAACTCAGAAACAAACATATGAAGATAATTCAATAATTAAAATTAAATTAAATAAGATGAATAGTCAGCATGGAGTTGGAAGCAGTGGCATGGGTGCAACACAAGTGTAGATGCGGGAAAATAATTGACATGCACAGGAGACAGTGTTTCTTTCATAAGAACACAAACAAAACAGAAACCTGCTATTCACTAACAGTGATTGCTCTATGACTTCATGCTATGAAACTGTAGGTAGCCAGGAAATTTCACAGCTTATTCCAGGCAAGCAGAATTGAATATACTAATGTGGCCTTGAAATCAATACGAGTATTTCTGTGCTATGAAAGCACATTAGTTCATTCATCTCCCAGGGCATGAGCACTATATATTTCAAGGTTTCACATCAATCTTGTGGATGGAAAAAATACTGACAGCAAAATTGTCATCAATCTGCTCTTGAATATACTTGATGATTTGTTGGAAAAAATCATTAAATGCGTATTTCTGATATTTCTGAAGAATAATAATAAAAAATAATCAGAGAGATCTATATTGTAAGAGTTTTAACGATCCATCATTTTAGAAAATATCAATGAGAGTCAACATATAATGTGAATGGATTCAGTGGATCTTATTTATACCATCTGACATGTGTGCAATGAAAATATATATTAATGCCCGAGCTGAGATTCTAAGCCCAATATCTAGTCATCCACTTCTTGATATTAGCACTTATAATGTTCTAGGCAGATGGCGCCTTTTGGGTTCCGAGAAATGAATGACACAAATGGATATATAATTAGAAAAACATGAGAATGGGAAGATTTAACAAAATCAAGGTAAGTAAAAAACAAGTATACCTCTAATAATGTCATTCAAGCACTAGAGACAAAGATACGAAGTATTAGGAAAAAAAAAAGTGATCCAGGGAAACGCTTTCTGAGCACTGTGCTAACTTTACAGGGAAGACCTGAGAAGACTTGGATGTGTTAATTAATGGCTGCTATTAGCATATTATCAATCAAATATCACTGGGTTATTTAGATGAACTGATCTTTCCTGTCATCATTTGGAATTCCCAGTTAAGTGAAATATTTGAATTAATAAATTGTCTCCAATTGTCAGTTGGGTCCCCTGAGAACCAGGAGGAGATTCCATGTGCAAGAAACTGAGGAATGTCTACTGGGAATAAAGGGAACAGGAGTGGTGTAGGCAGATACCTGGAGACTCTCATGCAGGGGAAATGTCTGTGAAAGACAGAGGGGAGGAAGGAAGGTTGGTTCTGCAACACGGTTCTAAGAAAGTCTCCCCAGCTCAGCAGGGCATTGCCCTGAAAGGCTGCCTGTTGGCAGATGTGTATGCTGGGCAGAACCATCAGCTTTGCTGTCATGCCTGCTTGGTCACCACCTGGGGCAGCCACTGTGGGTGGTCTCAGTCTGAGCCGCAAAGAGAGCCAGGGCATGACCATAGAGGCACAAGGGAGGGTGCCCCTGCCCAGGCCAGGGATGCTGAGCAGGTCATCCCCATGGCCACCATCCTGTCTCTCATACACACAGATACACCTGTGCTCTTAAGAACATCCCAGGACATACTAGGAGCTCATCCACAGAAAAGAAGGAAGACAACACAAATAGGACCGGGATGGACATGCTCTCATGTGAGATGATATGTAGAGTAAAAGCTGAGCATCGAATAAGGCCTGAAATGTTATCTGTTGGTGTTGCTCAGGTGACAGGTGACAGAAACACAATGGAAATCAGTATAAGCAGAAAGAGGCCCAGGATAGCACATATCTAGTGCAGGCAGAATGAAGAGAGGCACAACAAGGTACACGTGTTTTTCACCACACTGACTTCATTTTCCAGTGGGATCTGTCTTTCTAGCCCTTATCCCCAACATACAAAAAGCTCAGGCAAAGACCTGGCCTCCCAGATGAAGTGGCAGTCTCACTTCTGAACAGAGCACTGTGAGGATTGCAGTGGAGTGCTCTGACCATTTCTTCTTAAATCATGGGTCCCCTTTCAAGTAAAAGGGAAATATGCAATTTCTGCAAAATCAGAGAACTGGAAATAATGACTATGGGGTGAGGGAAGGGTGGGTTCCCTCAGGAGAAGGAGTCTTGGCAGGAAAAAAGAAATAGGAGTATTAAATGCGGAGAAGAGAATGAGGAAGGAACCACAGAGCAAGACTTTTAGTTTTTGTGTGTGGGTGTAGGGGGGATAAAATAGATATCTAGCAGATACTAGACATCTGCTGCTGCCAAAAATACAGGGATGTCTGACAAATGATCTACAGGCATAGAAGCCATCTGGATTCTTTTTAGAAGATAGCCTAGACAGAGATGAGGCTGGCGCATTGGTTGACCTACGCCTCAATAGCCAGCGCTAACAACAATGTGCATACACTATACATTTGGGAACCATTTGTTTTATAGGTGTTTTCATTGAAGAAATAAATTCAAACATTGCCAGAGGAAGTATCTGTAAATCATATCAATAATCTCTACACATATATAAGTTTACCATATAAGACAATACTCAGAAGGCAACATCATCAGATTCCCCACTCAAAACAATAAAAAAGAAAAAATTACTCTAAATCAAATCCAAAAATAATAATAAAATTGTCAAACAGAAACAGCAAATCAAAATCTAAATAAGAGATAGCAGTATATAAATATAACATTAAAAAGTAGAAGGGAAAAAACACATAATTTTTTATTTGACTTGTTCATTTGATTCCAAAATCCAAAGGCTTTTGTAAAAACTTTGAATTTTAAAGTTAAAATTCTACAACTTATTAACGGATTGGTCCTAGAGAGAATGAATAGCCATGAGTAAGGTCAATGTTTGGGACTTTGTTTTGATTTTAATCTTAATTTTAATATCATATTCAGAATGTAATACAGCCATTGGCATTTTACATTTAAATGTCTCAATAAAATTTACAGCCCACAATTATATAGTCTATTTATTCTTTGATGAAATATCAGTTTACAATAATATTTCCATACACATATTTCTTAAATTAATACAGTCACAACCATTAATCTAACTAAAATTATTTTTATTTATACTCTTTCCCTACAGAATAAACTTTTATGTATCCACTATATAAAATTCATGCTTCTTTATAAAATTAATTAAAATATAGAAAGTAGTAAATAAAATGTATTAATATCTAAAATATTTTATAAATTAAAACATATTTCAAATGTGTGGGTTTTTAAAAAATACTTTTGTGGTATGTATATTAGTCATATATTTAAGAATTGTTAAAATTCTAACATTTAGTTTCGTAATTTGTCCCTATCAAATATAAAATTATTTTTGGCATGATCTTTTGGTCTTTGAATCTCTCATTACTGAAAATATTTTAGCCTCATGAATGTAAAAACATGTACTTTTAATTCATAAATCTCTCTTGAGTACCGTATATGAGATTTTTGTGTTGTAAAGCAAATGTTCATTACTTCTCTTGAGTGTCAATTTCTTCTAGTGGATGGAATTGAGGACAAACTAAAAACTCACTTGATATCCCCAGGTGTTATTTCCCCCCTGTGATTACCAATGGAGAGAAGGAATAGCCTGCATATTTGGCAATATCAAAACCAACTTAGATCTTCTGTGTTTATTCAGATAATCACAAAAATAGCCAGAGACCACATACCACGTTGAACAGATACTGGATATTTCTTTCAATGTTACTAACACGAGCGCTGTCTTCCATTAAAATCACAATACTGTACTTCCAGTAGTTCAAAAATATTGTATTATCTATTTGAATTTGTCTCTTCTTTTTACCCACTGGGGATTCTATCAAGCTGTAAACAATTACCCTGCCAAGAGAAGCTGCTGAGACTTAAAATTTGCAAAAAGCATTGGAGTAGACTGTCCATGCTCTGGCAAAATCTGTCTCTGCAACGGCTGATTTCTGTCAAGCATCTGTATATTAGAACATAATATGCCAAACACCTGAACATTTGGAAAGACCAGGAACTATGAATCTTTTAAATGTGCTAAAAGAAAAAAGTAAAAAAGAGAACAGCTGAGCATTGTATAAAAATTATTCAGAGTGAGTGAGAGAGAACACTTTAGAATATTTTGTAGAGCTCTCTGTGTCACTGCCTGCCATTTTATTCTCCAGGATTCCTCTAAGGCTGTGGTTCTCAAACGTTGATGCAGATCAGACTCTCCTAGGGAGTCAAAAAAGACATGGAGATCCAAGCTATGGGAGCAGGATGGAGGCTGGTGTTTGCATTTCCAGGCTCCACAGGTGGTCCTGAGACATACCTGTTTCAGAAGCACTGTTTACATGTGGTTCTTGAGATGATTAAAGTGGCACCTGTGAGCTTCTAAGATATTCTTTCAGGAATATGATGGGAACATGGAGAAGAGCTACAGGGAGTCACACTTAGATATAAAACTGTATTTACTTTATTTATTATAATTCACTTATTTATCAATACTGCCACTCACTATTTATTGGTTGTCTTTCTGGTTCATTTGTTCTTCACACACCTAAACTCTAAAATAGGGAAAAGTAGCTTGGGCTGCTTGTCTCTCTAGAGAACATAAGCATGGGCTGTGTATCACTCACCCCCACATAGGCATTTCCGTGGGATAGTCTGAAATTCTTCATGTCAAAGAGTTACACCATTCCATCTAATCACACACATGCTATTCGTCTGATTGAACTTGACTATCACTTGATTGTTTTTAAATGTTAGAGATATGAACTATAATTCTAAACCTGTAGCTCATTTGAATGATTTAATTGTAAAAACTGAGATAAAAGCCCCAATTTGGCTGAGTTGACTGACTTATTATAAATGTAGATGTAATACAAAGCTAATATATTTCTTAGGACATCACTAGTGTCATTTAAAAAATTGTTTAGCATAACTGTTTCTTGTTTATGGTTCATAAGATGTTGATCTCTTACAGCATGATGATATCATCCTGGTATGTGCTCATTGCCATCAGTATCCCAATAACGTTACTAAATAAGTGAACTCACCAGTATTTTGTCCCTTAAGCATACATTAGAACATAATGGTTTTAGAATAATATAGGTCCAAAGATAACTTAGATATATATTTTTTGAAGTATCTAAACTCTTCTAAATTTAAATCTTTTTTCTTTAGTCCTTTTCTCTCATATGAGTGCAGTGGTGAAACTCTACCAACAATGCAGAAATTTATACTATTAATAACAGCATTTGCTTGTTGGATGGATGATCTGGCCTGAGTTCTATGCCAGCCTCTCTCTATGCATTATTTCATCTCTTTTCACAGTGCTATAAGGTAGTTTCACAGGTGAAGAAAGTAATGTTAATCTTAGACCCAGGCACAGAAAGTGTCAGGGAAGAGAGGAGAGCAAAATTGTGGGCACTACAGTCCATGCTCCTAATCAGTTCAGTTCACTGCCAGGGTACACAGTTAAAATTCAAAATCCCACTGAATGAAATGTGCATGTCAGTAATAATGCTAAAGTAAACAGTAAAAGGGAAGCACTGGACTTCTTTTGCCTGTGCAAAATGACTGAATTATGACAAACCTACGGTAAGATCTAACAAAAACAATTAGTTACTAATTCATAAAAATGAAGTTTTATACTCACCTAATGTGTTTAAATGACCTCTGATTTAATTCACTATATTTCAGATTGGAATACCATAATATATATACAATATAATATGTATAATTTCAGAATTGGAATAGCATAATATGCCATGTTTTAAATAATCATGCATTCGTTAGTCTTTTCACTACATGTGTTTTGAATACTATTGAGCTGGAAGGTGGACAGGATCATCTCTCCTCTAAGGAATTTATAGTTTAGTGAGGGAGATTGGAATAAATGAAGTAAATGTGCATTCATATACACAGAAACACACACGCGATTGTGCTTGTACTGAGCACTGGGTGCTAATGGATGTAAAATGGAGAAATCGTAACTGGTTTTGTAGTGGGGGAAGCCTGAGGAAACAAATTTAATATAAAACCAGAAGGGAACTCAGGGTTATTCAATAAAAGGAAGGAGGTGGAGAAGGAAAGTGTCATATGGATACGTCTCTGCTGATGGAAATATTTTAAAATTAAGAATTTTAAGAAATACTTGTGGCTAGATTATTTTAAGAAAAATTGTGGGTGAAGGGTGGGAGGAGGGATTTGTCAAGATGAAGCTAAGGCGTACCAGGAAAGACATTTTTAGTCACATTGAGAAATCTGGGCATTACACAAAGCTGTCAGTGGGAAGCCACTGGATGACTTGTGAGCAGAGGGACCAGAGGATCCAGTCTGCTTTTTATAGGGATCACTCTGAGTGTTGTGCAAATGCCTCTGTGGAGGAAACATGTTGGGTACAGAACTAGATTAGAGGCTCTTGGGGAGGTCGAGAGTCATAGAAATGGTGAGAAGTAGTCAGACTGGAAAATTTTTAAATTCACAGGGTTTTGTAACTGGTCATCTGGTTATAGAAATTAAGGTGTAAAAACTATTTTCAGGTTCTAACAAGAGACAAAGCTTGAATACCACTACCATTTTTTATCACTAAGAACAATGGAAAATAATTAAGTTTGGGAAAGAAGATCATAAATTCTGTTTGAGACACATGAATTTGGGTTCTAAAACCAGATGGATATGCAGATATACATACTTGAGTATGTGGGCCTGAAATTTAGAAAAAGGCTGTAGGGAGGGGTTAGTGTCACTTTGCAGTCACCAAAGTGGAAGTATAGCAATTGAGTGAGGCAGGACATCACGCTGCCTTGGAAGAAATGGAGCTTATAGTGGGATTGATCTTTTAAACAGAAATCCTAAATTTGGAAAAATTCCCCCATAATGCGTTTGCCTCACAACATAAATCACTCCTGAATTTTCCATTGCCCCTTGCTGTCAGGTCACAAGCACACTATCTAGACTCAGCTAATCAAATGCACCCAGGTGGAAGCTCAGAAGTAAACCACTGAGGAAACCTGTAGAGTTTGGATTTCTTTCCAATAAGGGTGTCAGCAAAGGCTTCTGGCTTTCGTTGATAGAGCCAGGTACAAGACTCACCTGCACTTGCAAATGCGGGTTTCTGATGTTGAAGTGGAACTGGAGCTGGAAGCCACTCGTGAACACTGGCTACAAAAAGTTACCAGCCTTTTGCATAAAATAAATGGCGATCTGGTGACACTTTCTTTCTCTGTCTCTCTGTTTTCTCTCTGTTTTTTTTTCTTTTATTTCTTTCTCTTTCTTTCTCTTTCTTTTTTTCTTCTTTCTCTTTCTTTCATTCGTTCATTCATTCTTTCATTCTTTCTTTCTCTTTTTCTTTCTCTCTCTCTCCTTCCTTCCTTCCCTCCCTCCCTCCCTCCCTCCCTTCCTTCCTTCCTTCCAGAGAGTTCCAAAGCAAAATGTTGAACATTATTCCTGGAAGCTTAGTCTTTAGTATGGTTCATCAGCCATCCTGATGTTATCTATGAGCAACAAAATGGCCTTGAGTAAACATCCTTCTGTATAAAGTATCCAGAGTAAAAGTGGCTGTTGGAAAGTAAGAAGTCTGACTTAAAAGAGACTATATCCCAATGTAGAGTATACGTATAAATCTTCAACTTAAAGATGATGTTTCTAGAGGAATTCTGGCTGTGGGCACTGACAAAGACTATCCTTAGTGAAACTTTAGGCTCTTTTTCGACCAGGTCAGATTCTTGGGCCTTGTCCTGATAGCAAGAATCTTGTTAAGTCACTTTAGCGGGAATGCCCACCCTTGATATCTGTTGATATTGCTCAGCCTCCACCATCCCCCAGGTCACCCTGTCCTGCTGGCCTTCAGCAAGAATCCTATCAAGTTGGTTTAGCCAGATCCCCCTTGCCCCTAATATTTCTTCTTAGTAATTTTCCATCCCTTGGCCCCACCCTGCTCCACTCACTTTTTCTTGTCTTATTCAGAGTTGAGCCCAATCTCTTTCTCCTACTACGAAACCCCACTGTAGTCATTCCCCTTGAATAAAGTCATTATTGATGTCTTTAACAAATGTGAGAATATATTTTTCTTTAGCAACACTTGCCCAATGTAATTGCAGAATGGGCATGGAAAAGGCCAGATGCTTACTAAATTTTTTGTGTTTGTTTTCTTAGTGAGGAAAGGGCACACGTAATTCCAAAGGAACCATGGACTCTGAAGGCCCCAATATGGTGCTCAATCCTCCGCTGCTCATCAGCAGAGAGCAGAATAAGAGCATTCCTGATGATATGAGTAAGAAAACCACCCAGTGTTAAGTCAGAGATTCCACAGCGCATCTGCACACTAGGATATGAAATTTGCTAGACAAATGCTTCCCTTTGTCCACTTTTCAGAATGAATGCTTTATGGCAATTACCTATGTTTATAGATGTTCAGGTAAAACAAAACAAAGAAACAAAAATGAATTGACTGTGGCAGGTGTTGTGACTGACCTCCCAGCATCTGTGTTTTTTGTTTGTTTGTTTGTTTGTTTTCCTTACTTTCAAAACGTCAATTGTCTTCCAAGAGCCTGGGTGTTCACTCACTTCTTCAATAAGGGCATGTAACAGAGTCTAATTTGTGGAACTTCTGCAGAGGGCATGATTTTTCTAAACAATGGGGCCACATGCAGCTTGCATCCTTTGTCCTCTGCTCTTTCTGTCTAGAACTCAGAGGTGAGTCCAGGGGTAGAGCCGTTATGCTGTGAGCTTGCGAGTGTCCAGCACACAGTCAGGGGAGCCTAGTGGGAAGTCAGAGGAGCTGGGAGCTTTATTTCTTCCTGGAGAAGCTGTCCTATCCCTGGAGTACATGGCTCTGGATTTCTCATCACATTGGAGAAAATGTATTACTTCACTGAAGTTGATTCTTTCCTATTTCCAGGTCAAGCAATCCTAAACTGATTTCTTTAAATCAATGGAAAAAAATCCTTCAGTTTGTTTTTCTGTATATCTGCTCTGCTTGAGGTTTGCCTGCCTTGCTGGCTTACGGGTTGCTGATTTTGACCTAATTTGTAAAATATTCACCAACATGTCATCAGATATTTGTTGTACTGTGTTCTTTCTCCTCTCCTTCTGGAATCCAGTTACACATATGATTGTCTATTTGATACTGTCCCACAGGTCATTGATGCTCAATTCAATTTATCTTTTCATTTTTTTTCTCTAGGTTCTTTCATTTACTTTGGACTTGCTTGTTTTTCTGTAGACTTGCTTCAAGTTCACTAATCCTTTCTTCTGTTGCAGCCAATCTGCTGCCATCCCTCTCAATGATTTTCTTTATGCCTTTAGTTGTTAAGTTTTTCAATTTCAAAATTTGATTCTCATTTATAATTTTTACAACTATCCTAAAATCCTTGTATCTCACCCATCTATATCCATATATTTCTGTAGATGTTTTAAAAATGTTATTATAGTTATTTAAAAGTTCCTAAAGTGTTCATTCTAACATCTGTGTCACCATTGACTTGTTCTTATTGGCTTATTTTTCTCTTGATTATAGGTCATATTCTTCTGTTTCTTCATATCTCATCCTTTCTGATGAGATATATCAGATATTGTATACAAAAGAACAGTAAGACCGAAATATTTATTCCCCAAATGAAAAATGTCCTTTCCTCTTTAGACAACTAGTGTGAAGAAGTGACAGATTTGATTCCATCACATCCAATACACTTTTAGGCTGTTTTGTGCTGTTAGCTTAATTCTTCTAGCAGTTCCATGGAATTCCAGACTAAGAGAATATTTTTCTGATTCTCAACTCATGTTCCAAATTATTCTGCTATAATGGGTTAATTGCTCCAAATTTCAAAAGTTAAATTGTGAAATTTGGGTTGAAGCTTCTATTAGACTCAGTTCATCTCTGAAACCAAATCCTTTGCCAGCAAATGAGCTCACCTGCTCCAAGAGGGCTTTGGGAGCAAACTCCACAGCACTGCCATCTCATCAGCAAATTCCCCAGGCTCAATGTTTAAAATAATTTCAGAATTGTTCCTCTCCCTACAACCCCTACCACTAGCATCCCATTTCAAACCACTGTCATAACTGCTAGATAATTCTGTTAGTTCTCAATAGCATCCTAAAAGTTGTTTTGCTTAATATAATATCATGAGTAGAGTCCATATCATGTAATTCTTTACCTCAAGCCCCTCAATGTCCTCTCCTATTACTCAGAACAAAAACTATGTTCTTTCCTATTTAGAAAACTAGTACGAAGAAGTTACAGCTTTGATTCCATCGCATCCAACTAGGTTTATATATATATACTTTAAGTTCTAGGGTACATGTGCACAACGTGCAGGTTTTTTACATATGTATACATGCACCATATTGGTGTGCTGCACCTATTAACTCGTCATTTAGCATTAGGTATATCTCCTAATGCTATCCCTCCTCCCTCCCCCACCCCATGACAGCCCCCAGTGTGTGATGTTCACCTTCCTGTGTCCAAGTGTTCTCATTGTTCAATTCCCACATATGAGTGAGAACATGTGGTGTTTGGTTTTTTGTCCTTGTGATAGTTTGCTGAGAATGATGGTTTCCAGCTTCATCCATGTCCCTACAAAGGACACGAACTCATCCTTTTTTATGGCTGCATAGTATTCCATGCTGTATATGTGCCACATTTTCTTAATCCAGTCTATCATTGATGGATATTTGGGTTGTTTCCAAGTCTTTGCTATTGTGAATAGTGCTGCAATAAACATACGTGTACATATGTCTTTGTAGCAGCATGATTTATAATCCTTTGGGTATATATCCAGTAATGGGATGGCTGGGTCAAATGGTATTTCTAGTTCTAGATTCTTGAGGAATTGCCACACTGTCTTCCACAATGGTTGAACTAGTTCACAGTCCCACCAACAGTATAAAAGTGTTCCTATTTCTCCATATTCTCTTCAACACCTGTTGTTTCCTGACTTTTTAATGATCACCATTCTAACTGGTGTGAGATGGTATCTCATTGTGATTTTGATTTGCATTTCTCTGATGGCCAGTGATGATGAGCATTTTTTCATGTGTCTGTTGGCTGCATAAATGTCTTCTTTTGAGAAGTGTCTGTTCATATCCTTCGCCCACTTTTTCATGGGGTTGTTTTTTTTTTTTTCTTCTAAATTTGTTTGAGTTCTTTGTAGATTCTGGATTTAGCCCTTTGTCAGATCAGTGGATTGCAAAAATGTTCTCCCATTCTCTAGGTTGCCTGTTCACTCTGATGGTAGTTTCTTTTGCTGTGCAGAAGCTCTTTAGTTTAATTAAATCCGATTTGTCAATTTTGGCTTTTGTTGACATTGCTTTTGGTGTTTTAGACATGAAGTCCTCACCCATGCCTACATCCAATTAGGTTTTAAGCTGGTTTGTGCTATTAGCTTAATTCCTCCAGCAGTGCCTTGAAATTAAAGCCTAAGAAGATCTTTAGGCTTTCGAGTGCAAGCTGATAATTGTTGTGACCTGGTTTTGTCTGCCACTCTGACCCCTGGGCATTCTAGTTTAGTTGAACTTTCCTTTTTGCTTTTCAAATGCACATAAACACCACCCTATCTCTGGTTTCAGCACTTACTATTTTATCTGCCTTAAACATGTGTCCTATTCATTCACATTTCTTGCTCTCTCATTTTACTCAGTCTCAACCCATATGTCACCATAGAAGTTAGTGGATAGCCTACCTCCAAAGCAAAGTCCATCTCCATTTCTCTCTTTTACAATGCATTTATAACCACCTTATATACTGTATATTCAAAGTCTATGATCCATTTTGAGTTAATTACATAAAATAGGAACTTTAGGTTGAGGTTAATATTTTTGCTTTGGATGTCCATTTGCTCCACTAACCTTTGTTGAAAAGTCTTTCAGTAAATTACTCTTGCACCTTTCTCTAAAATCAGGTGACCTTACTTGTGTGTAACTATTTTTCAGTTCTTGATTCTGTTCCATTGATCTATGTGTCTATCCCCACATCAAGACCACTGTCTTGATTACTGCAGCTATACAGTAACCTTTGATTTCATTTTGAGACTTTCTTCCCATTTTTTTCTCCATTTTTAAGATTGTTTAGCTATTATAGGGCCTGTGACTTTCCATACAATTTTTTTAAAACCTTGCCAATGTCTACAAAAACCTTATTATGGAAATTTGCATAATAATTACATTAAGCACATAATTCATTTGAGATGAATTGTTATCTTTACTAGGATAAGTCTTCTGATCATACAATATGTATTTCTATTCATTTACACCTTATTTAGATAATTTCATCAGCATCCTGTAATTTACAGCATATAGATGCTGAATACTTTTTGGTAAGTATTGTTTTTTAAGTATTAAGTATAACATTTGTTAACTATACCAAAATATTTTTTTGAGCAATTGTAAATGGTACTGTTTTTAATTTTGGTTTCCTCACATTCATTGTTGGTATATAGAAATGTGATTATTTTGTGTGTTGATATTCTTTTATGTGACCTTCATGAGTTTTTGTGACCTAGCAGTATTTTCATTTTTGTTTGTTTTTGTACATTCCTTGAAATTTCTATGGATACAATTATGTCATCTGCAAATAGGGACAGCTTTATGTTTTATCTTCTTAATCTGTATGACTTTCATTTTTTAATTTTTACTTATTTCTTTTGCCAGTGCAGTGTCTACATTTTTCTGGCATTATGTTGAAAGTGACTGACAGGAACCAAAGTCCTTGCCTTGTTCCTTCTCCTAGGGGAAAAGCACTCAATCTACACTATAAAGTATGATATTATCTGTAGGGTTTTTTCTACGTGCATTTTATCAGTTGAAGTAATTCCCCTCTATTCTTAAATTGCTGGAATCATAATGGGTGCTGTATTTTGTCAATTTTTATGCATCAATGGACATGACAATATGTTTTCTCTTTAGCTTATTGATAAGGGGGATTACATTGTTCAATTTAAGAATGGTGAATGGCCTTGCATATCTAGGTAAACTTGGCAATGGAGTATAATTATCTTTCTACATTTGTCAATCAGGCTTGCTAACACTTTGTTGAGGATTTTTTTCATCTATGTTCATGAGATATATTGCTCTGTGACTTTCTTCTCTTGTGACGTCTTTGGGTCTGGTGTTAAAGTCAGAGCAAAATATCTTTACAAGACGAATTGAAAGTGTTTCTTCTTCCTCAGTCTTCTCAAAGAGATCGTATATAACTGGTGTTCATTTTTTTTTAAAGAATCAGAATCTCACTCTGTCTCCCAGGCTGGAGTACAGTGGTGTGATCATAGTTCACTGCAGCCTTGGACTCCTGAGCTCAAGTTATCCTGCCACATCAGCCTCCTGAGTAGCTAAGACTACAGGTGCATACTGCCATATCTGGCTTTTTTGATTGTGCATATTTTTTTAGAGATACAGGGTCCTGCTATGTTGCCCAGACTGGATTTGTTCTCCAGGCCTCAAATGATATCCCCACCTCAGGCTCCCAAACATTGGGATTACAAGTGTGAGCAATAATACCCAGCTGGTGTTAATTCTTTAAATGTTTGGTAGGATTCTCCTGTTAAATCATTGGGGCCAGAAGATTGAGTGGAAGTTTTAAACTCTGAATTCAATCATTTGCTTGTAATAGAACTATTCAGATTATCTATTTCACTTAGGTTAATTTTGGTATTTTGTCTTTTTTAAGGAATTGGTCCATTTCCTCTTAAATGTTGAATTTATTAAGCATAAAGTTATTTATAGTATTTCCTTATTATTACATTAATGGCTGAAAGATATGTTGCAACATCCCTCGTTTCATTTCTAATATTAGTGATTTGCATCTTAATCATTTTTCTCTGATTTGCTAGACAAATAACTTGCTAGAAACAGTTGCTATTTAAAAATAATTTTGGTTTTATTTCTCTGTAGTTTTTATGTTTTAATTTCATTAATTTCCGTTATTATTTTTTATTATTTCTCTTTTTTTGAACTATTTTCCAATTTTTTGCAGTAGGAACTGTGGCAGTAGGAGAGTTTGACCTTGTTTTTGTATTTAGTACTTAATGCTATACATTTACCCCTCAGCACTGCTTTAGTTGCATCCCACATAGTTTGATATATCATATTTTCATTTTCATTCAGTTCTATCTATTTTCTGCATCCTTAGAGACTGTATTTGTGCCCCATGGATTCCATAAATGTAAGCTGTTTACTTTCCATATGTTTACAGGTTTTCCTGATGACTTTGTTTTTGATTTCTTGCTTGATTTTATTATAGTCATACTTTAATAAATTAGCTTATTTTAAATTTGTTGATATTTATTTTATGACTTAGGGATATGGTATATGTTGGTGAAAATTCCACATGGTCTTGGGAAAATGTGTTTTCATTTTTTTGGGGGGAGGCAGTGTCCTACATATTCCAGTTAGATCCTGTTGGTTTATTATATGGTTTAGATATTTTATATCTTTGGCGTTTCCATGTCTACTAGGTCAGCTATTGAGAGAAAAGTGTTAATAAACCAACTATAATGTGAATTCAGCTATTTTTTCAGCCATTGCAGTTTTTTTTTGTATTGTGAGATTCTTTTGTTGCATATATATTTTGTATATTCATCGTATAGTTTAATTTTGAATGTATTTTGCACGTATATTTTGCATATCCTCTCTATATTTTTTGTAGTAGTCCCTCTGGATGTTACAATGCATATATATCAACATTATATACCACTAAAAATAAAGTGTTGAAGCCTCATTTCCATTTAGGTCCATTTACCCTCCCAACTTTTAAGTATCATTGTCGTAAGTATTAGATGTTGTTATGATTTTTGCTCTAGTCAATAAATATGATTTACAGAAGTCAAGAGAAAAAGTATAGGAACATAGCAATGTGTCCCCATATGTGTGCTCTATTTGCTGGTCTTTATTTCTTCCTCATGTTCTGTACTTTTTTCTTTTATTATTTTCTTTGTGCTTGACATTCTTGCTTAGCCAATCTTTAGCAGTAGATTTGCTGGCAACAAAGTACTTTATTTTTCCCCTTCTTCTTTTCTTAACTTCTGTTTCTGAAGCATAATTTTATGAGATGAAGATCCAGTCTCACTAAAATTTGTTTTTCCCCAAATCCCCAGACACAATTGTCATGAAAAGAATAAAATACCTAGGAATACAGCTAACAAGGGAGGTGAAAGATCTCTATAAGGAGAACTACAAACCACTGCTCAAAGAAATCAGAAATGACAAACAAATGAAAAACCATTCCATACTCATGGATAGGAAGAACCAATATAGTTTAAATGACCATACTGCCCAAAGCAATTTATAGATTCAATGCTATTTTTATTAAACTACCATTAAGATTCTTCACAGAACTACAGAAAACTATTATAGAATTGTATGGAAACAAAAAAGAGCCTGAATAACCAAGGCAATTTTAAGCAAAAAGTACCAAGCTAGAGGCATAATGGCTACCCAACTTCAAACTATACCATAGGGCTACAGTAACAAAAACAGTACGGTCCTTGTACAAAAACAGACACATAGACCAATGCAACAGAATAGAGAACCCAGAAACAAGGTCACACACCTACAACCAACTGATCTTTGGCAAACCTGAAAAAAGCAAGCAATGGGAAAAGGTTCCTTATTCAATAAATGGTGCTGGTATAACTGGCTAGCAATATGAAGAAGATTGAAACTGGACCCCTTTATTACGTCATTTACAAAAATTAACTCAAGATTGATTAAAGATATAAATGTAAAACCCAAAACTATAAAAACCCTGGAGGACAAGCTGGGAAATATCATTCATGACATGCACACAGGCAAAAATTTCATAACAAAGATGCCAAACGCATTTGCAACAAAAGCAAAAATTGACAAATAAAATTTAATTAAACTGAAGAGCTTCTGCACAACAAAAGAACTAACAGAGTAAACTGACAACCTACAGAATAGGAGACAATTTTTGCAAACTATGCATCTGATAAACGTCTGATATTTAGAATCTATAAGGAACTTTAACAAATTAACCAGGAGAAAACACAACCCCATTAAAAAGTGGGCAAAGGGCTGGGCACAGTGTCTCATGCCTGTAATCCCAGCACTTTGGGAGGCCGAGGCAGGCGGATCACGAGATCAGGATATCGAGACCATCCTGGCTAACATGGTGAAACCCGTCTCTACTAAAAATACAAAAAATTAGCTGGGTGTGGTGGCGGGTGCCTGTAGTCCCAGCCACTTGGGAGGCTGAAACAGGAGAATGGTGTGAACACAGAAGGCGGGGCTTGCAGTGAGCCGAGATCACGCCACTGCACTCCAGCCTGGGTGACAGAGTGAGACTCCATCTCAAAAAAAAAAAAAAAAAAGTGGGCAAAGAATATGAACAGATGTTTTTCAAAAGAAGACATACATGCAGCCAACAAGCATGTAAAAAAAGATCAACATCACTGATCATTACAGTAATGCAAATCAAAACTACAATGAGATGCCATCTAACACCAGTCAGAATGGCTACTATTAAAAAGTCAAAAAATAACCAATGCTGGTGAGGAGAAAAAGGAATGCTTATATACTTTTGATGGGGGTGTAAATTACTTAACTGTATGGAAGGCAGTGTGGTGATTCCTCAAAGACATAAAGACAGAAATATCATTTGATGCAGCAATCCCATTACTGGATATATACCCAAAGGAATATAAAGTGTTCTTTTATAAGGACACATGCACACATATGTTCATTGCAGGGCTATTCACAATAGCAAAAACATGGAATCAATCTAAATGCCCTAAGATTATTATTATTATTAATTATTGTTATTGATAATAATAGACTGGATAAGGAAAATGTGGTACATATACACCATGGAATGCTATGCAGCCATGAAAAGAACCAGATCATGTCCTTTGCAGGGACATAGAAGAAGCTGGAGGCAATCATGCTCTGCAAACTAACACAAGGACAAAAAACCAGATACCACACGTTCTCACTTGTAAGTAGGAGCTAAATAATAAGAACACATGGACACACAGGCGGGAACAACACACACTGGGGCCTGTTAGAAGGTGGAGGGTGGGAGGAGGGAGAGGATCAGGAAAAATAACTAATGGATACTAGGCTTTATACCTGGGTAATGAAATAACCTGCACAACAAATCCCTATGACATAAGTTTACCTACGTAACAAACTTGCACATGTACCTCTGAACTTAAAATGAAATTTATAAAAAATTAGAAAAAAAGGTTAAATGAAATCTGTGTTTTCCTTTAGGCAATGTGTCATTTGTCTTTCTTTTCTATATTTTTATGGTCTTCTTTTTTAGAAGTTTAATATGATGTGTTTAATTTTGAAAAACTTTCAGTTTTAGTCTAATATTCAGTAACTTTATGGTGCGCTTGATTTGTCTGCTGCTGCTCAACCTTCCACGGTTCTTTAATGATACAACCTGAAAGGTGGAAGAGATTTCCCCAGAAAAGGGGAGGGGGAGGAGAATCTCAGGCCACAAAAATGAAAGGTCATCTCTTCATGAGCACTTGTGTATGGCTCCCTGCCTGCGGGGGTTGGGAGTGCATGCTGAGCTAGGCAGTAGTGGGGCTCCCTTTGCCTATGTCACTTGGCCCTCCTAATATCTCTCAGTTGAAGGCAGAAAATCTCAGGCTGATGGAGAAATAGAGCCATTCTCCTGGCTACTTCTGGTTAAAGGAACTCCTGATGGATCTTCCTGCCAGTGGACTTAGCTCATCTGGTGTTGTCAGAGGAACTCCCATTCCATGAAGAGAATGAGTTCAGCCTGCTGTTACCAGGTTGGATGTCCGGAAAACCCTGGTCTCAGTCATCTTGTTTTGCTGGATAAGGGGAAAGGAGAGGCACTGATACCTTACTATTCCTCTACTGGGCTCACAAGTGCATTCACCTTCCTCCACCAGCATTCAGAATTCTTCAGTTTCATCCTGTGTTTTTCCCAGGGTTTATAGTTTTATTTCACAAGAGGAGCCAGTTCATGCCATCTTGTTCAGACAGGATGTCTCCAATGTGGACTTTAGTTTGCATCTCTGTATTTCCTTTTCTTGTAATGATGTCATAATTTGTCCTAATCATCTTAGATCCTAATCTGGTGCCATCTAACTGCAGCCTGTGCTTTCTTTCCACAGCCCTTTTTTCTGCTAAAGTCCTTTTTTTGCTTCTGTGTCCTCTCTTCCTTACTTCTTCTCAACGGTGACTAAGTGGATCACCCATTGCTCTTTGTCCAAAAGAAGCTTGTTGTTTGTTTTTTTTTTTTAGCAAATGTTAAGAACAGATTGAGGTGTGAAGCTTTCAATTCAGTTCCCAGGTTCCGGTTGTATTTCTCTTGGTATTACTCACATAACACTCACATTAGTATTTGTTTGTTTGTTTGTTTGTGTTTTTGAGACGGAGTCTCACTCTGTCGCCCAGGCTAGAGTGCAGTGGCATGATCTCGCTCACTGCAACCTCCATCTCCCAGGTTCATGCCATTCTCCTGCCTCAGCCTCCCAGGTAGCTGGGACTACAGGCACCTGCCACCATGCCCAGCTAATTTTTTTTTTTGTATTTTTTTTTTTTTTAGTAGAGACGGGGTTTCACTATGTTAGCCAGGATGGCCTCCATCTCCTGACCTCGTGATCTGCGCGCCTCAGCCTCCAAAAGTGCTGGGATTACAGGTGTGAGCCACCGTGCCCGGCACACATAACACTAGTTTTGCCTCTCCTTCTATTGGTTTCCTCTACCTGCATTTCTTCTGGAGGTAACACCAGGGGAGCCAGGGTTCCAAACATTCACTCATTGGGGTGCTTACTTCTCAATCCTATTGTGGATAAAGGATAAAATGCTCAGTCTTAAATTCCTGAGTTTTCTTCTAGGTTCTTCTTGCTAATTATTGCTGGGATCGGTGATACTACCTTATTTTTAGGAGATGAAGTCAGTAGAGCAATGTGGTGGGAAAATCGTTATATGTTTTTCAGAGCACCTGCTTAGAGAAGGTTGTGTCCTATATTGAATTGTTTTAAGATCTTGCATCTCTATGTCTGTAAAAATGATTTTAAGAACAGAGTCTTACTTTTTTAACTTTTTCTTCGGCAATATCATGTCATAGTTTGAAGACGGGCATTTTCCATGAGTGAGAGCATGGATAGATTTTATTTCATACCATGCCAATTGCCTAATGATTAATGTCTTTTCATCCCAGATACTGTCATTAGCTTATTCATCATTCTTCATTTACAGAATTAAGAATGTTCATCTTTGCCGTGGGCACAGTAATACAGAAACAAGTTAGAAAACATTTCTCTTATATCTATATGTAGATACATTTTGAATTCAACATTTTACTGATTTTATAGTTGTCTGTTTTAAAATTATACTAGTATGCAGTGTTCCATTCTGGATTTAAACAAAGGAAAGTCCATTGTCTTAACCATATAACATACTGTCTCATACTTGAGTGTATGAGTTTGGGATTTAAGTAGCAATATCTTCTTCTTTTCCTCCTCTTCTATTTCAAATGTTGATTATGATAATTCCACTTTTACATCCTCTTTTTCTTTCATACTTTAAAAAAAGAGGAGATAGTCTACTGATTGAAACATAAACATAATGAGATGTGTGGATTTGAAAGGTCTAATGTGGAGGTGGCATCCTCATGCTACTTTGTTTGTTTAGGTACTTTATGGTCATATTTCTAAGATGACTGTAAACCAACAACAAAAGAATTGGCATCTTTTTGCAATCGCTGAAGAAATTTCACTGTTTCAAATTTAGTCCATGATGATTTTTGTCTTTTACTTCTTCTTTTCTTCTTTTGAACACTACTTCCTGTTTTTTTCTCAAAGCAAGTATTTGGCTAATGTCATGTGGCCAGCATAATTCTATGTGTTTGTATGACATATAAATATTAAGGATAAATTTTGTCCTGAGAAACTTCATACATGTTTATGTAGACAAAGCTAATACTTAAGCATATATTCGAAAACATCTTCTGTTTTTAATGAAGAGTACATTAGGGAAAAGATAACAGGAGGGTGAATTTGAGTAGTGAAAGAGTTCATTAAAGTAGGGTCGAAATGAGCACATCCTAAAAGAACACATAGAATTTTATTTGTACATTAATTTCACATATTTTTTGAAACACAGTCTCTTTGAAACTGTCGCCCAGGCTGTAATGCAGTGATGTGATCATGGCTCACTGAAGCCTCAACCTCCCGGGATGAAGTAATCCTCCCACCTCAGCCTCCTAAGTAGCTGGGACTATGGGTGCATTTCACCATGCCCAATTATTATCATTATTATTATTATTATTTTTAGAGATGGAGTCTCACTATGTTGCCCAGTCTGGTCTCAAACTCCTGGACCGAAGTGATCCTCCCACACTGGCCTCATAATGTGCTCTGATTACAGGCATGAGCCACCATGTCTAACCCACATTTTCTTTTAAATACCAACTATTGAATTATTTGGCAGAGTCTAACTGGTAAAGACTGAATATACAATGGTGAAAAACATAGTAGGGTCAAAGTTTTATAATGAAGACAACTATCTTAAAACATAAAATAGCACTGGGTCATTGCCATTTGACTGGGATCTATTGGCTGAATATGAATGAAAGCATGCGTAGTGGCTTCCAGGTGAGTTAGCAGATGCCAAGCCTTTCTTAAATCCACTTTGCACCTATTACAGCTGTAGGTATTTGAGACTACAATTCTTGTAGGTTCTGTGAAAGCATTATAAGACAAGCATATTCATTGCTTCTGAAGGTAAAACAAATCTTCACATTTGGAACTGTCAGTGGTGGATGTGGAGATATGCTTCTGGGGTCTTCTCTGATGAAATTTTCACCAGAGCTGCTAGAGGGTCTTCAGTGTTAGCCCTTTCAAAATTGTCTGAGCTGCAGAGAGGTGCTTTGTCTACTAATAGCCATATGCCTTCCCACAGCAGGCTACATTCCATGACTGATGAATGCCAAAGTCTATAGGCCTGCACTTCTCACTCTATGGAGGCCACACCTAGCTCTACAGCAACTTTGGGGGCAGTCTAACATGTCCATGGGCCTGAATTTCAGCTCTACTTCTCTCTCTGCCCAGTCCAGCTTCCTTCCTTCCCTTCCACAGGTTCTGATATCAAGGATATTCCTTAATAAACACCTTACCTGTTAAAATCCAACTCAGAGTGACTTCCTGGAGATCTTGGAGTTAAGAAGGGCACAATGAGGGCAAAATGGAAGCCATAATACATTTCTAGACACAATGAGAGTGAATTTTGTTTGTTTTGTTTTGTTTTGTTTTAAGAAAATTCCACTGATAGCCGTGTGCAAGGTGATTTGAGTAAGCAGGACGTGGTTTCGTGAATAACAGATGGCAACCAACACGTATTATGGAAACATGAGATAATGACTGGCTGAGTCATGGTAAAGGTAATCAACAAAAGGGGTCATGAAAAAAATGCCTGGACTCTACTTCAAACAAAGGAAAGGGAAGATCTTTTAGAACTCTCTCAAAAATTCTATGCTAAGAAAAAAAAAAACAAAAAACAAACTTGTTGTGTCTCTTGACAGAATAATAACAAGGGAAGTCAAAACTGTGGATAACATAATAATTTCAATACATATATTCATGGGAGCCAGAGTATATGCTTGCAAGTATTTTACTTTCTTCAAAATATCTTATTGTTTCTTTCTTTTATCTTAATCTCTCATTTTTTATTCTTCACTTTTAATTTAATCCTTTAAAACTGAAATTAAAATTTATTTTACATGGATCTTTAACTTTTAGCTAATGATAAGCTTCCATTAATTTGAATTAATAATTTATTGTTTAAACATACTTTCAAGCATGTATAATCAAAATGTTGTGAACAGTTAAAAGGAGTTTAAATATTATATTGATTAGTGTTTCTTAGTTGCATCATAATCACTTGAATTGCTTGGAGAACAAATGTTGATTTCTGCGTCCTGCCTTGTATCTACCTTTGTCATTAAACAAGTTCCTCTAGGACCCATAGGATCCATATAAAGATGAGGAGGAAGAAGTCTACCAGTCCTGAACACTGTCTACTGCTCATGTTCTAAGCTTCTAAGCTCTTCTTAAAGTGTGAGAAATAAATTCGCAGAGACCTATTATATTTAAATATGTTCTTTTAAAACCAGTTAACTGGGAAACAAGGAGAACCTGAAAGTTAGTAATAAGACCATTAGAAACAATTGACTACATAGGTGGGGAAGAAATCAGTTATTAACTTAGAAAATACAGAAAAATAAGGGAGGAAAGACCTTTCAGCTTGAGAAATCTGTTACTGAGAAAACCTACTAATGTCTAAACTAAGGAAACTGGGTGATTATTCTGTTAAGAGAAACATGAATAATCATATATAGAGGGTAGTTTTCCTCCTCTTTTCCAAGAGTCTAATATAAAAAGGGGCTCCTATTTGTAAATTTTAGAAAAGTTCAAAAAGCTTTGGTCTAAAAAATCAAAGATATAGAAGCAATGGCTATCAGAAATATTATAATATAAAACTAAAATGTATAAAAGAATGAAAAGAAGTTAAAGTCTCTTGGTTTATGGTTTTCAAATGCTGACTCCCCAAAATATCACCAAAACAACTTGTGGAAAGACAATTCTGAGCATAAATTTCCAATAGCATCTCAGAGAGGGAAGGGTCAACGTTGTGGTATTTATTAGGATTTTATAGTGTGGCTTAAGGTAGGTCTGCCAATGTAGGTGTGTGGTTAGGATTGGCGAACATAGCACAGACAACACTTGATGGATTTTTTAAGAGGTTCCTAAAATGAGCAGGAACATTATTGGCAATGCTTGTCTTCCCAGTAAAGTATTTCCTGGAATAGTAAAGTATGATTGATGAAGGCAGTGGAATAATAACTTTGTTACCGTAGGTAGCTAGTCAGTCATGAGCAGGTTAAGAGAGGACTCCCCATAAGCAGGAATGTCAGGCAACCATCAGGTGAGGGTCAGGTGGTTGTTACACTATTCCTCTAAAATAATAATTGGTGCAGGCAGGCCAGGGAAGGGCAGTTTCCTGATAGATAGAAAACACCTGAAACTGGTGATCAGCAGCTTCCCAATAAGATCTCAGGAGTTGGGTGATTGGGCTCAGGACTACGCTTTGAGAGACAAAATGGCAGAGTTTAACTGGTATATGACCTTCTAGGAACATTTGGCTGGTAAGGGAAGAACGCCTCAAGTGAGCAGGTGTACAGCTCCAGTTACACACTGCCTATGCAGCCCCTCCCAAGTACTAGCAGGCCACTGAGCATGTGGATATCCCAACCCAAGGGAAGGAACAGGGGAGAAGGGACGCAAGCCACCAGAAGCATGCCAACATATAAAACCCTAAGTGACAGGTCCAACCATACACTTGATCCCTCAGGTCGCCCACTAGCCCTCATCCAAGTATACTTTGCTTTCTTTCATTCCTGCTCTAAAGCTTTTTAATAAACTTTCACTCTTGCTCTAAAATTTGCCTCAGTCTCTCCTTCTGCCTTATACCCATCAGTCGAATTCTTTCATTGGAGGAGGCAAGAATCAAGGTTGCTGCAGACCCATACACATTCACTGCTTAACTACACCATGTTAATACAGAAAAGACAATAAATTTTGTGGTTACAGATGTGTGTGGTTTTCAAGATACAGAAGAATTTTTATGCTCCAGAATATACCAAAAATTTAATAATATACGATATTGACAGGGCACGTTATGTATGTGATGAAAAGAATACTATAAATTAACTATTAAAGAGACAAGTGATCAAACTGAAATTTTTATCAATTAGGATTCATTGTCGATTTAAGACTATATCCAAGACTATATTGAAATAGAGATTATAGCCAAAGTAGAAGAAAGTTTTAGTAAGAAACAACATTCTCTGGAGCAGTTTTCTTTCTTTCTTTCTTTTTTTTTCCTGATTGAAATACCTCCTTATTAAGTAGGTTGGTTTTAACAGTGGTCAATTCTGTAGAAAGAAAGACAAATTAAATGAGAACAAAAAGAGTCTATTTGCTGAGAGCTTGCTGTAAGAAGGGAGTAAACCTTTTCACTTGCATTGAAAGTCACTTAAGGCAGGTGGAGCAAGAAGGCTTTCTAGTGAGCAAAAGGGAAGGCCACAGTCATGCTGTGATTGCAGATGTATGAAAGATGAAGGCAGCTGACTAGTGTGGGAGGCCAGAATATTCACCCCAAAATTTGTAGGATTGTTGAGCTGAAGGCAGTCAAGAAGCAGATGCAGTAAAGTTTTCCATCTCTCTATTTGCCCAAAAGCGGGACACAGATTTACAAAGACAAATGATATTCTGCACTTTCTCTACCAAAGAGAACAGAAGTTGACTAGGGAAGACCTTAGGCCCTCATCAGTCTGGAGATGATACTAGAGGAATCTGCAGTGACAAATATTACCCCCTTGCCGTTATATGCCAGTTATTTCTCTCCCCCACAAGTCTACCACCCCTAGAGACTCAAAGTCTTTTTCTTTTGTCTTGCTGCTTCTCTAAAAATGTTCTGTCCTTTACTAAAGATGCTATATAAGCTGGAATTCAAAGCTTACTTCTTTGCGAACTACTCATTCCCAGGGTGTCTCCCATGTATATGAACTATTCATGTGCTATGGTCTGAACGTATCCCCTCAGTATTCATTATGTTCAAATTTAATAGCCAATGTAATAGTATAAAAAGGTAGGCTTCTAGGAGGTGATGAAGCCACGAGAGTGAAGCCCTCTTCAATGAGATTAATACCCTTGTATTAAAGGTTGGAGGAAGTGTTCTAGCCCTTGCCCCTTCCGTCATGTGAGGAAGTTATTAAGGTGCTGTTTTAGGAGTTATTAAGAAATTATTTTAGGCAGATAGGAAAAAGGGTCCTTGGGAAGTTTTAGCTTCCTTTAAAGCAGCTCTAGAAATTTTCTTGTCTAGCAGGAAAGCCCAGGCTCTTAGCCCCAGGCTGGCTACTTTGATATGCAAATGCCAGCCATTAGAAACTGGGTTCACCCAAACATGGTGATTCCCATCAGTGTCTTCTTGCCCTTGCCCTCACATGTGTCTGGCAACATGGCCGCCCCCACATATCCCCACTATATAGAACATTATGGCACCCTGTATTTGCATATTAAAAGACTAGGGTGGGAGGGCTATGTGAGTGACAGGCCTGGCCAAACCAATCCCCTGAGCCCTATGCAAATCAGACACCACCTCCTCCAGACTCTTCATATAAGCAGCCACGTTTCTAAGGCACTGGGGTCTCCTCTCTTGGCTTTGGAGCTCCCATCTCTCTGTCTCTGTACAGGGGAGGTTCTTCCTTCTTTTTTCTCTTTTCTTTCTTGCCTATTAAACTTTCTGCTCCTTAAAACCACTCCAAGTGTGTCCGTGTGGTGTTATCCAGTTCACGTGAGACAAGAGCCCTGGTGCTCCTCCACTCATCAGAGCTGCATCAGTGCCATCTTCAAAGCAGAGACCAAGTGCTAGCCAGACAACATACCTGCTCAGCTCTAATCTTGGACTTACAGCCTCCACAATGGTGAGAAATAAGTTTCTATTTTCTATAAGTTATAGCAGCCTGAATGGACTAAGACAATGCTAATAAACTGTTTTTATCTTGTGAATCTGTCTTTCATTGTAGGACTCTGCTTCAACTACGAACTTAGGAGGTTAAATAAAAACATGATTTTCTATTTCCAACTAGAAGCTGGACATCCGAAGTGATTGGTTAGAGGAGTATGTTTAGTTTTCTCTGTCTGGTTCCAAGTTGAAAGTAGGAAAAACAACAACAACATGGGGAAGACTGCAATTTTTGACCACGTCCTGATCATTCTGTGCTGATCGCCGACAAGCTGGGGGTCAGGGTTCTGTTATCATCTCTGCTCTGTTCATTGCTTGAATGTTCTCTATCTATAGAGGGAAAAAACAATAACCTTCATTATCAGAAACCTCATTCTAAGTTTGCTTTTCTATCTAGGTGTCCATGTACAAATCACTTAGCTTTTTAAATATACAAATATGTTTCCTAACTAAGTAGCAATAGAAGTAGTATTTTTGCTAGGCTTGAGTTGCTTACTATTACAAAAAATTATACTTACATTTATATAATAAAACCTAATCTTAGGCTCAAATGCACATAAACTAAAGAGCAGTGCTTGTCTTTTGCTTAATATTCATATTACAAAATTAATTTTTATTTATAATTAATATATGAACATGATCTTTTCAAAAAATACACAATGTGATGGTTAAATCTAACATCCTTTTTTGATAATCACCCCTGGTTTTAAGAATATAACTGTCTAGAGAAAATAATTAACAGAGGTCATTGTGTATTATCTAGAACTCATTGTGTGCCAGGCAATTTTCTGACAACCTCATGGGGTTGGTACTATTTTTATCCCTATTTTACAGATAAGGAAACTGATGCCAAGAGATTTTCGCATAGCTCACCAAGTCACTAGCTAGTAAGCAGTAGAGCCAGGATTCAAATTCAGGAAAAAAAGCACATGAGAAGGTTCATGCTGATCACCCGCTTACTCTCTAAGGGTAACCACCATCCTGCTTTCTAACTGCATACATTCATTGTGCCTCTTTCTGTATTTTATATAATTTCATATAAAATGTGTTTGTACATGGCATATTTTGTTGAGTGTTATGTTTTGAAATTTATTCATGTTTGCTGTCTATAGTTGTAGGTCATTCTTCTCTTTGCTGTAACCCATTGTGTGAATGTACTTCAACTTTATCATCATTTAACTGTTAGTGGGCATTAGGATACTTTAAAGTTTCAGGTAATTATGACCAGTGCAATATGAACATTTTCATACATGTTTTTGATAAACATATGCATCAGTCTCATTTGAATATTTACCTAGAAGTGGAATTCGTGTATGAGATCATAGAATACATACATATTTAGATTTCATAGATACTACCAACAAGTTTTTACCCACTTGATACACCACCAGTGGTACATGAGAGTTAAGTTTAATTGACGTATTTCAGCACTGTGCGAGTCTATAGTATTTAGACTTAACAGAAGGAGATGGATATTTCCCAAAGAAGTTTCATTTCTAGTTACATATATTAGCTGAGCATGACTTTTTTGTTAACTTCCTAGGGGGGATGAGTGCTTGTGTGATTTTTTTTCATGAGATAGAACCCACTAAAATAACTCTCGCATATATTTGCATATATTTTACATAGGATACTGCTCTCTAAAATTATTCTTGCATTTAAGAAAAAATTGTCTTTATTGTTTCACACTTTCAAAAACACATTGACATGCATTATAACACATGATTTTCAAAATAAGGCTTTGATATGTCCAAGGTTGCACAATGAATCCCCTAAAAACACTGCCTAAATTGTGATACAGCAATCACTAAATTGTAATAAGTTTGGTGCATACAATGCATTTCTATGGTAATCACTTAACATCCTACCTAGTACCTTGGCTTCCTACAATATTTATAAAAAGTAATAAATTCTAATATTGAAGCAGTAGATAATATCTCAAAGAAAAGATATTGACCAAAAGGACAGCCAAGTAGGTCTTTAAAATTTTTAAGAAGAATGATAAACTTTGACATAGATTATTCTGACAAGGATAAACATTATACTTTTTTTTTAAACAGTAAGTGTATCAATTTAGATTTCTGATAAAACAAAAAGGTGTTATTTACTTGGCAGAAAAAAATAGTACTTACAGGTACTGATATATTTCCAGTTGTGAAGGTTTTTGTAAAATGATATCAATTTACTTATTTCTATTTAACGCCCCAAATAGCTCTGCAGGAAAATGTGAATCATTTCAATCAGCTAAAGCTACAGTATAAAACCACTGGAGTATAAACCTTTGAGAACTGTTTTTGAAAGACTAAATTACCTTAGAAATAGATATTTCTCTGTTCATCATTTATCTTAAAAGTAAAATTTTATTTATTCCTTGAGGGACAGTCAACATAACAATTTTGTAGATGAATCCCAAGCCTAACATCAAAACCAAAATTGTAGCTGAAGGATGCTGTCTGAAATCCTTTGATTTAGAGTATTAATACCAAGCATCTAAGGTTTTAAAATCTAAAACAAATTGTAATTTTTAAACACCAAATAGTGTATGATTTTTTAGATGTTGCAAAGTAACTGCTGAATATTCAATGCCTGACAATTTGGAAATGGGTTCTGTAGAGGGAAAGTTTCACAGAATTATATATATTTGTGTGTGTGTGTTTGTGTGTGTATGTGTGTTATCCACTGATAAATAAGCCCAACTGAAAATTACTGTGTTTATTCATCCTTCACTGTGTTTTGTAAACATTTGCTGAGCTTCTTCCATAACACTAAGAATTGTGCTTGTGCTTGTGCTTGTGAAAGGGCCCCATTGGCCTCAGTGCTCTGAGAAAGTGGGTTCTGACAGATCTCGAATGTTTCTGGTCAGGGTAGTGTCCTGGAACCTTTCAATAATCTTGACAGACCAGGCCAGCCTGTAAGTCTTGAATGACCTTAAGAGTCCCCATTGAGAAACCAAATCAACAATTCGTACCAGAAATGTAGGAATGGATCAGGAGCAACGAAGCCTGAAGCAGAATGGTAGGCTCTCCACAGCCACCCTCACAGCCCTCACCCCAGATCTGTGTCAGGCCGGGTTTTGTCATTAGGGTGTCTGAGATGTTTTCCAAGGCAATTGGTCCCACATTATTCAATATTTTGCCAGATCTAAAAATAATCGTTACATTTACATATTTTATTTAGATATAATGTGGATATAGGTTAATGAACCTCTAAAACTTCTCATGGAAATCCATCTAAAAGACTATTTTAAAAAATACTGTGGTAGATGTATACAGTAACATTCTAGATACTGCTCTGTAGTAGAGAAGCATCATGTCTTCAGAATCTTTTATCTGCACTTATTTCTTCCCCATTAAGATAGCACCTTATATTGGCATTCATTAGCAGGGATGTTAAATGAGTGTGCTATGCTGTTAGATCAATGATCAGCACTGTGTCACTCTGAGTGTACAATTATATCCTCACGCCATAAATCCAATAGTGTCTTGTATAATGAATGAATACTTTTAAATGAATGCATATAAAAATGAATCAAGAAAAATAATGGAAAAAAATAGAAACAAAAAGTATTTTTTCTTCTTTTTTATTTCATCCATTTCTGATCTAGAAAAGCAGTTAGATTGACATCTTGAAAACAGTCAGGTGAAAATGCTGGAGGTACAGCCAGATGTATTTTTAACCTACATAAGAATATTTTGTCTTTACCAAAAAATACAAAAACTAGCTGGGGGTGGGGGGTGGCACACACCTGTAATCCCATCTACTTGGGAGGCTGAGGTGGGAGGATTGCTTGAACTCAGGAGGTGGAGGTTGCAAGGAGCCGAGATCGTGCCACTGCACTGAAGCCTGGGTGATGGAGCAAGACAAGTGTCTCAAGAAAACAAACAAAAAGAATATTTTGAAAGTAAAAGAGGGCATCATTAACAATTGCATCAAGATATTGATTATAAATCATAGCAGACCTGTATCAAAGTTACTAATTATAGGCTAAAGTTTCCCTCCATAAGTAGATAATAAATAAAATTAGACCAGGAGATAAAGCACAGTTCTTTAAAGCACAGGCTTCATCTGCATCATATTTCTTCTCTCCTGCTGGTTGCATTAAGACCCTCACCCTCCAAATATATTTGACAACCATTATCCAGCATTGACTATCTTTTCTGGATCTTGACTCCACTTTGTTCCTAGCAAAAGGAAACATGGTATACTTTGGGGACCTGCTGTGGATGACTGCCCTCCTTGCATTCTCCTGATCATTCTCAGTTATAGCCAGTGGCGACGGGATCTGCCTCTGAAGAATCCTCAGCGTGTATCTGCCACTCCTTGCCCATGAAGAAGCATTGCTCAGCTAGACTCCCGTCATCATCGAGTGCTTCAGAACTCCCTCAGGGAGGATCCTCAGACCAAAGTGCAGAAGGCCAGCCCTGAGTACTGGCTACAGAGCAGACACTGCAGTGCTAGGATTCCTCCCTCAGTCAAACCCTTCAAAGACTTGAGATTCTAACCATAAAGTTCCCTCTGAAATCCTTGATAAACCTAAATATCACTCTCTGTCTTGTTAAAAACTCTCCCTGTCTTGTTAAAAACTCTATAGCACCAACAGAGAATCTCATGTTAATTCTACTAACTAAACAACATCTATCTTCATTTCCTATCAGATTTTGTTCTCTTTTAAAAATCTTCCCAAATGTACTGAGGGACCTTTTGTACTTTCAAAGATCTGATTTGAGGCAGTCATTGTACGACATGTTATTTATGTGAAACAAAAGCAACCGTTTTCTAGTTTTGCCTTTTAAACCACTGTGTAAGCTCATTCAATACCCAGCTCAGCCCTAGGAAACAACTTACATTTATCTCAAATGTCAATGTTCAGTGAGAAGAAAAATTTTAGTCTTACACCCCATATACTGAATTGTAGTCACGATGCTACAGTTTACTGGTTTTGAACTAAAGAAAAGATTTTCCCCTCTTTATCACTCTCTTGGTCTCACAAACGAACATATAAACACATACATAAAACATGTGCATTTGCTAAGGAACAGATAGAATGATCCATGAAACACAACTGAGACTCAGAAATAGATCCAAACACATAGTCAACTGAGTTTTGACAAAAAACCCACAAAACAATTTATTGAAGAAATGATAATTCTTCCAACAAATGCTGTTGAACAATTAGATGTTCATATGCATAAAAATGAGCTTTCACCTACACTTTATATTTTATATAAAAAATAATTAAAAATGAATTTTGGACTTAATTATAGAATGCAGAACTATGTAACCCAGAAGAAAACATAAGAGAAAATCTAGGTTATCTTGAATTTGGTGATGAGTTTTTAGCTACAACACTAAAAGCATAATTCATGAATAACAACAAAAAAAGGTTGAACTTCATTAAAGTTAAAATTTTTACCCTAAGAAAGGCACTGTTAATAGGCTGAAAACATGAGTCAGTGATTGCGATAAAATATTTGCATGTTATGTATCTGGTAAAGACATGTATTCACAATATGAAAAGAATCCTAATACAAAATAAGAAAACAATCCTAATAAAAATACTAAAAAGACTTGAATGCCCAAAGAAGATATAGATAGCAAATAAGCACATGAAAAGCTATCCCATATCATTTGTCACTAGGAAAACGCAAATTAAAACAGCATTGAGATGCCACTACAAATCCATTAAAATGACTGAATCCAAAAACCAGTAATACCAATTGCTGACAAAGAGATGGATAAACAGGAACTCTCATTCATTGCTGTTGGGAATGCAAAATGGTACCGCCACTCTGGAAGACAGTTTGGCAGCTTCTTAAGAAGCTAAATTAGTCTTACCATATCATCCAGTAATGGCACCAATGGTGTTTACCCAATAGATTGGAAAACATATCTGCACAAAAATGTGCACAAAATATAGCTACTTTATCTGTAATTACTTCAAATTGGAAGCAACTCGTGTCTTCTTAGATAACGCTTATGTAATAGGTGAGCGAATAAACAGTCTGTGGTACATCTATGTAATGAAATATTTTTCAACAATAAAAACAAAGGAGCTATTAAACCACAAAGAGACTTGGAAAGAATCTTAAGTGCATGTTGCTAAGTGAAAGCAGCCAATCTGAGAAGGCTGCATGCTGCAAGTTTCTATTTATGTGACGTTCTAGAAAGGACACAGCTACAAAGACGGAAAACAGGTCAGTGGTTGCCAGAAATTTAGGGCAGTGATAAGGTGAAATATGTAAGCACAGATGATTTTTTTAGGGCTTGGAACTATTGTGCATGACAATGTAAGGTGGGTACACAATATGAATTTCACAAAACCCATGGAACTTTATAATATAAAAGTAAACTTTTGTGTATGGAAATTGAAAACAACACACCTAGGAGTACACGTGATCCTAGGGTAGAATGCAGATGATGACAATGATTCTAACAGTATTACAAATGTATGGCATAACCTCACTGAAAGAGTTGGGGAAAATTGTGGTGGCAACTTAAGTAATGTTGGGAACGACTGGAAAGTATAATAGCGAAAAACAAAGGATCTGAACATAAGCACTGTAGTCTAGTTAGTAAAGCTGTTTCTCATGGGGAAGTGTTAATAGCTCTGAAACTATAGATGTGCACTGGGGTTGAACAAATGGGTGGATGATGGGTGGCAAGACATACGTTCCTCACTGCTGCAGGGGAGGTTACAGATCAGCACAAAGTGAGAGGGTGTGGGGGTGGAATGGCCCATACAGACCATATCAGAGTTGTAGACATGAGTGTGAACTCACATTTGGCTCAACACAGATAATAATGGCTGGATATAGAAATAATTTCAGATATTGGGCTGGGCGAGGTGGCTCATGCCTGTAATCCCAGCACTTTGGGAGGCCGAGGAGGGTGGATCACGAGGTCGGGATATCGAGACCACCCTGGCTAACAGGGTGAAACCACGTCTCTACTAAAAAGTACAAAAAAAATTAGCCGGGCGTGGTGGCGGGCACCTGTAGTCCCAGCTACTCAGGAGAGTGAGGCAGGAGAATGGGGTGAACCCAGGAGGTGAAGCTTGCAGTGAGCTGAGATCGTGCCACTGCACTCCAGTCTGGGCGAAAGAGCAAGACTCTGTAGCAAAAAAAAAAAAAAGAAAAAGAAAAAAGAAAAGAAATAATTTCAGATATTGACATATACTCAGATTACTGTCCTACATATATTTCCCAGCTCTGGTTGCTGACAGGGCGTAGAACCAATGGCATCTAGTAAAAATAAGCAGATCTACAGCCCAGATCTTCGTTTCTAATACAATTATTAAAAATATATAGAGAACTAGAGCTAATTGAAGATGTGGCTGATTTGGGAACAGGAGATACACAAGATAACCCCAGAGCATCTTATAATTTCAGGAAGGTAATGCTTAAAAAAATAAAAAGAAAAAGAAATAAAGAAAAAAAATGGGGCTGGGCGCGGTGGCTCACACCTGTAATCCCAGCAATTTGGGAGGCCGACGCGGGTAGATCACGAGGTCAGGAGTTCAAGATCAGCCTGGCCAAGACGGTGAAACCCCGTCTCTACTAAATTATTAGCCAGGTGCAGTGGCAGGCTGAGGCAGGAGAATCACCTGAACTCAAGAGGGCAGTGGTTGCAGTGAGCTGAGATTGCGCCACTGCACTCCAGCCTGGGCAACAGAGTGACACTCTGTTTCAAAAAAACAAACAAACAAAAAAATGGGAATATGGGAAAGAACACATGAGCCAACAGGAAGAGTGCCCAATGGCCAAAGCTGATATAATTTGAACAATCAAATAAACAATGTATTATTGGAATACAATCCAAATTATGAAAAAAACTCCTCTGAGTTCATACTGACGTAAATAGCTGATATGAATAAAAAAATAAATGGGGGAGAAGGGATATATCTTCTGTATAGGATGTTTTCAAATAATTATTGGCAATTCCATACCTTCACAGAGGTGGAGCATGACTTCTCACTCCTTAAATGAGCCATGTTTATAGTGACTTTCTTCCAAAAAAGACAGATATAGAAATGACGGGTAAAAAGAGGAGCTTTACAATGGACAAAACCTGACAAGCCCTACCTCCGCCAAGGGATCAAGGTCACCATCACCAGTAAGTAGTTTCGTTGATAGCCTGTATTCTGGATAAAATGTGATAAGGATGGCACTTCACATTTGTGGTCTTCATCCAGAAAACCATAAACCATGTTTAAACGTAAGAAGAAAAATACATGAAGCCAAAGGGAGGGTCATTCTTCAAAACAGTGGACCAACGCTCCTCAGCACTGTCACAGTCATATAAAACAAGAAAAATCTGAAAAACGGTCACAGCCAAGAGGAACCTAAGACATGGTGAACAAATGTAATGTGGTGTCTTGGATGGGATCCTGGAACATAACAAGAATAGTAGATAAAAACCAAGAAAATCTGAATTAAAATAAAGGCTTTAAGGCAAAATACTAACAATTGAGAGAACTGGGTGTAGGGCCCATGAGAATGCCTCTGTGTACTTTCCTTGTAGGGCCCATGAGAATGCTTCTGTGTACTTTCCTTGCAATCTAAAACTTTTCTAAAATAAGCTGTTTTTTTTTAATTACATGCATTTCTCTTGGAAAAATGTCACAAATGCCATGAAAGGGAATTTAATGATTTGGAAAATGTGATTTCTGTGCAAAAATTTGAAAAACTAAAATGATAATATATCTATTTACTTTTGTGGTACTAGGAAGGTTGGGGCTAGTGCTGGTACATTCAAGTTCTCAAAGTAAGTAATTGAATGAATGTTAGTAGTAAACTCAAGTAGACTTAAAGAATGCTATTCTTTAAGTTGTTTTGTTTGTGTATGTGTCTAGAAAATAGGACTAATTTTATTTTTGTTCTATCAAGTAAAACAATTTAAAAATTTTTCTAAGGAAATGTTTCAAAACAATTTTCCCACCTTTGCACACTTAATCTCTACCCTGACATTTTTCATATGCCTTTCCTAATATAAGACTTTAAAAATTTTAAGTAATTAAAAAATTATCTATTTATCATCCTATGTTTTATGACTATTTCATAGTAAGTTCAGTCATAGCAAGTTCATATCTTTCATAGCAAGTTCATGTCACTTGCTTAAAGCGTGAATTAGTTCTACCCCTTCCAGTTAGTTACATCTGAAGTAATATTGAGGACAACATTGTAGTCCTCAAGCAAGAGATGATTAATCAATGATGAAAAAACCTTCTTCTAACCATTCTTTTTTTTTTTTTCATGGTCCCTCCTAGCTCACTATCCTTAGAAGTTCAGAGAACTTTTTTTTTTTTTTTTTTTGAGATGGAGTCTCATTCTGTCACCCAGGCTGGAGTACAGTGGCGTGAACTGCAAGCTCCTCCTCCCACGTTCACGCCATTCTCCTGCCTCAGCCTCCCAAGTAGCTGGGACTACAGGTGCCCGCCAGCACACCTGGCTAATTTTCTTTTAACTTATCTTTACAGAGCAAATCCATATCTCAAAATGAGGAGCCAAAATAAGGACTCAAGAATAAGCAGTGCACAGTCGCTACCTCTAGGAAGGGTTACACAGGTGCAAATCTGATAAGTTCCATAAAATAGAGTTGAGAAGATGTAGAAATGTTTGCCTAGGGAAAAATATTGCCCCAGGAATATCTCAAAAAATGGCAATACCAAATATAAATGGAAAAGCATTAAAATAATTCACATTTTAAGAGAACAAAAATGAAAAAAGAGGAGAGAAAAAAAAGAAAAATGTGATACATAGCAGTGACAAGGCTGAGACACCTGACCATAAAGAGGCTCGTAAGCCATGCACAGGAGTTTGGAGTTCAGCTGTGGATTCATTTGCTAGGATTCATTTGCCATAACAAAAGTTACCACAGACTGGGTGGCTTAACAACAGAAATTTAACTTCTCACAGTTCTGGAGGCTGGAAGTCCAAGGTCAAGGTGTCAGCAAGATTGGTTTCTCCTGAGGCCCCTCTCCTTCGTGTTTAGATGATTGGACAGCAGTCATCTTGAATCAGAGTGCACCCATATGATTTCGTTTCATCTCTATAAAGACACTATCTCCAAATATAGTCACAGTCTGAGGTTCTTGGGGTTACTACTTCAATAGATGAATATTGTAAGGACACAGTGCAGCTCATGACAGCCTGGAAATAGAATTACAGAGGCAATAAAAGTGCCATTAAATAATTTGCAACTCAGAACATGTTGCCTCACAATGATGTGGAGGATGAGGTGGAGACTAGGAAACCTCATATGCTATTGCTGTGACACAGGCTAAAATGACATGCAATAAACAACGAGCAACTGAAACAGTGAGGCAGGGATAAAATTTGACATACATTTTAATAATCAAATTATGATGACTTGGTAGTTCATTAGATGTGAGATGGGGTTTAAGAGAGGTAGCTATCAAAAATCGTTGAGGCTAATATATGCAAAAAAATTGTTAGGACACAGGAAGATAGGAGGATGTCTCAAAGAAATTGGATTCATTAAACATTTACCCTGCTCTACCTAGCTTTCAGTTTAATGACCACTCTCAGATATTAAACACTTTTATTCATATGTGAAATTTTTTTTGTGTAGTTGTTGTAAATCTAACTGAAGATGAAGCATATTATGATTTAATAACTCTATTTTGGCCAGGAAGCTTTTTGTGATCATTTGCATAACATATTATGAATATTTCAATTGAAAAGAAATCAACACAACAGCTGCTATATGATCTTCTTAAAGATATTTTGTTATTGTTTCTTGTAGGATTAGTTTCCCAGAGGAATATGGAACTGTTATCCAAATGCAGTGTTGTTTTTGTTATTTCCACTACTACAGGAAATACATCTCCCCTAATTAGCCATCATTGGCTGCATTTTTATGAGAAAACAACAGGATTACCCTTCTGTTAAGAACACTTTATGCTGAGCCTTACCATAGCATACTGTAAAGAACCTGAACATGGATTCGAGGTGTACATCAGTATATGGAATTGTATGGAATTATGAAAGTTTAGCTCATAATACAGTTCCTGGTTATCAATTTTTTCCTTTAGATAGTGGTTATTATATTTCTATTAATTATGCCTTAAAAATAAATCTGATTGAGATTTCTCTTCTCACCAAGTCTGAATATGAGAATTTAACCTTTTATTGTATCGTGGTTGACATACTGATAAAATATCATAAAAGTTAGTTGCTGAATCTATTAAATTAACTGAGCAACTAGGAAGCAAAATGATTTTTGCTACCTTTCCCCAAGAGATTACAATAATGTACTGTTCCCAGAATATAGCTTTTTCTAGAGATACTTAAGCATCATCAACTTTAGGCATGATGCATTTAATATTGTATGCTTGTGAGTGTTTGTGAAAGCCATATCATCTCTAAAGAAGGAGTTAATTTTCACGTATCTCTTCAATGGCTAAAAGTAAGAGAGTTAAGGAAAATAATAAAAGAGTTAACAGCCAAAACCTAAAACATATCACAATTACTTTCAGACAATCTCTTCTCTCCATAAAACACAAAGGAAATCTTGAAAAAATCATATTAATTGAAGAATAATGAGAAACTCTCTCCTGAAACAGTGACTTTAATCCTGCAAACCGGGCATGTGCTTTCCTTGCCAGAGCATCAACAATATTGATCCTTAACTTACATTCCTCAACACAAAGCTGGTTCTGGTTGCTCAGTGTCATCAATGGCCTGCAGCAAAACGATGAGATTTGGATTATATTTTATCAGTTAATGTAAAAATTAAAAGCAACAGTAATTTATATAAAACTCCTAAAACTGCTGACAGAACCAATAATGGAATAAAATTAAGAGAGAGTTGAAAGGTGGCCTGGGTGCTCAAGCACAGCTGAAAGATGTTCTTTGTGCCCACTTCACTCACCAGCACAAAGATCACCTCACTTTTTCCTCTAGCTCCATAGAACTGTTTGGCTCTGTATATACGCATGCACATGCATACATGCATACATGCATACATATTTTAGACACAAATAGATACACTGCTTCACTTCCTCTCAATAAAGAACACTCTGAGCCAGGCATGGTAACTTGTGCCTATAATCCCAGCTATTCAGGAGGCTGAGATGGGATGATTGCTTGAGATCAGGAGTTTGAGATCAGCATGGGCAGCACAGTGAAAGCTGATTTCTAAAAATATATAAATAAATAAAATAAGGGATGCGCTCTTTAGCTAGGGCAGCACCTTCTATAGACAGCTCCAGCTATCTGCTTCTTGTGGATCAGCCTCAGCTGCAGAGAGCGGCTGTCCCCTGGCATAAGTCTTCCTTTCCAGGTAACCAAGCAAGGTAGGGTATAAGGGCTGTCCATTTCCATCCAATGCAGGTGATTCTGATGGACAATACTTACTCCATACTGTCCTACCATGTTGGCTGAGGCTCTTGTTGACCTTGCATTGCAGATTGACTTCTTCCTTCAGTTCTCCTTTCTCCTTTGCCTTTCTCAGGCTTTAACACCTGGTAGAATTCTCAACTCCATGTTGGCATCTGCTTCTGGAGAAACCAGAAGGCAATATATGTGGCCAAATGACCCCCAAAATACTGAGTGATTAGCAATTATTTTAAATATAAAAATAGTATTTTAAGAGCTAGTTGAACCAAGGAGCAACAACTTACAAAACCAGAACAAGAGCAAAAGCAATAGGAACACATCTGTGCAGTTCTTGTTTGGCCAACATAGTATACACATATAAACAGCTTTTACTAGATAACTGTCAAGTCAGAAAATGTAAACTCTTTCATACCATCCCAGACAAATGTATAATATAGGGAAAAAAATCATAAAGTGGGAAATTTGGGAGAGATCAATATAAGACTTCTCCATAGATGGACCCTACAAAAGAGCAGTTGCTTGTGTATACCAGAAATATATGTGTTCAAAAGCAAGTTTCTACATTCAAATATATCATATTTAAATTCTGTAGTTAGCCAACATGCTTCAATCCACTTACATGTATGTTCACCTCACTGTGCATATCCTATACACCAAATTAATTATTTGCTTAAACATAAAATATGTATTGTGTATCTACTTTATATTAAATACACATATACACTTATAGGCGCCGGGAATACAGAAAACTCATTGCTGTCCTCAGAAAACTCACAGTGGGAGAAAAACTATAAAAACAATAAAATAATAATTGGTGTGTTCGAGTAACCAAAGGATGCTATGACAACAAATAGAACCAAAGGTTAAAAAGGATTAAGCAACAGAGCATATGTCTCCTTCAGGAGTCTGTGTCTGAACTGAAGTGTGAATCATGAGTGTATTCATTAGGACTGGATTAGGGAATGTTGGGAAACACAAGTTCAGGTGGGTTATTTTAGATAGCGCTTGCCTAATAATTGACAAAGAAAAATTTGAGTAAAATAAAAACACTCCTTTAAATATTGGAGGGACTTGAACAAGTTGTTACATTCAAAAGAGAGGGGGAAAATACAGGAGGTATGGAAAAGGGTAATCCCCCTCCAAAACTAGTCAAAAGTAATATCCCGTGGCACAATGAGTAATGTCTTTCTGATAAATTACCTTTAAGTATTTTGGAAAAGAGGCCTCTTTATTAATGTTCTTCCATATCTGACCCGCTGAACTGCATAATGGGAGGTAGGATGAATATAAATGTAGCAGTTAATTAGCGAGGGGGCTAGGTTTTGAAGGAAGAGGTCTCCTTCCTTCCTTCCTTCCTTCATTCCTTCCTTTCTTTCTTTCTTCTTCTTCTTTTTTTTTTTTGACTGGGTCTCACTCTGTCACCCAGGCTGGAGTGTAACGGAGAGATCTCTGCTCACTGCAACCTCCTCATCTTGGGCTCAGTCAATTTCCCTGCCACAGCCTCTCAAGTGGCTGGGATTACAGGTGCACACCACCATGGCTCGCTAATTTTCCTACTTTTTGTAGAGACAGGGGCTCACTTTGCTGCCCAGGCTGGTCTTGAACTCCTGGCCTCAAGAGATCAGCCCACCTCAGCCTCCCAAAGTGCTGTGATTACAAGCAAGAGCCACTGCACTCAGCCAAAAGAGATGTTTTAATAGAAATAAAAGACTGTGATATTTGGAAATATGTATGATGGGAAAAGAAATATTATTATTTAAGATTTTAGAAAACTATGTGGTTGATTGACCCTGTTTGTGTATACATCAGGTTGTTGGTACTGGAATTAAAGGAAGAAAGTGAGGTAGGATTTATTTCCTACTCCTATTTCATAGGAGTAGCCTATGAAACTGGATCACAAAGAAAATCATCATCACTACCCATACTGAACTTCAACCAACATAGTGAAAACGTGAAGATTTCCTGAAGGTATTGTAAGGACACAACCGCAAATCCTTCAAAATAAAGATGATTACAAAGAAAGAAAAACAGAATTAACCATTAACATACAAGCAGAAAAAAAGAATTATCATTGATGAAACATGGAAATTGAGGAAGAAAACAATGGAAATAATACATGTGTGAAATATTAATAAATATTGGTTCTAAACAATACTGTTCTGTAGGGTTTTAAAATATTTAAAACAAAATATAAAATATGTAACTAAATTTAAACATGCTTAAAACTAAAGTGTGAAATAACAACATTGCAATCATTGTTGTCATCAGTGTCAGGATCAATGTCAACAAAGTGTATCAGTGTCAGTGAAGTGTATCCACGAAGTGTATCAAAGCCAGGATCTGTTCTACCTCTGCCCACACCCAGATAAGCATTATACAAGTATCCCCCCAGGATGCGAGCAGCCACAGAAAACCCAGGTTTCCCACCAGTTTCCTGCTGAGGGCTGTAGTAACTCACAAGGAGCAGGCTGCCAAAATTTCTCATCCTACTAGCTGGGCTAAAGAGACTTTGAAGCAAGAACAACTGGGAGGGGTGATATCTCCTCCACACCCCCACTGCTAGGACCATGGTCAAAAACAGGGATGGCAGACCAAGAATAACGGGGCCCCGCTGGCCCTTGCCCTAGCTCATTTACAGGGCAGAATCCCTGCCAAGAGAAGCAAGCCAAAAGAAAAGAGACAGCCTTGCTCGCACAGCGACCAGCTCGCAAAGCAAGTGTGTCACTGAGAAAGTGGGCCACTCTCCTTGCGCCCTGCTGTGGAGCTGTGATGCAGAGCTGTGTGCACGAGGAGAGTGAGTTAAAATGGAAGGGAGCTCCACTGCTCTCCTCAAGTAAACTGACTTCATTTGGAACAGAATGCGGGGAAGTAGGAAATACGGTACACTTAAAACAGTGGAGACTGTGGTGTTAAACAATTATAAGGAGGCTGGAAGCTCTGAGAAGACAAGCTATACTGTAAGCCAGATACAAAATCGTCAAAGACCTAGGAAAATGGATAGCTAAGAAGATCCCTCCTGGGGTTGGACCAGAACTTAAAGAATAATTTCAAAGAGAGAACTTCAGAAAATAGGCCCACATCTGGGCCAGACGGGGTGGCTCATACCTGTAATCCCAGCACTTTGGGAGGCTGAGGCGGGTGGATCAGCTGAGGTCAGGAGTTCAAGACCAGCCTGGCTAACATGGTGACACCCTGTCTCTACTAAAAATACAAAAATTAGTTGGGCATGGTGGTGGATGCCTGTAATCCCAGCTACTCGGGAGGCTGAGGCAAGAAAAACGCTTGAACCTGGGAGGTGGAGGTTGCAGTGAGCCAAGATGGCGCCACTGCACTCCAGCCTGGGCAACAGAGAGAGACTCTGTCTCAAAAAAAAAAAAAAGAGAGAGAGAGAAAAGAAAATAGGTCCACATCTAACTGTATCAGACTGTGAAACAATGTATGTTCATTGACGAATGAATTATAAAATTAGTGGCCAAAAGAATGATTAGAAACAGAAAATTTTCATAGTTTCAAAGTACTTCTTCATAAGATACTTACTAATTACAAAGGGAAAATAATAACTTTACAATGGAGAAAACTGTTGGACAACACCCTAACCAGGTGAGTCAAAAGGATATGACCCATAGGCAGTGTCACTGACCCATGTGTGTGTACTGATATGTGTGTACTGAGAAGCAGGCAATGCTACTTTGTGGTTTTCTTGCCCCAAAATTAGTAACCTGGATTTTATCATGAGGAAACATTATTAAAGCCCAGACTGAAGCTCAATCTGTAAGATAACTGGCGAATTCTCTTCAAAAGCGTAAGGAAAGACTGAGGAACGAGATCAAGTTGGAGGAGGCTGTGGAGCTAGCACATCAATGTGCAATGTTGTTTCTGAATTGGATTCTGGCCCAGGAAAAGGACGTTAGTGAACAATCAGAAATGTGGATGTGATTTTTAGACTACTTAGTAGTATCCCATTGATGTGGATTTCCTGATTATAGTAATTTTGTTGTTGTTGCATGGAAAGTGAAAATTTGGAGATGCTGTGAGGATATAGAAAAACACATTGTACTATTTTTGCCACTTATTTCTGTATAAAATTTATTCAAGAAACCAGTTAAAAATACAAAAATATTTTAAAACAAACACAAATAATAAAAATAACTCTTCCCTTCTATTAAAACAAATACACAGGCTATGACACTGCATACCCACCTGGAAGGCTGAAATGAATAAGACAAAGCTTGTTGTCTATAACTTTGTGGAGTAACTGGAACTCTCAACACAGTAAGTGGGAGGATAAATTTATACAACCATAGTGGAAAACATTTTGGCAGTATCTACTAAAGGTTCACGCATGCCAATCTTACATTATAGGAAATCCACTCCTAGTTATATGCCTAACACACATTTACAAGGATGCTTATTCCAGTATTATCCAAACTCCCAGAGAAAACAGGCCAAATGCTGATCAGCAGTGGAACAGATAAGTGCAACATGCTCCATTCACCAATGTAACTTTCAGACAGCAATAACTATAATTATACAAAACAATATGCATAAATATCCTAAACATAATGTTGAACAAAAGAGTATATACCCTATGTTTCCATTCATATGAATTCCACATATGGGAAAAGCGTATCTGTGATTTTTGACTTCAGGAGACTGTTATTTTGGGGTAGGTAACGTCTGGGAGGAGGCACAGGAGGGCTGGTGTAGTTTTCTCCTTATCTGGTGTGCTGTGAAAGTTGATTATCCGAATTGGGTCATTCTTTTTATAACCAACTAAATCAGAATCCAGGGTCCAGGAGTGAAAAATGCTCAGGGTACATAACATTGCTTTGGAAATGTAATTGTCTAAAAATCCAGTGGCTAAAATTACCTGTTGTAAGCTGAGACCAGTTTTATCTATGGCTGCTAGGATAGTATGCTACAACTCTAGGACTGATTTTGACCACTAGTCACCCACCAATGGAGCTTGCCAACTCCCCAGAGTTCACTTAGTCCTAATGAACTTTCTCTCAGGACCACATGTAAACTTCATCTTTTTAAGAACACCTCCAACCTTCTTTTTGTCCTTTAGACATACAAAAAACACTCAGTCTTTATGCATGCCTCAAAATGCAATTCTTTCTTCTCAAATAAAATGTTAAATTTAGAGATTCATTTGTATATTATTTTAACTTCAATATAACTTTGTAAAATTTATTAAACTGTCTTTACAATACTTTGTGTATATATATGTATATATACACACAAATATATGTTGTAATAAAAGTTTTGGGAGGCCGAGGTGGGAAGATCACGAGGTCAGGAGATTGAGACCATCCTGGCTAACATGGTGAAACCCCGTCTCTACTAAAAATACAAAAAACCAGCTGGGCGTGGTGGCAGGCCCCTGTAGTCCCAGCTGCTTAGGAGGCTGAGGCAGGAGAAAGGCGTGAACCCGGGAGGCAGAGCTTGCAGTGAGCAGAGATTGTGCCACTGCATTCCAGCCTGGGTGACAGTGCGAGATTCCATCTCAAAAAAACAAAAACAAACAAACAACAAAAAAAGTTTTATTTGTTTTCTAAATATATACATATAGGATTTTCCTAAATCTTAACTTGCTTTTAAGCTATCGCTTTGTCTCTCTCCTATTCGTCTTTCTGTTTCTCGCATTTATCCTTCAAACTACTGTGCTAGGTCTTCCATCTACATTATGATATTAAATCATTCAGTGCTTTCTAATGATCAGTAATGAGTTTTTAAATTCAGTATTTGGCATTTTTTTTCTGCCTTCTGAATCTTGAAACCCTTCTTGATTACTTTACTTCTTTTTCCAGAATTCCATGTGAATGAAGCTTACTTTGCCAGGTATTCTGTTAGGCAGGAAATAAGTGTCACTAAATAACAGAAAATGCACTGACTAAATCAGCATAGGGGAATGGTCAAACATTTTAGAGATGGGGGAGAAATAGAAATTGCTGCAATTGACTTAAAAAACTTTTCTTTGTCATCTCAGTCCTCATGACCTCTGTGATTGTCCTCATACCTGTGCAGCATGGTCTTGCCTCAGGGCCTCAGCTCTGCATGGACCTCCTGGGGAAGGTGGTACCCCCAAGAATCTTCAGGACACCCTCACTCATCTCTTCAGGCCTCTGTTAAAAGTCAGCCTCCGCCCACACATGATAGAATGGGTCTCCTCACCTGCTTCTTCCTTCCTGTGTTTAGCATTCCTCACCACATACGTTCTGATAGTGGTTTTTATTTGTTTACCCTCTCTAACTCCCTTTAGCATCATTAATGCAGGTATTTCCTCCTGTTCATTCACCACAGTAAGCTCACTGCTCAGAGCGGTGCCATTGAGCTATTTAGAAGGATGTCAATCAATGTCTCTTGAACTCATGGAATATTGGTTGAATATTGATTCTTTTATATGAACTTTGTCAATTGCATGTGAAGGTGAAATATTGTATTATTACATTGAAATATCCATTAAATTAAGAATTAGATTATATTAAAAGAATAAAGAGAAATAATAGTTGGGAGTGTTTCACTTCTAGGAATGAAAAGATATCATAAAAAAGAAAACCGAGTTAATAAAGGCTTTGTGGAAGAGAGAAAGTTTTAGAAGCAACATGCCAGGTAAATTAAAGTAGTATTTGCATCAAAGAGAACTAATGTACAAGAAAATCTTATTTTTATCTGGCATATAATGAGAACAAGCAGTGCTGTCATGTCTGAATATTACTTCATCTTAGTAATTCATATGACATTTAATCATTAGCTCATAAATACACATAAATTCCCATTCAAAGAGATGTGAATGGATGATATGTTAACTTTGTTCTACACCTAAGCAAATTAAAAGAGAGAAGAGAAATGACATGGCCAAGGTCAAACAACAATTTATGATTAAACCCATAAATTCCAGTTTTTCTGAATTGTCACATCATCCTTAATGGCATGCACTCATTCTTTCTCTGTTGTAGACTTTGTCTGCCAATAATTTATTTTTGTTTATGTGTTTACAAAAATGCCACAAACATATAGTTAGGACCAATCATTTCTTTGGATTTAGTCAAAAATGTTAGATTATTCAATTAGAATTGGTGGTTCATACTTCTCTAAAATTAGGTTTAGCATTCGTTGACTTTTCAATCATTTAAAAATTCACAAATACCTTTCAGCTTATTCTTCAAGGAAAATTTTAGGTAAAGAAACTCAGGAATTGAACTTGAAATCTCAGCACAGCTACTTCTATTCATATTCCAAAGTAAGGAAGGGCATATAATATTTTTGAGATTAAAAGAAGAGATAACATGCTCAAGGTCAAGTAAGCAATAGTCAGGTCAGTATTTGATTTCTATCCTGAATGATTCCAAAGCTCTTGACTTTTTATCTTGCTGTGCTTTTCCTTAGAATAGATTGAATGCTCCAGCCTAGAGAATACTCAAGTCCAATTAAAATGGCACTAACAAATTACCCCAGTATGGCCACATTTGGACAAGTTGCCTTGAGCATCTTTTCATGCCAGGAAGCAAGAAAGTACTTAAATGAAAAACGAAAAAAAACAATGAAGGTAGGGGCCACAGTAGTCAACTAAAAGATGGCCAAAAAATGGAATAAGTTAATCACGAAAATAAAAAAGTACTACAGCCAAAATATAAAATAAAATTCATGTATATATACTGATATCAATAAATGATTGAGTAAGTAATATATGTGAGAAAGAAGACAAATCTCTTGTACAGAAGTCCAAATAATTAATGCAGATGTTTTAGTTTCAAGGAGGAAGAGCATAACCCCCTATCCCTTAAGTGTAAGCATAATAGCTTTCTTCTATAGGGTATGGTATGAAAAGGATGGGATGAGGAAAAGCCACTTCACAGTGGAAAAATCTGACAAACACTACTACCTCAGCCAGGTGACCAAGCTCCATATATCAGTAGTAAGTCACACCAGTAGTGTGTACCTTTGAGATAACGTGATGAGAATGACATTTTACCTCAAAGGTTTTGTTTCTGTGAACCAAACCTCTAACTCTGGTCTAATCATGAGAAAAACATCAGACAAACTCCAAATGAAGGACAAAATACCTCACCAGTACTTCTCAGAATTATCACTGTCAATGTCAGATTAAACAACCAAAGTCTGAGAAACTGTCACGACACATCAAAAGAGTATTTGATGATACTTCCCTGTATCATCAAAGAAGACAAGGTAAATAAATGAAATATGGTATCATGAATGAGATCCTGGAATAGAAAAAGCATATTAGGTAAAAACGAATACAATCTGAATAGCTGAGACAAATGAACCCTTGTAATAAAAGATGTCAGTAATTCTGGAAACTAGATGTGGGGTACATGGGAACACTTTGTACTATCCTTGCAACATTTCTGTCTATCTGAAAGTGTTCTGAAAATTTTTTTAGATGTTTTAAGACTTTAATGTTCTTCACATATTCAACATAAAATACTGACAATAGATAAACAATAGGGGAAAGACTTTTCAGCAAAGTATCACTCTCGTCGTTAAACATTACAAAGAAAACGGTCAAGAAAAGAAAGGATAAGATTATTTAAAAGAAGTGTTTAGTTTAATGGCATAATTAAAAAACAACCAACCAATCAACTTTCTCTTCTACCTATGGAAATAACAGTAAAAATGAATCAAGAACTTCTAGATATCATAAAACAGCTTAAAAGAGGAAGGGGAAGACTAGGGAGGGGGTGCAACTATTAATAATGGAATGCTATGATGCACAAGGTCAAGGATTTAATAAATTCTAAAAGTCTCTACATGTATCAGTGATAACTGTATTATTAGAAATATAAATGCATAGAAATATAAAGCATATGGTATTAACAACAGACCTTGCTAATATAAACATAGATAAAGTATGTCACTTCTCTTGTAATAACAGTATAAACATCGATCTACAGTTTTCCCTTTGCATGGTATTCTTAAACTACTACTCCAATGGTCAATGTTGACCTTGAATCAACAGCCGCTGAACCCAGGAGACCCCACAGATGTCTAGATTCAGCACCTAGAGGGCCCCATCTACCCTCTGTGCTGTGTGTTCCCATGACTCCAGAAATACTTAATTGCAACTTGCATTATTATATCCACAGGCAGCTTTTAAATCTAACTAGAAAAAGTAGCAGCAAAGGCAAAATAAGCTGGAATTTGTTAGAAAAGCAATGAGATTTATGAAAATGCTTCCAGTTCAAATCAGAATTAAGGTGAACATTACTTCACACCAGCTTTGCAGAGCTGTAGATGTTTTACCGTTGTTCTTTCAAAAAAGAAGAATCTATAACAAACATGTTCATTTGAGAAAAATACTGTTTGTTAACTTTTTGTAGCCATCCCCAAGTTACTTTAAACTTTGTATGTTGTTTAATAACAGAGTATATCCTGGTTAGGATGTGTTCATAGCTGACGCATCTCCAAAGATTTTTTCATGAAGGCGGCCAGCTCCTGAACATCTTCAATTGTGACAGAATTATACAGAGAGGCCTGGATGCCTCCCACAGACCTGTGCCCTTTCAAGGACAACATATTGAGTTCGAAAGCTTTATCGAGAAACCTTTTTACTAAAGCATCATCTCCTTTGACATTGCCAATGCAGAATGGAATATTCATCTTGCTTCTATTTTGGGTCTACACTGGACATACGTAGAATCCTTGAGAATTATCAGTAATCTCATAAATCATTTGGGATTTGATGGAGCTAAGCTTCTCCATGGCAGCAGCACCTCCATTGTTTTTAATCCATTCCAGGACCAAGCCCATGATGTAGATGCTGAAACATGGAGGCGTGTTGTACGAGGAGCTGTTTCCAGCCTGCACCTTGCATTCCAGGACTGAAGGGAACTCTCGGAGGGCAAGCCCCAGTTGGTCATCACTGACTATCACCACGGTAACCCCAGCAGAGCCAACATTCTTCTGGGCACCAGAAAAAATCACATCAAACTTGGAAACATCCACTGGCTTGGACAGGAAGTTTGAGAACATGTCACAAACCAGTACTGCTCCTTTGACATCGGGTATAAAGTGAAACTCCACGCCATGCACCGTCCCATTTGTGCAATAATACACGTAGGAGGCATCCGGGTTGAGGTTCCAGATGCTTGGATCTGGAATTTCGGTATAACTCCCAAGTTTAGAGTGAACAATATTTATAGTCCCAGGCTTCTTCTACAGCCTTAGCTGACCAAGCTCCTGTCACCACATAGTCTGCACTCCTTCCTGCTTTCAAGCCAATCAACTTTAAGGGGACAGCACTGAACTGGCTCGACCCACCTCCTTGCACAAAAATCACCTCGTAGTTGTCTGGAACAGCTAGTAATTCCCGCACAAGATTCTCTGCATTGTTAATAACCTTGATAAAATCTGACGGCCTGTGACTCATTTCAAGAATACTAATGCCAATTCCTTTGTAGTCTAATAATTCCTTTTGTATCTCTAACAACACTGAGTGTGGCAGCTTGGCTGGACCAGGCCCAAAGTTGACCACCTACCTCGGGGCGTCCATGCTGCGGCAGCGTGGGTGGCGAGTCAGCCAAGGAGGACTGAGCATGTGAACTGTGAGCGTTCCCGGCCGCTGCGGTGCGAGTCTGACTGTTCTGAAATTTAAAAAAAAAAAAAAAAAAAATTAAAAGTGTGCATAAAACACATGCTTATATATATTATCAAATGATATTCAACAGTTTATAAATATTACATAAATGATTTAACAACCCAATGGTGGGTGCTATCATCATCTCCATTCCATTCCCCAGATGAAAAAACTGGGTCTCAGGGATGCTCTGTAACTTGCCCAAGATCAGAGAGCTCAGGCACACGTCCAGTGTTTGAAACTGTCTAGCCTGGATCTCGGGTCTGTATCCTTCAACTGTATAGTGTGCTGTTTTTGGTATATAAAACTTTTATCCAGCCTAATTTCTGAATTTTCATTTTTTCTTTATGAAAGTATTTTACTATTTAGAGTAAAATACATTTTAATTCTATTCATTTTATCCTTAAGGAAGTTTGTCTCTAGGCTTTATAACCATATTTTAGTTTTGTTGTAAACAGGAAATGACAAACAATGAATTTGATGTCTGATAACATTCAAAAGGCTTGGAAGAAACAGCTTATAAAGCAGCTGTTTGATTGCCTAAGGTAAAACTCATAGAACGATCAGATTCTTTCCTGTAAGATTTACTTAGGAATGAAATAATGCTAGGGAAAAATAAGTATGGACAATGAAATATAAATTAGGAATCAAAATGAAAAGCATAATAATTTAAACACCTTGATGTTTTTTAATTGCTATATAAAAAGAAGACATTGACTAGGTTGTGTGTCGGGGGAGGGGGTATGACTTTAAGAAACAGCAGGACTGCCATCTCTCTCAACTGGGGGACAATGGCTCGTGAATATACAGGGCACTGACACTGATGCCATCAAGCAAAAGCTTTCCTTAAGGCATATTCATCTGGCCCATCCCTAAGGTTACAAAATATTTCGTACTCATGGTACATGGGAGATGGCAAACTCTTATTAAAATGTCAAATATCCTCCTAAAGAGGAACAGTCTTGCAGACAAATCAAGAATGAAAACCATTTGTAAATCAGGGTTTTTTGTTTGTTTGCTTTTCTATGAAGTGTCTTTCGTAGCTTAAGGAAGGAGAGTATTTCAGTTCAGGATGAAAAATCTGAAGCATAGTGACAGAACGTAACAATTATTCATTCACTGAGAGGCAAAATAATCATTTTTAATACAAATGTTGAGATGTGTGAAAGTAAAATCTATTCCTCTAGAAAGTATGTAGAAACAGATAGAGGAGTTTATATACAAACAAAATACATTATTGTACCTTATATTAGTTTGAGGTTTGGTAATTTTACAAAACAGATCTGCTTTTTAGAGGAGAAAGTGATTAAATTGTGCCTTCTTTTCTTTCTTTTCCTTCCTTCCTCTTTCTTTCTTTCTTTGTTTCTTCTTCCTTTTTCTCTCTTTCTCTCTCTCTTTTTTTTTTTTTTTTTGACAGAATTTCACTCTACTGCCCAGGCTAAAGTGCAGTGGTGTGATCTCAGCTCACCGCAACCTCCACCTCCTGGGTTCAATCAATTCTCCTGCCTCAGCCTCCCAAGTAGCTGAGACTGCAGGCACACGCTACCATGCCCGGCTAATTTTTGTATTTTTAGTAGAGATGGGGTTTCACCGTGTTGGCCAGGCTGGTCTCGAACTCCTGACCACAAGTGATCCACCCGCCTCAGCCTCCCAAAGTGCTGGGATTATGGGCATGAGCCACCACACCCAGCCAAATTGTGCTTTCTTTAAAATACATACTTCATGACTTTTTAAATTTGTAAACCAGTAGATTTCATATCAGGGCAGGCTTATCAAGAAGCTCAAATAACTTAGAATGAGAAGACTTCCCCTCTGGCAATATAATTTCCCACCTTGCTCAGAGATTAATACTTTAATCCTGGTATTGTTTGACTTATTATGCAATTCATATTCCTTACCAATTAATCTCTATTCTAAGAAGATTTTCACTAGTAGTTAACAAACAACTTTATTAAATGACATGCCTCAAATATGACTTCTCTGTGTCTGGATGTTTAATGCAACCCTAATTAGCATTAACTTTCTAAAAATTTTGGACTAGATTAGACATTTTTTACTGACACTTGAGATTCTTATAGTGCTATTCCTAATTCAATAAATCTCAGTGTCAAGGAAACACCTAATATATGAAAACAAATAATATAAATGCAGTGCATAGAGCATCAACAATAGCCATGTATGCCCACATGGAGCCATCATTTAAGATTTATTGTAGATTCCATGTGGGTTTCCATGCTTTTAAAACACAGCCTCTGAGAGCAGAGGCCTAGATTGTGGAAACTTCATACAGCTAAGCATTTTCTACATCATAAAATTTGCTTCAGTCAGATGGATAAGAATAAAATTTGGCAACTTAAATGTTAAAGGATTTTGAAGAAAGTAAGCATTCTTCTTTCAAGGGACTTTCTTTTAACACTCCTTACCATCTTTCTTACCCCCACCCTGTACATCCTTCCAAAATATAACATAGAATAAAGATATTATTTTTACTTTGTCTATTTGCTTCATTTTCACCAGGTCTTATAGGAAATAAAAATAATTGTTCCATATAACATAATTTTTGGCATCCTAATATGAGCCAGGGCCTCTTCCCTCTGCCAGGAATAGAATGCATAAATGGAGAACAATGTTGAAAACGTTATTTGTTTAGGAAGCCACTTTTCCATTTTGACTGTCCTAGTCTAGTTACTTTTTCTTCAGGGACAGGGAACTTCAGGCTCCAAAACCCAGTTTGACCAAATGGCAAACAAGCACTTCCCACTGCCTTTTAATACTTTCATTTGCTGGCACAAAAGTCAACTATTTCCCCTGCAAGACCCAGCTCTTCTGGGAGGACTTCCTGGTCTCTGATCCCATTTCCAATACAATGGACTAGTTGGTCTTGTTAGTATGCGATACAGAGCATACATTTGCTTAAAATGCCTCTTTTCCCTAAAAGTGTTATGTTAGCAAATTTCAAACCTACCTACAGAAAAGTCACAAGAACAGCCCAATGAACACTCACATAAACTTCACCTAGATACACAATTATAAACATTCTGCATATTTGCCTTATCTATTCATATCTGTGTCTTAACATTAGATTGTCAGCTCCCTTAAAATAATGTCTGAGTATTTCTTCAATGATTTCTTATGGTTAATTTTATGTTACAACTTGGCTAGGCTATGGTGCCCAGTTGTTTGGTCAAAGACCAGTCTAGATGTTGCTGTGAATGTATATTTTTAGCTGATTAACATTTCAATTAATAGTTATTGATTCACTACCTTGGATAAAGCAGATTAACCTCCATAATGTGGGTGGGCCACATCCAATCAATTGAAGACCTTAAGAGCAAAAGCTAAGGGTAACTGAGGAAGAAGGAATTCTCATGCAACATAGAAATTCTGCCCAATTTTCCAGCTTGCCAGCCTTCAGAATTAATACTAAAAATTGTAACATCGACACTTAACTTCATCTTCAGCCTGCCCTGCTGATCTTGAACTTGCTAGCTTCAGCCTCACAATCATGTAAACAAATTTCTTAAACTCTTCTTAAAAAAACATACACACACATATACATATACACACACACATATATATACACACATATGAGAGAGAGAGAAGCTCTGTATGTACCCTTCTTATAACTATATATGTCCTGTAGTTTCTTACTAATATAATCTATACATCATTAATATATTCTCAACAGGTAGCAGAGATCTGCGTACACATTAGTAATATGCTAGAGATGGTAATGGGTATTAAAGGAATGTGTTTTGAAGAAACTAGACTTAATTTCCTCAAGGTCCTTCACTATTTGTCTCAATTATTTGCTTACTTTGCCACGGTCATTTTGCTCCTACATTTTGCTTCCCCCATCTTTCATAAATGTTTGCTTCAAAACTAGATTTGAGGAATAACTATTTAAGGTTTCTTTTATTTTGTATGCTACATAAAAGACATACCAGAAATCTGTACTCACAGAAACAAAAGTAATAGAACAGTAATAAGGTACTGGCAAAGCTAATCCATCTTCATCAGCAGTATGACAGAAAGTATTTATTCGGTTTCATTGATTCACTATGGTGACATAGTCTGAATCAGCACCCAGGCCCAAACATGGGCACCAAGTAATCAAAGCATGCAATGAGGATGGGCACCAGATGGAAATTGAAAACAAAAGATAAAAATGCCTCAAAAAGAAAGGAAGTATAGAAGGATTCTGGGATGATGGCAAAGTAGGAAAGACCAAATATCCACCTTCCTGCCTAGACAACAATTGTACTTTCAAAATGTGTTAGAAGTAAGTATTTTGGAAATCTGAAGTCTATCCCGTGTCTTTCAACTTCCAGAGGAAGGCTTAGGTAGTAAATTGTGTTTAATTTTGGTCCATTCCAGCTCTGAGCACAGTAACAAGTACCTAGTCCTGACCAAGCCCCAGAGCACAAAGCCATGAACATGTTCCTGGAGCAGCTTGTATACAGCTAGCAGGAGCCAGGATGGGCAATAAGGACCCTTTTCTCCAAATATCAGGGATCTGTCTTCTGATTTCTCATTGCTGCTTCTGACTCTGTTCACAGAGGCACAGATGAAGAGGTGGGCAGGCATCCTTGCATCTCCCTCCCTACTCTTACAAGCCTCTTCCCACAGGGCTGAAGTGACTTCCAGAGGATTTAAAGGCCAGCATATTTTTTAAAAATTTCATCATTTCTTTTCTTTACTTATTGCATTTCCCCCCTTTTTTCCCCATTTTAGGAGCCACACATCAATACCTAGGGTGTTCAAAAGCAACAGAAGAAATTAAGAAGTCACTGTGCATGCCCAGGGAAAGGCATAGGCTCAGAAAGACCAAAGAAGAAATTAAGTTTATATGTCAGGCTGATCACTGACACAGAAATAGCTGTCAATAGTCAAAAAACAAAACCAAAACTAAACAAACCTTGAGGAAAGGGTAGTCCTATTTCCAGAGAGTTATCACGTTATTTGATTCAAATGTCTAGTTTTTAACCAAAAGAATCACCAGGCATATGGCTTAATCTGCTAAGGCTGCCATAACAAAATGCCATATACTCGGTGACTTAAGCAACAAACAATTGTTTCTCACAGTTCTGGAGGCTAGAAGTCTGAGATCAGAGTGCCAGCACAGTTGAGTTCTTGGTGAGGGCTCTTTTCATGGTTTGCAGTGGAATGCCTGCTTGCTGTATCATCACATGGTAGAGAGAGAGATCGCTCATGTCTCTTTCTCTTTATATAAGGATATTAATCTCACCATTAATAGCCCAAGTTTCATGCTCTAATCTAACCCTAATCACCTCCTAAAGGCCTCACCTCCAAATAATATCCCATTGAAGAGTAGAGTTTCAACATACGAATTATGGGGGGAAACAAATATTCAGTCTATAGAAGTATACAAAGAAACAGAAAATATGGCCCATTCCAAGGAAAGTCAAGCAATCAATCTACAAAAACTATCTTTGAGAATGACCAGATGTAGGAATGTGGGATTAATAAATAGAGACTTTAAAACAACTATCTCGAAGAACTAAAGGAAGATGTGGAGAAAGTCAAGAAAGCAATTTATCAACAAAATGGAAACATCAATTTAAAAAAAAAAATAGATAGCCTAAAAAGACATCAATAAGAAATTTTGGAGCTGAAAATACAAGAAATTAAAAAAAAACAAAACTCACTCACTAGAGAGATTCAAATGCAGATTTGAGCAAACAGAAGAAAGAAATAACAAAATTCAAGATAAAATAATTAAAATTGACTTTGATGAAGAGAAAGAAAAAAGACTAAAGAACTGTGAAAAGAGCCTAAGGGATATGTGATACCCTACAGTGGACCAACATATGCACTGTGGGAGTTTCAAAAGGAGAAAAGAGAGACAAAGGGGCAGAGAGAATATTTAAAGAAATAATAGCCAAAAACTTCCCAAATTAGATGAAAGATATGAACATAAATATGCAGGAAGCTTAGTGAACTCCAAGTAAGATGAACTAAAAGAGACCCACACCATGACACGTTATAATCGAATTGTTGAAAGAGAAATTTTTGAGAAAGTTTGAAAGAAATGAGAGAAGCAATTTATTATATACAAAGTATCCTCAATCAGATTATGAGCAGATTTTTCATTAGAAACTTTGGAAGCCAGAAATATTGAGGCCAATATATTCAAAGTACTAAAGAGAAAAAAAAAAGGCAAAACCAAACCTGTCAGCCTAAAATCCTATATCTGACAAAACTATCCTTCAAAAGTGAGGAAAATATTAAGACATTCCCAGATAAATAAAAGTGAAGGAATTCATCACTACTAGACCTGCCCCACAAGAAATACTAAAAGAAATCCTGGAGGTTGAAATAAAAATAGAGTGGAAAGTAATTTAAAGCTTTATAAAAAAATAAAAATCTCAGTAAAGGTAAAGGCATAAGCATTTTATTAAAGCTATTGTTAATTGACTTTGGTTTGTTACTCCACTTTTTTTCTACATAATTTAAGAAAAAATTTTAAATTATTAGTGTAAAAACTAGTGTTATTGTAACTTTAATACTCCACACATTTTCTATATAACTTTAGATACTAATATATTAAAAATGTTTTTAGACTCATCATGTATAAAGATGTAATTTTGTGACATCAATAGCTGAAAGAGGGTGGGAACAACTATACAGGAGTTCATATTGTGTATGTTATTGAAGTTAAGCTGGTGAAAATTCAAATTAGACTGTTATAATTTTAGTATGTTAAATATAATCCCATAGAAACTACAAAGAAAATAACTATAGAATTTGCACATAAAAAATGAGGAGAGAATTAAAACATTTCACTACAAAAAAATCAACACGAAATTAGTAGTGCAAGAAATGAGGGACAAAAAATCTATAAAGTATGTAGTAAACAAATAGCAAATGACATAAATTCTTCATTATCAGTAATGACTTTAATTGTAAATGAATTAAACTCTTCAATCAAAAGACAGAGATTGGAAGAATAAATTTTTTTTTGAAAAGCATGATCTAACCATATATGCCTATAAGAGACTCACTTTAGATCCTAAGACACAAATAGATTGAAAATGAACAGATCGAGAAAGATATTTCATATAAATAGCAACCAAAGAGAGTAGAGCTGACTATAGTAATATCAGACAAAATCAACTTTAAATCAAAGACGATTACAAGAGAGAAATAAAAACATTATATATTAATAAAAGTTTCAGTACAACAAGAATATGCAACAATTATAAGTATATACATCCCTATTAACAGGCCATCAAAATATATGAAGCAAAAATTTACAGATTGAGGGAGAAATGGATCCAGAGTAATAGAGACTTTTATATCCCACTCTCAGTAGTGGATAGAACAAACAGACGGAACATAAGTAAGGAAGTAGAGGACCTAGAACAATAAACTAATTAGACCTAACAGATGTATACAGGACACTCTAACAGACATTCTTCTCAAGTGAACATGGGACATTTTACACGATACACCATATCTTTCTATCTAGGCCACAAATGAAGTCTCAATGGACTTAAAAAGATAGCTATCATACAAAATATCTTCTATGGCCACAACAGGATAAAGTTAGAAATAAATAGCAGGAGAATAATTGAAAAATTCACAAATTCATAGAAAATAAGCAACACACTCTTAAACAATCAATGAATCAAAGAAGAAATAACAGGGGAAGTTACAAAATACTTACAAATAATGAAAATGAAAACATAACATAGAAAAACTTATAGGACAGAGCAGGAGTGGTTGCTATTGAAGAAATTTACAGCTGTAAACACTTAAGCATTTTTCACAATAGTAAAAACATGGAAGCATTAAACAGATGAATGGAAAAGAAAATGTGGTATATCCATATAATGGAATATTATTCAACCTTTAAAAGGCAGAAAATTTGGAAGCATGCCACAACATAGGTGAATATTGAGGACAGGATGCTATATGAAATGAGTCACAAAAAGACATATAATATAAAATTCCACTTACATAAGGTATCTAAAAAAGTGTAATTTATAGAGACAGAGAGTGGAATTGTACTTATTAGGGATTGAAGGAAGGGGGAAATGGGGTATTTTTATTTAATGGGCAGAGTTTCAGTTTTGCAAGGTGAAAGAGCCCTGGAGATGGACAGTGGGGATGGACGCAAAACCATTTTAAAGTATATAATTCAGTGGCATTAAGTACATTCATACTTAATGTATACATGTACTTAATACCACTGAATTGTATATATGTACTTAATGCCACTGAATTGTACACTTTAAAATGTTTGAAATTGTATACTTTATGTTATGTGTATTTTACAGGAATCAAAAACATTTTATTAAAGTGATAAAGAAAAAAGGAAGAAAAGGAGGAAGGAAGAAAGGAAAGAAAGGAGCGGTGGAGGAAGGAATAAAAGGAGCAAAGAAGTGAGGGAGGGAGGAAGGAAGAAAGGAAAAAAGGAAGTGAGGAAGGAAGGGAGAGAGGAAGGAAGGAAGGAAAAACAAAGGGAGGGAGGGAGGAAGGGAGGGAGGGAAGAAGGGAGGGAGGGACGAAGGAAAAAAGGAAGGAAGGGAGGGAGGAAGGAAAAAAGGAAGGGAAGAAGGAAGGAAAAAGGGAAGGAAGGAAGGGAGGGAGGAAGGAAGGAAGAAAGGAAGGAAGGAAGGAAACAAAAGAAAGAGCAAGCAGAATGGGCCAATTAAATTAAGGTTCTCAAGCAAGTAATGCCTGAGATCAAAGTTAGAAAGACTGGGGAATCATCCACCTGAGAACTTCAGGCAGATTAGATAAGTATGCATCAAAATGTCTTTTTATTCTTGATGTTCTTTCTTAGATTCTGTTCCTCTATTAGGTTTTGCTAACACACTGTCTAGGATAAATATTTTTTTAAGGGCCTGGGAGGGAGGCAGGGAAACAGGTTCCAAAATACAAATACAAAACTGCAACATGACAACAAAAAAGTTAATACATATTTAATTAAATATCTACACACTATTTTGTGATGTCAACTATTTAATTGCAATTCAATTGAACTCGTAAACAGTAGCATATAAATTACAGTTGAATATGGAATGGCCCAACTTTAAATAATTTGGTAACATGGGGATGAGCCTTTTAAGAGAAAGAGAATCAAAGGCCTACAAAAATATTTTGGTTTTACTCCAACTCAGAGACTAACATTCCTGCGCTTGATCCTGCTGCTCTTCTGCAGGTTTTTACAAATCTAGCTCCTTTTAAATAGAAATAAAATAAAAATTAAAAAGAAGGGAAAATAATACTTTATTTTAAGCTATATAAATCAGGGCAGGGTTTTTGTTTAACATAAATTTCTAGATCCATTTGTGTTCCTTCAAACTGTGTAAAATATCTTAAAGTTTAAATTCCATATTTTTCACATTAACTTTAAACCTTTAAAAATGTCCTTTGTGTAGAAAATCCATGGGTAAATTGGAGAGAGAAATTAGTTTGTCTTGTTTCCTGAGTTCACAGATGGAAGCAAACGAAAAGGAGCACAGGATGAAGAAGTGGCCACCATTGTACGTGCGCAGGTAAAAACGATTCCAGGAAGGTAGTGGATGAATGTGGTGCTGATTGCCCAGCAGGACAAGCAATTTTGTTTTATTTGATAGTGTGTACAGAATGTACTTGCCTTTGAAATGTTTTTAAATTTTTGGCAGCTGAGGCTTCTGTTTCGTGCTTCTAATCCCAAGCATTTGAATATGACATTATTTAAACATGGGAGCCAAGATAAAATAGGCATCTTTGGGATGAAAATTAGCCAGCTGCCAGGAAGTAAGGGTTTTGCAATAAACAACTGAGATTGCTGTCCCTTGCCCAGCCTGGAAACTTCTCAGCAAGCCCAGGAAGTATCTGTCCTGCATCTCCTGAGAATGTTCCTTCCATGCAGAGCGACCATCACTGACCTCTTTGTGGAAAGACGATAAAGCCAACTTACAAGCCTAACATTGTTCACGTCCTTTGTGGTAAAAATGTTAAGATTTCTGTCACACTTACATTAACATAAAGCATAGCATTTAACATCACTATTGTAACTTCATTGTTAAATAAACCAATTGTATTAAAGTTGAAATAATAAAATGAATAAAGTTAACAAGAAGTGTCATTGAAACTATGTGATATCTGTCACGGTAGTTTAGAAACTATAAATCATTAAAATATTTCCTCAATACCTATCCTACCATTAAAAGTGATTTTTCTATTTTGATAGAACGAAAAGCATAAATGGCATAAGCCTTGGATTTTGGTTTCAGTACTATTGTTTTGTATTGCATCTATAACCATCATAGATTGACAGTCACAGGTAGAATAAGCCATCAGCTTTGAGGACCATCACAATAGAGTATAAAAAATAGCTCAATGAGAAGGATAAAGAAATATTACTAAAATAGCAGCATTAAGGGTTTTTACATGTAATATTAAATAACCTTTAAAATAAACAGAAAATTTTCTAATTTATTGACACGATTTCATAGAAGTGTTACACATGATAACCTAGAACTGGAAAAAGCACAAATGTTCATCAATAGATGAACAGACAAACAATCTGTGCTATAAATATAAAATAGAATAATACTCTTCAGCACCAAATGGGAATGAACTAGTGATTCACATGCACATGGACAGAACCCAAAACATAATGCTTAGTGAAATAAACCGGACCCAAATACTACAAACTATGATTTCATTTACAAATGGTGATTTCATTTACGTGAAGTTCCAGAATAGATAAAAGTAATCCATAGTGACAGAATGCAGATCAGTGTTTGCTTGGGGTGAAGAGTGAGGGTTGATTTCAGAGAGGCCCAGGGGACATTTGTGGTGATGCAAATGTTTCGTATCTTGATGGTGGTGCGAGTTTTGTGAGTGTATATATTTATATTGCTATGGGTAATTGCATGTTTAAGTAGTTAGATAAACAGTTGGCTTTGTACTTTTCAATGAATTTTAAAGCCCATTTCTTTCCAGAGCTACACAGTTCAATACAGTAGACACAGCCACATGGGGCTACTTAATTTAAATATAAGTAGCTAAAATTAAATAAAAGTTCAAATTTAGTTTCAGAGTTGTCCTTGCTGCATTTCATACGTTCACTAGCCCTATGTGGCTAGGAGTTATCATATAAGATAGTACAATATGGAATAGTTTTAACATTGTAGAAATTTCCACTGGACAGTGCCAGTTTAGAACATACATAAAGACTTTTCAAAATGTATTTCACTGTAAAATTATCATCACTGAATTGTGTATCTAAGCTCAACATTTGGGTAATGATGTTCTAGATTGCTGATTCCATCCTTTTCACACATCTGAGAATTGATCCTAGGTATAATGTCATATAAAGTGAACTTCTTATTTCAAATATTTTGTCTTAAATCTTGTATTACCCAATTCAGTGTATAAGTTATTTCTGCATAATGATACATTTACCGATGCTCCGTCTGACTGCTTCCCTCTCATTTGTGACACAATAAGACTCTTAAGGCAAGACAATTCCCTGGATGTTCAATACCAGCTGACAGAGTCAAGAGCTGGTGTACAGAACCAAGTCCAGCCTAGTTTCCCTTCCAGTTTATTACAATTCCAAAAAGCCTCTGCGAGTTTAGGAGCGTAGGTAGAAGATGCCAATTATACCAACCACAGTGGGTGAAAAAGAACAGAAAATGAGTTGTTTATTGAGAAAAAGAATGAATGAATAAATGATGAATTCCTATAGTGTGTTGATTAAAGTTATCTGAGATATGTGATAAGTTTCAAAGATGATCTTGAGAAATCTTTGTTAAAATCCTGTAATAAAAAGGTGGAAGCTTTTCCAACTTTACAAACACAAAGATATATGGAACCTATAAACGCCTTTTTTACGGAAAACATGAAACTAAGAAAACTTTCACAAGTTGGAGGAAAGAATACTAGATTTTCCCAGGAAAACTCTTATCCTTGAATTTAAGCTGAGCAACTAATCAATATTTAAGCATGCATAGCATTGCAAGTTCAAAGTAACATGACTTCTGGCTTTTATGAATGTATAACTATAATTAATACAATCCAATATTTAAAAAATGTGTCCAGGTTTAAAAGGAATATTTCAGTTTAAACGATATTTTCACAACTTGGTCATTCATCATATGGTATGCAATGCCTGTTGCTTACAGGTAGCTTTGACAGTCCATCAGATAATAACACATGTATCTTTTGTATGTTTTATTAATGCTTAAGTTAATCCTGATGTGGTCCAAATTAGAAACCTTGAAAACATAGAACTTCAGAAGAAAACATGACATTTTCAGGTTAGACTCATACTATTTGAAAAATGTTAGCCAAAACTCAATTATGCAGATCAAAGCAAAGACAGCTCAGATGGGGGCAGTGGCTCATGCCTGTAATCCCAGCACTTTGGGAGGCTGAGGCAGGTGGATCACGAGGTCAAGAGATCAAAACCATCATGGCCAATATGGTGAAAACCCATCTCTACTAAAAATACAAAAATTAGCTGGGTGTGGTGGTGCATGCCTGTAGTCCTAGCTACTCAGGAGGCTGAGGCAGGAGAATCACTTGAACCCAGGAGGCGGAGGTTGCAGTGAGCCAAGATGGCACCACTGTACTCCAGACTGGTGACAGAGTGAGACTCCTCAAAAAAAAAAAAAAAAAATGCAAAGACAACTCTACATACACTTAAAATAGAAATAGTTGCCACAGCAAAAAATTCATGGTTCATAAATATACTTTTTAAAATATTATAATATATAGATATATAAATTTTTAATGTGTCCATGCTTTTCATTATTAAGAATTTGCAAATTATAATATGTTTAGTTAACACATTTTTGGGAAGCAATTATTTATTGCATTGTATTGTCCTAGATCTTGAGGAAGAGACCCAGTAAATAATAGAAATCTTTTTTTAGAGGCACCTGAACTTCAGTTGGCAATGATTTAGAGGTAGTTTGCACCCAGATGGTTAAGGATTGCTTATGATATATTTTCATCAGTATGTCATATCTTTCATAAATATTTTAATATTTTCTACTTAATAATTAGAAAATAAAAAGCTTGTTACTTCTTGTTTAAAAAGCAAATCTCTAATCCTCTATGGAATTCAAATCTTCTTATTAAGATTATATTTGCTAAAGTTAACTGACTTCTGGGTGACCCCAGCCCTGTACTGATCAGAGCAGGGAGGCGAAGAGCTCATCCCTGTGTCGCCTCCATCTCTGCACAATGTCTGACATCCTAAGATTTTATAACTTCATTTCTTTCCAGCAGCCTGGGCTTGCTGTGCTTCCACAATGTGGAGAGCTGGATAAAGTAAAATGCCATTCAATAAGTATCATGCCTCTGAGCATTGTAAGGGTTAATTCAACTGTGACATGATGAGAACAAAATAACCAGGGATTAGAGAATTTTAGAACTTTGTTTTCAACACAGTGCAAACTTAATATTTAATCTACAATCAATATTATTTCAAAAACCACAGAGGCTTATCCCCCCAGGGGTATGAAGTCCTTTCACATTGAGACTGTGTTCTTCTTCTGATGGCTGTCACAGATGAACTCCGACCGTAACACACCATTTAATAGTATCTGAAAAGGGATTTCAAGAGACAGCTCGGCCATTGGAAATATCACTGGCTTAGTAACTTTTATGGTGATTTAATCATACAGGCTTGTTGACAATGTTTATGTACCAAAGTATTGAAGACTGACATCAGGCCGCTCTGTCACAAGTCAGCCTAAAGTTGAGGCGCGTATGCTGATGCCAAAGACACTGCCTGTCTAAATAACGAGATTTCCAAACCTATGACTGAGAGATAGGCTTGATGATTAAAAGTTGTTTACGAAGATTCCTCTTGTCAGATACATTCGTCGTCTTTTCATTGAATTCAGTATTACATGAAAGCGTTTTGGAATATTCTGCCAGTAACTCTGCAAAAATTCCAAATTCTTGTTTAGACACCATCTGTTCAGTAAAAGTTAGACAATACCCATTACAGGAAAGTTTCATGGAAGTTTTTTCCCTGCTGCCATTGTTACTTCATTCAATAACTTAGATTTTTAAGTCTATGAAGAGGAGTTCCATGTTTCAAAGTGTCAACCTTGCCTAACACAGTGTTCCATGATACAGCAAGTCTCTTCACAGCCTGGTCCATTGTCTAGGAGCATCAGCCTCACCTGAGTCTTCAGAAAGTCAAATTCTCAGGTCCCGACATAGATAAACTGAATTAGAAAATGTTTGAGCATAACAATATGTGTTTTTGCAAGCCCTGCAGGCTTGCAGGACGACTCACTATGATTGTGATGCCCACTGACCTGTGAGAACCTGTGGACTACAGCACCATAAGAGCCTCAGGGTACTGTGATCTACCTAAAGCTGGAGTCTGTCTGTGACAAGGCACCCTATGCACCATTGCTGAACATCTCCAGAAACATGGAACTCAGCACCCCAAAAGTAACTTATTGAGTCTTCAGAGTTCTTAGAAATGTTAAAAAGCATCTTCTGATTAGAAGCCAAAAATCTTTAAAACCCAAGTGATGGCAGTTTCCACACTTAGGTGCTTAATTCTAAACAATATGTTCTGAATTTTAGTTTAAAATAATGAGCAAACACATCATTTTATGCAAATTATCTTTCTCGTATCTGAAATAATTTCTCCAGTTAGTCAAAATTCCCTTTTAAAATGTGTTAGAAATTCACTCTATTAAATTGCAAGTGAATTCTGGTCCTCACACTTGACATATATGAGGCCTTAGAAAATAACAGTCCTGGTGCCTCCACAGGAAGTGTGGAAGGCGGTGCCACTTTGTAAGTCATCTTTGAAAGACAATCTTGACTCACTGACATTGGTCATTGGCTTGAAGCATTTCAAGCAGCATTCCTCCTCCCTACTGTTGTTACTGACAAAGGGTGTTTTTTGTTTATTTGCTTGTTTGTTTTTGTTTATTTGTTTTTGAGATGGAGTCTTGCTCTGTTGCCCAGGCTGGTGTGCAGTGGCACTATCTTGGCGCATTTCAACCTCCGCCTCCTGGGTTCAAGTGCTTCTCCTGCCTCAGCCTCCCAAGTAGCTGGTATTAGAGGCCCACGCCACCATGCCTGGCTAATTTTTGCACTTTTAGTAGAAATGGGGTTTCACCATGTTGGCCAGCACAGTCTTGAACTCTTGATCTCAAGTGATCTGCCCACCTCGGCCTCTCAAATTGCTGGGATTACAGGCATGAGCCACCATGCCCGGCCTGACAAAGAGTTTTAAAAATTGAAATAATGATGTTTTAACTAATTTACTGACATCAAAAGCTTTAGAATAAATCATGCTTTTACTGGTTCACAGGCAAGTATACCTTGATGCACAGGAAAAATTAGTTGGAAATCAAAAAACATAAAAATAAAAATGATGATTAAACTTAGGTGCCTTTTTAAACCCAAGATTGAGTGGGACCCCGAGTGAGCAGGGGCTGGCAGCCTGGCAAGTCCACCAAGAAGCCCCTTGGTGAGTTACCATCACTGCTTCTGCATGAAATTCTTTTCTTCACCAGGATTTTATTGTCCAGTCTATGAATATGAATTTTACATACAACAATAAAAGGAACCATAAATAGAAAAATATTTCTATAAGCAAAATATATGGAAGTAATTTAAATATATGCCTACTTGATAGAATATTTTGCTGTCCTTAAAAGGAACATGGGGAAGTGACAGACACTCTCTTTTGACCACACTTGAGTCAAGGTCTTCTGACTCCTTTCTCACTAGGCCTGACCTTGGGCTTACCTCACTGTCCTTGTAGAATCCAGTCTGAGCAGGAATCCTGCTAACATCCCTCACCTTTAGTATGTAACCTCCTTCCATATCCTATCACCTTGGTCTGGCTGCAGCAAGCAGTCTGTCGAGTGGGGCTGACAAGAATCCCCCTTGAGTGATGACCCCTTTCAGTAATTTTCCACCCACTGACCCTACCCTGCTCCTTGGCTGTAAATCCCTACTTGTCCTTGTCTTCAGAGTTCAGCTCACTTATTCTCCTCCACTGCAGGACCCCATTGCAGTTTCCCTGCCTATTGTGACACTGCCCCTTGAATGAAGTCCACCTGACCACGTTTAACAATGCCATAAATAATGTCTCCAACAGTCATAGTGCTGTGGCTCAGCTAGGATTGGATTCATCACAGGCCCACCTCTGGCCCTGGGCCTCTCACCCAAGACCCGAGTGTTCACCTTTGAAGCCTTGGTCTTCACACTTGTCTGATTGATCCACTGATGAATCTAACTCCTGAGCCAGTCCTCTGGGTGATGGCCCCTGAACGGATGCAGTGAGAATGGATTTGATTCTCAACTCTGTGTGCTCTGGAGCAGTATCCGAGTCCAGTCACAGGCTTTTGGAAAGGCACCTGCTGGGCTGGAGGTCTTTCCTCTGGGCTCTTTGCTCAGAGTGGGGTTATATGCATTTCCCAACTCCTAGACTTGGTCCTGGTCAGGAAAATTCTTCCTGGGTAACTTTTCTCTCAAGAAGAAATTACTCCCAGAGTCCCTCTCCCTGGGCTGGAAGATTGTCCTGTTTTTTGTGTGTGTGTCTTGAGTGGGGATCCACTGTCCAATGTCTAGGCTGACTTTATTTTTCCTGGCTTCTCTAGAACCTCTCCTGGCTATACGCTCCTCCATTTCTATCCTCTTCATTTCTTGCTGGGATAATATTGCTGAGCAACTTCAATGGGCTTTTGGGGAAACTTAAGGTCTCCCCAGACTGGCTCCCCTGGGACCTCTCCTTCCTACGTTTCCTCTCCTCCTTTCTCCTCTCATCACCTTTAATCATCCCTTCCATTCCCTTGAATCCTTCCAAGTGCCCTCAAAACCCCTGCCTACTCCATTTCTCTATCCACTCTTGCCGGACCTTTCCCTACCTCCTATAGCTCCTCAATTCCCTCCCCACACTGGGGACTCTCGAGGGACTCAGGGACCCCCAAAGACAACTACCTGAAACTAAAAAGAAAAACAAAAGAGTAATTGAAAATACACTGAATATTTTGTCTACTCACCATGACTGGCCTTTAACAAAAATATCGTTGAGTTGGTCTAGCAAGAATCTCCCCTTTAGCTGTGATGTTTCTGCTTAGTAAGTTTCCATCTACTGACTCCCACGGGCTCCTTTGTTATGAATGGCCACTTGTCTTTGTATTTGGAGTGAAGCCCAATCTCTCCTCCTCTGCTGGACCCCACCGCAGTAGTCCCAACACCTGTTGTGACCATTTCCTCTTGAATGAAGTCTGTCTTATCACCTTTCACAAGTGTCATTGAATAATTTTTTTCTTTAACAGATGGCATTGCTTAATTTATGTATTTATATCACATTTATGTAGTTATTTATCAAAAAAAGCAAAACACTATGCAAATTAGTTTTGATTACATCATTATAAAATGGAATTCTTGTATAGAAAAGGATTGAAAAAATCAAGGATTTTTTTTTAAGTATTTATTAGAACAGTGAAACGGGGATTGAACTGGTGTTTCTAAAAATAAAAATGCACAATCCCTTAGCACTATGTTTTTTTTTGTTTTAGAACTATAGATAGATAAACATTCCATCTTCCAGGCCTTCATGTGTTAATTCTTGTGACAGGCTTCCAGTGACTATTAGAGTCCACGTGTTCAGTGTTTTTACAGCACCTCCACAGTGAGACACTTCCTGATGGAGACCAAGATCCCAGCTCAGAGTAGAATGCAAAAGACACAAAGAGGAGAGGAGAGCCAAGTGCATAAAGTCTACCCTTGCCAGGTGGCAGCATCAGATGGTGCACCAAGACTGCAGAAGCCACAGAGAAGGCTGCCCGCTGTGGAAATGAGGTCCACCTTGCAATCTCATTTTATGATTCTAATTCATACAACAGCCTTTATGAATTACACAACAGCCTTGTGTTACCACACTTAGCACATTTTTTCCACATCTCATTAAATGTTGTTAAATGTCCTCTTTGGGTAGCAATTTACATGAAGTTTAATTTGTGTGAGTGCAATATTGTATAACCTTGGAAGTATATCTATTTATTATCTAGATCTGTTCTTCATGTGCTAATCTTGAATGTCTGAAATGTTAGTAAGTAAATCTTGTGTAAACTCTATATTCCCTATACCAATGTTCTGTTTCCAGTTCTGTGACTTTTGTCCCTATTTTGGGTGACACTCACCTGCATTGTTAAACCTGCTTGATATTCTCACTGGAGGCTTCAAAGTATTTTGCTCAAACTGTCGTCATCTCTTCTCCTCTGTACCCTCCCCTGGCCACCTTTCCCTCCAGCATTTTCCATCTTTCTAGTTGACACAACATCTACACAGCTGCCCAAGGCAAACCCTGAGTCATCTTCAATTCCTTTTTCTCAAAACTGACACTGAATCACTAATAAAGTGCAGTAAATTGTATCGCCTTAACTGATTAAATGTGTTTCATTCTTGCTATTCTTAAGAACAGCTCCTTAGCTCAGAGTCTAATTATCCCTTTCCTAGATTGTCAATACCCACAAAAGGAAAAGTGATGGTCATTTTCATGAATGGCACTGGAGATATTGATTTTTCCCTATGCTCAATTTAATAATCAATTAATTAGTAATTAATTCAAGATAAATTATAGACTTCAATGTGAGGATAAAATAATAATACTTCTAGAAGAATGCATACAAGGATATTTTCATAACTTGGCTGGATTAAAATAAGACTAAAAATGACTCATTACATGGATTTGTGTTCCTAAAAAAAAAAAAAAGAAAGAATAAAAAGGTAAGCCATAGCCTGAGAGAACAGATTTGCAATATCTGTCCAAGCAATAGCGCCCAGACTGTATATCTCAAGGTCAAAGAAGACAAGCAAACCATATTTCAAAAAAAAAAAAAATAGAGGAAAGATTTGAATAGGCATTGTACAAAAAGAGATCTCTAAATGATAAATAAGCATACGCAAAGTGTATTTGGTATAATAATTCACCAGGGAAATGCAGAGGATATTCCCTGATATAAGAAGATATATCACTACACACAGATCACAATCCTTAAAGTTTCCAAGGGTCAATACAAATATTGAGAAGATGCAGAATTTTCATACATGTGATGGTGTGTAAATTGATTAAACTATTTTAGAAAACTAAAATATCTGGTCCTATTTTCTAAAGCGAAACAGTTACTGACTCTATAACCCAGCAATTTTATCCCTAGGTTTACATCCAAGAAAAATAAAAGTATATTTCCATCAAAAGATATGTACTAAAGTATTTGTTGCAGCTGTACTGATAATAGCCAAAAGCTGAAAATAATAAAAAAATCCATCAATAGAAAAATGAATTAAAAGTGGTAGAATATAATTAAATTTCATATAGCAGTCAAAGAGAACTACTGCTACATGCAAGAACACAGATGAATTTCACAGACATGATAAGGAGCAAAAGAGGCCAGACATCAAATGATACATTCTGGATTTATACGACTTTCAGGATCAGATATTAAAAATAGAAAATAAAGCCAGAAAAGTACTCATCTCTTTTCTCTGCAAGGGCACTGACTGAAAGATATACACTGCACAATTCTAAATGCTACAGTAGTTCTGTACCTCAATCCGGTTGGTGGATATACTAGGGTATGCACATGTAAAAAGTCAAATCATTTTACATTAAGATGTGTGTGCTGAATTGTACGTGTATCTTCATAAAAAGTTATAGCTATCTAAATACATAACAATTTTAAGGACCTTCCTACTTAACTGCCCATTCCTCATTCTCTCACCAAGGAAATCTTTCTAAAATGCAAATCTCATCTCGCTGGCCCTAAAAGTGTCTTCCTTTGTTTGTTCTTCTTTGCTGCTTTTGGATAAAGATTTTAATGAATTGGCCTCTGTCTACATCTCCATACTGCCCTCTGTCACATCCGCTTTTGAAACCTGCTGTGAGGTCTCTCAATGTAATTGCAGGTCCTCTCCTTTCTCCTGAGTCTGTCTCTGTCTTTCCAAAGCTGTTTCTACCTAAAACATCCTTAAACCCTTTTTCCAGCCAGAGAAGGTCTATTTATCCTCAAATTCAGCTCAGGTGTTGCCTTTTCTAGATGGACTACTGGTAATCCTCCCTGATCGTGGTTTAAGTACACAGTTTGATGCACATCTTACTTCTCCTATGACCTTCTGTGTTTTTACATCCATCTTCTAAAAACACAGAAGATAAGAAAAATTGCATTTCTTATACTGAAATTAGAAAGTACTTTGATAAATGCCATGGATTATGGTACTCTGTGACTATTCAATGCTCCAGGTTCTCATACAATATGTTTTATCTGTATCCACAAACCTTCTCCCTTGCCTTTGTAGATAGTAGGCATGTAATAAATATTAACTTACATAATGAGAAATGAAATAAATTGACAGTTGAGAAATGATTGATTTGGTAACTTTCTAACCTTTCTCCCCATCTAAAATTTCTCTCTTCTCCAATTAATGTCTTTTACTTTTTCTTTTCCTTTTTTTTTTTTTTTTTTTTTCTGAGTAGGCGTCTCACTTTACTGCCGAGGCTGGAGTGCAGTGGCACAGTGTCAGCTCACTGCAGCCTCTGCCTCCTGGGTTCAAGGTTTCAAGTGATTCTTGTGCCTCAGCCTCCCAAGTAGCTGGGGTCACACCAGGCATGCACCAACCTGCCTGGCTAATTTTTGTATTTTAAGTAGGACGAAGTTTTACCCTGTTGGCCAGGCTGATACCAAACTCCTGACCTCAAGTGATCCACCTGCCTCGGCCTCTGAAAGTGCTGGGATTACAGGCGTGAGCCACTGTACCAGGCCCAAATAATTTCATGTAGCTGTTTTAATTGTTTCTAAAATATCTTATTCATCTTAACTGTATTGATCATTCTGATGCTAAGAAATACTGCCACATTTAGTTCTTTTACATAGCCTTTCTGTCTTTCTTTCCACTAAACTCCAGCAAAGTGAGTTATAGTCATTATTTCTCATATTCAGGCTGGGACTGACTGAGCACTGGTGCAACCTCTGCTTCAGTGCCTTTTCCTTCTCCTCTCCTTTCCCAACCACATCATGTATCCAAACCCTTCCCACTTTATGTGCAAGACAGTCTCTGGTCATGGTTAAACTTCTCTTGCTTCCCAGTAGCTGAGTACGTTATGTCTATGTGGTTAATAATGTGATGGAAGAATTATAAGTAGTTAAATGCCTGATCTTTCATACTAGCCTGTAAGCTGCTTAAAGGCAGGGTCTCCATAGTTTACCTTGTCTACTTCGCGATGTCTACTGAGTCCTGCATCTACAGCGCACGAACTTCAGCACATGCGGTGCAGAGAGCTGAGCACAAAGTGCAGCACTTCACGGGACCGTCATGTATATTTTTCAAGCAATACATCAGTGGAGGCAGAGTGGTTACTTTTCAGAAAAACTAAAGGCTGAGTGTTGAATCTCCATGGGTAAGCATTGATTTAAAGAAGTGATCTATAGATGCCTATGGCTATTAGATAATAGCACATATATCCAACAAACAAATTAACTGCCTTGGGGCAAGTTAATGATGTGTATTGCATTTCATGCACTTTCAAATCTTCAGTGCATCTCACAAACACGAATTAATTTCCCAGCACCCCAGCCAGGTAGGTGTCAGCATTGTGGGTCACTTCATGCAGTGAATATGATGGGCTCATAATTAACCTAAGTTTGCGTAGGAAACGTGTTAGAAGATTGCAGCAGGTGTAGGTCGCTGATGATGATGGTAGCACATGGAGAAACAGATAATTGTTTCTTATTTTTTATTTTTTATTTTTTTTAGAGGTGAAGTTTCATTCTGTCACCCAGGCTGGAGTGCAGTGGCACAATCACAGTTCATTGTAGCCTCAAACTCGGGGCTCAAGTGATCTTCTTGCCTCAGACTCCTGAGTAGCTAGGACTGCACGCATGTACCAGCATACCCAGCTGGTACAAAACTATATTTTTAAAAATATAGTTTTGACTAGTGGTCCTGCATTTCTTATAATGAAATTAGAAAGTACTTTGAAAAATGCCAGTGAAGGCAATTATAGTAAGAAAGGGAAGCTTGCTCTTTAATTGAATTATTAATAAAGATGTTTGCATAGTATTTGTAATACTTCTTTTTGTCTTCTTATCTTTCTCCTTTGATCCTTTCAATAACCTTAACTTAGACTATCTACCACAAGAATGTGGAAGTACGACTGGTGCTGACCCAAATATTGACAAAATTTAGATAGCCCTTATAGGTATCAAACCTATCCTTTTTATTTGTTGGCCCAAAGTAAGTCCTGCTAATAACAGGAAACTTGATTTTTTTTTTTAAACTAACTTCTTTCTGGTAAGCCTAATTTTTGTTTTACCAGGGAGGAAAATTTTTAACTTACAAAAATTGAGCAGTTCTTACTTACACAAATTTCTTGACTGCTGTAACCATCCTTCACAACAAAATTCCCTTGTATTTATCTCTGGATGGCATAGACTAACAAGGACTAGATTGGAGGCCTCCCTTCCAGTCTCCTGTCCTCTCCACGAGGCATCACCCAGCATCTCGGCCATGTGCGTGTCTTGCACTCTACCTGTCTAGCCAACATTGTAGTGGCCTGTTCCTATGCTGTGTGCTAGAAATAGACTCATGCTCACATTCTCCCACCATGCATCTATTCTCTTATTCAGTTGTGGCCCATAAGATTAAATCAGACTCAAATACTGTCCACTGACAAATCAAGTCAGATTATTGATTTCAGTTTTTTTCCCCCTCCAGAGCAACAGAAAACAGGAGTGTCATGGGATGTTTCTTACAGAAGAATTGGTTTCAGTTCATGTCTCAGCCCCAAAGGAGATTTATCAATTTTACTAATAAAACTTTTGCTGAATTCCGTAGATGTGAAAACTGTAGTAAGGGTGCTTTGAATTTTTAAAAAAGGTCCTGTAATACGGAGAAACACACCAGTCTATCAAATATACTGTCATTGAAAGGCAGAATGGGGCATTATTTATTCTGTTGTGGCCTTGTCTAACAGGAAACAGATTGTAAGAGCAAACACTTTCAAATGAGATTTTATAGCATCCTGATTTTTAAAACCCCAGTAGCAATACAGCAACCTTATCAAATTTAGGTAAAACCATCAAAATTCATCATTTAAGTGGGAAACTTGTGATAGCAACTTATTCCCAGATGCCATCCCCACATTCCTAAGGCTTCTGCTTCCCAACTTACTGGCATCTCAATATTCTTTGTGAGTTTATTAAGGAAGTTCTGGAAGTCTGAAGATGTTATTTTGGAAATGTAGCTTTGCGTGCAACTTTATATTGACTCCTAAAGTGTTGATACAATTTTCAGGGTTGTGCAGAAAAAGAGGTGGCAGTACAAGATGTGAACTGGAATCACTAAAAGGAGCCCAGTCCTGGCTCGGGGTCTCTGTCAGGTGACCTCAACTGAGTGGTTTCATCTCCCTGGAGACTCGGGTGCTTAATCTTTAATATGAGGGTGTGAAATTAAATTATATTTCTTTATAATTACATAATTATTGTCTCATTATTATTACTGCTGGTACTATTTATCAGTACTACATTGAACTGATTATTCAATAATTCTAAATTATTTATTAAAAATAATTTTGAAACTTCTAGAAGAACTTTATACATGTTCAATTCATTCTGTTTTTCAAGCAAATTAACATTTTAATTGAGAAATTGCTTACTTTCAGAAAGGATCTGTGTGGGCTCACTGATAATCTGGCATATATTAAGTTAAATTATTTAATGTATTGAAATATTATATTTAACCATATTGGAAAAATAAAGTTGCCAACCAAAAGATTTCTCAGTACCAATATAGAAGAGAAAGTGAACACAAGCACAGTTTATTATTGAGTAATCATTAAAAGATTCACATGCCTATGGGGTAGCAGGAAAGGAAATAGAGATTTAGAACAAAACCTCACACAGTTGATATAGCAAAGCAGAAGAAAAACAATGCCTTCTCTTGTCTCTTCATGTATGTATCCTATACATGTCTTCAGATACCACTCCCCCCCGCCCACCGCCCCTGCCCCGCTAACTCCAGAACTCCATTTTTACATATGTAGAGGCAGTTTGGCCTGTGACCTTGGAGATATTGCTACATTATAAAAGGTGGAGACTGGGCTTAATCCCAGGAGAGATTTATCTCTATTGCAAAGGTTACAAAAGGGCTCAGTTTCACTACATCTCCAATAAAACACTTGAATAAAGGCGAAAGGAGAAAATCATCTTTTTGCCCTTTTAAACAAAGAAGATATTTATATTCACCCTTAAACTCTCAGAGTAGTTTATTTTGTTTCTTTGTCAAAGTGTTGAAGAGAGTTTGTGATGGTTAATATATTAGGTGTCAACTTGACTGAGTTGAGAGCTGCCTAGATAGCTGGGGCAGTGTTGTTTCTGGGTGTGTCTGTGAGGGTGTTGCCAGAGGAGACTGACATTTGTGTCTCTGGACTGGGAGAGAAGACGCCTCTCAATTTGGGTGGGCACCATCCAATCTGCTGCCAATGCAGTTAGAACAAGGCAGGCCGAGGAAGGTGGGATGCGTTTGCCTGCTGAGGCTTCTGGCTCTCTTTCTTCTTCCTGTGCAGGACACTTGCTTCTGCTCCTCCTGCCCTTGGACATCAAGGCCTTTGGACTCTGGGATTTGCACAACAACTTCCTGGGGGCTCTCAGGCCTTCGGACACAGAACAAAGGCTGCACTGTTGGCTTTCCTGGTTTTGAGGCTTTCAGATTTAGACTGAGCCACTACTGACTTCTTTCTTTCCCCAATTTGCAGGCGGCCTATGGTGGGATGTTGCCTTGTAATTGTATGAGCCAATTCTCTTTCCCCAATAAACTCCCTTTTATATATACATATATTCTATTGGTTCTGTTCCTTTGAAGAGCCCTGACTAATACAGAAAACAGGTATGTAGGAGTAGAGCTTTGCTATAAAGATACATGAAGATGAGGAAGCAACTTTGGAAATGAATAATGGGCAAAGGTTGGAAGAGTTTAGAGGGTGCAGAAGAAGACAGGAAGATGAGGAAAAGTTTGGAACTTCTTAGAGACTGGTTAAATGATTGTGACCAAAATGCTGATAGTGATATGAACAATGAAGTCCAGGCTGAAGAGGTCTCACATAGAAATGGGAACTTATGGATGAAATTGGAAATCATCATTCTCAGTAAACTATCGCAAGGACAAAAAACCAAACACCGCATGTTCTCACTCATAGGTGGGAATTGAACAATGAGAACACATGGACACAGGAAGGGGAACATCACACTCTGGGGACAGTTGTGGGGTTGGGGGAGGGGAGAGGGATAGCATTAGGAGATATACCTAATGCTAAATGACGAGTTAATGGGTGCAGTACACCAGCATGGCACATGTATACATATGTAACTAACCTGCACATTGTACACATGTACCCTAAAACTTAAAGTATAATAATAATAAAATTTAAAAAAAGTAAAAAAAAAAAAAAAAAGAAATGGGAACTTATTGGGAACTGGTGCAAAGGTCATGGAGTTATGCCTTAGCAAAGAAATTTGCTGCATTCTGTTCATGTCCTAGGGATTGGTGCAAGTTTGAGCTTTGGACTGATAATTTAGGGCATCTGGTGGAAGCCAAAGCGGGAGCAGGCACATCACATGGCAAAAGCAGGAGCAAGAGAAGGGGGTCAGGGTGTCACACACGTTTAAATGACTAGATATCCTAAGAACTCACTCTCACGAAGACAGCACAAAGCCATGAGGGATCTGCCCCCACTGTGTCTTGGAAGTAACTAACTCGTTTTTTATTTTACAGGCTCAGAGGTGGAAGGCATTTGCCTTGTCTCTGATGAGACTTTGGACTTCTGAGTTAATGCTGGAATGAGTGAAGACTTTGGAGAACTATTGGGAAGGCATGGTTGTAGTTTTCAATGTGAGAAGGACATAAAATTTGGGAGAGGCCAGGGACAGAATAATATAGTTTGGATATTTGTCCCCACCCAAATCCCATGTCCAGTTGGAATCTCTAGGTGTGGCCTTCCCAACTAGGAGTTCTCATGAGATTTGGTCATTTAACAGTGGGTGACACCACCCACACTCTCTCTCTCTTGCTCCCTTTCTTGCCATGTAAGGTGCCTGCTTCTCCTTTGCCTTCAACCATGATTGGAAGCTTCCTGAGGCCTCCCCAGAAGCAGATGACAGAGTTATGCTTTCTGTACAACTTATAGAACTGTGAGGCAATTAAACCCTTTTCTCATAAATTACCCAGGTAACACAATGCAATACCTTTAGCAATGCCAGAACAACCTAAGTTGTTATTGTTCTATGTCTATATTTCATGTCTATAAAGGGATTTCCTTTTTTGGGGAACAGAATTTAAGTTGTATACATACATCTCAGTTCAGTGGTACTTCTAAGATCACTAATATTGACAGCTGCATCTTTCAGTATATAAAACCATTTGTATTTCTCAATGAAGAAAAAGCCAATACTATATTGCAACTGATGATTCACTCAGACAAGAGTATAGAGGTTTTTTTATCCGTGTATTTTTTTGAAACTGGATATGTAGTTTTTTAAAAAATCACAATTTTGAGTCCTTCGTTTGCTCTCAGTCACAGTGTTTTGGATTTGGGGAAAGGATTTGGTGACCTGCAAAGAGATCAATTCTAGGCCTAAATTAATCTTATAAACCTTAGAGAAAAAGATTTATTTCTAGGTTATCTGAAGGATTTTAATTTATTCTTTTAATCAAGTGTTTTATGTGAGGTATTTTTTAAGAGTGGGTCTCATTTCTCTGATCCTTTCTTATTGGAAAATGGAACAGTAAAGTCAAGAAATAAAAAGTTCTCTCATCTCTTTTACACTCCTACAATCAACTCACAAATATCAAGAATAATAATTTAGTAAATTATTTATGTTGAGGTGGAAATACTAACTCTATATCAAAAGCTCATCCTACTATTCTCCCCTCTATTCATTTATCATTTATTCACTGAAGTATAGCTTTAGGAAAAGTGAATAATTGCACACACACACAACATACAGACACACACCCCCATACACTTGTGCTAAGCACACACACCACACACACAAACATACACAGCACAACATACATATACCCAACATACCACACACACCCCACAGACATGCAAATCACACACAGACACAAACACACACCACACACACAAAGATACACACACCATGCATTTACCACACACACATTACATATAGACATAAACTACACACATTCCCCCCAAACCATACATAGACACACACATACATACATTCACCACATACAGACACACAGAACACACACAAATCATACCCCCTACATACAAAAAAAATACACACATACCCCCACACCACACCCAGACACAAACACACACCAAACACACAAACATACACACATCATGCATATAACACGCACAACACACACACTACATATACATACAAACCACACACATTCCCCTCACACCACATACAGACACACATACATACATACACCACATATATACACACACAAACATACACACATACAACAAACACACACTACACACATCACATACACAAACATACACAACACATCATACATATACCACAAACACCCCACATATACACACAAACAACACACATACCCTTCACACCACACACAGACACAAAATGCACACACCATACCATACGTAAACCACACTACACCACACACACCCCACATATGCACACAAACCCCCCACACCACACGCAGACACACATACCACACACACAAACATACACACACCGTGCATATCTCACGCACACACTCCACACATACCTCACACATACACACACAATATATACTATACACACACACGCCACACACATACACCTCACACACACCACATATACACACATATACACACAACCACCACACATACAAATTACACACACCCCATCTTAGTCCTTCTGCAGCTATAACCAGATAATTTCTGGTATCAGGATATTCTTAGTGAAATGATGTCTGCAAAGAGAACCTTCAGAACTAGAAAACTAGGAAAGTTCTAGAATCTGCTTAGTATGGACACATTTATATTGAAAAGTATTATAGGGCAGCAAGTATTAAAACATAGTCTGTGATGGCACCCTTCAGACGGAAAGTTCTATCCAGGTATAGGACTGAGGGGCTGGGAGGTGACAGGTTCCTGTGTGGGGATGGATGGGCTGGAGTCTTGTGGCAGCTGCACAGATGTGTTGAATTTTATGTACATGTTAATTTAGAACGTGACACTTACCTCTGAATCCTTTCAATACGTGTCAGAGAGGAAAGTTTTACATCTATCAGTTCTAACAAGATTTCACATTAATTTTCCTTTTCTTTAGTGATCATTATTTAATGTAACCACCTGACAAACTATTAGCTGTGGTGAGTGTTTGGATTTCTTTGTTTATTTTTCTTTTTATTATGTCCACAGTATACTCAAATTTGATTTATGAAAAAAAATTCTCTTGATTGACTGTCGAATTTTATCTGCATTAAAAATGAAAGTCAAAGAGATTTCTAACTCTCCTCTACTACAGAGGAATATTAATGAGCCTTTATTTTCTAACTGAAGTAACTGACACTCACATTGAACCAAATTTAGTTTGATTTATATCATATTTTATAAGGCAAAGCACACTGACACTATTTTATAGCTATGATATGAAAGTTATAAAGAAAAGGACACTATCAAAGAATCAAGGAAGATGACCAATATTTTATTGTTTTTAACTCTCACAAGAAAATATTGACTGAATTCAGTACAAAGACAGCTATGTAGAAAAAATAATAAAGGCAGAATCTATTACCCTGTTAAAAACAATGGTGGAATCAGACTGAAACTAGTGCCATTATCTATCATTTTTTTCAGGCAAATGTTTGCATATATGTAAACACATTTGATAATGTGACATAATCATATATATCAAAGAGAAAAATTCGGCCTTCAGGAGGAAAGGACGTTATTCTGTAGCTATCACATTAATGAGAAACACCAGGTCTGGAGGCTGTATCTGAGGGAATAGAGGCAGGTTTTGACAGTGAGGGAATTAACAGTGTTTTACTCTGAAATTTGGCTGATTCTTGGAGTCAGATCATTTGATGGGAGAGAAGAATATTCAGATTTGCTAGCTGAAGTTTATTGAAAAGTATGCTAATGTTTGCTTAAACTTCAAGAGTTCTAGTGACACACCCAAGATCCAAAATCCAAAGCTGAATCTCAGTTAAAGTCTGGTCATATGTTATTCATGTATATACATATATATACACACACACATATATATCATATGTATTCTCTTTTGATTTACATTTCTAGATTTAATACTTGATTTCTTAAGGAGACAATGTATCTAGAAAAGTTCTATCTACATTTTAAAGAAGAAAGTGGGCAATTCTGTAAGGCATTCTGAGTCTGTCATTTACCCTGATTACACTTCTAAAGTGAATGTTCCGTGAAATATGAATATGGCAAGTTGGAATTAATGGTAACAACAAGTAGGTCTGCCCACTTGGCACAGTAAAACCAAATACTGATATTAGGGTTGCAGCTAAAGAAAGTGGGGCATTTATTGCAGGGCACCAACAAAGAGAACTGGGCAGTTCGTGCATAAGACCCAAACTCCCAAATGGCTTACAGGTAGAGTTTTTAAAGGCAGGGGTGACATGAAAAATCATAAATCAATATACCGAGGCTACACATGAATTTTACCTAAAAAGGCAGGACATCAAGAAGCAAGGGCTACAGGTCATAGCTGAAGTCAAAGATTTTCTGATGTGTGATTGGTTAAGGAGCCAAAGATTTGTCTAAAAATTTGGGGTCAGCAGAAAGGACCCCAAATTTGTGGCTTGTGGGTGTGACCCCCTCCAGGTCCTTAAGGAAGAAATTCAGAACAAAGAATGACAATCAGAATTCAGTCCTCAGTTCCCCCTCATTTGGAGTCTACATGCCAGCAGACAGCATTTTCCATTTGGTAGGGTTTTGGATTTCTGAAAAACAACTCACGGACATAAGATGTTATCTTTAGTTTCTATAGGGGAACCAAGCATTCTCACTTCCTTGGCTTTTGTTTTAAGCTATTATTACTTCTTACTTATCAAGTTGCTCATTTGCTTCTCAAAGCTAGCGAAGTTCCTAGAATTCCCCTTGAAGAAATCAAAATTTCCTTTTATCTTCATGCTTGGGGTAGGGATGCGGTGCCCAGTCGACTCCTAAGAGGGGTCCCTGCTCCATCTCAGAATCAGTTGATTCAGCATCATTTCAATAAAAATATGTTAATAATTATCTCAATAGGCAGAAGTGAGATGGGTTCAATGCCAAAACAATTACTGACCAGTAGCTCTATAGCTGTATGGAGAGAGCTTCCTAGTAATAGAACACAGGCACCATCCTTGGCCATAACCTAACTAACATTTTTATTCATAATCCAGGTGAAGATTTATTAACTCACCTTGAACACTGAATTAGGTCATTCTGAACCATTGCTCCTAGGACAAATAATGGGTTAGGTCCCTACAAGCTTTTGGTCACATTTTTGTCAATTAAGCGACACATAACTATGTTTTATGTGTGTTTCTGTTTAAAGAAATCTTATTTAATATATGTTGTTGATTCATTAACATTGAACTCACAGACCACACCACTATCACTCATGCCTGAAGGAAGCTTATTTAACAGGCGTAATTTCTCCAAAAGTCACTTCACAGCCCTCTTGTGCTTAGGAACACTAGAAAGCATTTCAGCACTATACTTGAGGGCCATTTTAAACAGTGACATCGCCAACTAAAAATACAAAAATGAGAACAATGTGGTACTAAATCAGCCTTGAAAAGGACACTTATTTATAGCATGAGACCTGAAACAAGAAGGCAAAGCAGTTGCCTTGTTTGGCTTCAGCTGGGAATGTGTGCATCAAGCGACTCAAATTCTTTTCCCCTAAATGACAGTGAGTACTGATTTCAGGGTTATAAATAAACTTTGGCCTGCAGGTGAATTCACATATACAAAGTCTGCAAATAATTATGATCAACTGCATGTAAAATAGGCCTACTTTACTCTCTTTGGCTCTATGTTAAGAAGGATGTAAACAAATTCAAGTACAATTAGAGAAGAATGAAAATGAAAGATGATGAAAGTCCTGTAGAGCATGCCTAATGCAGAAAACTTAAGGAACTGAGAATATTTAATCTGGAGAAACAATCTGATAGAGAAAAAAGTAAGTAGGGGCATGGATTTGTCTTCAGATGTTTGAAATAACATTCAGTTGCCCTCTGTGCTCGCATTCACCTAAGACCTCCTGACAACCACATTACCTCATCTGTGACTGAGGCTCTCACATCAGGCTGACAATCTTCCCACCACCCCCAGCCCCCTTCACTCCAAGGATGAGCAAGGCATGGATCCAACAGTCTGTTCAAACACATCCCCTCTTCTGTAACAATTTATTATAAAATTCATAACATTTCCTAAATGGAAAATTACCTAACTGCTTCCTGATATTTTATTGCAGTAGGCACTTGCATTACACTGAATAAACTCCTCTGAATATATATTAAAAGCTATATTATAAAACTATGATGATAAAACTGTCATTTAAATTTATGGTTTTCTGATTATGAAAGAAAAACATATCCATTACAAGCAAACTGGGAAAAAGAGCCGAAAAATTACCCTACCACATAGAAGTAAAATTTTTTAAATTGATTTTATCTTTTTAATTTTGGCAAAATACCATAACATGAAATTTATCATCTTAATTACTTCGAACTGTGTTACAACATTTTTACACTGGTATTAAACATATTCACTTTGTTGTGCAAATATCACAGCTATCTATTTCCATAACTGTTTTCATCTTGCAAAACTAATTTCTGTACCCACTAAACAATAACTCTCCTTCCCCTGTTCCCCCAAATGTCTGACAACCACCACTCTAAGAACTAGCAAATTTTAATGTGCAGCTTCCTTCGAGTGGATTCTAAGAATACCTATAAATGATTTTTTATTTTTTATTGTTTTTTTTTTTTTGTAAACACATTTGGATTTATCAGAATGGAATACTGAAAGAAAGTTTAGAAGAGGCTTCAGGAAATCCCATCACTGGGAGAAAAAAATGCATAACATTTGAAAAGCCTTAGCTTCTTAACATTTAACATTCAGAAGGTAGATTAGGTTAGTCTTAAAACTGTTCTGACCGCATGCTTCTTGTATTCCAAAAAATTAAGTGCCCTGTAATCTGCATATTTATTCATAAATTATATATGCATGTATACTACCAAAATACTACATACTATAAAAAATAAAAATATAACATTGTATACATTGTTAGAAGAAAGATGTGCTCTATTATTTCATTGACTATGCTTTATTATCTTAAAATCCTGCTGTAAACTTTGCAATATTATCTTTTAAAGGTTTGGTACTAGGTTTAATATATTTTAGTGTTTGATACTGATGGTTCTTAGAGTTGGCAAATGATTCTTCACCTTGAAAAAAGGTCTAGATAGATGGAATACACTGTGACTGTGAATACCACATCAGGATGCTCATGGTTCAATTCCATCTATCAATTATAAAAAAATTATTATTGACATTTACCTTGCAAATTTTCATCTTACCTAATGTCAATTGTTGTTTATGAAAACTAATAGGCAAACGTTATATGTTCAACAAATGTGTTCAGACCATCTGAAACTTTTAATTTAGAAGAGAGGTTAGATAGATTAAAATTTCTCACAAGTTTTATAATTGTGGAGATATACAGAATTTTGTGAAAAACATTGTTTATAGCAAGAAAAATCTCATATATATAGAAACATTTCTAAACCCCTACAATTAAAATTTATGTCATTATTTTCTCCTAAAAAGCAGCAATTTTCTCAGTACTAAAATACAAACGGGAAACATTCCATGCTCATGGATAGGAAGAATCAATATTGTGAAAATGACCATACTGCCCAAAGCAATTTATAGATTCAATGCTATCCCCATCAAGACACCTTTGACTTTCTTCACAGACTTGGAAAAAAAACCACTCGAAATTTCATATGGAGCCAAAAAAGAGCCTGCATTGCCAAGACAATCCTAAGCAAAAAAGAACAAAGCTGGAGACATCATGCTGCCTAACTTCAAACTATACTACAAGGCTACAGTAACAAAAACACCGTGGTACTGGTACCAAAACAGATATATAGACCAATGGAACAGAACAGAAGCCTCAGAAATAATGCCACACATCTACAACCATCTGATCTTTAACAAACCTGACAAAAACAAGCACTGGGGAAAGGATTTCCTATTTAATAAATGGTGTTGAGAAAACTGGCTAGCTACATGCAGAAAGCTGAAACTGGATCCCTTTCTTACACCTTATAAAAAAATTAACTCAAGATGGATTAAAGACTTAAATGTAAGCTCTAAAATCATAAAAACCCTAGAAGAAAACCTAGACAATACCATTCAGGGCATAGGCATGGGCAAAGGCTTCATAACTAAAACACCAAAAGCAATGGCAACAAAAGCCAAAATTGACAAAAGGGATCTAATTAAACTAAAGAGCTTCTGCACAGCAAAAGAAACTATCATGAGAGTGAACAGGCAACTTACAGAATGGGAGAAATTTTTTTGCAATCTATCCATCTGACAAAAGGCTAATATCCAGAATCTACAAATAACTTAAACAAATTTATGAGAAAAAAACAAATTATCCCATCAAAAAGTGGGCAAAGGATATGAACAGACTCTTTTCAAAAGAAGACATTTATGCAGCCAACAAACATATGAAAAACAGCTCATCATCACTGGTCATCAGAGAAATGCAAATCAAAACCATAATGAGATACCATCTTGCACTAGTTAGAATGGCAATCATTAAAAAGTCAGGAAACAACAGATTCTGGAGAGGATGTGGAGAAATTGGGAACACTTTTACACTGTTGGTGGGAGTGTAAATTAGTTCAACCATTGTGGAAGACAGTGTGGCAATTCCTCAAGGATCTAGAACTAGAAATACCATTTGACCCAGCAATCCCATTACTGGGTATATACCCAAAGGATTATCAGTCATTCTACTCTAAAGACACATGCACACGTATGCTTACTGTGGCACTGTTCACAATAGCAAAGACTTGGAACCAACCCAAATGCCCATCAAAGATAGACTGGATAAAGAAAATGTGGCACATATACACCATGGAATACTATGCAGCCTTAAAAAAGGATGAGTTCACGTCCTTTGCAGGGACATGGATGAAGCTGGAAGCCATCATTCTCAGCAAACTATCACAAGAACAGAAAACCACACACTGTATGTTCTCACTCAGAAGTGGGAGTTGAACAATGCGAACACATGGACAGGGAGGGCCTGTTGTTGGGTGGAGGGCTAGCAGAGGGATAGCATTAGGAGAAATACCTAATGTAGATGATGGGTTGATAAGTGCAGCAAACCACCATGGCATGTGTGTACCTATGTAACAAACCTGCATGTTCTGCACATGTACTCCAGGACTTAAAGTATAATAATAAAAAAATTATATATGAGAAAATCTGGTTGTGTTGTGCATAAAAGTAAGAGCACAAATTTTATGAGAAAAGAAACTATGAGCACCCCCTTCAAAATGAAAGTAGGAAGCATTGTACTGAAGAAGCTATCTTCAGCCCAAGAAATCCCAGAGGCAGAGTACTAGGAAAGAGAGAAGCTGAGCAGAGCATGTCCCGCTGGAATGAGGGGAGAAAGGGAGGGACTAGGGGCTCAGGGAAACCTCCTAGCTGATTCCTTCTAAATCTTAGAATTTATATATATTGATAAAACCAAAGCCTCTGTATTTGAATGCAAACAGCTGAAGAATAAATTAACACATTTTGATATCTAACTAAAGAAATATTCCATAATTTTAAAGAGATAAATGGATATGTTAAAGAAATGTTAATAAATATTGAAAATAAACATTAAAGTCCAAAATTCACAAGAGGATTTTCAGAGTGAAGAACCAAGAGAATGGAGAACATAGTATTTTTTAATATAGAATTTATCCAAATTAAAGGACAATAAAAAGACTAAGAAGCATGTTCAAAAACTTAAAACTTTTTTATAACTATTAAAGGAAAATACTATAACGAGCTGTGTGTGTTTTTTTTTTTTTTTTTTTTTTTGAGACGGAGTCTCACTCTCTGTTGCCCAGGCTGGAGTGCAGTGGTGCGATCTCGGCTCACTGCAAGCTCTGCCTCCCGGCTTCATGCCATTCTCCTGCCTCAGCCTCCCCAGTAGCTGGGACTACAGGCGCCCGCCACCTCACCTGGCTAATTTTTTAAAATTTTTATTAGAGACTGGGTTTCACCGTGTTAGCCAGGATGGCCTCGATCTCCTGACCTCGTGATTCTCCCGCCTTGGCCTCCCAAAGTACTGGGATTACAGGCGTGAGCCACTGTGCCCAGCCTATAATGAGGTGTTTTGTTTTTATGTTATTTGATGATACGTTTATGTAATTTAATTTTCATTATGGGTTTATTGAGATATAATTTATATACTATACAACTTAACCATTTACTTGTAAAATTCAGTTTTTTAAAAAATGTATTCACAGAGTTGTGCAACCATCACTGCAATCCATTTAAGAAGATTTTCATCACCCCAACAAGTAACCCCTACCTATTAGCAGTCACTCCCTGTGTGTTCCCAACCTCTTTAGCTCTGGACAACCACAAATCTACTTTCTCTTTCTATTGATTTGCCTATTCTAGACATTTCAGATGAATGGAATTATGCAATATGTCCTTTCTGAATGCATATAGACGGATGCATGTAGAATGATGTTTCAAGTTCATCCGTGTTACAGCATGTATCAGTACTTCAGTTATTTTTATGGTTGAGTAATATTTTACTTTATGGCTCTACCAATTTGATGCATCCATTCATCTGCTGATGTACATGTGGGTTGTTTCTACTTTTTGCCTATTATGAATAATGCTTCTATGAACATTTGTATACAAGGTTTTTTGTAGGGACATGTTTTCATTCTGCTTGGACACTTTTCGTTCTCTAAAAGTGAAACTCCTGGATTATTTGGCAATACTATGTTTAACCATTTGAAAAACTCATATGGTTTTCCAAATTGGCTGCATTCCTACCAATCATTTAACTGGGTTCCTGTTTCTCCACATTCTCAGCAACACTTATTATTATCTGACTTTTTTGATCATAGTGATTCTAGTGGGTGTGAAGTGGTATTTCATTGTGGTTTTGATTTGAGTTGTTCTAATAACCAATAATGTTGAGCACCTTTTAACATACATATTGGCTACTTGTATATCTTTAGAGAAAAATCTATTCAGATTGCTTTTTTAATTAACCAACTAACTTTATTCTCACTATACCAGAGATGGTAAATTCCAAGATAAATTCAATAGCAGATTCTGTGCCTTGCTAAGTCTAGCTTGCATTTTTAATTGAGTTGTTTGTATTACTGAGTTGTAGAAACCATAATAAAATTTCACAGTTTAAAAGTGACTACATTTACAGGAAATAGAAGAAATAGTGAATACAAAAGAATGAAAACTACTATCTTCAAAGTTAGAAGCAAAATTAAAATGAAAGAAAGCAAAGAAATGTAACCTTGGAGTTGTAGTTCCATGTGATAATGCTGACCTTTACCTGAGCCCTGTGCTCTTGAAAAACAGCAAAGGTTAAGAAATTACACAGAATTGTGTGTTCCAGGAAATGGTTAATCACAAAAGACCATATTGCCCATGTATATTTCCAGGTAAGACTTTTCTTCATCCTTCCTCACAACTAACTCTTTGGCCTACCTGCCTTTGTAAGAGTTGAGGCCCCCCTTCCTTTCTTTGAGATTGTCTGCAGTGAATGTTCTTGCAAAAGCCTAATTTTGTTAAGCTTGAGTAGTTATTGATTTAACAATGAGCAACAACCTACAACTAATAAAGATAATAACGTAGGGTGAAAAGTTGTTTAGAGCAGATGGAAATAAATTTGTGGATTCTGTTCAACTTGGGCAGGGGAGGTACAAACTACTAAGTCTAGATAGTAATAGAAAAATTTGAATTATAATGTGAATGTGAAAATTAAAAGAGTCACTGGAAAAATATAAGCATAATGTATAACTTTCAGATTAGTAAGATTAAAATGATTAAAACATACATTAAACCAATTAAAAGACAAGAAAAGTGAAGATATTTAGAAAAAGAAGACTAGTAGATTAAATACATAAAATTCCAGAAATAAAGTTTTAATAAACCCAAACATATAACCACAATAGCTGTTAAATTCTAAATATATCCCTAAAAGATTTAGCTAAAATTTAAACAAGATTGAAAATAAAAGTATTGAAAAAGATATATCAACCAAATGCTTCAGGGTTCTATCTGTCCCTCTAAATAAATGAAAATATTACTCTCTAAGAATACACCAAAATCCCTAGGGATTATATCTGTCTCAATAGAGGTCAAATAAGCCTCTAAGTTCATCATTAATTTCATAATTAGTTTCATCTGCATCATTTTGAAGAAAATATGTTGATTTATTACTTGTATAATTAGACAGCAAATTAAATTAAAAAGAAACAAAAGCAAAGAAAAGAAATATAAATTGCAAAGTCATAGCAATTAATAAACTTTAGGATTTTTATGGAATTTTTCTCCCTGGAAGTCTCAGTATTTTTACACGTCTTTTTTTTACATGTATATTAAAGACAAATTTTGAAGTATAATTATTTATAGAAGAAGAAAAAACTGGTCTTGAAATCTGAAAGCACTAAACAAAAAATGTCAAGTAGATTGCAAATTTCTCTTCTTTACAGTCTTATTAGTAAAATTATTTAAACCCCAAAATAGAAAGGTGTTTTTTTAAAAACTAAATATAAAGAGTGAATCTCTGTTTTCATAAATATTTGCTTTTTAAGTAACCAGAATATATGTATTTTTAATTAAGCCTGGAAAAATGTAAAAATACTCTTTTAGAGTAACACGGGGATGTTTGCTGAGGCTACAGCAAATAACAATGCAGTATATTTTGAGAATTTAATATCTCAAAAAATTTAGGGCTTAATAAATTCAAATATTTTGAACAACTGTTTTGGAAAAATGTTAAACCAATTCCCCTTTCATTTGTCCATTTTATTAAACATTTCACAATTAATGATACCTAACATAGAACCTTCTTAGATAGAAACCTAACCATATCTTTTTTATTTTTGCAGGAAAATGAATTGTTTTGTCATTTTGTCAACGAATTATTTAAAACCCTTGTAGAAGGCACACCATTAGATAATGTGCTAAATACGAAAAATTGGTAGATGCTTTTTAATATTTAATTTGAATTATAGGAAAATACATGTGCATTTGACCTTGATTCCAATATAATTGAATTATGAAGCAAAGAGACATTGAAAATTGTAAGAATTTTTAAAAATATGATAACTTTAGACTAAATTTCTGAATAATATGAATTTGGATCATGTTTCTAAAACACAAAGAATAAGGCACAGAGATGGTAAAGAAAAAATGCTCATAAAACGTGCTTAATTATTAACATTTTATACATTATAAGTTGAGTTTCAGGAATTTTTTTAAAAAGCACCATTGATAACATCACTGAAATTATAAAGCACAGAATAAACTTGTGGGAGGATGGATTAATTTGTTTAGACGCTAAAATTTTGAGCAAAGTGTCTTTAGAGAAGTGGATTAATGAAAAGAGGCTTCTCATAGTTCAGGCTATGGAACAGCAGATGGAATATAGTCAGGAGGGTCTTGTAGATCAAGGCCAAGGTGGAGAAGAGAGGTATGGTGGTAAATTGTATGTGTCAACTCGACTGAACCATTAGTTGCCCCGATATTTGCTCAAGCATTATTTTGGGTGTGTCTGTGAGGATGTTTTGGATGAGTTTAACATTTAAATCAATTTGACTAAGTAAAGCAGACTGCCCTTCAGTATGAAGCTGGGTCTTATCCAATTAGTTGAAGTCTGAATAGAATAAAACGGCTGTCATGCCACCAAAAGGAGGCATTCTTCTAACTGGACTGCCTTGGGGCTAACACGTCAGGTTTATTCCTGCCTTTGGCTTCAGACAGGGACTCTACTGTTAACCCTCTTGAGTCTTCAGCATGTTGTGCTGATCTTAAGACTTGTTGATGATTATAATTATGTGAGCCAATTTCTTATTTTGTATATCCATTCTATAGGTTTTGTTTCTCAGGAGAATCCTGACTAATACAGATTTTGGTACTGAGTGGTTTTAGAGGAACAAAATTTTCAGGATGGGTTTTCTAAATCGGTTTTGGTGTTTCTAAAATTGGCTCTCTAATCTGATTAGATTTAAAGATGCTAATGACTTTATTTCCAAGAGTAAACAAAGCACTGATATCCATGAAGTGATCTGTTAAGAGATATCGGCTGGGTGCCGTGGCTCATGTCTGTAATCCCAGCACTTTGGGAGGCCAAGGTGGGCAGAACACCTGAGGTCAGGAGTTTGAGACAAGCCTGGCTAACATGGTGAAACACCGTCTCTACTAAAAATCCAAAAATTAGCTGGGCATGGTGGTGGGCGCCTGTAATCCTAGCTACTTGGGAGGCTGAAGCAAGGGAATCACTTGAACTCAGGAGGCAGAGGTTGCAGTAAGCCAAGATTGTACCATTGCATTCCAGCCTGGGCAAAAAGAGCGAAACTGTCTCAAAAAAAAAAAAAAATGACAGAGATTATACATATATATATATCACTATTATATACTCTTAACCACTTTAAGAAGCAAGGATCTGTGTGACTGTGCCATTTTTGTGACACTTTTGAAAATTTTTATTGACCTAAATGTCTTAGTCCATTTTGTGCTGCTTTAACACAATACTACACACTGAGTAATTTATAGAGAACAGATATATATATTTTTTCATAGTTTTGGAGGTTTGGAAGTTCAAGATCAAGGTGCCAGTATTTGCTCTCATAAGGGCCTTCTTGCTGTGTACACATATGGCAAAAGGCAGACAGAAGGCAAGCTAACAGGCTACCCAAACACTACATGAAGCTCCTTAAAGAAAACTTGTTAATCCTATTAATGAGACAGCAGCCTTCCTGGCCTACCATCTCTTAAACATCCCACCTCTTGATACTCTCACTTTGACAGCTCCTGAATTTTGGAGGAGATTAAGTTTAAACATGAACTTTAAAAAGGAAAAGAAATATTTAAACTGTAGTAATCATTAGTAAATGAGATTGGCCGGTTGCTCCCAATATTGTTGGACAAAATACAAAAAGAAAGGAATAAGGTCATAGATTCAAATTCCTAGCTCAAGCATGGTGTAAATGATCTGAAAGCTTCAATATTGCCCTGAAAAAGAGTCTTACCTCTTATACCTGCTAGGCTGAGATGACTGAAAATCAGTTCTAGAATTTCATCCTGTAAGTGGCTGAGTTATAATGTATGTTATACTTCTAGCCTCACAGTATATCTACTATTAAAGTGAGAGCATTGATTGGGAAATAATAGAATCCTGTAAGTTGGAATGGGGATGTATGGTAGAGTCCTGATGAAGGTAGGGACATTGAGCCTCAAATTTCTGATGAAAATTCTTTGCCAATGAAAGTAGTGTCCTAACCCCAATTAAAGTAAGTCTCTCCATCCCCAGTGGAAAAAGACTCTTCACACCTATCTGAGGGGATTAAATCTGCATTGCTTGAGGAAACTATAGTGATCTCACCTGAGGCAGTTGCCCTAAGAAGCAATGCTGATTCTCCTTAGGACCCACCCAACCGCCCTCTTTGCTTCTTGCCCTATAACTAGGCTCAAGTTCCAGTAGACCCTTAAAATGAGGCACACAGTAGGACCCATGTAAAGATGCACTACATTTAAAAAGAAAACTTGAGTTTTCTAAATTCAGAGAGCATGTGGGGATGGATATTATGGGTGTAGAAAAATTCTTGAAGGAATAAAAAGTTGGATCAGTGCAAATTTATTGATATGAGATAACTAAGCAGATATTCTATATTTAATGTTACAGTTTGAGGTATTAGAAGGGGCTTTAACAGGTTGGTTGGCTGAAATATGAACCAAAAGGTGACCCACAGTGAGCAAGTTGAAATGTTTCCTTGCCTTAACATAGAGGAAGGGACAGAAAGTAATACCAATCAAAATCCCAAATGACATAATCCTGAATGTTGAAATCAGGAAAGCTCAAAATCCCCAAAGTCTAAAATCTCTAATGCCTAAAACCCTAAAAGACTAAAATTCCAAATATGAAATCATGAAAGCCAAATTCTAGGGAAGAAATTAGTGTGTTTGGGGTTGTATGTAGGATAGCTGCATCATGTCAGAGAGAACTATCACCTTGCTGTCTTTATTTAGAAATTAAGCATAATTTAAAGAGGTGTATATGGGTGCAAACTTGAAAAGGGATAGACTCATGCCTTAGTTTTCGGTGTCAACCTGACTAGAGTAAGGGAATACCTAATAACCTGGTTAAGCATTATTTTGAGTGTGTCTGTTAAAGTGTTTCTAGAGGAGATTAATTTGTGTGTATGAGTGGAAAAAGTGAGGAAGATCTGCCCTCAATATTGTTGGTGGACCCCATTCAATCATCCAAAAGCCAAAGGGAACAAGTAGAGAAGGTGAGTTGGCTGTACTCTGAGAGCTGGGACAGAATTTTCTTCTTCTGCCCTGGACATCAGAACTGTAGGCTCACCATTCTTTGGACTCTAACACTTACATCAGTGACTCTTTGGACCCTAGGGCTTTTGACCTTGGACTGAGAGTTATATTTTCAGTTTCACTGGTTCTGAGGCCTTTGTATTTGAACTGAGCCATCCTACAGGCATCCCAGGGTCTCCAGCTTGCAGACAGCCTGTTATGGGACTTCTCAGTCATCAGAATCATTTAAGCTAATTTTCCTAATAAATCCCCTCTCATATATCTATATACTTAATCTTGTTGGTTCTGTCTCTCTTGAGAACTCTGATTAGTACAGACTGGGTATTGGGGAAGCTGAATATCATTTCCTTTTACTGTATTCCTTACAACACAATGGAAGAGATCTGTGAAATTGTTTCCTTATAAAAGGCTGTGATAAATTAAGTGTATGAGGCTACTTAATGGTGAAAGATAAAGGTTTAGGAGCTAATTATTAGTAGTACTACAAAAGCAGAAAATCACTGAATTGCAATGGTCACAATGACCAGACTCTCAAATGGACAGCATATACTTAAATTTGTAGATCACAACCACTGTCTAAACACAAGTGCAATTAATGTTTTGAAGATTATAGAAGTGAAAATGGAGGCAAAAAATACAGGAAATTCATCCTGCCAAATTACAATCATGTATGACTTCTGTCCCTTCACATAGAGTGCCAATTTGTTATGCTATGTACTTCCTCTTCATATCGTTTCTAATGCTGGAGGTGTAAATTGTGTAATGACTTCTAGAGTTCTAACTTACTTTATTCACGTTTTGCAAATCTGATCCCATGAAAGTTCGTTATCACTATTGCCTTTGCAAGCATTGTGTGTGTGCTTATTGTAAACTAAAACTAAAATCCTAAGTTCACCACTGACTGAACACACTCCTTCTTGGTCAAGAAGAAGGAAAACATTAACATTGCGTTCCTAGCCATGATGGGATTCCAGATCAGACAAGCCTTATTATACTCCCCTTCCTTCTTTGGTTTAGGCACAACAACTGTCCAGCATTAATAAAACAGAGATCATAGGACAAACTAACATAGGAATAGAAACCCAAACACTGCACGTTCTCACTCATAAGTGGGAGTTGAACAATGAGAACACATGGACACAGGGAGGGGAACATCACACACTGGGGCCTGTCAGGGGGTGGGGGGCTAGGGGAGGGAGAGCATTAGGACAAATACCTAATACATATGGGGCTTAAAACCTAGATTACAGGTTGATAGGTGCAGCAAACCACCATGACACATGTATTCCTATGTAACAAACCTTCATGTTCTGCACATGTGTCCCAGAACTTAAAGTAAAATTAAAAAAAAAAAAAAAAAAGACTTACAGAACAGACTATTTGTGGCAATAAGATACCAAACTATAAATAGAACCTAAAGCCATGTCAGGCAAGGATCAAGTCACACACCTTTACACTTAAAAAACCAACTATATTCTCACTGACACAACGTTTTTCTTTTTCTCCAGCAGCTAAACAAGTGCCGGCCTTGAGATAAGGAACGTTAAAACAATTGACAACTCATCCAGCTCACAGACAGTAACTAACTGAGCTCCTGTTCCACTAACCATGACTACAGCTTTAACAGCACAAAAGACTGATTTCAGCAACTTCCTCCTGACAAGAAGACCACCAACCATGAACTGGTTTTGGCAGTATATAGAGGCTGGGCACTTGTGTGCCTTCGTGTTCTGAAAAGACTTTTTGACATATAGGGCCTAACTGTAATAAATTTCACTGTTAAGTGTCCACCCCAAAATGAACATGGGTTGTATGTTATATGTATGTTTTTTTAATATGCATGTGTCAGGACCACTGTCACGAATATTCACAGCTCCTACTGTAACCTGCTGAATATGTATGTTTAACCTACCTGTTTAGCATAAAGCTCCTGCTCCAATCTCTCCTTCTTCGAAGTTCCTGTCTCTGGTCTCTGACCAAATTCATGCTTCCTGGCCTGCAAGGCGGCAACCTTGCAGGCTGTAACCCTTTATGAGAAATAAAGTCTCCTCTAAATTTACAAATGTGTGACTTTTTAAAAATTATCAACATAAATGTTGAAACTTCATCAACAAATGAAGAGATGTCTGCTTTGTATATCTGCATTTGTGAAAGATAAAATTTCTCAAGATCTCAGCTTATTGGGCAACTTCATATGTGGTAGTGACCTATGTAGGCTTTGGTCAGTCTCATCAAGTCTTAAGCTGTCTGTCACAGTAGATCTAGGTACACACAATTAACAAATATTTTGATCTACTTCTTTATGAATATGGCTCACCCATTCATAACTGTTATGCTTGCATGACCGTCATTGGTATATCTGAGTGTTTATGCTTGCAAAAATATACATGTTGTAATTGCCTATTTCATTGTATAAAGTGGCCAATGAAGTTGTGTTTTTTATGTTCATCAAGTGAACTCCCTTACGTTACTACTCCCTTTGCTAGCTTTAAAAATGTAAATAAATGTATTTTAAAGCATTTTTAAATTATTATTTGTGGAATTATTTTAGGGGGATTTTAATCTTCCAAGATTATGATTTTGGGGATTTTAGATTTTAAGGATATTGATCCTTTGAATTTTTAACATTTGAGATGATGGTGTTCCAGACTGTCTTTCAAGATAATGGTGCAAACCCATCCAGAGCCTTAGGGAGAATGGAATATTAAAGTGGATTTGTCATTTCTTCACTCTGTCAGGGCCCATAGGACATATTTTTAGCACAACTATGAGAACTAAATGTGTGAGGACAGACCCAGAATTCTTGAAGAGTTCTGTAGTCACGCTTCTCCATAGTCCATACCTTTAGTGGGGACTTCAGTTACTAACTGGGAAAACCTAAATGCTGCGGGAATATTTCGACGTCAGGGCTTCAGGGGCTAAGTGGAAGCATTCAACCTCTAAAAGTAAGACGGATGTGATTACTGTAATGAACAATAAGTCAAAGGGGCAATCAGAATAGTCTGATTCACACAGACCTTATGGCATTGGCTAGTTGGTCATGGTGTTCCTAAAGTGAAATAGACAGGAAAATTGCTAAATTGTTGGTTGATCTGTATAAAGAGAAATGTACATGTTAAGTCAGCAAAAAGTGTTACTTAAATCATAAAAACAGAGAACTACAGACTTTTAATTAATTTTCAGACTTGAGACAGTTTACAGACCCAGAACTGCTTGAGGAAGGACCCCAGTACACCATACAAAATTTATAATGTTAATCTTTCTCACAACCTTCTATAAATGGACCTACCTTTTACCAGAGTAACAGTGCATTAGGGAAAAGAAAATAACTAGAAATCAAGGACTAGTGGACATTGGTTCTCAAATCTTATTAATTCCAGGAGAACCAAAATATATCTGTGGTCCACACATCAAAGTAGGGGCTTATGGTGGTCAGGTGATCAATGAAGGTTTAGCTTAGGTCCATCTCACATTGGCCATCAGTCTCCAAACCTGTCCTGTGGTTATCCCCTCAGTTTGGGAATGCGTAATTGGAATACATATATTTAACATCTGGCAAAACCCCCACATTGGTTCCCTAACTCATGGAGTGATATTTATTATGATAGCGTAGTAATACATTTTGCACTTCTGTAAAGAAGTATCTGAGACTGTGTAATTTATAAAGAAAAGAGGTTTTTCTTGGCAGACTGTAGAAGAGGCATGGCGCCAGCATCTATTTCTGGTGAAGTCTCAATAATTTTAAAATTATGGTGGAAGATGAAGGAGGAACAGGTGTGTCACATGGTGAGAGACGGAGTAAGAGAGTTGCTATGTTCTTTTAAACAACCAACTCTCTTGTGAACTAATAAAGTGAGAACCCACTCATTACCTTGGGGACAGGACCAAGACATTCATGAGAGATCCATCCCCTGACCAAAAAACCCCCCACTCAGGCCTATCTCCAACATTGGGGATCATATTTCAACATAAGATTTGGAGGGGACAAACATCAAAAGTATATCAATAGCATTGAAAGTACATCAATAGCAAAGGCCAGGAGGGAGCCACCATACTTTCCTCTATCTGGAAGCAGAGTAAAACAAAAGCAATACCATGTTACTAGAGGGAGTCTAGATATTAGTGCCACCATCAAGACTTAAAAGATGCGAGGTTTGTGATTCCCACCACATTCCCATTCAACTCGCCTATTTGGCCTGTGCAGAAAACAGATGAATCTTGAAGAGTGACAGTGGATTACTATAAGCTTATTCAAGCAGTAGGTCCAACTGAAACTTCTACCAGACATGGTTTCATACCTTGGGCAAATTAACACACCCCCTGTTACTTTTTATGCACCTATTGATGGGCTAAATGCTTTTTTGTACATCTCTGTCAATAAGGACCAACAGAAGCAATTTGTTTTCAGCTGGCAATACTAGCAACACACCTCCACTGTCAGGGGAACTTCACAGCTGATATTTCATGTAGGTTCTTTGCTATTTTCCCTAAGTGTTGGCTGGTCTGAGAAATAAAGGGAAAGAGTACAAAAGAGAGAAATTTTAAAGCTGGGTGTCCAGGGGAGACATCTCATGTCGGCAGGTTCCATGATGCCCCACAAGCCACAAAACCAGCAAGTTGTTATTAGTGATTTTCAAAAGGGGAGGAAGTGTAAGAATAGGGTGTGGGTCACAGAGATCACGTGCTTCACAAGGTAATAAAATATCACAAGGTAAATGGAGTCAGGGCGAGATCGCAGGACCGGGGCGAAATTAAAATTGCTAATGAAGTTTCGGGCATGCATTGTCATTGATAAAATCTTATCAGGAGACAGGGTTTGAGAGCAGACAACTGGTCTAGCCAAAATTTATTAGGCAGGAATTTCCTCACCCTAATAAGCCTGAGAGTGCTATGGGAGACCAGGGCTTATTTCATCCTTTATCTACAACCTTAAAAGACAGACATCCCCAAAGCGGCCATTTCAGAGGCCTCCTGTTAGGGATGCATTCTCTTTCTCAGGGATGTTCCTTGCTGAGAAAAAGAATTCAGCGATATTTCTCCTGTTTGCTTTTGAAAGAAGAGAAATATGGCTCTGTTCCGCCTGACCCACAGGCAGCCAGACTTTAAGGTTATCTCGCTTGTTCCCTGAACATTGCTGTTATCCTGTTCTTTTTTCAAGGTGCCCAGATTTCATATTGTTTAAACAATTTGTGCAGTTAATGCAATCATCACAGGGTCCTGAGGTGACATTTGTCCTCAGCTTATGAAGATGATGGAATTAAGAGATTAAAGTAAAGACAGGCATAGGAAATTACAAGGGTATTGATTGGGGAAGTGATAGGTGTCCATGAAATCTTCACAATTTACGTTCAGAGATCACAGTAAAGACAGGCGTAAGAAATTATAAAAGTATTAATTTGGGGAATTAATAAATGTCCATGAAATCTTCACAATTTATGTTCTTCTGCCATGGCTTCAGCTGGTCCGTCTGTTCGGGGTCCCTGACTTCCTACAACAGGGTATATTAACTCTTCAGTCTTATGTCATAATTTGGCTCATAGGAATCTTGATTGCCTTTTCCTTCTGCAAAATATCATACTAATCCATTATATTAATAGCATGCTGACTGGACATAGCAAACTAGATATATGAATAGCAACTACTCTATAATTATTGGTAAATCATTTGCAGGTCAATAGGTAGGTGAGAAATAAGTCCAACTAAAATTCTGGGACCATACATCTCAATAAAACTTCTAGGGGTCCAGGGGTGAGAGTATGTCAAGGTATTCTTTCTAAGGTGAAAAATAAGCTGTTTCATCTGGTCTCTTCTACAACTTAAAAGAGGGACAGTGCCTAGAAGACCTATTTGGATTTAGGAGGCAACATATTCCTCCTTTCAGTGCATTGCTCTCTTCCATTTACTGAGTGACCCCAAAAAGCTGCCAGTATTGAGTGAGACCCAAAACAAGAGAAGGCTCTCCAGCCTGTCTTGCCTCCTGTGAAAGCTGCTTTTCCACTTGAGCCATAAAATACAGCATATTATGTTGTGCTTAAAGTGTAGTGGCAGATAAGGATACTGATTACAGCCCTTGGCAGACGCCTGTAGGTGGATCACAGAACAAATCCTTAGAATTTTGGAGCAAGGCCCTGCTGTCCTCCATGCAGGCTCTTGGCCTGCTGTTGAATCTTAGAAGAGACTGAATGTTTAACCATGAGCTTCCAGGTTACCATGTGACCTGACATTTTTATCATTAACTGGGTGTTACCTGACCCATCAGATCATAAAGTTTGGCATGCATAGCAATACTTCATTATCAAATTCTGAGCAGACCCGTAAGCACAAGTAGGTTACATGAAAAAGAAGCCCAAATGCCCATTGTCCCCACTCCTGTACACCACATTTTTTTTCTCCCATTCTGTATCTATGGGTTCATGGGAAGTTCCCTACAATGAGCTGACAGAGGGAGAGAAGACCTGAACCTAGTTTACAGATAATTCTTCAAGATATGAAGGCACCACTTAAAAGTTGACAACTGCTCCCCTATAGCCTTTCTCTGGGACATCTCTGAAGGACTGTGGTAAAGGAAAGGTCTTTTGGTGAAAATCACAGTGGGAAGATTTATAAGCGATGTACATGGGTGTGAATTTGCTTGGAAGGAGAAATGGTCAGATGGGCAATTATATACCAATTTATGGCTTGCAGCAAATGGTTTGGCTGAATTACCAAGGACTTGGAAGGAACGTGGTTGGAAATTGGTGGCAAAGAAATCTGGGGAAGAGGCATATACATGAACGCTCTTGAATGGGCAAAAAAAAATGTAAAGCTATCTGTCATATGTGAATACGTAACAAAGGGTAACCTCAGCAGAGGAGGGTTTTAATATTAAATGAATGGGATGACCCACTCTGTGGATGCAAGTCAGGCTCCTTCCCCATCCATTGCTGTATTGCTCATGAAAAGAGTGGTCATGATGTCAGAGATTGAGATTACGCATGGGCTCAACAATATGAATGTGCATTCACTAAGACTGACCTGGAGATGGCCACTGCTGAGTGTCCAATCTGCCAGCAGCAGTGAACAAGTGGCACCATTCCTGGGGGTCATGGTATGGCTATCTTGTGGTAGCTTTATTCTGTTACAGCCTTTCCATCATGAAAGGGGCAGTATTTAGTTTTTATTGTCATAGAAACTTACTTTGAATATAGGTTTGTCCTTCCTGTATGCAATGCTTCTGCCAAAACTTCTAACAGTGAATTTACAGAATGTCTTTCTCATACCATGGTGTTCCACAGAGCATTGATTCTGATCAAGGAACTCACTTCACAGCAAACGAAGTGTGGTAAGAGGTCCATGCTTAAGGAATTAATGGTTTTACTGTGTTCCTCGTTATCCTAAAGTGGCTGGCTTCATAAAACTATGGGATGGATTTTTGAAGACTCAGTTACAGCCACAGGTGCATGGCAATACTTTGCAAGGTTGTGGAAAGGCTCTAAATAAGTCTGTGTATGCTCTGAATAGGTGTCTAATATATAATACTCTTTCTCCTATAGTTAGGATTCACAGATCCAGGAATCAAGAGATGGGGATGGGGTGTCACTACTCACTATTACTTCTAATTACCCACTAACAAAAGTTTTGCTTTCTCTTCCAATCATCTTACACTCTCCTGGCCTAGAAGTCTTAGTTCCAGAGTGAGGTATCTGTTCACCAGGATATTCAATGATTCTATTGAACTGGAAGTTAAGATGGGACCCACTCACTTTGGACTTTTCAAACCTTTGATTTAATAAGCAAAAAAAGACATTATTGTGCTGGGTGGAATGATTGATCATGACTGACAGGAGGAAATTGGGCTACTACTCTACAGTACAGGTAAGAAAAATACAGGAGAGCCCTGTCGGTGTCTCTTAGTATTATCATGCACTGTAATTAAGGTAAATGGTAAACTACAATAACTCAATCAAGGCAGGGCTGCTAATGGGTCATATCCTTCAAGAATGAAGGTTGGGTCACCCTACCAGATAAACAACCATAACTAGCTGAGGTTCTTGCTAAAGGCAAAAGAAATACAGGATGGCTAGTAGAGAAGGTAATTATAAATACCAGCTATGGTCAAATGACTAGTTACAGAAATGAAGGTAATTGGCAGAAACATTTTTTCCTTTTCTTTTTACTTTGTCTCATATATTATATTATATTATATTAGTAAAATATAATATATATAAATATAATGCTGACTGGACTTAGCAAACAAGAAGTGTGAATAGCAACTACTCTATAATTATTGGTAAATCACTTGTGTGTCAATGGGTAGGTGAGAAATAAGTCCAACTAAAATTCAGGGACCATACATCTCTATAAAACTCCTAGGGGTATAGTGATGTGGAGTATGTCAAGGTATTCTTTCCAAGATCAAAAATAAGTTGTTCATCTGGTATCTTCTGCAACTTAAAAGAGGCACAATGCCTAGGAAGCTTATCTGGATTTAGGAGACAACGTACTCCTCATTTTGGTGCATTGCTATGCGCTAATGCATTGCTATGCATTGCTATGCACTATGGCATGCATAACAATACTCCATTATCAAATTCAGAGCAGACTCTTAAGCACAAGTAGGTTACATGAAAAAGAAGCCCAAATGCCTATTGTTCCCACTCCTGTGGACTACATTTTTCCATGTATATATATGTATATATAATATATATATATGCACACACACATATATATACACACAAATGTGTGTATATATACATTCATATATGTGTGTGTGTGTATATATATATACATATATGTGTGTGTATATATATATACATATATATGTGTGTGTATATATATATACATATATATGTGTGTGTATATATATATATATATACCAATTAGTCAGTTCAGGGTGCAATAACAAAATAACAAAGTCTGGGTGGCTTAAACAATAGAAATTTTTATTCTCACAGTTGTGGAGGCTGGAAGTCAGAAATCAAGGTGTCAGAATGGTCTGGTCTCCTCTTCCTGGCTTAAACAATGCAACCTTCTCATTGTGTCCTCATGTGGCATAGAGAGACAATGGGTGAGCTCTCCTGTGTCTCTTCTTATAAGAACAGTAGTCCTATCATATCAAAGAACCACCCTCATTGACCTCATTTAACTTTAAGTATCTCCTTTTTGGCTGTATCTCTCAATGCATTCATGTTAGAGGTTAAAAACTGAAGACATAAATTTTGGGTAAAACACTATTAAACCAACAGCATTCCACCCCTGCTCCCCCCAAAATGTATGCCCTTCTTGGGTGCACAATACATTTATTTCATCCCAACAGCCCCCCAAGTCTTAACTCATTTCAGCATCTGCTCTAAAGTCTCAAGCTCAAAGTCTCACATAAATGTCATCTAAATCAGATCTGAGTGAGAGTTAAGGTATAATTTATCCTCAGATAAAATTCTTCTCTAGAAACTGTTAAACTAGATAAATTGTGTACTTCCAAAATATAACAGTGGAGAGGCATATGATGGATATTCCCACCACAAAAGAGGGGAAAAAAAGAAAGAAGAAAGGGATGAAAGATCCCAAACAAGTCCAAAACCTAGGAAGGTGAATTTCATTAGCTCTTAAGGTTAAAATATAATCCTCTTTGCTTCAATATCCCACCTTCCAGGCCCACTGTTATGGCAGCCTCACTCTCAATGTTCTATGGAGTGGTGCATCCATCTGGCCCTTCTGAGCACCTCCTCCACAGCTCTCTGCAGGAGTTCCTCCCCTGAAGCGCTCTGTGGGGACTCATCCAGGTGGCACTCTGCAGGTGACCCTGCCCCTAAGGTGCTGAGTGGGGTCATCTTGGCCTACTGAATCAAGATAGATAATCCAACCACTTGAAACCAAGGAGGAAACAGCCTTGCTCCCTGGGCCCATGTTGGAAGTGACAGCCTTGATGCTCTCTGAATTGCCTCTGAAATAATTCATCCATCTCCTTGAGGAACAGTGCCCATTCACAGCCAATAGCTCTATATTTCAGTTCTGTAGCATCCAAAATGTCCAGCAGTCTTTCTTCTTTCCATCCCACTGTTTCTGTCTCCTTTAATTCAAACCGTAGCATCTTTGCTGGTGTATTCTCATCTCTATTTCTGGCCTCCATTGAGATGGTGGATTAATTTCATGAGTTGCACTCATGATCTGTTTATCAATTAGTTGTTTCACCACCTTCTTGATGTTGTCTTGAGAACAAGCTTTCACAGTTTTGGCAATATATATAGGCTGATAATTTTCCAAATCTTTGAGATCAGATTATTTTCTGTTAACAATTCCTTCTTCACATCATCTTTCTCCTTTCACATTTACCCTAAGTAGTCAGGAGAAACCAAGCTCTTTCTTTAACACTTTGATTAAAAATCTCCTCAGATCAATATCTAATATCATCACTTGTAAGTTCTACCTTCAACCAAATCTAAAGCAGAGTTCAACTAAGTTGGTTGCCATTTTATAATAAGAATTATCATTCTTTCAATTTCCAAAAATTTCATTTCTATCTGAGATATTATCAAAATTGTCCATAATATTTATATTTCTAATATGCACTTTAAAACTTTTCCAGTCTCTACATATTACCTAATTACAAAGTCACTTCCACAGGTTTAGGTATTTGTTCAAAAGCACTCAAGTTCTGGGGTATAAAATGTGTATGAGGTAGTACAGAGTGGCAGTTTGAGATGAGGGTGTCAGCATGATCCAGCCATAGTGAGACTCTCTTACTGGCTTGTGGATATCATCCTCATAGAGAGTACTGTCTCTTCTCAAAATGACACAAATTCTATTGTATCAGGGCCTCACTCTTATGACCTCATTGAACATTACCCCTATTTAATCTAGGCCCTATTTCCAAATATAGTCACATTATGTGTTAGTGCTTCAACATATAAATTTGAGGGAAGATAAAATTCAGTCAATAGCACATACAGAACAATACCTTTGCTTTCTTCTCTCATCATGTAACATGTGATGTATTGAATATATTTCAGTATTTGAACACTGTTAATTTTACATCATTGCACTGACATTATGGGATGTCAAGGAAAAGAGCAGACATCACTCAAGGGCTTTACCTCCTTTTCTGGGGAAGGGATTAGTGCAGATTCTGTTGTATACAGAATAGCTGCATCATGTTAGATGAAATTAGGACCTTGTTATTGTCTTAATTTGAAGATTAAGTATGGTGTAAGGAGATACATATGGGTGCCAAGGCAAAAAGAGGTAAACTTGTGATGGTTAATTTTAGGTGTCAACTTGACTGGGCCATGGAGTGCTCAGATATTTGGTCAAACATTATTCTGGATGTTTCTGTGAGGGTGTTTTAGGATTAAACATTTAAAACAATAAATTAAATAAAGCAGTTTTGCCTTCCTAATGTATGTAGGCCTCATCCAGTCAAAAGAGGGTCTAGATGAAAGAAAAATGTTGACCTTTCATCAAATTAGAGGGAATTTCTCATGCTCAATTGCCTTCCAGCTGTGACATTATTTTTTTTTCAGACTTGTACTGGAGCTATGCCATTAGCTTTTCAAGGTCTCCAGCTTACCAACTGCAGACCCTAAAACTGATCAGTCCCCATAATCATGTGAATTAACTGCTTATAATAAACCTGTCTTTCTTTCTCAAATATATGTGTATATGCATATATATGTATATATATGTGTGTGTGTGTATATATACACATAATATATATACACATATATAGACACATAATATATATACACATATATATACACATATATATACGTGTAATATATATACACATATATATACACATAATATATATATACACACACACATAATATATACACACACACACACACACACACACATATATATATATATCTCTTTCATGCTCTGCTCCAGAAATTAATCATGATTAGGGCACTGATGTATGTGTCATCATCAAAGACATTGAAACTACAAATGAGGGAACCCTTTGGATTGCCACTGTGCCTCACCATCATCTAAAAACATTGATTGGCTGCCCTCAGGACTCAGAAACTGGGTTTATATCTGTCCCAACTATGAACCTTTGTTTTTCTTTTTATTTCCATCGAAACATCCCTCATTAAATTTTTGATTACTTGCATTATCCAGCAAAGACCCTCTACTTTTAGGACTGAGAGGCTGGTTCAACAGAATATGAAGGAATGTAACTAGATTTGCCTTTTTCTGCTTATTCATCTTGTTCTCATGCATATTCTTCTTTCTCTTTGCAGATTTTTTACCTTTCAACTTCTAATCATATCTTCTCCTCATAATAATCATCCTATGTTCTTATTTTTGAAGCTTCTTGGGAACTTTCAAAAGGCAGGGAATGAAGAGAATAAGAACCCACTAAAGTAGTATTAATATTACTGTAAACTGAAAACATAAATAATCAACAGCTACAGAAAGAAACAATATCTAAACCTAAGCAGAGCTGTTACAAACCATTAGGCTGTTTTTACCTGTTTCACAGAAAAAACCAATACACTGAAACAGCAGTTGTTGCAACAGAGAAAGATTTTAATCATTGCAGGATGGCTGAGCAAGGAGAGTAGGAGATACTTCTCAAATCCACCTCCCTAAGAATTTGCAGGCTGGGGTTTCTCAAGGATAGTTTAGTGGGCAGAAGGCTGGGGAATGGGGAATGCTCATTGATTGGGTCAGGGATTAAATCATAGGGGTGTTGAAATTGTCTTTATGTGCTGAATCAGTTCATGATGGGGGTCACAGGACCAGTTGAGTCAGTTTTTGATATGAGTCCTGGTTCAGGTGTGCCAGTTGGTCCACTAGAATGCAAGATCTGAAAAATATCCCAAACACAAGTCTTAGGTTTCACAATCATGATGTTATCTACAGGGGCAATAGAGGAAGTTACAAATCTTGTGACCACTGGCCATGTAACTCCTGGGTAGTAAGCAATTACAAAAAGAAAAGTTAGAAAACAATGACTAGTTGTTATTTAATTATTCCTATTAGCAGAATTTAGGCCCCAACCATAATTCTTATCTTGTGGTTTTTCATTAATCTTACAATGGCAGTTTCAGTCCCCAAATAAGGAGGGCTTTAATTTTGGTAAGAAACTATTATCATCCTTGCTTTAAAGTTAACTTATAAACTGAATTCCTTCCATAGTTAGCTTGGCCTATGCCCAGAAATGAGCAAGACTAGTTATCTTGTGAGGTTAGAAGCAACGTGGGGTCACTTATGTTAGATTTATCTCACGACTGTAATTTTTGCAAAGGCAGTTTCAGAGCATCTCAAAAATAAATTTTCCATTGACAGCCCCTGGCCCCTGCCCACAAGGGAGTTTCCTATTTAGGAGAAGACTGCTAGAAAGTACAACTTCAGCTGTCATTAACCTAAAAAATCAAATAGAATCTTTCTTTCTTTTTTTTTTAATTGAAACTCTAAACCTGCTCCACCACCTCCACATGCATCACCCACACATCTTTACTCCTGACTATTTAGTGTCTTACTCATTACTGAATACTCCCATGTGCACATGTAAATAAAACTTGTCTTTTCTCCTGTTAATCTTTTCTATCTTCAGTTGATTTACAGGCTCTAGATCAGTTGGCCCTAAGTTGGTAGAGGAATATTCTTCTTCCAAAAACACATAGTTTAGGGTCAAGGTGGAGAAGTTACAGTAAATTGGGGGAGATTTTCATAGTTCAGAGTCTATGCAAGTCACACTAAACTTATGTCAGACACACAATTTTTTCAACCTTGTTAAGTAAAATCTTATATTTTTAACTGCTCTTCAAAATCACTACCTTTAATGTAAAAACTTTTTGTTGGGATATTTAATCTGGTGCCTTTGTATCTTTTGGTCTCACTCAGTTTATCCTTTGGCCTTGTCTCTGTACTCTCCCACAACGGAAAGCAATTCATTCAGAAGGCTGAGTTTAAGCTCCAAGCTTGCATAAGGTGGGCTTTGTTCATATTTGAGTTGACAGTCTTAAGGAAATCCTCAGGCTTCTCCATTCCTGGTCTTCTCACAGCACTTAGTATTTGCATCATATATTTTTATCCTTGATTCTGTTCTTTTATTTATTTTTCTTTATTTGTTTAAGTAGTCCAATTTTATTTTAACTTTGGTGTTCCTTCAAAACATCAATCTCCATGAAATCATCATGCTGCTTCTTCCCCTCTGCCCGTTCTCCCTCTCTGCCTCCTCTCCCCTTTCTCAATCCTCCCCTGCTTCTCAAAATAGCTAAAATGTATTCCTGTTAACCATGCAGGCAAACTCATAATACCTCCTAAAGGGAGGTGTTATTATTCTGATATTTATTACATATTAAGAAGCTTAGTCTCAAAATGTAGGTAAATTGCATATAGTTATAGATAGTTAATCATGGAGTAAACTATGTGAACCCAAGCTGACCTAATGCAAATTTTATTCTCTTTGTAGCAAGCCGCTATTTTGACTCATATTTACTGAGGGATTAAAAATGGACAAAAATCAAATTTCAAACAAATTAGGGCTTTTAATAGTGAAGAGCTGACTCTTGTTAAATTTTTTTTTCAATTATATTGGTTAAAACATGGTAAAGCAAACTTTATTTAGAAATATCAGGTCTTTCAGTGGGGAGAGAAATCAGGATCAACTGTGAATACAGCATGTGTAAGTTGGAATTTATAGCCAAGGTGCAGTGTGGAGGTCAGTAGATGGAAACTTACTAAGAGAATACATCAGGGGGAGGGGGAATTCTGGATAAACTTAGCTAAATGGATTCTTGCTGACGACAGGCCAGGGTGGATAGACATCACCTGGGAAAGGGTGGAGAATGAGTAAAACCACCTTTGCAAATTTATAACTGAGGAAATTATGTCAATGAAAGAGATGAGACCTAACTGACCCCTTCTTCCTTCTAACCTCTAAATTGTCTTTGTTCATTCCCAGGTGCAGGCCGAACTAGCCTTGGGAAGAAAATTAGTTTATAGTTTAAATTCTGAAACAAAATGGATAATAGCCCTTTCCCAAAAAACCCCTTCTTGCCTGGGGACCAGCCTGCCTTGTAGGACTAACAAATTAGCTACAAGATTAGATATCACTGTTTATGGGCCATGCAGCCTCTGGCTGCAAGAGTCTGAACTTCCCCAAATTGCTCCTGGGAATAACATCACTATTGTAAAACCTAAGATCAGTGTTTGAGATATTTTGCAGATCTTGCATTCTGATGCAGCAGATGACAACACCCAGAACCAGCTCAACCAGTCCTGCAATCCCACCCGGGAACAGAAGTTAGGAAGAAGAACTCACTTGACTCCCTGTGATTTCATTTTCAACGTGACCAATCAGCACACCCTACTTTCTGGGCCCATACTCGCCAAATTATCCTTAAAATCTCTGATCCTTGAATGCTCAGAGAGACTGATTTGAGTAATAATAAACCTGCGGTCTGCCACACAGCCAACGCTGCATGAATTACTCTCTCTCCATTACAATTCCCCTGTCTTAATAAATTGGCTCTGTCTAGGCAGCAGGCAAGGTGAACTCATTGGGTGGTTACATGAAGAACCCAATAATATATTTAGGGTGATCAGATATCCAGGGTAAGGAGTTCTGGCTAAACTGAATTAGCAGGCTTCTTTGCTAGAACTGGATTTTATAAGAAAGTGCACAGATTGGCCTAGAAGAAGATTCAAAAGCATGACTAAAATTTGGCCAAGCAAAGAATCTTTGTCTGTATACCATTATATTTTAAGTCACACAAAAATCTCAGTTATAAACATTCTCATTTTAGAAAATAAGAAGGATATGTTAAATTTAAAGTTTGTTTCTGTGATCATGTAGGGGGAAAATTGATGCTTAATTTTTTAGAGCACACCCTAACAGTTTATCGGATTTTGATTCTGATTCTGTAGGGGTTCTATGGCTTTCATTGCCTTGGAGCTATTTTCCAACTCTGGTAATTGTAGAGAATTGAAGAAAATGCAAAAGAGGCTTATCTATTGACATGCAAATACATTCAGTCTGATTGAATTTTCTTGAGTGTCCTCCCCACCCCGGGAAAAGCAAGTTTTGTATTCACTTGCAAATTTATTTTAGTATTTCTGAACTATAAATATGTCTCTTCTTAGGTTTCTCCTTTTAGCTAAATTTTACATATTATAGATTCTTTCATTAATGAGCTATATAAAATCTCAAACAGGTGTTTATTTTGCATCTATTCAAGAATTATTATCTTACCCCTTTTAAAAGTTATTTTGTAACAATAAGTTTATAGAGTGATAATCATACTGTAAATGCTTGTACAATGATAAAAGTAGAAGCAGTGTGAAAAGATAATTAATTTACTATTTAATTGATTTATTTAGATTAATAAACTGAGACATACTAAAATTGAGTTGCCCATATTTCCATAGCCAGTTAATACCATAGCTTGGACTAAATGAAGATCTCTGCACACCAAGTCCAGTGTTTTTCCTTCAACTGTAGCAAACTGTTTTGTTATGAAGTAATTCCTTTAGCAGATCTGTTTTGAGGAAAAAAATTAAAAAGTAAAGATAAACTGTCAATTCCTGAACTAAATAAGTACATTAATATAAAGTAGAAAATATTCTATTTTTAATTAGTTGTTTCTGTTTTTTTCAATTAATTTTCAGGAATATTTCCTGGAAAGAAGCAAGAGTTACAAAGTGATTTGCATCATTGATTATAGTTTTATAAAGAATATGATTACATATAAGAAGATATACTTTATTAATTCTATCAAAAAACTTGATATTTTACAAGAGGAGAAAACCTAACAAAAAGACAGGATAGTACTTTAGTATTACTTGAAGCATCTGTTTATAATTTGCATAAATCATAGTGATGAATAATTTGGGCTAGGCAGGAAACTTAATCTGGGTTCATCCTGTTTCCTCTAGGTACTGTGTAATCTAAATTAGTTATGTAGAGAAAAAAGGCTTTCAGCGGAAAACTATCCATTATGTATAGCACGCCCTTGAGGGGTATCAGATTCTAGCTCTATTCATAATCTTTGAGTGATGTAACAAAGCTTTGCAAATTGCAGGAGTAACTGATAGACATGCAAATTCTGTCCACTTTGAAAAGTATTTTAATTGACTCCCTTCATTGGAGGAAACCAGTTTTGTCCCATTTGCAATTTGTTTCATCATGTTTTTATTCCTATAAATTTTTTTACTTTTCCTTTGGACAGGCTATAACATCTACCCAGTTCTCTCATATGAATAAATAAGTTATTTAACATGTTATCATTTTCATATCTCTGAGTTATGATTTTACCTTTTCCTAAAAATTACTTTTGACAGTTACTAACTCTAAGTCTCTATAAGTTTTGTAAACTATTAAATTACAGTTACTAACTTTAAGTCTCTATAAGTTTTGTAAACTATTAAATTAGAAGAAGAATGTCTCTGACATATAATGTATGTTATGGGCATATGTTTATACAATGTTAAATGTTTCCCTCTCTTACAACAAACTGGATATGCCTAATTTTTACCTGCTAATATTAATCATGAAATGGCATTAATAAATGAGCACTAGATGACATGATTTTTAATTTAATTTAACCACACTCTCTCATAGCTCATAAATTTATCAAATTTGATTTTATATGTCATCCCTTTCTACTAGCTTTGAGCTATGGGTTGTAAATTATCAGATGATGCTCTCTCATTGATTATTGGAGTAGGTGATAAAATATAATGCCAGTAAAATCCACATTCTTTTAAGAAACACAAATTCTGAGAAAGAAGCTTTATATAGTTATGTCTCAAGCTGCAGGCTATGCACCTCTGGGCATCATAGGCTAATAGTTCCAGGCATTAAGCCAATTCCAAGGCTTGGATCAGCTCTAGGAAGTGATAGTTGTTTTTAAATCACCTTAGTGATGTCAGGGCTCAGAACACCCTACCCCAAGGCATGGTGCCTTGGTATACAGAGTTCTCTGAATTGAAAGAAATTGGAAGGGCCTGAGAAGCAAGTGTCTTCCTAAACTTTTCCCGCCCTCCTTTCTCCCACTCCTCTTTCTGTTCCAAGAAGGCTGTAGATACTAGAATTATTCTACAGCAAGCCATAAGACCAAAAACAGCCTCCGGTCTCCTCCTAAAACTGTCCCCACAGGGTTGACAAGAATTGCATTCCAGGTCCAGACAGAAATATGGTGGTAAGTATGTGATATAGTTTGGATATTTTCCCTCATCCAAATTTCATATTGAAATGCAATCTCCAATACTGGAGGTAGGGCCTAGTGGGCGAGGTTTGGGTCATGGGGGCAGATCCCTTACGGCTTGGTGCTGTTCTTGCAGTAGTAAGTTCTCATGGGATCTGGTTAAGTGTGTGGCACCTCCCCACCCACTCTCTTTTGCTCTTGCTTCTGCCATGTGAGACTCTGGCTCCCACTTCACCTTCTGTCACTGTTGCAAGCTTCCTGAGGCCTCCTCAGTAGCAGAGATGGTGCCATGCTTCCTGTACAGCCAATTAAAAAAATTAAATCTCTTTTCTTATAAAATACCCTATCTCAAGGTATTTCTTTATAGCAATGCAAGAAAGGCCTAATACAGGATGCACTAATCAGGCTGCAGGTGGGCCACTCGTTGCTGCTAAAAGTCACACAGCCTTAGAGGACGACCGTGCCAGTCTCCATTGTTCCTATAGACAGAATCTTTGACATTAGAATCACAGGCTTTTGATGAAGGATCACTGATGTTTTTCATTGCAGGTTTCAAATTCCAGCAACCAGTTTGAAAACCCCCACAGGATCAGCAGGAGAATACAGCTTCTTCATCTCTTTGTACCATGACTTCACTGTGTACTCTTCAGCCAATTAATGATCTTCACATTTTAACCCATTCCAAAACTCTTAAAAACCCTAGCCCCAAATTATTCAGAGAGATGGATTTGAGGTTTCCTTCCATCTCCTCATACAGTGACCTTATGGTTAAACCTCTTTCTCTGCTGTAAGTCGGTGTGCTTGCTGTCAGGCCTCTGAGCCTAAGCCAAGCCATTGCATCCCCTGTGACTTGCACGTATACATCCAGATGGCCTGAAGTAACTGAAGATCCACAAAAGAAGTAAAAATAACCTTAACTGATGACATTCCACCCTTGTGATTTGTTTCTGCCCCACCCTCACTGATCAATGTACTTTGTAATCTCTGCCACCCTTAAGAAGTTTCTTTATAATTTCCCCCACCCTTAAGAAGGTTCTTTTTAATTCTCCCCACCCTTGAGAATGTACTTTGTGAGATCCACCCCTGCCCGCAAAACATTGCTCTTAACTTCACCGCCTATCCCAAAACCTATAAGAACTAATGATAATCCACCACCCTTTGCTGACTCTCTTTTTGGACTCAGCTTGCCTGCACCCAGGTGAAATAAACAGCCATGTTGCTCACAAAAAGCCTGTTTGGTGGTCTCTTCACACGGACGCACATGAAACTTGCTGTGTTCATTGGGAAATGAACATATCATGGTTATACTCCCTTTCCCCACCAAGGTTCTCATGTGTCAGGTATCCTGCCCCTCACACCTGGGGGAGGCCTGTCATATGAGGACACAGAAAAGCATCTGAGCAGGCCTGGCTGGATCCCCCTTCCCCCAATTTATTACCATTAGATCATACTTTTTTGTCCAATTATGCTTCTCCACAACTATCCACTTCTTTAATCAGAGTTAACACAATATAGTTTTCCCTGGTTCCGTGGGTCTTCATCTCTGAAGGCTGCTATGTCACATAAAGCTTTGATAAAACATCTGTTATGCTTTTCTCTTGTCAATCTGTCTTTTGGTTATAGATATGGCAGCCAGGACCCTTGTGATTGTTGAAAAGATACTATGTTTTCTCCCCTACAGCAAGTTTTTCTTTATCAACACTTTGGCTTAATCAATTGCAGAAAGCAACAATAAAAATTCACAGCGGCAACAACAATAAAATCACTTGGAATGTCCCTTCTTGACTATGGAAAATTAGAATATTTTATACATTATTTTCTACTCTTGGTTCACATTCTTTTCAAAATGTGAATCACAATAACCCCATTGTGTTGCAGGGGCCAGTGAGTGAGTTCCACTTGGCCCTCTGAAATTTCCTTGAAAAATCAATTATCAAAAGGCAGACTAGCGAGAAAGTACATGAATTTATTTAGTGTGTACACATGGAAATATTCAGAATGAAGACCCAAAGACACAAGGGAAATTGTCCACTTTTGTGCCTGTGTTCAACAAAGTATGAACAACTGTGTAGAAATGTGATTAGATGAAAAGGATATGATCTAATGCTGATACAATGTGTGGGAAAACACAGAAAGGACAGTCTATCGAGATTCTTCTTGCCGTTTTTGAGGAGCACTCATTCCTTCTGGGTATGGGGCAGGACCCTCTCTGGAACAGGGGTCTTATGAACTACAGTCAAAACAAATTAGGTTGGAAAATTCTTTATGGCAAGTTTTTACACAGATAAGACAGAAGAAAAGTTAGAGCAATCCATTTTGGGTTCCATGTCTGGCTTTGGGTAAAGGGGCTTCTGGTTTCTATGATTTACCTTGGGGAAGAGGGATTCTAGTTTCTATAACACCTCAAAGGAGAATGGGACTGAGAGACAGGAGGGCAAGAGAAGGTCAGAAAAAACTTTTGCTTCTGAGGCTGCTGCTTAGGTCTTCTATATTGTTATCTAAGCCCCAGTGGTGTCATGAATATTTTCCCTGAAGCTTAGGAAATATTTTATTTTTAAGACTAGCTTCATTTTCATCATCATTCTATTTTGCTTAGCAATTGAAAACAAAAAAGTCCTTAAATAACAGATGAGTTATAAGAAAAGATAATTATTTATTCAGAAATTTTGAGAACTTCTCCAGATATCATTCTGAGTCTCAAGTAACAAATAGAGAAAAAAAACTGAATTTTTACCAGCATCAAATATAGACATAGACCAATAATTACAATGAGGTATGAAGGGGAGGCTGTGACAGCAGTCAGGGAGTTTCTACTAGAAGAAAGTTGGGGTAGGTAACCCAAAGAGGAAGCCATCTGGGGAGCTTCTGAGGTCTGTGAAATGAGGAGATAGTGTAGAGAGTGGTGGTGGATTTGCATTTGGAAAATCTAATCAAGTGTGAAGGAATAGAGTTTGGGGGTGGAAGAGAGGCATGTTGTAGTTTAGCATTAGCATAAGTGTCCCTAATAACATGTACACAGGATGCAGAAAGGTTTGAAAAAGCAGTAAGCATTTTAGATCATCAAACAGTTCCATGTTGCTAGAGAATAAAATTCAAGGCTGGCCTGTTAATCAAGCTATAGAAATCGTCAAGGAAGCAGTTCCAGATGCCTTCATCACTGTGACAAGGAGCAGAGATGCGTAGCTGCACCCTGAACAGCTCTTATGAACAGAGAGTGCTTCGGTCACAGGAGGGCTACAGGCTGCTTGCCCCCAAGTAGGTGAATGGTAACGGAAGGCAGAGAGAGTAGTGAGAACGTTTCACAGTGGTGTTTGTGTGTGTGTGTGTGTGTGTGTGTGTGTGTGTAAGAAGGCCCCGCAGTTTCCTGAGACAGAAGATAGAAACAAAAGATATTTGAGGAGCCTGTGGGACATCCAAGTGGAAATGGCCAAAAAGGCCCTGGATCTAGAGTCTGAATGTCACACCTGAGAGTACGGCACTGGGAGTCATGGCAATATTGCGATTTATGAAAACCCAAAGATCCATTAAGATTATTCAGAGAGGGCTGAGTCTATCATCCTGAAGGAGGAACACAGTTTCCCAAATCTGTTGCCTAAAAGTTAGAACTTTTCCCCTTGGGTGCAATGTTACTGAAGCAAAAACATGTGAAAATAAACTTCAATGGTTTAATAGAATTTAACTTCCTATTTAGTAAAAACTTTGCTATTATTTTACCAAAAAATTCAAGATTAAATTCTTTATATTATAATAAAAGGTCAATAATCCAGTTTGTAAGTAGTACACTTGCCAATTACAGTGAGCATTAAATATTGGAAAATTTTGCTATTGTAGCTCCTTGAAAAGCTAGAGGCAGAGAGAAAATCTTGCCCTTTTGGAGAGCTGTTAAACTTTTTCCAATGCTTCAAGTAGCTCCCTATGGAGATAGTTATTGGAATACCATAAAAATGTTCTGCATGAACAACTGTAATTTTCTTTGTGATTAGGAAAAAAACGGTGTGTGTGAAAATATTTCTCCTGCTATGATACACGGAATTCTTTTATTTGTCTCCTGATAGTAACCTAAATAGTAATACCAGTAGGATGGAATGTTAATTCTAAATAGCTTTATTTTTTGTTTAGATGAGCATTACTAAATTATTCTTTCTTCTGAATTGAATCTTCACAAAAGAAAGCCATTTCACAGTAAGCACCTGTGTTTAATGATATGGTTGATTATAGTAAATTAGTTGTAAAACTGTTTTGTCTTTTTTTCCCTCATAATTTTTCTGTAATTCCCTGATCTATTGAAGGCTTAGGTAATGGATTCTATCATGTTTTGGTAATTAAAATGGTACAGAACTTTGAAGAAAGATAACTGATTTTCACCAATTCAGCTTTGTATCAATGTTTTACATAGTAATTTGTGGTGGTGTTATATTTTATAGGCCTATATTACATATTTACATGATGAAAACTGCTTCTCATTTTCAAAACGGGAATGATAATACAGACATACCACTAAGGAGACACTAAATATGTAATATAGGCTTTTAAAATATAACACCACCTCAAATTATTATGTAAAACATTGATATAAAGCTGAAAGGCACAAAAATCCTGAAGAAGCCTTTTTTCCTTCAGTCTTTTATAGGATATAGTGATTCTTTGTTGTGTTCTGCTAAAAGGAAAAGCCTATCTTGGTTGTAGTAGTTTACATTCCCACCAGCAGTGTAGAAGTGTTCCCTTTTCACCATATCCACTTCAACATCTATTATTTTTTTTATTTTGTAATTATGGCTATTCTTGCAGGAGTGAGGTGGTATTGCATTGTGGTTTTGATTTGCATCTCCCTCACAGTTAATGCCATTGAGCATTTTTCATATGCTTGTTAGCCATGTGTATATCTTCTTTTGAGATTTGTCCATTTATGTCCTTGCCCCACTTTTTTGATGGAATTATTATTATTTTTTCTTGCTCATTTGTTTGAGTTCCTTGTCAATTCTGGATGTTAGTCCTTTGTCAGTTGCATAGTTTGTGAATATTTTCTCTCACTCATGGGTTGTCTGTTTTCTCTGCTGATTATTTCATATGGAAAGCATAATGGAGATTCCTTAAGGAACTAAAAATAGAACTACCATTTGATCCAACATCATATTACTTGGTGTCTACCCAGAGGAAAAGAAGTCATTATATGAAAAAGACACTGGCACTTGCATGTTTATAGCAGCACAACTTACAATTCCAAAAATATGGAACCAGCCTAAATGCCCACCAACAAATGAGTGGATAGAGAAAATGTGATTTATGGAATACTACTTGGCCATAGAAAGGAATGAAATAATGGCATTTACAGCAACCTGAATCGAGTTGGAGACCATTATTTTAAGTGAAGTAACTCAGGAATGGAAAACTAAACATCATATGTTCTCACAAGTGGGAGCTAAGCTATGAAGATGTAAAGTCATAAGAATGATACAGTGGACTCTGGAGGCTCAAAGGGAAGGGTGGGAGGGGGGTGAGGGATAAAAGACTACACACTGGGTACAGTGTACACTGCTCAGGTGATGGGTGCACCAAGATCTCAGAAAGCACAACAAAAATATCCATGTCACCAAACACCACCTGTTACCCCAAAACTATTGAAATCAATTTTAGAAACCTATTTGGCATAAACTAAGAAGCTCTTATAGGCTGTGTGCACAAGTCTCACCTACACACAGAAATTTCATCCTGAAGACCGGGAGACTCTATCTATTGAGTCTTTTTATATAAAAACAGAAAAGCACAAGTATTACACTCTCTCTTTAATAAAAATATATTGATTGATGAATTTTGAGCAAAATGGAAGAATAGGAACCTCCAGACTTCATTCCCTTATGAGATTCAGACTTAACAACAATATATGTTTCAAAAATTCTTCATGAGAGTTCCAGAAAATAATTAAGCGGTTGAAATATCTCAGGCAAGTTTAAAGCCAAGAACAGCTGCATTGAAACAGGTAAGAAAAGTCACTGCATTTCACCTGTGACATCCCCTGCCCCAAGTTACCACAGCTAGGGGCAATCAGTAGAAAACACCCAACTCCAAACTTCTGCCTCAGGAAGGAAAGAGAAAGTTGGAACAAAACACCCAGCATTTTGGCTTTTCAGGAGGCTGCCTAAGGACATGTGCTGGCCTCACTTCAGTTGGAGTGCTGATGGGGAACCAGCACACTTTGGAAACCTGAAACCACTGAAAACAAAGGAGAACTGAGTGGCTTTTTATAACACCGTAGAACCTGCAGTACCAAAGACAGATATAAGAGGGAGGAAGAAATTATAAGGTCCTGAAAAAAAACCTGGCAAACCTCTAATTGGGAAATTACACACATAAGCCCATAGGAGATACATCCCCCTTAAATGTTTAATAGGCCACCAGAATGTCTAGCCATGCTGATAGATGAAGGTTTTTCCTGAATAAAGTCTGTAAAGACTAGGAGGGGGCTATTTTTTGAAATGACAAAAATCTGAGATAAAAATAAATTATAAGAGAAACAGGATAAAAAAGGTCCAATCAAAGGAAAAAAATAAATCTAGAAAATAACCACAAAATACTATGTAAAGGTAAAATTGTACTTTATAAAATGAAGTCAAAATAAAAAACTTTCCAGAAAAAAAAATCAAGAGGATTCAACATTACTTGTCCTTTCTTACAAGAAATGCTAAAGGAAGTCATTCAAGTTGAAATGAAAAGACCCTAGATGGTAACAGAGAAGCTTATGTAAATATAAAGCTGTCTGATAAATGTAAATATATAGACAAACACAGAATCCTGTAATATGTAAATCACTTTTAATTTTCATATATAATGGAAAAGATAAATGCATAAAAATAACTATAAGGCTACATAAATAGAAAATGTAAAAAAAGATCTAATTTTAAGATCAATAACATAAAGCAAGGCAGAAAAAAAAGAACAAACTAACCAAAAATTATACAACAAATAATTTTTAAATGGCAATAATAAGTCCTTCCCTATGAGCAATTATTTTAAATATAATTATACTCCTTAATCAAAAACATACAGTAAGTGGATTAAAAAACAAGATCCAACCGTATGCTGTATGCAAGAGACTTGCTTATGATTTAAACCCACAAATAGGCTGAAAGAGAAAGGATGGGAAAAAATCATTAAATGTGTAATTGATAACCCAAGAAAGCAGGACTGGTCATTCTTATAACAGACCAAATAGACTTTAAGGCAAAAACTATCACAAGAAATAAAGAACAATATTATACAATGGTAAAAGGGTCAACCCACTAGGAAGATATAATGATTATAAATATACATGCACCTAACATTGGAGCACCCACATATATGAAGCAAACATTGAAAGAATTGAAGGAAAAACCAGATATAACATGATAATTGTAGGAGATCTTCATACTCACTTTTAAATAATAAAACAACTGGACAGAAGATCCACAAGGAAACAAAGACTTCAGCAACACTATAGATCAATTGGACCTAAGAGATATATTCAGAACACTTCTTCCAACAACAGCAGAGCACATTCTTCTCAAGAGAACATAAAAAATTCTTGAGACTGTATCACATGTTGAACCACAAAACAAGTCTTTAAAAAATTAAGAAGATTAAAATTATATCAAATATCTTTTCCAACCACAATGAAATAAAACTACAAGTAATTGGCAAAAGAACTGAAAATTCACAAATATTTGGAAATTAAACAACAGCATATGGGTCAGAGAGGAAATCACACATTTGAGACAAATGAAAATTCAAACACAATACACCATACCTACAGCAAACTACATGCTAAGAGGAAAATTTAGAATGGTAAACATCTACACTAAAAAAATTTAAAAAGTCTCAAATCAACAATCTACACCTCAAGAAGCTAGAGAAAAGAAACAAACTAAATTCAATGTTAAAAGAAGGAAGGGAATGGTAAAGATTAAAACAGACATAAATGAAATAGAATATATAAAGAATAAAAAATATTAAAGAAACTGAGGGTTTTTGTAAAGTTTAAAATAAAATTTGCAAACCTTTAGCTAGAAAGAGGGAGAGAAGATTTGGAAGACATTAAAATTGATGCCACAGAAACAAAAAGGATAATAAAAGATCAATATGAACAATTATATGACGATTATTTGAGATAATCTACAATAAATGGATAAACTTTTAGAAACATACAACCTACAAGGATTGAATCATAAAAGAGATTAAATCAGTAATCAACAACTTCCCCAAAATGAAAAACCCAGAACCAACTGGAGAATTCTATCAAACATTTAAAGAATCACAGATAACAATGTTTTTTAAACTCTTCTAAAAAATAGAATAGGAAGAAACACTTCCTAACTCATTTTGTGAGGACAACATCACCCTGAAATCAAAACCACACAAAAGTACTACAAGTACAGGCCAACATTTCTCATTAATTTTGGTTTAAAAATTATCGACAAAATGCCAGCAAACTGATAGTGGTTTGGTGCTGTGTCCCCACCCAAATTTTATCTCAACTTGTAATCCCCATGTGTCAAGCCAGGGACCTGCAATCCTCACATGTTGAGGGAGGGAGGTGATTGGATCATGGGGGTGGTTTCCCCCATGCTGTTGTTGTGATAGTGAGTAAATTCTCATGAGACCTGATGGTTTTATAAATGTTTGACAGTTCCTCCTTCACATGCTCTCTCTCTCCTGATGCCTTTTAAAGAAGGTGCCTGCTTCTCCTTCCACCATGATTGTAAGTTTCTTGAGGCCTCCCCTGCCATGTGGAACTATGAGTCAATTGAACCTCCATTGTTTATAAGCTAGCCACCCTTGGGTAGTATCTTTATAGCAGTGTGAAAACGCACTAATACAAAAACCAAATTCAACAGCACATTAAAAGGATAACACCTCATGACCAAGTGAAATTTAGTTTTGGAATGCAAGGATAGTGAAACATATTAAATCAACATCATATACTACAAAACAGAATGGAGAACAAAATCCACATGATTATGTCATTGATCTAGAAACAGCACATGATAAAGTTCAACATAGTTTCATCATAAAAACACTCAAAAAACTAAAAATAGAAGGAAATTACCTCAACATATTAAAGATCATACACGAAAAGTTTAAAGCTAGCATAATAGTCAAAGGTGAAAAACTAAGTTTTTTTTTCTAAGGTCAGGAACAAGGCAAGTATGCCACTCTCACCATTTCTATTTAGTGTGGCACTAGAATTCCTAGTCAGAACAATTCATCAAGAAAAAGAAATAGAAGACATCCAAATTGGAAAGAAAGAAGCAAAAATATCATTGGTTGCAGATGACATGATCTTATTTTTAGGAAACACTAAGGATTCCACAAAAGAACATCTAGAACTAATAAATTCAGCTGCATTGCAGGATACATAATCAACATGCAAAAATCAGCTGCATTCTATACATTAACAATCAACAATCCTAAAAGGAAATTAAGAAAACAGTCTCATGTACAATAGCACAAAAAAGAAAAAAACACTTAAGAATAAGCTTAAACAAAGAGACAAAAAATGTATAATGAAAACTACAAAACATTAATGAAAGAAATGTAATATGAAACAAGTAAATGCAAAGACATCCCATGCTCATGGATTGGAAGAATTAATATAATTAAAATGTCCATATGACCAAAAGTGAACTTCATAGTCAATGCAATCTTTGTCAAATCCTAGTGGCATTTTTTGCAAAAATACAAAAAAATTCTAAAATTTATATGGACTATCAAAGAACACCATATAGCCAAAACAATCTTGAAAAGAAAAGAAAAGCTAGAGATCTCAAACACCCAGATTTTGAAGCATATTACAAAGCTGCAGAAATAAAACATATGATACTGGCATTAAAACAGGCATATAGCCAATACAACAAAATATAAACAGCTCAGAAATACACTCTTAGATATATGGCCAAATGATCTCAGTTAAAGATGCTAACACTACACAAGATAGTATCTTTCATAAATGGCTTTGGGAAAATTGGATGTCTACATACGAAAGAAAGAAGTTAGACCTTTCCTTTTACCATATAAAAAATTAATTCAAAATGGATTAAATACCTAAATATAACATTTAAAACTATAGAACACCTGATGAATAAATATGGAAGAAACATAGATGACATTGCATACTACATTTTGGGTATTATTTCTTTCTTGGATATGACACCAAAGTCACAGGCAATAAAATAAAATGTAGAGAAGTGTAACTATAACAAAGTGAACATGTCTGTGCAGCAAAGGAAACAATCAGCAAAGTGAAAAGGCAACCTACAAAGTGGGAGAATATATTTGCAAATCATATACCTAATAAGAGGTTAATATTCAGATAGTATAATGAGCTCCTGCATTATACAAATTTAATTTGTATAATCAAACAGTCAAAGTTGATTTAAAAATGGGCAAAGGACTTGAACAGCCATTTCTCCAAAGAAGGTGCACAAAAAACATATGGAAAGATTCTGAATGTCACTAGTCATCAGGGAAATGCAAACTAAAACCCCAATGGGATACCTCCGCACACCCATTAGAATTGCTATTATCATATAAACAGAAACCAAATGCTGACAAAGATGTGGAGAAAGTGCAACCCTGGTGCATTTTATGTAAATGCACCATATGTAAATGTAAAATGTAATGTAATGTAAATGTAAAATATAAACTTGTTCAGAAACCATAGAAAACAGTATATAAGTCCTCAGAAAGATAAAAATTGAACTACCAGCAAATAAAAATTGAACTCCTAGCAAATAAAAATTGAACTACTGGATACAGAGGGATCTGGCAACCCCACTTTTGGGTATATATCCAAAAGAATTGAGAACAGGATCTCAAGGAGTTATTTGCACACCCACATTCACTGTAACATTATTCACAATAGCCAATAGTTGAAAGTAACTAAAATGCTCATCAACACATGAATGGAAAAAGGAAATGCGGTATATACATACAATGGAATTTTGCCATTTGTTACATCACAATTAAAACTAGAGGAAATTTTCTAAGTGAAATTAGCCAGATAAAAATACAAATACTGCATGATTCTACCTATATGACATATCTAATTTAGTTAAACTATTAGAAACTGTTCTGGGAAATGTCTTCTGGATTTAGACAATAGCTCTGACCTTCTCTCCTTCAACCTTATTTTTCAGCTATTTCCTGAAGCCCTGGGACAGCTCTCTTTCTCCACATGTGCCTGGACACCGCTCAGTGTTCCTGCTTCAGCTCTCATTCAGCTCTGGGGACTCCAGATTCGCCCTCAGTGTGACATCTTGTTCCACACCAGAGTATTCAGATCCCTCTTCTGGATGCGTGTCCTGATGGCTCATGGACACTTGTCCCAGTATAGAGATAAGCTTCTTGGTTTCACATGGGCAGGGACTGCAATTAAAAATTTGCTAGAAAAAATAAAAGAGCAGGGCTGGGCACAGTGGCTCTAGCCTGTAATCCCAGCATTTTGGGAGGTCGAGGCTGATGGGTCTTCTGAGATCAGGAGTTTGAGACCAACCTGACCAATATGGCAAAACCCAGTCTCTACTAAAAATACAAAAAAAATAGCCAGGTAGGGTGGCAGGAGCCTGTAATCACAGCTACTCCGGAGGCTAAGGCAGGAGAATTGTTTAACCTGGGTGATGGAGGTTGCAGTAAGCAGAGATCGTGCCACTGCACTCCAGCCTGGGTGGCAGAGCAAGAACCTGTCTCAAAAAAAAAAAAAAAAAAAAAAAGAAAAAGAAAAAGCGAGCAGGGAGGATAGGAGTTGACTTTTAAAAGGAGACTGAAACTAAGATCTGCAAAGAAGAATAAATGGCCTTCAATTAGGGGAAATCAATGTGAGTAAAAGTACTGGAAAAATAAACAGTTAGTATAGCATGGGGGATGACAGATGAATATTTCTGCTGGAGGGTTTTTTTGGAGATAAGATCTTTACAGAGGTAATCAAGTTAAAATAAGACATCAGAGTGATCCCTTATCCAATATGACTGGTATCTTATAAAAGGGGAAATCTGAACAGAAACGGCACATAGAAGAAAGAGGCCACATGACAGAGGATTAGAGTGAGGTGTCTATAACCCAAGGAAGAGCAACAATCACCAGCAGACCACCAGAGGCAAGGAGGAGGCACAGAATTCAGGAGGAGCACAGCCCTGCTGATACATTAATTTTAGACTTTGAGTGCCCAGAACTGTAAACCAATAATTTCTTGTTTTTATAAGCCACCCAGTTCGTGGTACTTTGTTACCACAGCCGTAGGAAATTAATACAGAATGTTAACCTACATAACATTTCATCTCTGAGGTTTTTTAAAATCACAAAATGAAAATAAAATGATAAAAGTTATATTCATTATTTAAACGGGTTGTTTGGATCATCAAATGAGGCAACATGTGTCAAAGTGAGTGTGTGTTTGCCTGTGTGTGTATGTGCATTTTAAGTGTAAGTATAAGACAGTATGTGCCCAAATGTGCATGTATATGTTTATATACATATAAATATACCTTACACAAGAACAAGTGTTTAGCTTGTGCATATACGTGTATATAAGTATTTTAATATAGACAGTACCTGGTGAAATTTTTGGTGGTGGTTCCTGGAAGGCAAAAACAGGGTTTTCTTTATTTTTATACCCTCATTGCACCTCTCTTGCGTGTTTTATTCAAGTGAAAATTGGGGTGTATGCCTGGTACATTTTGGTTGAATTATACCCACAATATTAGGTACCTATAAACACATAAATATTATAAAAAACATTTTTTCCTTAGAATTAATGCTAAAAGTGTAACAGATTTAGAGCCAGGAAGAGTGTGTGTCAGGTTAAAAGTTCTCATGAGTATGCCAATCCATAGGTAAGAACACTTAATTTACATTGGGGTTGGAAGTACAGATTTTCACACCCCTTTAGGTCAGAATTTGGAAATCGCTTTATCTTTTCTTTCATCCTATTGCACCATATATCTGCTAATGGCACACTGCTGTTCTAAGAATCCTCGAAGCACACTGGCATTTTAAGTGAGTTGTCTATAATTGATAAAATAGTAATTTGCTAATTTGCAGGTAAAGTTGTGCCTGACCTCTGCAAAATAAATGTCTTCTTTTTAGTTACAAGACTAGAACAAAATCATACACATAATTAGAATTTCTTTTTAAGCGATTATTTTATATTAGTGTACCCCTGGTTACTATTTGGAGTTTTAAAAATATTATGCAAGAATTAACTATTATGATTACATTTGTTATTATTTATTTGGTTTTGGGTACTTTTTTTTAATCAAACTGGAGTTTAAGGATTTTTTTTTGCTGAAATTACCATGATAAAAACAATATAGAATCTACTTAATGGCAGGGATATGTAAAAGGATGTGTTATAATTTATTTTTTAGCTCTTTGTGTAAATTTAATAAGAAGACGAGTGATCTTTAGCTTATAAACTTCTGTTTTTGTTGTTTTTAACATAGTATTAAAAAACAATAATTTTTAGGCTATGATAATTAAAGTTGTCCTTAACTGTAGTAAAATATATATACAAGTAACATATGTATGTGTATGTATTATAACTGTTTTATTCTATTTAATTATTTAGTCTTAATTACTCTATGAACCAATATAAGGTTTAAAAAGTAAGAGATCAATGCAAGTGCAAGGAAAACAAAATGCAAGCAATGCTCATCTCTCTTCATACAGTTCCATAGCAGGATATACAACAGTAACTGCAGTGGTAAATTATAAATAATGTACTATACATTCAAGAGGCATAATGCATTCCTCTATTCTTAAATAAAGTGCCTTTCTCTTCATTATGTTTTATGAGTGAAGGCATCTCTTTTTATTGCAAAAAAACCCCTGAAAATAAATTGCTGATTACTATTCAAGTAATGATATGTCCATTTGAGGAAATTTGCGAGAAACTGACAAAACAGCTATAAAAGTGTAGCTGCACTGTCAAAACCAGTATTTTATACTTTGTTTTCATGTATGGTAGTGAGTCACCTCCTTGACTTTCTGATAGCTAATCCAGTAAATTGTTGCATTAAAAAATGTCTGCGATAGTTATAGACTGCACGGTGACCTTCCTCATTAATTTCTGTGTTTGTAAAAGCCTTACATTCTCACACTTTGAGCCTTAGAATCAGATGTTTCCTCTAAAAGCATAAATAGAAATGTCACCAAATTCCTTATACTGAGACAGATGAGTGAAATAATAAATTATATATTACTAAATATTTTAAAAACTGATTGAGTGTTCTTTTAAATCACAATAAATGTATTTCTCCTAATCTTTTGACTTTCAAGATATTTTTGATTCACAAGAAATTCTTTGAAATTTTTGAGTGAATTTTAACATCGAGATCAATTTATAATGACTACCCAAAACTATAAAAGGTAGTTTGTGCACATTCACTTTAATTGGACCAGTATCACGTGTCTGATTTATCCCTTTTAGCTAACCATACAAATCAAGAAAAGTGTTGAATGCCCATTTCATGATATATGAATGAAACACAAGGATTTCTTTTCTTGAAATTCATTCTTTAGCACAAAATAAACTTCTGACATGTGAATTGTGATTCAAAGTGCCTGGAAAGATGGTCAAATGGATATAATTGAAAGGAGATTAAACACAATGTTATGGAAAGTGTCAAAATATTAATATTATTTATTTGATTGTAAAACTGCCACCCCTAAAGATGTGTTACAGTTATGACTCAATAGGTTTTCATTTTAATATATGTCTTTTTTTATGCATATTTTCTTGTGTTTCTTTATCCTATGTGTCTCTTTTGAATTGAATCCCACAACTCATGATGGGATTTTCTCAGTAAGAGCAAGCTTTTTCACCTTAAGGTTTCAATAGTCATCCTAGCAAACTAACTTTGTATGTTCCCAATGAGAATCCCATTTGTACTGAAATGACAAAAGTGAGACGCCTTTTAGCATAACTATTTGAACAATTTAGCTCTAAGTTATTTTTGGCCTCATTAGTTGTTTTAATATAAATTGCAATCATAGTCATGAGAGATAAGATTGCAAAACAGTTTGATCTGTTGGGGATAGTTGCTTTAGATATACATAACTGGATTCTTTATCCAGATGTGTTAGTTTCTCTTACTTTTATACATCATTGAAATATTATTTTGCTTTTATGATAATATATGCATCTTGATAGCAGCTAGTTAACCGATAATCAGATTTTACTCATTTATATGGATAGCTTGAACTTTCTGAAACAACAATGCCTTAATATTTCTTATTTCCTAATTTACACATGGTCACTGCTCTGTCAGCATTTCTACCCTTAGCATCAATACTAATTCTATACGTGTGTATAAGTTAAATGGAGTTGCATAGACCCATAAATGGCTAGTTTCTCTGGGCTTCACCTATTTGTGGGTAGAATTGTATTTGTGTTTCAAATAATCACTGAAATCCCACTGAGTTTTGCCCCAACATGCACTCACGACTCCAAAAAAGTTCCTCTAACTTTTCAGCGACACCCGCACGTAGAGGCCAGACCTCTGCAAAAGGCCCAAAACCCTGCTAGACTCAGGCTCCAACTTGCCCACTTCTGGGGAGAGAGCTGCCACTTCCACGAGGTGCTCCTGCTCCCAAGGGGCAGTGACTGTGTTCCTGGGCATCCCATCCTCTCTCATCATTTCTCTGTTTCTGAGCTCTACAACCTCTGGCAGACTCCCCTGCCAAGCCCTGTTGAGCGAGGCTGCTTAGTCATGCACAAGGAGTGATCAGTGCAGTGGTTCCTGAGAAGGAGGGTACTGTGCTGTTTCCATTGCTTTAGTACCTGCATGTAGATAGTGTTGTGTGCCTTCATGAAACAGCATTTGCATCATGTTCCATAGTGTCTTTCTTTGGCAGCACCCAGTGTAATAGCATGGCTCTGATACCAGCTGTGCTGAGCCCCTCTCTCTCTGGCCTCAGTCCCTTATAGGATATAAATTTCTTGTGTGTCTTCCCAGCCAGTTTCCTGGAAGGCCCATGCATACTGAAACCTAAGTTTAAGCATGCTAGGGCCTACCAAACACCTCTCTGTATATATTTACAGACAGCCCAACTGAGTTTTGTTTTTTCTCTTTTCACCATGATTCTCAATCTCTTCTGTCCTTGTCTTGAAAAAAAAGAAAGAAAAGAAAGACAAGCATTTGTTGCAGTGAAATACAAAACTCAGAATATTATAACTTACCCTGAGCATCTTCAAACACAGCACAGTGTTCTGAGGACTCGACTCTAAGTATCTTACATTGTTGCTTGGCCACCAGGTGAATCCATATCATTGTTATTTGATTGGAAATCTTGAGTTGAGCTCATAGACACCAGTAAGACAAGTAGAGATAAATCAGTATGAAAAATATTCTTGAGAATATCTTGTTTTTATAAGTCTAAGTAACTGTATTTCCTATAAAATATAACACATTTTAAAACTCTATGGCTCTTGTTGAATCATTATATATTCACTCATTGTCGTGTGTCAGACAAAACATTCTTGGACATGCTGCAGTCACAAGTAGTTACAAACCCTCAGCTGCTTAACAAATGAAGGGCATGTCTCACTCAGGCTGTATGTGGGGCTGGCAGAGCTTCCACCTTCTGAAACACCGCCAATCACTATGGAGGAAAGAACAGAGATTTAGCAAATCGTGCAATAGGTCATAAAACATGTCAAGCAGGGTGTGGGGAAGTATCAAAATACTGCAGTATTAAGGAGCAAACCAATGACTTCCACAGTTTGCCATTCTGGTCATCAGATAAATTTAGAGCACCTTAACACTCATCTTCGATCAATTCGGACACTTTTGTGAGTCACCCATATACTGCTTTATAGACAAGGAATGTGGTTAATTGGCCTGTCCAAAGTGTGAAATAAACAAAGACTACACAAATGAAAAAAGCAAAGCATATAGGCAGGTACCCTCATAGCTTTGGCAGAGACTCACAGGCAGTCAGGTGCTTGAGAAAGCTTTAGAGTGGGGAGAAAGGAGAGTTTCAAGTCTTCCCTGAGTGGGGGCTGTTAAGCCTGGGGAAGATGGTGGTGGCTAACTGGAAGAGAGACATACCATGTGCTTGGTTAGCAAAGCAGTTTTGGCTTTCTCTGGTTGATGTTAAGTTTAAAGAGGTGACAGAAAATAGGAAGGTAGAAGACACCACCCAAGTCCTGACCATGCTGGGCCTATTGCTGCACAGGTTGTCTTTGGGCTTCCTGGACTGGCGGGTTTGAATCTGTTGTCATATATGGCCTGGTCCTGATCCATTTTTATATTCAGTCTCTCAATATCTTTCACTCATTTTCATGAGTCATGGGCCAAAGCAAGTCATATGTCCTTGAATCACTTTATGGTGGAGGAAAACTTAAGTGTTGACTCATGACTGCCATAGCCATTGATTAAGGTTCAAGAATAGTTTTTAAAAGCACAATATATCTTTACATAAATTTCATAATAAGAGACAGTTCTAGCATTTGCATACGAACTTATGTTCATCTATTTCTTGGCACAGACAGATGTTTTCATCCCTCATCTACATTTTTTTTGATACAGACACAGAGAAATTTTCATTTCATACTCAACAGTAGCTAACCTTCTTTGTAAACAAAGATCCATGACTCTTCTATGTGCTAAAACATATATGTATATATTTTAGTGTAATTATATATGTATATGTATTTATATATGCAATTATATATGCACACATCCATAGACATACAATATATAATTAGATCAAAGACAATTTATGTTTTTTTAATAATCATTCATCCCATCATTTTGGCTCTAGAGTTTAGACCATTAGATATATCATCTGAAATACAGTTTATAAACAAAGAATATTCTATTCGTAACTAATAGGTATTTTAGCATAAGGCAAAAGTTATCTTTCATAACACAAATTTATTGTCTTCATTAAAAAACCCAAAAAATATAGTGTATGACTTTTGCCTTTTATATAAAATTAATAAAACAGAAAATATTTGTTTGTAATTTTTACTGAGAGTTGACAATTTTCCCTTTCATACTATATAACTTACATAATATGATGCAAATCAGTAAGTGAATAGTAAATGTCCTCCTAAGTAGGCTGGGTACAGTGGCTCACACTTGTAATCCCAGCATTTTGGGAGAAGGAGGTGGGAAATTTGCTTGAGGCCGGGGTTAGAAAATGGTCTGGGCAACATAGCGAGACACCACCCTTATAAGAAAAAAAAAAGTTATCATAAGTAAATAACAGAAATGAAAAAGAAATCTTAATTTTAAGAAAGTTGCCAAAATATAAAATAAAGATGCAGTTACTTTGTATGAAAGAGTAGTATTCACAGGTTACTATGTCTCTAATGCTATTTCTATATCCATTGTCCCCCAAGGATACACTATCTGTTCTCTCTGAAATCCTTTAGACATCAAGCACCATGCAGTCCCACTGTTCCCATCATACTGGCCTACCGACTGTAGGTGCCCATGCTGCCCACCATACTTTTCATACTGAAGGGCTCTCCTCTTAGTTCCATGCAGCCATCTTCTTCTGGTCCCAAATTCTGTGTGCTGTGATGCCACACCTATACCTCCCCACATAGGAGAACTGGTATGATATTTCTGATCCTTTTTCTCTGTAGTCATTCTCTTCTTGGAGAAGTTCAACTATTTCCATGTTTTTGACTCTAACCTCTAAACTCATGTTTCTAAACTCTAATTGCATAAGGAGCACCTGGGTAATTTGTTCAGAATGCACATACCTTTGTCAGCGATGCTAATTGGGTAAGCCTTGTCAGATGACCCTACATTTGCATTAGGCACCCAAGTGCAAGCTATCCCCTGTCTCTGGATTTAGACTCAGCACCCATAGCACACTGGGTATTTTTATGTGAGTATTTAATGAGCCAATCGAATGAAGCAAGTGCAAAAGAGAATTCCTTATTATGAACAGGATGAATCACACCCCACAATCTGGTCTTTTTTTTCCTCTCTAAACTCATTCATCCCTTTTTTGCATCCCTTCACTATCTTCCCCATGCCACGGTCTTTATCTGTGTTCCTCACATACCGCAACTCCTTCCAAGCACAGGACTCTCACTGGTATGTTTTTTTCCATTGGAACATCCTTCCACTGGGGATTTATCTGGTTCTTCTCCAATGGCTCCTTCTCAGAGACCTTTCCTGCTCATTCTAATTAACCTCCCCACTCCACCCATGCTGACCACCAGACATTGCTATCTCTTCATGCTAGTGCTTCATTTGTGCTCACAATCTGCACTGACTTCTTCGCTTGCTAGTTTACTTATTTACTGTCTTTGCACCGGAGATAGCATACAAGCACTTGATAGTAAGGATCTTGTTTTGCTTTCTCTCTTCTGTGCACCTAGTGCGTTTAACACAGAGAAGGTGTGCAGTCGGTAGTGTTTCAAGGACAGGAAAAAAGGAAAGAAAGAGAGAGAGGGAGAATAGGAGAAGGGAAGGGGAGGGAAGGGGAGGGAAGGGGAGGGAAGGGGAGGGAAGGGGAGGGGAGGGAAGGGGAGAGGAGGGGAGGGAAGGGAAGGGAGACGGAGGGGGGAAGGGAGACAGAGGGAGGAAGGGAGACGGAGGGAGGAAGGGAGACATCTTGAATATGAGTATCATAGAGGAAATATACATCCATTACCCTGTACAACCAATTAACTTTTTAGAAGATATCTTTGCTTCTAGCAATCACATATACTGTACAACTAACAAAACAAGTACGTTACTTGCAGTCTCCAGGGCTTTTCCAGGAATAGGAAATGGCACAACATATTGGTGAGGCTGCTCTGCACAGGAATCTGAGGCTCATGAGGAAAAGGTGGGACTGGGAGGATTTGGGAGGCCCAAGGCGAGGTTCTGTTTATTTTACTGCCTCAGTTCCTTCATTTCTAAAATTGAAATAAAATATTACTTATCTCATAAGATTATTATAATAATTTAATGAGGTAACTTATGAAAAACCTTTAGGAAGTGCTCATTACCCATTATTTACTATACCTTAATTTAGAGTTACTAATTTTATATATCTGGCTTTAACCATATTTATTTTAAGATTTTTGTAATTACTTACACAACATTAATCATTTTTTAAAAAAAAATATTTCTATAAAATTCTTTTTTTTTTCAGTGTTATTAGGTAGCTAACACATAGTCACTCTTTCAGAAATCCCATTAAGAGGCTCCTGACAGATTTCAGAATTGTATTTGTACCACCACTTCACTGTCTTCCCTCAAACTCTGTTGAAACATATATTGACACAAATAAGCTAAAGCTATTTTTCAATTAAAATTAGTTTCTAGCCAAGAGTTTTACACAGTTTAACATTGTTGTGATTTTTCTAACTGACACATCATTTAAAGTATGATATTATTCACTAATCTAATAACATAAACAAATACATTTGTGTCCTCCTTGCCAGGTTCCATTCTCTTATTTTAAAAATATTCCTTTCTTTAACTTAAAACATGTTTCAGATCAGGTTTGTTTTTATTTCTTTTCTTTTTTTTTTAAATGAATGATTTGGAAAGAACATGGGCAGTGTCATCAGAATCTCCCCATTAGCTCTTGCTCAGTATGTGACACTGAAATATCTGCCAGTCTTGCCTTTTTTGGTTCTCCTTCACCAGCAAATGGAGATAACCGTCTCCATCCCTGCAGAGCACTAAGGTTGTGCTCCAAAAGGGTCTGGCACATAACTCTCAACATTATTGTTTTTTTACTGTTGATTTCAATCCAATTACTGTCAGTTAAGTTAACATTTAGAAGGCTTGATAATAAATTCTTGATAATCAAGTAGTAACTACTGCTTGAATCTTATTGAATATTATTAAAATATGTCTAGTGATAGTTTGAATTTCCATGATCTAGTGAATTCTTTTTATGTATATAAATCATCTTAAATTAGTGTTACTGTCATATAAACCATAACCACATCAACATTTCTGATTTCTGCCTGTGTTCTATCCATCCATTTGCAGTTAAGGTGGATAGATTTTCAGTAGGCAGGGTCTGTTTCCTAGAACTCACCTAATGACTGAACTCTACGGATGTGCCAAGGAGTTCATGCGCTTGAGGAGATTACATTTTTGGGGGATAGAAGGGGGAGAAGAAAAGTAAGCAAGTGGGATTTTCTTTCAATTCCATGTGATAAAAAAGGTAAATAAGGGATAGTAGGGAACTGCAAAAAGACAGTATTAAGCAGAATCCCTTGGAGCACACACAGTGTGTTGGTATAAGCTACTTGAAAAGTATTCAGTTTGTCCCTGAAGCCCATCTGATTTTTATCACTCTACCATTTTCTCATTATACCTATTATATAACATGCAGAATTCAAATATTTGTGCAAAGGATAAGCTTGCATCTTGGTAGAATTGTTAAAAAATTACATTCACTCCTTTCTTTGACTGTTTCTCCTCCTTTTGTATATAAGTTCCATGAGTTTCCCACGAAGGATATTAATACCTATGGAAAAGAGTGACAATTGTGCTCATTGCTAAGCTGAGAAAATGTAATCCGTCTATCTGTTTTCTCTGCAGTACATAACACTAGAAAATCTAATCACCTTGAAATTGTTTGAAAGCTAGCACAAGAAAATTCATGGATGTTCACTATAGAATGAGCACAATAGAGCACTTCAGCTCATCTTATTTCAGACCGAAGCATTCTACAACGCCATCAAGAAGGAGCTAAGCTACATCAGGATAAAGCAAATACAGACGTACGTTTTTTTAAAACCCTTAAACAAGGTTTATGTCTGCTCTATTCTTCCCAATTGAAGCCTTAAAAAAAGAAAGTGAAATTACATGTAAGAGTCAGTGCCTTTATTTTTCAAGAGAAGCTAAAAGATGATTCAGTCTTGTTTTCCCAAAGATGGCCTGCTAGGACTCCCTGCAGTGTATGCAATTTTAAGAATGATTGGTATTCTGTTAAAGTAAAATAAATGTATTAACTTTAAAGAAAAGAATCTTTACCAAAGTTTCCAGAACAGTGTGTTTCCAGGACAATGAGTTTCCAGGACATTGGCTTAACAGACTACCTTTATAGTTATAAGTCTACACAGGGAAATTGAAGGTGATACTGGTTTCAAAAGTCACTTGAGAAGTATTCTTTTCACTACATTCTAAAACAACTGTGGTGGATTGGTGATGTCTTCTTAGAGTGTTTGATAGACTCCGCCATTAGGAACATCTGTGCCTGGGCTTTTCTTTTTGTGCATGTGTGAAATGTGTATGTGTGCATGTGTGTGAATGCATATTCAGGCTTCATATTTTTAATAATTTTTAGCCTTATTATGTTGTCATTTTTATTGAATCTGTAGTAACATTGTCTTTCATTCATGATGGAGATAAATTGACCCCTGTCTTTTAAATCAACTTAACTACTAGTTACATCACTTTCATCTATCTTTTTATCAAAGAATTGCATTTTATTATATTGACTTTATTGATTTACTCTACAGTTTGTTATTTTAAATTTCATTGATTTCAGCTTCTATTTGAATCATGGTTTTGCTCCTACTTACTTTGGATTACTCTTTTATATCTTAGTTCTTTAGATGATGCAATAGATCTTTCAACTGGTTTGGGACATTTTTCTCTTTTATAATAAATATTTAACATTCTAAACTTTTGTCTAAGCACTGTTTAGCCACACCCCAATCTATTTATGTATTATGTTGTTATGTTTTCATTGTTATTTTGTTCAAATGACAGGTTTCCCTGTCATTTCATCTGTGACCCATGATGCATGTACATGTATTTGTTTAGCAATATGTCGTTTGATTTCCAAATATGAGAGGATTTTCAGATTTGTTACTGTTACTAATTTATAATTTAACTCACTTTTCAGAAAATACATTCTGTTTGATTATAATTCTATTAAATATTGAGACTGTTTCATGGCCCAATATATCATCTATGCTGGTAATCTTTCACTGTAGTTAAAAAGAATATAAACTCTTTCTTTGGAGTGGAGTGCACTATCAATGTCAATTAGCTTGAGTTATATTGTTCTAGTTTTCTGTAGTCTTTCTTATTTTCTGTCTACTTATTTCATCAATTACTGAGAGAGAAGTTTTGAAATCTTCAACTAAAATTGTAGTGATATCTATTTCTTCTTTCAGCTTTGGGAGTTTTTGCTTTTTTCAAGTTTCTCTTAATAGATATCCCGTGTATATGATTGTTATATTTTCTTAATTAACTCTTCCTTTCATCATTATAAAAAATCCCCTTATTTTCTTTATATCTTCTTTTGAAGTTTGCTTTCATGGATGTTAATGTAGTAGCTTCAGCTTTCTTAAGGTTAGTGTTTTCACGGTACATCATTTGTATGCTTTCAGTTTTAAACTATTTCCGTCATGTTGAAATAGCATTTCCTCAGACAAGATATATTTTGGTTTTAATTCTTTAAAGTTGAGTATGATAAGCTCTATCTTTCTAATTGCAGTTTTAAGATTGTTTACACATACTTGTTTATACTGTTTCAGTTTCCCATTTGTAATTTGTTTTCTATTTGCATCATTTATACTTTTTTCTTTTTTTTCTTTTAGTACCCTTTTTGATAAAATAAGTACTTTTAGTATCGCATTTGATCTCTACTTCAAATTACTGAGTAAACATTTCTGGTTTATTACTGGTTGTTCTAGGTTTATAATATGAATCTGTAACTTATCACAGTAACTCAAATCATGTTATGCCACTTCACATGTGAGAGCCTTAAAAAAGTGTATTTTCTTCTCTCCTCTCTTCATTCTTACTATTATTTTTATCTACTTTACTTCAATATATTTTATTAATACCACAATATGATGACTAATTGGTGCTTCAATTATTTATCTTTTAAAGAAATCTTTGGAAATGTGTAAAATGCATTTACTGATATATGTCCATTTTCAGCAGTCTTCATTCTTTTTTAAATTAAATACCCATTTGGTATCATTTTCTTCAGTGTAATGAACTTCCTTTAACCTTTTTTTATAACTCATGTCTGCTCTTAAAATTTTTCCTAGCTTGTTCATCTGAAAATGTCTTTATTTTGCCTTCATTCATTTTAAATAGGATAGAGAATTTTCAGTCGACAATTGACATAATCAATAAGGAGCAGAGAGTCATATATGGATCATGCATACATCATATGATCATATGCATACATGCATATGATCATGTAACATCATACATGTTACAATAAATTATAACAGAAAATACATGTTAAGCATGAATAAGTTAAAAGTATTGCTGTATGTATAGAAAAAAAATCATCCTTTGGGGGAATTTAGTTACTATGGTATAAAGTTTGGGAACAATTTAAATACTTTCCATTGATTAATATCTTTTGGTCATTATAATCCACAGTTAATACACCCATTCACACACCCATACCCTCCCTGTTCCACAAACACTACTTGCCTACATGCAAGCATACAGGTGATCAACCATACTTCTCTTTTCTAAGTAATATACAATTTATTTTTAATTAATCTCTACTAAATAAATGTCAATCTCATATGTTGACGACATAAATTTTTAAAACTCCAACTTGCCTGTTTTAAGAAAAGTTTGGACTAATAATGATACTTGAGTGATCGTCTCTCCTTGCCAGACTGGAAATAAAAATATTGTCTTACAAACCAGTAAAATAAATATTAAGGCTTCAAGATATTTTTTTCCTGGTGAAGGTCCTCTTTTAGAATTTCTTTAAAAGTTCTGATCTGAACTGGAATGCCTTCCCATCCCCAGAGAAACCCACCTTATTCCTACCATCAATCACTAGAAGTAGCTAAAATAAAAAGAGGTAGGTATGGTCAAGTTTTTTGGATACAATTTGGTAACTAATTTACTCCCTTGGGAAAATCAGCCTCCGTTTTCATTTTAATATTCAGAATTTTCCCTTTCTTGTTCACAGTGCTGACAGTCAGCCTTCTTCTCTTGTCAAATAAAGATGTAGAAATTTCTACTTTAAAGCCTTATATACATTCCTAAAAAATGCCAAAAAAATTCTACAAAAATCACACACTAAAAATAATAAGGTTTGTGAGAAAACTAGGGTTGGATAAAAACAGAGAAGATCCCTTTGGAGTTCCAGTGAAACAATAATAATTTTAAAAATACTAGCACCATTATACAGACAAAGACAACTGTATCCAGAATTATCATTTTTCAACATTTTCAACACCTTTTTGGGGCTTGTGTTTTCTCCTTTGGGATATAGGCTTTGAAGAAATTCTCTATTAACTGAAACCATTTTATCAAACTTAAAATTGTAAATTATGCTGAGCCATATTCATTAACCATTAATATTAATACACAGTGCAATGTATTTGCAGGGTCTTAATCTTCACTTGTCACTTCTCTGTATAACTTGACGGTGAAAAATGTAGATGTTTCCGAAGACACTAAATCAGTTATTACACCAAAGGAAGGTACTTCCCAGGCTTATCAGGGTCTGTTTCAAAATCTGCAGTCAGGAAAACAAACTGATCTTCGTATATTGGTAAAGCTTTTTCTTAATTGTGTGACAGTTTTCCCCTTTCCACTTCAAAATGTTAGCATTGTCTGAAAAAATATGAGTCCTTACTCTTTTCCTTTTTGTTGATACCACTTCTGTATTTACTCATCCCTAATGAGCTAATTCCAACTGTAGCAGAACCAACTCTATGCAGTATGCACAGATATATTTTCAAGAAAATGAAAACTATAAAGAAAGTATCTTACTTTCATGCTCTTTTCCTATAAGAGGAAGGGACCAGCTCAGTCAGCCAGTGCCAAGCTCTTTTTGAGACCTTGTACCAAGTCTAGATGTTCACAGTGATGCAACATCGTCGGGTAGTACAAGGCAAGAAGGGCCCTTGCCCACTATTCAGCATCCCCAGGGGTCCTATTCTTACTATCCCTGGTTTCAGTTGTTGGAGTCATCTTTCCTACGCTTCTTGACCTCCTTAATATTTTCTTTCCTTTGTCTATTCCCTCCTGTTCCTTTTTCTTTTCCTTCCTTGCTTTCTTTCTTTCTAATAAGCCTTAAACTGAAACAAGCAAATAAACAAGACGAACAAAGGAATGGTTCAATAACTCAATTAGTTCTGAAATTATTGCAAATGTTAAAAACTTTTATGATTTGACTGGGTCCCTTAAATCATAATGTCTATCCTAGCAAGATACCCAATGTAAAAACATATGTATCTAATTATAAACGATCCTGAGTTCTCTGTAATTTGCAAGGACTACTCATTCTCCTAGTATAACACCAGACAAGTAACTTATTAACAATAATTTTATTTTTCAGTTTTGAATTTTTATGTTTCACATATTAAAATAGTTCATAAATTTTGCAGCTATCTTTTTTTTTTTTTTTTTTTCTGACACAGAGTCTTGCCCTGTCCCCCAGTCTGGAGTGCAGTGGTGCGATCTCGGCTCACTGCAAGCTCCACCTCCCGGATTCACGCCATTCTCCTGCTTCAGCCTCCCGGGTAGCTGGGACTACAGGCGTCCGCCACCATGCCTGGCTAATTTTTTGTATTTTTAGTAGAGACGGGGTTTCACCGCGTTAGCCAGGATGGTCTCGATATCCTGACCTCGTGATCCGCCCGCCTCGGCCTTCCAAAGTGCTGGGATTACAGGCGTGAGCCACTGTGCCCAGCCGCAGATATTTTTCTTGAATGAGTACCTTGTTTTTCTGCCCAGAGAAAATGTAGTAATTATCATTTAGTATAGGACTGATCCAAATATATATGTATAACAATGGGAAACTATGGGTATTTATTATTTCCGATATATTCAAAAAGTTTTTAAGTCCCTTGATAAATTTGAAAAAGAAAATATCTAGCACTTGTATAGATCCCTGGACAATTTCTGTTGTTTCCTCTGTTTCATATCTGAAGTGGAATCAGGATACGTAAGATTTGCTAACTGTGTTTTGAACCTACTAAATCACACTTTTTTAAGAGCAGAGTATTTGTAATGTTCTAAGAAGCATGCTACTATTCCAAAGGATCCCCTTTCCTGTCATGTTAAAAGACCTTCTTAGCAGCAAAGGGAACTTCTTTCGTATTCTGATATTTTCTTCCTTATTTCTTTGTCTCCATAGTGTTTTGACACATTGTGTTTCCTTAGTCTCCTTGGTAGCTAAAGATAGCTCTGCTTTCCAAAGCAATAAAATGTGGAATTATTTTAAATTTCATGCTCTCAACTTTTTATGTTTTCTACAAGGGAGCTTTATTGTTGGGGAAATAAAACAATCTGCCTCCACAGTCTCTTTCTCCTCTACTTCAGATCCAAATTTTCCAAACGCAGGACTTTCTTATACATCAATCAATACAATGTGAGGATGTCATTGAGTATGAATAATGAAGTGGAGTGGAGTGGATGAACTGGATTATAACGTGACCAGAATATACATTTGGCATAGGAAAATGAACAGCCCTATCCTGGGATGAAATGATATTTCCTATTTAGGTAAAGATATCCTAGAATGTAGGATGCTTTACAAAATCCTAGTGACAAGACTTCTACATTATGGAAGAAATGGTATGCTCTGTGTTTTCACTAAAGATCGAATTGTCAGTTCAGTTTTTACTAGAAAAATATAGTTTTGTTTTCAAACATAAGTTTCACTACCATCTGGCCACAAAACTTTACTGTCTCCCTGATGAGTTAGTTTATTTGTTCTTATGTTTTCCATTTCCTTCATGTGACCAACATTGCATCTCTAAGATGCCATGGCTGTAATTTGTGAGAAGCAGGCAGCGGATGGAGAGGTAGAGAAATGTTTTATGCCTTACAGAATTTTCTGCACTCTTTGATTTTCAACCATATACAAGAATGAATTTGATTAAAATTAATTGTACATATTTTTCTATTATTAGTACATGATAAAACTGTTGCATCTGTTAACTGGAGAAATAAATTATTCATAAAATGTTAATATATAATTGGTTAAATATTTAGAAACATATAGTTAGAGTATTGTCTCGTATCACCAAAATAATTTCCAACTGGAATAAAGATTTATATATAAAAATTAAACCATAAAATAAGAAAGAGTACATTTAAGGAGGAGATGTTTTTTCTATATGACACCTAAAATGAAAATGAAAAAAAAGGATAAACAGAATTAAGTACATAATAATTTAAAAGTCTATGTATTACAAATAGAGCATAAGTAAAGTCAAGACTAAATGAAAAACTATGAAAATACTTGAATATCATAAGATAAAAGTTACTGGCGTTTTCAAGAATGAGAATTTTAAAAAACCAGTAAGAAAAGTTGAGGACTATAGTGGAAATTGAGTGAAATTTATGAAGAGCTAATTTACAGAATAATAAATTCAATTGCTGGTAAATATATGGAGAAATTTAATTTCTCTAGCAAAAAATTCAAAATATGATAAATATATAGCACATATTTATCTATTGGGACAAAGTGTAACCACGTAAAACCAGTGAGTTTGTATTGCTATCTCATGGCTAGTGTTCCAAGGTAAAAGCTGGTGGATCTGTGTGTGTGTGTGTGTGTGTGTGTGTGTGTGTGTGTGTGCGTGTATGTATAAATGTCTAGATGTGTTTATTTGTATGTACATTTATTAAGTTATATACTGTGTCTACCAAATTGGCTTATAAATAAAAAAGTGCTCATAAATTAAGTAAATAAATCCAGGCAATTTTCAAGTTCACCTGACTTAAGTAAATCATTACTAAACAAGCTGGCTTTAAAATTATTGGTAAAATAAAAATAAAATGTCTTCAGAATTGTCATCATACAATTTTGTCTGGATTTTATATCTGTCTTTGACAGATATTTTGAGATGTCTGTGTTTGGCATAGAAGGTTATAAAGCTATTTACCCAGCCAAAATAAAATGATCTTGGTTTGTGTGCCTTCTTTGAAAAATGAGACTAATTTGATGTTGTTAGCTGAATTTTCTGAGTTATTGGCAAAAAATACCTATGTGTTTAACTTTGAAGCTGTTTTTTAGGTGAGCATCTGATGTTTGCTGGCTATTAAAAAATGGTTATTTTAAAAGTGGTTAACAAGGATGTAACTAGCTTTATAGTGTCTAATATCTCAGTTTATAGGAGTAATGTAGATAAATTGTTAAAAATGAAAGAACTGAGTACGTGCAAATGAGATCAATGTTTTAGGTCAACTTTTTGAGTAACTTAAAATATTAAAATTATTTTTTATGTTCATTAAGTATCTGGGTCATTTCCAACTAAGAAAGGGTTATGATATGGAGAAATGTTTCTAAAAATTATGGAATTGTTCTTATCTATAAAATGCTTTTATCTGATAGTTTAGGATTTCTTGCTTTTTAGGGTTTCACTAAAGTTTTAGGTTACTAAGGATAAGAATTCTAGTCAATACATAATTCTGTATACAAAATGTGCCAAAAAGTTGTGTTGTTAGTGAGAAAAAGAATACTTTTCTCTAATTCAGAAATTATTTAAAAGTTAGTTCAAACTACAGATATAAAAAGGTTATTTATAAAAGAATGTAGTAAAGAATCAGTAAGTAGGGGAGAAAGATGTGGAAAAAATTATGTATACATATATATATGATTATTTGTTTTTGGTAAGGAAGGTTATAAAGAAAAGGTAATGATTTTGAGGAAGGATCTTGTATGGTACATTTTTTGTCCTGAAGTAAAATGGGAAGAAGAAAGAAGGAAGGAGAAGGAGAAGTAGAAGGAGGAGATGGAGGAGGAGGAAGAGGGGGAGGGCATGTGCAGGAGGAGGAGAAGGAGAAGGAGAAGGAGAAGGAGAAGGAGAAGGGGAAGGAGAAAATCTGGGGATGAATGGAAACCCCAGGATGTTGTGGATGGTCTGTGTAAGTCATGTGTAGTTTTTCCCGTTCCTCTGCACATACAGAGAGAATAAAAAGTTGATAATGTTTAGATAATAAAATATTCTTTAAAACCTAATAGAGAATTGGAGAAATTTGTCTCATTAACATTTTCATAGTTAAAGCTCTTAGTCTTGTTAAAGCAAAATAAGAAGTATTGTAAAGAAATGCATTGGCAGTTTGGCGATATTTATTTATTTATTTATTTATTTTTGGAGACAGGGTCTTGCTCTTTCACCCAGGCTGGAGTGCAGTGGCTCAATCTTGGCTCACTGCAACTTCCGCCTCCCAGGTTCAAGCAATTCTCTTGTCTCAGCCTCCTGAGTTGCTGGAATTACAGGCACACACCACCATGCCCAGCTAATTTTTTTTAGTAGAGATGGAGTTTTGCCATATTGGCCAGGCTGGTGGCAATTTTTCTTTTTATATAGTTAAGAATGAAGCTGGATTTAGTGTACATGCTTGCATTGCTTCACACTATGGTATGCTATTTTGCATGGATAGTGCTGGCACTAGAGTCCTTACTAGTCATGTGCCTAGAGCGAATTTCTTGATTGCACAGGATGTATGGTGATATTGGTGAACTTAAGGATATTGAATTGTGTATCAGGAATAAAATATTCATTATATGGGGTTTGTAGACTCTAGGTAACACTTTAACCTCTAAGGTAAACTGAGAAATTTAGGACTCGTTTCCTGTTTATTTGTTTTTGCTTCTAATTTTCATTTGTTTTGCTGTTTCTTCTCCTTTGGGTTTTACTTGTGTATGCATATATATATAATCATATATAAAACTATAGACATTTTTTACCTTCCAGTTGAAGGCTTTTGTTTAGTTCTGTGAATATTTTGTTTCCTATGCATTTCTAGCAAGTCATCAGCTGTTCTATTTATCTGGAATTCCTAGGTTGCCTTTGGTGGGGCCTGGAGGAATTGATGGAGCACACCAGCCACTTGGAATTTCGTTGGTTTTGCTTGCTTCTGATGATCTAGACAGCTAAATAAGTAAAAGACCTATTTTTATAAATTCTGAACAGAAATAGTACATTGTATGTTTTGTTGTTTGGAGAGGTGGATGAGTGCAAAAATATTTGAGTGGTGTTTGTTTCCAGGGTGACTCAATTGAATCAACACTTTGGATTGGTTTCAGATCTTTCCTTTGAGGAAAAAAAATTGTGAAATGAGTACAGTTTTAATGTTCAGGAAAGATTGGCTTTGTCCTTAAGGAAATTATATTGATTAGAATTTCTTTAAAACTAATTTAAAGTGACACTCACTTGGATTAAGTAGTAATATAAAAAAGGGTGAGACTTTCTAGTGATTTTTTTATCTCAAACCATTTATCACTGATGGGCCTTCATGTTGTACTTAAAATATTTGCAGCTGTTGCACTGGTTTGAAGATTTTGGTGATGAGAGTTACCTAATTGAGGTAGGAGAACAGGGTCTGCGGGCAGGGAACCTAAGGACTTCCTAGAACTAAATCAAATTAAAAAACTCCAACTTCCTATGATCAAGTAAATAACTTTGTAACTCTACTTCAGCTGTAACAGGAAATATCCTCTTCATTTGTTCACAGGGTGTACATCAAGTAAATGACTTTATAACTTTACTTCAGCCTCTTCATTTCCATAGGGCATACACCAAGTAACCAATGGGAAACATCTAAAGGATATTTAAACCCAAGACAATTTTGTAACAGGGCCTTTGAGCTGCTTGCTTGGGCCTGCTCCCCCCATATGGAGTGTCTTTTCATTTTCAATAAAGCTCTGCTTTTGTTGCTTCATTATTTCCTTGCTTTGTGCTTTTTGTCCAATTCTTTGTTAAAAATACCAAGAATCTGTACACCCTCCACCAGTAACATAATCAGTTGTCGGTACTATATCTAGAAAGCAATCTTGGAAATATGTGGTGATGCTCTTTAAAAATAGCTGAAAGGAAATTATCATTTGCTTATTATTACTTTGTTCTTGTTTTGTCATATAGTATTTAAGTGAGAGGAGAGTATTTCCCATTGAATTTCCAAATCTGATATTTGCATTTATCATTTTTTAATGATGGAGAAAAAAGTTAGTTGTCTTACTCTGGTAAGTTTGGCATAGGACCTATGACATTTTTGATGTGTTTGGTCATAATTCTGTTACTAGAATGCTAGCAATTAGATATATGCAAAGAATACCTAACTACTTTAATACAGTGGTTTGAAGTACTGCAAGCAGTAATTCCCAAACACCAAATCACAGTGTTTTAATTTGTAACATGTTAGAGAAAATGATAGGATTTTTCTGCAGCGTAAATATCCTATTAACTAAGGCCTGTGCTGTTAAGTTACAGGGCTTTGACTTTTGGGTCTAAAGAAAGCACCAACCCCTGCTACATTTTGAGCATTGACACCGGTTGAAGCATCATCACTAGACTAGGGAGAAGGTGACAATCAAAATGAATTGCTTTTGTGAGACATAGGGCCAGGAATTAAAACTATGTAATTCTCTAAAACCAGAGACTATTGTGGAAGAGATGGGTGCTTACAATTATAAGCACCGATTTTGCGGGATAAGATTAGTTCAGAATTTTTCTATAAATTAAACATTAATATCAAAGGCACTCTGATACAAGGCCAGCATCTGGGCCCATGTGTTGGAATAACAGGGTTTTCTTGGACCATTGATCTGGTATTTAATAGAAAATTGGAAAATGTTATAAAAAGTTTATGGAAATCTTATGGTCAAACTGATTAAAAGTAGGTAGATTTATGAGGTTTTATTAAAATCAACCTTCACGTTTATTATACACCATGTAAAGGCAAACTTTTTCTCTTTTGAACAAAATGTTTGTGTAATATTGAGAGAAAATATTTTGTTCACCTTCTGAGCAAACTGCAGGGAGAAGATGGAGGAAGGAGAGACAGATATAGCTGGCCTCATGCTGTCTGTATTAGGTCTTATTGTTTGGGAAACTGAGTCTCCTCTCTATCAAAAGGTAAAGATTTTTGTTGTATCATTATGGATAAATGAATGACTATCTTATGGTGACCAGTGATCCTACTTTATCATATCAAGTTTCTTAAAACCTTGATACTTGACAGACTTTCAACAAAATTCCAAGTTCTACATTTAGTCTTTTTGATCTTAAACTACCTTTTTTGATATGAGGTTCCCTGAAGTCCAAGAGAGACATATTAGGCTTATTAGGTTTATTTGTTATATTAGTGGAAATATTGTCAAATCTGAGGTGGTGTTTAGCTTCCTTTGGGTTATATTTATACAGATGTGTGGTTCATATGTGGTCCAGGATAGTATGACATTCCTAAAATTCTTAATGTATGTTGTAATTATTATGTTAAATTGTTGTATGCCACATAAATAACCAAATTTCCTTGTCAACTGTATCTTTAACTATGGCTGTGTTAAGACTTTTGTCATCCACAATTGATGTTTTGCTTTGATTCTTCTCAGAAAAAGTGACTTATAATCAGCTACAGTCCAGGGTTTGCTTCTTTGGAGGGGTTCATGAAAAGGACTATTGAATGCAGTTTCTGATAACTTTGGAGATTGTGCCCTTGGTTGGAGAGAAAATTTTCAGGGCACTAATTGAAAGACTGCTGTGTTCATAAAGATTACTAACCCAGTATGAAGCAGAGAAGGTCTTGACGTGCATGGACTGAACTAATGGAGAACAGAAATGATTTTTTATGGTGTTTTGGTTTGAAATATTGTGGATTGTTTTTGTTTTGCTTTTCAGAGTCTGGAGAATTTTTTCCTTTTGAGCTACTTATAGTATTGAAATATACTTTATATATATTGAGTAGAGTATACTTTTGTAAACAGAATTTGAGTCATTTCTTAGTCTGCCTAATTTCTCCAGAATTTGTCAGCTATTTGTGAATATTCATAATTAATGCCAATGTGTCTGTTTGCATACATTTAATAACCACAAGTTTTCTTTTGTAATGGTTATTTTCTCAGGGCTCTGACTGAAATGGCCATATGAGAGGTTCTGCCAAAGCCAATTTAGGAGAGCCTATGTGGACAATAATTCTTGCTGCACTTCATGTGGGTAATCAGGCCAAGTATATGGGACTGAAACATATTTTGCAGGTAGATTGGTCCTACTCTGTTTTGTCTTTGGAAGTGGGGGACCGTAGAGAGAAATATTGTATGTCAGAAGAAAACTCTGTAAGACTAACCTTTGATTCCTAGGTGGCTACATGGTCACCCATAGTATGGAGCTGACTGTGGCACCCTCTTCATCATGAAGCAGCCAGAAAGACTGATAGCCTTTCATGATTGAGGAATTTATAAACAAAACAGAAAGGGGGAACTGAAACCAACCCAGTAATCCCATAGATCATTCTTTTGGATGAACATAGAAATTGACCTTTCTGGTCTTAAGGCATGAAACTTTATTTGTTTTATCTGAGCTCCTTCCTCAGAAAAGGACTTTCAGGCTCTTAAAAAATATATCAAAAAACTGAAACTCACCAGATTACCACATCCTGACAATGGGACTCTGAATTTCTCATTCATCATGTTTCTTCCCTGCCCCCCCAGTTCCTGTTTTGTTTACACATTATTACATTTTGACCCTGCTATATAAGCCTCTAATTAGAAGTCAGGGAGATGAACTTGAGACTGAGGTTCCATCTCCTTGGCTGCAGCACTCAATGAAAGCCTTCTTCTTTGGCAATACTTGTTGTCTCAGTGATTGGCTTTCCGTGCAGCAAGCAGCAGGACTTAGACCAAATCCCTGGTGTTTCAGTAACAAGATTAGCATCAGTGTCCTACTACCTAGATTAAGAAAGAGTACAATATCAGTATCTTGGATTCTCTGTTGTACCCCACAATCACAGCTTCTTCTGCTCCCTCAGGATTAATCAACTTTCTAAATTTTGTGTAATGACAATCTCTTTATAAAAATAGTTATATTTCCAAAATATGCACATCTATATAATATATCATTTAGTTTTTATTATTTTTAACAATTTTTGTATTCTAAATATCTTCTTTCAGTTGCTACTTTCTCTTATTGCAAAGTTTTTGAAATGTGTCAATGTTGCTGCATGTAGTTGCAACAACTATGTGTAGTTCATTAATTTGTGAGAATATGTAGTATTCCATAACATAAATGCACCAAAATATATGTTTACATTTTACTCCTATTACATGTTCAGCTAGTTTCCTCTTTTTTAAATGGTTCTATGAGTGAGACAGAGGAGGGACTCCCTTTTAGAGGCCTCTTGGACCTCCTAAACATGGAAATAAATGAAAATTTAAGTTTCTTCAAAGGAAATTCCAGACACCTAGCTAGCCCTGAAATGTAAATAAGCAACTTAATAAGAAAGAAGGAAGGTAATAGTAGCTTAAAACAATAGCCAAGGAACTTATAGTCAGGAGATCTTTGGTTCTCTATAGAAACTAAATGTAACATCTTAAAAAATGTTCCTGACTTGTTTATTTGAAACACCAAGCTCCACTGAACAGATTCCATGGCAATATACTTCAGATAATGGGAACTGAAGACTGAACTCTGACCACCACTCCTTGTTCAAATTTCCTCCTGAGGTGCCTGGGGCGAGTCACGTGCAGAAACCAGAGCTAACAGTCTTTTCTGCTGGCCCAAAATTTTTAAACAAAGCTTCTCCTCCTTAGCCAATTGCAAATCAGAAAATCTCTGAACCTCCCTATGAATCCTGGTTCAAGATATCCTGCCCTTTTAGGCCAAAACCAATGTGTAACCTCCGTGTATTGATTTATGATTTTGCCTGTAATTTCTGCTTTCCTGAAATTTACTCTGCCTTTAAAAAGTCTTACTTGAAAGCCATTGAGGAGGTCAGAGTTTAACCGTAGTTGCCTGGGTCCCTTTGCTTGGTGCCTTGCAAATAAATGCTTTCCTTTCCCCTGCTACAAAACCTTGGTGTGGATATCTGGTTTTACTGTGCTGGGTGAGTAGATCATAGTTTGGTTCTATAACATGAACAGTCCTATATTTTGCCACTTAATGCTACATATGCAAAAGTTTCTTTAAGCTAATATCTAAGAGCAAAATGGCTAGGCCAAAAAAATTTGCACATTTTAATTTTAATAGGTAATGCCAACTTTTTTTTCCAAAGTTGTTGTGATTTATACTTTTATCAGCCATGGCTGAGTTGCTATTGCCTCACATTTTAATGTACATTTGGCTTAATCTGATTTATCATTTCACCAATTAGGTGGATATGCAATGGCATCTCATTTTGATATTAATTACATTTTTGTGATTGTGAGGCAGGAGAATAGGGTTGGGAGGCAGGAAACTTAAGGCCAATTCATGCTGAGTCAAGGAAAAACACCAAGGTCTGGGGGAAGCAGGAAGTCTAAGGTCAATTGTTGCTGACTTCCCAAAGGTGGTTCAAAAGAAAAGCACTTGCATATGGGGGCAGAGACCCCAAGGCCAATTAACACAAACTTCCTAAAGCTACTCCAAAGGAGAAACCCCATCTCTCCATGCTGAGTAATAAAGGATCACAGGCTACTCTCCCTAAACCCTCTCCCTTCCACCAGGTCTCAGATGGAAAGGGAGAGTGCCCTGGATTGGCTGTGGGCCAAGCAGGGACCATCCCTTCATCTGCATAGGCCGCCAATTCACCTCAGCCCTGAATTAGCCATGAACCAAATCCTTCATCCAGATAAGGAGTAACCGATAGGAACCTCAAATGGAGTACTTAAAAGTCCAGAAAACCCTGTAACTGGGCCCTTGAGCTGCTTGCCCTGGGCCCACTCACACCCCGTGGAGTGCTTTCTTGCTTTTATACATCCTTGCTTTCACTGTTTCATTCCTGTGTTTTGTTCCTTTGTTACTCTGTTTGTGTGTTTTGTCCAATTCTTTGTTCAACATTCCAGGGACCTGGACAGCTCACACTCAAGGCCTGCCTTCCAGTAACAATTATTAACGATATATGTATCTTTATGTAATTATGAGCCACTTATATTTGCTCTTCTGTGACATGACTGCTTGTGTCTTTGCTCATCTTTTGCTTTTAGGCAGATGGGGGAGGGCCGAGAGTTTGTCTGCTTCTCAGTTGCCTTCAGCTCAAAATAATTCTCATGCCAAAGTGGCATATTTTGAGTGGCATATTCTGCTACCCTTCAAAAGTTTGGCAAGCTGAGTGGATAGACATCATTCTGAGATAATCCCAGAAAATAGTCACAGAACTCTTACCTGTGCATGAAATGGACAAGAATGTATTCTTAAATAGCAGGCTGGGCACAGTGGCTCATGCCTGTAATCCTAGCACTTTGGGAGGCTGAGGCAGGTGATGCTTGAACCTGGGAGGCAGAGGTTGCAGTGAGCCAAGATCATGCCACTGCACTCCAGCCTGGGCGAAAGAGTGAGACTTTGTCTCAAAAAAAAAAAAAAAAAGTAAGAGCCTATGTGTCCCCTTAATGCTGATTGTGACCTGCAGCAGTATGGAGGTGAAGGAGTGATGGGTGACCCCTGTTTTCTGAGTGCATCAGTGACAGGCTCACCTGCCTTCCTCACCTTCCCTCTGTCAAACTCTTGCCTCGCTACTGATGGGCTTCTCTTCTCCTTCTCCTCACACAATTCTTCTCTGTTCTCTTTACTTCCTTCGTGTTGTTGTTTGCTAATTTCACCCTGTGCTCATATTTGGGCCTTATCTGAAAATGGCTGTGAAGCTTGTCATGGTGCATCTACTATTGTAATTGGATGCACAGCATGGGTTCTGTTTTTGCCTTTGTTTTCACAAAGCAGGGTACAAATGATTGGTTTCTAACGCTATTTTGAAAGTGGTTGATTTTCATCTGAATTAAACTGTGTTTATTTCCAGCTCCATGCTTCTGTTTTGGGGGAAGGGCGTGTGTGTGTGGGCATGTGTGTATGTGAGATTCAGAATCAATTCCTACTTTCTTCATAGCATGATACCCATAGCAATTCATTCTTCACAGGGAAGATTAAAATTGAGGTCAATCATCCCTTCAAATTTGCTCATAAATACATTCATAGAATGACAATTTTGGATGAAAGGAAATATATAATAAATAAGAATAAAAAAAGTATATTGACAATGTGCTTGAAACATTGAAAAAAGAAAAGTCAGTCATTAAAGATTTTTTAAAAATTGCTTGATTAATAATGATTGAGTTTTTATATTTTATCCAGATTTATTAACTTTCATGATACAAAGTACTCCTAAGTGATTTCAGAAACTACCAAATACATTTATCCCAGGTCACTCTAGTTTTAAAAATTAATAACTTTTGCATAAATGCTGTACTACAGAGTCCCTATGAACATTGCTCAATGGCTTTTACTATAATTGAAACATGAAAAGTTCCAATCAGTACATTTAATGGTGTTGGACTCTAAAGATTTCTATTTGCAAAGAAGTGTGAATTAAAAACAACTGTTAATGTAATTACAATCTCCTTCAGTGAAACCTCATGGAGCTTCTTTCTGCTACTTCTAGCGAGGCTCCTCATTGGCATACTCTCACTATACAGGTTTTTAATTAAATTATTCCTTGATTATGTTACCCCAATTCCATGTTCCTTGTAGACCCAAATTCTTGCCCAAAATCCTAGTTATCATCTCACTAACACAACACGTTTCCTCTTGTCATAGTCCTCTCTTCCTAGCCAAACTGAAGCTGAGCAGCCCTCAGGTCCTGTGTTATCTTGGGAACCGCATAGCTTCTCAAGCTGTCTTTTCTGAGATCACAAATGTCAATTTTTGAAGCAACTATTTTAATGCTTCTCAAATTTACATTTTTATACAAAAATGTGTGTGTACAGTAGTTTTGTGGTCAGGAAGACATGAATTACATGGAAACATATCTCCCCAGGCTAATAAAACAACAATGTCATTAGCTCACGTTTCTGAACGTCTTCAAATTTTTTCTCAAGCAAATGATGCAATCATTATTTTTAAATATTTGCATTGAATATTGACATTGCTTCTCTAGTCTTATCTGTTCTTGAGGCTCAGGATCTGTGCTCTGCTTTTTGCTGAGCTGGTTCTAGGTTTGTATTGATTTATTCATTCCCTTCAGAGTTTCCTTGGAATTTCGTCTTTCACCCTTGGACTCCTGTTATCTCTCTTTTCCCAATTATCATGAATGATGTTCCTGTCTACCTATGATCCTTCTTCAGGGACCTGAATTCAAAGGAAACTGGTATAACTTAATGTTGTCCATTAGTTTATTTGAATTTCTTCATCTTCTCTCATCTTTCTTCTGGAGAATTCAGACTAATATGTATTTTTAATTTATTCTAGTGAAATATGTCTTACAGAATTTACTAAGCATTAACCATGATTTAAGCACTGCAATAAATTCTTTGGTAGATATAATTATTCTCCCTTTTGTATGAAGAAACCAAGACTTAGAAATTGAATAATATTTCAAAGTTCATGTAGGTATTAAGGGTTGGAAATAATATGTAAACCTAGGCGTGTGTAATTTTACAACTCAGCTCAAACCACTTATTGTATGGCTTCTCTTTTTTAGGGATTCTTAATGTTGGAATCGAGAATACTCTAAAAGTATGATATGTAGCTCTTCCCTAGGAAAATATATTATTTTTTATCATATAAACCATAGTAATTTAATAATACAAACCATAGTAATTTTTATGAAACATGAGTAAAAAGAGAATTATACTTTTCTATAATTAAATATTTAGTTAAATATGTATCTACTAGTAGGAATATAGCTGCTACATACTGCTTATCTCATATCTTCTGGTTTTTGTTTTTCTTTTTAACTTAGGGAGGAGCTGGGCTTATGATGGATATTGGATATGTGATACAGATACGATCATACCTTTTAAAAATTTTCTTATTGCTTTGTTAGATATTTTGGTATAACTATTTTCTATTTTTACATAAGCATTTTAAAGTTATTCATAATAGCTGCATAACATTCAACCGTGTGGATAAACCAAATTCAATTAAAAATTGTTCATATCCTATGTTTAATATGATTGTAATTTTTATATGTTAAAAGATTCCTGTGTTTTTCCTTATAAGTAATGAATTCATTAAGTATCCTTTTTAGAAACTTTTAATTTTATAAGAGTTTTTAAATAGAAAAGTTGAGAAGATTTGATATATATCTAGTATATCTAGTATCTCTATCTAGTATATAGAGATATACGTAGTATATCTATACTAGATATACAGAAAGTTTCTGTATGTCTAACATTCAAATCAATTTTGATACATTGTTATTAAGTAAAGTCCATAATCTATTAAGATTTCCTTAGTTTGTACTCAATGTCTTTTCTTGTTCTAGGGCCCCATCCAGGATTCTGCATTTGATTTAGTTACTGTGACTTCCAGGTTCCTCTTGGTGGCACCACTTTTTCACATATCCCTTATTTTTAATGACCTTGAGAGCTTTGAGGAATACTGATCAAGAAATTCGTAAAGTGTTCTCTGTTAGGATTTATCTGTTTTTCCATTTCAGACTGGGGTTATGGGTTATGGGTTTTTGAATAGGGGAAGCTTGATTTTCACCCATCCTACCAAGGGTATAAACCATCAACGTGACTGATCTCTGTTGATACTGACCTTGACCACCTGGCTGAGGTAATGTTTGCTAAGATTCTGTGCTGCAAAGTTACTCTTTCCTCTCCTTTTCTATACTGTATTCTTTGACAGAGGTCACTATGTGCAGCCTACACTTCAGGAGTAGGAAGTCATGCTATACCTATAGCAACAGGAGACAGAGAAATTCTAGGCAGACAGAGGCAGGTCCCTGGCAAAGCCCCACCTTCAAGCTGAAAAGCCTCACGCCATGGCCCAAAGTGAGAACTGACATCCCTGTTTTCCTGCTTGAATGTTGCCTTTTCCAAAACCACTCATGGCCCTGTCCCACCACTCCCATCCTGTGCCTATAAAAACCCCATATTCAACTGGCAGAGAGGACAAACAGCTGGAAGTAAGAGAGAAGCAGCTTGATTTCAGAGGGACAGCTTGATGGTGTAACTTCAGGGAAGAATTTGGCTGGAGATGACCAGACTTCAGGAGAAGATCACCTTCCCGTCCTGTCCCCTTTTCAGCTCCCCTTGCTGCTGAGAGGCACTTTTATTGGCAATAAAATCACTTCATTTACCATTCTTCAATTCATTCATGTGAACTCGTTTCTCCTGGATGCCAGACAAGAGCTTGGGAGCCACGAGTACAGATGCAAAAGGCTGTCACACTTGCCTTTTGCTCTTGCTGGCAGAAGGCAACCGCTGCACATGAAAAGGTAGAAGGCCCACTGAGTTGTTAACATTTAAGCCATCTGCAGATGGCCGAGCTAAAAGAGTACTTTAACATGCCCTATGGCACTTCAGGGATCATGGGCACCCCCCAAGATGCTGCTGCAAGGCCCACACGGAGTTTGCTCCTGCCAGCACCCAGATGTTCTCTCCCTGGCTCCTGCACCTGCTCATGTGTGTGCTCCCTCCTACAAGGAGTGGAATGCAGTGGGTCTGAGTGAGTGGAGTTTGCCCCTGCCTCACCAAAGCAATCAGCTGGTTCCAGCATGCATGCACTCTAGTTCCCACCTCATTTGCTTGCATGCTCCCTCCCAAGAGGAGTTGAAAGCTGTGGGCTGGGTAAACGAGGCAACCCTGTTGTGAGTCCTGTGAAGAGGTCAGGGAAATATCCTGCTTCACCTATTTGAGGGCAGAATATATACATAAATTATTTTGAATCCCCTGCACTGGAGGAGATGTGCCTCTTCTCCCCCACTTATGTATTTATTCTATCATTATTTATATCACTATGTACTCACAGCCTTTTATGTTATAGTTTTAGTTATAATCTAAGTATTTTATTTATGTTGTTTTATCAAATTGTCCCAGGTTTGTCCATTGGGAGCTCTTCCAGTTGATTCCTGTGTCTCTTTGGCATAGTTCCAACGTGTGTGTGTGTGTGTGTGTGTGTATTTTGTGTGTGCACATGCAGGCATGTGTTTGAGCATTTCTTTTTCTTTCTGTCACTATGGGATGCTTCAAGCTTATCTTGTATATTCCCTGAAACAGAAAGTAATGTCATAAAGAAGAGATTGTAAAGAACCCCTTCAGCTCAGGGCAGACTTTTCTGAAAATTGAAATTATCCCAGATAGCCACAGCTTTAGAAACTTTTCTAAAATGTTGCCTCTACTCTGTCCTCTGATAGGTCTGATGAACATAGGAGATTTTCACCTCTACTCTTACATGCTCACATTATACAGATTCTGGACTCTGCTGACAATGCCTTGAAAATCAAAGACTTGTGGCAATAGAAGTATATTGAGGTGTTTTCTAATTTTAGGTGAATCAATACCCATCCTCTATTAATATGCCACAGCAACCATTTGCTGAGTGATTCTCACATAATTCATAGACTGCTGGGCTTCTAAGCTCCTTCTAGAAACAGGGTTTATGGCATCTCTATAGGCTGAGCAAGCACTTTGCTTCCTGTGTCTTTTACAGAACAAACCACTGGCTGTTGGGCATTTAAGTGCAGGAAATTTACACCAAGTACAGAGCAAAGTGGATAATGAATGCTGTCTTTTAGCTCCCTTTGCCCACACCTTAACAGAAAAGGACAGTGAGAATTTTGCAAAATAAGAAGGTAGGCATGTCTCCAAGCAGGGGGCTGATGACCTGTGTTGTGTCTTCAGGCCAAGTGGCTATGGGCAGTCCCTCTTTGGGTTTCTCCTACTCATGAAAGGGTTCGAAAAATGAACTGATGGATGTCAATTAATGAGTACTCAAAAGAAAGTAACATAATTCTTGAAGATAAAAGAACCATAATTTTGCCATTTCTTATAGTGAAGGCATAAGGCAGGAAATTTATTTTCTTTTATTTTCTCCTCTCTACATTCCTTCTGATATCCTGGGAAAGAATAGGTTTTGGAAAAGAAAAGAAGCTGTTTCCCAAATGCTTTGACTTCGTTGCAATTCACATGTTTTGTCTTTGGGAAAAAGTTTTGAACTGAATGACTATTAATATCACTTCAAACTCTAAAATTGGCAATGCCTTCAAACATTTTTAAAAACGTAAGATATGTACAGTAAAATATATTAATAACTTAAACTTCAAATAAGAAACATGTAAAATAATCCATCAGTTGAAGTGTTAAAATTGCATTGCCTCTGCAACTTTAATAATTCTTCTCTCTCCTTCCCATTCTGCTTCTCTCCAGAGAGAGAGCTGTCATGCGGAGAATGAGAGAGAGCACCATGGGGTACAGCCGGGACTGTTGCATGCAGAACTAAGCCAGCTGAGGACAAGGAGGAAAGGGGCACAGAGGCGCATCTTCCTGAAACAATCGGTGTCCTCTTCTCTGCTACTGTGGATCTCTAACTGGAGAGGAGACAGGCAGAAAAGCCCTGTTTCTGGCTCCTGCTGAGACATTGACTGTCAGAGTATGTCAGCTGTTTTCAGGAGCAAGGTAGCACCACTCACTGGGTCTACTTATTTCCTCAAATGCGTGAGTATTATCAGTATTCCCAAGGGATCCAGAAACTCAATTCTTAAGTTATTTACACATGAAAGTGAAAACTACCTGTTATATAAAATAATGAATCATAAATAAATTTTATTTATTGTAAATTATCTAACTTAAAGACTACCTATAACATTTTAGTTTTAAGCTTGGTCATGAAAAATGCATGCCTCATAAACCATTTATGGGGGAATATTAATGGTTAAATCAAATTATTAGATGTTTGAAGATTGCATTTTTTCTACTGAATATACAAAAGTTTCATTTTTTATTTTATGTTAATCAAGGAAATATTTGACGTGCTTTTATGGCAGTGTCTTGGCAATCACTAAAGCCACTTAGCAGAAGCCATCACCCCAATGCTGAGACTTCTAATTCTCTGGTGTGTTTTGTTGACATTATACATATTCTGTATCAATCAGGACAACTGAACCATGCTCAGTACCTGGGCAAGTTGTTTGTGCCTTTGCTGACAAGATCGATTACCCATGCAAAGCTTGAAATATTTAATTATCCATGATTAAATATAGCTCCCTTCTTTGGAATTTGCATGTTTATACTTTTTCAGAATTAAAAGAATGTGTACGTATATATATAGCAACATCACAGAGTAGAATACTAACACAAGAAGGAAACCCTATGGAATCCATATAGTTATACATTTGACAGCAAACATTGAGTCCTCTATTTAGAAAAATTAATGTACAAATTATTCTATATTAAAAATGACGCCTCTGTTTCAAAATGTGGCTACTCCAATGACTGTATTTTTAGATGTTAATGTGGAAATAACAAATTAAATCTATTATCTACTATTATCTATCTATTCTACTAAAGTGGAAATACCACCTTCAATTTACTATCTACTATCAAACTAACCACAACTTAGAATGTGGTTAGGTATCTATCATTTCATGATAGTTCAGTCAGTTTTATCAATAACAGAATGTTTTCTGCAAATATTCAGCCACTTTAGTAATTCTAAAATTCTGAAATGGTGCTAGAATCAAAATTTAAAATTATTATCAACTGGTAATTCATATGCTAATAATGGCATGAAAGACAAAAAAGTGCTCAGAGAAATGAAGGATAAAATGTCGACTCTCCCTTAAAGTAGAACTTTAAATCAAACAAATTCACTTGTGTCTAATGCAATTCAGGGAACATCTCTGTTTAGAAATGTATAGTATGTAGACAGAAGGCAGACTACCAAAGAGAAACAAATATTTGCTATCTGTGTGTAGTGTGTGTGTGGGAGTGTGTGTGTGTGTATACACACATTTTTCTAACTTTGGCTTCTGCTTTCAAAATGTGTGCTTTGTAGCACTTCTAATAACATAGCAGGAAGGCACCATGAGGCAAAGGACAGAGCTGACCAACAGAGATTATTGCTCCAGCTCTGACTTTCCCTAGGTCTCAGACTTTCTATCACTCAGATAATATCATTGCACCTTGTCTTACCCACGTATCTAAGGGGAGTGTGTCATGGCCGACTTATGCTCAGCTCACAGGATGTGGTGAAGATCAAAGTGCATTTAACTTCTTTTTACTCATACGTGTTTACTGTGCTCAGAGGGTATAAAAAATTGGGTTGCAGGAGAGGGTTCACATTCCTATATATAATCTGAACCTGTACTTAGGAGTGTAATCATCAAATTAGAAGAAATACTGTGTTTGCCAGGACTGGTGGAGGGGATCATTATTACTAATTAGGTAAAGAGGGAAGGTGAGTTTTCTCAGTGATGGGTGTGGAATGAGAATACACACCTGGAGATAAAGCTCTGCTGTATTATACCCAAATCTGGGTCTTCAAGCATCAGTAAGGTTTGTGTTATAGTGATCATTAAATTAGGTTCTTAATGCGGGGTCATCTGTGAACTTGGATAAGAAAAAAATATATATGCCTTCAGCTTTAGTAACTTCTAATTGAAATTTGGTACTTTTTTCAAATATGAATGTAAATTTTAAAACATAGTAGCTTTGGACGTACCAACAAAACTCATAAAATTTTAAATACTTTAACATTTATATGCAGTTATTATGGATACATCAAATTTTTGTTTTGCTTATCACTATAATTATGGTATTTTAAAAAGTAAGTAGTCCTTATTAAATCATGGTATTTATTAATCTCTCATTGTTAGATCTCAATGTGGTTAATAAAAGAAGCACATTTTAAATGGAATTTCAATGTAATTTGTTTCCTTTGTGATTATATATATTTTAATCATTTTTCTGAGACAGGGATCATAGGTACACACTGCCAAAGGAACACTGGCAAAGTTTAAGAGCCTTTGTCAGTGCAGCATTTTCAGTGGCAGAGCAGAAAGTAGAGGCTGCCTTCCTATTTCAGCTTCTTAAAACTCTGAGATTCCTGAGGAGATTATCCTAAAGTAGAGATGGTAACAGGATGGGAAAAGAAACGGCTGCACATAGCAGGGAGAAGACCTTGCTAACCGACTCTCCAGATGGTGGGAAGGTCCTCTGAGGGCTCTGGCTCACGAGGTGCATGGAGAAGGGAGTCACCTGGGCAGTGGGGCTCTCAGGATCAGTAAGGCTGATGAATCCAGCTTGACATGCCACAAAGTAGCCTGCAACTTCAAAGGACTGTGTGGACTTGTCTGTAAACAATGCCAGTGGTGACCACAATGGATTAGAACCCATACCCTTGTGTTCTGAGCTCCTGCAAAACCCCCTAACTCCCCATTCAGAAAAACTGTGCAACATTTACGAGGGACATGTTGTTTAAAAATGATTGCATCTGAAATTACAGAAATATGTTGGCATGGAATCTGATTTATTTTGATGTAGAGAAAATGAAGTCATTTCTCCTACATTCAAGTTTCTGAAGAATACATCATGTTGGTTAGATTACTTATTATTTTATTAGAACATTAACATTTTTATTATAATCACTTTATGAAATGTAGTGAATATTATTTCAAATCCTGAATATTGGGAGGAATGTTGAAGCTTAATTTTTTAACAGCTTTTGTAAACTATACTCTGATTTGGAAGATATATTTTGGACTATTTCATACCAGATGGAGACATTTTTAAATGAATAATAATAATAACCTTTAAATATGATTAGATGAAAATCAACTTTAATCTTTCATTAATGAATATTTATAATGTGTGTACTATGGAATGTACTGGACATTGTTGGAGGCATCAAAATTATAGCCATGGAAAAAAGGCACAGGTACTAATTATAATTTGAAGAAGATAGGCAGATGAATGATCACAGTAACTTTAGCTGAAGATGATGAACGTTATGAAGGGAGATGATGAGTACCATATAATAGAGACTGGTGAGTGACTGGTGGGCTATTTTCGCTGAGTAGTGAGGAAAGTCTCTCTGAAGAACTGGCATTTCTTCTAAGACATCAATGTTGAGAAGAAACTAGTCACACAGAAGCCAGAGACTCCGGGATGCAGAGGCTCCTGGGAATTGGTGAAAATTAACTGGGGCAGAAAGAACGCATGGGTTTCTGAACCTATGGCTAAGAACAAAGTGAGTGGAGATGCAGCCATAGCCAAAAACTTAGCCTTCCCATGTGGAATAGAATGCTTTAAAGGAAGTGGTTCCATTTGATAAAGACCATTTTAGATGCTACTTTCCAGAATGGGAGATGGAAACAAGATTGGATGCAGAGAGAATGGTAGGTGGAAGTGCTTCAAGTTCAAGACAACAAAGGCTTGAGCCATGGTAGTGACAAATGGAGAGGGAAGACTGGATTATTAAGATCTATATTTTGTAGGTTGCTCTTACAGGGTTTGATGAAAAAAATGATTTAGGAGACAGCAAGAGCCATCATATAATTTAGTCTCCAAACCACAATCCTTTTAAAGTAAAATGAAGTAATTATTACTGAGCCAGGACTAGAAGTATAAATCAGGGGATGTATTTAGCATAGATTTAGGGAAAGAGAAGAACCAAGACTGAGGCAGAGGTTTTGGCTTCATCAACTACGCAGATGTTGGTGTGTTCCTGGGGAGGACCACAAAAGGCCACAGTAGGACAAGTTTGGGAGAAGAAATCAACTGCTCCCTAGTAGATGTTAGATCTGAGAGACCTATAGATTTGTAGTTGTTGTTGTTTTGTTGTTTTTAAATCACTGGGACCTAAGTAAGGAGTTAGAGTTTAAATGCATTTAAGAGAAAAACATGTATTGCCAAATTTTTCAATAATTTTGCTGATTGATTTTCTAGAACAATTTGGTAGTATTTTATAATTTTGCATTCCAAATTTGCTGAAAAATCAGTGAACCAATTTATTTTATAAGAAGTTTTGTTAAGAAGCTGAAGTTCTCGTTAAATATGTCAAAACATATTGCCTTTATGTTATTGTAAATTACACAAAATTATTGTATAATTTTGCTTACATAGACTTGGCTCAACATTTGAAAATTATAATAATGGAAAGGTTTCAATTCAACAAGAAGACTTAACTATCCTAAATATATATGTACCAAACATCAGAGCACGCACACTCATAAAACATGTACTTGAAGACCTACAAAAAGACTTAAACAGTCATATAAAAATAGTGGGGTACTTGAACACCCCTCTGACAGTATTAGACAGATAGGGAAAATAAAAACAACTAACTGTGATACTCTGGACTTAAATTTGACACTTGACCAGTTAGATCTAATGGGCATACTCTACCCATCAACCACAAAATATATATTCTTCTCATCTACACATGAAAGACTCATGCTCAGCCATAAAGCAAGTCTCAAAAATTCAAAATATCAAAATCATACCAACTTAGACCCAAGTAAAATAAAAATATAAATCAATACCAAGAAGATCTCTCAAAACCACATAATTATAAGAAAATTAAACAACTGGTTCCTGAATGACTTTAGGATAAACGAGTAAATTAAGGTAGAAATAAAAAAAAATTGAAATAAATGAAAACAGAGACAGAGCATACCAAAATATCTGGGATACAGCAAAAACAGTGTCAAGAGGAAAATTTATTTCATGAAATGCCTACATGAAGTAGGTAGAAAGATCTCAAATCAACAACCTATCATCATACCTAAACACAGAAAAACAAGAACAAACTAACTTCAAAGCTATCAGAAGAAAAAAATAGCTAACATCAAAGCAGAACTGAATGAAACTGAGACCCAGGAATCCATACAAGAGATCAATGAACCAAAAGTTAGATTTTGGAAAGGTAAACAAGATCAACAGACCACTAGCTAGATTAACAAATAAAAAATGAAAGAAGATCAAAATAAGCACAATCAGAAATGACAATGGTGACATTACAATTGATCCCACAGAAATATTAAAGATCCTCAGAGACTAGTATAAACACCTGTATGCACACAAAGTAGAAAATCTAGAGGAAATAAATAAATTATTGCAAAGACAGAACCTCCCAAGATTGAATCAGGAAGAAACAAATATCAAATACCAAAACTGAATCTGTAAAAAAACACCAACAAAAAAGGCCCTGGAACAGATGAATTCACAGACAAATTCTACCAAATGTACAACGAACTGATACCAATTCTACTGAAACTATTCAAAAAACTGAGAAGGAAGGACTCCTCCCTAACTCATTTTATTAAGCCAACATCACCCTGTAACCCAAATCTGGCAAGAAAACAACAGAAAAAGAAAACTACAGGCTAATATCCCTAGTGAACATAGACACAAAAATCCTCAACCAAATATTAGCTAACTGAATTCAGTAGCTAATTAGTTAACTAATTAACTAATTAATTTAAAAGTTAATTAAAAAGTTAATTCACTCCAATAAAGTAAACTTTATTTCTGGATGCAAGGTTGGTTCAATATATGCAAATTAATAAATGTGATTCACCACAACAGAATTCAAAAGAAAAACCATATGATCATCTCAATAAATGAAGAAAAGTTGTTTAATAAAATACAGTATTTCTTTGTGATAAAAACTCTCAACAAACCAGACATTGAAGGCACATACCTCAAAATAATAAGAGTCATCTATGGCAGACCCACAGCCAACATCATACTGAATAGGCAAAATTTGAAATGATTCTTCCTGAAAACTGGAACAAGATAAGGATGCCCACCTTCTCTGCTACTATTCAACATGGTACTTGAAATTCTACCCAGAGCAATTAGGCAAAAGAAAGAAATAAAAGGCATCCAAATAGGAAAATAGGAAGTCAAAGTAACTCTCTTTGTAGACAATAAGATTCCATACCTAGAAAATCCTAAAAACTACACCAAAACCTCCCAGAAATGATAAATGATTTCAGTCATATTTCAGAATACAAAATCACTGTACAAAAATACCAGTATAGAAATGCACCAACAACATGCAATCTGAGAGCCAAACCAAGAATAAAATCTCATTTACGATAGCCTCATACACACAAAAATAAAATACCTAGGAATACAGTTAATCAAGGATGTAAAAAATCTCTACAAGAAGAATTAAAAAACACTGTGGAAAAAATCAGAGATAACACAAACAAATGGAAAAAATATTCCATGCTTTTGGATTGGAAGAATTAATATTATTAAAATGGCTATACCGCCAAAAGGCATCTATAGACTCAACATTATTCCTGTTAAACTGCCAACTACATTTTTCATAGAATTAGAAAAAGTTATTGTAAAATTCATATAGAACCAAAAAAGAACCCAAATAGCCAAAGAAATCCTAAGCAAAAAACAAAGCTACAGATTCAACAATATTCCTATCAAACTATGAATATCATTTATCATAGAATTAGTAAAAAGTATTCTGGCTGAGTGCGGTGGCTCATGCCTGTAATCCCAGCACTTCAGGAGGCTGAGGCGGCCAGATCATCTGAAGTCAGGAGTTTGAGACCAGCCTGCCCAACATGGTGAAACCCCATCTCTAATAAAAATACAAAAATTAGCTGGGTATGGTGGCATGCGCCCGTAGTTCCCGCTACTCAGGAGGCTGAGGCAGGAGAATCACTTGAACTCAGGAGGTGGAGGTTGCAGTGAGTGGAGATGGTGCCATTGCACTATGGCCTAGGCGACAGAGCAAGACTCCATCTCAAAAAAAAAAAAGTATTCTAAAATTAATATAAAAAAGAAAAAAGAGCCTGAATAGCCAAAGAAATCCTAATCAAAAAGAACAAAGCTGGAGGCATCACGTTATCTGACTTCAAACTATACCCCAAGGCTATGGTAGACAAAGCAGCATGGTATTGGTACAAAAACAGCACATAGATTAATGGAACAGAACAGAGAACCCAGAAATAAAGCCAAACACCTGAAACCATCTGATCTTCAACAAAGTTGATAAAAAAAGAGCAATGGAGAAAGGACTCCCTATTCAATAAATGATGCCAGGATAACAAGCTAGCCATACATAGAAGAATGAAAATGGGCCCCTACCTATCACCATATACAAAAATTAACTGAATATGGATTAAAGATTTAAATGTAAAACCTCAAACTATAAAAATGCTAGAAGAAATCTAGCAAATATTCTCAGTATTGGCCTTGGCAAAGGATAGATGGCTAACTCCTCAAAAACAATTGCAATAAAAACAAAAATTAGCACAGCAAAAGAAACCATAAAAAGAGTAAATAGACAAACTATAGAATGGAGAAAATGCAAAATATGCATCTGGCAAAGGTCTAATAGCTAGAATCGATAAGGAATGTAAACAATTTAATGAAGAATAATAATAATCCTTATGAAAAATGGGCAAGGTACATGAACAGACACTTCTCAAAAGAAGACATACAAGTGGCTAACAAACATATGAAAAATGCTAACATCACTAATAATTAGAGAAATGCAAATCAAAACCACAATAAGATACCATTTCATACCAGTCAGCAGTCAGAATGGCTGTTACTAAAAAGTCAAAAAATAACAAATGCTGGTAAAACTGTGGAGAAAAGGGAATGTGTATACACTGTTGGTGGGAGCATTTATTAGTGCAGCCACTGTGGAAAGCAGTTTGGAGATTTCTCAAAAAACTTAGAACTATCATCAACCCAGTAATTCCATTACTGGATATATACACAAAGGAAAACAAATCACTCTCCCATAAAGACACGTATACTTGTATGTTCATCATAACACTATACACAATAGCAAAGACTTAGAGTCAACCTAGGTGCCTATCAAGGAAGCACTGGACAAAGACAATGTGGTACATATACACAAGAGAATACTATGCAGTCATAAAAAAGAATGAAGTCATGTCCTTTGCAGCAACATGAATGCAGCTGTAGCCCATTATCCAAGAAAATTAACACAGGAACAGAAAACCAAATACTGTATGTTCTCACTTATAAGTGAGAGCTAAACATTGGATATGCATGGACATAAAGATGGGAACAATAAACACTGGGGAGTACTAGAGAAGGAGGAGAGAGACAGAGAGAGAGAGGGGTGGGCAAGAGTTGAAAACCTACGGACTGGGACCTATACTCACCACCTGGGTGAAGGGAGCATTCAGACCCTACACTTCAATATTAAGTAATATACTCATGCAGCAAACTTGCACATGTACCCATGAATCTAAAATAAAGGTTGAAATTATAAAAACAAAACACAATATTACAAGAATTAGAGCATAATATGATGATTCTTACCATTGAATTTTCTTTTTTTCTGAGACTGTTGTGATCATTGTAAACCTTGTCAACAGGAATGCTTTAATTACCTTTTGAAGATAATTAGGCACGTTTACTCTTCAACACATAGGCAGGGAATTGAAAAAAGTATGTGCTATCAAAATAACAAATTATTATTTGCTCAATACACTGTACTATACATTGAGTGCACAAATTCTATATAAATACCTCATCATATCCTATGGTAATAGTTTCCACATTGGGGATGCATCCCTCAAATATACACAAAATTATTATGTGTTATAGCAAACATATTTGTATTCATTCTATATAATCCTTTAAAATTGTATTTCTGTGGATATTTCAATATTAACATAATATACAGTTGTATTACTAGTAACATAACATACAGTTGGAATATTTCATATATATATATATATATATATATATATATATATATATAGTATCCTATAGTGCTAATGATGATAGAGCATATTTTCACCTTCTATGATTTTTTTTACTTCATGGAATGAGCTTTAAGCCTGGCAAGACAGTAACCTAATATTTGGCTCCATGCTCATCCTGGAAAGGTCTAGGTTTCCTATTTATTTAAGGAAAAGTCACAAGCCCTTGTCACAAGGCCTTCAGCAAATCACTTCAGCTTTTAAAATCTCAATCTCCTTATGTACACAATCGGAAAATTTGAATAAATGGCTGGTTAACATAAAATTATAAATGAGTAAATAATGACTGGAGGAATGAAAGGTCTTATTGGGATACTCTGGCATTCTTAGATACTCATTTCATTCTCAGATATTCTTATTTCATTCTCAGATATTCTTTTTTAGTTTCTAAACTAGAAGGAAGAAATATTAATTCCATGTTTAAGACATCACAATGTAAGATTGAACCTTTCATGCCTTTTTTGAAATATATATATACGTGTGTACACATTTTAACAGTAAATTGTAAACAACGCCACTAAACATAGAGTAATATGTAAACATAGGGAAAAAGTAAGTCATCATAGGTCACAATGTGGTAAAATTATCTTCTTTTTACAGTATTTATGGGAGATGAGTGGCAAAGAAAAATTTAGATAATTTATTAGGTGTTCAGTTTTGCAGAGAGGATAATATTTTTTAAAACACTGGAAAATTTTACTCAATGGATTTACAGTTCAATGTTGGAGAAATGTCAGAAACTAGCTATCTGCATACCTGCTGGGATTCCCCCTAAATTAAAAGATTTTGAAAAATAATTAGAAATGTAATATATGCAACCTTATCTTGTCTTACAGGATCCAAACTAATATATCAAGTAGATGAGTAAAGCTCTGAAACCATAGATTTTAATAGAGTAGGATAATTCTTCACAAAAACAATAAGGTCTACTAAAAATGTATGTATTATATAAGGCATGGTTTCAACTATATTTCCATAATATAATTTATGAAGTCATAATGAAGTACATACTTCATAACAAGGTTATAAAACTAACTTGGGAAACATTCTGTTTTATGGAAAATAAAGTCATTTAGGTGAACTTCAATTTTCATTTCAAATGTCATAACTCTTTATGTAATTTATTAAAAATGCCATCTTTCTGTCTCTGTAAGTTATTGAAAATGCCATCTTCCTGTTTCTAGTAAATCTGCATACCTATAATCCATTGCCAAGTATCATCATTTGAAAAAATTATCTAAGGACCATTTTCTATTGAAAAATCTCCGCATATTTACTATATAGTATTTGCAACATGTAACTATTACTTGATAAGAATCATCATGTTTCCACATGGCATCCATAGAACAACTAATCTTGTTAAAATGTGTACATTGCTTTCTATTGCTCAGTGCCATCATCATCATCATCATCATTATCACCATCTATTGGGCAAATACTATGGATGTTTCTCTGTATATCCATGTACTTGAAATATTTATATGCTGGAAGACATATCCTCTTCTAGATCTTTGATTGACTTTGTTCTGTCAAGTCATTCAGAACCCTACCAGTAGACAAAAGTTTTCTAGAATACCAGAAGAGAGAACTCTGGACACTCTACAATAACATTGCTAAAATGTTATGGGCTGGAAAAATTGGTTACAGGGAATGACTATTTGTTAGGCCATGGTTAGCTTGGGAGGAAATGTTGAGAAAATTTAAAACAAATTCTTCTTGATAGATAGTGCTTTTCATGTTTTAGTCAGGCAAGGAATCATTTCATATGGAAAGCAAGTTAAGAAGTTCATTAGTAAGTACACTGTGCAGAGAAGCAAGCAGACATCACAAGTTCTGCTCAGAGCTCATAAACCGTGCACTGCCGGTTAGTATTAGGGTGCATAAAGACCCTCCAAATCCTTCCTCATGGCTGCAGTTACTGCTGGTAGAAGAGCAGAGATCTAAGTCTATGATGAAGTACAAGAAATTGGCATCTCTTGGAAGCAAGCTCAGGTCTTTGCATTTCTAGAAAATGTTTCTTATTTTTGCCAAATGCCTACAGGCCGGTAGAATCAATTGGATGGCTTCCACAGTGTGGTCCTAACAGAACAGCTCCTAGATTTGATTTTCAGGCCCTTTTGAAAATTGTGTGAGCTATCTAATATCCTTTAATAAGTCCACTTTTCTGCTTAGATCAGTTAGTTTTATTGATTTGTAGGATAACTGTGACTGACAAGAGGCCTATGCCAACAGAGATGTGGAGAAGCTGAAAGCTTTCCTCAAGACTACTGAAACCAAGTCACCAAATGTCTTTGCTGAGACGCAGCAGAATGAGAGAATGAAGCCCTTACAAGCCCCTTATATTATTATCACTGTGGGAATGTGAGGTATACAAAATGAAGTTCAAGTTCCTACTGTGGAAGAAGCAGAGAGAAGCACTGGGGCACAAGGATGCTGCTGAGATGCAGCTGCCAGCTGGTTAGGGCAGCACTGGGGTCCCCAGTGGTTAATCTGTCCCCTCTCCATGGCAAAGCCAGCCTCCCCTATCTTGGAGCTATTATTGACAGACAGGGACAGTCTGTAACTCACTTCCATTTACACTGGATGTGCTAGATGCTGTGGTCACATGGTGCCAACAGTGTAGGAAGACAGTTCTATACATGTCATCACCTCCAATATCTGCATCACACTTCCTGAGGGGAGGAATGAGAGCCATGCCCAGGCTATGAACCTAAGCTGCAGAGAATGGGAAGGCATTCAAAAGGGAAACTGCATTTAGCGGGATTAAAACCATCCCTTGACAAATGTTGAATTTGTGGGACACATGGTTCTAAATGCAAAGGTCATCACAGATCAAAAAAATAGTTCTACCCTTTATCGCAATGCTCTCTTAAAACTGTAAAGACATAGAGGGATAAAGAGAAGTTGAAAGCAATCCAGAGTTCAGTTATTCACCATAAACAGACGCCATGACTCACTGGCCTGCATAGGACCCTATCCACAGGAGAGTTCCTGGGATGGCCCAGGTCCTGAAAGAGACTAGAGACCTCTGGCTGCTGTATTCACTTGGAGTGAGGTGGAGCCAGGCAAGGAGTGGTCATTCTCAATGCAGGAGGTTGACTAGTCAGTGCTGTGATGCAGAAATTTGCTGAGTCCAACGGTACTTTCACCGTGTAAACTGGTGCCAGTTTAGAACTGCAGGTATTATGTAGTTAGTTTTTCTGACCATAGAGTTTTTTTTTTTAAAGTTATATTCATAAAATGAGGTAATAGTGCTGAAGCAAGCTAGCAGAGACAGTATTCAGTTCATATTTTGAGTACATTTTCAAATGAAGAGTAAAACCTGCAGCTTATTAAGCAAGGATTTCATTCTCCATGTGCACCAGACTGGACCCTGAGAGGCAGAGACTTGGTGTGGTGGCCTCATCTCAGTCAACTGACACCAAGTCTAGCAGACAGCGTGGCCATCTGGGACAGAAAGGAGGATGGGTTCCAAATGTGGTTGAACCTGTGACAGAGTTAACAGCCGGGAGCTTCCCCAAGAGAGAGTGCCCCTGTGGATTTCCACTAACCTGGGCTCATCTCTCCCACCTGGAAAGGAGGGTGGTGTGAGGATCCACAGGGAGACTCCAACCTGGGAAGAGTGGAGGCAGGAAGAGGAAGGACACATCGATAGATACACCAGCCCCTGCCCAAGAAGTAAGAGGAGTAATTGCCACACATGAGTTATAGAAACAGTTGATTTTGCCACATAATTATTTCATTTTGTGCATGAAGGGAAAACACACACTACAGCTAATTCATGATTACAAATCTTTTCCCCCTCTGGCTCTAATCTTACACTTAAAACAGTACTTCTTCCTCAATTATTTATATATTATTTAACTAACCTCACCACTTTTAGAGAATCTTTATAATGTTCATTCATAGTCATGTAGTATTCATGTACATTTCATTATCAGGGTTATGAATAATAAATAATAATATAAAAGAATGAAATGAAATCATGTCTGTTACCCTTTACCTTTGGTGAGCAAGTCAACACAGAGTTATCTGTGATTCAAAAACACCAGGTGGAATGGACATTTAGTATGAATTGGTTTGCCATTTGACAATGGTATTGACAGTCTTCACTGTACCACTCTCTGGAGAATGGATAGATATATAAATGATGATTTGGGGCATAGGTTTCGTAATACCCCAACAATTATTAGATTTTAAAACATGTAGGATTTGAATAATTGGAAAATAAAAAGGAAATCTTGTCTACTGACCAGGACCTGTAGAAGAACCATCTCTCATATTTTAGTGTCTCAAAATTCTCAGCAGTTAATTTTTGCTGAGGAAAATTCTGAATCACATCACTCTTTATCTTTCCTTCTTCTCATTGACTACTACAAGGCCAAAATATTGGTCAATTGTAGTATTTTCAGAAATACCTGGCTTATTTAGAGTATTATTTTTATCCCTGTGTCCTAATTTTGTCTACCTTTGTTTTCCCTTTAAGGTCATGTCTTTAAATTTTTTCAGTGTTATATAACATGAATTTTAAAATTCTCCCAATTTTTTGGAAGAAATTGAGGGAATAAGTTGAGAATGAACAAAAACAAACAAAAGAATTAAAAAATTCAGTTTAAAAAGCAAATCTAATTTATTTCAAAGTATTTTCTTTCTTGTGCTTTTAAACCATTATGGTTTGCCAATTGCTTATTCAAAATACCGTAGAGCTCCGAGCATCCCTGAGATCCTGAATGCATCTCAGAGCAATGTAGCCTCCCAGACTTAGTTCTGCAGTCTCACACTGGTCCACTGTGGTGTCTTCATTTTTGGAAGCATTCAGTGAAATTGCTTCTGTAGTTCTTGACTTAGCTACTCTTCAGTTTGATGACTTGGCTATGTTTCAATTCAGTTCTCTGGTCTTTTGGCTGTAGAGCTTTTCTGATTCACTGCAGTAGGTCTAAACACCACCTCTGCCTTTTCCATAGCCCCTTCAATGAAAATAAGATAAGATTTGCAGAGAACCAAGCACAGCACAGTTATCATACTGCAAGGTAAAGCAGACTCAAAGAACTATTTCATACCAATGTCTTGTTTTCATTCTTTCTTTCCATAAAGCTGTTCTATAAAGCTATTCCCTTTCCCTTAGGCACTGCGTGGATACCTCATATAGCAAAAGAATGATTCTGTTTTTTAAATAAATACATTTATTTAAAGCTCTCATAGTTGAATTTGTGAGATTATTAAATAAACTTAAGTGATACAATTAGTATCAGCAACTTGTATACATATTTATATTATCCCTTGCTGAATATTAACATATCTACTTTGATAACATCATAACAAACTTATTATAGGAGATTTCCACAAACCAGAATGTTCATTGATAAGCCTCTAGAGGACTAGTCAGTTTTATTTTGAAGTAATTGTTGGCAAGCTGTCAACTTAGAAGATGTGTACCAATAGAGAATCCTCACTCCATAAGGGGCAGAACTATTTTTTAAGATAAGAAGTTGGGGGGATAAAACAATATTTCCAAGTACTTTTTTTTTTTTTGTGAGACAGATATCATGTCAGGATGAACACTTTTGTCCATAAACCAAATATCTAAGGTCCCTGTAGTTTCCGCTGCCCAGACTTCAAATTTTCCTCTGGGAATAAGGTATAAGATGTAAGATTTGTAAGACAATAAGATATTAGGAACAAGAAACAAGAAGCGAGAAAACACGATTTGCTATAATAGCTATTTACTGTCCAGGCCAGACTCACGTAGGACCACTCCTAGGCCAGAAAAGCAAGAGGATTTGATCAAGCAGGCTGATTCAAGCAAGATAAGTAATGCGCTTTTTGTACAGGTGTTTGGAGAGCTAACAAATCTGTGCACTGCCAGGAAAGGCCTTTACAGTGCAGAAATAAAGAGAACTTCAGATTTGTCCCAAATTATAGGGCTTCTAGGTGTCTTTGTTTGAATTTCAGACTGATATGCACTTTCTAGCCTCAATCAAATAGCAGCCTCTTAAGTGAGGGACCTGCTTCTCCTCCAATGAACAAGAGATTCTTGGAGACAGCATGGAACCTGAAAAGCACTGCTATTTATGCAGCTGACGTGGAGGGAAACTCACAGTCTCTGAGGATGACCGGGAGACTGGCATGAGGTGTCTGTGAGTCTCAATGGCCTATGATGATAGTCTCAAATGAGATTCCCATTCAGTTCTTTATATACTGAACCAAATTTTAAGGCCAGATGAAGAAATTGGTGGGAGTAGATGCTATTTATGTCCTGAGGAATATTCTGGAATGACACCCTCATGGGTGGAGAAGGAGCTACCCACAGGGAAGGGCATGGAAGACGTTTGGAGAGAGTCATCATTTTATAAGTACTTGCTACAGTCTTTCTAAGATTAGCGGGGACAAATAAAGTATGTAAAGGTAGATTGTAAGGATCTGAAGGAATATTATAAGGTTATTTCTTGTAAAACACAAAAATGGATAGTTAAATAGAAAAGCAACCAAAAGACAGAGGAATTCAGGAGATCACTTGCATTCTTAACCTAAGGCTTTCATCCTATAATAGGAAAGGGGAAGGAGTTACCAGAAGATGGCAAGCAGTTTGGGGTGACTCATCATGGTAGATATTCCACCCAATATGTGGCACCAACTGCCACTTGGAATGCATATGGAATAATTCCATGGGAACCTGAAATGAAACTTGATTAGTGGATAATGCCACAGAGAAGTGTAGGGAAGATGAGGAAAGCCCTGCCCTGTGGACAAGCTGTATAAAGAGAACTTCAGTTATGTCTCCTTATACCCATTGGACAAGGGAAAAGCCGCAGGAGAATCCTCAGAAGAGTCGTCAAAAATAAAGCAAAAAAAAAAAAAAAAAAATCATGATGGTTCAACTCCAGAAAGTCATTCTGCTCAATAAGCATAGACCAGCACAAAAGCCTGCAGCACAAATGCCAGCATGCCAAATTGTTTGAGGCATTGAAAAATTTTGTTTTTGCTGTGTTCTGCTCTTTAAAATAGTACGACAAGGGTGTAACTAGAAAATCTGTAATGAAAGATTCTGGAAGTTCTCCAAATGGTGATTTTCTGGTGGTGAAGAAAAGGCCTAGGAGAGAGAGATCATGAAGACTTTCAATCCAAATAGCACAATAAGCTCTTGCTTCAAGGGGGGGAAAAATAACAAGATTTACAAACAGACCCATTCAGCAGAAGTTAAATCAAAATGCCAAATACTGAATGCAGATGAAGCTGAAAGATTCTGGGCTAGGGAGCTGGATGTGTGTAGTGAGGGAATCCAGGAAAGAAAAAGGCACTCCATACAAAAAGCTGGATGGAATCCATCCATGTATATTGAAGCCAGTTATTTGCAGAGCTTCCCAGCTCCTGAGCTGAGAACACAACTGCAGCCAGAGACTAATACCTACTATGAGCCCAGAAGGCTGGTTGCCCAAGACTCATCCCTGCCTACAGGGGCTGAACCAAGTGCAGTGATTGGATGGCTATTTTCTTGAAGCTTCAAGCCACACTGAAGTGGATTAATATGAGCTTTTGGAAAAGAAAGTCTGTGTTAAAATCCTGACTCCAGAACTTACCATTTTTGACATTTGGAAGATTACTTATACTTTTCTCTTTTCTTTCTTTTCTTTTCTTTTCTCTTTTCCTTCTCTTCTCTTTCTTTTTTGCTTTTCTCTTCTTTTGTTCTCTTCTTTTCTTTTCTTTTGAGACAAGGTCTCACTCTGTGACCCAGACTGGAGTATAGTAGGTCATATAATCATAGGTCACTGTAACCTTGAACTCTGGGGCCCAGTGATCCTCCTCCTGCCTCGGCCTCCCAAGTAGCTGGGACCACAGATGCATGCCATCATGCCCATTTCATTTTTAAATTTTTTTGTACAGGTGGGGTCTCACTATGTTGCCTAGGCTGGTTTCAAACTCCTGGCCTTAAGCAATCCTTCTGCCTTGGCCTCCCAAAGTGCTGGGATTAAAGTGCACTTTTCATTTCTTATCCGTAAAATGGAAATAAAATTGCTGCCTATCTCACAGAGTTACATGTAAGACTGGAATGTGTTAATACAGATAAATCACTTACAAGGTAACCTGGCCCTCTGAAGCACTCAATTACTGTTAGTTATTGTTTTATTACCATGGAAACCCAGCATATCATTCTAAGAATTGATTCTGGACTAAGAACAGTGAAACAGGAAGCTGCTAAAGTGGTATGCATAAACACAGAGGGTAATTGAGCAAAAGAAAAAATGTCCACCCAATCGCCAGCAGTCTAAAAACACCGGCCTCAAAACACATGCAAATAAAAATTCCTACCAAAACAAGTAGTTGACAAAATCAGCATCAGGTACATGACAACATTCCAGATGAAAACATTTAATGGAATAGTTTGAGAAGGACTTATAAAATAAGCATATCTAAGACATCAAAAAGATTAATTCAAGAATAATATCAAGAAAACCTCAAGAGAATGTGACCCTAAAAAAGGCAGAAATAGAACAACCAAAAATGTCTTCATAAGAAATAATTAGAAATCTTTGAACTAAAAAAACATAGTCCTGAGAACTAAAAAAAAATTACTACATAAGCCAAATATCTGTACTTGTCATAGTTAAGGTAATAAATTGAAATATTGCAACAGATACATGAGACATTCACCCAGAATGCAACAAAGAAATACAAACGTAAACACATTATAGGGCAGTTCAAGACATAGAAGGTAAGTCGAGACACTTCAGTTTGTATCTATTTAGAGTTCCACGTTAAAAAAAATGAGAGAGACATAGCTGAGATTTTCCTAGAAATAAGGATGCTTTCCAACAAAGAACAACTAACCAAATGACTTCTGATTTCCAAGAAATATAGGTAAATAATAATTCAAATTTAGCAACACTGTAGTGAAAATGCAGACTATAAAAAATGAAGAGAAAAATTAAAAGCTAGCAGAGGGAACACTTAGAGTATAAAAGGCTGAAAGCAGCTTACTCACCAGTTATGCAGATGCCAGAAGACAAAGGATTATCTATCTTCCAAGGGTGCCCAGAGAAACAATAAGTCTGTACATTTATCACAAACAAACCACAGCACAAGAGTAAGGGGAAAATAGGGATATTTATATACAAACAATGGCAGAGATATTTCACTACCCTCAAGCACTAAATAATTCAGTAGTATACCCAAGCAAGAAAGAAGGTAATCCATAGGAAAGCTATCAGAGAAAAGAAACCCTGAAAAACTCAATACTGATAAAATGTCAATACACATTTACTACAGACTCTGAAAAAGGTACACTAATTAATATTAAAAAAATTAAGTCCAAGGCTGGGGGCGGTGGCTCATGCCTGTAATCCCAGCATTTGGGAGGCCGAGGCAGGTGGATCATGAGGTCAGGAGATCGAGAACATCGTGGCTAACACGGTGAAACCTCTTCTCTACTAAAAATACAAAAAAAATTAGCCGGGCGTAGTGGCAGGCGCCTGTAGTCCCAGCTACTCAGGAGGCTGAGGCAGGAGAATGGCATGAACCTGGGAGGCAGAGCTTGCAGTGAGCCAAGATTGTGCCACTGCACTCCAGCCTGGGCAACAGAGCCAGACTCTGTCAAAAAAAAAAAAAAAAAAAATTAAGTCCAAATAAAGTTTCCAGAAATATTAAGATGGAGGGAGTTAGTACTTGATGAATACCTTAAGTAGGTTGTTAAATCACTTTATTTTTATTTATTTTATTATTTTTTAATTTAATTTTTAATTTGTATGCATTTAGGGGGTACAAGTGCAGGTTTGTTATATGGATATATTGCATAGTGCTGAAGTCTAGGCTTCTAGTGTAACCATCACTCATATTGTGTACATTGTACTTATTGCATAATTTCTCATTATTCACCCTCTCCTACCATCCCACCCTTCTGAGTCCCCTGTGTCTATTAATCCACAGTCTGTGTCCATGTGTACACATTATTTAGCTCCCACTTATGAGTGAGAACACGCAGTATTTGACTTAAGTACCATAAGTTCTGCAGAAACATAGAATACTGCATACCCGCAACTCGTTTAGAAATAACATATAAGGTTTATGTAAAAATCAGATGTAACTATTAGAAATATATCCCATAGCTTAGCAACATTGTGCCACAAAGATCTAGGCATAGCATTAACCCCTAGTGTCTGAATAATGCTTCTTTCATGTGCAATATGAAAATAAACCTCAGGACCCTCAAATCACTAAACCAAGGGAAAGGTCAAGCTGGGAATTATGTCAGCCAAACCTGCCTCCCGTTTATTCCTAAATAAGATAGCTATGAAGATAAAAAAGCTATATATCTTCCTAACAATTTTCCCACAGGAAAAATCCTTGTGGACAAAAGAGAAAAACAACTCAAAGTCATCCCTCTACTCGTGGGAGACAAATGCATATCTGATGGCTTCCCCTGCCCTATTGTTTCACTAAGCCATACTAAGGCATGAGTGATGATTCCTCTACCCTTCTCTCACGTGTAAATTGTGTATTCAATGAAAGGCTCATCACAAACTCAGAAGAATGCAACTGCTTGTCTCCTATCTACCTATGACCTGAAAGCCCCCTCTCCAGCCTCAAGTTGTCCTGCCTTTCAGAATTGAACCAACGGACGTCTTACACATATTAACTGATGCCTGTCTGCCTGAAATGCATAACACCAAACTGCACCCTGAACACCTTGGGCACATGTCGTCAGGACTTCCTGAGGCTGTGTCATGGGCCTGTCCTTAACCGTGGCAAAACAAACTTTCTGAATAGATTGAGAATTGTATCACATGTTTTGGGTTCACACATGTGCTAGTTTGATGAAAAAGGGGAAGTTTCTGGAGCTTTCTGTGCCTCAGTTACCTCATCTTTAAAATGAGGATTATATTAGTACTCTCCTCATATAGTTAATATGAGGATGAATTAATGCCTGTGAAGCTTTCCTTACCATGCTGTGCACTGAAGAATTTCCCTTTGTGTTTCTTCCAGTTCCATTATTTTCTCTTCAGGTGTGTCTGCCCTTCTGTATCTTATTAATAGACTACAGTGGCTAGGACTCACCCATTGGGTCTTATATATTAATGTCTATGGTTTTCATTTTAGAAAGTTCGAGTTTGTTTTTGGAGTCTGCTTTGCATTCTAATATTGAGTCTTTCTCTTTCTTTAAGGATTGTTTAACTTCATCTTTGTAACCACGTTAAACACTTATTTACATCCGTGTTTACATTGTTGTTTAAGCAGCTTAGGTCAAGTGCATTATTTCCCCCAAGAGTCTGTAATGCTTCAGGGCAAATTCACCTTAAACATGTGCGTGGTGGAGGGAACATTTTTTCTATGAGGATCCCCCGAGGCATCACTGACATGAGACCATATTTTATGTTAACTTCTTAAACTGAAGTTTCTCATACAATGTAGAATTTGCATTCCAAGAAAAATTAAGCCCAGGTTTTAGATTTTTACGTAATAATTCTCCACACATAGAGTCCAACAGAAACAAGCCACTTTGTTGTCTTCCTGGGCCAGTGGCCGATGATTTTTAGTCCTTAGAGTTGCAGCTTAATGCAAGAGTTTGAATTCCAATCCTTTACTTTTCTCAAGCCATGGACCTTAACTCCTAAGTTTCTCTACAGGCACTAAAGCCAAATTCTTCGAAACTACAGGTCAGGCAGCAGCCCCATCCCAGCCTGTAATAGCGTTGGCACACATGCTCACTGCTGTAGCCCTCAGCTCCTTCCTGGCTCCTGGCTGTGGCCATTGCCTATCTCTCTTGTGTCCTCCATCATACATCTCAAGCATCTCTCCATGTTTGGAAGAGGAGATTTCCTGCTCATTGCTAAAATCATGACTTCATCTCCTACATTTTATTAAGCAAAATAATATAAATATTTACATTAATTTTAATATAATTTTTGTAATGTATTTTTGTTAACTTCCTGAGTGAGACTGCCAATGTTGTCAGCTTATACACCTTTCTCTAATAGCACTTAATACGAAATCGATTGCTGCATATCATGAGGGCCTCTTGCTAACTGAAGTTAATTTAAAGTTTTGTCAGAACAACTTCAGTATCATCAATACCTCTGTCGCTGGTATAGTTGGAACTTTTTAATTGCCTTAAGAAGCAAAAAGAAAAAGATCAGTTTCATGAAATAACTCTGGCTATTTGGACCTGTACTTCTACAGTTAGAATTTCAGAGGAAAAACATTTCGGTTCTGTTTACTTATGCTCTAATTGGAAACAATGCCACGTGCGTGGTCAAGTGGAAAAGAGGAAAAGAGACAAAGGGAAGGGAGGATAAAGAATGATGACATTATTAATATAGAAATATTCAGTTTTTAAAATGTGTCGGCTCTCCAAAAAATTAATATGGGGCAAAATACAGGATTAATGACCATACACATTAAATATGGGAACATCTGAAACTCTCTATCTTTAATTTGGTCATGTCATTTGGTGTGCAGTGATATGGTTTCAATGTGTCTATCAATGTAGAGCTTGAGTGATTTTTTTCATGAGATTTAATATCCTTAAAGTATATGCTATATTTTCAAAGTATTTTTATATAGAGTTATTAGAATAATTTTTATCCAACTTCAAGTAGTCTCTACAAAAACAAGCAAATATTCTAAATGTAATTCAAAAAATCATTCTAATTTAGCAACTTTTGGTAGGTGACCATGTGTTGCTTGAACTGTGTTTGTATTCTACAGATAGCACCAATTTTCAAATGAGTCCGTATATTTTGGATGGAGAATATGTGACAGATTGAATTATTGGCCTGGTTCTTTCCCACACTGAATACACATCCTTTACATCTAACTTTGAAGTTCTTCTCACTAGAGGTGGAAAATTCATCCAACTTCACAAGGCTTGCTTTGGCCAAATGGATGTTGACAGAAGTAGAACAAGCAGAAACTGAAATGTGTCTGAAATGTTCTGCCATTGCCATAAGAATAATTTTCCCACTAATTTAACTGTTCCTACAGGTCCATGGAGGATGAAGACACAGAGAGCTTTCTAGACCATCCCTGTAGCTCAAAGTTGGCCACAGACAGACTCATCTCCAGACATATGGTCCAGAGTAAATAATTATCATTTTAAGACAAAGTTATGGATTGGTTCCTTAATCCAAATAATTGCATCGATAGTTAAAATGTATTCTTTTAAAATGCCTAAATAATTATTTTGACAGTTAATCAAATGTATGTACCTAACATATTATTATTGATTTTTCAACAACAAAGAAGTTGACATTTTTGAGATTTTTTTTACTATTCAATTAATATGAGATAGGGCACTAAACCTAATATAGCCTGAAATTAGAGAGACCACATAATATTTAATTTAAAAAGATTTCAATATAAATCTTGAAGTAGTTGAGTAGAAATTTATTCTGGCAATGGTAGCCGAAATAATTCAGATCTACCCTCTTGTTAAAGACGATGAAAAATGCTGCGTAAAATCACAGATAAAACCTTATACAAGAAAAAAATCTCATTAAAACCTGGACAAAGGCCATGAAGAGACACTTTTCAAAAGAAGACATACATGCAACCAACAACCATATGAAAAAAGCTCAACATTACTGATCATTAGAGAAATGCAAATCAAAATCACAATGAGATAATATCTAACACCAACTAGAATGGCTATTATTAAAAAGTCAAAAAATAGCAGATGTTGGCAAGGTTGTGGAGGAAAAGGAACATTTATACAATGTTGGTGAGAGTATAAATTAGTTCAGCCACTGTGGAAGACAGTGTGGCAACTCCTCAAAGATCTAAAGACAGAAATATCATTTGACCCAGCAATCCCATTACTGGGTATTTACCCAAAGGAATAGAAATTATTCTGTTATAAATACACATGCACACTTATGTTTATTGCAGCACTATTTACAATAGCAAAGACATGGAATCAACCTAAATCCCAATCAATGATGGATTGGATAAAGAAAGTCTGGTACATATATATACCATGGAATACTATGCAGCCATAAAAAAGAATGAAATCATATCCTTGGCAGGGACATGGATGGAACCGGAGGCCATTATGCTTAGCAAACTAACACAGGGACAAATACCTCATGTTCTCACTTATAAGTGGAAGCTAAATGATGAGAACACATGGACACATAGAGGGGAATAACACACACTGGGGCCTTTTAAAAGGTAGATGGTATAGGTGAGAGGAAGGAGAGGATCAAGAAAAACAACTAATGTGTACTAGGCTTAATACTTGGCTGATGAAATAATCTGTACAACATACCTCCATGGCACAAGTTTACCTAAACCGGCACAAGTAACAAACCTGCACTTGTAGCCGGAACTTAAAATAAAAATTAAAAATAAATAAATAAATTTAAAAAATGCTTATTAAATGTTTCTTAAAACTTCTAAAAAGCTACCAAGCTAATGAGAAACTATGAGACCAAAATCTGTAGAAAGACAGGTCCCTGAGTTTTAAGACCAGATTCAAAAGTGCTGTGATCCAAAGCCATTTGCTAATCCAAAAGAAACAGATGAAATGTATCAATAAATGGGTGTCCACATGGAGAAAAAAGAAAATCCATACCTTATATTGTACGCATAAATCACTTGCATATAGATTAAAAACCTAAATAACACAGTCCAAAAGTTAAAATTAATGTAGAAGCATATCTTTATATATTCAGGGGTAAATAAGTGACTGAGAGACTCGAGGAATTGCTTAACCAAAGAGGGAAGCCAAGTGGTAAGTAAAAATAGGGAAAAGTGTATCATCTCATTACTATTCAGAGAAATAAATGCACATTAGGCCACACTGAGACATGATTACATGGTCACTAGGTGGTCTAAAATGTAAAGTCTCGCAATACTAACGCTCGGTAATGATGATGGCATGGAGTAAAGGATTATCATATATACCTACTGAAAACCCAATTTTTCATTACCTAACAAGCTTAAGATACACAAACCTATGGTCGCAAAATTTCAATCTTGGGAATATGTCAGAGAGAAACAAATGTAGTTGTAGTTATGTATTGCTGCATAAAATGTATCTCCTAAGCTAGAAGCTTAAAAGAACACACAGTGATTATCTCACACAGTTTCTTATGGTGAAGGACTCTGGGAAAAATTTAGGTGCATTGTTCTGGCTCAAGATTTTCCATGAGGTTACAGTCCAGCTTTCAGGCCAGGGCTGCACTCATGTCAAGGGATGAGTGAAAAAATGTGCTTCCAAACCTATTAGTGTATTTATTGGGTTGAGTTGGGAGGGGCTTGGCTCCTCAGTAGCTGTTGCCCAGAGGCCTGCGTTCTCTGCCACATGGGTCTCTCCATAGGTTTGCTTACAACACGGCAGCTGCTTTCCTCAGAATAAGACATTTGACAGGAAAAGAAAGAAAGAAGGAGGAGAGAGAAAAATAAAAGCAGAGAAACAGATAGAGACAGACAGAGAGGCAGAGCAGGTGAGCTGGTGAGTGAGGAAGCAAATGCCCAAAATGGAACTGCAGACTTTTATACCTAATCTTTGAAGTGCCGTCCCATCACTTGTGTCACCTGTTCATGCAGACCAACTTTGATATGATACATGGTGAGAGAGAACTACAGACTACACAAAGATGTGAAGACTGAGAGGCTGGGGTCTTTGGAGACTAAGCAATGAGCCCCAGGCAATATATACATGGATCTTCCAAAAACACGTTGTTTACAATAGCCCCAAACAGAAAAAAGCCCAGATGTTCATCAATGCTAGGAAGGAAAAATAACCTTTGGTGTATTCATAATTTGGAATATTATATTGCTATAAGGAAAAATAAGTGATAGCCACAACATAGGGGTAACTCTTGCATATATAATGTAAAGTGAAAAGAATAAGACAGAAAAGAATAATTATACTGCCATACTTTGGAAATATTGTGGGTTCAGTCCCAGGCCACTTCAATAAGGCAAATATTGCAACAAAATTAGTCAAACACATTTTTAAATTTCCCAGTGTAGATAAAAGTTATGTTTACACTATACTGTTAAGTGTAAAATAATATCATATTTGATACATGCACATACCATGATTAAATACTTTGTTGCTAAAAATGCTAACGATCCCCTGAGCCTTCAGCAAGTTGTAATCTTTTTGCTGGTGGAGAGTCTTCCTTCAATGTTGATGGCCACTGACTGATCAGGGTGGTGACTGCTGAAGCTTGGGGTGGCTGTGGCAAATTCTCAGAATACGATAATAATGAAGTTTGCTGTATCAATTAACTCTTCCTTTTATGAAAGATTACTCCATAGGATGAAATGATATTTGATAGCATTTTAACCACAATAGAACTTATTTCAAAGTTGGAATCAGTCTTCTCGAACACTGCTGCTGCATTATCAACTAAGTTTATGTCATAGTCTAAATCCTTTGCTGTCATTTTAACAATATTCACAGTATCTTCCCCAGGAGTATATTTCCTCTTAAAAACCACTTTCTTTGCTGATTCATAAGAAGCAACTTGTCATCTGTTCAAGTTTATTATGAGATTGCAGCAATTCAGCAATGTCTTCAGGTTCTATTTCTAATTCTAGTTTTCTTGTTATTTCTACCACTTGTGCAAGTACTTCCTCCACTGAAGTCTTGAACCTCCCAAAGTCATTCATAAATGTTGAAGTCAACTTCTTCCAAACTCCTGTTAATGTTGATATTTTTACCTCATTTCATGAATCATAAATGTTCTTAATCACATTGAGAATAGTGAATCATCTCTAGAAGATTTTCAACTTACTTTGCTCAGATCCAGAGGACTCACTATGTCTGGCAGTTACTGTCTTATAAAATGTGTTTCTGAAATAATAAGACTTAAAATTACCCCTTGATCTCTGAACTACAGAAAGGTTGTTGTGTTAGCAAACATGAAAACAACATTAACCTCCTTGTACATCTCCATCAGAGGTCTTGGGTGACCAGGAGCATTGTTAATGAGCAGTTATCTTTTGAAAAGAATATTTTTTTTCCAAGGAGTGGGTCTCAGTGGTGAACTGAAAATACTCATTAAGCCATCCAGTAAACAGATGTGCTGTCATCAGGCTTCGTTGTTCCATTTCTAGAGCACAGGCATAGTAGATTTAGCATAACACTTTAAGGCTCTGGGATTTTCAGAATGGTAAATGAGCACTGATTTCAACGTAAAGTCAGCAACTCCATTAGTCCCTAACAAGAAAGTCCTCATCTCCTTCCAAGTTTTAAAGTCAGGCATTGACTTCTCCTTCTTAGCCATGGATGTTCTATTTGGCATCTTCTTTCAACAGAAGGCCGTTTTGTTTACACCAAAAATCTGTTGTTTAGCGTAGCCACCTTCATCGATGATCTTAGCTAGATTCTCCTTGTAACTTGCTGCGGCTTCTACATCAGCACTTGCGATTTCACATTACACTTTCGTGTTATGGAGATGGCTTCTTTCCTTAATCCTCATAATCAACCTCTGCTAGCTTCGAACATTTCTTCTACAGCTTCCTCACTTCTCTCCGCCTTCACAGAATTGAAAAGAGTGAGGACCTTGCTCTGGATTAGGCTTTGACTTACTGGAATGTTGTGGCTGATTTGATCTTCGATCTAGACCACTAAAACTTTCTCCATATCAGCAATAAGCCTGCTTCACTTTCTTATCATTCATGTGTTCAATGGAGTAGCACTTTTTATTTATTTATTTTTTATTATTATACTTTAGGTTTTAGTGTACATGTGCACAATGTGCAGGCTAGTTACATATGTATACATGTGCCATGCTGGTGCGCTGCACCCACTAACTCGTCATCTAGCATTACTCTCCCAGTGCTATCCCTCCCCCCTCCCCCCACCCCACATCAGTCCCCAGATTGTGATGTTCCCCTTCCTGTGTCCATGTGTTCTCATTGTTCAATTCCCACCTATGAGTGAGAATATGCGGTGTCTGGTTTTTTGTTCTTGCTATAGTTTACTGAGAATGATGATTTCCAATTTCATCCATGTCCCTACAAAGGACATGAACTCATCATTTTTATGGCTGCATAGTATTCCATGGTGTATATGTGCCACATTTTCTTAATCCAGTCTATCATTGTTGGACATTTGGGTTGGTTCCAAGTCTTTGCTATTGTGAATAATGCAATAAACATACATGTGCATGTGTCTTACTTTTAATTTCCTTCAAGAACTCTCCTTTGTGAAGTTTCCTTGACTACTTTGTTACCTGACACAAGTCAGCCTATCTCAGCTTTCAACATGTCTTCCTCACTAGGCATACACATTTCTAGCTTTTGATTTAAAGTGAGAAACATTCAACTCTTCTTTTCACTTGAACACTTGGAGGCCACGGCGGATTATTATAAGTTGGCCTAATTTCAATATTTTTCTTCAGGGATTGTCTCAGGGCATAGGAAGATCTGAGGAGACAGAGAGATGGGGGAATAGTTGGTGGGTAGAGCAGTCAGAACACACACAATATATATAATTTTGTCATCATTAATGCTATTATATATGCATTGGAGAGAAAATAAGTGAAGCTAGAAGTTAATTATAACAAAATTCAAGGTATAGGTTATATCTAGTGAGGTGGAGGAGAATGTGTTTGGACAAGAAACTGGAGGTTTCTGGAGTACTGGAAATGTCTTTTCTTAACCTGGATGAGTCCTCCATTGAACGTTTCCTGTATAATTACTCACTATACTCTGTATTTATATTTTTGCATTTTTCTTTATGTATTTATAATCATGTTGAAACATTTAAAGGTTATACAAAGTTTAACTAGCTTAAGTGAAAATCTATCCTATATGCATTACCAAATTCTTAAATCTGACTTAATAATTGCTTAGAAATAAGCTCCTTAAATATTATAACATAAATGTAAAGATTCCCAGTGAAACAAAAATGTCTCATTGTCAAAGTTGATGACCACTGCCCCTGTTCTATGCCAATGTTCTTTAAGTTCAAAGGCATTGTCAAATGTTTCTTAAATGTTGCACAATGGTCTCAGGGCTTCTATACACGATATTGATATTCAGAAAATGTTAGAACAGAAAAGTGGAGCAGGAAAAGAAAGAAGAGAGTGGAAGATGAAAGAGAGGGATCTGAGATCGAGGTTCTTTCTATGTCGACAAATAGACTTAAGTATCATCTTGCTAGTTTAACCAGTGTTGGTTATCCAGAAATATAATCGAGTGCTTCCAAAAATACATGGGAAAATGCTTGGCAAATTATGTTTCCATACAAATATTATAGTCATTGATCCAATATATTTAGTAATGTATTTTGAATGAACAAATACCAAGTCATTTGAAGGAATTTTTATAATAATTTCTAAAAAAATAAGACTATCATTTAAACATTACATTTTCCAGTACATTCCATGTTTTCCAGTACTATGTAATTTTATAGACAATGTTAATGTATGAACATTTGAAAAAGCAGAAATCAACATTTTCATCAACTGATGTTGAGTTCAGAGGAGATTGTTGTATTTCATCAGACCCAAAAGTTTAGGTCAGTGATTCATCAGATCCACTCTCCTGAATTGCTCTCCCCAGTTGACATCCCCATCACTGATGGTCATTGTGCAGGCCGAAATCTGAGCATTAACACAGCACCAAGTCTGGGCCACCAGGCTTCCAGAAAAAAGCAGCATGTTCACCTGAAACCTTGGAATGGCTTTGTTTTGAAATAATACAATACAGTTTCAATAGTGTTTGGAATAGCCTCTTGCATACAGATCTGAAATAAACACCTAGCCGTTAAGATTTTGAAAGTTATGATCTGAAATGTCATGGAGGGCATTACCATCACATCATCTGGGGGCTCCTGATCACTGCACCCTCTTCCCTTCTAACACCATCTCTGGAAGAGATGAACTTCTTTACAGTCTTCATTATTTGTAGGTAAATACACAAAATTTTTGTACAGCATGTTAAAAGCAGTCAATTATATGTAGCACAAAATGCAACTCTCACAAGCACTCCTTCTGAGGCAATGTATATTATTATATGCATTGAATATAAACTTTAAGTAATAGTTCTAAGAAGGCAATAGCTAAAACAAAGTAAGTCACTTTCACTAACCCTCTCTGTGGCCCTCTGACATGTTTCCCATGCAAATTCTTTGTGAACTCTCCTTTGTGAAGTTACCTTGACTACTTGGTTAACTGGCACACGTCAGCCTGTCTCAGCTCGCAACACGCCTTCCTCACCAAAGGAACATTCTGTAACACCAATGCTTGCATTGGTTTTGGCAATTTATATGCAGGCATGCCTGTCCTCTGCTGCTTTTGAAGTTTGTTTCTCCATCAGTTTTTTTTCCTTTGGTTCTAAATTGAGCATGAATGAAAAACATATCTAGTGTAAATGCAACAGAAAATATACTGCTCTTCACACCCTCCTGAGTCCTAAGTTTCCAGCTTGCTGAAAAATATCAATATATACCTCATTTTGCAGCTCTCTCTGCCCTGGCTCCTCAAGCCTTACTGTGCATCCCTCTCTATTCCAAGTAGCTACTCTAAAACCCCAATGTGCATCATCAGCCTGATAATGGAAAAACGTAGACACATATTTTGAAAGAGATTTTTATTTCATTGTTCACTGTCCACACTGTGCACAGTTTTCGCTTGTAATTTCTACTTCCTGCTTAAAAAGGACTTTCTCTGAGGTGGGGTAATGGTTGTTATCCAGCTCCACATAAGCAGATCCATGGGGAGATTCTTGGCAAATTATTCTTTTTCAGGGTATGAATGATCCACTTCAGAGTGTTAGAGGAATAACACTTGCGTAATTGAAACCTTACTTCTTAAATCTAGATCTCGCTGCAAGTGAGCATAACAAAGAACTGTGTTCCCTATGAAAATTTTGATTTATATAAAAATCATGCCATCGTTAAAATTGAGATGGAGCAGTGTTATCATTCATCTCGTGAGATTTAAATATAGCAAAAGTCACCTTTACCTTTTTTGGAATTACGACCTATAGGGACACATCACATAGTTATTGCATTGTTTCTGCCTAACTCAATATTAACTGTGAATTTTGTGGAAATTAAAATTAGAACAGGGTGAACTAGTGAAGTCCTAAAAGACTATTGATAGTTCAGCTTTCATAGAATGTGCACATTTACCTTCCAGAAAACAGCAGGATGCTCCTCTACTACATTTCCTCTTCTTTACTTTGCTCAGCTTTCCAGGAAGTTGAAGGTTCAAAGTGGATCTAAAGGTAGACAAAGATATATGTGAAAGTAGCAAATAGAGTGAGACAGTTGAGTGAGATGGAGCAGACGTCAGCAGCTGGACAAACATTTGAGGATAAGCATAGAGCTCTTCCACCGCCCCTTTCCCAAAACAAGATACTGAAAACAGAAACACTTTGCAGCTGTGCTCATCACGGTCGGACAGACTCTCCAGGAATATCATGAATATCGTGGCAGCGCTGGTGGGAGGATCCCACAGTAGGGGCCTCACATAGACAAACAATGTGACTTGAAATTGGGGTCTGCAGGTCACAGGCACCCGGTAGCCACCCTCACAGTATCTTAGCTTCTTAGACAAAACCTCAATCAGTCATTGAATTTTCCTGAAGTAAGAGGCTCCTCTGATGTATATTCCAGAGCCCGCAGAGGTCAGTCAGGCAGATAGGAGGTTGAGGGAGTTTTAGAGCAGGGCAGGGTGGAGCATACACTCATAAGACCAGACAATATGTCAGAGAGAAGCAGAACCGGACGCTAGCTAAAGGCGGTAAGGCAGGTTTCATTCAGTGTGGCTACATCGGGGGAAAGACACCAGTGTGACCTAAGCATTACTCACAAAACAAAAACCGCAGGCCATGTGACCCGGCAGTGTGCCAAAAGAAAAAAACAGAAGGACATTAAAGGGTGAAGCTGGGCCAGCTGTGTCAGTTAGCTGGCCTTAGGGAAGTCAGGCCCCCACCACCCGCAGACACAGGGAGACCCCGGCCTTAGCCTTCCCACAAGAAAGACATTCCTGGCTTGCAGAAGACACACAGATGTCTCAAAACGACAGAGAAAGGATGTGCAATCCAAGTTTTCTAAGTACATATTCCGAGGAGAGAAGGGCAGGAGCCTACCATCAAGCTTTGGCTGGGACAGATAGTAACCGCTTTTGGCATCGGTGAGCTTCTAATGTAGAGGAGGTGGAGAGTCCCGCTGACAGGGCCTTAGGCTGCTAGACTAAGCCATGCGAGGCTGGTCAGGTCTGTCAGTGCGGGCTTCGACGGAGTCTTCCTGTTGAGTTTTCATAATGCCTAAACGCAAGGCTGAGGATGGACCGTGGAACGGCTTTTAGATTCAGACAGCAAAAAATCCAGAGGTGCCAGCTCTCTGGGATCCCAAGGCACACACCAAAAGGGTCGGCGCCTAAACAAAAGGAAGATAGATCTGAGTCAGGGGAGCTGCGGAGGTGCCCCACACAGACTGCACTGGAGTCAGAGAGCTTCTGTTCTGAGCCCCCACCCCTCAGAACCTGGGAGGCCTGAGAAACCATTTCCTGAAGGCCTCCAGGAGGGGCTGGGCAGCGGGAGAAGGCGCAGAGTCTCCCGGACAGGCCTCAACCTGCCTGCATCAGCGAGCTGCCTCCAGCCTTCAGTGGCTGGGCTGGCTGCAGGTACTCAGCGCCTGACCGCCCGCACGCAGCGCCCACGGTCATCCCGGGCAGGTCTCACCTGTGGCCCCCTTCCCTGATGGATGCCAATTTCTGGAATTTCCTGTTTTCCTCTGCTTCTCATTAAGGTTGCTTCGGTTTTGGATGTCAGTATTTAATACTTCTTTTTTGTATCCGCTGTCACTTTGATTTTTTTTTTTTTTTTTTTTTGAGACGATGTCTAGCTCTGTCGCCCAGACTGGAGTACAATGGCGCAATCTCAGCTCACTGCAAACTCCGCCTCCCAGATTCAAGCTAGTCTCCTGCCTCAGCCTCCCCTAGTAGCTGGGATTACAGGCGCCCGCCACCAAGCCGGCTAATTTTGTATTTTGAGTAGAGACGGGATTTATTTTTTTCTTTCTTTCTGGGAATTTTTTTTTTTTTTTTTTGACGATGTCTCACTGTTGCCCAAGCTGGAGTGCAGTGGCGCGATATCGGCTCACTGCAACCTCCACCTCCCGGGTTCAAGAGATTCTTCTGCCTCAGCCACCCGAGTAGCTGGGACTACAGGCACGCGCCACCATGCCAGGCTAATTTTTGTACTTTTAGTAGAGACAGGTTTCACTATGTTGGCCAGGCTGTTCTTGAACTCCTGACCTCGTGCTCCACCCGCCTCGGCCTCCCAAAGTGCTGGGATTCCGGGCGTTAGTCACTGCGCCGGCCTAATTTTTATGTTTTACACTCGCTAGTGGTTATTGTAACAGGAGCCTCCCTCTGTCCTTGAGCAGCTGACTTTAAATTGATGTTGTTAAGCTGGAAACCACCATTCTCAGCAAACTATCACAAGGACAAAAAACCAAACACCGCATGTTCTCACTCATAGGTGGGAATTGAACAATGAGAACGCATGGACACGGGAAGGGTAACTTCACACACCGGGGCCTGTTGTGGGGTGGGGGGAGGGGGAAGGGATAGCATTAAGAGATATACCTAAAGTAAATGACGAGTTAATGGGTGCAGCACACCAACATGGCACATGTATACATATGTAAGTAACCTGCACGTTGTTCACATGTACCCTAAAACTTAAAGTATAATAATAATAAAAAAAAAAATTGGTGTTGTTCCTCAGAATTTTAGCAACTCTGCCCAAACCATGTCATACTTGTAGGGTAGGTAAAGTGATCTGGTGTCTTTAGGTATTGCACTCTTTAGATGTAGCTTGTTGCAGTCTCCAGTATAGGACTCCTTTCTCCTTTGAACCATTAAACCCTGTCCCTTGTGAACTATTATCAGCTGTCACCTGCTTAGCTCTGGAGCTCTTGAGGATGAGGCAATGGATTCCTTAAAGGGAAGTGACCACTTTTCACATTGTAGGTTCATTGAAATATATATTCTTTATTGAGCTTAGCGTGTGTAAATCAAAATTTTCCTTCAAAAATAGTGAGTAATTCATCTAAAGTAGATCACCTAAGGAAAAAAACTGATACGTTTAATTCATTCTATGACTTTTAAATGTCTTGTTAAACTTTATGAAAATTGCAAATAGGTGTTCAATAATTAAAATGCTAGCCATGTAAAATAATTTGTAAAAGTACTGGCCAGTGACAGTAATATTTTTTAAAGTCATTCCTGTTTATTGTGAAAATGTGTCCATAGGCTTACAGATGAGCACAACATTTGATCTAGCAATTCAATTTCTATAAATATATCATAAAAGAGTGAAGTGAGATGAAAGCAAAGATTGATATACAAGTTCTTCATTATTTATATTACTGAAAACTTGGAGATAACATTAATATCCAAAGAAATGAAATAGTGATTATTTTCATAAGCTGCAAAAAATAAAAAACCCAAACAAACAAACGAAAAACAAGAACACTATTTTATCCTCCTAAAACTTGCAGAATAGTGAAAAGGAGGGTATTAGATCAAGGATTCTTTATAATCCTGTAATAATAGGTGACCTAATAAATTGTGGAAGTCTGGAAAGACTTTTCCATGGAAGTAATGCTTCAGATGAGGCCTGATGGATGAAGAAAGTTATCTGGTGACAGGAGCGAGAAGGAGCAGGAGAGAGCAGAAGATCTGAAAGTTTGGGAATAGGAGAAAATGGCACCCAAGAACCAGTGGAGGTAATTTATTGAGTACAGTTTGACTTTGTTACATTAACGTGGCTAAAAACAGACAAAACAAAAATAGAACAAAACAAGAGGAAACAAATTATAACTATTTTTTTTTCCTTTCATGCTCTGTTTTTTTAAAATGTGGCAATATATAAACATAACATAAAATGTATTGTCTTAACCCCTTTTAGTGTACAAATTAGTGGGTTGAACTACATTCACATTGTTGTGCAATCATCATCACTATCCATCTCCAGAGCTTTTTTCATCTTCCAAAACTGAAACTCTGTCGCCATTAAACACTGACTCCCCATTCCCAGCTCCCCCCAGCACCGGCAAACACCATTTTACTTTCTCTCTCTCCGAATCTTACTATTCTAAGTATGTTGTATAAATGGAATCATGTAGTATTTGTTCTTTTGTGACTCTCTTATTTCAGGTAGTATAATGTCTTCAAGGTCATCCGTGTTGTAGCATGTGACAGAATTTTCTTCCTTTTTGAGACTGAATAATACTGTATTCTAAAGAGATTTTTAAAAAATATACCACATTTTGTTTATCCATTCATTCAACAATAAATGTTTGAATTGCTTCCATCTTTTGGCTATTATGAATAAATGCTGCAATGATCATAAGTAAACAAATATATTTTTGAGTCCCTCCTTTCAATTCTTTTGACCATGTACCCAGAAGTGGGATTTCTGGATCTTATGGTAATTATATTTTAATTTTTAGAGTAACTGTTATAATGTTTTCCATAGCCGCTACAACATCTTACATTCCCACTAGCAGGGCAGAAAGATTCCAATTTTTTCACATCTTACCAAAATTTGTTATTCTTTGTTTTGTTTCTTTTTGATAATAAACATCCTAATGAGTGTGAAATAGTGTCTTATTGTAGTTTTGGTTTTTATTTCCTTAATGGTTAGTGATGTTGAACATCTTTTATTTGCTATTATTAATGAACTATTTGTATATCTTCTTTGGGGAAATGTCTATTCAAATCCTTTGCAGATCTTGATCAGATTGTCAGTTTTGTTGTAGTTGAGTTGCAGAAGCTTTTTATATATTCTGGATACTAGCCCCAAACGTCATGTTTGCAAATATTTCCTCCATTTGGTGGGTTTCCTTTCATTCTACTGATAGTGTGCCTTGATGCACAAAAGTTTTTGATTTTTCTGCTTTTTTCTTTTGTTGCTTCTGTTTTTGTTGTCATATCTAAAAAATTATTGCCCAATCCAAAGTCATGAAACTTTTCTCCTATGTTTTCTTCCAGGAGTTTCATTGTTTTAGTTCTTATGTTTAAATCTTTGATCCATTTTGAATTAATGTTTGTATATGGCATAAGCTGAGGGTCTACCTTCATTCTTTGGCATGTAGATATCTATTTTTTTCCAGCATTTGTTGAGAAGACTTTTTTTCCCCACTGAATGGTCTTGCAACCTTTTAACCCTGTTTTAGATGAAGATAAGGACAAATTGTACTAACCAGAGCTGAAACAATAAGTACATGGCTTATATGTTTTCAATTTCCATTTCACATAATTGTGTAAGGTGTGCATGCCAGGTCAGCAGACTTATGTACCTTTTCTTATAGAGAAAGATTCATATCTCTTTCACCTTGTTTGTCTTTCATCCCTGACATGTAGTTTTACCTCCCTTTTGGAGGTTGGATGTATGCATTTCTTCTATGTCTCAAAGACAGGGGCAAGTAGCTTTCCACAAGGCATGCCTACTGCCTTGTGGTGCCAGCGTGGATGATTCACGTGGAAGTTTCACTTGCTTTCCATGAGGGAAGTAAGGTCATGGAATGCACTGAGCTCCATGCACCCAGCCATCATCCCATTCCAGTGGCAATGGGGAACGGATTTTGGTGGACAGCCAGTGCTGTCCACTGCAATAATCTTCTCCTGCCACCAGACAATAGTGCACCCCCTTTCTCCCACACTAAAGTGAACTCATGACCACAAAAAAGGTAACTACAATCTGATTCAGCTACACTACCCAGCTGAAGTCCTGGATTCCTAGCTGATGCCCTGGCACTCCAAGGTGTCTCATAATCCAGTGAACTATAAATGATAAAGCAAGTTATCTGGACCCACAAATGCAAAACACAATGATGAATCATCATAGCCAAGGAGAAACTCCCTTGGAAAAGGAAAGAATAGAAAACATACAGGAATGATTGGCCTAAAACCATCATTATAATCTGCAGGGTAGGAATGGCAAGTACCCCTTACCCCAGCAGTGGAAGAAGTTGGCTGCCCTGAAGGAAAATGATAAACAGATAAGTCAAGCTTAAGGATGTATTTCTGGACTTTCTATTCTGTTCCTTGATATACATATCTTTATTTACTCAAATACCATACTATCTTGATTTTCTAGTTGTATTGTCATTTTTTTTTTTCAAAATCAGTTAGTTTAAGTGCTCTTACTTTGTTATTTGTCAAAATTGTTTTGGCTAGTGTACACCCTTTGCATTTGCATATAAATTTCAGGATTAGCATGTCCGTTTCTACAAAAATCTTCCTGAGATATTTATAGAGGTTGTGTTAAATCTGCAAGTCAATTTGGAGACTTGTCTCTTACTGAGTCTTCCAATTTATGAATCTCACATGTCCTTCTATTTATTTAGATCTTCTTTAATTTCTTTTAGGAATATTTTGTAATTTCTAGTCTTCAATTACTATATTTCTTTTTTAAATGTATTCCTAGGTATTTTATTCTTGTTTATGCTTTTGTGAGTAAAATTGTTTTTTACAATTCATTTTCTGATTATTCACTGAAAATAAAATTAATTTTGTATATTGATTTTACATCATGTACCTTTGCTAAATTTATTAGTACATTTATATTTCATACTAATAAACTAGCAAATTGTTTCAGATTTCCTATATATCAAAACGTATTTTCTTTTTTCTTTTTTTTCCTAAAAATTAAGATAGTTCTATCCCTTCCTTTCCAAACTACCTTTGCTTTTATTTCTGTGGCTTATTGCTCCAGTCAGAACCGCCATTTAAATATACGTAAAAATAGAAAGACTGGTTATTTTTGCCTAGTTTCCAATATTAGATGGGAAAGAATTTCATCACCATTAATTATTATATTAGCCATAGTTCTTTGTAAATACTATTTATCTACTTGAAGACATTGTCTTGTGTTTCATTTTGGTGTGAGTTTTTTTTTTATTATTATACTTTAAGTTTTAGGATACATGTGCACAACGTGCAGGATAGTTACATATGTATACATGTGCCATGTTGGTGTGCTGCACCCATTAACTCATCATTTAACATTAGGTATATCTCCTAATGCTATCCCTCCCCCCTCCCCCCTCCCCCCACCCCACAACAGGCCCCTGTGTGTGATGTTCCCCTTCCTGTGTCCATGTGTTCTCATTGTTCAATTCCCACCTATGAGTGAGAACATGCGGTGTTTGGTTTTTTGTCCTTGTGATAGTTTGCTGAGAATGATGGTTTCCAGCTTAACAACACCAATTTAAAGTCTGATACCCAGGCAAACAGGGTCTGGAAGTTTTGTCTTCCAGGGTCTGGAGTGGAAGTTTTGTCTCAGAGGAGTACCCGGCCCTGTGAGGTGTCAGTCCGCCCCTACTGGCTGGTGCCTCCCAGTTAGGCTACTTGGGGATCAGGGACCCACTTGAGGAGGCAGTCTGCCCGTTCTCAGATATCAAGCTGTGTGCTGGGAGAATCATTACTCTCTTCAAAGCTGTCAGACAGGGACATTTAAGACTGCAGAGGTTATTGCTGTCTTTTGTTTGTCTGTGCCCTGCCCCCAGAGGTGGAGCCTACAGAGGCAGGCAGGCCTCCTTGAGCTGTGGTGGGCTCCACCCAGTTCGAGCTTCCTGGCTGCTTTGTTTACCTACTCAAGCCTCAGCAATGGTGGGCGCCCCTCCCCCAGCCTCGCTGCGGCCTTGCAGTTTGATCTCAGACTGTTGTGCTAGCAATGAGCAAGGCTCCCTGGGTGTAGGACCCTCTGAGCCAGGTGTGGGATATAATCTCCTGGTGTGTGGTTTGTTAAGCCCGTTGGAAGAGCGCAGTATTAGGGTGAGAGTGACCCAATTTTCCAGGTGCCGATTGTCACTCCTTTCTTTGACTAGGAAAGGGAATTCCCTGACCCCTTGCACTTCCCGGGTGAGGTGATGCCTTGCCCTGCTTTGGCTCAGGCATGGTGCACTGCACCCACTGTCCTGCACCCACTGTCCGGCACTCGCCTGTGAGATGAACCTGCTACCTCAGTTGGAAATGCAGAAATCACCCATCTTCTGCGTCACTGACACTGGGAGCTGTAGACTAGAGCTGTTCCTGTTCGGCCATCTTGGCTCACTCCCTGGTGTGAGTTTTAATGATGAATCAGTGCTGAGTTTTTAAATACTTTTTCTGTGACTATTGAGATCATCATTTTATCTTTATTTTTTATTCTGTCAATATGGTAGGTTACATTAAATGATCTTTGGATATTATATCAGTGTTGCATTTCTGTAATAAATCTCACTTGATTTATAGTGACTATAGTTTTCCATTGTTGTAACATCTATGTGTGGCTTTATTATTAGGATAATATCGGCCTCATGGAATGAGCTGAGAAATGTTCTTTCTCTATTTTCTGGAAGAATTTGTTGAATACCAGTATTAATTTCTTCTTAACATTTTTTATTGAATTTACAGTGAGCCCATCTGAACCTGGGCTTCTCTTTCTGAGAAGATTTAAAAAATTTTTTTTTTAAACTGCAATAATGTCTTATTCTGTCACTCACGCTAGAGTGCAGTGGCTCATAGTAATCTAGAAGTCCTGGGCTCAAGAGATTCTCTGCCTCAGCCTCCTGAGTAGCTGGAACCATAGGTGCACAGCACCAAGCCTGCTTCTGAGAAGATTTTCAATTACTAATTCAATTTCTTGTTATAGGTCTATTCAGATTTTCTATTTATTTTTGATTCAGTTTCAGTAAATTAATTTTCTCTTCCAATGAATATCTCCAGTTCTTAAGTTTAAGTTGCGTAATTTTTTTGGCAAAAGATTTCATGATTCTCTGCTACTCTTTTTAGTTTCTCTAAAATGCAAATTTATGATTTGTTATCTTTCTATGTTTCAGTAGTTTGTGTCTCCTCCATTTTTTCTTTGTCAGTATTGCTGATGATTTATTAATTTTTTTGATAGTTAAAAAAATAGCTTTTGTTTTCATGTTTCGGTTTCAATTTCATCACTTTACACTGTGATCATTTTATTTGCTTCCTTCTGCTTGCCTTGGGTTTAATTTATTCTTTTAATTTTAGTTTCTTAGCAAAGAAGTTATTTCATATTTTTTATATGAAAAACTTTTGCTTTCATAATATAAGTGAATAAATTCATGAAATTTTCTCTAATGACCACTTTCATTGAAGTCCAAAAATTTATATGTTGTGTTTATTGTGTATGTTAAGTAATATGGTCTAATTTTGCAACATTTGAATATTTGCTAAATATATTTGTTATTACTTCCTAATTTAATCTTCTTTTTTAGAGAATAGACTTTTTTTTTTTAGCACTTTGAATGTCATTCTACTGTGTTCTTTTTCTGATAAGCAGTTGAATGTTAATTACATTACTGTTCTTCTATACACAATAAGGTGTTTTTCTTTCCCTGCTTTTAAGATTCTGTTTTTATTTCACTTCAGATCATTTGATTATGATGTATCTAAAGGTAAATTTCTTAATGTTACCCACTTGGAATTTGTTAAGACACACTCATTTGGATTTATAGAGTCATTTTTTTCATAAAATTTGGAAACTTTTTACCCATTTTTTTTTTACATATTTTTTATTCCCCTCTTTTGTCTTTTCCTCCTGGAATGCTCATTACATAGATGTTTATATGCTTATTAATTCCCACAGGACTTTTTGATTTTGTTCATTTTTCTTTATTCTTTTTCTTTTCTGTTCTTCATGTTATGTAATATTTATTGACATAACTTCAAACTCACTGTTTCTTTATTATTTCAAATCTTGTATTTATCATGTTTAATAAGTTTTTCCATCTGGTTCTATTGCAGTTTATATTTCTTTGTTGAAATCATTTTTTTGAGGTGTTTTAATCATATTTTACTCTACAATTTTCATCGTATTTTACTTATACAGTTGTATGAGATATACATCACATACCGTAAAGTTTCCCTTTTAAAACGTAAAATTCAGCAGCTTTTGGTATACTTATAGTTGTGTGACCAATACTGCCATATAATTTTAAAAGATTTTCATCATGCCAATATAAAATTTATACTGACTAGCAGAAATCAAACCATTGATCTACTTTCTTTAGCTTTGTATTTGCCCATCACATTTCATATAATAAATCGAACCATATAATACTTGTACTTTTGTACCTGCTTTCTTTCACATAGCGTGACCTTGTCAAGATTCATGCATGGTGTGATATGTCACAGTGCTTTATTCTTTTCTTACGGTTGGATAATACTGCATTATATGGATAAGTCACCGTTTGTTTATTTATTCACCAGTTGATGAATATTAGTTTTATTTTTAATTTTTGGTTATTTGGAATAATGTTGCTATGAACATTCACTATGAACATTCATGTACCAGATTATGTGTAAAAATATATTTTCAAATCTCTTGGGTTTATACTTAAAATGGACTTGCTAAGTCTTATATAAATTCTATACTTGACATTTTGTGGAACTGTCAAACTGTTTTCCAAAGTGACTGTATCTTTCTACATTCCCAGGAGCAATATATGATGGTACCAATTTCTTCACAATCTGGCCAACACTTGTAAATGTCTAGTCATCCTAGTTGGTATGAAGTAGTATCTGATTGCCGTTTTGATTTACATCTACCTAACAACTAATGATGTTGAGCATATTTATATCGTATTGACCATTTATATATCTTCTTTAGGGAAATGTTTATTCGAATAATTTATCTATTTTCAAGTTGGGTTGTCATTTTATTGTTGATTTGCTAGATGTTTTTAAATACCTATTCTTGATTATAGAGCCTCATCCGATATATAACTTGCAAATTTTTTCTCCCATTCTATGGGTTTGTCTTTTCACACACTTTGATGTGTCCTTTGATGTACAAAAATATTCATTTTGATGAAATGTGATTTATCCATATTTTGTTATGTTTTGTTTTTGCACTTTGGGTTTTATACCTAAAATCCATTGCCTAATTCATGTTCATGAAGAACCACACGTATGTTTTCTTCTACAAGTTTCAGTGATTCAGCTCTTGTATTTAGGTTTTTGATTCATTTTGAGTTAATTTTTCTATTTCCTGTGACACATAGTGAAAAATTCATTCTACTGTATTTGAATATTAAGTTGTCCCAGCACCATTTGTTGAAGAGACTTTTATTTCTTTATTAAATGACCTTTGCACACATGTTGAAACTCAATTGACCATAGATATGTTGGTTTATTGCTAGAATTTAAATTCCATTTTATTGATTTATATGTGTCTTTTCGTACAGTGTAGCTTACTATTAAATGTTTAAATTGGAAAGTATGAATTCTCAAACTTTGTTCTTTTAAAGATTTTTTTTGGCTGTTCTGAGTTGCTTGTATTTCTATATAAATTTTAGGATCAGCTTGCCAATTTTTATAAAAATGCAGCCACAAATTTGAAAGAGAGTTTATTGAATCTATAGAAAAATTTGGAGAGTATTGCCATCTTTTTTTTTATTTTTTCTTTTCTTTCTTTCTTTCTTTTTTTTTTTTTTTTTTTGAGTTGGAGTCTTACTCTATTGCCCAGACTGGAGTACAGTGTCACTATCTCAGCTCACCACAACCTACGCCTCCAGGGTTCAAGCTATTCTCCTGCCTCAGCCTCCGGAGTAGCTGGGATTACAGGCGCTTGCCACCGTGCCCGGCTAATGTTTGTGTTTTTAGTAGAGACGAGGTTTCACCATGTTGGCCAGGCGGAGCTCAAACTCCTGATCTCAGGTGATCCACCCGCCTCAGTCTCCCAAAGTGCTGGGATTACAGGCGTGAGTGACAGTGCCCAGCCAAGTATTGCTATTGTAATATTATGTTTTCCAACCAAAATGTCTTTCCATTTACTTATATCCTCTTAATTTTTTTTCAGTGATGTTTTATAGGGATCAGTGTAAAAGGCTGATCTCATTGGTGGAATTGTTTTCTTTTGGATTATGCATTGCGAGTGTTGAGGGAAAAAAACTGATTTGGTATATATTGTTCTTGTACCTTATAATTTAATTAGCTCTAATAAAATTTTTTGTTGTTGATTTCTTAGGAGTTTTTAAAAATATACAATTGTCTACATAAAGAAATAGTGTTAGTTCTTACTTTTTAATCTGAATAGCTTTTATTTCATTGTTTTGCTTTTTTTCCCCGAATACAACCTTTAGCATAACGTGAATACAGAATGTGAGAGTGGGTCATCTTGTCTTCTAGATTTTGGGAGGAAAGCTTAAAGTTATTAATCATTAAAGTTATTAAGCATTAAAGTATAATGTTTCCTGTGGGGTTTTCATAGATGTCCTTTATCAGATGAGGAAGTTTCTTTTCATGAGTGTATTTATTATGAAGAAGTGATAGATTTTGTCAAATAGTTTTTGTGTTTGTTGATCACATGCTTTATTGTTCTTTATTCCACAGATATGGTGCATTGCATTGATTGACTTTTTTATGTTGAACCTACATTGTGTTCCTGGGAAGAATCCCGCTCGGTCATGGTATATAACTTCTTGTGTGTTGTTAAACTAGCTATTCTAGTTGAGGATATTGACATCTATATTCATAAAAGATATTGGTCTGTATTTTACTTTTCATGTAATTTCTTTGTCTGGCTTTGCTATTTAGACAATATTGACCTAAAAAAATTAGCTGTGAAGTGTTTCCTTCTCTTCTCTACTTTGGAAGATTTTGTGAAATATTGGTGTCAATTAATTAAATATTTGATGAAATTAAATTAAACATGCTGGACATGGTGACATGTGCCTGTAGTCCTAGCTACTTGGCAGACTGATGTAGGACCATTCCTTGAGCCCAGGGTTTTGATGCCAGCCTGAGCAACATAGTAAGACCCCATCTCTAAAATAATTAATTAACTAATTAATTCCACCGTGAAAACATCTGTTCATGTGCTTTCTGTTTAATTTTTTTTTTGCTTATTAATTATTTTTAGTTGTTATGGGTCTGTTGGATTGTATATTCTTCTCTAATTAGTTTCCGATATGGTTTGGCTCTGTTTCCCCACTCAGATCTCATGTTGAGTTGTAATCCCCAGTGTTGGAGGAGGTGCCCAGTGGGAGGTCACTGAATCATGGGAGTGGAATTCCTCCTTGCTGTTTTTGTGACAGTGAGTGAGTTATCATGAGATCTGGTTGATTAAAAGTGTGTAGCACTTCCCCCTTCAATCTTTCTCTCCTGCTCCACCATGTGAAGATGTGCCTGCTTCCCCTTCACCTTCCACCATAATTGTAAGTTTCCTGAGGCCTCTCCAGCCATGCTTCCTGTACAGCCTGCAGAACTGTTAGTCAATTAAACCTCTTTTCTTTATAAATTACCCAGTCTTAGGTAGTTCATTTAAGCAATGAAAATGGACTAATATTGTTTCTACTTTTCTAGGATATATTTTTATGTCATCTAGGCTCTCTGATATGTTGGCATACGATTGTTCACTGTATTTGTTATAGGACCACAAGTTTATATGCCCACTGTGTAGTAACAAATCAGTATACTGAGACAGCAGAATGTGCAGCAGAGAAAGAGTTTAAGGATGTCTGGGTGGTTGAGTGAAGGGATGGGAAGAGACCCTCAAATCCATCTCCCTGAGCAGTTCTGAGCTGGGATTCTTGAGGGGATTATGGAGGACAAAGTGCTAGAAAATTGGGGTCTTTGATTGGTTGAAGTAAGGGGGGTAAAATCATCAGGATGTGGAAACTGCATTCTTTAGTGAGTCTGTTTTTCAGGGAGTCCTTCAGACCATCTGACTTCGAAACATCCCACTGATATGCAGGACCTGAATAAATATCTCAAATGGAAAACATAATGTTTCCTAATGTTTACATCATTATCTATAAAGAAGTTAAGGGGGTGAGAGGGTCTGCATGATTCTGGGGCAGTAGGCAGTGAACAACCATGAGGAAGTAGATCTGAGAGCAGGCTAATTAATGATTAATGCGGAATGTGCTGCAAGCTTGGTTTATTTTTATTTATCACTCTTCTTCCCTGTTTAATTGTATAAAGTATATAGGGACAGTTCTATAGTCTCTTGTAATCCGTTTTTATTTCTGTAAGGTCAGTATCGATGTGCTTGTTTCATTCCTCATATTAGTATTGAATATTCTCTATTTTACTTGGTATAGTTAGTTGTTTGCTCTGTCAAAGAAAGTTCTCTGATTTAAATGACATTCTCTTTACTGTTTATTTTAATTTATTTACAACGTAACATTCATCCTTTCTTTTCTTCTGTTTGCTTTAGGTCTAGTTTGCTGTTTTTATAGCTTTAAGGTGGAAGTTTATGTTATCAATGTAAGATCTTTCTAGTTTTCAGTACATATGTTTACAGCAATAAACTGCTTTCTAAATACTGTTTTAGCTGAATTTCGTAAGTTTTAATATGACATTTTTGTTTAAATTTATCTCAAATTATTTTCTAATTTCCCTTGCGATTTCTTCTTCTTTCTTTTTTTTGTTATTTAGGGGTGTGTTAATTATGATATATTTGTAAATTTTTCTATTTTTAATTTTTTTCTACTTTCATTTCATTGTGGTTAGAGAAGATATTTTGTATTATTTTAGTTTTTTTACATGTAATGATACTTGTTTTATGGCTGAACATATAGTTTTTATTGGAAAATATTCTATGTACACTTGAGAAGAATGTGACTTCTGCTGTTGTTAAGTGCTTGGTGGATTCATTTAAATACATTGGTTAAATTTACTTCATATATTATGTTTCAGGTCTTTTAGTTCTTTCTTGATCTGCTGCATCATTTTCTGTCATTATTGAAAGAAATATTGAAGTCACCAAATGTTATTGCTGAATTTCATATTTCTCTCTTTAATTATGTCAGTTTTTACTTTCTGTATTTGGGGTTGTGTTGGTAGTTGCATGTAAGTTTGCATCAGTTATATCTTGATTGATTGACATTATAATCACAATAAAATTATCCTCATTATCTCTAGTAACAATTTATATTGTAAAGTATATTTTTCTTAAATTAGTACAGCGCTTCCAGCTCTCTTTTGTTTACTGTTTGCATGTTATGTATTTTCTCTCAACTTATTTACAGTCTACTTGTGATTTTGAGCATGAATATGACTCTTTTAAACACCTAATATTTGGATGAGGCTTTTTATTCATTCTTCCAATTTCTATCTTTTTAATTGTAGTGTTTAAGTTATTTATTGATAATGAAATAGTGATAAAATAAGATTCATGTCTGTAATTTTATTACTTGTTTTCTATATGTCTTAGGACATTTTTTATTATTACATTCTTCTATTACTGCCTCATTTTGTATGTCAGCCAAATTTTATCTGAAGTGACACCAACAAAATGCTATAGCAGACAGCTCCAATATTCTATTCTTCCACGAAGGGGCTTTGAAAAACTTGCAGCTACTTTTAGAGCTAACTTTGTCAGAATCTGGAACACAGTCAGATGTTTAGAGCAACCAAACAAATGTTGCATCAAGAAAATGACATTTCAGAAATTTGGGTAAAACTTTGTGACATTTTTACTTGCCCTTCTTCTACATCCTTTCCAGCTCAGTGGCATTGCTGATGATTCCAACGTATCCTCTCAGTGTGAAAATCCTGGTCCCTGATTAAGTAGAAAGCAAAGTCCAACTTATTTACAAGTTATTATATATACATATATATATATATATTTTTTTCTAACTTGCATAGGAGCTACCAGAAGGACTGATGCTAAGTGAACATGTCCATTTTGCCTAAGTCATGGATCACACAGGTCAGCAACATGTTAGACATTGCTTAAAAATATTGTAAGGTGAACAAATACCCCCAAAATGCATGACACAAATGATTATAGTTGAGGAAGGATACAGTTTCTAAGGCCCAGGGAGAAAAGCTGGACAGAGTTTATTTGGGAAATTAGGGAATACATAAGCACTTAGAAAATTATATACATGCCAAGGTTATGATGTATAATCATAAAAGACCAAAGAAGACCCTATGCTTTCAACTCCAGTTAATGATTAAGTTCAGTGCAAGCTTGGCTAAGTCAGCACAGAATCAATCTTCAAAGAGTGTGAGAAATGGCTTATTTTGTTTTGCTTTGCTTTTTGTTTGTTTAACTCTTTCAACCCTTGGCATTAAGGGAAATCTGTCAAAACATCAGCTGAACACTAACTAAGCAACCTTAGTGACCAGAAACAACAAGAAACACAGTCTCTGCAAAAGTAGTTATGAAAAGCCACTATACAAGTAGACTACTACAGCCTCCAACAACCAAAACTCTACAAAGCCTGGGGAAAGAGCAGATTCTGACTTTAACAGTAATCCCAATACATTATTCAAATGTCTCATTTTCAACAACAACAAAAATGACAAGCACATAATGAAATGAGAAAGTACAAAATGCTATAAAAGACAGCTCCAAGATTCTATTCTTCCAAAAATGGGCTTTGAAAAACTAGCAGCTACTTTTAGGGCCACTCAAAAAAACAAAGTAAATTGGCAGAAACCATTACTAAAGAAATATAGATGTTGGACTTACTAGAAAAAGGACTTATGATAATTGTCTTAAATATACACAAAGAGCTGAAGAAAAACATGGGCAAAGAACTGAAGGAAATTACGTAAACAATGTATGAACAAAATGACAATATCACTAAGGCGATAGAAATTATAAATAGGGAACAAACAAAAATTCTGTAGTAGAAAAGTATAACTGAAATGATATGTTCATTAGAGAGTTTTATCAGCAGATGTGAGCAGGCAGGAGACAGAATCAGCAAAATTGAAGATAGGACAATTGAAGATGTACATTTGGGGGAACAAAAAGAGAAAAAAATGAACAGAATGGGAGACACCAGGGAATTACTATCAGGCAGGCCAAAATACACATTATGGTCATCTCAATATATTTGGGAAAAAAAAAAAAAAAAACAATGGCTGGAAACAGCATAAAGTTGATGAAAGACATTGATATACACATCCAAACAACTAAACCTAAATTTAAAAAAATCTCAAAAAGTAAATCACACTTTGTCATATTATAATCACAGTTGAAAGGGAAAGACAGGCTGGGCATGGTGGCTCATACCTGTAACCCCAGCCCTTTGGGAGGCCGAGGTGGGTGTATAACTTGAGGTCAGGAGTTTGAGATCAGCCTGGCCAACATAGTTAAACCCCATCTCTACTAAAAATACAAAAATTAGCCAAGTATGGTGGCAGGCACCTGTAATCCCATACTACTTGGGAGGGTAAGGCAGCAGAATTGCTTGAACCTGGGAGGCGGAGGTTGCAGTGAACCAAAATCATACCACTGCACTCCATCCCTCTAGCCTAGGTGAGAAAGTGAGACTCTGTCTTAAAAAAAAAAAAAAAAAAAAAAGACAAAAAGAATCTTGAAAGTATCACAAAGAAGCAATTCATCACATACGTGGCATCCTCATGAGATTAATGAGATTAATAACTGATTTTTTATCAGAAACCAAGGAATGACATATTTAAAGTGTTTGAAGAATAAAAAAGGCCTGTCAAACAATAATTCTATATCTAACAAAACTGGCTTTCATAATGAAAAAGAGTTTGGGTTTCTGGCCACCATGTAAGGATTCAGGAAATCATCACTTTCATTAACACATCAGGCAAAATATTGAATAAATGGAAAATCAAAAACTCCCCATGGATTAATCTGACAATTCGCAGGGCAAACTGATGCTTCCCAGATTGGAGGGACAGAAAACAGGAAGACAGGGAGAATCACTTGGTGGAGGAGATACCCACTTTGTGGGATGCAGCACTAGGGTAGGAAAACCTAAACTGTACTTGATAAATTTCTGAAGGTTCAGGGTGAAAAAGTTGGGGAGTTAAAAACTCCAGAACAATCCAATCTTAGAACAACTCTTAAATTTTGGGAGTTTTAGCTCAAGGACCCCTACATGATTCTCAAACAGAATATAACAAAAGCAGAAGCTCTTATGCTTCCAGAAGGGGGAAGGGGCGGGAATTAACCATTTAAAATACTCTCTGAGTATTCTCTTATTTTTAACCAAGTCTTCCCTCAAGGCAAATTGTTTGACCAGAGCCTTAGGATAACCCTTAAAGAGTTTAATCCACTGTAGTTCTAACACAGATCGACAGACCTGGATGAAGAGAAATACTCAAGTCCAGCTGCTGCTAGCTTTCCATGTGGGGAATGGCCCAGATCCAAATCTCTAGCCTTCCCACCTTGCCTAAGACAGTGGGGGAAACCCAGGGAGTACTTGTGATGATCATAGCCTAAAAGGAGAGGCTCACTAAAAGACTAAAACCTAATCATAGGACCATGGAGTGCTTCCCCTCCCCTCCAATGTTACCTGGAGACTCTTGTATAATGACAGGGAATTAGAACTAAAAGAACTGCATATCTCAGACCTTATTAATAAGTATCTAGCAAACCCCCCAAACCAGAGGAGAGACAAATCAAAGGATATCAAACAAAGAACACCATTAGCTATAGGATACAGTAAAGAAGCTTAATTGCTAGAACTGTAAATGACAATACAGGTCATTTACCTTAGTTCCTTTATCTAGTGCATTATGTCTGGCTTTCAAAAAAAATCAAACACAATAAAAGACACAGACAGGCAGACAGACACACACAAACACACACAGAGTTTGATGAGACCATATAAACATCAGAACCAAACTGGAATATGGAAAAGATGATGGAAATATTAGATTAGAACTTTAAAACATCTATAATCATCATGCTAAGAATTTTAATGGAAAAAGTGAACAAAATGTAAAAAAAGATGTGTAGTATAAGCAAAGAGACAGAGCATCTAAGAAAAAAATCAAATATAATGTTAGAAATTAGAAACATTGTAACATAAATGTATTTGATGGACTCATTGCTTGATGAGATAGCAATACAAACTTCCAAAATTAAAATGAAAACAGAAAAAGCAATGAAAGAGACAGTACAGGTATCTGAAAACTATGGGACCATTAACATATGTGTAATGGGAATATCAGAAGGAGAAAAAATGTTTGAAGCTATGATAACTGAGAATTCTCAAAATTAATGATGGACACCTAACCCCAAAACTAGGAAGCTCAGAGAACACCATCAGGCCAATACCAAAAAATATACACCTGTGAATACCATATTAAATCTGAGAAAAATAGAAAAGAGAAATAAAAGAGCTTGAAAGACATCTGAGGGGTAACAAAACACTTTGCCTGTAGAGGAGCAAGAATAAAAATTGCATCAAACTTCTCCTCAAAAATATGCAAGCAAAAATAGAGTGAAAAGAATAGGCTCACTAAAGACTAAAGTATTTAAAGTGTTGAAAAAAAACTCATCAAGCTACAATTCTGTGTCCAGGAAAATTATCTTTCAAAACTCTTATTTCAAAGAAATAAAAACCAAAAAATATGAGAGAGGAAAGACTTAAGTAACTAAAATAAAAAATGAATGTGGGATGTTATGATAGAGCTTACAGAAATACAAATGATTAGAACAGAATACTATGAACAGCAGTGCCACAACAAACATAACAACCTAAACAAAAAGGACTTATTTCTACAAACACAAATTATCTAAACTAATTCAATAAGAAATAGAAATTTTTAGCAGAACTATAACAAATAAAGGGTTCCAATGGTTAGAGAAGTCCAGAACCAAATGACTTCACTCATGAGTTCTAACAAGCATTTAAAAAAGGAATTAACACCAATCCTTCTCACATCCTTCCATAAAATAGGAAAGAAAGATATACACCCTCATTAATTATATGATATTAGCATTACTTTGATTCCAAAGCCAGTTTAAAAAATAACAGAAATTACAGACCAATATCATTTATGGTATAAATGCAAATCACATGAATATGAATTATGAATATAAATGCACATGTCCTTGACAATGTATTAGCAAATCAAGTTCAACAGCATATAAGTGAATTATGCATCATGGCCAAGTGGGATTTATACCATCAGTAGAAGAGTGGTTTAACATAAGAAAATCCATGTAATATACCTCATTGATAGAATTTAGGAATAAAAACACACAGGGTTATCTCAACTGAGTTAGGAAAGGCATTTGGCAAAATACAACCACTTCTCATGATAAAAATCCTCAGAAAACTAGGAACAGAAGGAAACTTCGTCATGCAAAAGAAGGTATTTTCCAAAAAACACAGAGACAACATAATGCTCACTGAGGAAAGACTGCAATCTTTTCCTTTAAGGTCAGGAAAAAACAAGGATGTATACCTCCCCTACTACTAATAAACCTTGTACTGGAGGTTCTGACCAAGGCAATTAATCAAAAAAAAAAAGAAATAAAGATTATTGAAAATGGAAAGAAAAATTTACAGTTAACATGACCCTGTATGTGTTAAAACTCCGAAAATCCATAGGAAATCTATTAGAGCTAATATTAATACATGCAGAAAAGTCATAGGGTACATTATCAACACAGGAAAATATACTGTGCCTCTATCTACCAGTAAATAAAAATATAAAGAACAAATGTAGAAAACAATTATATTTACAACAGCACCCAGAAGAATAAAATATCTTGGAATAAATTTAACCATCGAGGTAAAACTTGTGCACTGAATGCTACAAAGCATTGATGAGAGAGTTGAAATGGGACATGAACAAATGTTAAGTTCACTTGTGTTCGTGGGTAGCAATGGTAGACACCAAGGATATTATTAAGATGCCAATACTACCTATGGTGAGCCACAGATTTACTACCATCCTAGTCAAAATTCCAACAGCCTTTTATGCATAAATGGAAAAGTCCATCTTCAAATTCATGTGTAATTGCAGGAGGCCCTGAATACCCAAAATAATCTTGAAAAAGAAAACAAAGCTGGCAAGTTTAAACTTTCCAATTTCAAAACTTACTACAAAACTACAATAACCAAAACAATGTGGTACTGGTATAAAGATAGACAAATAGATGAACGGAATGAAATTAAGAGTCAAGAAATAAACCCATACATCTATGACCAATTTTTTTTTTTTAATTTCCATAAGTTATTAGGAAACAGGTGGTGTTTGGTTATGTAAGTAAGTTTTTTAGTGGTGATTTGTGAGATTTTCATGCATCCATTGACCAAGCAGTATACACTGCACCATATTTGTAGACTTTTATCCCTCATCCCCTTCCCACCCTTTCCCCTTGAGTTCCCAAAGTCCATTGTGTCATTCTTATGCCTTTGCATCCCCATAGGTCCCACTTATGAGTGAGAACATACAATGTTTGTTTTCCATTCCTGAGCTTCACTTAGAATAATAGTCTCCAATCTCATCCAGATCACTATGAATGCCATTAATTCATTCCTTTTTATGGCTGAGTAATGTTGCATTACCACAGTTTCTTTATCCATTCATTGATTGATGGACATTTAGGTTGGTTCCACGTTTTTGCAATTGCAAATTGTGCTGCTATAAACATGCATGTCCAAGTATCTTTTTCGTATAATGAGTTCTTTTCCTCTGGGTAGATAGCCAGTAGTGGGATTGCTAGGTCAAATGGTAGTTCTACTCTTAGTTATTGAAGGAATCTCCACACTGTTTTCCATAGTGATTGTACCAGTTTACATTCCCACCAGCAGTGTAGAAGTGTTCCCTGTTCACTGCATCCATGCCAACATCTACTATTTTATTATGGCCACTCTTGCAGGGGTGGCATCCCATTGTAGTTTTGATTTGCATTTCCCTGATCATCAGTGATATTGAGCATTTTTTCATATGTTTGTTGGCCATTTGCATATCTTCTTTTGAGAATTGTCTATTCATGTCCTTAACCCACTTTTTGATGGGATTGTTTGTTCTTTATTGTGTTGATTTGTTTGAGTTCATTGTATATTCTGGATATTAATCCTTTATCAGATGTATAGATTGTGAAGATTTTCTCCCATTCTGTGGGTTCTCTGTTTACTCTGCTGGCTGTTCCTTTTGTCATGAAGAAGCTCTTTAATTTAATTAAGTCCTAGTGATTTATCTTTGTTTTTATTGCATTTGCTTTTGGGTTCTTAGTCATAAAATCTTTGCCTAAGCCATTGTGTGACCAATTAATTTTTGATGAGGTTGTCAAGTTCATTCAAATAAGAGAGAATGGTCTCTTCAATAGATCATGCTGACACAACTGGATTTCCACATACAAAAGAATGAGGATGGACCTTCCATAACAAAGCATACATAATAATTAACTCAAAATGGGTAAATTCCCTGATGATAAGAGCCAAAATTATAAAAATCTTAGAAGAAAACTTAGTTGTAACTCTTCATGACCTTAGGTTAGGCAATAGATTCTTATATGTGACACCAGAAGCACAAGCATCAAAAGAAAAAATAAATAAATTGGACTTCATCAAAATTAAATACCTTTGTGTGTCAAAGAACAATATCAAGAACATGAAAAGACAACAAAATTAATGGGAAAAATATTTACAAATCAAATATCTGATAAGGGATAAATATCCACAATATATGAAAAATTCCACAAACAACATGAAAAAGAGAAAATAGCCTAATTAAAAAGTGAAAAAAATTACTTGAATAGATATTTCTCTAAAAAAGATATACAAATGACCAACAAGTATATAAAAAGATGCTAACATCTTTAGTCAATAGATAAATAACAAATCAAAATCACTATGAGATATAATTTTACATCAGCCTGAATGGCTATAATAAAAAACAAGAATGAATGAATGAAAAAATTAGCAAACAAATTACCAAGTGTTGGTGAAAATGTGGAGAAATTAGAACCCTTGGATATTGTTTTTGAGAATGTAAACCATGTAAGCTAGTGTGGAAAACATGTTAGAAGTTCCACATACACAAAATATATATATATATATTACTCTATGGTTCAGCAGTTCTACTTAATAGTTACATACCCCAAATAGTTGAAAACACGGATTCAAGCAGATAGTTGTATATCAGTTCATTGCAACATTATGTGCAAAGGACCAAAGGGGGCAACAAGTAAAATGTCCATCACTAGATCAATTGTTAAACAAAATAGATATATACATACAATGGAATATCTTTCAGTCATAAAAAGAAGGAAGTTCTAGCACACACTATAACATTGATAAACCTTGAAAAAATCACGCTAAGTGAAGTAAGTCAGACACAAGGGGACAAAGATTGCATAATTTAACCTATATGAAATATCTATAATATGGTAATTATAGAGACAAAGTAGATTAGAAATTATCAGGGGCTGGGATGAAGGGGTTCAAAGTTACTCTTTAATGGTATGGAATTTCTATTTGGGGTGTTAAAAACATTTTGGGGATTGATAATGGCAATTGATGTACAACATTGTGAATGCTATTGTCATTAAATGGTACATTTAAAAAAAAAACTTTTATTTTAGGTTCAAGGGTACATTTGTAGGTTTGTTATATTGGTGAACTCACATCCAGTCTACCCCTGATGGGCATTTAGGTTGATTCTATGTCTTTGCTATTGTGAACAGTCCTGCAATGAACACAGGCATGCACGTGTCTTTATGATAGAATAATTTATATTCCTTTGGGCAGATACCCAGTAATGGGATTTTTGGGTCATATGGTAGTTCTGTTTTTAGCTTTTTGAGGAATCATCACAATGCTTTCCACAATGGTTGAACTAATTTACACTCCCCCTAACAGTGCATAAGCATTCCCATTTCTCTACAATCTCAACAGCATCTGTGATATTTTGACTTTTACATAATACCACTCTGACTGGTGTGAAATGGCATCTCACTGTAGTTTTGATTTGCATTCCTCTGATGATTAGTGATGTGAAGCATTTTTTTCATATGCTTGTTGGCCACGTTTCCCCTCTTTTGAGAAGTGTCTCTTCATGTTCCTTTCTAATTCTTTAACAGGGTTGCTTGTGTTTTGCTTGTTGATATGTTTAGTTTACTTATAGATTCTGGATATTCGACCTTAGAAGCTTTAATTTAATTAGATCCCATTTGTCAATTTTCTCTGATGTTGCAATTGCTTTTGGCATCTTCATCAAGAAATCTTTGCCAGTTCCTATGTCCAGAATGGCGTTGCCCAGGTTGTCTTCCAGGGTTTTTATAGGTTTTATTTTTATGTTTAAATCCTTAATTCATGTTGATTTAATTTTTGTTTATAGTATAAGGAAGGGCTCCAGTTTTAATTTTCTGCATGACTAGCCAGTTCTCCTAGCACCATTTATGGAATAGTTTTGTCAGCTCGTTTTTGTCGGCCTTGGTGAAGATCAGATGATATAAGTATGCAGCTTGGTTCTCTTTTCTATTGTTTTGGTTGATGTGTCTGTTTTTGTACTAGCACCACACTGTTTTGGTTACTGTAGAGCTGTAGTAGTTTGAAGTCAAGTAGTGTGATGCGTCCAGCTTTGTTATTTTTGCTAATGGTTGCCTTGGCTATTTGGGCTCATTTTTTGGTTCTATATGCATTTTAAAATAGCTTTTCCTAGTTCTGTGAAGAATGTTACTGGTAGTTTGATAAGAATAGCCTTGAATCTATTCAATGTAAATTGCCTTGGGTTGTATGGCCATTTTAACAATGTTGATTGTTCCTCTTCATGAGAATGGAATGATTTTCCATCTGTTTGTAATTTCTCTGATTTCCTTGAGCAGTGTTTTGTAATTCTCATTGTAGAAATTTTTCACCTCCCTGGTTAGCTGTATTCCTAGGTAGTTTATTCTTTTTGTGGAAGTTGCAAATAAGATTGCATTTATGATTTGACTTTCAGCTTGAATCTTGGTGTATAGAAATGCTAGTGAATTTTGTACATTGATTTTGTATCCTGAATCATTACTGAAGTTGTTTATCAGTTCAGGGAGCTTTTGGGCCAAGACAACGGGATTTTCTAGATATAGAATTATGTCATCTGCAAACAGGGATAATTTGACTTCCTCTTTTCTTTTTGGATGCCCTTTATTTCTTTCTCTTACTTGATTGCTCAGGCCAGGACTTCCAATACTGTGTTGAATAGGAGTGGTGAGAGAGGGCATTCTTATCTTGTGCCAGTTTTCAAGGGGAATGCTTCACGCTTTTGCCCATTCAGTATGATGCTGACTGTGGGGTTCTCATAGATGGCTTTTTTATGTTGAGGAATCTTCTTTCAATACCTAGTTTATTGAGAGTTTTTAACATGAAGGGATGTTGAATTTTATTGAAAGCCTTTTCTACAACTACAAAGATGATCATGTGGTTTTTGTTTTTACTTCTATTCATGTGATAAATCATATTAATTAAATTGTGGATGTCAAACCAACCTTGCATCTCAGGAATGAAACCTACTTGATCCTGATGAATTAACTTTTTGATGTGCTGCTGCATTTGGTTTGCTAGTGTTTTGTTGAGGATTTTTGCATTCATGTTCATCAAGGATATTGACCTCAAGTTTTATTATTTTTTTTTGTTGTGTCTTTGCCAGGTTTTTGTATCAGGATGATACTGGCCCCATGTAATGAGTTAGGCAGGAGTCCTTCACCCTCAATTTTTTGGAATGGTTTTAGTAGGAGTGGCAGCAACTCTTTTGCCAATCCAGTAGACTTTAGCTGTGAATTGGCCTAGTCCTGGGCTTTCTTTAATTGGTAAGTTATTTATTACTGATTCAGTTTTGGAGCTCACTATTGGTCTGTTCAAGGATTCAGTTTCCTCCTGGTTCAGTCATGAGGGTGGTGTATGTGTCCAGGAATTTATCCATCTTTTCTAGTTTTTCTAGTTTGTGTGCATAGAGGTGTTCATAGTAGTCTCTGATGGTTATTTGTATTTTTGTGGGGTTGTTGGGAACTTCCCCTTCACTATTGCTAATTGCATTTATTTGAATCTGTTCTCTTTTCTTCTTTATTAGTCTAGCTAGCAGTCTATCTTTTTTTTTTTTCAAAAAAACAACTCTTGGTTTTGTTGATCTTTTCAATGGTTTTTCATTTCTCAATCTCCTTCAGTACAGCTCTTATTTTGATTATTTCTTGTCTCTTACAAGCTTTGTGGTTGGATTCTGCTTGCTTCTCTTGTTCTTTTTGTTGTAATGTTAGGTGGGCATGGCATGGCAGGCAGCAGGGAGAGGAAGTGGTGGGGGCAGCTCCAGATTCCACACAACAGGCTCACACTAATCTCACCGACATTTCAGCAGTTTCTCCTGAGTAAAAGTTTTTTGAGTTGTTCATCTTTTGTCAAGTTCTGCAGTCCTGAAAACATAAAGGTGTTTTTGACAATTTGTCCAGTTTTGTAATTTCTCCTCCTGTTTTGTTTGTTTTTTGGGGGGAGTGGGGATTCCCTTCCTCTTCCCTCCACCATGGTTAGAAGTGCCTTCCCACCCTTTCTCTCTGCCCTAGTCTAGTTAGTTTCTATTTGTCCTTCAGTGGCATCTTCTCTGAATTGCCTCCTTGACACCATCCAGCCTAGGATAGATGCCGCTTCTTCTTGTTTCCATGGTATCCTGTGTGCTGCTTTAGTTAGCCTTTATAGGTTTACATTAAGAGTTCCTATTGACATATTTATCTCTAACACTGACTATAACCTCCTTGAGAGAGTTCCTCTCTTTTCCTCCAATGTCAAGCACAGTGTCTGGTATTCAATAAGAGGACTAAAAATGTTTATGAAATTTCTATTAGTATTATTATGATGAATAATTTTTATTACTATGTATATACTGTAGACTGCAAACTGTTGTAAGAAAAAAATTGCTTTTTCTTTTTCACAGAAATTTGCAATATGCTATATGAATATTTGATGTTAAAATACCAATATTTTAAATAAATATTTGAGGTTTGATGCTAAACCATTTATTTACTTCATCCTAAAATATCATGACATCTCTCACTTCCTTGCCTTTGTACATTAATTCATTAGTTCATTAATGTGTGCCCAGATGAACCATGTCTACCTGCATTGAGATGTCAACTTCTCACTCTTGAAATCTCAAAGATCACTAGATACAGGAATAATTTTTTAATGCATGCCTGCCCTGTTGTTTAGCTTGGCTAATTGTTGTCCCTGCATATTCCCTCTCTCCTATGTCTTTATTAGAGCACTTATCATACTCCATCAAAATTTCTATTTAATTTATGCCACAGAAATAAATTTACCTTTATATTTTCAGTGCCAAACACCATGACTAATACAAAATAAGTGTTCTGGAATAGTTTTGAAATAAATGCAATAGCATATATCCAATTAAATTCTTATAAAATCTCAAAAAAATCAATAAATATATACAATAACTTATTATCTGAAGGCAGAGACCTACCTCTTATATTTTATGTCTCTCTTGACACAATGGTAGCTTGGGTTATGATAATTCAGTATTTTCTCATCAACCCAGGTTAGTTTTTACGTTTATTAACTTATTAACAAACATGTCTATTATTTGCCCAAATACTCTTATTCAACTATCCTCAAATTTTTAGGCACAGAAAGAGCATAGTGTGTGTCCAAATTGCACATGACTTCAGCCATTGCTGATTTATTATCTTGCCAAAAATTATTATTTTTACAACTGTTTTGTATATGTGTGATGGAAATCAACCTAATTCTAGAATTCCAATTTAAGATGTGGCATGTCAGATATTACCCAAATAACGTACTAGCAATCTTCAAAATAAAAGTAGAGCTATTCAAAATTTATAATCTGATATTGCCATTAAAGTACCATAAATTATTGAAAAAAAAAGTTGTTCTTTGGGAGACTTTATAGGAGGGGCCTTATAAGAAGGAAAATGTAATCACTTTAGATTTGTACCTGCTGAGAGTCTGAGCTCTCACATTTGAATGCCTAGGTTTGAGTAAAAACTCTTTATTTACCAGTTGCGTGATCATGGCCAGATCATTTAACCCTACCTCTCTGAAACTTAGTTTTGGCATCAGTAAAAAGGGGACAGTAGAACTTAGAGAAGTGCCTGGCACTTAGAAAACTCCAACAGGTGTCGGCTATTTTTACTATTGAAATTATTATTACATTATTGTCTTTCTTGTGAGCAAGTAGCTAGAAATTGAGAGTGTTTTAACTCAGGACAACTTATAACGATTTAGCCATTTCCAGGCAAGGATTCTCATGCATCCGAAAAATAGACTGCTTCTCTTTAAGCTAAATGAATTCAGGTGTGCCAATCCAATAAAGGTACTGAGCATAATGCTAAAGACAATAAACACATATCTGAAAAGCAATAAACATTTTCAATTCAGTGAATTTAAATGTTAAATTACTACACAGTGTACCTTTCACAGAGGCATGCTGCCTGTAAGATAATTAAAAGTCTTTTCAAATGGATGAAGTAGTTTCTCCTTCCCTGAGTAATTTACGCTATACTAACTTGTGTATCAGCAATAGCATAAACATGGTATGCTCTTATCCTCTGAAGTCTGAAGATCCCATAGTAGATTGTCTTTAGTCTCCCCTTCCCTTTTCCCTCCCTCTCTGCTCTCTGTATTTCTCTCTTTCTCCCTTTCATGGGAATGTGTTCTCTGGCAGCATTATGCTTATGCTGAAGAGAGGGCAGCAGCTTACTATCAGGCCACTAGTTCCATGTGAAACCTTGGGGCTCCAGGGGATCACCAGCTCTGCTCTGACAGCTGTTACCTGAGCTGTGGGAAGCGCTTCTTAGGAGCAACGTCAAGGCTGCTCTGCCTTTTAAGCGCTCTTCCATTATTCTCAGAACTGCCCCTCTTAATGGATGTGCTGTTTCAGAAGATGGAAACAAAGGGAAAGACAAAAATCTATTTCTCAAAAGCTATTTAGCAAAGATGTTCAGTGTGTTGGGGAGGAGATCATAACAGCTCTTTTCTCCCCGCAGAAGTTCTTGGTCTAAAAATGACACTACCACCACCACAAAGAAATGATGTGTTCTCATAAAATTCCCATCTTCCACACATGAACACTTGTCTGTTTCCCATGTTCTAAATAAATTACTGGACATATTAGACAGCTATTCTTCAGAACACAGGCTTCCTTTTCTCCCAAGCTGAATAACATATTTTGTTACCTTGTGTGGCATGGGTACTTTAGAAACTCATAAGAATTGTGAACACTTTCACAGAGAATGATGCATGCATTTTATCCAGCAATTCAACATGCAATTCATGTGGTTCATAGGACTTCCTGAAGTCGAAACATTTGAAAAACATAGGTGGCATGTGTGTTTGTGTGCAGCATATAAATATGCTCATATTTAATTGTAATGAAAGCTGAGCAAATTAGAAAAAATGTTGCAGGGCAATCTGAACATCAAAGCCAATTGCCAAATAGAAAAAAAAAAGAGGTAGGTTAAAGTGTAACTTTAAGTTAATAAATAGCCCTCGATCACTTGTTTCACTTGATGTCCAAATTAGATAATTTCTGGTGACCACTATGTTTGTTGATAAGCAAGACACACATATTCTGAACTTTTACAAAGATAACAGTTGCACACAACCTCTTAATAGCTAGATGTAGTCTCCTTGAAAATGTCAGGCAATTACAAGTCTGTATCTTTCTTTTCCATCTCTATTCTCCATGTTATGCCTTTTTCATTGTTTTTCCATGAAAAGATTGCAGCTAAAAAAGTTGAAATTCTAGCCAAAGTTGTTGGTGTGGTATAATGAGAAAAAGGAAGCAAGAATGTTTTTATAAATACACTGATATGAGTATACATTTTAGAAAGAAAAGATAAATTGGGCTGGGACTTACAAAATGAAACACTGTAAATGATTAAAAATAGTTTTTCTTTCTCTCCCAAGTTTATTCAGAGACACAATAGTACCTTATAGTGTTAAGGGAACTAGAAAATGTAGAAGCTTATGAGAACTGTGCAGCATTTTACAGAAGGAGACCAACTTAGGGAAAAATGAATTTGTTTAAGAAATTCAATGTCTTTTTTTATTGTGGTAAAATATATATAATATAGAATTTACCATTTTAACCATCTTTAAATGTACAGGAAAGTGACATTAACTACAGTCACCTTGTGCAATTATCACTACCATGCATACCCGGAAGGTTTTCATCATCTCAAACTAAAATTCTGCCTCCATTAGGCAATAAGTCTCATTCTCCCCTCCTCCAATCCCTGGCAGCCACTATTATATTTTCTATCACTATGAAAGTGACTATTCCAGGTATCCCATATAATAAATAAAATTGTATTATACCCTTTTACAAAGACTTCTTCCTGGATAATATGGCTTTAGAATTGATAACAGGATTCCCTATTTGCCTCGGCCATATTGAACAGACAGACAATGGACCTTTTACATGAAAAGGGAAATAATTAATGTAAGCTATCTAAATTTTATGGCAGTAGAAAATAAAATAAAACAGCTAAATAATTACAGCAAAATTGTTCTTGTGCTGTTGTAGACAACGCAGGATTCCTCAGTGTCCTGTAGAGTATTTTCAAAGTCTGAAGTTGCACAGAAGCCAGATATATTCTTCTCCTCAGAATTCTTCATTTATTTTCATAGCATCTCGGTTTAGCCATTGCTAGGATCCCTTAATGGGCATTTTCTATCTTCCTTCTATACTTTCCACTGTCTCTTAAAAGAGAGATTAAATGGCAATCAAGGAGAAGGACTGAGAGAGCCACAAGCGGCCGCAGAGGGGCCGTTTCTCATCACACAGGCAAGATCTCTCTCGGGGCCTTTCCAGGGGGATCTCTCAGAGACAGGGAAAGTAACCTATTTGGATGAAATACTAAATAAGATGTAAATCCAGGAGAATATTATGAATGTGCTGCCTTGCAGAAGATGGAGACAAATGAAACCTTCAAAGAAGCTATGAAATATAAATGCAAGAAGCAAAAGATTGAATGTGATGTGATTCCCTTTCCTCTTCATTATTTTATTGTACTTGAGCAATAATGAAGAACTAGCAATGTAAGGTATTTTCATTAGTTACTGGATACTTAGGTTGAGGAGCTGGAATGTTTTCCTAAGCACACATTTATAATTAATGTTAGATTACATTGCTGGATCCAGTTACAATGAGGCTCAATTTACCATCATGCTTATCCACATACAATCATACATTTTCTATTCATCATTTTCACAAGTAGAATGTACAGTCTGGCTTACATAATTCCATATTTTGAGAGAGAACATTCAAGTTTATAATGTAAAATTCATTCATTTTTTCAAAAAGTTTATTTAAATAACTAGAAGACAAGGTCAGGAGGTGAATAAATACATTATCAAAATTGCTTTGCTATGAAATGTATAAACATTTTTGTAAAAGGAAGAATGCTAAGATGGCTAGGTATATATTTTTATTCCCCTTTCAGCAAAGACAGAATAAATTTGTCTTAGCTATAAATGCCAATATTATAACCCAAAATCTGTTAATCTAGTCAATTCACAGAAGTTGTGTTGTTTCAGTCCCCCTTAGCATCCTCATATTTAAAGACTATGCTGCCACATTTAAGAATCATTTAGTACGGATTATTTAGCCAAATTTTCAAGGTTTTGCAAGTAGGAACACATTGGCAAAGATCAGATCCTTGAAAACTAACTTAGCATCAATTGCTATCACCAATTGACTTGCCTCTGGATTTGTCTTCATGATTTGAGTAACATCATACATAAAATTTAAAAACATTCTAATTTATTTCTAGCATGGGTTGTGAAGCATGTTAGATATGTTTTCATTTCTCTCCCTCACTGAGGTTAAAATAAACTGGCAGCTGAAGATCTGACTTCACAGACCTGCCTGTTTTAGCACCATCATTTGGGTAAATTCACATTCTCTCCAGTCACACTATGGGTGTTTTCTGTTCTCTAGGGTCAAGAACTGTGAAGGGGCTGAGATTTTGCCCTACTACAAGCTGACAAGTTAGCTTGCCACGTTAAAACAGAACTCCAGGATCAGAGATAAAAGACTTTATTACTTGTGATGCAGCAAGCAGAATGAGCTTCATGTTCACATCTATTTCCCTTGTCTGCTAAGTCCCCTGGAGATGATGCAGAGGTGAACCTAGATGGATGCTGTATTCACAATGAGGTTGTGTCATAGTTGAGCAACACTGAGCTTAGGAAACCCTCAATTTTATAAGGGGGCTGCGAGTAAACCTGTTCAATCTTTATGCCAAAGGCAAGGATTATCTTTATTATCCTCGTCAGAATAAGTTTTCCCTTTGCCCTGGAGGAAGACACTACACTACCTCTATCTTCCAAGGCTGGTTGCTATACAAACATCCTTGAAAAGATAGTATAGAGGAAAAGCTGTTACAAGACGCATAGAAACTCTGTAAAGAATCCTGCACTCCAACATCTGTCTCCTCCCATTATTCACTAGAATGAAAGATACTTTCCTTTTGATATTATCTTAAAACAATGATGGGGGAGGATGACTCTGCAGACTTAAATGTCCCTGTCTGACAGCTTTGAGGAGAGCAGTGGTTCTCCAAGCACGCAGCTGGAGATCTGAGAATGGGCAGACTGCCTCCTCAAATGGGTCCCTGACCCCTGACCCCCGAGCAGCCTAACTGGGAGGCACCTCACACAGCCGGGTACTCCTCTGAGACAAAACTTCCAGAGGAACGATCAGACAGCAGCATTCACGGATCACAAAATTCCGTGGTTCTGCAGACACCGCTGCTGATACCCAGGCAAACAGGGTCTGGAGTGGAACTCTAGCAAACTCCAACAGACCTGCAGCTGAGGGTCCTGTCTGTTAGAAGGAAAATTAACAAACAGAAAGGACATCCACACCAAAAACCCATCTGTACATTACCATCATCAAAGACCAAAAGTAGATAAAACAACAAAGATGGGGAAAAAACAGAGCAGAAAAACTGGAAACTCTAAAAAGCAGAGTTCCTCTCCTCCTCCAAAAGAATGCAGTTCCTTACCAGCAACGGAACAAAGCTGGACGGAGAATGACTTTGACGAGTTGAGAGAAGAAGGCTTCAGATGATCAAACTACTCCGAGCTACAGGAGGAAATTCAAACCAAAGGCAAAGAAGATGAAAACTTTGAAAAAACTTTAGACGAATGGATAACTAGAATAACCAATACAGAGAAGTGCTTAAAGGAGCTGATGGAGCTGAAAGCCAAGGCTCGAGAACTACGTGAAGAATGCAGAAGCCTCAGGAGCCAATGCGATCAACTGGAAGAAAGGGTATCAGCGATGGAAGATGAAATGAATGAAATGAAATGAGAAAGGAAGTTTAGAGAAAAAAGAATAAAAAGAAACGAACAAAGCCTCCAAGAAATATGGGACTATGTGAAAAGACCAAATCTACGTCTGATTGGTGTACCTGAAAGTGACGGGGAGAATGGAACCAAGTTGGAAAACACTCTGCAGGATATTATCCAGGAGAACTTTCCCAATCTAGCAAGGCAGGCCAACATTCAGATTCAGGAAATACAGAGAACGCCACAAAGATAGTCCTCGAGAAGAGCAACTCCAAGACACATAATTGTCAGATTCACCAAAGTTGAAATGAAGGAAAAAATGTTAAGGGCAGCCAGAGAGAAAGGTCGGGTTACCCACAAAGAGAAGCCCATCAGACTAACAGCGGATCTCTCAGCAGAAACTCTACAAGCCAGAATAGAGTGGGGGCCAATATTCAACATTCTTAAAGAAAAGAATTTTCAACCCAGAATTTCATATCCAGCCAAACTAAGCTTCATAAGTGAAGGAGAAATAAAATACTTTACAGACGAGCAAATGCTGACAGATTTTGTCACCACCAGGCCTGCCCTAAAAGAGCTCCTGAAGGAAGCGCTAAACATGGAAAGGCACAACCGGTACCAGCCGCTGCAAAATCATGTGAAAATGTAAAGACCATCGAGACTAGGAAGAAACTGCATCAACTAACAAGCAAAATAACCAGCTAACATCATAATGACAGGATCAAATTCACACATAACAATACTAACTTTAAATGTAAATAGACTAAATGCTCCAATTAAAAGACACAGACTGGCAAATTGGATAAAGACTCAAGACCCATCAGTGTGCTGTATTCAGGAAACCCATCTCACGTGCAGAGACACACATAGGCTCAAAATAAAAGGATGGAGGAAGATCTACCAAGCAAATGGAAAACAAAAAAAGGCAGAGGTTGCAATCCTAGTCTCTGATAAAACAGACTTTAAACCAACAAAGATCAAAAGAGACAAAGAAGGCCATTACATAATGGTAAAGGGATCAATTCAATAAGAAGAGCTAACTATCCTAAATATATATGCACCCAATACAGGAGCACCCAGATTCATAAAGCAAGTCCTGAGTGACCTACAAAGAGACTTAGACTCCCACACATTAATAATGGGAGGCTTTAACACCCCACTGTCAACATTAGACAGATCGATGAGACAGAAAGTTAACAAGGATACCTAGGAATTGAACTCAGCTCTGCACCAAGCGGACCTAATAGATATCTACAGAACTCTCCACCCCAAATCAACAGAATATACATTTTTTTCAGCACCACACCACACCTATTCCAAAATTGACCACATAGTTGGAAGTAAAGCTCTCCTCAGCAAATGTAAAAGAACAGAAATTATAACAAACTGTCTCTCAAACCACAGTGCAATCAAACTAGAACTCAGGATTAAGAAACTCACTGAAAACCGCTCAACTACATGGAAACTGAACAATCTGCTCCTGAATGACTACTGGGTACATAACGAAATGAAGGCAGAAATAAAGATGTTCTTTGAAACCAATGAGAACAAAGACAGAACATACCAGAATCTCTGTGACACATTCAAAGCAGTGTGTAGAGGGAAATTTATAGCACTAAATGCCCACAAGAGAAAGCAGGAAAGATCCAAAATTGACACCCTAACATCACAATTAAAAGAACTAGAGAAGCAAGAGCAAACACATTCAAAAGCTAGCAGAAGGCAAGAAATAACTAAAATCAGAGCAGAACTGAAAGAAATAGAGACGAAAAAAACCCTTCAAAAAATTAATGAATCTAGGAGCTTGTTTTTTGAAAGGATCAACAAAATTGATAGACCACTAGCAAGACTAATAAAGAAGAAAAGAGAGAAGAATCAAATAGACGCAATAAAAAATGATAAAGGAGATATCACCACCGATCCCACAGAAATACAAACTACCATCAGAGAATACTACAAACACCTCTACGCAAATAAACTAGAAAATCTAGAAGAAATGGATAAATTCCTCAACACATACACTCTGCCAAGACTAAATCAGGAAGAATTTGAATCTCTGAATAGACCAATAACAGGCTCTGAAATTGTGGCAATAATCAATAGCTTACCAACCAAAAAGAGTCCAGGACCAGATGGATTCACAGCCGAATTCTACCAGAGGTACAAGGAGGAACTGATACCATTCCTTCTGAAACTATTCCAATCAGTAGAAAAAGAAGGAATCCTCCCTAACTCATTTTATGAGGCCAGCATCATCCTGATCCAAAGTCTGGCAGAGACACAACAAAAAAAGAGAATTTTAGACCAATATCCTTGATGAACATTGAGGCAAAAATCCTCAATAAAATACTGGCAAACAGAATCCAGCAGCACATCAAAAAGCTTATCCACTATGATCAAGTGGGCTTCATCCCTGGGATGCAAGGCTGGTTCAATATATGCAAATCAATAAATGTAATCCAGCATATAAACAGAACCAAAGACAAAAACCACATGATTATCTCAATAGATGCAGAAAAGGCCTTTGACAAAATTCAACAACCCTTCATGCTAAAAACTCTCAAAAAATTAGGTATTGATGGGACGTATCTCAAAATAATAAGAGCTATCCATGACAAACCCACAGCCAATATCATACTGAATGGACAAAAACTGGAAGCATTCCCTTTGAAAACTGGCACAAGACACGGATGCCCTCTCTCACCACTCCTATTCAACATAGTGTTGGAAGTTCTGGCCAGGGCAATTAGGCAGGAGAAGGAAATAAAGGGTATTCCATTAGGAAAAGAGGCAGTCAAATTGTCCCTGTTTGCCGACAACATGATTGTATATCTAGAAAACCCCATTGTCTCAGCCCAAAATCTCCTTAAGCTGATAAGTAACTTCAGCAAAGTCTCAGGATACAAAATCAATGTGCAAAAATCACAAGCATTCTTATACACCAATAACAGACAAACAGAGAGCCAAATCATGAGTGAACTCCCATTCACAATCACTTCAAAGAGAATAAAAGACCTAGAAATCCAACTTACAAGGGATGTGAAGGACCTCTTCAAGGAGAACTACAAACCACTGCTCAATGAAATAAAAGAGGACACAAATAAATGGAAGAACATTCCATGCTCATGGGTAGGAAGAATCAATATCGTGAAAATGGCCATACTATCCAAGATAATTTATAGATTCAATGCCATCCCCATCAAGCTACCAATGACTTTCTTCACAGAATTGGAGAAAACTACTTGAAAGTTCATATGGAACCAAAAAAGAGCCTGCATCACCAAGTCAATCCTAAGCCAAAAGAACAAAGCTGGAGGCATCACACTACCTGACTTCAAACTATACTACAAGGCTACAGTAACCAAAACAGCATGGTACTGTTACCAAAACAGAGATATAGATCAATGGAACAGAACAGAGCCCTCAGAAATAACGCCGCATATCTACAACTATCTGATCTTTGACAAACCTGAGGAAAACAAGCAATGGGGAAAGGATTCCCTGTTTAATAAATGGTGCTGGGAAAACTGGCTAGCCATATGTAGAAAGCTGAAATTGGATCCCTTCCTTACATCTTATACAAAAATCAATTCAAGATGGATTAAAGACTTAAATGTTAGACCTAAAACCATAAAAACCCTAGAAGAAAACCTAGGCATTACCATTCAGGACATAGGCATGGGCAAGGACTTCATGTCTAAAACACCAAAAGCAATGGCAACAAAAGCTAAAATTGACAAATGGGATCTAATTAAACTCAAGAGCTTCTGCACAGCAAAAGAAACTACCATCAGAGTGAACAGGCAACCTACAAAATGGGAGAAAATTTTCGCAACCTACTCATCTGACAAAGGGCTAATATCGAGAATCTACAATGAACTCAAACAAATTTACAAGAAAAAAACAAACAACCCCATGAAAAAGTGGGCAGAGGATATGAACAGACACTTCTCAAAAGAAGACATTTATGCTGCCAAAAAAACACACGAAAAAATGCTCACCATCACTGGCCATCAGAGAAATGCAAATCAAAACCACAATGAGATACCATCTCACTCCAGTTAGAATGTTGATCATTAAAAAGTCAGGAAACAACAGGTGCTGGAGAGGATGTGGAGAAATAGGAACACTTTTACACTGTTGGTGGGACTGTAAACTAGTTCAACCATTGTGGAAGTCAGTGTGATGATTCCTCATGGATCTAGAACTAGAAATACCATTTGACCCAGCCATCCCATTACTGGGTATATACCCAAAGGACTATAAATCATGCTGCTATAAAGACACATGCACACGTATGTTTATTGCGGCACTTTTCACAATAGCAAAGACTTGGAACCAACCCAAATGTCCAACAATGATAGACTGGATTAAGAAAATGTGGCACATATACACCATGGAATACTATGCAGCCATAAAAAATGATGAGTTCATGTCCTTTGTAGGGACATGGATGAAATTGGAAATCATCATTCTCAGTAAACTATCGCAAGGACAAAAAAACAAATTCCACATGTTCTCACTCATAGATGGGAATTGAACAATGAGAACACATGGACACAGGAAGGGGAACATCACACTCTGGGGACTGTTGTGGGGTGGGGGGAGAGGGGAGGGATAGCATTAGGAGGTATACCTAATGCTAAATGACGAGTTAGTGGGTGCAGTGCACCAGCATGGCACATGTATACATATGTAACTAACCTGCACATTGTGCATATGTACCCTAAAACTTAAAGTACAATAAAAAAAAAAAACACATCAAAAAAAAAAAAAGAGTGAAACTCCATCTCAATAAATAAATAAATAAATAAATAAATAAAAGACTTCTAAAACTGTAAGTCGTGGTCTATCTTATAATTTTCAAACACAAAATTACATACTTGTAAATATTTCTACATCACTTCTGATCCAAAAGGTTTAGCATTCTAAAGTTGTTGAATTTAATATGAGGTCCTGAAGCAAATTAAATGTTTATGTCCTGTCTTTTCTATTTTATACCATTACTTATTCAGTGCATAAAAATTAAAAAATAAAGAGTATGCATTTATTTTTCTCAAAAATTGAGAGAGTACCAACCATATTTTAAATGTAAAATAACAAACATAATTGTGGATATAGAATGTGTTGTTCTGTACTCTCTGTGGATGAATTTTAAAGTTTTCCACTGAATTCTTTAATTTCCTTTGTTGAAACGTTAAAGACATTAAAAATGTGTATGAAAAATTTTCTCTAAATAGAATTTATGCAGACAAAGCAGTAAGTATTTAATACACTAAACAAAATTTTCTTTAACCTACATAAACTGCTAAAGGATTTCACATAAAAATTTATATATCAAACTCAAAATTCTCAATTCTTACACAGCATTCTTTTAAAATGCTTCTGACATTAAGAATTGTTTGTTCACTGTTAACATTACATTAGCTGAACCATATCATGATCATTAGAAATAAACTTTTTTAGTGTCCAAAAATAGATTATTTATAATACTGTGCAGTTGTCCCAAATGTTCTCTATACATTTGACACCTGTACAATTAGAGACAGTAAACCTTCAAAGTTTCAGCATCTGTGTTGCAATCAAGACTTCAAGAGCCTGAGCTGGAGGAGAATAGCCCGATGCTGTGTTATATTGGCAGCACTCTTCCTGTACCCTTTGGTGTTCTGGTGTGGGGCAGTGTGTAATCTGCTATCCCCAAGTCCTTCCTGCAGTTGCAATGGAGACATCCCATGTTGATCTTCTTTGCCAACCCATAAGACTTAGATGTTTTCATAAAAATGAGAGCCCTAGGGACCTGCAATGAATTGTGTTCTAAAAGTATGCCATTATTACCATAACTTCAGAGAGCATCAGAAGACATCAAACAGTTTTGCTGCACGTGTATACATCTCCAGTGGTTATGAAATGTTTGTGTCACGTCTATATTTTCTGTATACAGGATAAGCTAGAAAGGAGGAAAAAGAGTAATAAGAGAAAGAGTACGTGAGGAAACAGGAGAAGCAAAAAGCATCAACAGAGCATGAGAAAAAAGAGGAGAAAAAAGCAGAAGCAGAAATGAAAGAAGAAAGTAAAAATAAGAATAAGGTTAAAGAGTAAAGCTTTGGATACTACAAATGGTAAGCAAACATGGTCAGAGATTTAAACCAGCATTCTTAGCACAATTTTAAACATTCAGGACTATGGAAATATTAAACTTACTTAAAGGCAGACATAATTGTTTTGCATGAAAGTATTTCTCTATGACACCATATACATATATTATATATGTACATATATAGTTTATGTAAAGAAACAGTAATATTTAAATTATACGAACAGAATAAAATAAATTTTATTCCAAGATTAAAACATATGTCTGGCCTTTATGTGTGAGGTTCTGCGATGTGTGTAAGAAACTACTTGTGAAGGGAACCATTCAATTTCCTTCTAGGATTAGGGGCTTATTTGCATGTCAGAGTATGTGTGTTGTTTTCATACTTCCTAACTCAGAAACAAGGAAGGTTTGAAAAGAGATGAAAACACGATTAGCTAGGAGCAGCATGTGGTCTCTCGGGCTAAAGGTCAGACACATTTGCAATGTAGTTGAGGGAGAAGAAAGTTACTGGGTATGAGAATTTTCCACAGACCTCTGCATGCATTCCAGAGACCTTCACTGAGCCACTGTTAGAAACCAGTTCATGTGTTCACTACTTGAAGTACAAAGATCATAAGATTCTAGCCCCTTTCATTGCTTATTTCCTAGAGAGACAGGTGGATAAAAAATACATTTTTCCCAACGTATTTGTTGGAGGATAGGAATCTGGAGCTATGTCCTACTTTTTCATTAAATGTTTGGAACATTCAGCCAGCTCGTAGTAGGAACAGGACAAGAGTGGTAATGTCTGTACTACAGGTTCAAGATCTAGGATCCAAAGGTCAATCTACTTTTCTAGGATTTAAGTTATAAAAGTCAGTACATTTCCGCATTTTGCCTTGAAAACTCTAAAACGATAGCTAAAGGAATTGTAACTCAGTGTGAATGTACTATAGAATTAAGTATCAATTGATGTTTGGTTTTTTTATTTCTTACTTCATTTGCTTTCACTACATGAAAAAAAAAAAACAAAAAGAAACACTTATCAAGTGCTATATGAGCAGAGGCTGGGCGAGGGGGCTCACTCCTGTAATCCTAGCACTTGTTTGGGAGGCCAAGGAGGGAGGAGCACTTAAACCAAGTTCAAGATCAGCCTGGGAAACATAGTGAGATCTCTTCTTTACACACACACATAAATAGGTATATAAAGAGAGAGGAGATTGTGACTAATCAACTTGGTTGTTTGGAAAAGGAATCATGGAAATGTGATATTTGAATTCTACATAAGATATTATATTAGTTAGTTATTCTAATGAAACAAATTATCCCAAAACTTAGTGTCATGAATGTTGGTCATCTACTCTCAGATAGGCTTGCACATATATCCTTGTAAGCTGGAGGGATTGCTGAGGAATGGCTGGGCTAGGATAGAGTCAGCTGAGAAGACTCAGCTGTTCTCTGTATCATTTCTCATCCTCTAGCAGTCATGACCTTTTCATCATGGTGGGGAAAAAGGCCCACATGATAGCTAAAGCGTTCAAGAGCTCTCGAGGCCCAGACTTGGGACTAACATAACACCACTCCTGCCACATCCTATTACTAAATGCAACTCTCCAGGCTACTCTGACTCAAGGGGTGAAAAAATAGATTCCAACTCTTTATGAAAACTGCCTAGACTCATTGCACAGTGTGGCTTGACAGAGGTAATTAATTAAATTGTTATTTCAATCAATCCATTTGATAAGTAGGTAAATATTTAAGTAGGTAGATAGGTGCACAGACAGGCAGACTGGTAGATATGTGTCTGAACAACAGACTGTTACATAATCTATTGCATGGATAGATTATAACATAATATATATTTACATTTCTTCCGAACGTTGGGTTTTCCCCCCCTAAGGAATATTACAAGGCTATAAATCAGTATAAAAAGAAAGCAATGATCATGTTATGTACAATCTATAGTTATTGGAGTGTATCACCACTTTTTATTTTTATATATTGCCTTTGGTATTGTGTTTGGTTGTGATGTTTTCAAAAAATAAACAAATGTAAGTTTAAAAAAGAAAAGAGATGAAAAGTTTCGTTTACTTGTCTTTTATTATAACTTGTCCCTTAAAATCTGAATGAGCTTGTTTTTTGGATGATCTTTTTTGAAGTATTTATGCTATCTGAAATCTACCCAGGAGGACCCCAGAGAGAACTTCAAAGATATTAAATGGTTCTCACTCCCAAAAAGTTGACTGAGAATGTTTTCACCACACTTGAGTAGCATTTTTATTTAGTTTGACAAAAGTGCAAGTTTTATGGTATTTACAAAAGTGCAAGAATTTGCTCTTGGGGAGCTGGGGAGTATGCCTCTAAAAAGCAGATAGTCACCCTCCTGAGAGGCTGAAAATTTAATATTACAAGAGGTTTGTGATGCTGACACACACATATTAAGATACTGTGGTTAAAGGAAATGAATAGTGGTTGTAAATATAAGCCCATAGGGAGAGTCACAAGTAAAAGTTGCACATATGGATTTGAAATCAGGCTATCTCTCACTTGGGAAACTCTATATAATGGATCACGGAGAGAATAACAGTATAATAGCATTCACCCATCACAATAGGTGGTTAATGTTAATGATTCTTCCTAGCAGAGTAGGCTAGCAAAATTCCTCTTTGACTACAAGCCATCTTATTCTCTCTCTCTCTCTGTGTTTCTCTCTCTCTCTTTCATACACCTATCTCCATACACAAAGGCCATATATTTAGAACCATAAAAGTAAGCAGGTACTTTAGGCTGATATTTGCATTGATTTGACTCTTCTTCCACCAAAAATAATTCAAATGATGGAAAAAGTATATCCATGAAGCTATTCATATAACATAAAAATTAAAAATACACTAAATGTCATAAAATAAAGATATGACAAATTATGTTACCTTCACATGATGGAATTATATGCAGCCTTTAAAAGTGATTATAAAGACTATATAACACATAGAAAATCTTACAGATTGTGTTAAATTGCAAAGGCTTGGTAAAAATTGTAAGTATACTGTGTTAATCAGTGGGGAGATGGCACATTGTAAAAAGTTAGGAGAAAATACGATAAAATTATAATGTAATTGGTAAGAATGTGTCAGATTGTTTTCTTCATTCCATTCCATTTTTCTTCATAGTTATCTTATTGGTTTTATAATCAAATGCGTTTATAAATAAAAATAATCACATACTATTCTTTCTGCAAAAGAAAGTGAAGATGATGAAAAGTAAATATAGTAAAAATAATGAAGTGAAGATAATGAAAGCATAAGAAGTGCAGATCAGAGTGCATGGGGGAATGTTTACAATGAAATCTGGTTCTATGCCTTTACTTTTGTTTTTGCCAGACTATGAATAGTTTTAGTAATTTTACACATTAATAGCTATCCCATTAATTACACTAAAAATTAGAATTGTGAAGGCATACGAGGTGCACCTCTGTAAAAATAAATTCTTTATTGCAACATTGAAAACGTGGAAATATATAAGTATATTTTTAAAAAGCCACTCTTAAGGGAAATAACTACAATATTAAGGCTCTCATGTCTATAAATAACAAATATTTCTGAAATCTGAAGAGCAAAGACATTATTTGGTTTAGTTTTGTATGTTCAGCAATTATCATACAGCTTTATTCTTTGGTTGTTCAATTCTGAACTATTTACTAAGCATCTACAATCTTCTGGTGCATTGTTCTAGTACAGGAGACACTCAAGGCACACAAGGTCTTTGGTTTCATGCAGCTTGTATTATAGAGGGAGATGATTTTATTGAATGCTTTTTCTGTGTCTATTGAGATGATCATATGATTTTTGTTTTTAATTTTGTTTATGTAGTGACTCACATGTATTGATTTGCATATGCTGATCCAATCTTGCATCCCAGGAATGAAACCCAGTAAATTGTGATGAATTATCTTTTTGATGTGCTGCTGGATTCAGTTTGCTAGTGTTTTGTTGAGGATTTTTGTGTCTGTATTCATCAGGGATATTGGCCTGTAGTTTCTTTTTATTGTGGTGTCCTTGCCAGCTTTTGGTATCAGGATGATATACTGGTTTTGTAGACTGAGTTAGGATTGAATCGCTTCTCCTCAGTTTTTTTGAATAGTTTCAGTAAGATTTGTATGAGCTCTTCTTTGTACATCTGGTAGAATTTGGCTGTGAATTCACCTGGTCCTGGGGTTTTTCTGGTTGGTAGATTTTTTTTTTTATTACTGATTTCAAAGCTGTTCCACAAACTACTGTGTTTTCTAAGGCTTGTACACTGTGTAGAGTGGACTAGAGGGGAATTGTATCCTAATTTTTTTAAAGAGGGATTGAATGAGCCAGTTTAGGATTCACAGTAATGATGCTAGGTGACTACATATTCTTGTGCACATAATGCTTCATATATTGTTTTGATTATTTATGTTCACATTTTACTGTGTTTACATTTTTAAAATCATGGCAATTTAAATTAAGAATTTAAAAAATACATTTAATTTTGTAACTTATTATTGGTCTGCTCAGGTTTTCAATTTCTTCCTGGTTCAGTCTTGGGAGGTTGTTTTTCCAGGCATTTATCCATTTCCTCTAGGTTGTCTAGTTTGTGCACATAGAGGTGTTCATAGTCGTCTCTGAGGATCTTTTATATTTCTGTGGTATCAGTTGTAGTGTCACTTTTGTCATTTTTTATTGTGTTTAGTTTAATTTTCTTTCTTTTTTCTTTAACTAATCTAGCTAAGAGTCTGTCAATTTTGTTTACACTTTCAAATAACCAATTTTTAGTTTTGTTGAATCTTTGAATGGTTTTGGGGTCTCAGTTTTATTTAGTTCTGCTCTGATCTTTGTTATTTCTTTTTTCCTATTAGTTTTATTCTTGTTTTTCTAGTTCCTTTGGATGTGACATTAGGTTGTTGAGAAAGAACAAAAAAATCATACACCAATAATTTCTGCTTGTTATGATGCTTTCTTTAAAGACATTAAAACAAATTGGTGGACAGATAGAGACTGCAGACCTATTAAATTAGCTAGTCAGAAGAATCCTCTTTGAAAATGAGATGTTTGACCTGAGATCACAAGGGAAAACAAGGGGGTAGCCGTGTAAAGATCTAGGAGTAGTATTTCAGATTATGGGAATGGGAATGGCACAGGCAGAGTCCAGTGTGAAAACCCAGAATGCCAGGGATCAAGAAGGAAAGAGTAATAAAATAAGAATCAGACAGGCAAAGCTAGACATGGCCCCAAGTGCATTAGAAAACCTTGGAGGGTTAGGCAATAGCACAATATGGCATGGTTCATGTTGTCATAAATTCATTCCTACTGCTGTGCAGAGAAAGGATTCCACAGGGAAAACATGCCACAATGAAATAAATTAGTAGACTGCATTAGTACTGACAAGAAACTCTAGCAGCCCGAACTAGAATGAAAAAGTTATATTGGAAGAAGTCCATGGATTTGGAACCTATGTTAGTAACAAGAGCAACAGTCTTTGTTGACTCTGTGGAGATGGTGGGTAATGAGAGAATATAAATGTTGAGACGACTAGTTGGTTGTGATCTTTAAGCAGGTGTGTAATGATGCAGTATTTGACAGAGACATGGTCAAAGAAAGTTTTTCTGTGATGGTGATCAAGAATGTTGTTTTGGATATGTTAAGTTTGAGATCTCTGGTAAGTATTCAGGTAGAGATGTCAAATATATAACTTGTGTCTCTTTCTCTCCATATGAGTATCTTTAGCTCAATGGATAGGTAAGGACTCCCCTACAGATTTGGATGTCAATGTCATATAAATGATATTTAAAGCAATGGGAATGAATGAAATTATATAAGCATATAATACAGATAAGTTCTGCAGAAATAATTTCTGTGGAATTCCAATAATGAGAAGTAGGAGCAAATAATCTGTCATCGAGAAAGGCTGAAGAAAAATGGCCATTTGTGTGAATGAGTCACAATGGCCAAGAGAAGAGTGTTTCAAAAAATAGAAAGTCATTGAACTAGTCAAAGGCAGCCTGCAAGTCAGGTAAGATGAGTTAAATATAGTGAGGGCCAAATTATGACTGACGATGGTTTTGGATATAGAGAACTCATTGGTATCTTAATATAGAAGCTAATTAGATGTCTCTAAAGAAAAAATGGTATACTAGAAGGTGAAAAGAAAGTAGCTCTCTAAAGACCACTTTAGATAATTTTTCCTAGAATTTTATTCTGCTAATATTGAACACCAACTGGAAGTATCAAAGTAATATTTCTTTTTAGAAATACATACACACACATTTATAGGCACACATGCATAGACACACATACTTGCACACACACACATACACAGACACATACACGTATATTTTAAGAAGGAAGCTACTGAAATATATATGTATGCTTATTAGAAAGGAGTATAGCTACTAGGCAATTAAAAACTATTTTATACCCTAGCCCAAACTGGCAGCATATCCTATAAGGATTTTTTTTTTCCAGTGGTTAGCAACTTGCTACTATGAATGATTTGTTGAGCTGTGAAGGGATTTCCATAGTAGTGAAATCTTGTGTGTGGAATTTCCACATATTTGTATACAAATTTTATCTACACCACACTTCAAATACAGCCATATTTCCTGGCTGATGTTAATGAACAATAAAAATTCTCTGCAGCACTGTTCCTGTCAGAGAGGCATGGAGAGATCTTCTAGAGAGTGTGCCGTCTGTCACATATGGACAAAACCTTGATCCAGGTGCTATTTATTAGCTCTACTAAATAAGTTGCATTATTTTCATTTTAAAGTGAATAGACTCAAAAAGATTAAGTAACTTATCCAAGTGGCAGAAAGTAGCACTCTTTGTGAAGTAAGTCGGAATTCAACTTCAGAATTTTTGTGAATAGAAAAAACAGAAATACAGAAGAAAATGCTTAGGGAAATACTCTCTAAAATGAAATGTCCCTCCTAGGCAGTTGCAGTTAACAGTATCCAATTTTCTAAGCTTCTCTGGCAGCCACTTGTTACCTCCCGCAAAAGAAAAATTAAACTAATCTGAGGGACAGATTTTTGTACCTCGGTCATTTGAGTCCAAATTTCCATCTACTTTTGCCTGCAACTGAAGTTAACTAAGTTCAACTTATACAAGTGCAAACACCCATGAAGTCTTCCAGATTTATCTGACCACAATTCAGCAAAATAGAACTCCTTAGCTGAGTAGAGGTATGATTGAGTAAGGGATCTTACATTGAAAGGGGGCAAAAGAAAATAGAACTCAGTAACATTTCATCTGAAAACCCATAGAAGGATATTTTAAAATAGGATCATTGTTCCAATTCAGAAATAATTGGTAATAGATATGTAATATTTAGTTGTACTTGGACACAATTTTAAAAAGCAGCTCAAATTTATACTGAAGATGTTAAAACTGTTAATTGAAAAGGGTTCGGATATAGGTATTGGCCTATTACAGCTCTATATCTATTAGGAAACATGAAGTAAACACAGAAATAATTAGAAATATATATTAGCTAAAAATAGAACCTTTAAATGGAACCACCAGTTTTTCAATTGAGGTCTAAAAATTGTGAGCAAATGATACTCCACAGATGATAGGTGCTACTACTTATTTTTGTAGAAATATACAAGATACACAAAGTTTTTACATATGTTGATTTTTGTATTATGACAGTTTATGAGGCTAGCAAAAATTATTATTATTATCACCATTTTACATATAGTAACGAGATGCGAAAATAGTCAGGAGGCTTCCGGAAGTGACACAGCCAATGTTTCACATACTGTATAATGACTATTCATTTAGATCATATTGTATGGCGGTTTCAACTTACATTTCAAACTTCCTGACCCAAAGGACTTCCAATTGTTTACAAAATGTTCCACAAACTATTATGTTTTCTAAGATTTTTGCACTGTGTAGAGCAGACTAGAGGGGAATTATAACCCAGTTTTATAGAGAGGGATTGAATGAGCCAGTTTAGAATTCACAGTAATGATGCTAGGTTACTACATTTTCTTGTGCATATAATGCTTCATGTATTGTTTTCATTATTTATATTCACATTTTACTATATTTACATTTTTAAAATCATGGCAACTTAAATTAAGAATTAAAAAAATCATTTAAAACAGACTTTGGAAAATCTGCTCCTGGGGTGAAATTTCTTAATATAATTCTTTAATTCACCTCAGCTTATTTGTCCCTTGGTTTTGTCATGCTGTACTTCATTTATATTCATTTGTAGCATCAGATGTTAGGCCATATTTAATTTTCATCATCTTGATTTCCATAACTGGTTATGCAACTTGATGAGAAAAAATATAAAGTGGATTTTGCTTCTTGAAGAAAAGACATCAAACTACCATAATCGTACTGGGACTGTCAGTTCAAATTAATCAACTGTTTCTGTTTTCTTTTACTGGCAGGACAGAGGGAGGGGGATAGAAAGATTGAGAGAGACTGGATAAAACTCAATCAGTGCTCAGGAAGAAGAGAATCTGTTCTTCTAGGTCTGAATAATCAAGTGCATATGCTTTTAATTAGCAACATCTTTGTACTCTGTGCTTCATTTAAATGCTCCTATTTGGTGTGTTGATTTTCTGTGATTGAATTCATGTTTCCATATGTCCTGATAAAATAATTTAAACAATCAATTAAATCAACCTAAGTAAGCATAGAATTAAATACAGCAGAGAAAATCTTCTTTGCTGACAAGGAGGGATAGCCCCTGATTAGCATAACCCTCACACGGGGGGTTTGTTTTAATCATCTAACAAAAGGGGCACTTTCTGAAACACACAAGACAGGTATTGTTTCTGCAGAAAAAAGAAGCACGTGTTTGACCACATTTGTCTAAGGAAAAGGGAAACTTCATTTACCATAACCTTAAGCAATGTTTTCACATGGACTGAAAAGCAAAAGACCCCCTTAAAAATTAGCCTCAAGCAGCAGATACTCTTTTTAGGTTTGTGTGTCTCCGTGAGGTCAGATGGCTTCCCCAAACACGGTTTTAGAGAGAATCACAACCTTTAATAGATCCTCTGTTAAAAAAGACTGTTAGAGAAAGTTGACCAAGGGCTTCGTTCCACGGCGACCGTTTCCTGCGTGTGCAGCTCCACACAGCGACCGCGGCTGCAATGCGCGGAGCACAGCGCGGCGCCTTCCAGCCGGAGCTCGCGAGCCGCGGTGGCGGCTGGTGGCCACCGCAGGGAAATAAAGCCATTGCTCCAGCAGCAAAATGGCTCAAAGTCCAACCAAAGCCTGGCCTTTTCCTGTGAGTAAATCCGCGGCCTGTTTGGTTCTCTGTCCCGAGTGATTCCCGGCTCAATAACGTTTCTCCTCCAGGGAGCCCACTGGAACTCCACTGGCTGTGCCGCCTCCTCGCGCGTCCCCCACGCGCGCCGCAGGCCGGTGCTTGGAGAGCGCGATGTTCCCGGGACGGAAGATCCCCTACCTGGAATGGATGGTTCCAGACCAGCGGGAACGCGCTCTAATCCTTGATGGAAGCAAGCGTGGGAGGAAAGCACAACGTCTAGGACTTCCCTCTAGTGTCAGAACAGGAAGAAGAAGAACCTGAGAAGTCGCCGGGGAAGGGAGGCCAGGAGCAGGCTTCCGGCCCCTTCCCACAGCCCGGGAGAAATTAGTGTTGCGCCCCGCCCCTCCCCGACCCCCGTCCCCACCACACACACCAGCGCCCCTCGCCAGTCTTTCTTGAATTTCCTCTCATGTCTATCAACAACCTCCTGGTGCAGAAATCTACACTGCACAAGTTAGGAGCCTGCAAGGGCGGGCGGTGTTACAGACTCGCTCTTTCCATCTTCCCCCTTTACTCCACATAGTTTCAAAGGTCCACATGGCCCTGGTTTTGACCGGTTTTCCAAGAGTGTCAACGTTATGTGTTTCAAATTCCCGTCTCAGTTCACTGGCGTCTGCATCCGTTGCCGAGTGTGGGTGGCAGAGCCCTGGGTGACAGCACTCGGGACCACGCACCCATACCCTTCTTTATGCTCGTTGTCAGCCAGTTGCCAAGAGCAGTGGAACAGACACAAGTGGGGGCTGTTTAGAGCGGGAGTGAAGAGTCTGCAAGGCCCGGGAGAGCGCGGATTCCGGAGTAGGGAGGCGAGGGGGCAGCGTGGGAGACCAGAGGGAAAATGGGCTGAAAAGCCAAGCAAAAAAACAAAGTAAATTGGGCTTTGCTCTGGTTTTACAAAGGCAGAGATGGTCGAGCCCTCTGACTGACTTCGTGCCTTCTTTATCCCGTCCTTTGTGAAATAAGCCGTTTTCTGCACCCTCTGCAGGAGTCTAGGCTGTGGGCGACTCGCTAGCACTGCCCTGGGCCTCCAAGCTCCCTGATCGCTGAGCCCATCTCTGACACTCACAGGAGCTGCGTTCGCCGGATCCTCTGAGAGGCTCTGCAAGGATCCCGATCCAATTCAGCAGCGTTTTAAAAGGTAGCCGACTGGAGATGCTTTTTCTTGTCTTTTTCATTCTTTCATTCTCTGTCTTCTAAAATTTTAACAATAACCTATCGTTTCCGCGTGGAGGGTCTAAGAATCTTCACTGGGTTTAATTTAGGAATTTCAAATTGGGTTTCTCAAAATTTTAATGTGGTCCCCTTAATTGTTAATCAAGATTGCGGAGTCTTCCAAAATAGCCCTTTTCATCTTATGTAATTAAAGATCCACGAGCTTTCCAAAGAAGCTCTGGATTTTCCACGGTACAAATCTATATATTTTTTTTCTCTCTCCCTCTCTCTCTCTCTCTGCCTCTCTCGTGCGTGTGTGTGCGCGCCCCTGTGCGTGCGTTTTCTTTCATTTCTGGCGTTAGGAAACTCGTTCAGGGCCACTGAAAAGTCAGGGGAGGCTCAGATGTTATTTCCCACGGATTCCTGTTTTTCCGGAAGCGTTGTCACCAAATAAATATGAGACTGTTAATTTGGAAAAACAATTAGCCCCTACCAAAAAAAAAAAAAAAAAAAAAAAAAGAACCGGAGGGGAGAAGGCTAGGGTGGAAGACAAGGAAGCTGCTGCTTGGATTCGCTGGTGGAGGAAAGTGCGACCTGGACCTGGGCTTGGGGGCTCCCGTCCCCTTACTTCAGCACCAGAGGGGATGGACAGCGTCTCCGGACTGGGCTGCAGCCACAGGGACCGAACTACGCTGCCGCCTCCGCTGTCCTTGCCGCCACTGTCGTCGCCACGGGCAGCTGGGCTACTTGCTCCTCGCAGCTAAAACGCGGTGCCTCCTATTACCCCCTCGCCTCCCGGCCCCCTTCCTTAATGGATGAAAAGTACCCCTCCCTCTACACCTGCTGTACCTAAGGACAGGACTCTGAGGAGTACGCTTGCTCCACAGATTAAACTCTCAGCAGCAACTTCAAGAATCATTTTTCTATAGGGGCCTGGGGGGAATTCTGGAGGAGAGTAAAGTCGAAGTTCTTAGAAGCTCTGAGACATCATGGGCCGTGCGGTAGGGTCGAAATGCTCAAAGGCCCACACTTCTTGAAATAAACAGAATGGTCTTGAGTGGATTTCAACTCTTTTGGAAATAGCTTTGTGAAAAGAGAGTGGAGAGCTACTCAAAATTCTACATTAGAGAGACTGAAAAGACATCTAATTTCATTGCTCGGCAGGTAAGTGATAGCGCTATTATTTTTGTTTTTTAAAATTCTAATGACTTGTCTTATGGTTTAACAGAAAGAACATAAGCAGTGTAATTTTTTCTGGGGTTAACGGGGAGACAAGCAATTTTGTTTTAAAATAATTGTTTCTGAATCATTGTGTGACAAGAAGAATCAAGATAACATACATGTTGCCTTACATAATTACAGTAAACTTTTAGCTGGACATTTTTCTTATTGCTTATCTAATATCTTTTTGGATCTGTGCATATCTTGTTTATTTTTTCCCAAAACTAATACAATCTGACGTTTGGCAAGATAATTTTGTTGTCTTATGTATGCCATAAAAAGTGATCCTGTCTCTGTTACATAGTATGCAAGACTCAAAAAGTTAAAATAGAGAGGATTTAACCATGCCCTCTAACATATTTTATATTGTTATAGTATACCAAACTATGCATGGGAACAAATACATGTATATGTATACACCAGATTTCTCACTCCATGCCAACCCCCTAGTATACCTACACCTGTAGGATCTTACATAAGGAGACACTCATATTTTTACTTAGCACCCTCTTTCCAGCCTTTTAAAGCTCAAGACTGCCTTCTCAAACCTGATCTGCCAGAAAGCAGACAATGAGAAGCTTTAGTGTGCCTCTTTAGGAGAGCTGGATTTCAAAATCATTCTAACTTACTAGTTCTGCAAAATACATTTGTCAGTGAAATCCAGAAAATGATAGTGGCCAGTAGGTTCCCGAAAAACCATAAACTTTAAAATGCTAATTACATCTGTTTTCTGTTGATTCTTATTTCTAGTCATTCCCTGGAGCTTTAAAATTACAATCTTTCACAGTGACCTTGATAAGCATTCTGCTTTAATAAAAAGGGTTCACTGGGCAAAAGCAGTTACACAAATTTATAACCCGTGCCTGACATTTCACTAAGAATTCGATCAATTCCAATGAGTATATTCAGTTCAGTGAAGAGTTTTGACTTGCAAGGATGGAATTTTATAGTCATGTAAATACATGTGATGAGATATGCATAATCAACTCTGTGAAAAGAGTTTACCCCTTTGAAAAATTACAGGAGATCTTTAGGTTTTACTTTTAATTTAACTGGTTGTGTGTAACTGATAGTAAAATGGCTCTAATACATATCTATACATACCTTCCTTCTCAATTTTAATACAAAAATCATTGGAGGCCATTACAGTGGCATTCATTGGTGGGTGATGTCCTCTTGTTTTATGCTGGATGAGTGTAGCAATTACTCTCTGAGGAAAAATCATTCTTAACTGTCACCACTTACCATGAACCTGCTTGCTTAGCAGAAAAGGAGCAGAGGCATCTATGTCACTGAGCTCCTTGGGGGCGCTGTTGCCCTATATAGGTCAAGAATGATTATCTGAGGAGCAGAAACATGTAACATTGATTTGGATTCCTTCCCAGAAAACCTATGATGTGCTCTTAACACAATCCTTTTTTTCTTCAGTGGGAGAGGTATGGAAGTGAAATTATCACATGGAAGGCTTAATCATATTTTAAGAGAGTTACAGCATGTTGTTAGACAATTATTTCGGCTGTCAATTAATTAACACAGAGGGACTCCCCTAGTCAGTAGGGCATAAAATCTAAGCAGAGAATGTGTTTCAAGAAGCACTCCTCTGTGTATATGGCCGCAGTTCCCTCCTCAGGGGCAGAGGGGGCAGGCTTTCTCTATGTGTAACTGAAATCTCACAAAGTGAAAGTTACCTTTGCCTAATCCCTTAGGAGATTTAGTCACAGAAATACATAACTCTAATTCACCTCAAACTCATGAAAGTGCATGGAAACCCTTGTCAATCCTCATCTGTAGGGAAATGTCCTTACATTGAGATAGAGTGTGGGAAAGCAACTTAATGCCTACCTAATGCTAATCTCTAATTGTAAAGTAGATAGTCAAACAAACAAACAAAAAGGGGGTAGTGGAAACCAATTTTCATTATTGCACAGAATCACTTGTCTTTAAAGAAAAATCAACATTTTATTAAGGGATATCTGTACCCCACTAAGGACATCTATTTGCTTTGATAGTTATTTTTTTTTGCTAAAGAAAAAGGATGCATGAGGTCTTGGGAGTACCAAACACACTATCTTTTCCTCATTAAAAAAAAAAAAAAGTTTTATTGGATAAGACTAAGTGTTGTTGGCTGTTGCTTACATTTGAGACTCAAAAGAGACAAGTGAGATGGGATTACATAATCTAGAAAATGTAAAGTGTATATAGGACCAGAGGATAATTAAATTTAGCCCTGGAATCCATTCAATTGCCTTCTTCCGAAATGTTATAAAAACACTCCTTGATTAATTTTTGCATAGACTATATAAATATTACTTGTATATTCTAATGTAATTATTAATACCATGAAATCATATTGGATTTTAATGCTCACAGTTTGCCTTTGGAGTTATTTACTTGGGTTTCAACCAAGTTCAAACATTTATCAAAAAATATAAAAGTAAGAAATGACTATTGCTAATATTTAGTAATTGGCTGTTTTTGACCACTTAAAGATTTATAAATTCCAGGCAGCTAGCCTGCTTACTCACCTAGTTCTGTCAAGCAAGACAAAAGCCACTAGGAAAGAAAAAAGCATATTGTAAGCCAGAAATTATTTCCGTAGTAATCTCACCTTCCAGGAATCTGTACAGTGTGTTATAGAATAGAACTCAAATGGAGAGAGATCTCTAATTTGGTGTTTTCTTCCTATTTAGCTTAGCAGAGTGAGCACATAGCATGTGTTGGAAGAGACAACATCCTGTGGTGAGAAACATGTTACACATCATGTTGTAGGGAAACAAGTACTACTTGACAATCAAAAGATCAGAATTTTTTAACTGCAGGCCATAAGATCTTCTACAAGTCACTCAATCCACTACAGCTTAATTTTTCTTCCTTAAATTTGGGGATAATTTACTTTTCAATGAAGACACAATAATTTACATACAGCTGATACCTGAACACTCATGAGATAAGTGAATGATGCCTACTTTGTGGGATACTGGAAAGTTGAAATTCAGTGATTTTGAGAGTGTTTTGGAAACAAGTGTTATATCTGTGAGTTATTATAAATAATTTCCAATAGCATTCATTCATTCATCAAAAAAATCCCACTAATTACTATATAACAGCCACATCCCTTATACTTAACAACTCTCAGCATAGGGAATATAATACTTCCCTGATAATTCAGCAGTCATTTCCTTTACATCTCTTAATGGTATAAATATAAGTGATATTCAATGAAGGTGGACTTGGTTTCAAAAGTATTTATTACTCAGAACTGATACCACATTCTATATCAATTGGACAAACCTAGTTGACCTGAACAACTTCCATTTTGACCTTCAAAGAATCTATCACTTTGTGTCATAATTTTCTATTTTATAAAGGACGATTGATGTTTGTCATTAGTGATATGGATAAGGAAACTCATAGGATGAAATAGACTTCAAAACTCCATATCCTAAAACATCCAGAAAGCATTGTGATTTGACTGCTGGCTTGTGAGCATGGAGTGAAATGTGGACAGCATGCGGGCTGATCAAAGGGGCTAGCCTGGAAATGCTGTTAAGATGTTGTCTTGATTTAGTCCAAAGCCTAGATTCTATTCATAGGCCTCTTTAGGACATCTCTTTAGAAAACTGAATAAGCAGTATTTTATTGCTTATTTGCTTTTCTTAGTTGGGTTTTAAACGTCACTATGATTTTTTCAATGTAATTTATCAACATTTGGTCTGTGTAGATTTCTAGACTATCACTAAAAATATACTGATAGTATGCTTAGGAAATATAAGTCAATGTTTGGTGTTACAGCTATTTCCAGCATTGTTTTGTGGTTAAATTATATAATTGCACCAGAGATAAAAAATTATATCATCACTTACTTAGTAATATAATTCAGATTTTTTTTTTTGTCAAACACACACACACACACAAACCCAGAAACAGTTAAAAAAATAAAATGAAAAAGAACTGAGAGTAAGAGGTCATTAAAATAATGTCTTGAGGCCAGAGAATTTATCTTTGAATTATCCTTAAATTTTCACTGTGAAGTTTCTTCAGCACTTTCTACACACTGAAAGAGTCAGAAAATCATTTTGGGTCTCCTGAATTCGGTCTTCAATTTGTCAGCAAAGATAAAGTGATCATGTTATATTTTTTTCAAAAAGAGTATCATTAAATCAGTTCATTTGAATACTTGCTTATTATTACTTCATCATATGTAATGTACATACTTGAAGACATTTTTAAAATTAAAAATTGTGAAGTAATTATATGCTCTATGTTAAACAAATTTACTCACAATTTCGGTCTAAGATTTAGTTTTTTAAAAGAATAAGTGCTTGCCTGGTAAATTCACTAAATAAGCTAATAGAAAATAGAAATCTTTTAGAAATGGCACCAAAATTTTAACAATAGTGTATTACTTATATAAAACTATGAAAAGGCCAAGTACAGTGGCTCATGCCTATAATCCCAACACTTTGGGATACTGAGGCAAGAGGATCACTTGAAGCCAGGAGTTCGAGACCAGCCTGGGCAACACAGTGAGACCTCGTTTCTTCAATAGAAAAAAAAAAACGTAAAAAATTAAAAAAGAATATCTGGGTGTGGTGAATGTGCCTGTAGTCTCAGCTACTCAGGAGGCTGAGGTGGGAGGATCACTTGAGCCCAGCAGTTTGAGGCTGCAGTGAGATATAATCACATCACTGCATTCCAACCTGAATGAGATTCTATCTCAAAAAAATATATATATTAAAAATAATAAATTTTATTTGAATCTTTTCAAGGAGAGCCACAGTGAGAAATAAGTATCTGAGATTAAGAAATTTATAGATGAGAAAAGAGTATTTTATGGTTAAAAATGCATCCAGTACACACAAAATCTGAGGTTCAACATGGTTTGTCATCAATTGGTTGTGTGGACTTGGGTAAATCACTTTATGTTAATTTAACTGCTCGTCTGTATCCTTGGTCCTGTTGGTAAATCATTATTATGTCCATGAGAAAAGAAACAACGTCTATGTTTAGTTGAACTCATAAACTTTCCTTCCACATCTGTCATGCCATTCTTCTTGAAAATGTTTCTGTGCTCTCACGGTGGAACATACATGGGATTTAGAATCAGACTTAAGTTCGAATCCTGTTATAGAAATGGCATTAATGACAAAAACTTGGTCAAGGAATGTGAAGTCTCTGAGTCTGATGTCCACTGCAATGTGTTGCTGGGAACAGTTAATGAGCAAATTGTATACAATGGCTAGCACATTGCCAGGGATTTGTTGAAGCTGGTGAGTGTTATGACTTAGCCTGTTAGACTCGTCTATGCACATGACTCTGATCAACTCCCGCTCTCTCATTTCTCCAGATAAATCCCCCATACTTTATATTCTCTTCCAAACATACTGTCCTCATCACCACATAGTTCTTTTGTTAATGCTTTGTTCTAGACTTTCCCTTTTCTGTTTTCTTATTCAAACCTATATATCTTTGCATAGATTGTAAATTCAAATGCCCTCAGGGTGCAGGCAGTTCATGTAAGGAGCGAGGCTAGCCAGTGAGATCTGCATCACACTGCAGAAAGCGAGCCCGTCCAGAGTCCTCAACTCAGCTCTGCTCAGTTAGAACAAAACATAAGAACTAAAAACAGAGAATTTTGTGTGAAATCTACTTTTTGCTTTACCTAATTTAATTGTTAAAATTTTGCATGTAGTGAAACAGACTACGTGCTAGATTCCACACATAGCTGCCGAAACTTTTCATTTCCCATTTCAACGACATTTAATAGAAACCCTAAACTGAGATATTTAGTCAGATTTTTTCCAGACCTTTTTTTTTAATCTAAAAATGAGACAATGAACCATGACTTGATGAAAAGGTTCATCTTAATATGTTTTTACAATTTTAAAATAAATAAACCTAAAAAATAATAAGTGGCTGAGATAAAATAGATACTTCATGTTTTTGAATGGGCAAAAGTTTTGTGGGGAAAAATTAACTCATAGAATAAATAGGAATGAAGATAGGTCAATAATATTACATAATATGTTTTATTCCAGCATCTTTTCCAGCTACTGTTTTTGCCCCTCATACACACGCAACAGCTACAATAACCCAGATAATAACCTTGACTAACAGTGGGACTAAGAAAAGATTATTAGTTATTGACTAATATCTGCAAATATTCCTTCTTCCCAGAATACAAATTTTCTACTTTTGTGCCTACTCATATGTGTAAAAACAGATAATTTCTTTAGAAAGTTATTTTTTACATTTCATCAGCAAATTATAACACACTCTATAGAATGTTCTGTTGGATTTCACAAATTGGAGGCAGATGTCTTATTGTATGTTCAGCAATGTAAGTCCACACACCCACACAACCGCACAAACACAGGGATGGATAAGATTATGCTTTGGTTTGATATATGGCAACTTTTTTTGTAATTTCTTCTTTTCTAATCCTTGTTAATAATGACTGTGCCAAAGGGAAAAACAACTCTGCCATTATTGATGGAAAAAAAGGAGCTTATTTTGCCTAATTGGTATTTGTATATTTTAATTTCTTTTTTTGCTAGAAGTGACAAAATCCCAGCTTAAAGTGGCTTAATCCAAATAAGCAACTAAACAAAAAATATATTTGCAAAAGAGAATTACTGGCTCATGCAGTAGCAGATTATAGCAGGTATGGCTTGATTAAAGTGTTCAAATACTATCCGCATTCTTCAGTGTTGTCTTCATTCCAAAGTACGGTTTGCCTACATGATAACATTTGCCTCTTTCTCTGTTCTCACTGTCTTTCTCCCTCACTCCTGTCTATGTTTCTGTTTCTGTCTGTCTCTCTTTTCTCCCCCTCTCTTCATCTCTTTCTCTGTCTTACTCACCTCCTTACCAGTTATAGGTCTACAGTGTTTCCTTTCCAAATCCGGTTCACTTCCTCAGTAGTTCCAGTAGATATACTGGGATTGACCAAGGGAATATTACATATTGGGCTGCATCTTGAAGTAGGGTGGGCTTTACAAAACCACAATGATTGAGGGGTATTACTTATTGACTAATATCTGCAAATATTCCCTCTTCCCAGGATACAAATGACTAGCATAGTGCAGTTTTCAGCAGAAAGGGGAGACTACATTAAAAGATAGAAAAGAACAACACTTGTCCTCTACAATACTAGTGAAGATTCTACCCAAGATTTCTAAGTCACTGAATTTATCTACTGTTGATGGAATACTCAGCAAAAGTGGGCTCATTGGCTTGTTGTTTCTCTAAAAGCTTTTTTTTTCCTAAGGAAAGAATGTCTTAAGATGAAATGTTTGACTTTAAATGTAATTAACACATCAAAGTTTTGTGGGTGTCCTTTTACTATATTATTAACAAATGAATAATATGAAAAGGACACACATGCGGATTAAAAAATCATTGGGGATAAAAGAATAGTTATTCCAGAATAGTTATTTTTTCTATATTTGGTGATTTTTTTTCAGTAGTTTTAAATGATATTTCCTTATTTAACACATGGTAAAGCCTGTTCCAGCTTAGCTAGACTATTTCCCTTTTGTTTTCCTGGTCTGGTTTTAATCTTGAAGAAGTTAAACTCCTGAAAGTAGATTAATCTACTTGTGTACATTTTACACCATTATTATAGATGAGCCAATCAAGAGTAATACAATAGGGCACATTTGGAGTCAAAGTAAGTCAGATGGTGGTAGTTTGTCTAATTCATTAACTTCACAAATTAACTTTATTTTTCTCTTCAAACACATCTTTTTCTCAACTTAAGAATCCTTTTAAGCGATTAGAGAAAATTAAAATTTGTCCATTATCCACCTAAGTTGTTTGTTTTTATTTTCCATATTGTGTTCTTTTCCAAGCAATCTCCTTGAAGTTGGAACTAGAGGTTTCAGTATAAAGTCTTCATAGGGCATAATAAATGCATTTGGGAAAATGTAACCCTACACTTCAGTTTCCATTCATAATACTATTTTCTCACATTCTATGTGTTATTCATGATTGTTAGAGTCTTGTTTTAGGGAATCTCATGTGATTCTCACAGCAGGACTAGGAAGCTGACTTTTTCATTCCTGTTTTGCAAATGGGACAATCAAGCTCCAGGAAAGTTAAATGCTTCTCTATAGATTAAGTCAAAATTGAGATTTAGGATCAATATTTAATGCTTTTCTATTCATAAGTGGTTTAAGAAGAAAAACTGCCTCTCTTCTTATAACATCTATTATAGGCTTGACTTGCTTTAGATTGCAGTAAATAAATAAAAAAACAAACAACAACAACAACAAACAGAACAGCTGAATTTCATTGACTTTAGTTTTACTAACTAAGTAACCGGAGGCATTTAGATTCTAAAGAATCTTGAAGGGTTCATGTGTTATCTTGATCTTAATCTTATACAAACAGAGAGGTTTTTGGACAGCATAATCACATGTTGAAAGTCATATTTTACAAGCTTCAGTGAATCATGATGGACCAGGGTTGATTCTATTGCAGAATTCAGACTTGAGGTGATGAGAGCTGGACCTAATTGGGTGAAGGTTAGAAATTAGCCTATTAAAACTAAATGACTAGATGTTAGTGATGCCACTATAAAATAAAACAAGAATCAGGAGGAGGCCAAATTGGATACTGTTTTTATGTACTAGGTAAATGCTCACATGTATAAGTGTGAAATACGCTTCTTTGGAAGGAAAGATGTGATATCTGACATGGGACATGTCAAATGGATAATGAGAGGACATAACAGCCAAATGCAGGTGAAGAACCCATTAATTTTAGAAAGAGGGTAAAACCTGGCCTATCTAACTCAGAGCTACCAAAGAGGAGATTACTGCTGAAGCTATGAAAATGTATTAGCTATTTGAGAGAATAAAAGAAAAACAATTGTTTGCAGACATAAATATCTTTCAAAAGTGAGAAAAAAATAAGAGTCGTAGAAAGTGTAGGGGAAAGGTATAAAGGAAAATGCATAGAGTTCTAACAAACATACCATGGTTAAAAGTGTTGATACTGCACAGAGGTGAAAGGAATGAATGTTTGAGGTTCCTCTGGGTTTGCTCAAAAGCAGATCATGGGGCATCCTGGAGAGAACCATTTCTGAAAAACGATTAACATAATATTTGGACTGTCAGATCCTCAAGATCAAATCAAGGATAGACAGTAGAAAGATCACGTACATTCTAGGAAGATAGTAGGGATCAGAAGGGATTTTGTGACAAGGAAAAAGCACTGCAGAATTATTGCTGACAATGTGTGTTGTCTCCCTTATTGCTTCCGGTGTACAGCCTGCTTTAGAATTAGGTGATGCTGCATTTCTGGGAATATGAGTGCTTTGTTGCATTAGATCAGATCAGGTCTGTCTGTGGTGATTAAGGTCCAGTGACTGGAATTATAAATGAGAGTATAGTCAACTGAAAAGATACACATGCTACCTGAGAAGACATCTGTTTAAAACAAAGTTTTCTTTTCTCCACCTCATTATATATTCAATTTTAAGTGATCATGTAAAATATGCATAAAATATACACATGAAATAGTCAACAGTTGCTCGTTTGTTTTAGCCACTGAAAATTGACTTTTCTCCACTTGGAACATGTAAAGTAGTGTTGACTTTACTTGAAAGGCAGACATTCATTTCAGATAATGGTGTCTCTTTTTATTATATCATCCTATTATATTCTCTTCTACGTGATTTGTCTTCTCTGCCTTTCATCTTGTGTAAAATTTTCATATTTTTCTAAAAAATTTTGGAGCATGAAGAATGCATACAAGGGGTCTGCAGACCCATCTAAACTTTGTTAGTGGACTTTATATCTCACTGCGGCTCAATGGCCTAGAAGATAAATTGGCCCTGTCTGTTCCATCAGAACAACAGGAATTTCCCGAGTTCAGGCAAACAAAAGTTTGATTTTGTCTGATACTCAAATTTCTCTCTCAATCACTCAGATTCTCCAGATAATTGCCTGGCTTTTTTCTTGGTACTAGAGGAGTGAATTATCTACTTTCTGGAGGCCAATTAAGTTTTCTAAATCACTAGTGGGCCTTTCAGCAAGTTACCTTTTCAGTGCACTAAAAAGCTCCTCAGTAACCCGAAAGAATTAATGTACCACCAAACAGTGGGCAATTTATTCCCTCACCACTGATGAGGGCAGACAGTTTAGAGCATTAATGGGAGCATTTACATTGAGTCACAGTGAAGTATGGAGTCACTGAGTCTTTGTGAAGCTAACCTATGGAGGGTGAGGAGGTGTTTATCACCGTGGAGAAGGGAGGAGGGACACAAGAGATGATCCCTACCCTTAAAAGCTGCAGATAATGCCGTCAGCCACTATCTGGATGGAATTCCTATATCATCATCTGTATATTTGGCAATAATAGGCAAGTTAACAACCCATGGTCATGAAGAATTATCTGGTTTTAGATTTGTATAAAAGTGTTCTTTGTGAAATAATCAACTCTTTTATTTTTTCATGTACTGACCATTGCTATTTTTATCCTGGTCCTGTTTGTGAAATGGGTTAATTTATTTCTGTCAACTAAAAAAATCAATGACTTGGATGTAAATGAACCTACTACATGTAACTGGTTTTGGTTTTAACTCTTCTCCTGTTTATCCATAAACGTACTGATAAATGTAGTGATTCGTGTCTACTTTATTAATTAACGTTATTTCCTGTTGCGGTTGATATTCCACCTGAAATATCTTGAAATTCAACTGAAAGAATTGTTTAAGGCCCTTTTTCTTAGATCTCGTGAATCATATTTCAAGCAGTATATGCATATTACTACATACCATTCTACCAAATAACTCAAAGATATCCCACCTTGTTTTTAGGAGATATTGTCAAAAACACTGACAAATGCCAAAGATTTCCTAGTCATGCTTATGAATGGATAAAATTGTTTGGAGAACTAAACAATTCTACTATGTATAATTCAATGTTGGGATTTTGTTAAAAAATAAAATTCCTTTAAATCTTACCCAATCTTTATTTCTGTGAAACATTTTTGGGAGGGGAAAATATGGATAAAATAGGCCTAATAGTAGAATAATCAATTAAATGAAGCCTAGAAATTATTTACATTATTTTTATAAGCATATAAAGTCTTCAATAGCCTATTTTCTTGTGGGGAGAATTAACAAAATTCCAAATGAAATACAGTCTCTTCCTTCAATGTGTACTTCCAAAACATTTGCATAAGATCTTCACTGTAATGAAGCCAAATTACTCAGCCTTTTCAAGTTTATAAAGGATACATATTAAGACATTGAGTCCTAGGAGGAAGATGGCACTTAAACAAATGAAAGTTTTGAGCATCAATCTCAGACTATATTATAACTGTTCCTAATGAATATGGAATTTAAACAACTGGAACAAGTCCAATAAGGAGAAAAAAAAAAAGGTTTGGCATCTGATGAGTTATTTAGCATATCTTTTTGTAAAGAAGAAAAGCTCTTTGGCTTCCAACAAAGAGTTTGTGAGCTGTATGGCAGTGTTTTGAACAAGGAGATCATTTATAAATGCTGTCTTTATTTGGGAAATAATTATGGGATGCAGCTGCAGGTTTTAATGACTTTTAATAAAGTATGTTATAAAGTGAATTAGCAAGAAATGTCTAACAGATGATACTGAATCAAGACATTAAAGAACATCATTAGATCTATATCTTGGATTATTAAAGTAATAAATGTGTTTTTGTTAATACCAGTGATTTTCTAGGACATTTTGAAGGAAATTTCAACGCAGGTAAATTTTTAATGAATAGGGTTAGTCTATCAACTAGCTCTGCTAGCCCAGTACAATTTTAGATATATAACTAATAGAGTATCAAAGCTGAAAACTCTTAAATTTCAACAATATATAGAATTATAAAATAAGTTTCACAGATAGTATCTGAAAATACAGTATTTCAGCCACTTAAATTATTATGACTTTCATAAAGAAAGGTATATGTACTTTATAGAGGAAAAAACGTTTGTTAGAAAATCTGTGTTCAACATTTGCTTTGCTGGCATTACCAAGACTAAATTTCATTGTCAGATGGTCAGAATACCAATGATCAGGGGCAAATACAGATAATAACCCACACTTCCTGTTTGTACAAGTATTACTGTGCCACCTCAGTATGCAGAATAATGCAGTACAAATTTGTTTTAAAAACCGAGTTTAGTTACCAACCTCCAGAGGTGAACAGAGCCGGGCTAACATAGCATTGTGATATCATTACAAGCTGGCGTTGGAAATGTACTCACAGATGATCAGGTTAGGCAGCTGATCCTCAGAATGTCTGCAATTTGTTTCAAGTTTCAAATTTAGTTTATGAGGGAGTTTAGACATTAATTATGTTTTATTTCATGATGTTACTCCAAAAAGGCTAAAGAAAAGTCGAATAATGTGTAATGGGTACCTCTGTATGTAACCATAGTTCAGGGCAAATGAGCAACCTAGGATGCCGAGAAACAAGTTGTAAGTCTTGCTTGAGTTCTCAAATGATATTGAATCATGGTTGAATTCCCTTCATAGCTGCAGCTATTGGCCGGGTGTAGTGGCTAATGCCTGTAATCTCAACTCTCAGAAAGTCTGAGGCAGGAGGATTGCTTGAGGCCAGGAGTTCGAGATCAGTCTGGGCAACAAAGTGAGACCCCCATCTCTACAAAAAGTAAAATAATTATCGGGATGTGGTGGTGTGTGCCGGTAGTTCCAGCTACTCAGGGGGCGGAGGCAGGAGAATTGCTTGAGCCCAGGAGTTCAAGGCTGCAGTGAGCCATAATCATACCAGTGCATTCCAGTCTAAGCAACAGAACCAGAACCTGTCTCTAAAAAAGTAAATAAATAAAATAAACAAATTACAGATGCAGCTATGCACAGCTATGTTATATTTAAATAATTACTTGTCTTTTAACTTTTTACTTTAATTATAAACTGAAAGAAAGTTGCAGACGTAAATTTCTCATGAAACCTTCATCCAGCTTCATTAATGATAACATCTTACATAATTGTAATACAATACCCAAACCAGGAATTGATATTATACAGTATTGACAAATACACTATAGCCTTATTTAGATTTCACCAGTTTTTACTTGAACTAATTTGCCTGTGTGTCTGTCTGTCTGTCTGTCTGTCTGTCGGTCCCTGTGTGTGTGCAGTTCTGTGTAGTTTATCCCATACATAGATTTGTATAACCACTCTCACAGTCAAGATATACAACTGTTTTAGCACCACAAATAAACTTCCTTGGTTTAGCTGGTACAGTGTGATTCACACCCAGCTACCCTGGAAACCAATGATCTGCTCTCTATCTCTACAATTTTGTCATTTTGAGAATGTTACATAAATGGAATCATATGGTATGTAGCATTTGAGATCCATTTTTTGCACTCAGAGTAAACTATCCAAGTTGTTGCCTGTGCCAGTAGTTTATTCATTTTAATTGCTAAATAGTATTTTGTGGTATTCCAGCTTTTCCAATCTGTTTGCTCATTTAGTGACTGAAGGACATTTAGGTTGCTTTCAGTTTTGGGCTACTGTGAATAAAGGTGCTATGAATATTCATGTACGAGTAATTTGTCATTCAGTAATAGATAACTGGAATATCTCCCTATGAGCACGCTTGATCACTTAACAGGACGTAATAACAATATATTTTCAGAAGGTAGGTAGACCAGGTACTAGAGAATGACTTGAATCAGTCATACTAAGTTTTAAACTCTGGTTTTCATGGATGGATGATGGTTTTTTTACTGGTTGCATTTTCTATATTAGTTTCAGATATATAATACTGTAAAACAATAATAATGTTCTAGAAATTAATGTAAAATTTAAACAAATCAATAAACTTCCCACACAAGTATCAATTTTCTAAGAAGAGGTTCTAGGTAATGTCATATTTACTTGATTTTATAATTACCCATATATTCTATTACCAAAAAATAAATAGGTTTGTGAAAGGTAACCAAAAACTACACACAATTTGTACAAGTATAATTTTTTTACAATTTATATTTTTTAGAAGTTCACAAACATATTTATAAAAACTGGAGCATATATTGTGCCATAAAGAAAACTATGCAGAACTTCAAATGACTAAATTTCGAAGACCATGATGTTATATCAATACAATTTAATTAAACATAAATTAATTAAAAATAACTAGAGTTTTTCAACAAATGAATGTGAAACAACTGAACATTCACATGCAAAGAAAATGAGTCTAGACATAGACCTTAACAGTCTTCACAAAAATTAACTTAAAGTGAACCATTCATCCAAATGTAAAATTCAAAACCACTAAACTCCTTGAAGATATCATAAGAGAAAATATAGATGACCTTTGGTATGGCAATGACTTTTTGGATATAACATCAAAGGCATAACCCTTCAAAGAAATAATTGATAAGCTAAATTCATTAAAATTAAAAATGTCTCCTCTGTGAAAGACAATGTCAAGAGAATAAGAAGACAAGATATGGAATAGGAGAAAATACTTGCGAAGGATATATTTAATAAAAGACTGTTATTTAAAATATACAAAGAGCACTTCAAGCCCAACAATAAGAAAACAAACTAATTAAAATAGGTAAAGGACCTTAACAAACATCTCATCAAAGAAGATATGCAGGTGGCAAATAAGCATATGAAAAGATGCTCAACACCTTATGTCACTAATAAATTGCAGATTAAAACAACAGTGAGATGCCACTGCACAACAAAAAAATTAGAAAATTAGAATGGCCAAAATCTAAAACACTGAAAATACAAAATGTTGACAAGAATGTGGGGAAACAGAAACTTATCCATTGCTGGTAGAAATGCAAAATGGTAGAGCCACGTGGAATACAGTTGGGGACTTTTTTACAAGACTAAATATACTCTTAGCATACAATCTAGCAATCACACTTCTTGTTATTTACTCAAATTATCTGAAAACTTATGTCTAGCAAAACTGGCTCAGGAATATTTATAGCAACTTTATTCATAATACCAAGCTTGGAAGTAATCAAAATGTTCTGCAGTAGATGAATGAACACATAAACTCTGGTACTTCCAGGTAAGGGAATACTATACGGTGCTAAAAAAAAAATGAGTTATTAAGCCATGTAAAGACATGGACTATGTGTGAAATATATGTTAATATTAACTTACTTAAGAAGTTGAGAATATATTTTAAATATTAAGTTACTTAAATATTATGGTACTAAGTGAAAGAAGCTAACCTAGAAAGGCTACATATTATATGATTCCAACTATATGACATTCTGGAAAAGGCAGAATTATGGAGACAGTAAAAAGTATAATAATCATAATAAATTATTGATTGCCAGAAGTTAGGGGGAGGGAGGGATAAGTAGCCAGAGTATAGATTTTTATCACAGTAAAACCAATCTGTAAGACACTATAATAGTGGACAAAAGTCTTTATATGTTTGTCCAAACCCACAGAATGTACAGCACCTAGAGAGAACCGTAATGTAAATGACGGACTTTGGGGCTGGGAGTGGTGGCTCACGCCTGTAATCCCAGCAGTTTGGGAGGCTGAGGGATCAGATCACAAGGTCAGGAGTTCAAGATCAGCCTAGCCAACATAATAAAACCCCGTGTCTACTAAAAATATAAAATAATAATAAAAAAAAATTAGCCAGGCATGGTGGTGTGCAACTGTAGTCCCAGCTACTCGGGAGGCTGAGGCAGGAGAATCACTTGAACCTAGGAGGCGGAGGTTGTAGTGAGCTGAGATCACACCACTGCACTCCAGCCTGGGCAACAGAGTGAGACTCTGTGAGACTCTGTCTCAAAAAATAATAAATAAATAAATAAAAATAAAAAAGATGGACTTTGGGTGAAGATGTGTCCGTGCAGTTTTTTTGCTGTTTTTGTTTTTGGTTTTTTTTTTTTTTTTCTTTTTTTTTTGTGAGACAGAGTCTAGCTCTGTCTCCCAGACTGGAGTTCAGTGGTGTGATATCAGCTGCTCACTGCAACCTCGGCCTCCTGGGTTCAAGCGATTCTCCAGCCTCAACCTCCCGGGTAGCTGGAATTACAGGCACTCATCACCGTGCCCAGCCAATTTTTTTATTTTTAGTAGAGACACAGTTTTGCCATGTTGGCCAGGCTGCTCTCGAACTCCTGACCTCAGGTGATCCTCCCACCTGGGCCTCCCAAAGTGCTGGGATTATAAGTGTGAGCCACCGTGACCGGCTGGAGATTCTTAGACTGTAATAAATACACTACTCCACTGGTGTGCAACAAATGTTGATAGTAGGCTAGGTTGTGGGTGTGGCAGCGCAGGAGCTATACAGGAACTCTCTGCACATTTTGCCCAATTTTGCTGTCAATGTAAAACCGCTTTAAAAAATAGATTTAATTTTTTAAAAATTAGAAAATTTTCATATTTGTAAAATTAAGAAGTGCTTTTTCCCAATGCAAGAAAAATAATATTTTTAAATCAGAAAATATTTTAAACAAAAAAGTAATAAAATGTTATACATATGACAATTTAGGATATGGATAATTTATAAGTAATTCTCTAGCCTTAAATATGTTTTTGGAAAGAAACAAAGAATAAAGATGACTAAGCATCCATGTCAAAAATTTTAAATAAATCTAAAAATAATCACAGTGGAATTGGACAAGAGGCTATAGTTAATATAAGAATGTAATTAATGAAAACAAACAAAAACATAGTATAGGAAAACAAAGAAAAGGCTGGCTTTTCAATAGATTTATATGTGAACAAATTATGGTAGGACATCAAGAAAAAGGGAGGACTTAAATAACTAATAAAGAAAATAAAATCAAGATAAAATTTATTTAAACGTTAGTAGTATATTGACAACCACTTCCCATCAATATTTTAGAAATTTTATTTTCAACTTATAAATTCCTAGAAAAATATAATTCATTGGAGAGGAAAGGATGAAAGCAGGGGGCATGGGATTCATTCCTCTCCTGAGGACATGATAAAGGCCAGTGACTCATCTGAATCTCTTCCTAAATATGCAGCCGCTGGCCTCTTACTCAATGATACTTGCTAGGAAGAGAAGGCAAGCCCGCATCTATGTAGAGCTTGTGCAGGCCATCCCTAATTTGGGATTGATTATGGGTTCCCCGAAGAATGTCATAGGAACAATGCAACTTTCTGGGCTGTGAAATGGAGGTCTTTTGTGAGTTAATCTGTGCATCCCACTCAGGGACATCCTCTGACCCAGTGAGTGAGGCGGGAAGGACGCACCTGGGGGGCTACCCCCCTCCCGTCCCCGCCTGTGCTGCTAGGTGACAGGTGTCAGTAGCTTTATCAGGGAGGCCTGACACTGGATGAGATCCCTGAATCATAGATTTATGGTTGAGCAACTCAGCCCTTTGTTTTAGCTTATTTTATAAAGTGTTTCCTCAAGAGGCAGAAAACCAAAATAACAAAACAAGTAAACAACTAAAACAAAACAAAACCGAAAAAGCCTTATAGGCATTAAAGTAATTAAATTGTTAGAAAAAGATAAATAAACTATAAGTCCAGACTGCTTCGAAAACAATTTATACCAAATAGCCATGAAAAAAATATCCTGGAGATTAGGACAAAAAGAAGTCTCCCATGAAATTTACAAGGTTATCAAATTTTGAATTTAAAACATAATAAGAGATAGTATGAGAAAGACAATACATGAAATAGCAAACCACATTCAGGAATAGTAAAAAAAATCATTCTTTGTGCCTTTTTTACATTTATATCAGTGAGGCAAGATTATTCTATTTGAAAAGTAATAAAGCAATTAGCACTATTAATAGATTGTGAGAATCATACTATAACCTCAATATATAGGTTTTTATTAACTAATTAAAAATTATTCAAATTCCTGATAACATCTAATAATCTAGCAATCTAGAAATAAAAGAGGACTTTCTTAATCTGATGAAAGAAATATATAATATACATGTGTGTATATATTTATATATATGTGTGTGTAGCATATGTACATATTATATATATGGGTGTGTGTGTATATATATATATGTTACAGAAACCATCATTCTTTATTTATATATGTTAGAAATTTTCTATTTGAAACCAGGAACAAAGTAAGAACACCAGTAAAACCACCTCCTTTCCATATTGCATTGAAAGTCTTTTCCACCACAGTAAGCACATTAACGAGAATAACTGACAAACACTTTAATGGTTAGAAAGGAATACAAAGACACCTGCCATACTTTCCAATATTTGCACACAGCGATGCTCCCAAAATTTATAAATAAGATATTAGTAAGAACACTCGAAAAAATACTGCATGAAATATGAAAATTAAAAAATAAACTTTATGTTTAGATACCAGCAATATATACATTAACACATCTATAGCAAATGACACATATAAAATATACACCTTTTAATGTCACATAACAATTAAGAATGATCAAAAAGTAAGCCTACCTAAAGCAATAAGAAAAAGATACATTTCAAAGGCAAAAACTATTAAAAGACTTTGCAATTCCCCAAAGAGGAAACCCAAATGTTGCATAAAGAAAAGGTGTTCAACCTTACTGATTCTCATGGAAATGCAAATTAAAGCCATAAAAACAGATAGACAAAACTTAAAATTACTAAATGTAACAAGCTCTGATAAAGATGCAGAGCAACGGGAACTCTCATATTGCAAGTGGCAGAGTAACATTTACAGTGTGGCCAAACAACAGTTTGGCCTTATTTATTAAATTGGAATATCCACATATCCTATAAACCAGGGACTGTACCCTGAAGAAACCCTTGCACATATACACCTAAATACATGTGAGATTCATAGCAGCATAGTTCATAAACATGGGAATCATAGACACTGTAGACTACTAGAGGGAAGAGAGAAGTGAGGGCACAGGTGGAAAAACTACCTATTGGGTACAATGCTCACTATCTGGGTGATGGGACCCATACCCCAAACCTCAGCATCGCACAATGTACCCATGCAGCAAACCTGCACAAGTAACCCTAAATCTAAAATAAAAGTTGAAATATTTTTAAAATGTGAAAGTAACCTAGAAGTTTATGAACAAACTAACCAAAAAAGCAAAAATAACCTAGAAGTTTATAAACAAACTAACAAACAAAATCAATATTGATATGTGTTCATGCAGTAGAATTCCATCTGCAATGGAAATGAGAGGATGATGGCTACTTGCTCAATGTGAATGAATGTTGCAATCACAATACTGAGTGAACACAACAAGATACAAAAGGAAAAGAACACATTATGATTCCATTCAAATGAAGTTTCAAAACTGGCAAGAAATATTGTTTTTAGACTTATAGAGTATAGATATTAAGTAGCACCATGGTTAGAATAAGGGGGCTTCTGGCTGAATGAGGGAGGTTATGAGATTCTGGCGATGTTCACTATCTTGATTTGGACAGTCATTAGTAGTTACTAGCCCTAAACACATAAAAGTATACATATATATTTTATGCATTGTGTGCACTTAATTTTTTATAAGTAAAGGGAAAAAGTTATATAATTGAAGCATTAAAACAAGACAGAAAGTCCTCTGCTCACCCTTCCCCATTTCATGAAGCTTCAAATCCCTTTTGTGGAAGAGACACAGATCACTAAAACAGGTCAGTTTTACCTCAACCACTGGAGCTTACTCAGTTTTCTGTTTTAGTTCCTATTACATCTTCTAAAACATAAGTGCTCAAACACATTTGTTGAGTGAGTGAAGGTCTAACATTTTAAACAAAATTAATAATTTTTGCTCTGTTGTTTAATCCCAATGCAATTCTATTTACTTTTCTTCTAACTTTTTATTTGAAAAATGTCAATCTTAGAAAAAAATTGAAAGAACCCACACAGTGAACACATATAAAATCTTCCCCGAGATTTATTAATATTAAATAATATTGAACATTATTATTGAATAATATATAACTTTCATTATTGATATCCAGTGTCGTATTATTACACATGGTTTCTATCCATCTCAAACTAGTCATTGTGGTTTTTTTTTAAAATAGAACGTATTTAATGACAATTTATCTGATCCTTGTTGTTTTTTTAAAATACATTGAGATATAATTCCCCTAATACTTACCCTCTTAAAGTGTATAATTTAGTGGCTTTTAGTCTATTTACAAGCTTGTGCAACCGTCACCACTATTTAATTTCAGAATGTTTTCATCATCTCCAAAACAAACGCTGAATCATTAGCAGTCACTCCTCATTCTCCTTTCCTCCCAGCGCTTGGCAACCACTAATATATTTTCTATCCCTGTGGACTTTCCTATTCTGGACATTTAATATAAATGGAGTCATAAAATCTGTGGTCTTATGTGACCGACTTCTTTCACTTGGCATACTGTTGCCAAGGTTCATCCATATTGTAGCATACCTGAGTGCTTCATGTTTTTCATAGATGTATAATATTCCATTGTATGATTTTACCACATTGTGTTTATCCATTTATCACTTGGCTAACATTTTGATGTTCCCACTTTTTTATTATTATGACTAAAACTGCTGTTAACATTCATGTGCAAGTTAACATTCATGTGAAGTTAACATTCATGTGCTGTTAACATTCACGTGCTGTTAACATTCATGTGTATGTTTTCAATTTTCTTGGATATATATCTAGCGGTGCAATTGCTGGGCCATGTGGACTAACATCATGAGAAACCACAAAACTGTTTTGCAAAGCAGCTGTACATTCCCACCAACAATTCATGAAGATTCCGATTTTTCCTCATCCTCGCCAATGCTTGTTAGTGTCTTTTTTATTATAGCCATCCTACTGGATGTGAAGGGGTAACTGAATCTAGTTAAAATTTGCATATAATTAGCGATTTTTTGATGCTTATAATTTTGGTGTCACATCTAAGAGACTATTGCCTAACTTAAGAGCTCAAGATTCATTCCTAAATTTTCTTCTGAGAATTTAACAGTTTAGCTTTCACATTTTGGTCTTTGGTCCATTTTGAGTAAACTTTTGTATATGCCATGTTGTAGAGGCCAACTGTATTTATTTATTTAGTTAGTTAGTTAGTTAGTTATTTTTGCTTGTGGATTTCCAGTTGTTCCAGCACCATTTGTTTAATAAGCTATTCTTTTCTCATTGGATGATCTTGGCACATTATTGGAAATCAATTGGCTATAAATGTAAGGGTTTCTTTTTTGAACTCTCTATTTTATTCCATTGATGTTGATGTCCAGTCTCATCCCAATATTACACGATTTTATTATTGTACCTTTGTACTAAATTTTGAAAGAGATGGACGTGAGCCTGTTCACTTTTATTCAACCTGTTTGATGCTCATTAATTCATGTGATGCATATTTATTGGTAACCTCCTGGACTTGGTTGTGGAGGTTTGGCAGGGATATCACTACATATTTATGGTCTCTACTTAGGTTAGGAATTATGTGGGAAAGGGAAAAGGCGTAAATGTGAAAAGATAAGTAAACCTATAATTTATATCCAAGATGTTTACTTCTTTCTGTCTCTCAACTAATTCATAACAGAAATTAAATACACTGAGAAGGAAAAGTGAATAATACAATCTGTGAGATGAGTGTGTGGAGGTAAGTCTCTTATCTAGTTAGGATGTCTGGGCTGCTATTCAAAACATAAACCTAAATTTGGCTGGGTTATTCTCTAGTCTTTATCAGGTATACCTTACTTAAATTTATACCTTCCCTGATTACACATACCTTTCCTTGCAGCAAGCATCTTTCCTGGCCATGATCACCCGTCCTGGTCATATATACTATATAGATTGATCTATCTATCTATCTATCTATCTATCTATCTATCTATCTATCTATGTACTCAACCCACCTATCTACCTATCTATTTGTCATATCATTTTTGTCATATTATCATGTAGACTTTCTTTGAGAGAAAATATGATAGAATGATATTTTCAAATTAGGCAATTCACAAAGATTTCAGCCAATTTTCAATTCAATATAAAATAACTGATACAAGGTGAAAATGCTATGATAAAGATTAATGTGAGAGTGGAAGAGACCTCAGAGAGAAGGTGGGATTAAATTATTCACTGGAAATTATACCCCTGAAGAGTATGTGTTTAATGATAGAGTTTGCTCTGGAAAGTGAAATAATTGCAAAATAAAGGTAATAATTGCCATTGTCATGATTATGTTGACAAGTCCTATGAAATTTCATCAAAAATACAGGTGCAAATATAAGAGCAACATGTTTGTGTATGCATGTGAAAATAGTACCATGTGTGAACAAGTAAATAAGTTGATTTAAAATCTAATCTTCATAAGAAAATATGGGTTTCTTCATGAAACTTCTATCAGCAAAATAGCTCAAACAGTATAGGATTAGATGAGTAACCTGGAGAAAAAAAGATGCTGAAACAAAGGAATTGTTTCTCTTTGTATTTGTGGGGGAAAAATGTTAAACATATTTTTAAAAGAAACTAGTATTTATCTTCATGAGAAAGCATGACAAATCAATGCCAATGCTGATTTAGCACCAGTAATTTTAAGCCATCCTGTACCATAAAGGTTGAAGAAGGCAGGAAAGGTGTTGTCTAGATCATTGGTTAATGAAACTGACCAAACAGTTGTAGGAAGCATTTGAAAGTATGAATTTAAGACCTTATTCCAGACTTGCTAATTTTAATCTTATCTGTGGAATGAGACAGCAGCCAAGCAGAAGTGTGTGTGTGTGTGTGTGTGTGTGTGTGTGTTTGTGTGTGTTAAAGTGCTTCTGAATGTTCCAATGACATTTCTTAGAAGAAATGTTTGGAGACCAACCTACTCCGATGAGGACTTTGATGCATGTCTTAGGGGATTCCCATACTATTTCACTCACAAAGGGCCCCCAAAGTCATTAATTCCTTTTTTTGTGTGTGTGTGTGTTAAGCACAGGACTTCAATGACTGCAGAGATGCTTAGGAAGAACTTTACAAATGGGAAATGCTGGGTCACTGGAAAAAAGTGGCTTCACGTGAGGAAGGAGATATAAGCCAAAAAAAAAAAAAAAAAAATCATGCAGCCCAGGTGACTCTATCCAAATGCACACCGGCTCCCATCTTCCCAGCCCTGGTTAAGACAGACAGGAGAAATCAAACAAAGGTTTGTAGAACCCAATTGATGTATGCTCAGCCAGGACATCTCTCCTGTGCTCTTGGCACAGTCCTTTGTCACCAGCCTGCAGCTCTGGCCCAGTGTTGGAAGCCAGATTTCCCCAAACCTTGGCAACTGCAAAACCCAACACTGCAATTCACCTGATAGCCTGGCAGATGTACTCACTTACAGTCTTTCAAATTTGTATTCTAACTTTATTCTCCCTTCATCTTCCCTATTGGACTATGAGGTATAACTGTGCCTTTTCAGTTTTTTAAATGCTCAGCTGCAATATCTGCGATCTTCCCTCTGACATGGATGGCAGTGAACTCTGGCATTTACATTTTAAAGGGACGAATTGATTATGTGAAAGTGAATCCAATTAAAACTAATTAAAGTTGAAACTAAAAAGTGTTTATGAACACTGAAAATAATCCTAATTGGAATGGTTCACAGAGAGACTTATTCAGCAATTGTCGAGTTTCCAATATGCAAGGAACTAGGGGTCATTGCAAACTAGTGGATATAATTTAAAGGGCTTAGTGCAGGCATAAGGATCCTTAACAGAGTTGACCAAAATGTCATCAGCTGACTTAATGCCCTTTAAAAAATAAATTTTATAATTGATTTAGATACAAAGAACATTTTCCTTTTTTTCTTTTTTAATGTGGCTCCTCTATCTGCTTTGAAAATTCAGTGTGCTGAAAGTGTTGAAGTCCCTTTTGCTACAGTTTCCTTGTTTATTAATATGAGTTCATTTTATAGGGAATCTGAATATAAACAACTCGAAATTTTAGAGAATTGTAGTAGAAGTATCACTCACATGTTTGGTAATTAAAATACAAATTGTCAAATTGGTTCAAATAAAGTAATAAATATATCAAGTACTTTTCAGAATGAAAAATATAAACAATGATTTCCTCCAGAAAATTCACTTTGGCACTATTTATGCTTTTTTACAATATGCTCTGTTTTCTGTAATTTGGAAAAATGTGTCACTATTATGTAAAATTTTTCCTGCCACTTACTCATTCCACTTCCTGACTTTTCTTTTTGTACCCAAATGTTCATAGCACCCTTATCTAGTCAAAATTAGAAATAACCCAACAGTCCATCAACAGGTGAATAGCAAACATGGTACATCCACCCAGGGAAATTTTTCAAGCAAAAAACAGCAATTATGTATTGAAATACTTATTGATACATGCATCAACCTAGATGAACTTCAAAACAGTTATGCTGGCTGGGCATGGTGGCTCACGTTTGTAATCTCAGCACTTTGGGAGGCCGAGGTGGGCAGATCATCTGAGGTCAGGAGTTCCAGACCAGCCTGGTCAACATGGTGAAACCCTGTCTGTACTAAAAATACAAAAATTAGCCAGACGTGGTGGCACTCGCCTGTAATTCCAGCTACTCAGGAGGCTGAGGTAGGAGAACCGCTTGAACCTGGGAGGTGGAGGTTGCAGTGAGCCAAGATAGCGCCACTGCACTCCAGCCTGGGGGACAGAGCCAGACTCCGTCTCAAAACAAGCAAACAAATAAACAAACCCAGTTAGGCTGATAAAAGAAGTCCGACCAAAAAAAAGGGAAAAAAGAGTACACATTATATGATTCCAATTACATAAAATTCTAGAAAATACAAGCTAAACTGTAGTGGAGTGGATCAGGAGCTGCCTGGGACAGGATGAAGCAGGAATGTCAGGAGAAAGGGATGACATAGAGGCCTGCGGGGACTTTAAGGGGTGGGGTTCAGCGTGCTGATAATGGCAATGGTTTCAAACTATACACTTTAAATATGTGCAGTTTGTTATATGTGAATTATCTTCATAAAGCTGTTACAAAATTAATTTTGGCTTTTTATTTGTACTGTTTCAAGGTGAATTAGAACATTTAAAATTCTCTATGTAGCTCACATTACATTTCTATTGGAGAGTACTGATCGAGATCTAACTATGGTTTTTCAGGAAATATGAAGGACAATGAAACATGCTAACCACACCACTGGGATCTAGTCAGCTACACTCAAAATGTGGAAACCGTAGAACAAATGATTAGGCTTTTTCCAACAACTAATGACAAGCGAAACCAGAGGTCATGTGAAAAATACCAACCAAATGCAATGTGTAGCTTTTCAGACTGTGATTTTACATTTCCTTTTAGAGTTATTCAGCTGTCTTGGTGGCAGCCAGTTCTCTTTTCTTTCTCCTTTCCTCCCTTCTTTCCTGCCTTCCTCCCTCCTTCTTTTGAGTTCCTTTTTGAAACATTATTCCTATCACATCCACAAACTAACATTTTTGGCATAGTCATTGACTTGTCCCTCCCTTCTTTCCTATATCCTATCAGTGATCAGTCTTAAATTCGGCCTTGTCCTTGTCTTTGAACCTGCCTCTCCCTTCCCTGGCTACAAAAGTAGCCTCATTATTGGTTCCCTGACTCCTTTCAAATCCATGCCATGCCACTCTGTCTTATTTTCTGAAACCCGAATTCTAATCATTCCATGCCCTTGACTATTAACCTCCATTGTACCCACAACTGACCGTGTAATTCCTTGGTGTAATTTGTAAAGTTATTCTCAAGCTGAGCCCAATTGTCTCTCGAATCTTATATATGATCATTGCCCATGATGTGTTCCCAAATAACAGGATCAGCTCAGTGTGTGCCAAGCATTTTGCATGCCTTAGCTAATTTAATACATATAATAATCCTAGAAGGTAGATAATAATTATAATCCCCATTATTTTATAGACAAAGGAACATGTGCATGTTTATTAAATTGGATACTCAGGATGAAAATCATCACTACATAGACAAGATTCAAATTAATTGCTGTGCTATACTATTCTTCCAGTGCCAAAAGGTGCATTTGTGGAATTTCTCTTTGTCCCTCCCTATCTTACCACGCCTCCTTTCTCTTTCTTTCTCTTTCTTTCTTTCTCTTTCTTTCTTTCTTTCTTTCTTTCTTTCTTTCTTTCTTTCTTTCTTTCTTCCTTCCTTCCTTCCTTTCTTTCTTTTTTCTTTCCTTCCTTTTCTTTCTTTCTTTCTCTCTCTTTCTTTCTTTCTTTTTCTTTCTCTCTCTCTCTCTCCCTTCCTTCCTTCCCTCCTTCCTTTTTCTTCCTTTCTCCCATTGTTTCTTGGACTTCATGACAAGAGTTTATGTCTTTCCTATGAAAATACAAATTTAAACTAGATAACATGTTTTGACTGTGTAATAAATTTGTACAAATTGTATTAAATTTCACATCTTGTTCTGTGTGTTGCTCTTTTCCTTCAGCATTATGTTTGTTGGAAATCTCACCATGTTGTTTCTGAAGCTTTAGTTCAGTATGTGCAAGTGTTTCATAGTATTCCACAATAGTGTCCTATCATGTTTTACCAGTCTGTCTCCTAGAGATGGATCCTTAGGTTATTTTCAATTATCAGATACTACGCATAGTAGTGAAATAAGACTTTAGGATATTTCTCTGATTGACTTATGAGTTTGCCGATTCAAAATGTTTTCACATTTTAAATTTTATTTAGTACTGCAGACTGTTTTCAGAATGGCTATTTCAATTTATACTTACTCTTTCCACTAGCATGTTAAAATTTCTGTTTTCTAACATTCTGTATAAACTTTGGCATTAGCCACCCTTTAACTTTACCTTTCTAATGGGTATAAATTCATATGTTGGCATCTAAATTTGTATCTATATCACTACTAGTGAATGTGAGAATCTCTTTAATTTTCTTTCAACCATTAAGCCCTCATCTATAGCTTGTCTATTTATAGTCAGTTGCCAATAAATAGTTTAATTGAATAAGACCCTTGTCATTGAACACTTAGTATACACACCACAAATTCTCACTTAATAAAAGGCAATGTACTACACTTTGTTTGTTGTTGTTGTTGGGTTTTTCTGAAACAGAGTCCCACTATGTAATCCATGCTGGTCTCGAACTCCTAGGCTCAAACAACCTTTTCCATTTAAGCCTCCCAAGTAACTAGAATTACAGGTTTGGGCCACTGTGCCTGGCCTGCTTATTTTGTATGTCAAATTCCTGCTATGTCTTTTGAGTTGGCTCAGTTAACCATGGGTAACAAGGCATAAAATGACCTTTTCAAGCTATTAGTCATTAAGGCTTTTAAAATAACCAAACTGAACAACTTGTTCTCTGTGGTATATTCTATGTTTAGCAAAGGCCCACCCTCAATTTCTCTATTCTCCTAGAAAGCATTGGGTTTCAGAAGTTCTGACCATGGGCTTCTTGGAAAGTCAGCAGCTCCTGAGAGGTCTAGGGTCTAGCAGGCTGAGAGCATCTCTTCTGCCTTTTACTTAAAAAGGAAAAATGAGGAACAATAAAACATGTGAAGTAAAACTGAAAAACTGAAGCAAAACTGAAAAAGTCTTATGATACACAATAATAAGATAATACACGAAAGGATATTTGAATCCGACATAGCATGAGATGATTTATTGGCTTCTGGGAGTTGACTCCATCAGGCTTTGGTCTGTATAACCTGGAGTCTGCAAAATTTGAGGTGCTTGGGTTGAACAAAACCAATACAGAGAAATTGCACACTGAGTCCTTGAGGTGGCAGGAGGGCACAAACCAAATGCCCTGGGAAACCTGGGAAACCACACCAAAAGATAGTCAGCTAGGTAACATGCACCAAATACATTGAGCAGGGATGTGCAAAATGCCTCGAAAGACAGAGGATCCCAGCACCCAGGCGGTATTGTAATCACATATCTGAGGAACGACTGTGCCCACTCTTGGGGTGGGTGGCGGTTGGTTAGCTTAGCGAAAAAGTAGATTTTCCTGGGAAATATTGTCTCAGTGAAAAGGGGAATGGCTAATTCAGTCACAGTGGCAGGTATATCTTTATTTCTACCTGCTTTATCTCTTAACTTGATTATATACAATATGAAATTCATATAACAAAATCCTTTATTTTGACTCTGTTTTTTATGAAGCAAACTTTCATAACATTTGGCCTCCTCTCAGGTTTGCTCAAGGAGAGACAATGTGTTCAACAGATGACATTTCTGTACAGTCTCTTTCACCAAATGACGTTTTGTAAATACTTATTGAGGACCTAACATGTGCCCAATATTGTACTAACAACAGAGAACTCAAAACAGTTATGATCCTGTCCTCACAGAACTTGCAGTCAGATGGTTGAGAGAGATACTAAATATTAAACATAGAAATATTAAATATTTAAGCATGTAATCATACATGTGAAAATAGAACACAGGTTGCAAAAACATCATGAGACAGGATACTACTCATGTGAATACTTTAGTCTCAGGGGTCAGGAATGACCGCTCTAAGGAAATGATCTCTTAGCTGATATTCTAAGTTTAAAAAACTTTAACTGATAAAATCAACATATGTTTGATGGAGCAACATTTAAGTCACTGTTGGAACAGCCCTTGCCATTTAGAGACGAGAACGTGGACTAGACTGAATTCATCAATAAAATGCCCCTTTATGTGATGCATCTGAGTGGGGCACCCCCTCTTCTCAGGACAAACTCTTCAGTCCTGTAGCACTCTGCATTCAAGCTCTGACAACACAAGAGTGGGTGGTTTCACAAAGGGGGGTTTCCCTTTGACCCTTTCCCTGCTTTCTGTCCAAAAAATATGAATATAACAACTCCAGTCTCTGTGCAGTTCCTTTTGAGGAGACTTAACATTGCTGAAGAGGTTGAACAGCTCCCTTCTAGAAGAACCGCCCTCTTCCCGGAAGAAGTTGTCTTTATGGCACTCCTACACCTTTAAGACTCGCCAGAATGGTCACCTCACTTACAACTGATATTCAGAAACTGATATCACTTTCTTCTGACTTTTCCTCTGAAATTCATTAAACAAATGTTTATATATTATATTAATGTATGGTATATTTACATTAATTTATATACATTATATATTTATATTTATATATTATATATTTACATTAATTTATATATATATATATATATATGCGTATTTGAAATGGCTCTGAAGCTGGTCATGGAGGCCTTTGCACCTGCTTCAGGTTCACGGCAGCCTGGCCTGCAGCCTGAGTGAGCCCCTCTGGGCTCTGGCTGCCTGCCTGCCTTGAAGTCTGGCTGATGTTCCAGCTGGAAGCCTGTGTAATGCTCCACTAGCAGATGTCCTGAACTCTGGGATAAGTCTGTAATTGAAGGGTAGGAAGCTTTCTGGATAGAGGTTGGATTTGTCATTCTAATATATGTTAATCTGTCTAAAAGGATATAAATGACCTTTTCCCTCTTGCTTTTACCATTTTGTGTTTATTTACTTGTTTTTAGATTAATAGATTTTACTAGTATGCAAGACCAACTGTGAACATTGCACTCGGGTAAAAATTTCGAGAAGTGTTCAGACATATGTTGGTCATATGTTTGACATGAAAAGGTATACAATCTAGTGGCATATATGAGAATGTATACAAATGATTAGAGATAAATATAGCTCAAAAAGACAAAAGGGAGGGAGGGTATGCTAAATATAGGCTAGGACAGACCTGCCTTTTCAATCTGAACATTAGTAGAAAGGAGTAAAGGTAATATTGTAAACCTTGCCCACAAAATCTGATAAGAAGTTTTCTGAATTGATGCCCTATTTGTCTTGACTGAGACCTACCCAGGACTGAAGACAAGGAAAAATTTACTAACAAGTACCACAACTTTCATTTGCATATCACTTTCCAGCTTACAAAGCTCTTCATAGACAACATATTTCTTTTTCAAAATAAATTTTATTTTTTGAGTAGTTTCTAATGTACAGAAAATTTGCAAATGTGGCACACAGAGTTCTCAAAAACCCCATACCAAGTTTCTTTTATTATTAACATCTTACACTAGTATGGTATATTTTCTAAAATTAATAAACCAATATCAATGCCATTTTTTTTTTTACTACAGTTCCTACTTAAGTTTTCTTAGTTTTTATCTGCTGTTCTTTTTTCTGCTTCAAGATCCCATCCAGGACACCACAGGACATTTAGTCCTCAAGTCTCCTCAGCCTCCTCTTAGTTATGATCATGTCCCAGACTTCTCTTATTTTTGGTGATCTTGAGAGTTTTGAGGCATAATTGTCAGATATTCTGTGGGATGTCCCCATATTGGGGTTTCTCTGATGTTTCAAGTATGACTAGATTGAGTTTATGTGTTTTGAGGTGGAAGACCACAGAGGTAAATTGCCGTTTCGTCGTATCCTGTCAACACAACGTATCACCGTTGATGTGGACTTCGGTCACTTGGCTGGGGTAATGTTTGTCCGGTTTCTCCTCTGTCAAGTTACTTTCCCTTGCACTCCACCCACCTCCATACTGTGCTCTTTGGAAAACAGTCACTATGAGGATTTAGGCTTCATCTCTTGAAGGTTTATTATCTACAAAAAATATTTGCAATTTCTCTTCGTAAGAGATTTGCCTCCTCTCCACCATTTGATGTTCAAATCTAATCATTGATTTGTATCAGCATGAACTCATGGATTTTTATTTTGTAATTTCAGTCATAATGCAATACTCCTTTATTTCATTGCTCAATATGTTTCTTTAAAAAATATTTAAATCCACCCTGTTCAAAAAGAAGTTGGGAGTGAAAGGACGGTTCAGAAAGGTGAGGTGATTTGCCAAAGGACACACATCCAGGGATTGCATCCAAATTATGGTACTCAAAGGCTGTATTCCTTGCTTGCAAAAAGGGATCCTTCAATCTAGTGGAGAAACTGGCCAATCGAAGAAAGAATTGCAAACTGGGTGCTTGCAGTATAAAGATGAAATGTATGTTCTAGTAACTATTGATAAATACTAAGCACTAAGTACAAGTGCTAATATTTTAGGATAATGTTAATGCCTTCACATCTCTGAAACTATTATTGCTCTTCCTGAAACACATAACAAAGAGGAACAGAATACTTGTTCAGGCTAGGAGAATGGATTTAGGATACAAGGTATGAGTGTGGAAGGATCTTTTTGTCTGAAGGCTTGAGAAAGCATCCTGTATTTCCAAATGATTTCTCTTTTGTCCAATTTGCAGAATTTTAATCCTTGCCCTTCTGGCCCTATAATCCATGTTTTTAAAATTTCACTGTGAGCCCCACATTAATATAAAACTTATTTGGATGGAAATATTTCTGTACTTCTAGTACTTTCAGATTACACTGCATTTCCTCTTCTATTAAAATGAGTCTTTCTTGGAAAAGCAAACTTTTACATCACAATATATTGTATTTACATTTTATTTCCATTTTAATTTTGGTTCAATAAACATATTTTAGTACCCACTTAAGTTTAAATGCTTAGTTTTTGTTATCCCATTAATTTGATTAATGCATTTATTTTTTAAAAGCTTTTAAATATTAAAGCAGGAAAATTTAATCTCATTATAGTTCAAATGCAAATAAAGTGGTTACAATATGAATGTAGAATTAAGGAATTTTATCTCACTATATTATCACTGAAGTATTTGTTGTATAATAATTTTCAAAAAATCTGTTTAAATGTCCCCTTCCAAATTATTTCAGCAGTTACTATATCCTTATGTTGTGTACCTCTTGATTCTGGTGTGATAGGATCTGAGTACCAAGTCTTTGAAAGGTCCCAATTCTGACACTCATTTCACAACTCTTTCACTGAGAAAAGGGCAGCTCCTAGGAGAGTTAAACACTATATCAGGTTTGACTTTGACTTTATAGAGCTCTGTAGGCTGTAGGGTGTGAGTCTAGAATTCTATTTTAGGGATTAATGGAATTTGCTACATTCTTCATTCTATAGATCAGTAGATGCTGTGCTGAGAAGAAATATTTGGAAAAAAAGATATTTGCATAACTTCATAACACACATTCTTTCTTTCTTTCTTTTTTTTTTTTTTTTTTTTTAAGATGGAGTCTCCCTCTGTTGCCCAGGCTGGAGTGCAGTGGCGCAATCTCGGCTCACTGAAACCTTCACCTCCTGGGCTCAAGCAATTTTCTTGCCTCAGCCTCCTGAGTAGCTGGGATTATATGCACCCACCATGATGCCTGGCTAATTTTTCTGTATTTTTAGTAGAGACCAGGTTTCACCAGTTGGGCAGGCTATGTATTCTTACTTCTTTAATCTGAGTACCAACTACTGTTTTTTAAATGTATTTGTTATTAAGTTTTCTATTAAAATATTAAGTGCCATGTAATTTTCTCCTGTGGTGTGATGAGTATTCTGAATAGGTATCTAGTAATTACAGATTTAGTATCCTACTTAAGATACCTGGTCATTTATTTCATCTTTAGTCTTTGGATTTACATTGTTCAAAACAGTGTTGGAAGTCTGGTAGGTTAACTTCAATACTTGAATACACAAACTCACAGACTGTTAGAATCTACGGCTACAAGATTGCCCTCCTCGCAATGTGGAACTTTTGGGAGCAGCATCCCGGCAGGCCTTCTGTCCTCTGCTAAAGCTTACAGAATACAAATGCTTTATTTTTAAAGGTAGTGTGTTCCATCATAGGGCAGCTCCAAATAATTAGAAAGCTGAGGTCTGCATTCATTTAACCTTTCGTCATGGGTCTTACGTTAAGCAGCAGTTGCCCCAGTAATTCTGCCTTATAAACAAAATGACTTACAATAAGCTTGAAACAAGCCTTTATTTTCACATTCGCCAGCCAGCAAATGACCCGTGTTCAGCTGATCTATGCAGGGCTCAGTCTTCCTGCAAACTCGCTGGGTTCAGGTCTGTTTCATGTGCTTGCCTACCAGGGCCTAGGCTAAAGGGGCAGCAGTTGTGAGTGTCCTTTTCCCTGTGTGGATGGCTAGAGCATGACAGGCAAGCCTCAGCACACAGGCACTGAAGGCCTCTGCCTGTGTCAGTTAACTCAAGTCCACCTGTCAAAGCACATGTCCAAGCAGGAAAGGAGCAGGCCCGGACCCTTTGTGCACAGCGGAACCAAGGGGATATTTGCTGGACAATAATTCACAATAACCTTCTTCTTAAACGTCATCACTGTATGAAAGCAGGTCATTATAAGCATCTTCTTTTTTGCAAATAAAGTAACTGACAATCAGAAAGATTAAATACCTTGCTCTCTGGGTTTTACTAACTAGGAAAACCAGGAAGCAAACTTGGATCTAAGTGACTCAAAAGCCTCTATTTTTTGCCAATGCCCTCTCTAGTCCAGCATCTCTGTCTATCATCTATGTATCTATATTATCTATCTATTATGTATTTATAAATGTGGGAAGTATTTTCCTAAAGGTTTATCTTTTCCAGCTGTACCGTTTTGGAGTTACTGTCAACATTCTTTTTCTGTTGTTGTTCATGTAAATCTGACTCCTAGTTACTTTTGTCAAAATTATTTCATACTCTTAAGCACATAAAAGTCTGTTACTATAACTGGATAAAATATTGTAAATAACTTTGTAAACATAATAGTTCAATATACATTCTCTCTAATTTAGGCTACAATGAGACTGTGAATAAAATCTTGAAAACTCTGGGAGATACGTGTACGGTGGTGGGATATATACACATACCAAGGATTTCAATCCTCCCTAAATTTTACTTGGGTTTTTGAACATTTTAAATATTTGAAAGGCACTGGTTTTAACGTGGCTTGCAGTAGCTTTTATATTATAGAATCAAAAAGGAAGTGATTTCAGAATATTCTTTTCTTTACTCCAGAAATAAAAAGCTGATTTTTTTTTCTGTTCTTTGGAAAAGCAGGGAAGTGTATTAATATTGAATTAAGTCTCACAATACTTTTTTGTAGTCAAAATGGGCCATCTGATGTAATCTGAATCTGGTTAATTTTATGAAAATCAACCATTATGCGATATTCTTGTTCCTTTTACCTAGACAAGATCTAAATCATGAAAAGATTAATCTTGTATCTCCATGAAATAATTAATAGGACATGTAACCTCTAGTTGGATTCAAATTCCATTTCAATTACATAGCATGTTCTTTCTTCTTAAAATTAATGTCCCCAAATATTCATATTTTCAATGATTATATTAGCATATTCAACATATATGTTTAACACATTCACTACAAATTTAGCAATTCGTAATTGCTACGAGAGGTATAAAAAAAAGTAAAAAGAGCAATTTTGGCCAAGTGTGGTGGCTCATGCCTGTAATCCCAGCAGTTTGGGAGGCTGAGGTGGGCAGATCACTTGAGGCCAAGAGTTCAAGACCAGCCTGGCCCACATGGTGAAACCCTGTCTCTACTAAAAATACAAAAAATTGGCCAGGCATGGTGGCACATGCTTGTAATCCCAGCTACTTGGGAGGCTGAGGCAGGAGAATTCTCAAACCTGGGAGGCAGAGGTTGCAGTGAGCCAAGATCCCGCCATTGCACTCCAGTCTGGATGATAAGAGCGAAACTCCGTCTCAAAAAAAAAAGAGTAATTTCTGTCCTCAATCCGTTTACAACTTTTTCTCAGTGATAAGATAAACATGACCAATGTTTAACCACTTTATGTTTCAAGGCCGTAAAGAGCTGTCCTGGTGAATACATCCTTTTTGTTGTTACCACTATCTTTATGAGGGTCCAAAGCAACTGGGGGGCTTGTACCCCATTTCCACTGATACACACATACACAATATAAATGGCATCTTCCAGGAAGGATACTTCTTCTTAAACTTAAATGTATTCTAATATCACAAAGATGTTGTCTATGTAGATGAACATATTTGTGTTTCCTAACAAGCTGTGACAATTGGTAACAAGTTGTACATTGCTAGAAGACTTTTTAATCTACTTGAGAGTTGCCTAAGGAGTGACTTTGTGTAATTGTAATGACCAGTTTCTAATTTTTCTGGAGATCAAATCACAGGAGCTTAACATTTTATAAGAAAATGCTCAAAGATACTTAAACATCATCCAAAAAATATATTTCGACTCTATTAAGGCTCTGTGTTGATGTTAAAATTTGATATCAGGCCTGGAGCGGTGGTTCATGCCTATAATCCCAGCACTTTGGGAGGCCGAGGCTGGCAGATCACATGAGGTAAGGAGTTCGAGAACAGCCTGGCCAACATGGTGAAACCCCATCTCTACTAAAAATACAAAAATTAGCTGGTTATGGTGGCAGGAGCCTATAATCCCAGTTACTCAGGAAACTGAGGCAGGAGACTTGCTTGAGCCTGGGAAGCGGAGGTTGCAGTGAGCTGAGATCTTGCCACTGCACTCAAGTCTGGGTGACAGAGCAAGACTCTGTCTCAAACAAACAAACAAACAAATGAAAAAAATAAGAAAAAACACAGAACCTCTTAATTATTCTCTCCCTTTTAATCTCATAAAACCTCTGTAAATTAAACTCCACAGAGACTGATATTTTAAAACTCTAACATTAACTCAATTCATGTTCTAAGTTGGGCCTCCAAAAACTGTTTTATGTATGTTATCTTATTATTCATTAATTATCATGGGTTATTTTACTGTGGTGAGGAAGTTGAACCTTAAAAATGTTTCGATTTTCTCTACCAGACAGGAAGATTGTAAATCTATTGTTGTGAGGAACACAATGTCTTCCCCAAATCTGCTGATTTTTCTCTCATGACCCTTGTTTGGTGCATTTTTTACTATGTAATTTAAGATATTTCTTCAATTTGAACGTTGTAGTCACTGAACAATTACTATCCTCTTCTTAAATTATCTACTGAATAGTTTAGTTTGAAAATTATGTTCCTGGACTTTTGAATGTTGTACTCGAATCTTCTTAAGTACTCTTGTTATTTTCTTGGGTGCAAAACATCCTCTGTCTCCTCTGGAAGCTGTATTTTGGTACAGTGTTCTTGGCTCATTCATGATTGATGCCCAAAGCTCAGTTTCGGCAAAATTAGTGAGAAGGATGGAGCATCTCTGCTCCTCGGGCTGGAAGGCTGTCAGTCTTTTGCTGAGGCACTAGAAAGAAGCGGTTCTCCCCTGAGCTGCCTTAGCTACAAATTCCTAAGAGCCCCCAGGCTCAGGGCATGGAGAGGCCCAGTCCACCTTTTGGTCTTTCCTGCTACTTCCTCCCTGATCTTTGCCACCCTTCTCTTTAAGTGCTGCAGAGCTTCTGAGATCACGCCTTCCACAGGAGAGGTGCACCGATCCTCACCCACTGGATTTCAATTCTGGACCCAAAGCTCCCTCAGGTTACGTAGGAAAGTTCTTTCCTTGTTCTCCCGCTACACACCTTTAGTGTTTGAAGTCATATTCATTCTGTCCAGGCCTGATGGTTCTAAAAGTTGCTCTTCTTAGGAAAGGCATGGGTCATTGGTTTGTGGTTGGTGAAGAGACCAGTGGGGATGTTGTCTAACAAATACTTGCCAATGAATCATTTGAAAAGGCACCACACATTTACATGAACACAAAGAATCGATGTCATCATGTGAAAAATGGTGCTAGCAAACTATTCTATTTTATAAAAAAAAAATTTACAGCTTAATTGAAAATCAAGAATGAATACTGAATCCTTGGGTGATGGACTACATGTATCTCAGTCCTTATGTTTTATCTGTAATTCACTGATCTTCTTAAGACCACTCTCTTTTTTTTCTTATAGACATGAAGCTCACTTCCTGGTATTATAATTGCTATTTTGAATTGCATAAATCCATGTGAAATTATTTGGAGTGAACTTTATTAATTCCCGGCCTTCATGTAGCTCATTGTAAGAAACAGCATTACTTCATTGATGGACTCAGGGATGTCTATGATTTTTATATCTTTCCGTTAAATATGGAATATTTAGATCTCTCTTGTGATAAAAGAGAGATCTAAATTCCATGTGCTCATAGGTAGGTTGTTTGCCTAAGATTGCCGTACTTCCAAAAGCACAAGGGAGTACCTGTTAGCACACGTTTGGCTTCATTGAGCTATCCTGCTCTAGTTATGTTTTTGTGGACAATTGTTAGTGGTTGAAATTCTTAAGTATATTTTGGTTACTGTTAAAGTATTCCTTGGGCAGGCACAGTGGCTCAGGCCTACTATCCCAGCACTTTGGGAGGATTGCTTGAGCCTAGGAGTTCGAGACCAGCCTGGGCAACATGGTGAAACCTCATCTCTAATAAAGATCCAAAAATTAGCCAGGTGTAGTGGTGCACACCTATAATCCCAGCTACTTGGGATGCTGAAGCAGGAGAATCGTTTGAACCTGTGAGGCAGAGGTTTCAGTGAGTTGAGATCAAGCCACTGCACTACAGCCTGAGATACAGAGTGAGATGCTGCCTCAAAAATCAATCAATAAAAAATAAATAAATAATTTTTTAAAAACGCATTCCTTAAAGGAAAGTTCAAGGGACAACTTATTTCATTATATCTTTACAGACTCTTCTCTGAGTAAATTTTAAATGTTGCTTGCTTAATTTCTATTAAAGTGAATATTAAACATGTTATCATCTCAAAGTCCCATGGCACATGATAAATGCAATGAAATTGTATTAATATAATTTATTTCCCAGTTAATTACAATTGGAATGATTTTGAAAAACTGCTCAACATTTTATATGCTATTCCTCTAGTAGTTCTTATTTGTACTAATATTTATGCTATTTTTAAAATTTTTAAATGGAATTGGAAATCCAGGGGAGATTTTTTTGCCAATTAAGTAAAATATACCTTATTAATACGCCAGTATTTTGTCATACTAATGTAACTAATTTTCATACCATTATACTATACTAATTACTGTGCTAATTCATCTTCTTATTAGGCTATGGCAAATATTTAAAGTTGAAGGCAGAGAAATTTTATCTGTGAAAGGAGAAATAATCAGTGGACTAAGAAATAAAAGTAATATGTTGTGTATTTTGCTTAAGAAAAAGGGTATATTTGATCATGTGTGAAACGTCTGGGCAGTTGGCTTTGATTTGGCATGCAAAAAGGCTGTTGACTCCTACCTTCACATCTGCTAAATGTGGCTATACCAAATGCTCCCCAGCTCTCCTCTACTTCTCACAGCTCTGAGATTTGTGAAGTTCTCCTGAACTTCCAGAAAATATTGTCACTATTGTGATGCTGTGCAATTCTTTACTTGCAAAGAGCTCACTTTAGTTTTTAAAAATAATTTTTAAATGTTATAAATCTGCTGTCCAAACAATACCTAAAACGTCTTTTTTTCATTGGTTATTCATAAAACTCTTACAATCTTAGGGTTGGCAGAGAATTTTAAATTAATCTATTCTAACACTTGCATTTGGGGGGATAGTAAAATTGAGACTAAGAAAGATTATATCTTTACTCTGACTTTTTGCAGATAGTGGTCAGAGTAAAGCTAGAAATTAGGTTTGCTGACATCTAATTCATCATACTCTTATGCTACGGAAAATACTTAAAGGTGAAGACAGCAATATTTTATCTGTGAAAAGGGAAATAATCAGCGGACTGAAAAATAAAAGTAAAAATTATCAGTGTTATTAACAGAATGCCTAGTGGCATTCGATTACAATATCTAAATAAATTCTCACAAATCTTGAGAGACAAATGAAATTACTCCATTTTACTGCTGAAACCACTGAAACACAGAGAGTGTAGACACTGAGACTCTGGCCCCGTCAGATAAGCAGGAAATGGCAGTGCTGTTAATGGGAAACCTGATTCCTTAGAAGTATGCATTGAACTCCTTGAGGCAATTTCTGAGTGAAGGGAGTAGTAAGGGTAGGTACTGGGAAATATATCACCCAGAACTGCTCTTTTGTTTGTTGTTATGAGCATAGTTGGGACTGGATTGATCTCAAGAAGACTTGGAGCCTGAGGAAAGCTTTCTGCCAGAAATGCTATTTTAGATCTAAATGTTTTTATTATCAACAGACTGTTCTTATAGTGAACTGCTTTTACTGTTTGTCTTCATTCACATAACTGCCATGTGCTATATACTGTATCATGCCATGAAAAATAAAACAATAAAACAAGCACCTGTCCTCAGAGAGCATCTGAGGAGAGACAGTAGACAGATTATGAGAAGTGTTGTAAAGACTTTTTTGTGCTGTTGTGTTAAATGATGCAAAATCCTGATGAGAATGTGGGGAGAGAAGACCTCCCTCTAAGGGTGAGAACCGAAGAGAAGGAACCAGTCCTGCATAAAACCATGGTGAGAGGCATTCCACAGAAGAGAAACAACTCACACATGAGCATGGAAACGGGAAAGATCTTGTCCTGTCCGGCAAATTAGAGGCTGCTGTGGCTGGAGCTCAGGAATGAAGAAGATGCTAGCTTAGAATAGGTTAGAGAAATAGGCAATAGGCTGAAGGGTTTAAGGAGGTACATGGTAATCCACCCATTATTGCTACTGTTATTGTTGTTCTTATCAACAGCCACCAAAAAGTATCTGACTTGGGATGAGGCAGTGATAGGATTGTGCAGAGGCTGATGCCATGCCAGTGGACTAGGCCGCACATCACGGTAATGTAGATGTACAGATAGATGCTGGCAGATTTGGAATGTGTTACCAGAGTTAAATATATAGGACTTTTTAATAGCTTTGACTGAGTAGGTAATCATAAGAAGAAACCAAGGTGGACCTTCTAGGTGTTTGACTTGGCTAACTAGTTGAGTAGGTACAAATTACTGAAATGGAAATAACTTGAGATAGAACAAGTATTGACTGGTGGGATAGGCAGAAATCAATTGTTTAGTATCATGTATGTTCATGTAGATAAATTTGTTGCCTTTCATGCAGAGATGCAAAATCAATAGGTAGATACATGAGTATAGGGCTCTGAGGAGTCTGAAATTGACATATAAATTTAGAAATTATTAGCTTATAGGTGAGATTTATATCTATAAGAATGAATGAGATCACCAAGAGTGACAAGAAGATTAAAGTCTAGGAATGACTTTGAAGAACTCCAATATTTAGAAGAACAAAGTAAGGAGAAACCAGCAGAAGAGACTGTGACAGACAGGGCTCTAACAGGAAACAATGAGGTCAAAGCCCATCCTCCTCTTGTCCATAGATACAGTAGACCAACTCACAGAACTGCGGTCTTCTCTCCTGGGATCCAGCCAGTCTAAGAGGACCCTTGGGGGGAAACAGGATAAATTTCCTGTCCTCATTGTCCTCTGTCCTTCCTTGGTTCTCTGCTGATGCTGCCCGTTGGCCATATTTCCCTGGGAACTAGAGATTACAAGTGCCCTGACCATACAGGTCAGGGTCCCAGGTGCTAAGGAGGGTAGACAAGCTGGGGAGTCATCTGAAGATGCCCATGGAAGGTGCCTGGCACAGAGAGTAAAATATTTTAAGTTAAGATTATGAAGATTATATGCTCTTTTCTTACTTTTGATGATATGTAAATGCAAAGGAAATGTAGAAGATATCTATTTGTTATCTCATCAGGGTATGTTCAGAATTAAGTTACCTGAGACACTGGAAATTTGCTGGAAAAGTTCATAGCCGTATTCAGGCATTGGTATTGTTATTGCTGATGTCGGGTCGCCCATTGAGTAAAGGAAGACACATCTTGTCAGAAAAATAAAGCCAGTTTTGTGCAGATTCCCTTTGCTTATTGGAAAATCCCATCTGTGAAAAAGGTACTATTTCAGCTCCGCAGAGGCAACTTGAAATTATTTTATGTAGTAATTGCATAACTACAACTTGCTGCTTTTTCCTTCATGCACTTCTATTATATTCATAGCAAAAATGTTCTAGATTGAAAACCAAAAGATGGAAATTCCTTTATTTCTTTAGTGAAAAAAGTTAAGGATTAAAATCATTTAATAATATTTTCTGTTACAGTCAAATTGTAGAAGACAAGATTAGCACTGTTATGAGAATGATTTGTAAAAAAGATTTGTAGTCACTTAACATCTATTTTAATTCAGTCTTTATCTTTCTGATAATTGTAAACTAACTGGGTAATTTTTAAGGGAAATACTACCAGAGAGAGAATCACATATGGTTAGAAAGTAAAACTTAAATGAATGCTATTGTCTTAAAGTGTAGTAATTAAATTAGTGGGCCACATTCAGAGAGATGTCAAGTAGCTAAATGGTTCAAGCACTTGATTAGTAACTATGTATCAAACATAAAAGTCACCAACAGCTCTCCTTTATAAAAATTATGTTAGGCTGTAAGATCTAATAAGTACTGCAAGTGAAAGTGAATTTGTAAATGCTGCTATTTAGAGGAGAAAGGTAATTTGTTTATAAGTCTTATTCTGTGGCAATTTTTCACCAAGAAATATGTACTGAAAAGCAATACTTGAAAGAACTAGAAACTGTATTTTCTCTGTAGTTTCTTTCAGTCTTTAATTTTTTATTCTAATACAAATTGTATTTCTAAATTGTCATGCTAAATTGAAATTTTACATGACAGAAGCCCTTAGTTAAATCTTCCCCTCTCATAAAATACTGAGCCAGAGACTGATGACAAAGCTTATTTTCATTATTATAAGTCCAGAGTTTTTCTTTTCCAATGTTAATGTTTCCTATTTCTTTTTGAAAGCATATTGACTTATTGTTCTGCAATATTACTGTAAGTAATATGTCTTATTGTATTACTCCAAAGAAGAAACATTGTATTCTAGAAATATTGTAGAAAACTACAATAATTTTTAGTTATTTGAGATCAATATATGCTAAATGTTTATTTTCCAGTATTCCAGTAAGCAGAATGTTTAACTGGCATCTATTTAATTTGTCTATTATCAATGACTCAAAAAATGTGATCAAATCTGAAGTGTTTCCATGAACATCAAAAGAAAAATTATGCTTGGCACAATTTTAATATTAGGTATCTTTAGTGTTATGTTTATAAAAGGTTCATAATTTATACATGTTATAAATGAGAACACTCTCAGTCAGAATATTTGGCGCACTTCATCTCCTTTCAAGACCAAAGACCAAAGACTTTGTGTAATGTATTTCAATATATATTCAGTTATCTCCTAAATCTGTTGTGTGTACTGACTGGACAAATCACTCTTTGTTTTTTGCTAGCTAAAATAATTTTAAACCTAAAATGATCTCATTAGATTGTATTCATGCGGTAAAGTGATATTGTCTTCCAGCAGAGTTCCAGTCCCTGCTGGCTCGATGGCAGGCTGTCTTCATAAAGAGCTCAGCATGCACATTGCCCTGGCACCTCAGGTGAGGCAGAGCCTTGCACTATGGCAGGGTCCAGTGAATGCTTCAAGCCTCTTTAGCCCATTCACATGCACAGGCAAGAAGTAAAGCTCTTACAGTTACAAATCCACTGGGAGTACCTTTTCATCACTTATCTTTAATGGGAAATGAATTAAGGTGCTTGGCTCTTACCAGGCACTTAGTAGTATTCTTTTGATTTTAATGGACTTGCTGCTTACAAATGTTGTTAACTCACCAGAAAGGGAGGAGTTCCCAATATTCACATTGGCAGTACTCTCCTCAGTAAAAGACTAAGGCTAAATCTTTGTCCAACATTACCAGAGGTGCTGCCAAACCACTACGGTGGCCCACGCTGCAAAACTGCATTGTCACACATGTAAAGGGCTCTATATTCCATCGCTGTGTCATCATGGAGATTAATATCATTTATAAGCTTTTCTCAGGCTTGTCGATTTATGGGCAGCAAGCTCTGAGAAGCCCTTGACATTGACTTCTGAGCCTTTGGCAAAATAATTCTAGGACCCAAGTATGTCATCTCATTTTCTATGCCATGTTTCTTCTGCTTTCTTTTCATTGCCATATATTGTTTTCTATGCCACAATACATTTCTCTCCAGCTAGACAGATTTGCTGATCAAAGAAGTCTCCTGAAGTGTTACATACATCAATTGCTATTTATTTAACAGGTTTCACTGATAACTAAGATCATAGGGATTTAAAATTCTGATCTGGGTTACTTTCATTTTGCAGAGAGATGTTTAACTTATCTTTGCATATATAGTAATTTTAGGTTCTGCAAAGACATAATTTAAGCGTTTGAGCAAAACACATTGTACAACTTGTTTGAGAACCTTACAAAGCCAATATAGTACAATTGAGGCAAAACCTAAAACAAACAACCCAAACAGTGTCCTTTGACTGAATTATCCAAATTGACAAAATCTAATCTTTTCAGATAACTGGCAATCTTCAACTTTATTTTGCTATTTTATACAGTGGTTCTAGCATACCTCCTCAGTGTGTGTTAAAACTAATGTGGGTGGTAAGTTTGGTTCAGCTGTGAAATGCGATGGGTCATGTACAGCCAGGCAGTGCATAGCATAGGGTAGCTCTGACCAGACACAGGTTTGTCTCCAGATCCACATTTAAAAATTGGACTTTTGTTGATTAGTGTTTCCCAATTTCATTTATTTTACTGAGGGTTGCAAAATAGCAGTTTTCTAACTGGATTATATTCTCTGCATGTATTTGTTTTCATTTTTCTTTTTTTTTAAAATTTTATTTTGCTAAACAGCTATATGAAAGGAACAGACAGACATATCCTGGACCCACTGATCATCCTTCATATAAATAAAAGTAGGAAAACAAAGAAAAAAATGGGACTTTAAGAACCATGGTAAATAATATATTAACTTAGATAAGCATGGGTAATTCAGTCTCTCTCTTTTTTAAAGATTTTCTTTCCCTTCTTCCAGCTTTATTTCAGCCAGATACAGAAAGACAAGTACTGCATGTTCTTATTTATGTGTGGAATGTGAGAACTCACAGAAACAGAGAGCAGAAAGGTGTTTTGCCAGGGGATAGGAGGGTGAGGGAAATGGAGGGACTTTGGTTAAAGGGTATGAAATTTTAGTTACAAGATAAGTAAGTTAATTCAGTCTTTTAAGACAACATGCTAAAAAGCTCTAACAAAAGTAGCATAGTCAGTAACCTAACCCAGTTCTAGAAGCACAGCATTAAGATGGTGCTTCTGCACCCCTAACTGGTGTTCATGTGGGGATCCTGAAGAACTGTATGGGTCTTGTCTCATTCTCACAGTTTCCAGCAGACAGCCATGTTTTGTAAAAAAGATTGGGAAGAGCAACATCAGCAAAATGCCATTCCCCTGAGCTAATTTTAGCTATGGCTGTCCTACATAGAGTATATTTCTTCTCATTCTAATGAAATGAATTCATTTTCTAAATGTATTATTAACTACGGTTGTTGTTTATCTTTATGTTCCTTTACTTCATTACTGCTGTATTTTGTGTGAAGTAGTTTAAGCACTTGAAGTTGGTCTAGCCTCATGTAGGGGGGTAAGTGTGTCATGATTAATGTGTCTCCACACACCACATGAGCGACAAGCAGGCAGAATGTTTGGCAAGGATAGTCCAGCAGGAAAGAAAATATTTTCCAGAATGCAGAGAACCCTCAATTACTTGATTTTACAGTTATGCAGATAAATGTAAAAACTGGAATGTCATTCAGCCTGAGCCAGGGTACTTTCTCAGATGCTTACCTTCCTCTTTGCCCTTTGGTTGGGTTTTGGAGAGTTGACTGAAAGAGGTGATGGCTTTAAAACCACACAGATGAAGCAGACTGCACAACATGGGGAGACCCTATCTCCACACAAATTTTTTTTTTAAGAGCCAGGCATGGTGGTGTGTGCCTGTAGTCCCAGCTACTCAGGAGGCTGAGACTGGAGGACGGTTTGAAACCGAGAGTTCAAGTCCAGCCTGGGCAACAGAGTGAGATTGCATCTTAAAAAATAAACAAATAAATAAACATTATTCAAATGACATAGGATTTGTGGATCATTAGATTAGAGTCTAGCTCTTAAAAAAAAAATTCTGCTGTCCAAGTTTAATGCTTGAACTTCCACAGTTAAAGATTTAACTCTTCAGTGTTCGTAAGAGGTTGAGGATTCAAATAAATGTGGAGACCACGAAATGAAGGTAGGTTAGACAGAAGCCATTTACTAGGGCTCCAGGGCAGATGCAGAGGCCCATAAGAGGACACAGGCCCAGCCTATGGGGATCACAGATCAGCACTTTAGGTTCATTGTAGGGCTGAACACAAGGCACACATCCAGCAGGGAGGCACATACCTGCGGACAGAATGGTGGAAAAATGATGTCCATTTTGACTAAATAGGGAGTGAAATGACATCCATTATGGAGAGATGAACAGCTAACAGGGGGCAGTCCTACAGTTCCAGGAGTGAGCGGCTTGTCAACATTTTCTTTCTTTTTTTTTTTTTGGAGACAGTCTCGCTCTGTAGCCCAGGCCCGGAACCCAGTGGCGTGATCTCGGCTCACTGCAACTTCCACCTCCAGGGTTCAAGCAGTTCTCTGCCTCAGCCTCCCAAGTAGCTGGGACTACAGGCACCTGCCACCACGCCTGGCTAATTTTGGTATTTTTAGTAGAGACGAGGTTTCACCATGTTGGCCAGGCTGGTCTTGAACTGCTGACTTCCTGATCCATCTGCCTTGGCCTCCCAAAGTGCTGAGATTACAGGCGTGAGCCACTGCGCCCAGCCAACATTTTCTTTCTAATCCAAGAATTTACTACTACGAAATGTAGTTAGGATCACTCTTAGGCAAAAACAGTATAGCACATAATTACAGATAAATCATTACTGGTCATAGAGTAGAAAGATAATTCTTATTATCAGAGAAATTTCTCCATTTGGGTCCCCCAAAGCAAAGATTATGGCCTTCATAACAGTGTAAATGTAGCTTCAATCAAAGCCTAAAATATCTTGTTTGAAAGTGTGCTTTTAAGCATAAAATTACACGCTTTTTGATCTGTTAGTTAATGTGCAAAATATGATTCTCCTTGCAATATACAAGTTAAATTCATCTAATTAGCTCTTTTGAATTTTTTTGTTTGCTTCATTATTTCTCAACTACTCAAAATAAGTAGCTGATATGAAATTCTTGATATTTTCATTAGTAATTGTTAAATCATATTGCAAGCATTTTCTGATTTATGGAAATTAGGCTCAGAGGAAAATGTACGGGTGCCAAGGGCTTTCTCCTCCCTCCTTGCTGTCCCTGGGAAAGAGCATGCTGGTGAAAAGCAAGAAAGGAGGACAAAAGGGGGAGACAAGTCTTTTCTGTTATTCTTGATTAAATGTCACTGATAAATAGGACACCATTGACTTGGAGCCTTCAGTTTATGGGATTCCAAATGCTCTGGCATCACACTCATTGGACTTTGACTTGTTTTCCATAGAGGTGTTGTTAGCACGCTAGCAGTCACTCCCCACTGCCCCATCTCAGCTCTACGCAGACACTAATCTACTTTCTGTCTGTATAGATTTGCCTCTTTTGGACATTTCATATAAATGGAATCATACAATATATGTGTTTTTTGCAACTGACATTTTTACTTCAGACAATGTTTTCAAGGTCCATCCATGTTGTGTAGCATGTGTCAATACTTCATTTAATTTTATGGCTAAATAACATTCCATTATATGGAGATGCCACGTTTTGTTCATCCATTTAGTGGTTGATGAGTATTTCACCTGTTTCTACTTTTTGGCTACTATGAATAAGGCTTTTGTGAACAGCTGTATCCAAGTTTTTGTGTAGAGAAGTACGCTATAATTTGCAGTTAGTTTTTAGAATACAAATGGTAACCTTTCCCTATCTGCATGGCACACTTGCTTATCCATGAATATTACTGAAGTCCATTTGAATCCTTTAAGGTAAAATGGATGAGGATTTCTAGTTTAACCCTTATGCTTTTGAGATTTAAAAAACTGGATCCCATGAAATTAATAAATTACCCAAGGTGTTACAGCTAATTAGCATCAACAGTGTAACTCAAAATTTGCTTGAGATTCAGTTCAGCATTCTTTTACCGTGCATTGTAAACCCACACGGGGTGCAACTGAACTAAGCTGAGATCATATGAGCTGACCTGAGAAGCTTATTTTTGTAATTATTTTTCTTTGGAGAATAGATTTGGTTTCCAAACAGACCTATATCTAATTACCATATTTGAAGCTTCAAAAGAATGTGTGTGTATGCAGTGATTTGTTTTCTTGACTCTCAATTTGTATCGATTTAATGTAACAACAAATATCTATTGAGCATAAATAATGCAGTTAACATTGAATATTTTGGAATGCAAAGGCAATTACAACTGTATTAATAAATCGAGTCAAGATAATACAACAGTTAATTATAAAGTAGGTAATGAAGGGTTAAGTTGTATGTTTTAGGGCCATTTACAGCATAATATACAGAACTGATTGTTAAAAGATGGATTTTGATCCCACCTTTAATAATAATTAGAAATCGGATTTTGAAAAAAGAAATCTATTTCTTTGAGTGTAAGTTACATTACCTTTGAAAGGACGATATGTTGATATCTAGGGTGCCTTATAGTCATAAGATGCTACAGTTCAAATGGCACCATGTGTTATTTTGAGTAATACACACATATATGCAGAGACATATAATGGGCAGATGCTCATATATATCAATCACATGTAAGTGAGTCAGAAAACAAGGTCTTCATGAGGAAAGACCTCTAAAAAGAGCTGGGTCTTGTTCCAACTCTGTGGTGCCACTCAAAGCCCATGTGACTCTCTGAGTCTGTGTTTACCTCAGATAGAGACAATAGATGCATCCTGCCCTCCTCCTCCTCTCGTTGGAATGCAATGAGATAACGGCCCCTCTATTCTTGGGTAGACCGTTGAATATCTTACACGGATTAAGGAAATGTGGAGGACTCCCTAGGGCCTTACACAGGAACAGCATTATCAGGAGCGGAAAGTTACCTGTATAGGAAAATACACTTTTATTGAAATACTACCTTGAAAACTTTCTATTTGATAGGACTGTCATCTTCCAGAATCCTAGCTGCTGGCTTGGGCAAGAATAAAACACTTAGACAGTTGTCAGTGGACCTACAGGTTTAGCTAAGCTTGGTTATGCAGGGTTGCCCTGTTCTCTGTGGAGTCTACTTCATAAACATAGCTGGACTATTTTTATCCCACCTCAGAGCTATTTCCACTTTAAAATAAATTTCTGTTCATTGTTGTTTGCCAGGCAAAAATCATATGCAACAATGCTACTAACATTGATATTTTATTTAAGGATGTTGATAAGAATGTGGCACCTAATAAGAAATCCATATCCCACCATCAGCCGTAGGCCCAGAATCCACTGTGGATGAGAAACTTTTGATTATAGGAAAAAGAATAATTGGTGCTTTCTAATCTGTAGAAACTTGGATGCCTGTTGGAGCCACTTGCTATTCCTTAAACATAATCATTCTTGCATCCTGACCCACTTTCTTCCTGAAACAAAATTTTCAATATTGTCTTTTTTGTTGCTGTTGAAGGTCTGTGTTTGCAATGATTACCTTGCTAAATAAAAAATTCTGAGTATTTCTACATCACCGCTAAGAATAATATTTTAGTGGAATTCCTTAGAATAAGACTTTCTGCTATACATTATTGCACGAGAATATGCCTAATATACTTAAAAGAGAACAATGGTAGCGAACATTGATTGAAAGCATCTGTGGAGGCAGCTACTTGTTGAAATGCCCTCTCTACATCAGATCACATGGCTCACATTTACCTTGTAAATTTGGAACTCCTGTCACCCTTTTCTAATGGAGGAGGACACAGACTTGGGAGAATTCAATGACTTGTTGAAACCACACAATTAAGTACTATCAGGTCACCTCTTGAGTGTCCATCCAAGTATAGAAAAAATAGCATCTTTTCTACTGGCTTTACAAAAGAGCTTTGTAATTGACTTTGAGGGAGTTTGAGAATGGCAAGAAAAGCCACGTCAATGGCAGCTGGACAAACACTCTCCAGCTTCCCCTCTGCTCCCAGGGCCTCCCTGGGCTCAGATTAGTAGGTTCTCCTTGAGCAGACATTGAGAAACAAATGCAAAGCCCTGTGGAATGCAGCTAAGGTCAGAGGTGGAGAGGAAGAGGTGTAGGGTGGGGAGAGCACAGGTGACTGTCTGACCATAGGATGAGCTTCATAATCAGATGAGGAGGCTAGTTGGAATGTGAGTTCAGCAAAGATGAGATGCAGATGAGACTAGCCCTGGGGCGTGCAGGAAGCTGAGAGACTTGAGACAGTGGTTCTTTTTTGGGGGGGCGGGTGATATCTAGGGTGCCTTATAGCCATAAGATGCTACAGTTCAAATGGCACAATGTGTTATTTTGAGTAACACACACATACATGCAGACACATATAATGGACAGATGTTCACATATATCACATATAAGTGAGTCAGGAAACAAGGTCATCATGAGGAAAGAACTCTAAAAAGAGCCGGGTCTTGTTCCAACTCTGTGCCGCCACTCAAGGCCCATGTGACTCTCTGAGTCTGTATTTACCTCAGATAGAGACAGTAGATGCATCCTGCCCTTTTTCTCCTCTCATTGGGATGCAATGAGATAATGGCCTTCCTCTGTCACCCAGGCTGGGGTGCAGTGGTGTGATCTTGGCTCACTGCAACCTCTTCCTCCCAGTTCAAGAGACGCTTCTGCCTCAGCCTCCTGAGTAGCTGGGATTACAGGTGCATGCCACCATGCCTAGCTAATTTTGTATTTTTAGTAGAAATGGGATTTCACCATGCTGGCCAGGCTGGTCTTGAACTCTTGACCTCAAGTTGTTCCACCTGCCTTGGCATCCCAAGTTCTGGGATTATAGGCATGAGCCACTGCACCCAGCCAAGAGTGGTTCTAATCACAGATTCCTGGGCTGTTTGTAGCAGGGAGGCAGGCAGTATCTGGCAGGAGTAGGGGTACAGCCAGGGATCCACGACTCCTGAGTAGGTGCTTCTCAAGCCAGAGGGGGGAAGTGCAATCCAAGAAGTGACCGTCTCCTTGCAGTTTCACGACAGCACCTCCTGTAGTTGTAGCAGATGAAAACTAAACAGATTAGTTAAAGGAATACATGAGTGGATGCGTGAATAAAGTATAAGGGAATGAATCCAACCCTAAGTTAGAAAACCCTCTTCATCCTTAATCATACCACCTCCATGGTTTTCCCTTCCTCAGGAAGCAAAGCGCCAAGACATCTACCCACAGCATGTGCTGTATGAATGGTTTGCTGCAAACACTCTGCCAGGATTCAAATAAACAGGAGATCAGACTAGTGTTGGAAAATGTCTTTTGGCACATTGCCCAACTGTGATCTTGGCATGGCTGATTTTGTTTTGGTTTATGTCTTGGGCTTTCAATGTTCATTTTCATACTGCTGTTTCACAATTTTATTTTCTTTTTTGAGTCATAGTTTGTAAGAACTTGGTTTATATTACTATTCCAATGCAATAGTGTTTTTCTTTTGGTATGTAGTATGTTCTCCAATAAATTAGAAGTCACTAGTCTTGACTCTTTACCTTGCAGAAAGCTTTCCTGATCAAGCAAGCATTGCCCCTATACCTTGCTCCTCTCCATTCTGTCAGCTTGGTGGAATTCAGTCCAGTGCTAACAGGTTGAGGTTTCCTTTACTACAAGCTACTGGTCTTTGCATTGTACCTTCTGATGATTGTTTAATCTCGAATGCATGTAGCAATGCTATGAATAGCCTCACTTTATTTCAGTGAGTTTTAAAACTTCATGAAAATAGAACTTCACAGAGACTTCATTTTCTTCTCTGTTTTCCATATCCAATACGATAAAACATGTGTTTGTAAATCTTTTCAATTTAGAAAGACTTTTTCTTCGGCTTCTCACCAATGTCTGATACTTAAAAACTTATACATAAAGCTGAAAATGAGAAAAATAGCTTGCATCAAATCCATTAAATTCCCAGAAGTTATTTTCAACTCCACACAAGTTAAATTAAATAACATGTATGCCTCACAAAAGTCACAGCACCTTGTTTATAGTAGGCTGTCAGTGTGATTGATGTGTCTACTTGTCTAGGCCACAGTACCTGGATATTTGGTTAAACATTATTCTAGATGTTCCTGTGAAGGTATTTTTTAGATGAGGTTAATATTTGAATCAGTAGACTTGGAGCAAAGTAGATTGCTCTTCAAGTGGATGACCACATCTAATCAGTTGAAGACCTTGGAAGGATAAAACTGGCTCCCCACAAGGAGGAGGGAGTTTTGCCACATACTGCTTTCAGGCTCAAGCTGCAGTGTCAGCTCTGCCTTGGGTCTCCAACTAGCAACTGACCCTGCAGATTTTAGACTTGTCATTCTCCACAGTTGTGTGATCACATGAGCCAATACCTTCAAATCAATCCCAATGTTTCTCTAGTTCTCTCTCTCTCTACATAGATAGCTGGGTAGATTGATAGACAGGTAGATGATAGATAGCTAGGCAGATAGGTAGAGATTATATAGACAGGTGGATAATAGGTAAACAGGCACAGGCATATACTCCATCCGTTCTGTTTCTTTGGAGGACTCTGGCAAATACTTACTGACAGTTGGATTAGTCCTTCTTTCTTCCCATGTGGGAAACCTCTGGAACAGGTGCGTTATACTCACTTTCACCTTGTTTAGGCATATTTGTTGAAACAAAGTTTCCCCTTTTCTCATTTCTATATTTTTATTCTATTTTCCCTTTTTAGCCAACATTTTGATATTTATCCAGTTCCATGATAGTAAGTATTCATTAGCAATCTCTTCCAAAAATTGTCTTTGTTACCTCCAAGATAGATGGAATTATTCTGAGTATAATTTTGAAGTTTAGTATATTTCATGTTTTCTATAATTGATAGCCATGTATGGCACATGAAGTATTATCAAGCTAAATTAGAAATAGAATTTAATATAAATTAGGGTTTATTTATACAGTAGTTATTAAAGCAAGTTAAAATTAATGGCATACCAAACAGGATAGGGCATGGGATTTCTGACCTTTATTTTCAGTTAAAATAGAAAACAGTGAACTGATACTACTGTTTCATGAAATGTCTAGTATGACGCTCTGGCACTGACTGCACTCGTCTGTTAAATTGGCATGATTTAGCTATCATTGATATTTGCTGTGAATTCTGCTTATACCTATGAGGGTGATAAAAGTCAACTGTGACAAGCTACACATCAATTTAGCAGTAAGGATATAGTTCTTCTGTGGACTCTAACAAATCTAGTACAGAAGGAGGCACTCAGTAGGTGATGATGGTGATGATAATGGAATGCAATACTCCTTTTTATATGAGTTTCTTTATGAACTTCTGGATATGTATACAGTGACTGAGGCCTGGCTATATTTGCTAATGCAACAACTCACTGTCTAATCAGTCTGTTCTCCTCTCAAGGACATTTCACTTTGATTCTCATGCTTACTCACCTTAACAAACAGAAAATGAATTCAGAAATGAATAATTGAGCTTATGAGTGGAAGCTCAAGAGAATCCTGCTCTGGACACCAGGACAATAGTCTCTATGGAAATGTGAAATCTCCATAAGCAGACACTGGGTTGCTTTTAGCTGCTTAATGTGGTTGTTGTCATGCGCCTTGATTGCTCCAACCTCTCTAGCCCCATCAGAAATGTTCCATTTTTAGATAACAGAATCTTTTTCATGAAAATAATACAAATAGGGCCCACTCTGGCTTTTGCAGTTTCAAAGATATTTAAAACCAAATGGCATATTACAAATTTTAGTTATCATCCTCCTCCTTTATCTATTTTTTCCCCAAATGTCATTTCTACTAATTCAGTGTTTTTCTGACTTCCTCCTGTGATCTTTCATCTCGTTTCATTTTACCTTTTCTTTCAGTCTATATGGAAATTAAAGTGAGTCCATTTTTGAGTTCCTGCTGTTTCAATGTTTTGCGCTGGACTTTCTTATGCCTCCCCTTCATCTACCCAACTAAGCTCTGTGCATCTTCCTTGCTATGACTTTTTGTTGCCAGTATACTCAGCATGTAATGTTCATCTTTAGAATATATCTGGTTTCTATTTCTGATTCAATTTCTACTTACTCAAGCCTCTCTTGAATCTATTTTTCTTGTCTCTATTGGGAAAATCTGAGAAAAAAATAGAGTTTGGAGCCTGTCTAATTAGGTTTGAAGCTTTGGTAAAGTTGCTTCTTTCAAGCCTTGGTTTCTGTCTTTGTGAAAAAGTATATTATAGTTATCAGTCCATAAAATCATTGTAAATTTGTTGATTTGTACCGGAAATACAGTCAGTACTTTAAGTGTTTAGTTACCAATTTTGTTTTTCCTGTTTAAAAAACAGTCTATAGCTTATTCCAGTCTTTTTTAAAATTAATTAATTAATTAATTTTGTTTTTTTGATAGTCTCGGTCTGTTCCACAGGCTTGAGTGCAGTGGCACAATCTCTGCTCACTGCAACCTCAGCCTCCCAACTTCACGCTATTCCCTTGCCTTAGCCTCCCTAGTAGCTAGGACTATAGTCACCCGCTACCACATCTGGCTAATTTTTGTATTTTTAGTAGAGGCAGGGTTTCACCATGTTGGCCAGGCTGGTCTCGAACTCCTGACCTCAAATGATCCACCCACCTTGGTCTCCCAAAGTGCTGGGATTACAGGCGTCAGCCACCGTGCCTGGCCTATTCCAGTCTTTTTGACTAAAACATATATTTAACCTCTGGAAATAATTTATTTTTATTTTACTTTTATTCCATTCGTAGTGAATTTGTAACCAAGAATGTGTATGTTGACGTGTGAAATTATTTCCTTTACTATATAGGCATACTTTTATGTGCTACTTTGTGTATATCTAGCAAATATTAAATAATAAATAATTGTTCGATGGTTATATTGCAATGCAAATAGATGTTTATGTAAATTTAGTGCCATATCACAAATTTGCTAGCAAGATTTTCTTCAATAATCTATAAACAATGTCAAGAAAATAATTTTGTGCTTTCTTTACTATTTGGAGAGCACTGTATTAGAAAAAATGCCAGGAATAATAACAATAGCTTATACTCAATATTGGCCAGGCATTGTCCCAAGGGCGTAGGTATTTTATCATCCTCATAACAGTCCTTCGAAGCTGGGCCAGCTGTGATTTTTATTTCACAAATGAAAAAACAGATGCACAGTAAAGGTTATTTCTTCCCCAAAGTCACATGGTTAATGGCAAGAAAAAGGGGCTTGAAGAATGCCTGTCTGGCTTTGGAGTCTGTCCTCTTAGCATGCAGAAAGCCTGTTCTCAGGGAGCTTACAGTCTGTTCTCAGGATGGTGTTTGTCACATGTGACATAACCATTTGTTTTGACTTGTTTTATCTGTTATAAAATCTACTTCTGTAGATATGAGACTGTGAACTTTTCTGTACTGTTTACTTTCTGCTTTGGTGGACACATTTGCTCATTGCATATATGTGGTAATGCAAGTTTTCCATCTAATAAAATCTTCACTTTTCATTGATAATTGTTCTCAATTTTTGTTAATTTATTATAATATATAAACTTTGTTTAAATTAGAATTGGTTAATATGGACAGGAAAAAAAAAGTTCAGTAAATATAATTTTTAGCCTTTTCTCAATCTACTTTCACCATAAGAGTGCCAGGTGTCTGAGTTCAGCCCTTCCTCTGAAATAGCTCTTTCATTTGTAGTAAGAATTGATAAGTGTTAATTATCACTGAAAGTGAGATTAAAGCAGTGAAAAGTTCCATTAAGAAGAATTAATTACTAGGTTGGCATTTAATGGAAAGTTCTTAAGCAAATAATAAGATGCCATGAGCATCTTATTACATCTCGCTACTGACATTTGTAGTTTAAGATCATGATTATCAAATTACTCTGGCTTTACAGCAGCTTCCTCCCTGTCCCCAGGAGTGTGCACTTTTCTACACAGATACAAGAGTGAGGGTATTCTCCTCAGTTTTGGTCCTATCCGTCAGTGTCTTACAGCACATCAGAGAATCACCCTATTCATCTTCCAAGTCCAGTTATGCTTCCTCTGTACTTGGTGAACAGTCTTTGCTTTTTTTTTTCTGCAAATAAATACAATGGTCTTTTCAGTATATGTTAATATATACTATTGGAAGGAAAGATTTTGGGCAGAGAAGAAGGAAAAATGTATTTTGTTCTTGCAATTTCTTTGTGTCCAAAGCCATTGCCCACATCCTTCATTGAGTCTGATGATTTAAAATGTGCCCCAAAAGTCTCCAGTACTTACCAAAACACAATATATTTGCTTACGAAATTTCAGCACCTTCTCTTCCCCCCCAGTTAAGGTGTATTTTGTCTCATGTAAAGATCTTTAAACTTTTTTTGACTGTTGCTTCTTGTGACTTAAGAATTACCAATAAAGAACACATGCAAAAATATTTTACTCATTAAGTTGGCACAATGTTTTGACATTGCATTAATTTTTCAGTTGCAAAATTTTCATAAGATCTAAAGTGGAAAGATCCAGATCACTAGATGCAATACTAAAAGGATAAGGGCAAGAATTTGTAATAAAGTTTAAAGTTTCCAGGTTTCTACATGCAAAAGACATCTCCTTATTCAGAGGAAATAATATCAATTTGGGAGGATCCGATGTAGCTTCAGGATGCAGGTTATACCAAAGAGACAGACCCTTATTCTTCCAGATAGACCAAAGCTGTAGCTGGAAGAATAATGAAGGCTTCTCCATGAAAGAGAGGACCTCCCAGGCAAGCAAGAGGCCATTTATCTCCTGCAATTCAATCATAATTATTTATAGGCACTGTGTTCCAGAGTTCCAGAAAACCAAAAGGCAGACACATTCAGGATAGAACTGGGGATGACGGATCTTTCCCTTGGACTGATGAGCACTCCAGGCAAAGGGCAATACTGAGGCCGAAGAATGTATTTCAGCCTGCATTTAAAACTCCGGGGACTTGAGTACCAAGTAAAGGAGTTTGGATAAAGTCTGGAGGAAGGGGACAGAGAGAGAATATTTTTGAGCTTTGGAAATATTAACTGGGAATTAGTGTATAAAATGAATTGGAGGCAGAATGATAGACAGATTAGGTCACAGCAAGGTAACTAATGGATTGGTGGCTTGTATGTGTGCTGCTTAACAAGTCTTCTGCATTGATTATTTTTCTTTTTAATAAGGTGGTGAATAATTTTTTAAGAGGCTTGGTTTACTTTTTAAATTTTTTTCTTTTAATTATTTATGAGTCTGTAATAATTCAGAGAGAGGCATTAATGCAAGGAAACCTTGGATTTGCTTCCCCACATGATGCCATAAACTACTTTATGGGAAGTTGTAGAATTTCCAAAAATTCCCAAAAGCAAATACACATTTTAAATCATTTAGTCTTTTTTTTGAGATGGAGTCCCTCTCTGTTGCCCAGGCAGGAGTGCAATGGTGTGATCTCGGCTCACTGCAACCTCTGCCTCCCGTGTTCAAGCAATTCTCCTGCCTCAGCCTCCCAAGTAGCTGGGATTACAGGTGCCCACCACCACGCCCAGCTAATTTTGGTATTTTTAGTAGAGACGGGGTTTCACCATGTTGGGCAGGCTGGTCTCAAACTCCTGACCTCAGGTAATCCACCGGCCTCGTTCTCCCAAAGTGCTCAGATTACAGGCGTGAGTCACCAGTTTTTCAAGTTTTTGAGTCACTTAGTTTTTCAAGTTACATCCATTACATATGGTCATGTAGGGTGGGGTCAGGTTAAAGAAGAAAGATACCCTCACTGTCAAAACAACAATGACATCATGGTGTATGTTCCAAGTTACAGAATTTGAAAAGTTGCTATTTCTTCTTCACTCTTCCTCAGCCACACTCAAAATGCTGTTATAGATTCATGCTGCTTTTTGATGGTAGAATAAAAAACCTGTGGGTGTGTGTGTCTGTTTTCAGGCTGGTGTGCCATTGAATCCTTATAAAACAAGACTGTCTCATGTTTTTATTACTTATTTACTCAAATTGCCATTACATATACTTATTAAGGAAACATTAGACCAATCCCGGGGTGACTAGAGAATACGATTGGCGTAAAGAATGCAACTTTTACTCTGGTTGGCCTCTTACTGCTAAAGGGTTTCAGTGATTTGACAACTCCAGTAATATCTCTGTATCTCACCATCTGGCAAAATTTCACAGTGCCTATTTGATGAGTAAGAGGTGCTGCAAGATCATCACGAGGAAATTTCAGCACCAACAAACAGCTTCAAGAATTGTTTATGCCCACTGGGTAGTGCTGCAAACAGACACATACACTGAAATATGTTGCTTTGTTTTAGAAACACATGTACTTCCTGTTGTAGTTTTTAATTTTTTCAGTAATGTATGTATGTCTAGCCGCACTCTTTTTAATTCATTCAACATCTAGCATTTAGTGACCCTGTCTGATTTGAACAGTGCTTCTCTTCTAGGGACTAATACAGTTGTTTTAGATTATTGTTTCTTCCCTGCAGCTTCCAAAATAATCAATAGCAAATTACCCATTTCATTTAAGAAATAGGTATTTCCTCCCTTGGAATCCAAATTATATTTAGATGTTTTTATTTGTCCTCTATTCCATAAGATTCCTGACGAAGTAGAGGGTCAGAGAAGGTTATAACTTATGTAGCTCTAACTCACATGTCTCTAGAGAAGAACATTCTGTCGTCCTAAATTCTGCAGCTAGTGAGACTGGCAAACCACTTCTTTTTCATGCTAGAGACTCCTTTCTCCCACCTTGAAGAGTTGGCAGCTCTGGTTAGGGAATGATGCCAGATCTAAGCAAAGTTGACTTAAAGTATAGGTAATCTGGGATACCAGTGGTGCTATAAATGCACACAGGACTCAACTCCCAGCTGAGTTCAGATGAAAAGAGTCTGGCTGATGAATTCTACCAGAGGTACAAGGAGGAGGTACCATTCCTTCTGAAACTATTCCAATCAATAGAAAAAGAGGGAATCCTCCCTAACTCATTTTATGAGGCCAGCATCATCCTGATACCAAAGCCTGGCAGAGACAAAACAAAAGAAGAGAATTTTGGACCAATATCCCTGATGAACATTGATGCAAAAATCCTCAATAAAATACTGGCAAACCGAATCCAGCAGCACATCAAAAAGCTTATTCACCATGATCAAGTGGGCTTCATCCCTGAGATGCAAGGCTGGTTCAACATATGCAAATCAATAAACGTAATCCAGCATATAAACAGGACCAATGACAAAAACCACATGATTATCTCAATAGATGCAGAAAAGGCCTTTGACAAAATTCAACAATGCTTCATGCTGAAAACTCTCAATAAATTAGGTATTGATAGGATGTATCTCAAAATAATAGGAGCTATCTATGACAAACCCACAGCCAATATCATACTGAATGGGCAAAAACTGGAACCATTCCCTTTGAAAACTGGTACAAGACAGAGATGCCCTCTCTCACCACTCCTATTCAACATAGTGTTGGAAGTTCTGGCGAGGGCAAATAGGCAGAAGAAGGAAATAAAGGGTATTCAATTAGGAAAAGACGAAGTCAAATTGTCCCTGTTTGCAGATGACATGATTGTATATCTGGAAAACCCCATCATCTCAGCCCAAAATCTCCTTAAGCTGATAGGCAACTTCAGCAAAGTCTCAGGATACAAAATCAATGTGCAAAAATCACAAGCATTCTTATACACCAATAACAGACAAACAGAGAGCCAAATCATGAGTGAACTCCCATTCACAATTGCTTCAAAGATAATAAAATACCTAGGAATCCAGCTTACAAGGGATGTGAAGGACCTCTTCAAGGAGAACTACAAACCACTGCTCAATGAAATAAAAGAGGATAGAAACAAATGGAAGAACATTCCATGCTCATGGGTAGGAAGAATCAATATTATGAAAATGGCCATATTGCCCAAGGTAATTTATAGATTCAATGCTATCCTCATCAAGCTACCAGAGACTTTCTTCACAGAATTGGAAAAAAACTACTTTCAAGTTCGTGTGGAACCAAAAAGGAGCCCGCATTGCTAAGCCAATCCTAAGCCAAAAGAACAAAGCTGGAGGCATGATGCTACCTGACTTCAAACTATACTACAAGGCTACAGTAACCAAAACACCATGGCACTGGTACCAAAACAGATATATCGACCAATGGAACAGAACAGAGCCCTCAGAAATAATGCCGCATATCTACAACCACCTGATCTTTGACAAACCTGACAAAAACAAGAAATGGGGAAAGGATTCTCTATTTAATAAATGGTGCTGGGAAACTGGCTAGCCATATGTAGAAAGCTGAAACTGGATCCCTTCCTTACATCTTATACAAAAATTAATTCAAGATGGGTTAAAGACTTAAATGTTAGACCTAAAACCATAAAAACCCTAGAAGAAAACCTAGGCAATACCATTCAGGATATAGGAATGGGCAAGGACTTCATGTCTAAAACACCAAAAGTAATGGCAACAAAAGCCAATATTGACAAATGGGATCCTAAATTTTTGCAATCCATTCATCAGACAATGGGCTAATATCCAAAATCTACAATGAACTCAAATAAATTTGCAAGAAAAACATAAACAACCCCATCAACAAGTGGTCGAAGGATATGAACAGATACTTCTCAAAAGAAGACATTTATACAGCCAACAGACACATGAAAAAATGCTCATCATCACTGGCCATCAGAGAAATGCAGATCAAAACCACAATGACATATCATCTCAAACCCGTTAGAATGGTGATCATTAAAAAGTCAGGAAACCACAGGTGCTGGAGAGGATGTGGAGAAATAGGAACAATTTTACGCTGATGGTGGGACTGTAAACTAGTTCAACCATTGTGTAAGTCAGGGTGGTGATTCCTCAGGGATCTAGAACTAGAAATACCATTTGACCCAGCCATCCCATTACTGGGTATATATCCAAAGGATTATAAATCATACTGCTATAAAGACACATGCACACGTATGTTTACTGCGGTACTATTCACAATAGCAAAAACTTGGAACTAAGCCAATTGTCCAACAATGATAGACTGGATTAAGAAAATGTGGCACATATACACCATGGAATACTATGCAGCCATAAAAAAGGATGAGTTCATGTCCTTTGTAGGGACATGTATGAGACTGGAAACCATCATTCTCAGCAAACTATCGCAAGGACAAAAAACCAAACACCGCATGTTCTCACTCATAAGTGGCAATTGAACAACGAGAACACATGGACACAGGAAGGGGAACATCGCACACCAGGGCCTGTTGTGGGGTGGGGGAAGGGGGGAGGGATAGCCTTAGGAGATACACCTAATGTTAAATGACGATTTAATGGGTGCAGCACACCAACATGTCACATGTATACATATGTAACTAACATGCATGTTGTGTACATGTACCCTAAAACTTAAAGTATAATAAAAAAAAAAAAAGAAAGGAGTCTGGCTGAGGTCCAGATGAGATGAAATTTACTGCTTCATTTTGGTGAGTCTTGGCTTTCATTAATATGCATCAGTGTATCTTATAGAATTAGAAATATTTGAAGTAAGGAGTAAAAATGAAAACACAGTATATACTGAAGAAAAGAGTATTCCTGTTCATTTGGCATAGATCAAATCAGTTGAACTTAGAACTGTAGAATAAAATTACAGATACAGAGGTCAAGAAAGGAATATTTGGAGAAAATAAAAATGAAAACAACAATGATAAATTCGGATACCATTTGATAACATATAGCATTTCATTTCAACAAAACATACTTCTACAATGCTATAGTAACGACATTAAGTTCTGTGTTTTCATTCAAATTCAGTAAGAGGAGATTCTTGATGCTAAGAATGCTACCTTCTTAGAGGAAATCATGTAAATATTTTACCATAAGGCCCAATGTTTTATGTCATTAAAATGTTAAGCTGTTTCCTCTTTGATTTCATTAAGAGTATTCAGCATTTCAAGTTTTCACTTTTTTATACTAGGAAGTATGCTGTTTTCCAAAGAGAATGAATGTAAGTTACAAAATTTCGAATCATCCAGCTTCCTTGTTTTCCTATCTGGAAGCACAAATCACAACTCCATTAGCAAGACATAGTAACGATAGCCTGATAAAATTAATTCCCAAAAATTATCTTAGAGTTTTAATCTTTTCCAAATGGAGGCCAATAAAATACAACAGCCATAATAATATTCCATTGATGAGCGCCAATACTTTCCTAGCCCTCCATGTTGTAGAGGGTGCCTTCATATATTTTATTAGCTTCTTTGGACTTCTCAAATATTCCATGAGATAAAGAGACAAAGCACGATTAAAACATCTGTTTTCCAGAAGAGGAATCTATATGCCCAAGGGCACATAGTTAACATATGGGGAAATCATCTTCAGGTCTTTCACTTCAAGTTCCTTGCTCTTTCAACTATTTCTCAAGATGAATGCAAAAGGGATTATTTTTCTTTTGGTGTCATAAGAGAGCCCTGGCCTGGCCTAGGAATTGGAAGAACATAGTCCTCACGTGCCAGATCAGTGATTTGTATAGACTGTGTGACCTTGTGTTTCCCTACATCGACTGTAAAATGAAGGCTCTGAACTAGATCATTTTAAGTACTTACAGCTATAAAACCCAATGACTCTATTTAAAATAAGGTAAGAAGCTTCAGAAAAATTGCATCTATAATAAATTTTATTGCTGAAAGTTTCCCAGACTGTATCCTGCAAACTACAGTGCCACATATGTTAATATATATATTATGGCATAAAAGAATCTTGTGGGTAATTGGTTTTGGGAAATGTAGAGTAAAACAAAATTAGGCATAAACCCTTTATGGCAAAACTTCTCTGTGACTAACATTCCAATTGCAGAGTGAAACTAGAGAAAGAGCATGGAGAGTGCACAGGTCCAGGCAGGGTCCATGGACACTTCCATGGGAATGATGGTCCAGGAAAGGTTCTCTGAGAAAAGCTGTCATGTCCAAACTGTCAGTGATGGTTCTCAAAGGGCGAATCATGGCTCTCTTCCAAAAGGACCTAGAGGTGGCTCTGGGCTGTGTACTTAAAGACATATTTGGTGGAATAAAATTTAAAGAAGTTTCTTAATAAATATAACTACAAACTAAACTTTTAGACTGCCTTAATTCATAATCACCTCAACTGCCAAGATTATTTAGCAATATTCAAGAGAGTTTTTCATTCTTCTTTACCTATAGTAGTGCTGGATAAAAGGATTTCTGGAATTTCTTAGAATTTCATATTAAGAATACCGATTATCTTTGCCTTAGTATGCTTGTTGATGTTGATGATATGATACAAAGCTATTCAAGGAAGGTTCCTAAGGTTCATGTTTCGATTATTCGCCACAACATGCACAGCAGTGCTTGCCTTCAAGATCATTGGAGCTGTGCAGGGTTGTCAAATTGGCACGCAGTCTCTACAATCTGATAATTTTTTTTCTTATTACTGTTTTCAGGATGAGAATATGAAGCTGATCTGAATGCTTTTGACATCCATAGGCCTTGCAAGATAGCTCTCCAATAACTGTAACAGACAGGTTCTCTATATTCATAAATCACAGGTAGTCCACAAGAAGGGGACTGTTATTTTCAGTCTGAGGAAAGATTTCTCCTGTTTTAAAACAATATGACTGTGTGCCTGCAAGACTCACAAAACATATATATATATATGTGTGTGTGTAAAAGCTCCATTCTTGATATATAATTTTAACAGTTTTTGTCTTAGAGACAAATTAATGGGGTTGAGAATTTGTTAAATTGACTTTTCTTCAGCATTTTTTCCTACTTATTTGTTTATTTTCATGTTGGTGGTGAATTACATGAAACTGACTTTCATTTATTTTTTCAGTGAACAGCTAGTTTTACAAACTACATTTGCTCCTTGAGTTAGTTATTCTATTTTTATTTCAAAAACTGTGATGGAGAAAGAATTGGAAAGAAGACCTACTACCATTCTTGACAACTGTTACTAATTTCGAGATGCATGTCTCAATTTACCCCAGAAGCGATGTTCATCCAGAGGTACCTTACAATCAGTGATACATTTAATTAGATCCTGTATCTTTTTTGAGAAAAGCAAGGCCTGATGTGAAGGCTCAGTGTGTGTATATTTGTGTGGAAAATGGAAAGAAATAGGAAAAGAAGTTTTTTTTTGTTTTGTAAAGTGATATTTATATGAAATTATATTAATTAAGTGCCTTAGACACAAACAGAAAGGATTGGATGGCAAGTCACCCACTTATTCTCTGTGTTTTTGCATTTTTATATTTCTTCTAAAAATGTACATATTGCCTGATTTCTGCCAGGTTGTGGGGCTGAATAAGCAGATAGTTTCCTAGTTTCATGAAACTTTCATTGGAGTGTTTGTGTTTGGGAGGATAGGAGGAACAGGAAATAAGAAACAGAAATAGCCTGTGGAGTGTTCCTGAGTGTTTGGCAGAGAATATTTAAATGTCATGCCAAAAGAAAAGTGACTTAAATTTGTCCAGGGAAGCCTACTCTGAGGAGTGAATTTTAAACTGAGATGTAATTGACAGAGCAAAACCAACCATACCAGGATTAGAAGAGCTAACAGCAGAGCAGAGGCGCCCAGGTAGGAGTGAGCCCACAGGTTAGAGGAAGCAAGAGAAGGGAGCTCTGAGTCCTGATCATGCAGGATATTGTAAAGCCAAAGAGAGAAATTTTGCTTAAATTCTGGGTACAATGGGAAGCCACCACCATATTTTAAGCAAGATTAAATGGTATGCTTTCTTTGATTTTGAAGGGATCATTCTGGCTACTATGTGCAGAAAGGAACCATAGACAGAGGAAAGCAGCTCAGAGACTGGAGGTGGGCTTGTCTCAGTGACCATGGGCAGAGGCTGACAATTTGCAGCAGGAAGTGCTGGTGAGAAAAAAATGGATATATTTTAGACTTTGATTCCATGTTTTAATAATGAGGTGTGGGAAGGCACAGTCATTGCAACTCAATTCAAAGAGAAGAGCAACCAGTCTGAGAGGGAAGGTGGGTTGGAAGTGGAGAGCTTAGACAAGTGTCTGCAAGATGAAGTAAGGATGAATGACAAGTCCTCTCAGCAAGCCAAAGCAGACCCAATGGATAAAAATGGGCATATGACTGCAAAGCATGTTTAACTTCTTGTGCTAGACCCATAAATAATTTAGACTGTTTTTGTTTTCAGAAATTAAAAAAAAATCAGGCAAAGCAATTAAGAAAATGTAGGGACTGTGCTTTTTTTCATTCCCATTTTGAACGCAGTGCTTTGTTTGAAACTAGGAAGGATATGAAAGGTTGTTTTGAGAGTGCTCCATCCTAGAGACCTGTGCAAGATCAGCTCCATCTCTGAAACCCAGCCCAATGCTCTTACTAGTTAGATCTCATCTTTATATACTGAATTCATTATTTTTATCTTCCAAAATCAGAACATCTTCAAAAGAAAAGTTAAGTAGGAAAACAGAGCAGCAAACAGAAACATCCGAGAGTAAGAGGCTAGGCATGTGGCCTGGGCGAGGATCCCCGAGGGGAAAGATGCCGATGAAGATCCTATTTGTGTTCACTTATCTTTACTCAAAGGAGACAAAAAAAAAAAAGACCAGATGCCCTTTTCACCCTATCTTACATTCATTCCTCTTTTCCATTGTCGATGCTGTCACAGGCAGAAGATGGAAAGGGGAAGGCTTCATAGCAAGGGCTGATCAAAGATAAAGTTAGAAGGTCAGAAGACATGCAGCCTCTGTAGTGGATATGTGGCACCACGAACACTGCTTGGGCGTTAGAAGGTCTTCAGTTGGCTTCCCAAGAAAGCTGTTTACTAGATTTGTGACCAGGGGAAATCCTTGGAGCCTCAGTTTTCGTATCTTCATAAGGGGAAATAATAATAATAATAAATACAGATGCCTGGAGGATCATTTGTGAATACCTGCAAAATGTTTCCCACGGGGCCTATTGCCAACCCAGCTCACAACTGTCCACTCAACGCAATGGACGTTGGGATGTTGAAATGTAGGTCGCTCTTTTCTTCAAAGACCTTTCTGCCTTTCTGCCTTTCTACAGTAAAGAGATGCTGGGATATGAAAGAGATTTGAAACAACGAGTTCCCCAACTTAGACTAGAATGCACTAAAATAGAGAGCGGGAGAGAGAAAGGGAGAGAGAGAGAGAGAGACAGAAGGAGACAGAAGAAAGGGGGAAGAGGAGAGGAGGGGGAAGAGGAGAGGAGAGGGAACAAGAGAACAGGGCTAGAATGGAATGAGCTAGTCAGAGCTAATTAATGACCAAAGAGGAAGAAAAGAAAGCAATGCAAACAAATGAAAATACAGCCTAGGCAGAACACACTGGATAGGAATATACTTAACAGAGAAGTGTCTTGCTGTTGTGCAGGCTACCTCAATCTAAAATAGCATGGGTGGCCTTCATTCATGGCCACGATCACTGAAGTGGCTCTGAAGTGTCTTTGTACCTGAAAAAATGGGCTTGTTTTGATTTTTTGAACATACAATTAAAATTGTTGTCTTTATTGTAAAGGTCCATGTTTCATTTAATAGTCTACCAGAAGTATGAGGACATCATTTAAAAACACTTAAATTAGAATGAAATAGTAATAAAAATAAAAATAAGAAGAACAGCCATTTTATTGAGAGTTTAGCTGAGTTGGGCAGTGACTTGTTTCCCTCCATTATCTATTGTTGAACTCCAGGTAGCAGGTTCTATATTTCTGTTCATTTTAGAAATGTGGAAATGGATGTTTAAGAAGTTGAGTAACATCCGAAATATCCTCCAATTATTAGCTGACTTCGGGATTCAATCCTGGGTCTGCCTGACCCCAGAGGTCAGTGTCACTAACCACTATGTTAGGAAGAAAATATAGGATATATGGATGAATAAAGGTAATCTTCTTCCACACTTGGGTAAAATCACAAGCTTGGGAGAATTGACACCATAATGTAGGAATCATTCTATTTCAGTACATTAAAAGGCTTCACTCTGTTAAGATTTTGGAGAAGAATGAGCGAATTTGGTAGTGTAACTAGCAGGCGGGGAAAGACTGTCCCTTATGGCTTGGCAATGAGCAGCAGGGCAGTTCACAACGGCGAAGCACAGACGCCTTTGGGGCGGCGAAGCACAGACGCCTTTGGGGCGGTGCAGCCAGAGCGGAGTGCGCCCGGGACTGAGTGTCCTCCTGGGACTGCATGGGCCCCGCACCGCCGCCTGCCCTGCGCCACGACAGCCCAGAGCACGGATGGGCCCAGACTGTCCTACAGCCGTTTCAGCAGGCGCGGGTCTGTCCAGCAGCACCTAAACAGCTTTTGTATGTCCTGTCTCCAAAGTGTGTGGATAAAAGTCAGGTTCTGTGCTTTTGATGACAATATTTTCTTTGGGTCGGGATCATTTTCATCTGTTGCCCCTTCTGCCCAACCTTTGCTCTTCCCCGGGTCCTCCTCACCCTGTCCCTTCCTCTGCCTGTCTGCACACCAACGTCCTTGGGCTCCCTCATTCTCCGGTTCTTGGCTTCGTCTGACTGAGGAATTCTCACATCTAGCTTCTCCTGGCACTCTAGGGCCATTGCATCTTGGTTAAAAGGCCTGTCTCTGCAGACTGAAGGCTCTCTGTGGGCAGGACCAGTCCTGTTCCGCGTCTCCCTCCCCGCCCTCAGAGCCTGCTCCAGGTATATTGGCTGAATGTTCTGAGAGACCCGCGGCCCAGGAGTGCTGAGTCGCTTATGTGTCCGCTGTTTACAGCTGTGCGTGCGTGTGTGTGCAGGGAAACAGCCAGGCAGATGCACATGGTTATTTATATCTTCAGATTATTTCTGTGAGGAAAATTCTATCCTGGTGAAAGAGCTTGCTGTTGAAAAACAGTAACCCTAGCCATATAGACACCGCAGTATTCGCTCAATGTATTTGACAGGCACACTCATATTGTCAGGGTAAAAGGAGGCAGCAGCTTCTTTGAAATGCGGGGACAGAGCAAGTGACGAGGAAAAAACGCACAGCAGGTGTGTCCACATTGTTGTGCAACCAATCTCCAGAACACTTTGATCTTGCAAAACTGAGACAGCATACCTATTACACATCAACTCTTCATTCCCAGTTCTCCCCCAGCGCCTGGCAGCCACCATTCTACTTTCTTTCTCTATGAATTGCATTACTCTGGATATCTCTTCCAATTTTTATTATAGCCTGCTTGACTTTGTAAAGAAGTTAAATGTTTGGCCCAGTAGCCATTCTCCTCTCTGCTTGCTCCATCACGCTGAAAATCAACTGGTAGCTTCAGCTCTAGCAGACGGAGCCCTGAGCTCTCCTGACTTGCACATGCGCGTATACTTACACAAAATGCCCTGCTCCCTAGTTTCTGCCTGCACGAGTTCCTCCATATCCCTGCCCCAGGGTTTCCCGCTTTACTTTCTCCTCACATCCCTTCCTGTAGACTCCTTTGCAAAAAAAAAAAAAAAAAAAAAAAAAAAAATTATGTTTGCCTCATGAGCTCCCAGGGCACAGCTTTGCTGCCTCTCAGCTGCCCAGCCGACTCCACTCGCAACAACAGTGTGTTCCTGAATTTTTCTAATAAAATAAAATAAATTGTACTTTTATATTATACATTATAATTGAGTGTGGTAGAAATAAAATTTAATTTCAGGTACTTTTGATAATGTGGCTCTGGGGTTTTGACTGAAAAAGTAAAAATTCAATAAAAAGTATTCTTTAGGGAAATGTGTTTTTAAGCCTTTTAGACACTTAAAGCTAACTTTTGGTAGGGGTTCATTCACAGACTGTACACTCTTAAGATTTCTATTCATATTTTTCTCACTCTTGCTTAAAAAATATCTTTTCTTAGAAAAGAACTGTTTTTCCAATAAAAATGGAATGAATTCCTGTACATCAGTCTCTTCTCTGTAAGTGCCCTTCTCAGCCCCATGCACACGGAAGAGAGTGAAGACCAGTGAAGCTCTTTAGGGAGCTAAATAATAGATGCAGATGAATGTCTAACATCTGTACAGACTAGTTTCCTGATAAACATTGAATTGAATCTCCTGGCAGGCCAGGGTATTAATCTGGGGAGAAGGAAAGCCATGTGAGTTAAAAGGGGAAGTATCACAGAACAGAAGCAAACAATAGTACCTGAAGTAACCTTAGCAATAATAGCCTAATAGTAAATGAAGAAAAGGAGAGACAGGAAAAAATAAACTGGCACCAGAGACCCCTGGGAAAGACTCATAATTAGAGGTACCAAAAAAGGCAGATGTAAATACAGGGCCTCAGTCTCCTAAGGCCTCAGGCTCAGAAACTTTACCCATGGTTGCTAGACCATGGGAATCACTGTTTCCTTTATCTTGGAGGCAGGCTAGACTGAAATGATAAAGAATCTGGACTCTGACATTTAGATTTACAGTAGTGCACTATTGTTTGTAAGGGCATTATTGATTAGAGTAGGGCAAAAAGATGGGCCAACATAATTTGTTTTAGTCTATCCTGTATTATGGTTACTTGTTTGTCTGCCACCAACTATGAAATGTGACTTTAGGAAAGCAAATATGGCTATCATTACATCTTGTTATAGTAAATGAATAAAAGTGAATCATTTTATCATTTTCAGGTGATCAATAATAGTTGAAATAATATAATTAATCTTTTATGCATTTTTTAATTTTTATGAAAGATTTTCCTGTTCCTCCCAAAAGGCATATAAAATATTTTGCTTTCAATTAAAAAATTAAATATGTTACAAACAAAACAATCCTTGCCCTCTTTGGGCTTTCAGAGTATGTAGACTTTCTAAAGTCTTTGTAGCGAAATAAAAAGTACTTTAAAATTAAATGATGTCTTTAGAATATCTTTACCTTAATTTTATTTTTTGTTGTTGTGGATGTGAATATTATTAATTTTTTACCACAGGTCCTTGTTAAAAAAATAACGAACACATAATAAAACCTATGGAGAAAACAATAGCTTTAAAAATAAGTCTTTGAAAAAAAATGAGCATGGTTTTCAAATTGACTTGATCCAATCAAACTCTTATGTCTCGTTTAAGATGCTTTCCTAGTTCCACGTGTAATCACTTATAAAAAGTACATCTATGCCCTGGAGAATTACTCAATGAGTATGTCAGATCCTTCAGTTATAATATGTATGGGCACATAAAAATTTATAAGTCTCAGTGGTATGCAACTGGTCAGGTAGTTGGCATCTGAATCCTTCATTTTGAGAGCTCAAAATATTTTGTGAGTTCAGGTGACTTTGACTTCTTCAGTAAATGTTTTTGGCATTTTGGGCCCATCTGCTCTTTGGTAGACATAGTTCTAAACTCTGGAAATACAAAAGAAATTCTGATAGCTAATTCTGAATCTTTTCTAATTTTGAATCTATAACTGTATATATTCATTATATATATAGTGCAAAATATCACATATATGTATACATGTATACATACATGATGTGTGTGGGTTTATAAATATGAAATTCATCAGGTGCTGCGGCTCGTGTTTGTAATCCCAGCTACTCAGGAGCCTGAAGCAAAAAAATAAAATGTTGGAGTCCAAAACTGTGCGTGTGTGTGTGTGTGTGTGTGTAATTATATTTACTTGACCAAGGACCAAGGATGCTACCTTAACTTGCATTTATCTTTACAAAAAAAAGATGGCTTAACCTAGTCTAGTTTAGATCATTCCTAGTTTTATTTTTAGAAAACTAATCAAGTGGATATTTGTGTCCATGTTTCCTACAATACTCATAGAAGATGTCAGAATACTTCAGAATTAGTATTAAATCGCGAGAGATGGGAACTACAGTAAAATTGATGTAATCCAATTCAATTGAGTTGTAAAGTTATTGATTTTTAAAAAGCATTAAACACTATTCACTGTGTGTACTTTTAATACAGTTTTTCAAAGGCTACAGTGCTTGTCTAAAGTTATACCAATGAACCTTTATAAATGCAGTTTCCTCTCATTCCCACCCAAAGGATGCTTCAGGAAGAGGGGGATTTATACCACAGTCATTTCACGGACCATAAAACCTCAAGTGTTATGCCATAGTTATGCAATCATTTTGATGCTTGACAACTTGTCTTTGATACATAATTATATTATTTGAAACTCAGCTATAACTGAAAAAGGAAAAACATTAACATAGGAACTTTCTGATTAATCATTGTAAAGAGCAAGTTGTCTATTCATCAAGTAAAAGTTTAGACAATTTGAAGCAAAAATAAAATATTTGCACATTTTTCAAAATTCAAGTAACATCTTTATAAAATTGTGCATTTAATGTGCTTTATGTATATATCATTTATACTGCATTCAATAAGAATATCAAATTCAGTCTTTAAACATAAATAATGTGAATTTTATACATTTAAATAATCCTTTTGTTTTGTTTTTTTGGTTTCTAAATACTTTATAAATAATTTCATTTGCTTTTTATTTTTGAGAAATTTATGAGATCATAGCTTAAGTAACCAAATAAGATAACATGTATAAGAGCACTCAGTGTGGTGCCTAAACACCCAATAATTCACTGCTGTTGCCCTGGATAGCCCTGACTTATCAGCTGAAAGCCAACATGGGTCCTTGTCAGTCACAGCAACCAACAGAAGCCCCCAGAGAGGGCTGAGATGGTGCTGTCTACTTCACTGCCCTGATGCTTTTAAAAGATTTGCAGGACAGTGGTATAGAATAATCACAGTTATTGAATTCTTGTTTTGCCCCCATTTAAAGTAAGAAGATAATGTTGCTCTACTGAAAATTTGAAACTATGTTTCATTTTATTCATGAGAAAATTCATTCCCAATGAGATGAATGGGGGGTACTGTTATCCTGTGGCCTTGGTAGGATTTAATTTTCATGGATGTGCCAATTCAGTTTATTACTCTGAGGCACAATTCTGCCTTGTTCTCTTCTATAGCCACTGTATTTCTTACTATGCGTCATACTAGTTTTCTTTTGTGACATTTTATCTTTCAAATATTAGATTAAAAATCCTATTTGGAATTAGGCTCAAACATTTGGCAATATAGTTCATGCTGTGAGCATTTCTTGTTTTTTTTTTTTTTATTTCTAAACAATATATTTCTCTTGGATTGGATAGGGTCAAGTACAAATTTTTTTATTTTTATTTATTTATTTATTTTTTATTTTTTGGTGAGACGGAGATTTACTCTTGTTGCTCAGGCTGGAGTGCAATGGCACGATCTCTGCTCACCGCATCTTCCGCCTCCCAGATTCAAGCGATTCTCCTGCCTCGGCCTCCTGAGTAGCTGGGATTACAGGCATGTGTCACCACTCCCGGTTAATTTTGTATTTTTAGTAGAGACTGGGTTTCACCATGTTGCCCAGGCTGTTCTCAATCTCCTGACCTCAGGCAAACCGCCCACCTCGGCCTCCCAAAGTGCTGGGATTATAGGCGTGAGCCACTGCACCCGGCCTAGATAGGGTCAAATATAAATTATTTCCAATATCAAATGAATGGCTTGAGATATAAAATTTTCCTTAATGTTTTACCCCTAAATGTATAACTTATATGGTTCAATTACTTGTAATGTTTGCTGTAAAATCTTATTTAAAAATAAATGTTGTTTTTAAATTTTATTTAAAAAATAAGATCACTACATTTCATGAAAAGTAAATTGAAGAATCGATACTCTATAGTAGGAAGAGAATCAGCATGCTAAGTATAGCATGCTAAGTATAGTTAAGGAATTCTTACATGGCTGATTTCATTAATGAGATGGCACATTCCCCAACAATAGCATTAAAAATGTTTGGCTGGAGGTGTGTCATGGAAAGTAAGTTGCCTCTATAATCTTAAAATTGTAAGCATCTGTATCATAAAGCAATCTGTTCTTCTGTTGGAGTATGTTTTCTTACCTCTGCCTTACCAATTTCCGGAAGGAAAATTGTCTGAAAGGTGTTTTTGGTTGAATTCTAATTAATCAGCTTTCCCTCTGGTGGCCAGGATTAGATTCCTAAGGTACTAAAATGTCATAATAATGAATTGAGAATGAAAGTTTCACAGGCACAAAGTGATGGTTGAAACATACTGAACATGTTTTAAAAGTGGAAGCAACCACAGTGTTTTTTTTTTTTTTAATTTTTATTTTTTTGAGACAGGGTCTCACTCTGTCTTCCAGGCTGGAGTGTAGTGGTACGATTTCCACTCACTGCAACCTCTGCCTCCTGAGTAGTTGGGACTACAGGTGTGCACCACCATGCCTGGCTATTTTTAAGAGAGATGGAGTTTCACCATGTTGGCCAGGCTGGTCCCAAACTCCTGACCTAAAATGATCTGCCCGTCTCGGCCTCCTAAGTGCTGGGATTACAGGCATGAGCCACCGCACCCAGCCTACAATGTTTTAAATCTATTAAAATCAATATTGAAATCACATTTCTTATTATCTCTGTAGAGGATATTAACAATATTAAGTTGTGATACCATTTTGTTAATGTAGATTAGGCTTTTAGTTATAGATGACAATAGAAATTTTTTTATCATTACAATATGAGCGGTTAATGACTAAAAATAGTTCATATAAATTATATAACATACAATAAATATAGTTAAATAAGGCACATAAACAATGGCAATGCAAGTTTTGATAATCAAATTCACTACTGCAAAAAACTCAGCAGAAGGGATGCTTTTCTTCAGTTATTTGGTGGCATATACTCTCATGATAGGTAATACCAACTTCATGTGATTGTTTTTTAAACTTTGATTATATTTATAGACACCTATTTGGCATTCATTCCATGATGATAATGATAATGATCTCTATTTGGCTTAGTAAATCTGATATGACCTTTATATTTTATAAGTACATATTTTTCATGTATCAAAGGTTTCATAGAAGTCTACTTATTAAAAATCCAAATAATTTCTTTTTATAACAAAGACCTATGTGAGATAGGCTTTATAGAAAAGTGTTAGAGTTTTACTAATAAGTGAATTAGGTTCATTTGAATTTATTGAAGTGAACAATATTTTAGTATTAGTTCTATTATAAAACATCCTAAGAAGTTTCAAAGCAAAAGTTGTGCTGATCAGATCTATCGAGGTAAATTTCTGGCATTAGTGTAATGTATAAAATAAAAAAGGGGAAAAATATGCTCAGATCCACAGAAAAACTGCAATAATCTGAATTTCTTGTGCCAAGCAGAACTGTATATATTTTACTTCTACTTTCCTGATAAAGGATCTAATTGGGTCACTGTTCTTCAGATAATGAAGAGTGTTCTACAGTGTAGGTGGAGCACTCATTATGACCCCCTCTCATAGGACTGGCCTGAATTGGAGTAAGATTCTAATTATTGATTAAGTCAATTGTGGTTAAGCTGGAGGTATCACATCAAGCAAATCATTGAGATTGTGCAATATTAATGACTTTTCCAATTTCTTGTGTAGCCACTTTTATCAGAATATTTGTACATGATACTCAGTATAGCCCAGATTAAATAATAAACATCTGAGTGGCCATGCCTGTAATCCCAGCACTTTTGGAGTGGTTCATGCCTGTAATGTGGTTCATGCCTGTAATCCCAGCACTTTTGGAGGCCAAGGAGGGCAGATTGCTTGAGCTCAGGAGTTGAAGACCAGCCTGGGCAACACCGTAAAACCTCATCTCTACAAAAAGTACAAAAAAAAAAAAAAACAGCCAGGTGTTGTGGTGCATGCCTGTAGTCCCAGCTGCTTGGGAGGCAGAGGTGGGAGGGTGACATGAACCCAGGAAGTCAAGGCCGTGATCATGCCACTGCACTCCACCTGGGCGTCAGAGTGAGCTCCTGTCTCAAAATAGATAAACAAATAAATAAATAAATACCTAAATATAAATAAATATCTGGGTATGGAGAAGAAAAGTCTTCTGTAATAGATGTTGAGATTAAAATGCAAGAGTATCCCAAAATTCCTAACTAGAATGAGCAATTCCATTTGCCCTTAGCTTACATTGGGAAATGAAAAGTAGGTTATGTTTGGAAAAGTATGACAAATTATATTTTGGAAATTCTGAGTTTGAATAGCATGTTGGTTTCCATGAGGAGATACTTCCAATTAAGTTGAAGTGTCATATTGGACCCCAGGAGGGGGACTCGTATCTAAGCAGATGGTGAATATGTAGTGAAAACAATATATATAAGAGTGTCAAATATAAAATCATAGGATGCTTGAAAAATTAAGAGTATAAATAAAACATACAAGAATAAGAATGAGTTAGAAGAATAATTTCCAGAATGGCAATGTGAAACTACCATAAAAATGACAATTATAAAACAAAAGTAAATAAACAATTATTTAAAGTCTCTGGAAATTATCTCAAAGGCACACTGCAAGATAAGATACACCTAAAAAGAGTCTTCTTGGGGTCACAACAACCTCAAAATCTGTTTCCAAAATCTGTTCTTGAAATAGGGCCCAAATTTAATTGGATCAGATAGTGGAACAATTTATGCCCAGAGCATTTTTGAATATAGTGGTGAAATTATCCTGAAATTAGTGGACGCTAACAGCCTGCTATAATATTAGGCTGGCGCAAAAGTAATTGTGGTTTTTTCCTTTAATTAAATTAACCTTTTTTTTTTTTTTTTTTTGAGACAGAGTCTGCACTGCGGCCCAGGCTGGAGTGCAGTGGCATGATCTCAGCTCACTGCAACCTCTGCCTCCCGGGTTCACGCCATTCTCCTGCCTCAGCCTCCTGAGTAGCTGGGACTACAGGCGCCCGCCACCCTGCCTGGCTAATTTTTTGTAATTTTGGTAGAGCTGGGGTTTCACTGTGATAGCCAGGATGGTCTCGATCTCCTGACCTTGTGATCCGCCCACCTCAGCCTCCCAAAGTTAAATTAACCTTTTATTAAAGGTTATGCCACTACCTTTAATGGCAAAAACTGCAATTACCTTTGCACCAACCTAATATTAGCAATGAAGGAGAAAAAGAGTCAAAAGAGATCTATTAAAACCATTGATATCCCAGGTGACTGTGCACAGGCTTAAGGCTGTGACTTGTGAGGAGTGACACCAGAGACTGTACATGGCGGGAAAAGAGACTCCAGTGAAATAATCTAACCAAGTAGTTAGAGAAACAGACACAAAACAACAAAATGCCTTGGGATAATGGGGATAAAAATGGGTATGCAGAGATGTTACAATATATTACCTAAAATGTTCAGTTTTCAACAAAAAAATTAGGACACAAAAACAGAAACAGAACTGTGTCCCATACATATGAAATAAACGAAGTTACAGTAACTTCTAGATGTCAGATTTAGCAGAAGACTTCAAAGCAGCTATTATCAATATGTTAGAAGAATTAGTGCAAATGATACACAGAGTAAAGAAGTGTAGGATGACAATGTCTCATCAGGTAGGCAATATAGGTAAATAGATAAAACTATTTTGAAAAGAATCAAATGAAAATTTTGGAGTTAAAAAGTACAATCAATAATTGAAATGAAAAATATACTACATGAATTCATCAGTAGATTTGAGCTGGCAGAATAAATAATCAGAAAATTTGAATGTATGTTGCTAGAGATTATGCAATCTGAAGAACATAGAAAAAGAAACAAAGAAAATTTAATAGAACTTTAGAGAATTACCAATGTATGAATAATGAGAATGCTTTGCACAAAATACTTTGATATAAATGAAAATGAAGTCACAACATGCAAAAGCTTATTAATGCATAGAACTTAAGCAGTACATAGAGATAATTTTATAGATTATATGCCTATATTTAAAGAAGATTTCAAATGAGTAACCTAGTCTTTTTCATTAAAAAATGAAAAAACAGCAAAATAAACAGAAAGAAGGAATAAAAAAGATGAGAGAAAAAATATAGTAACAGTAATTTACTATATATTTAAATTCAACTGAAAGAGTTATTGGAATGTTTCTAACACAAAAAAGTCATACATTCTTGAGGTGATGCATACAATTACTCTAATTTGATCATTATAGAGAGTGTGCCTATGTGAAAACATCACCTGTACCCTATAAATATATATAACTATTATGTATCCATAATCACTAAAAATAAATTTTAAAAAATGTAAAGTAGAAGATATAGAAAATTGGGGAAACCAAAAGTTGGTTCTCTGAAATCATTTTCTAAAATCGACAAACTTTTAGCTGGAATGACCATTTAAAAGAGTGAAGATTCAAATTACTAAAATCAAGAATGAAAGAAAGATCTTAATAATGATCTTACAAAATCAAAGAGAATGATAAATTAGTACCCCGAAAAACTGTATACAAATAAATTCAATAACTTAAATGCAATGAATTAACTCTTAAAAATGATATAAACTATAGAAATTGACTCAAAAAATAGAAAATCTGAATAGATATATAATCAGTTAACAGATTGAATTATTATTTTGAAAACTTCCAACAGATTAAAGTTCAGGTTTTACTATACCTTTCCTTTCTGGTGAATTTCACCAAACATGCAATAAATAGTTCATATAATTTTTAGCAAAATCTTTCTAAAAACATGGTAAGATGAAACACTTCCCAACTTACATTACGAGGCCAGTGTTACCCTGATGCCAAAAACCAGGCAAAAACATTAAAAGAAAACTACATACCCCTGGATCTAGAAATATAGACACAAAACTCCTTGGTTAAATACTAATAAATCTAAATCAGCAACCTATTAAAAGGAGTATGCATCATGAACATGTTTGATTTATCTCATGAATACAAGGTAGTTTTAACATCTAAAAACCAAACAATGTAATATATTGATACAGTGATAAAGAAAATCTGTGTAATTATAGTAATATGGAAGTAATAGAAAAGCATATCACAAAAGTCAATATCCTTTCATGGTAGAAACACTAAATAAATTAAAAATAAAAGTAAACCTTCTCAATTTGATAAAAAGTATCCATGAAAAACCTATAGCTAACATAACTTATTGTGTAAAACAGAATATCTTTCCTGTAAGATCAAGAACAAAACAAGGATCTGTGCTCTTGCCACTTCTGTGCAACATTATTAGAAGTTCTAGCAAGGGTAATTAAGGGGAAGAAAAAAGAAATGAAAGAAAGAAATACAACTGCTCTATTTAGAAATCATATGATCTTGTACATAGAAAATCATAAATTCACCAAAATTTATTAAAACTTATAAATGAATTCAGTAAATTATATTTCTATATACTATAATGAACAATCTGAAAATGAAACTAAGAAAAACAATTACAACACCAACAAAAGGAATGTAAGACTGGAACTGTAAATAATTGGATGGCAACACGTCCCATATTGATCAAAAGATTTTATACAATCTTTATTAGATTCCAACTTGGTTACTTATACAATTTTGCAGAAATTGACAACATGATTTGAACATTCATATGAAATGCAATGGACCCAGAATAACCAAAAAAATCCCCTAAAAGAACAATGTTAGAGGCCTCACAATTTCTTACTTCATGTATATATGTATTACAAAACTACATAAAATACATAATGTATTACAAAACTACAAAAATCAAAATGGTGTAATATTGGCATAATGATAGACATAGAGGTTAATGGAATAGACTTGAGATTCCGTAAATAAACATCTATATTTATGGTAAATCTATTTTCAATTTGCGCACAGGCATTTTAATGGAGAAAGAAGTATCTTGTAAACAAGCAGTGCCAGGACACATTTAAAATGATTAAGTTTGACTCCTTCCCCACATAACACACAAACATAACTCAAAATGGATCATAAATAAGGCCTAAAACTACATATATTATTCTTAGAAGAAAACATAGAAGGAAGTCTTCATGATGGTGTGTTATAGGAAGACTTCTTAGATATGGCCAATAAGCTTGAGTAGCAATAGAAAAAATGGACAGATTGAACTTATCAAAATAAAAATCTTGCGTTCTTCAAAAGACACCATTAAGAGAATCAAAGGGCAGCCTAGAAAACTGGAAAAATTTTTGGCAAATTATATATCTGATGATGGACTTGTATACAGAATACATGAAGAACTTTTACAACTCAATAATAAAAAGACAATAATTTTATTTATTTATTTATTATTATTATTATTATTATTATTATTATACTTTAGGTTTTATGGTACATGTGCGCAATGTGCAGGTAAGTTACATATGTATACATGTGCCATGCTGGTGCGCTGCACCCACTAACTCGTCATCTAGCATTAGGTATATCTCCCAATGCTATCCCTCCCCCCTCCCCCCACCCCACAACAGTCCCGGAAGTGTGATGTTCCCCTTCCTGTGTCCATGTGTTCTCATTGTTTAATTCCCACCTATGAGTGAGAATATGTGGTGTTTGGTTTTTTGTTCTTGTGATAGTTTACTGAGAATGATGATGGATGAAATTGGAAAAGACAATAATTTAACTTAAAATGGACAGAGTCTGAACAGGCTCTCCTCCATAGGAGGTACGCAAATCAACAATAAACACATGATTTGCAACCTGCCAGTTGCAAATCAAAACCACACAGTTAAATGGCATTTCATATACACTAGGATGCCTGTGATCAAAAAGAAAGGTAATAGAAAGCGTTGATGGGGATATGAAAAAATTGGAGCCCTGATGCAAGGCTGGTGGGATTGTAAAATGGTGCAGCCATCTGTGAAAACACTCTGGCCGTTCATTAAAGTGTTAAACTGTTACCACACAACCTAGGAATTCTACTCCTAGGGTTATACCTAAGAGAAATAATAACATATATCCACACAAAAACGTGTACAGTATTATTCATAATAGCCAAAGGGTGAAAATAACCTAAATATCCATCAACTGATAAAGGGATAAACAAAATATGGTACATCTCTATAATGGAAGAATATTTGAGAATAAGAATAAGAATAAGAAAGAAGAAAGTAATGATACATGCTGTATAACTGAGATGAGCTTTGAAAACATTATGCTATTGAAATAATCCAGTTACAAAAGAGCACATATGTTGTGATTCCATTTATATATAATGTCCAGAATAGGCAAATTCATAGAGACAGAAAATAGGTTCGTGGTTGCCAGCATATGGGGTAGAGAAGAATTGGGTATGAATGCTTGTGAGTACTTCTCTTTGGTATGATGGCATGTTCTAAAATTAGACATTTGCGGTGTTTGCACAACTGTATAAATACTACAAACCAATGAATGTGGCATTTAAATTGGTGAATATTATGGTGTATAAATTCTATCCCATTAAAGCTGTTAAAAAATATTGTCTTAAAGGAGAATTCTTAATGATTTCTCCTCCTGAGCTCTCATTATACTGTACTGTTTCCACGCCTCCCTTACAAAATGTCTTCCTTTTCGGGAACAGAACTGGAACACACCGGAAACTTATAAGTATCTGACCCATATTCTTGGAGCTATGTAATGTAGATTTGTAAATAGAAAGAGACTTTCCAAATTACATTATTGTATTGTAATAGTTTTCAGAATAAGTATAAGAAGATAAAAAATATTCAGAAATGGTACCACGTTATATAATAGGTCAAGGTGTGTGGGAGAAAAAAGTAAGAGAGTTGAGAATAAGCAAGGTCTACAGGGACTAACTATACCTCCATTTGTAGCAGGTCCACCACCGGGCAGTAACTTGGCAATTTTGCATATTAGGAGTCCATTTTACATATTAGGAGTCCATTTTACATATTAGGATTTGATGTATTTCTTAAATTTGGGGAAGATTTTTTATTTCAAATATAGTTTGAAAACTATTGTTTTATTACCTAGGATTTTCTACAGAAATTTGCACACTTGATTTGAAGCAAGTTAACTTTTCTATTATTCGAGACACTTCATAGTTAACTAAATCTTGGTGGGTATAAGCCTTAAGTGCACACAGGGAGCCTCAGCAACCTTGTTACCTGGAAACAAACTCCCACACATTTGCACTGACAAATGGGTAGTGTTGGAAGAAACTTAAATTGCCTTTCATGATAGTGCCTCCCATCAGCAGAAAGGGGGAATTCTAAGTAGCATGCTTGTCCTGATTAAATGCTTTGCCATCGCTGTATGGGTGAAAGTGAGTTTTATTGGGTAATGGACCTCTTGAGAACAATTATGTTTTATGTATTGCTTTAAATATTAATTTATAGACATAGTTCAAAATACAATGCTGAAAGTTTATTCTTAATAAAGTGCTCACACATACTAAAATCACCTTTATTAGAATGCCACTAGTGATAATTATATTTTGATTTTGCATTTGCTCACTTTCTTGCCTAGAGATTAAATACATATAGATAGTGGAAAGTTGAAAGCAAAGTATTATTTCTGCAGAAATATGTAATTAATAAATACCATTTACATGTTTTAAATCTTTTTTTGGTGGAAAAAAACACTAGTCATTGCATGTCTGCTTATATATATACTTAAAATTATCATATGTTTAAGAAGATCAAGGAGAATGATACATAAGGGTTTTTTTCACCCAAAAGGTGGGAATAAGACTTTTCTCTGGGCTTATTTTTCCCTCCACATGCACATGAGTACTGGCACGGGGAAAGCCCAGAGTCAGGTCAGGGCCAAAGCGGGAGGGGGGCACTTTACAAGGTTCTCTAAGTATGATTCTTTGACACTCACTCTATTTATTTCTTTTTTTTCAGTAATATCTTTTATTTAAAATTTTTTCTTCCTCCGTTGTAAATTTTGCTGAGTTTTTTTTTTTTTGTCGTTGTTGTTTTATTTTTATTTTACTTTAAGTTCTGGGATACATGTGCAGAAAGTGCAGGTTTGTTACATAGGTATACATGTGCCATGGTGGTTTGCTGCACCTATCAACCCATCATCTAGGTTTTAAACCTCACACACATTAGGTATTTGTACTAATTCTCTCCTCCCCTTCCCTCCCACACCCCGAAAGGCCAAGTGTGTGTGATATTCCCCTCCCTGTGTCCATGTGTTCTCATTTTTCAACTCCTACTTATGAGAACACATAGTGTTTGGTTTTCTGTTCCTGTGTTAGTATGCCAAGAATGATGGCTTCCAGCTTCATCCATGTCCCTGCAAAAGACATGAACTCATTCTTTTTTATAGCTGCATAATATTCCATGTGTATACGTGCCACATTTTCTTTATGCAGTCTATCACTGATGAGATTTTGGGTTGGTCCCAAGTGTTTGTTATTGTATTCTCTGGGCTTTATGTTGAAGAGTGGTGTTGATTATTGAATGAATGAAACGTTAGAACCCTTATATTCCTGTTGAAAATACCTCTGAATTCTTACGCATGTAAACATATGGGGAAACTTCTCTTCCTCTCAAATCCTTTCTACCCTCTACCTTTAACCTTCTAGTCCCTCAGGATATCCATTATATAGTCTGTAGTTTATTGAATTTTACTACAAGCCTTTTCAGTGTTTTTAAATTGTGATGGGTGTATATGTGTACATACAAGTATATGGATATACCTATAAAACTTATTTCCTGTAGTATAATATGCTTTGTCTTAGTATAATTGAGACACGAAAAAATAAATTCTTCTTTCCTATTTTCCACATGATATTGGGTATAATATTCAAGATTATTATTCTTTTTATTATTCCTTTTTTTTTTTTTGAGATGGAGTCTCACTCTGTTGCCCCGGCTAGAGTGCAATGGCCCAGTCTCGGCTCACTGCAACCTCTGCCTCTTGGGTTCAAGTGATTCTCCAGTCTCAGCCTCCACAGTAGCTGGGGTTACAGGCACCTGCCACCATGCCTGGCTTTTTTTTTTTTTTTTTTGTATTTTTAATAGAGGTGGAGTTTCACCATGTTGGCCAGGCTGGTCTCAAACTCTTGACCTCAGGTGATCCACCTGCCTTGGCCTCCCAAAGTGTTGGGATTACAGGAGTGAGCCACCGTGCCTGGCCAAGATCATTATTCTTATAATAGAACTTTATAAAGAGCTATGTGCTGAATTGTAGTAACCCAGGAAATACAGATTCATGGCTAAACGAACTGTAAATATTATGTAATAGAATCCCCACACTTTGATTATAGCTACTCATTTTTTTTTCCCTGAACCTAAGAAACATCCTCATATAATGAGATGAAAGATGACAATGTTTTACGGAGGAAAAGTCAGGAACATAATAAGACACTGAATGGGCTAAAGGGTACCTCAAAGGTAGGGAATTAAAGATAATGGCTACTTTTTCATTTCATTTAGAATCATCCCAGATCTTAATATGTAGTAAAGGACACTTTATTATTTCAATGCCCTCGTGGGTCTTATAATTAGCAGAATGTAAGTGCTAGGAAAAAGTGTAGTAATTGCATAGCCAAATCACCTCATAATTTAAGTAAGAATGTTGAGGTCCAATGGTAAGATGATGTGAACTTGGCTTTTTCTTTTAACATGTGAGAATTGAGAGATTTTGAAAGACTAATGGAAATGAAGATAATAATGAAATAAGAGAAGAAGAAATAATCATTGAACAGAGGTTTCAAAAATTCTTGAGTGAATAAGATCCCGAACTCTGGTGAAGAGTTCAACATTAAGAATGGCAAGGCCACTCAATGGAGTGTGAAACAGAAAATGAAAAAAAGAAAGGACAGTTACAGCTATAGGAATATTTGTGGGAGTTTAGATTAATGTTGATGTTATTTTTAGGTGGCTTTTTAAAAGAAAAATACAAAATAAGGCTATTTCCTAAAAATAAATCAGGTGGCCAGAAGGTTATGTTTGAGAAGAATAGAGAAATTGTTCTCAATTCTTGTCTACTGAGAACTGGAGAGAGTATTGACATAGAAGGATTAGTGGGAAGAGCTAAGAACCCAGTGGAGTTTGGCATCCACAAGACAATGGTAGCACTGATGTATGCATTTGTTTAATTTTTCTCCAATAGCATTCAGCAGTTCAGGGTTTTTGCAGAGCTGGCAGAGAAGTCGGATTTATTCAGGTGAGGTCCCCCCACACACAAAGTAGCAGGTCAGTGTAAAAGAAGAATACTGCAGTGAAAATGTTCAGGATATTGACAGAGTAGGCATTGGAATCTCTGCTCTTTAGAGAGAGAATGAGAAGTCAGCTGTAGAGGAGCACACTCTCTGTGGGGTCTGTGCGGCTCACCATCCATGCCTTATGCTCAGGCAGGGCTTATTGCCTTGTCAATAAATCCTCATTTTTCTCTGTCACTTACATACCATTTATTCAGCTTTGTATTAGCTGATCACAAGATACTCTTATACCTTAAAGTTTTTTCTTATTTGATGCCTATGCATCCATATCTTTAAGCATAAAAAATGGGTATGTTTTAATGAATCTATAACTTCATGCTGATAGCCAGGGAGTAGAACTAGAAGGAAAAACTGCAAGTAGAACTCTCAATTTTACAGAAAAAGATGAAAACTTAGAAATTAGTTACTGTAAACTAGAAAATATATGATATTTACTTTTATTATTAAAATTGAATTTTTTGGTTTGTCTTTTTTATTGCCATTTTAGAAAACTTTCTTCTTCCTTCCATTTTCTCAGATTTATATATAAAGCTAAATAAGATAGAAGGTGTAACTAATAATACTGCTTGTTTTCTTCTGAGATGATATGATTTTTGTAAGAGAGGAGAAAAGGCCAAATCACCAAATAACTTGCATTACAATTCTTGGAAATAAGGATCGTACCACTCATTATTATTCAATAAGTGTATCAGGGTAAAAAATTAAAGAAGAAACAGTAAGAAGCTTTTTTTTTTTTCCTCCACAATGTTTGTTGAAACATTCTTTAAAGAAAGAGCACTTCATTCTCCATGTCCTTGCCTTCTCCTTTTCCTTCAGTTCTAATTTTATCCAAAAGCCTCATATTGCATCTTGGAGAGAAATATTTTGTCACCATAAAGCTTGGAATAAGGACAAGCTTAAAATACAGAATATACTTTCTAAAAGGACTTCTTAAAATACTACACATTAAAATAAATTTTATTTGAATAAATGACCAATTGTCAGCCCAATTGTTTATTTACAGTATCTAGATTGTCTGGCAATTATCTAGATAGATATGCCAACACTTTTCACTACTTTGTCCCATCAAAAGGGTTATTGTTCTAGTAACTATCATTTCACAGACTTTGAATTTTTAATATCCGGGACCTTCATATTAACAAGGAACTAAGAAAGTTTCTTGCTTTCTGATATAAATTCCAAGATAGAAGCTCATATTACATAGTTTTTAGATTGTGGCAATCCTGGAATAATTATAATTTCATAGCCAAATCACTTCATAACTTAAATAAGAATCTTGAGGTCCAATAGTAAGATGATTTGAACTTGTTTTATGCTATTTAATAGACTTACTTTATCCAATGTCTGTGTAATGAGTGGCACACCTAGAATATAATTAGCTTTTTAAGTGGGAGCCTTCTGTGAGCTACTTACTTACTTTGTCCTTTGAGAATATAAAATTTAAGCTGTATTTACCTAAACTAGGCAACTATGTGACTCCACGAAGCTGTTCTCTGTCTAAATGAACACTGAGGAGTCAGAATTGTACACATTTTATTGTGATAATTATATGCATACAATTGCCACGGGTCTATCCAAAGCTGCACCATCCACTTTTGTATCTCACCCCATTCCCTCTGGCCTATTCAAGAGCATCGCTTTCCATAAATTCTTTCCTTTTTCTATTATATCTTTAGTCCCCATGCCTTCATAGATTATTCCCATAAGTATATAAATATATTGTTATTTTTTCAATCAAAAAAGCAAAAATTAATTTTCTGTGATTACCACCTTATTTCTCTGCTCCCTTAACTCAGTGGAGTCATGTACTTCCTGTATCTAAATCCTCCCCTCCTTTATTTCCCTATGAATTCCTTCAAGTCATATTTCTCACTCCTGGATCACTGAAAATTTTTAAGGTTACCACCAAGCCTTATGTTGCTAAAACAATAATCTTAGTTAGACCTAGTGGATTAGCAATGAGTATATTTGTCACAACTGATCATGCCCATACCCTAGAAATATTTTATCACTTGACTTTCAGAAAAAATTTGTGTCCTGGTTTTCCTACAATCTCACAAGTTACTCTTTCTTAGACTTTTTTTTTGTTATTGTTGTTTTTGTAGCATCTTGATCTTGAGATCTTGTATTGTCTCAGTCATTAGAAATCTGTTGTTTCATCTAGTTTCATGCCTTTAGAGATTATGCTAAGAATAAAATTTCCTAGTCAACCAAGACTTCTCACCTGAAGTCCACACGCATATACAGTCATCACTTGTCACTAAATAATGGGAATACTTTCTAAGAAATGTGTTGTTAGGCAATTTTGTCATGTGAACATAATAGAGGATACTGATACAAATTGAGATGGTAGAGCCTACTGCACACCTGGTCTATATGGTATAGCCTATTGCTCCTAGGCTGCAAACCCATACAGCATGTTTCTGTCCTTGGCAATTGTATCACCATGGTAAGCGTTTGTGTATCTACACATACATAAACACACACATACATAACATAGGTAAAGTACAGCAAAAATACAGTATATAAGATCAATAATGGTATGCTTATATTGGGCACTTACCACAAATGGAACTTGCAGGACTGGCCGTGGCTCTGGGTAAGTGAGTGAGTGGTGACAATGTGAAGGCCTATGACTTTACTTACTATACATTGTTGTAGACTTTATAAACACTGGACAGCTAGGTTAGACTAAGTTTATAAAACATGTTTTTCTTTCTTCAATAATAAACCTTAGCCTGCTGTAACTTTTTTACTTTATAAACTTTATTTTTTTAACTTTTTGACTCTGTAACAACAAAGCTTAACACACAAACACATTATAAAACTGTACAAAATATTTTTTAATATCTTTACTATACTATATGTTTTATTTTATTTTTAATTTTTTTCTTTACTACTTAAGCATTTTGTTAAAAATTAAGACACACACACACACACACACACACACACACACACAGTATCCTAGGCCTACATACGGCGGTCAGGATCATCAATGTCACTGTCTTCTGCCTCCACATCTTGTCCCCCTGGAAGGTCTTCAGGGGCAATAACAGGCATGGAGCTGTCATCTCCTGTGATAATGATGCCTTCATCTGGATACCTCCTGAAGGACCTAACTGGGGCCATTTTTTAGTTAACTATTTTTTTTATATGTAGAAGTAATAATGATAGACAATGATAAAAACTGTAGTATAGTAAATATATAAACCAGTAGCATAGTCATTTATTATCATTATCCAGTATTATGTACTGGATAACTGTGTGTGCAGACTTTTATAGACTGGCAACACAGTGGGTTTGTTGACATTCACTTGTGTAATGCATTGCTTGACACTGTGATGGCTACCATGTCACCAGGCGAATGGAAGTGTTTAACTCCTTTATAATCTTACAGAACTGCTTTCATATATGGTGTTTCTTTAACCGAACCATCATTGTGGGGTGCATGACTGTAAATGTAGTTCAACGTAGATCCTCAGAGGTCTAAAAAGAATACTGAAGTTAAGATGTCCAAACCTAATTCTTGATTTTTCCTCTCAAACTTTTCCACTTTTCTTTAATGGTGCCCAGTTTCACAGTTGCTGAAGTCAAAATTTTTCTTCTCTTTTTCTCCCTCTACATTTACATCATTAAGAGTGTAGCTCATTGTCTCACTGCCTCTCTGCTGCAATCTCCTCTGAGCAGCCTGGGTGAGTACGGTCTTCTGCCTGGAAGCAGAGTGTTTCCTCATCTGTCATTATTCACTCTCCTCCAGTCTATTCTTGACACAACAGCCACAGTGATCTTGTTATAATAAAGTCAATTCAAGTCTGATGAGTATCCCTCCGTGACTTCCATCTCACTCTCCATGTCCTATGATGAGTCTGACCATTCGTCCCTATTCTTTTTGAACATTCTCTAGGCCTACATGGGCCTCTTTATACAGCGCTTTGCACCTGCGGTTCCATGTGCCAGAACACTCTTCCCCCAATGTCTGCATGGCTCTCCCCATTTCTTCCTGGGGCTTAGCTCTGATGTTACCTTCACTGCCAGGGCTTTTTGCCCGTTTCCTGAATCCAGGGCTCGGGTCTCCCACCGAGCCAGTGCTTCCTGTTTCCACCTTCTGCTTTATTTTCCTCTGTGGTACTTGACATTAGCTGGTATAATAATTACACTAAATATTTCACCTAACTTCATTTGCCTCTGCCCACTAGAATGGAACCTCTTTTTAGGAACTTGAATGATTTTTTGTCCCCTCTATTTTGTTTCCTGTTGTATTCCCAGGGCCTCGATCAGTTCCTGGCTTAATACATATTGTTGAATTGAATAATTGTATCTGGTATTGACTTGCAATCCTTCTTCACTACAAGAGAAATAAATCATCAGTTTGGTAAGGCCAAGAGAAAGTCTGTTCATTCATTTAACTTTTGTTTTTCACTTAGTGCTGACAATGATGACTGGCACCGTGCCACACTGGTCCAGATGTCATCTTTTCATAGTGCAAGTTGCTGCCATATGATCTGCTTCTGTTTTTCCCCCTTGTCATTGTGTTCAAATGATTGATTGCTTACTTCCGGGCTTTTAATATCCATAGCAAAGACATTTCCTTCTCTTTCTGACTGACATTATTCCAGTTCAGATTTTAAGCAGAAGTATCATCTAGTATATTTCTAAAAATCTATCAAGCTCTATTCCTCCGAGTTTTAAAATCACAGAATGCTAGAAGTGCCTGTGTGCAGTTTGCAAACTGCTGCTCCTCCGAGTTGTTCTGGAATGGGTCTTATTTTTTTTATGTTGTGCTTTAGTTATGTTTTTCTCCTTCTCTACTCCCCTTTCAGATTCTTTGTGCAATGTAAAGGGTGTTTAAAGACTTACATTTTTGTGAAAAGAATTAAACTTCAGTGCATAACCTGACTTAAGAAAAGCTTGCCTGTAGTGCAAATATCACAGACTCTGTGCTACTTCTCATAAGCAATATAAAATAGTCTCCTTGGCTGCAATAATTGAAGCTTTTACGCTCTCGTGCCCCTAAATGTCACATAAATGTATGAGAAATGTATTTGTGCTTTACAAATATAGTCAGAAACGACTGCTCCCTGCTAGTTACTTAATGTACTTCCTTCTATTCTTGCTAGAGTCCTATAGATCTGGACAAGAGGTTATCCTTCCTGTCAGTAGCAGACAAATTTGTTTATTTTAGGAGAACAAGTGAAACTGTTTCACTGTATCTGAACTCTTCGCCCTTTGAAAACATCAGAGCACATTTGCCAAGAAATAGAGTTGTCAAAGCCTTTCTTTTGCCTTCAATTTTCTTTCCAGAAACTTATGTTAAAGATAAACAAAGCAGGACAATAGTTGACATGGTAAGAACAGATTTTAATCAGTCATATGGCACTGCATTAGGGAAAAGAGTCCAGCGTGAGCTGAACTCAACTGTGACTTGTGCAGAAATGACTGTGTGTTACACAAGAAGAACAAGTCAGTGGGGAGTGGGTGTGCAGGGGCTTAGTATTCAGAGAAATGGAAAATTACAGAAAGCAGAAATGAGGGTTTGGTCTGTGTGAAACCTATCTGAATTTTTTAATTGGTGCTTATTGAAGTTGGGTTCCCACCCTCCCACAGAGACTGAGAGATGAGGATCCTGTCTTCAGGTGTCGGCTGAAACAAATAGTAAACTCTTTGGGCAGCCTTGAGTTTCCTCAGGATGGCACTTTAAGGGGGCTTAGGGTGAGCCTAGGAAGGTGGCCTTGAACTGCTAGAAACTATATTAGTGTTTAACAAAGTCTTTTTAGGACAAGAGTGAGGCCTAGTCAAAAGAGGGCCCAGAGGTGCCTGGCTAGAGTTTGGTCAAGGAGAGAACACTCATCATCTATTGTCTTATATGACTCTTACTTCTGGCTCATTGGGACTGTGGAGGCACCAACAACTTTCAGAGTTTCGTGGATTTTCAACTCCTCTGTATACACCTGATTGTATATTGTTGTGAAATTAAAGCATTAAGTTATCTTGCAATTCTAAACTTCTGTGAATTGGCTACTGCTTGGTGAAGTGCACCAATAACTTCCCTCTGAGAACCAGGAAGTAGCACTCTGCTAACGTGTGCCATGTCATACCCAGAGACCTCATAGCTTGTTCAAGGTTAAACAGCGAGTTTGCAGCAAAACTTATGGTTTGTAAAGTAATTCCACAAATATCGTGTATTTGATTTATACAACTTTTTGGGAAGAAGACAGGGAACTGAGCAATGTTTTGTAGATAAGAACAATAAGCTTAGAGAAAGTAAGTGCTTGTGGAAGGTGACCCAGACAGTAAAGCTGACAAATCAGGCTGGGAAGGAGGTTTTGGGGCTTGTAGACTAGTGCTGTTTCTGAGCGGCACCTCATCTAATCAGGCTTGTCATGCACTTAGCACCACCAACACTAGACATATTTCATGATATTTAAAAGTCTTATTACTGAATCTCTCGAAACTATGCAGAAACAAAGGTAAATTGAAATGATGAGAATAAGATGCTGCAGGAAGGTGATATATCACAAAGTGGGTATTTTTTAAAAGGCCCAACTCCAAATGTTTTCCTCCTTCTTCAGATACAGCACCACGTGCTTTTGTTTAGCCATCGGCATAGTCCACTGTATTTTTTTCTTTCTGATTTTCCTTAATCCATGTTGTCTTCCCAAGTACCTTGTGATCTTCTAGAAGATAAGAGTGATATCTCTTATTCATATGTATGTAGAAAAAAATGATTTCAAAAACTCAATATTGCCTATTTTTCTGTGAGTTGGTTTACACATTTTCAGTAACAAAAGTACAATATTTTATAATATGAACAGTCATTTAAGTTCAACAATAAAAATAATAAGCACAATTTTAATATTTTATTACTTTTTTTCCTTTATTTTAGAAAGAAATATAAAACCATATTGGGAGGATTACTTGATTTTTCTGTTTGTTTGCAGTGAGTTTTGCTCAGGTTTCAATTCTTAAATTTATTTAAGAGATTACACATAACACCTCCTCCAAATCAGGTTGATATGAATGTTGCATTATAACAGAATAAAAGTTATCCTATGATGATATGACCCAGCAATTTTGTTACAAATATATAACCAAGAAAAATAAAAACATATGCCCATACAAAAACATGTGGGAAAATGTGAATAGCAGCAGAATTTGTAATAGCCAAAAGATAGAACGAACAAATGTCCATCCACAGATACAGGGATAAACAAACAGTGGTATTTCCATAGAGTGGAATATTATACAGCTGTGAGAAGGGAAAGGTACTGATACATGCTACAACATAGAAATAAACTCTGACAACATTATGCTAAGTGAAAGAAGCAAGTCACAAAGTCCCACATATTATATGATTCCACTTATATGAAGTGTGAAGAATAGACAAATCTATAGAGACAGAATGTAGATTAGTGGTTGTGAGGAGCTTATGAGATTATAGACAGTCATATCTATTGGGTACAAGCATTTCTCTTGGGGTGATAAAAATGTTCTGGAATTAGATTGTGGCGATCGTTGTACAACTTTGAATGTATTAAAAACCACTGAGTTGTACGCTTAAAAGGTGAAGTTGATGATATATAAATCATCTCAGTATAACTGTTATAAAAATATAATGGCATTTTATATTTATTCAAAGTAAAGAGCAAGGAAGATATTTATTCTTATCACTTAAAATAAAAATGAAATTTGTAACTGTCAGTGCTTTTTTTGCCAAGCAATTACAGTGGTCTTATGTGAAAAACAGATGCTTTAGAAAAATCTTCATGGAAACTGGCAACAATGATCACTTTTAATTAAATTCTTGAACTGAAAACATTCTACTTTATTTAATTTAAAAGATAAATTTAAATTTAAGAATAGAAGGCAATGCATTTTAAATGTTGATGTAATTATGGAATTTTTTTGTCTTACTTTAATTAAAAAGCAAGATTACAGTGCGAAATTTACTTTTTCCCTGGAGAACCTTTTAGAAGAAAACTCTGTTTAGAAGGTAGACATTTTTCTGTTGTAATTACTTGATATTTACTTTTTGTTCTCTTAAGAGGAGCTGCTCTCATATATATTAAAATAATGTGTTAATGCCTCTAGGGGGAATAAAAATGATTTGGTCATTTTCTTTCTGGAAAACACCCAAATGAAAACTGTTTGCTCACTTGGCATGATCAGTTAGAATTAAATAACCTTCCAGATGTCTCTCTCCTGTTTTCTGGAGTCTGGTACTGGCCCAGAACAATCTGGGGGAAGTGAATTTCATTGTAGCTGACCTAGGTTTATTATTCTAGTTAAAAGAATTTGCCAATGATCCAAAGTTTTGTTAGGGCTTTTACTCCTGTTTTGATCGTCAAGACTTGCAAAGGGTGCAGAGTATGACAGTGTGGGTAGCATGTATATACTGGGATCAGGAGAAGCCAATACCCTGAGGCCATCATCTAGTGTCCTTGTGCCTGAGTTATATGAACCTACCATTAATGATTTTTGTAAGGAGTCAATATGAAAATGTACACAAACCTTTAGCATAACTACCTCCCATAGTTGTAATAATGAAAATAAAACTACTTAAATTCCATCCTCTCTTCCGGCCCAGGGATGTTTAACATACATTATTCCAACTCACTTCACATAAATTGAGGATCACTGAGTTTTAAAATATGTTTCTTCCTAGTTAATTTGGAAAACATGATCACTTTAAGCTTTTATAACAAAAGCTGGTGGTTTCCCAAATCTAAGCAGGAGAAAGAGGACAATGGTAAGTCCTAGTTGCTGGGAATTAAGTTTTTTCCAGAATCTAGAGGATCCTCACTTACTGCAACTTTGCACCCAATGTTGTGCTTGCTCACTTCAAACCTCATTCTCCTTCTCTCAGTAACTCCCCAACACGTCCTTTGCCATTTTACTTTTGGTAAGGCTGACTCCATCTTCCCATCTTTTTCTCCATAGAAAAAGAAAAATTGCTTCAGTAGCATTCCACCCACTGACAATATTTGCTATTGTAGTGATTGGCACGTGACCCAATGTGGTCCAGCAATTTCTATGCGGAGATTTCTGGAGCCTTTAGAGAAAGAAGTAAACTTCCTTTGTCTCCTGAAATAACTTCCAGAAGAAATCCTCTACCCTTTGAGAGAGAAGAAGCATCAGGTAGCCCTATGGCTACTTAGAACTAAAAGGGCAACCAGCATTAGAATGAACCCGATGCACAAACCAAACCAAAAGCACACAAACCAAAGCAGAGAAAATGAACAAAGTTGGTATTTGTAAGATTATTGCACTGCTGAATTAAACTGCGCATGAAACCTCCGTGACTGTTGATTTCCATTAGTTAAGCCAATAAATGCACTTTATTCCATGAGCCAGATATATTTTATTTTTGTTGTTTTTATAAATACAATAAAATACCAGAAAAAGTCATATATGTTTTTGCATTATTTCTGTTACTAATATTTTTAAAAAGATACAGACTAATAAAGATCTAAAATCTATTTCTTGATACCGTAAATGATAATTTACATAAATTTACATAAAAGCATACCTAAAGAAGAAAAACATACATTCTAAACTAGAAAACAAGGAAAACAGAGCATAACAGACATATCATCAGGAGTGTTATACAAATAAAAACTATTATTTTATTTTTCAAAATGCAGGAATTTTTTAAGATAATAAATATAAATTATCTTTACAGAAAGATTATTTACCTTTAACTGAACATATACATCTTAAATAAACTCAAAAATTTCCTTTTATGTTTCTCATGTTGTAAAAAGGAACAGTAGAGATTATTTTAATACAATGACATAGTCTACAGGTATTACTGCAAAAATAAAAATAATTGATCATTTAGTTGCATATTTCAAAATGGTATATGTTTGTTAAATAGAATTCAAATAGAATTTTATTGAAAATAAACTAAAAATGTGCAATAAGGGTTACTATGCACACACAAATACATAATTACATTTACCTTATTGCATTATTTTGAAGTACCATAAAAATGTTGATTTACATATACAGATCCTTAGTTCAGGTAGTGTAGGATGAATAGTTGAAATTCAGATATAAAACACTCAATCTGATAGAATTAGATTTGCTGATGTGAATATTGGCTATTTTGTGACTGTAAAAGGTCCCCTAGGCTATACTCACTGTTTTTTTTCAGTATTTTTCTCTCTACTGTTTCCAATGAGTCAGTTCTGTGGACCTGTCATCTAGCTCATCCTCTCTGTCATCTCAGCTCCAAAACTGAGCCCATGTAGCTTGCTGTATTTATTTCTGTTATTTTACTTTTCATTTCCATTAGTTGTACATTTTTTTTTTTTTTTTTTTTTGAGATGGAGTCTCGCTCTGTCACCAGGCTGGAGTGCAGTGGCCATCTTGGCTCACTGCAACCTCCGACTCCTGGGTTCAAGCGATTCTCTTGCCTCAGCCTCCAAAGTAGCTGGGATTACAGGCGTATGCCACCACGCCCAGCTAATTTTTGTATTTTCAGTAGAGACGGGGTTTCTCCATGTTGGCCAGGATGGTCTTGATCTCCTGACCTCGTGATCCGCCTGCCTCGGCCTCCCAAAGTACTGGGATTATAGGCGTGAGCCACCATGCCCGGCCTAGTAGCACTTTTTGGTAACTTCTATTCCTTTGTTGAAATTTTCTATTTTTTTCATTTGTTTCCAGAGAATTTGAAATTGCTGTCGAAACATTTGTGATTTGTTTAATTGTTGGTGTTCTGTGATTGCCTTTTATCTTTCAAGTTGTGATCTTCCTACTTCTCAGTATAACACATACTTTTTAATTGTATTCTGTCTTTTGGCTTATTATGTTTCAAGGCTGAGTACTATTTAAGATTTTTTTTTAAAAGAGGGCATTTACCTTGTTTGGATTTAGCACATAGGTTCTGGCCTAGTTTTAGAGACTGATTATCTGGCTCTATTAGCTGTCTCATTTCTGAGCCTGTGACGTGCTATTTATTCTGAATGGTTTATCTTGTGCCAATGGGGCTTCCTCTGGTCCCTGCTGGTGCTGCTTTGGGTGGGCAGAAGAAGCTATGCAGGCCAGATCGCTGGTGCCACTAATTAGGAAAGGGATCCTTTCTCACATGGTGACTAAGAACATTTCCAACCCCTTGCTTGTCAAGGGCTATGTCTGCCTGTTGAAAAAGTGGAATGATAAGGGGAACTTCTCAGGCTGCTCATGGGCTCAAGGTCACCCTTGCAGGTGCTTCCCACAGTGTGATATCCCTGCCTAGGGTAGGGGAGTCTCAGGCCCTAGGGCCTAAGTGGCTTCCCAGGTTGAGCATTTTGTTTGTAGCAGTTGCCCCTGCTGCTGTCCCTGGTAAATGGAGTCACTCAGTGGGAGGAGGAGTCCCAGGCCAGGGAAGGAGAGCGCCACTTATTGCCACAGGGCTTCTGATCAGTCCCCTCTACTGGTTTGCCCCAACTTGCTTGGTATGGTGGGACTCTATTTCCACACACGTGTGGTATGAGACTAGCTGATCTTCCCTCTGTGAGGCTGGGGGTCGGGAAATGTTAGGCTTGGATATCCTTCCACTGTTGCATGGGATAATATGACATCCTACTTCTGGGCTGCTCCTCCAGTTCTGGCCCCTACCCGGCCTCCTTTCTCTTTGAACATTTCAGAACTCTCCTTGGGTCATCTTTCACATTTTTCTCCAACATGCCTATAGTTGAGCTTGTGGGGAGGAGGAGGGAGAGATAGTTTTCACCATATTGTCTGGACTGGAAATCTCTTTCATTTTAAAACACAGGCATTTTTCTTACCCTTCAGTGATATTTCATTAACTGGAGGGGAAAATAAAAATTAGCAAGATTTAGGGATTCAATGTGCTGAGAGTTGATTAGACAAATTTTAAAGGTGAGAAAGGTAAAAACCATATAATGTAGTTGTATGCGTTGGTTTCAGATATGCTACGTGGCAGGTCATGAGTGATTCCTGAATGATAAGAGATTCCATAGGATTTCAGAGAAGAGTCACAGTGAGCTAAGAGGGTGGGGAGATTTCTTTGAAGGGAGTTGCAGCTTTCTTGGGAATGAATTTAGAGGAACAGAGAATGTGTTAGTCAATTTTCACACCACTATAAAGAACTACCTGAGACTGGGTAATTTATTTAAAAACAAAAGGTTTAATTGACTCACAATTCCTCATGGCTAGAGAGACCTCAGGAAACTTACAATCATGGTGGAAGGCAAAGGAGAAGTAAGCACCTACTTCACAAGGTGGCAGGAGAGAGAGAGAGCAAAGGGGGAACTGCAACACACTTTTAAAACCATCAGATTTTGAACTCACTATCATGAGAGCGGCATGGGGGAAACTGCCCCCATGATCCAATCACCCCCTCACCGGGTCCCTCCCTCAACACATGGTAATTACAATTCAAGATGAGATTTGAGTGGGGACACAGAGCCAAATCATATCAGAGAATTTAAAAGAGTTTATGGAAAAAAACCGGCACGTTTCTATGTAGAAAGCAATACTTAGTTATTAAGAGTAAGAGCTCTAGAGTGACAATTTTTGGACTGGAATATTCACTCTTTCCAGTAGCTGACATCACAAACATTATCAAACCCTCTGCACTGCACTTGCCTTGTATGAAAATGGGCCAGTATTAGTACCTGCCTCAAAGGGCTGCTTCGAGGACTAAAGGAGCTAATATGTACACATTTCTTAGTGCAGTGTCTGGATAAGCACCTGATTATTGTTATTCTATTATTAGATACATCCTGTGGAAACTATTGCTCTTCTTAGAAATTGGGTCTAGTCTTCTTTATTATGTAAAGTTTATTACTGAGATTTTTTTAATCATTAGGAATGTGATATGTGGGCATATAGATGGATAGATGGATGGATGGATCAGTGGACATGTGGATGAATGAAACAACGGATGATAGATATATGATGGATAGACAAATGGATGGATGGGAAACTGGGTGGATGGAGAAACAAAGAAAAATTCCATCAACCTTGTAGTGGATAATACCAGATAATATTATGCTGATTTAATCCTTCCTACAGCTTGTCTCAGTTAATCAAATTATATGTCAGCCACCTGTTTTGTCATATTGCTGATTTATTAGAACAAGTAAATTAGATTCCTCATAAGATTTTTAAATGATTATATTAAGATTTGTATAGATGCATTACTTAAATGCATGCTATATCTAGGTCCTGTTGTTAATTAGATGCTTGTCCATAGTTGCAAAATCAAATCAGTATATTAAAGAGGCATCTTGACATTTTTGCCCAACATGTAAGTAGTTATCTTGAGTAATTTTCAAGTAATTTTAATTTTCATTCTTCATTCCCACAGTTTGCCTCTTATAGGGAATCAATATCCCAGTCAGTGCTTTGATTATTTATTTATTTGTGAGAAGTTAATTTATTTTTTATTGAATTTTGGATTCCAATGCTTATTTGTAAGGATAATATCTATAACTATTTCAGACTTTGCTAAAGTACCAGATTGCCATTTCTGGAGTCCTCTGCATCCTTATTCTATATGACCTGCATGCTATTTGACTGGGGACTGATTTTTATATAGCATGTTGATTTCACTTAGATTGTATAATTTAATTTTAGTTGTCATGTTTTGTCAACTTTAATTTAAATTTTGGATATTTGTGGAGTTTAATGTTCTTATTGTGCATGATATAGGGATTGTTATATACGTACTACTCTTATGGGAATTATTTGGGTAGACCTGGACTACTTTTTCTCTGGGTCTAAAGGGCATGGAAATGTAATTTGGTCTATCTTTTTCACCTTTCGTGTAAATGTATCCTAAAGGAAGTTTGTCTATCATCTAAGCATTAGGCTAAGCATTTTTGCATGGGGGTTTTGTGGTGCCATTTAGTTTCATACATTCTAGGGTCTGAGAACAAATTCTTGTCATAGCCATTGTTTCTATATTTGTCTGTAGCAAATTATCTGAAACCTTTTTTTATTGTTGCCAATCTTCCAAAATCAAAGGGTTCTTTTGCGGTATTATAAAGAAAAATGTTGCAAAGTGTCAAGTATTATTTACTCAAATAATAGTATGTACAAGGCTGCCTGTGGTGGCTCACCTGTATAATCCCAGCACTGTGGAAGGCCGAGGTGGGTGGATCATCTGAGGTCAGGAGTTTGAGACCAGCCTGGGAAACATGGCAAAACCCCACCTCTACTAAAAATACAGAAAATCCTCTGGGCATGGTGGTGCATGCCTGTAGCCCCAGCTACTCAGGAGGCTGAGGCAGGAGATTTCCTTGAAACCAGGAGGTAGAGGTTTTAGTAAGCCGAGATTGTGCCATTGCACTTCAGCTTGGGTGACAGAGTGAGACTCTGTCTAAAAAAAAAAAAACAATTATTTATTTCTTGATTCTCGTTTTTGTTTTTCCTTTTTATCAAGTCTCAAGTCTTCTTAATTAACTTTACTTTCTTAATGATTTTCTTTTAATCAGTTTGTTTTAAAAGAAAGCCACTAACATGTATACAGTTAAGGAGTTTGCCCTTAGTAGTCTTCTCTAATACTAGTTTGGGATTATGTCTACTCAATAACAACATCTAACAATAATTGCGTTCAATTATACCAGGCACTCTTCAAGGTGTATTACTTAGAGTAACTCACTTAATCCTCACAAACTCCAATGAGACCTTTGTCTCATTTTACAGATTTGGAAACTAAAGCACAGAGAGCTTTAGGAACTTGCCTATAATTACACAGTTAGGAAGGAGTGCTCTTTGACAATTTAATAATTTTAACAGTAAGATGCAATTAATTCTTGTCATAGCCATTGTTCATTCACTAATGTTTAGAATGAATTAATCAAATGTCTGACTTCAAAAAAAAAATCTGAATGTATGAGAGGATTACTAACGCATATAGATGAAAAAAATCGTATACCCTAAAGAATCACCAGTATAGTCATTTTCTAAAGAATGACAAATTCACTAGTGCACCTGACAAATACCAATGCAGTATCTTAAATTTTGATAAACTCTCTTAAATGGTAGATTTAAAAAAAAAAATTCTTACTAAAAACATCCCCGTAGGGATACTCAGAATATTTATTTGCTTACAAAATCTCAGTTCATATTTTATATACCACAGCTTTTAATAAACAGTATTTTAGGCATGAAATAATTTATGATGTTTGCTTATGTTTTTTAGTGAGGAATAAGAGGAATTCTGATGTTTCTGAACTGGGTGACTATTTACCTGACATATCCAAGGACACAGGCCTCTCTTTTTTTTTTTTTTGGTGAGGTGGAGGGGGAAGAGGAGGAAGTTAGTTACTGTTGTTTCAGATTCCTTTGTTTACTTCAGCAAATAGAATTGTGTTATTTTCTCTAAATTTTATGTCTTCATATTGTCACACCATTGCTCATTCATTTTAATGGTAGTGAAATAATTTCCCTAAATTGAAAATATATGTACCACTTGACTTACTGTGAATGAATAAATTGAGACTGATTTAAATGATTTAAATGATTTCTTTCATATATTTGGGTTTTCCATTAAATGCAGGACTAGATATATGCTTGTGACTTCACATGGTCCTGCTTTGAAATGAAACAAGCTCTAATAAATATTGAGGATGACAGAATCCGTCTCCTCATCTCATTGAGAAATCATTTAAAGAACTAGAACATGAAAAACATTATTCTGAATTTCAGTTCTGACTCTTAATAGCCTTTAACCTTAAAGAAGTTAGGAAATCTACCTGAAATCTCTATTAACAAATAAAATTTTAAAATACCCACGTTAAAGAGTTTTGAAGGATGAAAATAATGTTTGCAAGAGCTAGACACTTAGTGCATGATACTTATTGTTAACCCAATGCAGGGATGTGCCATGAACTCTTCCATATTTTTAAGCACAAATATTTTTAACTTTTATCAAGATGTGTGACCACTTAGAATTTGAGGGACTTTGATGAAGTTATTTATCATTAAATGGTGTTTTTAACCTCTGAAGTATTTCTTTATTACTAGCTAAATATTAAATTGATGGGTTGTAATCCAGTGCTGCCAAATTCTAATAATTTTTATATGTGATTCCAGGTCACCATCCCAAGGCCAAAAAAAAAAAAGATCTTTTGAAACTTCCTGGTTCCTTCTATGTTTCCTTTGGGGATTATGGAATTATTTCAATTTTATTCAAAGGTTATCATTGTTTTAATGTCAATGGGAAGGAATATATTTTGTGAAATCATCCTTTATTTCTCACAGTGAACACTGGATACGTTACTGGGAGTTGTTCTGTGCTGAGAGCATAGCAATGAATACAGAGACAGCAGACCTGCCTTCACAGGTTGTATGTTCTGATGCAAGTGGCAACAACTCGACTGTCAATGACCTTTAATGCTTTCTTTGATGGGCAAAGGACAGAGCTATAAATGCTATCACCTTTTTTTTCTTCGTATTTGGAAATATCCCATGGCCCACAAAACATTCCTCAAGTATGTCTTTGGGTAGAGTGAATTCAAATTTTTACACATTTAGAAGCCACATTAAATATGTCTGTGGCAAAAAGTTTGGTGAAGTTGGGAAGAGATGAGCAATTATTTTCACACACATGTTAATTTCAACTTTAAAAAGTATTTTATTTCTTTAAATTAAAAAAAAAGAGCACTTACCACATGAGCACATTGGCTTTTCTTGTGGATGTTGCCTGCATCTTCTTTCCTGTTTTTCTATCTTCATGAAGTAAAGTGGAACTGAGGTGGTTTATTTTACTACTTGCATGTCAATGGAATGTGGACATCGGGGGCTGTTGTATGTTCTGGGTGGAAATGTTGTCCTGCTGCAATATAATAAATCTCATCATTACCCTATGTGGCCACAAAAAGGGTGAACCAGAAAAATACTAGGAAGTACGGAGTCTTCATAATACTAATCACTTACATTTGTGCAAACTTAAAAATTTCAGAGGTTAGATATTGGCTGTAACTTCCAAAGGCTCTCAGGTTAGGAATTCAGGTTTTTAAATTCACTGGAGGGTTAGACCTTGTTTTAAAATGTAGTTTTATTATTCAGGTGTAGTGAGGCTGACAGATTAGGAGATTACTGCCATTGAAAAGACAGTTTGTTACTCACAGTTCCCTAGAAGAGGTGCCTGCTATGCCATGGGTGTCACATGGGGGAGCACTTGGGTGAGTCTGGAGACAGAGACAAAAGGGGAGCTGTGGGCAAGAGTCTTTATTGTGGTTTGTCTGTGAAGGAATGGGTGAGGCAAGGTAAATAGGTTTAGGATGGACTAGATTGAGTAATTTCATTGGGTTTTGAGACAGCAGCTGTCCCTACTTGTCTGGTACCTCATCCTGGGGTAATTAGGGCAGGTAGATGATGTCCCAGAGCATAAAAGCCCAGTAAGGAATATGGTTGGAATGTGGGCTCTGGATTTGTTGGTTTGCAAATGGAAGGCCGCACATTCACAGGTGAGTCCTGCTTCTAGGAGTTGGTGAAACCTAGAAAGAGAGGGGAAGTCCCTACTGTGTTAGCAAAGCCCTGGATATCAAAGCATTAGAATAAAAGGACACATTTAATACAGGCCCAAGCACTTTGCTCAATAAATATTTGTTAAATGAATCAATAAATAACTGATTTGCAAATCTTTTACTATAATCTTGCTAGTGTTTAATCTTCATAGAAACAGTACTATTCTTTGAGTGATAAAGTGATAAAAAGTTTATTAAATGTGTAGAAGACTGCAAAGATTAAGAAGGATGTCTTAAAAAATAGCAACAGGCAAAATAGAACCTCGTCATAGACTTTTATTTGCATTTGAATTTCTGAAATTCAATTATCTGTGAAAGATTTGCTTGACAACTTTCTTTAATTTATTGATTCCTCCTTTATTTTGTAAAACTTTCTTTTCATTAAATCTATAACCTCCAGAATGGGGATAGATAGATAGATAGATAGATAGATAGATAGATAGATAGATAGACAGGAATACATATGTATGGGCACATATATATGTATATATATATATATACACACACATATATATGGCTTTCTGTGACAGTAACTATCTGGAAAAATAGGTAAAAGTACTGTGTTTAAAATTTTTTAAATTAACACTTAATAATTGTACATATCTGTGGGATACATAGTGATGTGGTGATGTATATAATTATGGTAATGATATCAGAATAATTAGCATGTTGTGCTTTTTTAAAATAGCAATTTTATATAATTGTATAAAACTTCACATATATTTAACATATTTTCCTAGGGAAAATAATAAAGGAATATATAAGCATAATCATGGACTCAGAGATTTTATAAATATCCATGCTAAGGGAGGACTTGGAACCTGAAAAGTTTACATTGGAGAAAAACATTGCAAAATGGCAGAGTGAAGATCTTGGTTAACTCAGTTCCTCTAACTCAGTTTTAATGTGAAACATCAAAAATACAACAAGACAACTAAATAACCCATTTTTGATCTCAGAAAAATAACCAAAGCCACAGAATGTACTGAGGATAACCTATTCAAAAGAAAGTACTAAACCACAGTATGACAGCAGGCCCGGTGATGTTTTAAGTTGGTGCTATCCCCATCCTTTCCACCACACACAGCATCTCAGTGGCACAGTAGCCAAAGGCTAAGAGCATTGCAGACAGCAGACAGATGTGACCATTTTTGGAGCTTCATTAAAAATACTATCCCCAGAGCACAGTCAATATTTTGTCCAGATCTGTAGCTCCCTGTGAAATCTCAGAGTGTGTTAGCTATTTGATTTGATCCAGAGCTCAATTCGGACAGGACAAATAAAAAATGTCCACCCCACATTATTATAGAAACAATAGAAAGCTGCTGGTAACATTTTAGGCACCTAGGGCTGTGATTTTAGTTGGGGAAAACAGGAGCCTGGCTGAGAATTTAAAAGGAAATTCTAAGATCTACACAATGATAAGGACTACCAAAAAGCTCTGAAATACTCCTGGGTAACTGAACTGATGCAAAGCCATGTGCATGACTAAGAAAGATCTTAGAAGAAGCCACCAGCTACTCACTGACCTTGCGGTCCTCCCTAAGCAGGAAGTGAAGGCTAGTCTTTCTTGTAGTATGCAGCCTGAAGTTGGAAGACATGGACTCACATACAGATCACCATGGCAAAGGATAGAGGATCTATAGGCAAGCAATGTAGGGAAAACTTCTAAACAATAATAGGTTATCCACTAAATTATAATGGTTAAGGTGTGACTCCTAGGAAAGTAGACTTTAAAATAGTAACAAGAACTTTAAAAAAATGTCAGAAGAGATCTCAGTGGCCACACACAGTAGGAAATACTTAATCTATAGAATTATTCCAGTAAAGCTTCTAAACAAATAAGGAATATAAAAAAAAAACCATCTATAAGACACTTTAAGGGGAAAGGTATGGAAGAAATTATATTATCTAAAATGTCCAGTTTTCAACAAAAACTCATGAGCATGCAAAGAAGTAGAAAAGTATACCATATACACAGAAAAAAAAAAGCCAGCAAAAGATGTCCTACAGAAGCCCAGATTTTGAACTTAGTAGGAAAAGAATTTAAGTCAGTGAACCTATATGTATACAAAATTGAGGGAAACCATGTTGAAATAATTAAAGCAAAATATAAAACCAATGTCTCACTCAACAGAGAATATCAAGAAAGAGATCAAAATAATGATTTTAGAGGGATCACAGAAATTTTGGTGATGTAAAGCAAAATATTTGGAATAAGAAATCCACCAGAGGACTTAAACAACAGATTTGAATAGGAGGAAGAGAGAATCAGGTAACTTGATGATAGGTCAATAGAGATTATGTAGTTTCAGAAACAGAGTGGAAAAACAATGAAGAAACATGAGCAAAGCCTCAGAGAAAAGGGAGACACTATCAAGCATAATAGGTATTATTATGTAAATTCACATACATAATAATTCACAGAAGGAGAAGAGAAAAAGAAACAGACAAATTATTTGAGGAAATAATGGCTAACAATTTTCCAAATTTCAGTAAAAAAAAGTTAATGTACACATTCAAGATACTCAACAATCTCCAAGTAGAATAAGCTCAAAGAGATCCAGCCCTAGACACATTGAAAGTGACTTACGCACAAGGGAGCCTTAATATTACTTTAATGCAAAAGTAACTGTGGTTTCAGATGGTGAATTTTAAATTACTATAACTAGGCTGAAACACATCTTTATTAATCAAAATAGGAACCATTACAATCAACACATTGTTGTCAATGACAAGTCAGTTTGTTTATTCCTGTAGCATAAAAATCTGTGCTTTGGAATTTGATGAACTCTTGGAAAACATTCTCTGCAAAAAAATGGTTGGGCTGCTTGAAGAAGTTGTAGTCGGTTGGCAAGAGGTCAGGTGAATATGGCAGATGAAGCAAAACTTCATAGCCCAATTCATTCAACTTTTGAAGCGTTGGTTGTGCGACATGCAGTTGGGTGTTGTTGTGGAGAAGAATTGGGCCCTTTCTGTTGATGAATGTCAGCTGCAGGCCTTGCAGTGTTCAGTGCATCACATTGATTTGCTGAGCATACTTCTCAGATGTAATGGTTTCACAGGGATTCAGAAAGCTGTAGTGGATCAGACTGGCAGCAGACTACCAAAGAGTGACCATGATCTTCTTTTCATGCAAGTTTGGCCTTGAGGAGTGCTTTGGAGCTTCTGAATGAAACCACTGAGCTGGTAGTCACCGGTTTTCATATAAAATCCACTTTTCATCACATGTCACACTCTGATAGAGAAATGGTTTGTTGTTGTTGCATAGAATAAGAGAAGATGCCATTTCAAAATGATATTTTGTAAAATTTTTCACTCAGCTCATGAGGAACCTACTTATCAAGCTTTTTCACCTTTCCAATTTGCTTCAAATGCCAAAGGACCATAGAGTGGTCGACGCTGAGTTCTTTGGCAACTTCTTGTGTAGTTGTAAGAGGACAACTTAGATGGTTGCTCTCATTTAGTCTTTGTCAACTTCTGATGGCCAGCCACTATGCTCCTCACCTTCAAGGCTCTTGTCTCCTTTGCAAAGCTTCTTGAACCACCACTGCACTGTATGTTCATTAGCAGTTCCTGAGCCAAATGCATTGTTGATGATGCAAGTTGTCTCTGCTGATTTATGACCCATTTTGAACTTGAATAAGAAAATTGCTTGAATTTGCTTTCTGTCTAACATAATTTCTGTAGTCTAAAATAAACATAAAATAAACAGAAAGTAATGTCATTAGCAAAATAACATAAAGTGAGAAATGTCCATTAAAATGATGTATAACAAACCACATTTATTTAAGAATGTATTCCAATATCAAATGGCAAATTCCACCAATACAAAAAAACGCAATGAGTTTGCACCAACTAATAAGACTAACAACTGACTTCACATCAGAAACCAAGGAAGCTGGAAAGCAGTGAGATGACATAGTTAAAGTTGTGGCAGAAAAGGGCTGTCAACTGAGAACTCCATCTACCTCAACTCATATTCAACAAAGAGAAAATTAAACATTCCAGAAAACAAAAACTGAGAGACTAATACAATAAATATTAAAGTGAATCTTTCAAACTGAAATGAAAGGACAGTATATGGTTTCTCAAATACAAACTAAGAAATAAAGAACACCAGGAAATGTTACTACATTGTTCTTATGTAAGTTCAATATCTTTCTGTTTGTTACTCATTTCTTGTTCTATCTCTTTTAAATACAATTGTATAAAGCAATAATTATAAAATTATTTGATAGCTTTACAAAAAATATAGAAAGAGAAAAAGATAATTTTAAAACTATGTTAGAAAATAATCTATTTAACAATCACAAAAGACAGGAATGGATGAATAAAGAAATTTTTAAAAATAAGGCACATAGAAAACAAATAGCAAATAACAGAGGCAAATGCTACTTTATCTGTAAATATACTAAATTGAATAATTAAACATCCCAAATTAAAGGTGGATATTGAAAGAATGGATAAAAAATAAATATGATCCAATAATATGCTGTTTACAAGGACATATTTTTCATGGAAAGACACAAATAAGTTGAAAATAAACAAATGGAAAAGATGTACAAGGCAAGATTGAATCAAGATGGAGATGGAATAGCAATATCAGGCAACACAGACTTTAAGATAAAATGTTATAAGAGTCAAAAAAAAGCATACTTTATAATGATGAGTCAAAAAATGGAAGATATATGATTATAAACATATATGCACCTACAAATAAGGCCTCAAATTTAATGAAGCAAAAACTGACAGCATTAAAGAGAGAGAGAAAGAGAGAGAGAACTCAACAATTTATTTGAAGATTCAATGCCCACTTTCAATAATGGATAAAACATCTACAGGGAAGATAAAAAAGAAAACAGAAGACTTGAACAATGCTATGAAAAAAGGTCTAGCAGATATCTAAATAACTCAGCACTTAATCACAGCAGAATGTAGCATTTTCTAGAGTGAACATGGAACAATAAAAAATACAAAAATTTGAAAGAAATTAAATGATTTCTAAATAAATAGACAGAAAATCCATGTTCATCAATCATAAGACTTGACATTACTAAGCTGGCAATATACCTTGCATTAATTTACATATCTTACATAATCCCCATAAAAATCCTAGCAAGTGTTTTGCATAAATTTTTATGATGCTTATAAAATTTGTATGGGAAGATAATGATTCAGAATAGTAAAAACAAGCTTGAGGAAGAATATTTATGGAGGTCTTACCTTTCTCAATGTCAAAATCTATTTTAAGCTTCAGTAATAAAGACACTGAGGTATTGGCATATGGATAGAAATATAGATCACTTCAGAAGTAAACTTTTGCATTTACACTCAACTAATTTGTGACAACAGTGCCAAGATCATTCAATGGAGAGGGAAAATTCTTGTTAACAAATGTTCCTGGGACAACTGGATACGCAAAGTATGAGTTTTGACCTCTACCTCGCACCTTACTCAAAAATCCACACAAAATGGACTATAGACATGAATGTAAGATCTAACGTAATAAAACTAGAAGAAGACATAAGAGTAAACCTTCTTGACTATGTGTTAGGCAATGTTTTTGCTGTTGTTGTTTTGCTTTTTACTTATGACATCAAAAGCAAAAAAGATAGATAAAATGGACATTATCAAATTAAAAACTTGTGTATCAAAGAGCACCAAGAAAGTGAGAAAACAATGCATAGAACATAAGAATATGTGAATACATCATATATATGGATCTAGATAAATTAGATAAATGCAAATTAAAGCCACAGTTTTGCTTCACACCCACTAAGATGGCTATAAACAAAGAAACAAAAAATAACAAGTGTTGGCCAAGATGTGGAGACATTGGATCCTTTGTACATTGCTGCTGAAAACTGGTGCAGGCCACTGTGAAAACAATTTGGCAGTTCCTCAAAAAATTAAACATAGAATTGTTATATGATCCAGCAAATCTACTCATAGGTATATACCCAAGGGAAATAAAATAATATCCTAGCAAAAATAGAGATAGAAAGTAGACTAGAAGTTGATAAAGCTGGGTCTGGGGAAGGGTCAAGGAAAAGAAAAGAAGATGAATGATTGCTAATACGTGTGGGAATTGTTTTGGAATTGATGAGAAAAGTCCCAAAATTCTATTGCAATAAAGGCTGAACAACACTGTAAATATACTAAGATGGAAGTGAATATTTTAAATGGGTGGATTTTATAGTATGTGAAATGTGTCTCAGTAAAGCTGCGGAAAAATTTTCATTGTCTTTCTGATAGATTTGAAGAAAACGATGTAAGTTCTCTTACTTGGTAAGACATCCAGTCTTGAGAGTGGTTTTCAGGACCAGACTTATAAACAGAAAATACAAACGAGTGTGCATAGGTTCCTGCAATGTATTGAATTACCTTAAGATGGATAAAGAACAGTGTATTAGTTGAGTGAAATCCAAAGAAGCTCTTTTTACACTTCCCCCTTGTTCTCAACAAAGTCTCTTAGTTTATCTTGCCTTCTATATCTATGAAAAATTTATCTGAACTATTAATGCATCTCTTCATCATACATTCAAGTGCCCATTCATTCATGTATCCATGGATGGGTTCTTTCAATTCACTTTAAGAACCTCTTAATTCAAAGAAAGAGAACTGATAAAAATTTGATTCATATATTCTGTGAAAACATAAACAAAATCAAATAACCCCTCAAAGACACAAGGAAATGTTAAGAGTAGAGAGTAATATGATAATGAGGAAATGACTGTAGGCATATGAGATTGGAATACAATTGTACAAACTAGTGTTTGCATAGCTGTTGTCTATGCTGAGGTCCTGCTGGGTGTGAAACATCATAAGCAGTGCTATCAAGCATGTCAAGAGACATAAGAGTGTCCTCTAAACAGAGGTGTTATTTTATCCCACTTGTCAAACTGAGAGGCTGTGAAAGTATTGTAATCTTTCCAAAAGTTATTAAGATACTAAAACAGATGGCAATTTGACAGCAGAATCTATGACCACTTCTATTGTTGACCTTTAGAAAAAAAATCAGGAACTAATTGAGCCTTTTGTGCCACTATACTCTATTCTTCAGCACGGGATTCTCCATTTACGTTGTGTATTAAACAGCACCCGGAATGGTTATTTCTTACTGAGCATTGACAAATCTGGAATCCGAAAGGAAAATGTTTTGCTTTGATGTAAAGCTCTTCTCCTCCTCCTCTTTTATCTTGTATTTCTTGTTTTTTCATTTAATTAGAGAAGATAACACTTCCCTCAGTACAGAGTGAATAATAAACCTTCACTTTCCTGGGACTGGTTTTGACATATTTACACAAAGTCTTAGTTGGGAGACACAGACAAGGCTTCCTACACAGCTGCCAGGCTGCTATTCATCTCACTTTAAAATCATTGGTTTTAATGCAAGCACAGCCAAGCCAAGTTCATTAATTACCTTTGTGAATAGTAAACTTTACTATGTACAATGCAATCATTTAGGAGATAATAAAGTTTCAATTGCATTCTCTTTGAAATATATTTTATCTGTAAAATATTTTCTTCTTATAATAATGATTGTCTACTTCATTTAGGCACATCATTAATCTGCATGGATTTTATTGTTGTTTGATTGGTTTTGATACACACATCTTTTTACAAAGGGGCTATTTATTGGAGAGCAGATGGTGAAAATGCATAGACCACCCCTGCATAGATTGATGATTTATATTCTGAGAAGCTATGATAGGGAGGAGAGTGAAAATGCTTTTATTCTCAGGTTATAAATGGACGATCCAATGCACCTTAGATTTTTTTACTTTATGTAAGGCAAAAAGGCATTATTTACTTATGTAGTTGATATGCCCACGGATTCTAAGAAATTTGATGGGAAAATGAAAAACTCCATTATAAATGGATTCTTCATCCTAATCTAACATTTTAGATATGGGCAATCTAGAGTCTCTCAAATTGCAACCTATAGGTCTGCTACCTCAGAATCACCTATAATTCCTTTTAGCCATTGATATGACTAGTGGCTACTCTTAATCTACTGTGATGAATATCTTTGGTTGGGCAGAGGAGGTGGCATTTGAACCACAGTTCCAGGTATTGCTTTTGCCCACAAAAGCCTGAGTACTCCTAAAGTTTTTCTGTGGGTGTTCATCAGAGCTAATCCCACTCAATAAAACTGGCTCTGGCAAATTTCCATGATTCCAGAGTTGATTTTCAAAGGAAAGACCTGCAAGTTATATCTATAATCTTCCAACATGACTTCCTCAATTGTATCAACATTGTCATTGTTTCTCACCACCTTTATTTGAATCCTGTTAATTTTACTGTTTGTTTTGCTGTCTGTTGTCACAGCTGGTACAGATTCCAGTTTATCCTTTCCAGATTTGAGACTTCTCTCACTTTCTCCCACTAATACCATATATATGGTCAGTGGCTCATTTTCTCAAATCCTTGTTAGATTATAATATTTAATTTGATGAATTCATTTCTCCCATGGAGTTAATTAAGCTAATGAAATTTTCTATATGTATTAACTAACATGAGAACTCTGGGAAGTCTAGTGGGTCTGGAGGGTCAATCCTGTATCATGGTGCTGATCAGTTAATGCAGTTTCGTGATCACAAATAACCCTTATCAAGCATCTTCTGCTGGACACTATATGTGGGGCATCGTGCCCCAAGCCCAAAATCCCAGCATGTTGGGAGCCCAAAGTGGGAGGATCACTTGAGCCCAAGAGTTTGAGACCAGCCTGGGCAACACAGGGAATCCCCATCTCTACAGAAAATATCTTATAAAAATTAGCCAGCCATGGTGGCTTGTGCTTGTAGCTCCAGCTAATTGCAATGCTGAGGCAGGAGGCTTGCTTGAGCCTGGGAGGTTGAGGCTGCTGTGAGCCATGATCACACCACTGTACTCCAGCCTGGGTGACACAGTGAGACCTTGTCAAAAAAAAAAAAAAAAAAAAAGAAGAAGAAAAAGAAGGACAAATGCATATTTATTTCTTTAAAGACATCTCATTCTAAATAGCAACACAGTAATGTAAAAATTCAGCATACACCTAAGAATACATCATAATGTAAAGAACACATTGGTATAGTAAGTGTATGAAACCAAGCTCCATCACTTTCTTGTTGTGTCATCTTTAACAAGACATAGAATCTTTATGGGATTCAGAAAGCGGGTAAATAACATCCCTGTGATGGAGACAATGTCTTCAGATTGCTATGTAGATAAATGAGATAATAATGCCTATAAATGCTGTAATAGATATTTGTGCAAAATGCTTTGTGTTATGGGGGTAAAATGATCATTGATGCCTTGAGATGGAGTGGAGAAGGATCCAGAAAGGCTTGAGAAGGCAGCTAGACTGGGGTCCAATGCTGCCATGTGAAGTCATGTCAACACACTAGTAGGACAGATGATGGAAAACAAGTGCTATCGAATCCTGGGATTCCAGGGAAAGTAGAAGAGGCTGATTATTAAACCAATGAGAGCTTCAGATCCTCCTTAGCACTGATAAATTTCCTTGAAGGAGACCTGAACCTTGGTCAATGTCTTAAATTTGTAATAAATTGAACTGGATGAAAATGGATTTAATTAAGTGGAATACAGTAGTAGCCTAGCAGTTTGTTTGTTTTGTTCTTTCGTTCATCTGCCTGCTCAGGACTGCTTCCTGTCTGTGTTTTCAGGAAGCACTGAGCTGCCAGAGCATACATGGATTAGGAAATGGTGTCTATGTTGCCTCTGTTCCCACTGGGCTCAAACCCAAAATGCACAGTTCTTGGTTAAGTGAAGGGTTGAGGGTGTGGACCTTGACTTTTTATTTAATCTCATACAGTACACATGTTGGTTTGGGGCAAAGAAGTTTCTGGTTCTCCATGTTAGGAGAGTGTTTCAAAATTATCCTAATAGGAGTTAAATAGACAATTAGAGTTATTTCAGTGGCAAATAAACATAAACAAAAACAAAAAACATACAAATAACTAAGTTAGTTAATGTTTTCTGTGAATATACAATAGGAAAACTATGTCAACACCAGTCTGAGAAATCCAGTCCCCAAGGGGAGATCAACAAGGTTGGCAGTGGATGGATGGTGAAGTGGAAGTCCTTTCAGGCTCTGGAAGAACAGAGTTTGTTTGATATCCATCGGCAGGGAGCCTGTGGAGAGGGACAGATGGAAGAGATGTGAGGGAAGCAGTGCATGTTTTGAGTTAAAGCAGTGATATTAACAATCAGAATTGGAGTAAGCTAGTATTCCATTACTTCATCGTTTTCTCCAGAAGAGCACATTGGTTACATGGCCCAAGTTTGGGGAGACTCATAGCTGTGGATATGAATAAAGAGACATGCAGAGAAGAGCTATTTTAATCCTCATCAAGAAGGGCAGATTTATAAATTTGAAAGAAGTCAACTGGCACTTAAAATGGCATTATTTTATTGATAACTTTCCAATCACAGTAGAACTTATTCTCCTTAAGGCCATCAGTATGCGGTTCAGAAGGTGAAAGCTAAAGCCTGTTGTCCTTAAAAAGTTTATTCATGTATGAAAATATGAATTTCTGAAAATTTCATGCCATTCCTGAAATTTTAGCAGGCTTTTAAGGACGATTTTCTTAGCTTTTTGACAGTAAAACACTTGGGAACCTCTTTCCTGGTCTTTTTCAACAACCACCACATCTTTCAAAGACTCCTGCTGCCCCAGTATGAAGCAAATGCAGTTTCCCTTTTTTCCAGTATATTTAGTAAGTCAATCTTCACTAAAAGAAAGGAATGAATGGCAATTATAATAACAAAAATGTCTCAGCTTTCATGAAATGCAAATAATGATTGACATGAAACAGGAGCCTCTGTCGAGGGTCTTTGTGCCTGAGGCCTGCTGACCATCAACCATGAGCATTGTTGTGAGTCCATAGGGTTTTGGCCTCATAACCATGGGATTTCAGACTCTGGGCCCAGAATCACCTGGAGAGTTCACTAAAATAAACCATTGCTAAGCTTTACTGTCAGAGTTTCTGATTCAGTAGCTCTAGGATGGGAACCAAATTTGATTTTCTAGTAAGTTCCCAGGTGATGGCAATGCAGTTGGTTGAGGGATGATACACAGAGAACAGGTGGGATAAAAAATGAGAATGCCCTTCTTTTTGCCAATGTATACTCTATATCCCAACTATTAAGAGAAACCTTAGCATGGAATCAGTTTGGAATTTAAGTACATTCTCTCACCATACACGTTGACCTGTCCATGACTTAACTCTCCAGGTGATTCTGATGCACAATCAAGTTTGAGAACCAGAGTTTTAGGCAACAGAATCCAGAACTACAAAAAGGAATAATTACATAACTTCAGAGCAAGATGGCATTAGTCACTTACGAAAGGAAACCTGCAAAATCATGCAGACTGGATTTCTTTTAGGAAACTTATTTTTAAACAAACGAAAATAACTTATTTCATGTCAGTTGTGTTTCATTACTCTCAATGTGTTTTCTGTCCAAAAGCCAGTCAAGCAGTTCCCTTTATCAGATGGAGATAAGTTCCAGGACTTCCAGTGGGTGCCTGAAACCTTGGATACTGCCAAACCCTCTACATGCCATATTTTTCCCTTCTACATGTATATCTGTGATAAAGTTTAATTCATAAATTAGGCACAGTCAGAGATTAACAATAACAAAATGAAATGATTAAAACAGTATACCATAATAAAAGTCAGTGAATGTTGTCTCTCTCTCGAGATACTTTATTGTACTGTACTCACCCTCCTCCTACTTGCGATGATGGAAGAGTGTGAAAAAGGTGGCCATTAAGGGATTAGTGGGTGGGCAAGTAATGTAGACAGCACAGATATGCTGGACAAATGAATGATTCATGTCCTGCGGCAAGACGGACTGGATGGCATGAGATCTCATCACGTTACTCAGTATGCATGCAATTTAAAATTCTACAAGTTGTTTATTTCTAAAATTTCCTATTTAATATTATTTTACCTCAGCTAACTAAAACCTCAGAAAGTGAAATTGTGGATAAGGGCAGGCAAGGGGCTGAAGGCTACTAGTTGTCTTTACTGAAATGTAATCTTTTACACCTTATTCTTGCTAATATTTCTTCACAGCAAACACCCTGAAAGATATACAAAACCAAGAAAAGACTTCTAAAATAAACATTTTTAAATATTATAAAAACGTTAACTCTGGAACTTCTCTGGCACAAAATAGCATATAATTTCACATTTGAAAAGTATATATTCATTAATTTTAGTTATCTATAATAACCCACTTTCTCATTAATCTTAATCTTAATTCTTCCACCATTCTAATTATTAGGTGTATTTCCCTCTACCAATTTTAACATGCATTCAGTTGTGTCTGCCAAATTATTAATTAATTTAGAATGTTAAATTCACCCTTCCAAAAATTAATGGAAGCTAAGAAGTCTAGTTCTATGAGATGATGTGATAGCCACCAGGCAAAAAGTATATTTTCTTTTTATAATTATACTCAGAGACATATAATAAATCAAAGAGAAGAGCTAATAAATGAGAACATTTGAAGAAGATAGGGAAAGAAATGGCCATGGTAACTCCTGTAGTTGGAAAACCTATGCCGGTATTTTTAAGCCTTTCAACGGCAATTCAAGATTTCAAATGTTGAGGAAAATCTCATATTTTTATAAACATTTTCATTTCAGAAAAAATGTGTGGATAGCTCAGTATGGTAAAAACAGTAGAACCGCTCTGAAACTATTATTTTACTTTGTTATTGCTTTAGAAAATAACTTTCCTAATCGATACGTTGTAATTCTTTTCTTCTCTCATGGTTATGTGTTGGTATGCAGAATGCATCCTACTGATTGTAGTGAAGAAAATACTTCTGTTTCTCACATTGATAAAATGCTAGACTATGGTTACATAAATGAGCTTGCATGCAGCCAGCAATCCTCCCTGGAGCTCTGTATTTAGGTCTGTGGCCCAGATTTTTTCAAACTTTTAGGCTGCTATATATTTAGAGTAGAATACAAATGAGTTTCAGAAGAACATAAATTATCTAAAATTGTTCCATACTGCAAAAAGTTCAAATGTTTATCTATAAAGATTTTCTTTGATCACTTGTATGCCATTTTCAATCAACAGCATTCTGTTTGTGTATAAAAACTATACTGTTACCAAGTTCAGTTTCTAGATTATTTTGAGTCCATGTATACCTTGCCAATAATGATTTTACTGTATTTGTATGGTTTTTAAAAATGTCTTTAGAAATGTGCAGAGGGTAGTGGTTGACTATTTAGTTCAGGGCTCTTGTTCTGAAAAATCTTTGCTTTTTGAATTCTATGTTGCTTTGGACTAGTTAAGTGAATGTGCACAAGAGTCTAATGGATTTTTCCTGTTCTAATTGTAATACATGTTCAGCGAGTTGGCTCATTTGGCTAAAGGGAGTTGATAATGAGATAAAGGTTGAAGGTTCAAACTCCCTGTTGACCAATTAAATTCATAAGAGTTTTCCATACTCCTGTCCCTAAGACTACCACACACAAATACAAAATGTTGCATGAGAGACATTTATGAGCTTAAGGATGGTTCAACAGAAACCCAAAACCAACCATAAATTTAAAAATAGACCATATTTAGAACTCTCAAACAGAAGGCTATTAATATCTTCATTCAAAAACTATATTTATGGCTTTTGTGTGTATGTGTGGGTGTGTGTGTATCCTAAAAATTATCTTGCCCCCTTGAGAGGAACAAATTTTAAACAAAACATCAGGAAGAGATGGGTTGTAGATTTTTAAATTTATAGATTTTGCATTGTTTAAAACCTATATTTTTTTCACTATTAAGAAAATGTGTTTGAAGTGTTGATGGTAAAAGAACAATAAAACGGGTAGATAAGTCAAGGTCAAATGCACAAGCCCCAAATGTGCTTGCTTGACAGTGCTGCTTGTTCCTGCCTCTGGTTTCCACTCCCTCTGGGCAAAGCCCATGTCACTCATTTGCAGGATTGCTATGTCCTTCCTTCTAGCTGGCCACCCACTTCTAGCCTCCTTTCTTTTGAGTACATCCCACACACCATTAGGGATTGACCATTTGACACATTATTTCTAACCATGTTATTTCTGTGTTTAAAACAAGCAAAAGTGGGGGTGAAAGCAGGTGCTTTTATGGTCAAAAGGGGAAAAAAGTTCATTTTTAGAGCAAAATGTAGCATTACCTCTCAAGGCTGCTTGCTCTCTATGCCTCACTGTGTGCCCAAAGTTTTGTTATATTTCTCTGGCCTTGGCTTCTCTGATCTCTCATCAGCTGGTAACCAAGTGTTGACACCAGCCGTATCCAGACACATCCTATGCCATTTTGGTGTCCATCTGTACTGGGTTGAACAATGTCCTCCAAAAACCTCTGTCTACCCAGAACATCAGAATGTGAGGATATTTGGGTAAAGGGTCTTTGTAGACATAGTTAAGATGAGATTATATGGATTAGGGTGGCTCCTAAGGACCTGTGGAGATAGACATACAGAGGAAGGGTGCCATATGACAACAGAGGCAGACACAGGAGTGATGCTGCTGCCAGCCAGGGGCTGCTGACCACAAGAAGCTAGAAAAGGCAAGGGGTCATTCTTCATTAGGAAAGCATAGGCCTGCTGATGCCTTGATTCTAGACTTTTAGCCTTCCTTACTGTGGAAGAATAACTTTCTGTCATTTTAATCTACTCAGTTTGTGGAACTTTGTACCAACACCCAAGGACACTAATGCTTCATCCAACACAATTCATTGTAAATAGCACCTGTTCAGACTATATGAGAAGTACATTGATTTTTGTTCACCTTCGCTACTCTCTCAATTCATCCCATCCCTTAAATGATTAATCATTTTTAATCTTTTCATTTTGGACTAAACTCACAGAAAGTTGCAAAAATAGTACAGAATATTCAGCATACCCTTCACTCAATTTTCTCCAATGGTTACATTTTAGAGTATAAAAAGTAGGAAACTGACATTGTTACATTGTGTGTGTGTAGTTCTATATCACATTACCACATGTTCTTGAAACCATCACTGGCATCAATATACAGGACTATTCCATTACTAACAAAGAATGTATATACACAGTCACACCCACCCCCATACCCTAGCAAACACTAATGTGTTCTCCATCTGTATAATTCTGTCATTCCAAGAATGTCTTATGAATGGAATCATACAGAATGTGACTTTTGAGGTTGACTTTCTATATTCAGCTTAATGACCTTGAGATGGCAAAAGCTATTGTGCATATCAATATTCAGTTTGTTTTTATTGTTGACTAATATTTCATGGTATGGATGGTTAAACAGTTTGTTTAACCACTCAGTTTTTTTTCCCAAATATATTAGTTTTCAGGTTTTGGTTATTGAAAATAAAGCTATTATGAATAATTGTGTATAGATATTTGTGTGGACATGTTTCCATTTCCATGAAATAAATGGCCAGCTGTGCCATTGCTAGGTGATATGGCAGTTGCGGGTGTATCTTTAAAAAAAAACTGCCAATGTATTTTCAGAGTGAATGCACCGTTTTACTTCTATACCAACGACGTTTAAGAGATACAGTTTTTCTAACTTATTGCCAGAATTTAACATTTTCAATATATTTTTAATTGTTTAGCTCTTCCAATACATTGTATCATAAGATTCCATTATTGTCTTAATTTGTATTTCCCTAATGGCTAGAGATGTCAAGCAACTTTTTTGTGTGCTTATTTTCCGTCTGTATATTCTCTTCATAAAATGTCAGATCATGTATTTTGTCCATTTTCAAATTGGATATTTTGGTTTTTAATGTTGAGTTTTAATAATTCTTTATGTGTTGTAGGTACAAACACTGTGGCAGATATAAGTTTTGATTTTTTTTCCAAATCTTTAGTTTGTATTTTCATCTTATTAACAAGATTTATTGAAAAAAAAAGATGGAGTCCATTTTTCAATGTTTTTCCTGTGTTGTGCATGTGGTTTCATATCTAAGAAATCTTTTTACGTTTGTTTTATATTTTTAATTATTATGGACTCATAATAGGTGTATAAATTTACAGGGTTACATGTGATGTTTTGATACAGGCATACAATGTGTAATAATCTCAATGGGTAATAATCACAGTGGAGTATCCATCACTTCAAACACTTGTCATTTCTTTGTGTTAGAATCATTTCAATTCCATCCTCTTTGTTATTTTAAAATATACAACGAATTATTATCAACTATAGTCACTCTGCTGTGCTATCAGATACTAGATCTTACTCATTCTATCTAACTGTATTTTTGCACACATTAACCATCCCCACATTACCTCCACCTCCCCACTTCTCTTCCCATCCTCTGGTAACCATCATTCTATTCTCTATGTTCATGAGTTCAACTGTTTTAATTTTTAGCTCCCACATATGAGTGAGAACATGTGAAACTTGTCTTTCTGTGCCTTGCTCATTTCACCTAACATAACATCTAGTTTCATACATGTTGCAAATGACATGATTCCATTCTTTTCTTATGGCTGAATATGACTCCATTGTGTATGTGTACCACATTTCCTTTATTCATTAGTCTGTTGATGGAAACTTAGGTTGATTCCAGATCTTGACTATTGTCAACAGTGCTGCAATAAACACAGGAGTGCAGATATCTCTATGATATGCTGATTTTTTTCTTTTGTGTGTATACCCAGCAGTGGGATTGCTGGCTCATATGGTAGTTCTATGTTCCATTTTTTGAGGAACCTCCAAACTATTCTCTAGAGTGGCTGTACTAATCTACATTCCCATCAACAGTGTATGAGGGTTCCCCATTCTCGACATCCTCACCAGCATTTTTTATTGCTTATCGTTTAGATAAAAGCCATTTTTACTGGTGTGAGATGATATCTCACTGTAGTTTTGTTTTGCATTTCTCTAATAACCAGTGATGTTGAACAATTTTTCATATATCTGCTGGCCAGTTGTGTGTCTTCTTTTGAGAAATGTCTATTCACATCTTTTGCCCAATTTTTAACTGGATTATTTGATTTTTTTCTCTAATAGAGTTTTTCGAGCTCCCTATATATTCTATTAGTCTCTTGTTAGATGCATAGTTTGCAAATATTTTGTCCCATTCTATAGGTTGTCTCTTCACTTTATTTATTGTTTCCTTTGTTGGCAGAAGCTTTTTAGCTTTATGTGATCCTATTTGTCCATTTTTGCCTTGGTCGCTGTGCTTTTGAGGTATTACTCTCTAAGAACACTATACCTAGCTACAGGTCCCAAAGATTTTCTGTATTTTATTCCAAAATAATGTATAGTTGAAAATTTTACATTTTAATTTATAATCCATTTTGAGTGATTTTTAAATATATGGTATAAGGTTTAATTATAAATTTATATTTTTTCTGTGGATAGCCAATTGTTCTAACACCATTTATGGAGCAGACTATCATTTCTCCACTTATTATTGTTTTTCCTCTCTTGCCAGGCATTAGATGTCAGTACTCATGTGGATCTATTTCAAGATTCCTCATTTTGTTTCATTGATCTATTGTCAATCCCTCCACCAACACCACACAATCCTGATTAGTGCATAATATTTTTTTTAAGTTGAGTGGAGTGTTTTCTTTCACCTTATTCTTCTTTTCAAAATTGCTTTAGCTATTCTTAAATAATTACCTGTCCATATATATTTTAGAATAATTCTGATTATATCTACTAAAAATGTGGTAGGATTTTGGTAAGAATTGTGTTAAAACTGTATACACATTTGTAGAGAATTGACATATTTACTATGTTGAGTATTCTAATCCATGGATGTGGCATTTATTTATTTAGTTCTTATTTGATTTTGGTGTCAGCAGTCCTTTATGATTTCAACATAAAACTCTTATACAATTTTATTAGATGTATACTTAAGTATTATTTTACTCATTGTAATATTATATTTTAAATTTCTATTTCCATGTGCTTCTTACCAATACATATAAATACAATTGAGTTTTTTTCTTACAGATTTTTTAATTACACAGTTGATTTTTGTGTGTTGATCTTGTTGGATTCTGTGATCATTTTAGGTCCTTAAGTGTAGAATTCTCAGGGTTATTTCTATAGATCACCATGTCATCTACAAATAAGTACTATTTTATTTTTTCTTTCCAGATTTGTATGTCTTTTATTTCCATTACTTGCCTTACTGGACTGTCTATAACTTGCAGTATTATGTTGAAAAGTAGTTGTAAGAGTGGATATCCTTGCCTTGGTCTAACGCTTAAGGGGAAAACATTTAGTCTTTTACTATATGAACTGTATATTTTCGTAGATACTCTTTATAACATTGAGAAAGTTTTCTCTCAATTCCTAGTTTAACGAAGTTTTTATTATGAATGGTGCTGAATTTTGGCAAATACTTTTTTCCACATAAATGTATATGATTATTTGATATTCCTTCTTTAGGTTGTGAAGTTGTATATCATATAGATTTGTTTTCAAATGTTAAAGTAGACTTGCAACACTAGAATAAACCACCCTTGGATGTAGTGTATAATTCTCTTTATGTATTGGTAAATCCTTTACGTTAATATTTTGTTAACAATTTTTTATCTATATTTATGAATAATATTGTCTGAAGTTTGTATGTATTTTCTTCAGTTTTGGTACAAGAGTAATACTGGCTGTATACAATGAATAGGGAAGCATTGCTGCCTCCATTTTCTAGAAAAGAATGTGTAGAATTTATGTCTTATACCTTTCCCCAATAAACCACTGAGCTTATAGATTTCATTTTTGAGAAGGTTTCAATTATAAATTTAATTTCCTTAACAGTTATGAGGTTAAAGTTATCTTTTTCATTTCAGTTGAATTTTGTTAGTGTACTTTTCCAAGAATTTACCCATTTTGTCTAGTTTATAAAATTTGTGTGTAGAGTTGTTTATAGTAATTCTTTTTATCCTTTTGATGGCTACAGTGACTGTAGTGATGTTCCTTCCTTCCTTCATTTCTATTTTTTAGGAACTTGTATCTTCTCAATTTGTTTTTTCTTTGTCAGTCTTGCTACAGATGTGTCAATTCTATTGATATTTCTGGAAGAATCAATTTTTTTATTGCTTTTTTGTTTTCTTTCTATTTTTCAATTCATTATTTTATGCTCTTTATTGTTTATTTCTTTTTTCTTTACGTGGGAGTTAATTTTGCTCTTTTATTCTAATTTTTTGAGATGGCAGGTTAGATTTTTAGTTTGAAATTTTTCTTTTTCTTTTAATAGAAACATTTAGAGCACTATAGTTTAGAAAACAACACTCATGGTCTAAAGTTTTCTGTCTTACTAGGCTGCTTTTCTTGTGGTTCTTTGGCTAGAAAGTGCAAATTTCTCTAGGGACCATTGTTGTTTTTGTTTAGGGACCATTGTTGCTTTTGTCTGCACTCATAGGCATTTCCAAGTCACTGACTTCTCCAGTAACCAATGTTCCAGTCATGCCCAGGCCCATAGCTGCTCTGCTGTCTTCTTTCCAGCTTGCTGTGTCTTCTTAGTTTGTTTCGTAGATACAATGTCGACACTTTTCAGTTGTACTTTGAAGACAATAGAGAAGTAACTCTCCTTCACTTCCAGGAAGCAGAAGTCAAAATTTGACTAATCTTTTAATGCTATACATTATTTTTTTTCAAGCTGCTCACCTGCTAAAAGTCCCAGGAACCATCAATTAGCCAATTAGCTAAAGGATATAATCAAATTTTTTATCCTGGTTTTTAAACTCACAATAATCTGGTCCCATCCCCAATAATCATGCATCAGATTTGTCCATTCTTCTTTAGATAACCACTCAAAATTTCCTACATAGACATTTTATTGGACTTCAATTTCCTCTTTCAGTTTTTTTTTAAATCTTGGGTTTGTTTTAGAAAACAAAATAAGATGTTATACATAATACTGCTTTGAAAACTGCCTTGCACAGTGCTAAGGAAATATGCAATAAAAAGTAATTTATTATTCTTTTTTTTTTTCTTTGAGACGGAGTTTCGCTTTTGTTGCCTGGGTTGGAGTACAATGGAACTATGTTGGCTCACCACAACCTCTGCCTCCTGGGTTCAAGTGATTCTCCTGCCTCAGCCTCCCGAGTAGCTGGGATTACAGGCATGCGCCACCACACCTGGCTAAATTTTGTATTTTTAGTAGAGACGGGGTTTCTCCATGTTGGTCAGGCCGGTCTGGAACTCACTACCTCAGGTGATCCGCCTGCCTCGGCCTCTGAAAGTGCTGGGATTACAGGCGTGAGCCATCGCGCCCGGCCAATTTATTATTCTTAATAATAATAGTTGATATACACCTAATGTCTTTGTATTAGTTTGCTAGGGCTGCCATAACAAACACCACAGACTGAGCAGATTAAACAATGGAAATTTATTTTCTCTCACTTCTGGAGGCTACAAATCCAAGATTAAGGTAGCAGGATGGATTTCCTCTGAAGCCTTTCTTCTTGGATTGTAGATGGCTGCTTTCTCCCTGTGTTCTCACTTGATTTTTTTCTCTGTGACTGTAGCTCCCCGGTATCTCTGTGTGTCCTAGTGTCCTCTTATTATTGTAAGGACGCCAGTCAGATTGAATTAGGACCACAACAACGACCTCATTTTAACACCATCACCTTTTTAATGGCCCTGTCTTAAATACAGCCACATTCTGAGGTATTGGGGGTTAGGGGTTTAACATATATATTGCAGGGTAGGACTTATTTCATAAATGTTCCTATTATTTGGAATAAGAAGGTGTTCTGTAATCTCTTGAACTGATTTGTTAAAAGTCACAGATGGGAAAAGATAAGCAGTAAGAGAAGAAATTGTACTTTTAGCAGTCACTCTTCTGATTGTGATAAAAAGATTATTTAATTAATTGCTTTTTTGATGGCAGAAGGTCACAACTTAATGAAAAAGAAGGTAGCAGAAATGAAATATTTTCTTCTAACTCTTAAGTAGCTAACATAAAAGTCTGGAACAATCAGGCACATTTCTCTCAGGATCTGGACTTTGGAAAAAATGAGGGTGCTCTTCCTTCTCAATCCAAATAAATTCAGCAATTGGATCATCAAATTTTTTGCCAGAATGCTTACAAAGCATTAGAAGAAAGCTTTAAAACATGCAAGAAGGATAATACAAATCACACTCCCATATTCATTTTATTGAAAGAAATAAGAAATGACGCAATATTGGTGAAACTTTTCTTAGATTTGTTAACTGGTATAGTTAGAAAACAAGCAAGGTTGTCTGAGCTCCTAGAAATGCTAATTGTTTTCACTGTTTAAGAAGTTTATATACAAGGCTAATGCCAGCATTTAAAAATCAAAGCTAATTCCTTTGTTTGAAATTCCTACAGCAGTGAGAGCAGAGGTTGCTCACCAGGGTGGGATTGGGGTGGGGGAGTCTCAGCTTTCACTTGGTGTGAGCCCCTGCCCCAAACCTGGGATTTCATGTCAACCTGGATAGTCTAGTGCAGGGGTGTCCAGTATTTTGGCTTCCCTGGGCCACAATGGAGAAAGAATTGTCTTGGGCCACACATAAAATACACTAACACTAATGACAGCTGATGAGCTAAAGAAAAAAATCACGAAAATATCTCATAATTTTTAAATAAAGTTTACAAATTTGTGTTGGGCTGCATTGAAAGCTGTCCTGGGCCACATGCAGCCTGTGGGCCACAGGTTTGAGAAGCTTCGTCTAGTGTTTTAGCAATTCACCTCATTTTCTGAAAGCAGTATTTGTTAGTCCTGGATTGTCATGATGCAGATTGGGATGAATTACCCACCAGTGCCTAGCACCCCTCAACCCAATTTCCAGCAGTGGGATGAACAGAGGTTCCTTGCACAGAACAATCTGCACTCCAAGTTGTCTTTCTGACTGGGTGATGCCCCACACAGTTCCCACTAGAGTCACTTTGTTCTTTCTTACTTAGCTAATGTGGGATTTCCTTCTGGTTGGTTCTTTCCTTAGCATGCAGTGCACCGAACTTCTTCCTGAGATCACCCTCATTGGAAGCCTCACTCACTCTTCTAAGGAGGCTGAGCTTTTTGCAGTGTTTGCTCCTGAGTGTCTTTCTTAGAGTTGATGGTATTTCTTGAATAAAAGAATCCAAGTGCCCCCACTCCATGTCTGCACTTACCTGCGAACAATCTTTACTCACACATCTCACCTCTGTGGGCTCCCTCTGTTCTTTGCCAACTTCTCATGCCATGTCCTCTCCAAGTCAAAGCTACTTACCTCTCCCCTCATCTGGCTTGTGAACACTCCCTGTGTTTCAGGAAGTAAGGTTTGGGCCCACATATCCTTCTTTTCTGGGTGTACATTTTTTCCCAGAGATGGCACATGAACAAAAATGTGAAGTTTTTGGAAAGACACAAGTCAAATATTTTGTGCATTGTTAAACTTCTCACCTTAGTGTGAAAATGAGGACTGTGCCTTCAGGAAATGTTTCAGTGTGTCCTCTGTGGTCAGTTCAATCCAACTTTCAATCCCATTTATCAGTTAAGATTCCAAATTCAGGCAAAGAAAAGACTCCCCAAAACCCCCAGCATCACAGGTCTTTGCTGAAGACTAACACAGACCATCACGAAGGACCCAGACAAGCCTGTTTAAGGAGCAGAGACTTGAAGAGAGCATCTGGGACTGGACCGGAACATGCAAATCCGGCAGCATGGAGGGCCAGATGGTGTTCCTCTGAACAAGATCTGGGGTAAGCTCTAGGACAGATGTCCAAGCACAGACTGCACCTGCCATCACCAGACTGAAGGACAGCTTGGTGAAGGCCAGCTTTGGGTTCATTTCTCAGATCATCTGAGAAAAAAAGCAAGGTAAAATATAGGCCATAAAGAATCAATCCTGCAAAATTAAAAAAAAAAATTGGTCTCTTTATACATCACTTTCTCTTCACAGCAACTCCATTTGGGATAGTTTAAGATGGTCGAAATTGGTGTAAAATGTGCAACTGTAGGAATATAAATTAATTAGACTTGTTTCATGTGAATGCATAAGAATATGCATTAAATGTGTTTCATTTCACAGATAGGCTTTGACATACATTATCTCTCTTAAACACACACAAAAAAACCTACAAAACAGTTCAACACCACTTTATTGATACGAAAATGACAACTATGACGTCTCTATGCAGCTCCTGCGCAGTCTTTCTGTTCTTTAATGTACTGTGCCCAGTGTGAACCACAATTCTGGGTATGTTCTCTTTTCTTTTCTTAAAACATATCTTTCCCACACAACTTTCACTCAGTTCCTGTTTGGTTATTCACTAAGCTTTAGCATAGATAGCCTTCTTCCAGGAAGCCACCACAGTCTGGAATAAGTTATCCTCAGAAATAGTTTTTCTATCATCATACTTACTGCACTCTATCATCCCAGCTGTTTTCTTGTTCATCTCTTCACTAGACGAGACCTCCTGATGGACAGGGAGAAAGTCTCATTGTTAAGGCATTCCCAGCTCTTAGAACGCTGTCTAGTCCATGTAAACAGACAACAGCAGTGTCAAATGAATGGGTGGCATAGCTGAAGATTTATTATGTATAAATGTGTATTTATTTCTTATGCATAAACAGGCTAAAAATCAAACTCCTCTTCTTCAGCTGAAGTAAGCATTCTCTATAAGTTTGGAACTATGATTTCATTTTCTAAGAAATATGATACAATCTTTTATTTTCCCTAAAATTGTATTCTAACAGTAGGCATTGTTCACTAGCTGACACTCTTTTGGGATTACACACTTAAGAAATATACAAGACCTTATGTAAGAATTAAAAATTTAAGATTATATAACCTGCAATCTCTGGAAGTGAGTGTCTCTGTAAATTTCAATAATATGAGTTCATCATACTTAATGCTTCTTCATTTACACCATAGATACATAACTTTCCAAGCTCTTGCTTTTCAGCACTGGGTGGTCCTTCCTCCCTTGCTAATTAAGTTTGTGTGACAACTGGCTTGCACAGTCAGTGAATTTATTCTCTAAGTTTAGAAAATCATAAACATTGTATGTATTTTCACAATTTAATTAATTGGCAGTTTTGTTAAAGTGCAGATCATTAAAAAATATTATTTTAGTGTAGGTTATCTTAAAGGTTTTTTTCTGAGTCTATGGTAAACCAGTGCTTCTCAACCTTTGTCAGGAATGATCTGAAGATTTTCTTAAAATGGTGATTCAGGTCCAGCAGGTCTGACTTGGGGCCTGAGATTCTGCATTCTAACCAGCTCTGTGAGATGGCCAATGATGCCAGCCTGTGAACCAGGACCTCAAAATAAGAGTCCTCATCTGGTTCACTCGTGCTCCCCAATGCTGAAAATGAAATTTATAGTAAGGTTGCTAATAAAATGCAATAGATAATAGATAAATAGTTAGAAGGTACATGCTTCAGATTATTTTGTTAATGTGAATTTAAAATTATCCTGCTTCTCCTAATATATGTTGTGTATTTTAAAAGAAGCAATGATGTAACATAAGTTTTAAAGCCAGATTTGACTTCTGGATTGTCCCTTTAGTAGCCAGTTGTCCTTGGACAAATTCATTAATTATCTTGTCAAGTTACAAACATTGGGCTAGTTATCAAATCTCAGGTCCCTTGGTTTGAATAAAATGGGTAAACATTTAATAGCAATAAGCCAGGGATATGGTAAATACATAATAAATCATAATTAAAGTAATAATACCAATCTCCCTTTAGAAACTGATGAGAGAGTGTGGAAGAATCACTCAATATTAGCCATGAAAGGGACTTTGTGGGTGCTCTAACCCAAACCTTCCTCTGACACTGAAATCCCTTCTGGCATGCCATATTGCCTGAAAAGCTGAGCCTCCTTGCCCTCGCTTTTAATTAAATCATCAGAAACTCCTTCCACACTCCAGCTACGATATGCTTTCCTAAGACTTCCACCTCAGCCTTGTTCTTTCTTATGAATTCATACAGGAATGGCTCCATCATTTTGCCCTGTGCTGGTCCTCCTGTGCTTGACAATTGCCCAGGCCTCCTTGCCTTCTGTACACATAGAAAACAATCACTCTTTTCCACCCTTCCCTCTGGCTGATCTATGTACCCCTGAATATAGAGCATCCAGAGGCAAAAGGCAAGAATCGGGTGGACTAATCCTGGATGGGTACTGCAGAATGGGCTCCTCCAAGTTTCTGGTTCTAGGAACTGTAATTCTCTTAGTGCAATCCAAGATCACATTGGCACTGTGGTCACATCACAGTAAGCACCCAGTGGAAATTATGACTGAGTGTCTTCACGAGCAACTCTATCACTCCTCTCTCCAACCCTCCTGTGCAGTGGGTTTAAAGGATGCACAGACCTTATCATTATTCCTGTCAAAGGTATTACTATTACATTCCTGTTATATTACTCTCATGGCAGGCCACATTGATTTAGATCATTTTTCTTTCCATCAATGAATTTGCTGTTCCTCCCCACTTGATGTCAAAGGTAAAAGAAAAAAATTCATCACTCTGATTTCAAAGTTCTTGTCTAAGTCATGAATAAAAATCCTGAAAAGGATAATTCTAGACACAAAAATCGTAATGACCAAAAGAAGTGGCTCCCACCTGTGAGTCAGATCTACTGACACAGATAAAGACAGTGCTGATCACACATTTGACGCTCTCTTATAATAGTGAATGACACACCAGGACTCTATGGACTCTTGGTTTGGCTCACACTGAGTAAGCAGAGTGCCTTCTGTACATTTCACTTTGTTTAGTCAGGTGTTGGTGTGTGTTTCACATCAGCTGACCATGCCCCATCAGATTGCATATAAGACTTCATCCGTGGTGGTGTACCCTGCAGGAGCCCTTTGGGGCACTCCGATAGGACATAAGGATGCCTTGTGCTTCTCATAGCTTCCCACTATCCCTGGTTTCAGAAATTAAAATGGGGTCATTTGCTTAAGATGGCCATAGTAGGTCCTTACATTTATCTTAGTCTCCACCTGGGTGTGATGATTGTATCTGATAAGTAACTTGTGGAATAAGAGCTCAAATTAGGCTGGGCATGGTGCCTAATTACAGGCTCATGCCTGTAATCCCAGCACTTTAGGAGGCCGAGGCGGGCAGATCATGAGGTCAGGAGATTGAGACCATCCTGGCTAACACAGTGAAATCCTGTGTCTACTAAAAATACGAAAAATTAGCTGGTCATGGTTGTGGGCGTCTGTAGTCCCAGCTACTCGGGAGGCTGAGACAGGAGAATGGCATGAACCTGGGAGGCGGAGCTTGCAGTGAGCCGAGATCGCGCCACTGCACTCCAGCCTGGGTGACAGAGCAAGACTCCGTTTCAAAAAAAAAAAAAAAAAACTCAAGTTAATTCTTAGGCCATGTCTTTATCTAAAATGGGTATCAGCATAGGCGAGGCCTCTCACTGGGATGCATCAACTGATCCATTTTATTTTAATCAGAGTCACCATATTATCTTCCTTTAATCTTTCCCTATACATTTCTCTAATTAATGATTTACATTTTCTTTGCCTATAGAGTATATTCCCTATTTCCCATATCAAATCTTGCCATTATTAGATTCCTCTGAGTGCTTTAATAGGTGTGAATTTTACTAGTTTTATGCTTTCATTTTATTTCTAATTGGTCACATTGGTGTTATATTTTTTTCTAGTAATTTGGGAGGCAGAAACTTAAACCTCAGACCCGTAAGTCATGATTCAGAAGACACTGAACTTGCTAGTGGTTGACTGCACGGGATGTGGAGGGTGAAGGAGGCCTTTGCCTGCTACGGAAGCTGCATGGACCACAGCCCTAGTGCACATGATGTCGAGCTCTCTGTGTGCCTTCGAGGAAGGTGTCCAAGAGGCGGTGCACACACTGACTCTTGGACGCCACAGAATTGATGAAATGAGAACTAAGATGAGTCATGTTGAATCAAAGACTTGTGCAATTTATAAAACAGAGAAGTGGACAGGCAAGCTAAGAGCAGGAGTTTAGAACACCACTGTCTAAGCACCTGAAGCCCACCTGGGCTGCTCTGGCCATCGCTGGTTGTTGGCACTGATGTCTCTGCCTTGCCTGATGATTAAGAAAACACCTCACTTTTTGCTTCAGGTAGAAATATTTGCACCACACACTAAAACCTACCACATTTAACTCCATATCTTTTTATAAAAAATTATGTATGTAAAAAAATTTTAGAAATAAATGAGACACAGACTTTTTGTTATAAAACTTATAGCGTGCTTATTTTTTCTATCTCATTTTGAGGCATTCATTGTCTTTCTTTTTAAGCATTTCTAGTCATTGTACGTTACTTAAACTATATATCTTGATTTGTTAGTGGCCACTTGGAATGTGTGCAAACTACACCATTAAAAACTTATTGGAGAAGAGTGACATGATTAAGCCAATGCAGGGATTATTAAGTATTGCAGGTAAATTCGCATGTAAGATATTCTGTAGGACAAGCAATCCTATTTCTTCAACTAATAAATGGCAAGAAAGACAAAGGGAAAGAGATGCTTATAAATGTAAGACATTTAAAACCAAAGCAAAGAAAGACATTATGTGAACCTCGTTTAGACCTGGGTTTAAAAAATACATTGATGAGAAATCTATGAGAATTTTAGGAGAAATTTAAAAATGACTTGGGTATTAGATGGTATTAAATAATAGTTATTAATTTCATTAGGGACTTTCATGACATTTTTGTTGTTTAAAAGTGCCCTTATCTGCTAGAGAAGCACAAAGGGCATTTTTTAAAATTAATTATTATTATTATTTTTTGAGACGGAGTTTTGCTCTTGTTGCCCAGGCTGGAGTGCAATGGCGTGATCTTGGCTTACTGCAACCCCCACCTCCCAGGTTCAAGTGATTCTCCTGCCTCAGCCTCCCAAGTAACTGGGATTACAGGCATGTCCCACCATGCCCAGCTAATTTTGTATTTTTAGTAGAGACGGGGTTCCTCCATGTTGCCCAGGCTGGTCTCGAGCTCCCGACCTCAGATGATCCATCTGTCTTGGCCTCCCAAAGTGCTGGGATTACAGGCGTCAGCCACCACGCCTGGCCAAGGAGCATTTGTAGTTAAAATAAAATAGCATTACTGAGTCGCTTTGAAATTCAACAAACAAAAGCAAAAGACATGGCCAAATGTCAATTGCTGTTGGAGATGAATGGTGGGTACAGGCAGAGTCACTACACCATTCTCTCCCAGTTGATGAGTTTTTGAAATTTTTCATAATAAAACATATTTAATAAATTAACTAAAATAATACTAATAAAGACTCTAAACATTTAATATTGCAACGTTAAAGACAGTGTAAATCACTGTGAAGCTGGAGAGATTATTGACAACACTGAGCATTGTATTCAATGTAAAAATAAGTCTTGGGATTAAATGGAATTGAGCTCAGTAGAACTTATGATTGTAAATACTTTTTTTCTTCTAAATCATCCTTACTCTTTTATCCAGTTTGTACAACTTTCACAATTTATACCTTTCTTTATTCAGGCATCACAACCGCAGGAAATCTGTTAAGGGACTGTGGAACCATATTTGTGTCCCAGTTGAAAAGCAACAACATCCCCTTTTGATTCATGCCTCTCTGTTGTGGAACTAGTTTCTAGACGTGGTATTTCATAATCATTCTAATGTAGGCTCTATGAATTGATCTTTCCTCTTAATGAGTTTGTTCAAGAGCAAAGGAAAAATATTGGTTACTGTTCTTTCCTGTAGACGTGGCCTTTGCTCCTAGCAGAGGTTGCTACAAAATTCACAGCTGCACCTGGATCCCATCCTTTCATATGCCACACTTTTGAATATCTCTATCTTGTCTTATATAGATGTTCCTCAACTTACAATGGGGTTACATCCTGATAAAACCATCATAATTTGAAAATGCATTCAACACCCTGATAAACCAATCATAAAGCTAAAAAATTGTGAGTGAAACCATGGTATATTGGGGACTGTTTGTATTTCCAACCTTTTCTTCTCGTTTTTTTGGTCATCAGCCTTTATGCATGAGACAATTTACTCAATCTTTGATTTTCTTTGCTTTCAATAAACAACAATTAAATATAATTTTACCACCGTCTCTCTCTGGGATCTCTTCCCATCTCTTCATTCCCACAGCAATCTGTCTAGTCCCCTCCACCAACTCCCATCCCCACAACCCACCCCCAGGGTGCTGCTGATGTGTTGTAGGTCCTGCCCCTAATCCATTCTTCACAGAGGAGGTTGAAGAAACTTTTAAAAATGCAAATCTTAAAATAATTCTCATGAACTGAAACCTTCCGTGGGCTGGGAGCTCCTGTAGTCCCAGCTATACTGGAGGCCGAGATAGGAGGAAAGCTTTGACCTAGGAATTTGAGGCTGCAGTGAGCCATGATAGCATCATTGCTTTCCAGCCAGGGTGACAGACAGAGACGGTCTTTAAAAAAGAAAAAGATAAAGAAAAAGACCCGGTGGAACCCATTTATGGAGTGCAGTGGTGTGATCATAGTTCTCTGCAGCCTCAAACTCCTGGGCTCAAGTGATCCTCCTAGCCTAGCCTCTCAAGTAGCTGGGACTATAGGCACGTGCCGACATGCCTGGCTAATTTAATTTAATTTTTTTTTTTTGTAGAGGCAAGGTCTCGCGTTGTTGCCCAGACTAGTCTAAATTTTTGGATTCCAGTGTTGCCTAGGCTAGTCTAAATTATTGGATTCTAGTGATCCTCCCAACTTAGCCTCTCAAAGCGGTGGGATTATAGCCATGAGCTATGGCTCGTTGTCAATTTTACCAATAATTGTCTATTTAGCAATTAAAGCAATGTAAAGACTTTGGCTTGTGTCCACACAGGCATCAGCCATTGAATAATAAAAAACTAAAAGTTATGATTTTTTAAAATTATGTATATTTAAATTTATGATTACTAGTTTTATTTATTTCCCTTCCTTTCTTCCCTTCCCTCTGTTATTTTCCTTCTACTCTGAAAGAATGAAGATAACACAATTTTATGTACTTTCTCAAACTTTAAGATGCAAAATAATCATTTAGGGAGAACATGTAAAAATACAAATTTTCTTTATCAGTAGAGAATCTATATTAGCGAGTCTATATTAGCAAGTCTAAATTGAAGCCAGGAATATGACTTTTTATAAGTAAAGCAAATGATTTTGATAGATGATGTCCACATACAGAGAACCCAAATGCTTCTGGAATTATTTCATGCATAGCAGGAAATTAGGATTTTTTGACTAAGGCACAAATGTTTGCTATATATGGCATACCAGCAGGAACAAGATGAAAATTTTAAAAAGAAGTAACTGGAAACCATTTACATGACCTTTTATTCCTTATTCACATTGAGTTTATGAAAGCAGTCTGCTTTATAAAATAATTTGTGAAGGGGATGTCTTTGCACAGAGTTGGAGGAGTAAACTGTGAGTTCCTTCACACTCCTGGCCTCACACTCTTGAAGCTGACTATGCGTTCCTGCAATTAAGGGACCCAGTGGACAGATGTTTGACTCACACCCAGGCCATCCAGAAGTTGAGAGAGTGGGTGGCTCCAGCTTTAACAGTAAAATTAAAGATGCTTTGGGATTCAACAGTATTCCTACTTTGTCAGAAAGTGTTCCTTGTGGAACAGTGAGATTACAACATAGGGAGATAAGCACTCTTGTGCGTGCACACACATACACACACACACCAAAAACAGCAATGTGGGCTGAGGTGGCAAGCTGCCACCTGAGGAAAATGCATTACTCATGTCATAGCAGCCTAGAGATGTCCTTAGTGAGGACATTTAAGAACCAACAGAAAATCAATAAGCTTTAAATATCTCTCTGGGTTAGGGAAAAATAAATCATCTATGATAACACTAATCACATAAAACTTTTTTACCATTCTGACATCTCTCTGAATAGTCACCTTTATGTAACACTAAAAAAAAATTCTGAAAAACCACAAGTTGCAAAGAAGAGAAGGGCCATATCCCCTTCTTTTTCATCAGGGGTTAACTCACAGAAGTCCCCAGTTATAGAAGAAAGAAGATACAATTTTAAGCCAAGTTAAATGCTTCGAATGTAACATAAGTCAGACATATTTAATCAATAAGTTAAGAATGTGTTTCTAAGTTGCCATCAAATTTTTTAACCAAGAATTATCAGATAAGTAAGGGGACGACCAACCTTTTTATCTAAGAGCAGGGGAGAAATTCACATTTTAGAGGGAATCAGAAGACCTGATTGTAAGAATCAGAAGACCTGCTTGTAAGAATCCCAAGTGTCTTTCAAATTTCTTTCTTTTGGGTCAAAATTAAACCAGATTTCAAAAGCACATTAAAATAACACAATTGTGATATTAATGTCTTCTAATGGTGAAATTAGCTAAAAATGGCTTTTCATTTGATCATTCTCTGCTGGGGCATATGAGGGTCACCACTACTTTGAATGTGGTATTTTGTGTCCTTACTTCAGGAGGTGTGGCATGGAGCCTAGAACCTGGACTTCTTAATCGCTCTGTAAAATAATCTGGAACAAACTCTGCAAGAGAACTATAGGTTCATATAAAGGTCTAAAGCTATAGCCTTGGAATTTCTTCTTGTTTTCTCATAAAATAACATCTATAAACTGCTGTATCTAAAATTTGTAAGAGAATTACCACATTGTTTCATCATATTTGCCATTGAAAACTTTTGATCTCACAAGGACAGAAAAATGTATTGATTCTTCGAGAACTTCTAGATATAAGGACTTAAGAGATGATTTTATGGTTATAAGGAAATTTTCCATTTGTTCAGTGAATTAAAATAGATGATATTTGCAAACCACTTAAAATAGTGTCTAAAATACAGGAAGGACTCTGTTGGTTTAGATAGATATATGATAGCTAGATAGATAAAGAGATTGAGATAGACTGAGAGAGCCAGTCTACATGATGTAGAGCCTTTTCCTAGGGCAGTGGCAAGAAACATCTCCCAGTGTTAGGAGACAGTAGGGTGCAGGGCCAGAGCACAGGTGCTGGAAGTCAGAAAATGTGGGTTGACATCCGAGCCCAGTCCCTTAACTCGCTTGATGTATTAGGCTGTTCTTTGCCTCACTATAAAGAAATACTTGAGGCTGGGTAATACATATAAAGAAAGGAGGTTTCATTGGCTCATTTTTTCTGCAGGTTGTACCAGCATGGCTCCAGCATCTGCTTCTAGTGAGGGCCTCAGGAAACTTACAATCATGGCAGAAAGTGGAGCATGAGCAGGCACATCACATGCTGAGAGTAGCAGCAAGAGCCAGAAGGAAAGATGCAACACATTTTTAAATAACCAATCTAGTGAAGACATAGACATTGTTGTGAGGACAGCTAAGCCATTAACGACAATTTCACCCCCATGATCCAATCACCTCCCACCAGACCACATCTCCAACACTGGAGATTACAATTCAACATAAGATTTAGGGGGGATAACATCCAAACTTTATTACTTAGGATTTACTTCTTTTGGGGAGGGGGTCCTCAGTTTCTTCATTTCTAAATCAGAGATAATAAAAACTATCAAAAATATGTGTTGTCGTAATCAAAATAGTAAACCAACATACCCCACAAAAATGATTACATATAGTAAGACAAATAGTGGGTAATTTTCTAACTTTTAAACTCTTCTAGCACCAAATCCTATGGATATGTGATTCTGTTAGGACAAAAGAGATGCAAAGATGTAGTGTAGTCAGCCCATCTGTGTTCTGATTTTAGTTCTGTTGAGAACAATTTGTAAGACATTGTACAGTTGTACAGGCCACCAAAGCTCTAAGAACTTCCTAGCTGTGTGAAGAAGCTCAACTAGATCAGGGGTTAGCAAATTTTTCTTTAAATGGCCAAAGAGTAGAGTTCAGGCTTTGAAGAGCCACAGGGTGTATGTAGCAAATACTCAACTCCATGATTTTAGTGAGGAAGCAGTCTTAGACAATACATAAACAAATTATCTTGCGCTTGTGATCTAATAAAATTGTATTTATGGACACTGAAATTTGAGTTTCACGTAATTTCAACTTGTCATTAAATAATATCCTTCTTTCGACATTTTTCAACCTTTAAATATGTAAAGGTCATTCTTAGCTACAGGCTGTAAATAACAGGTGACAGACTAGATTTGGTGCCAGGACTGGAGTTTGCCGATCTCTAAACTTGATTGTTTCCAAGAGCTAGCATACTCTCAAAACCTTGATTCTGTTATTGTAATTGGTGCTCTTTGATCTATTTTCTCATTCTCATCCCCACACTCCCATTTCTGCATATCTACTTGGTATTCTTTCTGAAAATTACATTATGGTTGCAAGCTCATAATTTTTAAAGGGCTGTTATCAAGAAAGATAACACATTATTTTAAATATTTAAATGTTTAACTCACTATCATTCATCAAACGGTAAGTTAATTCTACTCTTTTTTAAATATTCTGAAATCAAGAATCATAACCACCCCTTTCTAGAGTGAATTTATATTACCAAGACTTGGGCCAAGAGTAATCATTCATTAACCTGAATTCAATTAAATGAACCTAAAATAAAGGAGTTCATAGAAAAAACAAAGATAAATAATCCCAGAATTTCTCTGTTATTTGTATGTGTTTGTTTATGTAAACAAAAGAAGTGATTTTCCTCTGCCACAAATGCTGACTGTTCAATTTTTGCATCTTGTCAAATTTTCCCAAGTATCTGATTTTTTGATATGTTATGTCTTAGCCTTCTTTACTTTTACCTACTAGAAGTTGATGTTTCTTCATGACCAAATTATTAGCCTTTATACAAATAAGTTTTTGCATTATTTACAAACATTAGTTTTGTTCCAGTTACACTTTACTGTTCCAAAGAAATTTAAAATGTCATTTATGTTATTAGGATAAGTTACTTTCTTTGAGTTTTCTAAATTCCAAAATTCTTACTCTCCTTTTCATTTTTAGGAGTATTAAATTTCCTTAGAATATATGGTGAAAGTCTAAAAGAAACTTATTTTTAAATTCCAGCACTTTGGGAGGCTGAGTAGGGCAGATCACTTGAGCTCAGGAGTTCAAGACCAACCTGGACAACATGGCAAAACCCCATCTCTACAAAAAACATAAATGTTAGCCAGGTATGGTGGTGCACGCCTGTGGTCTCAGCTGCTTGGGAGGCTGAGGTGAAAGGAATGCTTGAGCCCAGACAGTCGATGCTGCAGTGAGCCATGATGGTGCCACCACACTCTAGCCTTGGTGACACAGAGATGCCGCCAAAAAAAAAATTTTTAGTTCAACATACAATCAATCATTAATATTATCATTTACCTATATGCAGACCTACTTAAAATTTATAAACTTATATTTTTTCATATAAAAGATTGCTCTATGTAAAATGTGAGAGATAAAAGTTAGATCCAAGGAAGGACTCAAAATTAAGAGATACTAGGTAATCATAAAAAGCTATTTTAATTACATAAGCAGAATACATTCATGAGCAGAATGTTTCATGGAACAAATTGATGGGGGAAATAGTTGCCATTTTAGAAAACTTTCTAGTTGTAAGACTTAAACAAAATAGCTGTCATTAAGTAAGTATATGTAATAGGATAAACATAAAATGTCCTCCCATTCACCTTCTGAAAAGTAAGGTGATGGGAAAGCTTATCTTGTGTTTCTCAAACTTGACTCTCATAACAACCTGGGGGTGTCACATGCTAAGTTAAATATTCCCCACGCCTTAGAGATTCTAGATGAAGATGGGCCAAAGAATCTGTATTTTACCAAGTTGCTAAGATGATTTTTTTAAATTATGCAAATTTGGTGAATCCTGAATTAGTGGTTAAGACTTCAGGATCAAAATTTTAAGTTTTTTCTGCTTTAAAATTCGATAATAATACTAATTTCAAGGTATTTTTCAGAGTGTTAAATGAGAGGGCATATGGAATGGACTTATTCAAGAACCTGGCACAAATAAAACAATTAATAAATCATCCTTACAGGTGTAATATATTGTAAATACATTTTTTATGTTGGCATCCATGAAAAAAATAAAGTAATTTAAATTTATTTATCAGATTAAATAACTTCCTTTAAACAATCAGGCAAATTTATTAAATCTTCTGAATTTTAGTTTATTCTCCTCAAAAATAGGGGTTAAAGTGGGTTTTAAAAATATTGGGATTGAGGGAAATTTGAATTCTTGAAGATAAACCAAGAGAAAAAAAGAGAAAGAAAAAAATAAAGTCATGCCCAGCATTCACAGTAAAATAGTTGTATATATGAAATAAGAAATCTGACAACTTGTCTTTACATTTACTGCTGCTAGTCCTGAAAAATGGCAGTGTGGGGTGAATGCATGATCCTCATGTGCAGCATTACCTGCACCTCCAAATGTGCTCCTTCACTTTAGTATTATCTCTTTGTTTTCTTTCCATCTTTTACAATAGTCATTAACTTAAATACTTTGATTTTTAATTACATTCTTTCATTTTCAGCACTATATTTATCAAAAAATACAAAAGGTGTCCGCTCCTAATTAACAAAACAAATATTAAATGAAGGTGAGAAAACTCTAGTTTTTCAGTTAATTTATTAGTTCTGTTTTGTAGAATGTCACTCATATTTTTTAATACTAATTAGTAAATTATGGCAATATCATAAACCTATTTTTTATGTGTTTGACCTTATCATTAATATTTTGGCTGATTTCTTAATATTTTACCTCTGACTTGAAGTTAGTTTAGCATTAATGTGAATAATGGCAGTTGCCAAGTAAGTTTTGCGTAATAGCATTGGAGTTTGGTTTTTAATTTTGTAATTCTTTACATTGAAATTTGGTACCTAATTTTAACAGTATGTCATTTACAATTCTTGCAGGCAAGAACTCTGTTATATTAATAAATAGTGCATCAATATTCTAAACCACTCAAAAAAGTTAAAAAAAAGTATAATTGGTTGCTGAGAGAATTAAAAATAAAATTATATAAAATACTCAATTAAAGCTAAAGAAGGCAGGATAAGTGAAAACAAAAAAAAAAAAAAGAAAAATGGAAAAGAGCCACGAATTGTAAAGATTAGTATGCTATATATTAAGTCAACTATGTAAATAATCACTTTAATTTAAAATGTTCTAAATACATCATATAAAAGACAGGCTAACAGAATGTACAAGGAAACAAGATCCAACTGCGTTATCTGCAAGAAATTTACCTTAAATATAAAGACACAGATAGATAACTTGTAAATATATAGAGAAATATATGCCATGCTAACACTAACCAAAAGAAAGCTAAAGTAGCTAAATTATATCAAAGAGGTCATTATTATATTGATACATGGATTGACTCACCAGAAGTCATAATAGTCATTAACATGTTTGCACTTAAAAACAGACCATCTGTATTTGTGAGAGTAAAAGCTGACAGAATTGTTAGGATAAATGGATGAGTTAACCATTATATTTGAGCACTCATCTCCCCTCCATCAGAAACAGATAGATCCAGCAGGTAGAAAATGAGTGCGTAGTGGAACTAAGCAGCACGTCAATCAACTAAATCTAGTTGGCACATATAGAATACTTTATCCAACAACGGCAGAATCGACAATAGACTACATTCGGGGCCATAAAGTACATCTCAACAAATTTAAAATAATAGAAACATACAAAGTATAATTTTAGACCACAGTAGGATTAAAGTAGAAATCGATAATAGAAAGATAGCTAGAAAACTCTAAAATGCTTACAGGTTAATCAACTTTTCAATAACACATGGATCAAAGGAGAAGTCTCAGGAGAAATCTAAAAATATTTTGAATGAAATGAAAATGAGAATACTATAATACATGTCAAAATTTGTGGGATTCAGCAAAAGCAATGTTTAGAGGAAAATTTATAGCATAGAATGTATATATTATAAAATAAATATTTGAAATCAACAATCTAATCTTTCACCTTAGGAAATGAGAAAAATAAGAGTAAAGAAACAGAAAGAAAATAAACAGAAGAAAAAATAATAAAATTAAAGCAGAAATCAATAAAATTACATACAGGAAATCAACAGAATCAATGAAAGCAAAAGCTGACTTTGAAAAAAATCAATAAAATCAAAACACGCTTAGCAAGTTAATTATGTAAAAAAGAGAGAAGACACAAATTATTGATATCAGAAATGAAAGACAGGCCATCATTATTGATCTCATGGACATTCATAGAGTAGTAAGGGAATATTATGAACAAGCCTGTGCTTACAAATTTGATAACCTAGACAAAATGGACCATCTTCTTGAAAGACATGATCTGCCAAAACTCATACAAGCAGAAATAGAAAACCTGAACAGGTTCTATATCTATTAATGAAATTTAATCAATAATTAATAACCTTCCAAAACAAAAAACACCAGGCTAGATGTGTTTACTTGTGTATTCTTCCCCAAATTCAAGGAGTAAACAGATTGAATTATAAATAAAAACTTCCCAAATAAAATCCTAAGTACAGATGCTTAATTGATAAATAAAACCAACAGCTTATTGAAGAAATAATACAAACTCTTCACAAAATCTTTGAAAATACAAGAGGAGGGAGCACATAAAAACTCATTCTATGAGGACAATATTATCTTGATATAAAAACCAGGCAAATACATCACATGAAAAGAAAACTACAGGCCAACATCCCATATCAATATAAACACACAAATCTTCAAAGTAGTACAAGGAATCCAGAAACTTATTTATCCCAGTATTGTAAATTGTATTTATCCAGGACTGTAATACTGGAAAATAAATTAATTTAATTTTCCATATTAATAGAAAAAGAAACCTTAATATAAGCATAAATTATAGCTGATGAAATCCAACACCCTTTCATGATAAAAAATACCCAACAAACTAAAAGTAGAAGAGAAATTCTTCAACTTGATAAAAGGCATCTATGAAAAATCCACATCTAACTCATACTTATTGGTGAAAGATTGAATACTTTCCTGCTAAGACTGGGAACAAGACAAGGATATGTGCTCTTGCCACTTATATTAAACATTGTAATAGAAGGTCTAGCCAGGTCAGCACGGCAAGAAAAAGAAATAAAACATACTTATTTTGGAAAGGAAAAAATAAAATTACAATAGAGGACATTATCTTTAGATAGAAAATCTTGACACACACACACACACACACACAAACACACAAGAAGAAAATATTTAAATTAAAAACATAGCAAGATAACAGCATATAAGATCGAAGTTTAAATATAAATTGTGTTTTGTACACTAACAATATGCAGTCCAAATAAAATTGAGAACTGTTTCATTGACAGCAGCATAAAAATAATAAAATGCTTATGAATAAATTTAATGAAAAAGTGCAAAAATGTATGTGTTGTCTTCTAGGGCTGCCATATTAAAGTGCCACAAATGAGGTGGCTTAAAATAACTAAAATTTATTGTCTCACAGTTGTGTAAGTTTGAAGTCTGAAATGAAGGTGTCAATAGAGCCATGTTCTGAAACACATACAGAGATCCTTCCTTACCTCTTCCTAGTTGTCCATGGTTTCCCAATCTTCAGCATTCCTCGGCTTGTAGCTATGTAACTCCATTCTCGGCCGTTCTGCCACCCAGGATTCTTGTGTGCCTCTGTCTTCACATGGCTGTCTTGCTATAGAAACACCAGTCATATTGGACTAGGCAGTGAATCTACCTTTAAATATGTTCACATTCAGAGGTACCAGGAATTAGGACTTCAACCTACTCTTTTGGGGGGAGACATAATCCAAACCATAACAATTTGTATTCTGGGAACCACAAGATACTTTTGAACAAAATTAAAGATGATCTAAATTTTTAAAAATATTTCATGGTGATGGATTTTAATATTGTTAAGACGTTTATACCTCCAAAATTGACCTAAAGAAACAATGCTCTCCTTATCAAAACTTCAGCTTTTTTGCAGAAATTGAGAATCAGATGATAAAATTCTTATGCAAGGGACCTAGAATAATTGAAACAATTCCAAAAAGGTAGAACAAAGTTGGATGATTCATACTATATTTCCTGATTTCAAAACTGACAAAAAGGATAGAGTAATCAGATAATGTAATATAATCTGATTACTGTAATGTAATATAAAGATACACATATAAATTAAGAGAGTAAACTTGGGAGTTTAGAAATACAGTTTTACACTTAAATTCATTGTTACAACATTTTATCTATGTGGCCAAGACAATCCATTAAGTAATAGTATTTTTATCAAATGGCACTAGGACTTCTGGATATCCACATGCAAAAAGAATTAAGTTGGATGCCTAATTTACACCACATAATAGTTAACTTAAAATGCATTATGCACTTAAATGGAAGAGCTAAAATTACAACACTCTTATAGGAAAATGTGAGAATAAATTCTTGTGCCCTAAAGTTAGTCAATTGTTTCTTGGCTACAGCAACAAAATCACAAGGAAAAAAATTAAAAGTAGATAAGTTGGATTTCATTAAAATTAAAAAAGAGTTTGTACCTCAGTGGACACTATTAATAGATCAATTTACAAAATTAGATAAACTATTTGTCAATTACATTTCTAATAAGGGCCTAGTATCCGGAATATATAAACATTTCTTTTAACTGACAGTAAAAAGACAACCCAAATTTAAAAATTTAAGGAATTAAAGAAATATTTCTCCAAAAGATGATACACATATGCACCATATGAAAATGAAAGTATGCTTAATATCATTAATCATCATTGAAATTAAAATCAAAACCACATTGAGCTATCACTTTACGTCCACTAGGATGGCCATTGCCAAAAAACAGACAGTAATAAATGCTGGCCCAGATGCAGAGGAATTGGAACACTCTTATATTGCTGGGGCATCTGAAATGGCACAGCTGCCTTACAAAACCTTTGTAATACCTCAAAATACTTAGCCTAGAGTTCTCATGTGACCCAGTAACTCCACTGCCATGATAAATGAAAACATGTCCCATATTTACCCAAGATAAATGAACACACATTAACAGAAATGCTTTTACAAAAAGGGTCATAGTGGAATTATGCACCATAGTTACAAAGTGGAAACGATCCAAATGACCATTAACTGATGAATGGATGAACAAAATGTGGAATGCCTTTACAAGGGAAAAGTCTTTGTCAATAAAAAGAAGGAAATGCTGATACATGTTATAACATGGCGAAACCTCATTGAAAACATGAAAACATTAAGCTAAGTGAAATAAGTAAAAAAGATCACATATTGTATGATTTCATTTATATGTAATGTCCAGAATAGGCTAATCCATAGAAACATAAATAGACTGGTGGTTTCCAGGGATTAGGGAGAGGAATGATTAGGGAGTGATTTTTTTCTTTATTTAAGTAAAGTATTTTAAAAGTAGACAGTAGTGATGATTTTGCTGTCCTGGGAATATAATAAACGTCACTGAATTATAGACTTTAAAAGTGAACTTCATGGTTTACAATGAATGAATTATATTTTGATTATACATATGCATATATATAAATATACATAATTTTATGTGTGTGTGTGTGTGTGTGTGTGTGTGTGTGTGTGTGTGTGTGTGTGTGTGTAATCCAGGATAGTATCCTGGATAGAATCCTGGATTGTTTAAGCTGCCAAAAGTTCCAAATTAGTAACACATGGACTTGTTCAATGACTCCTCTGTCACCTCTTGAAATTAATTCCAGGCATTTATTTATCTACAACACAACCCCCACCACAACACATACACATTGTGAGCTAAACTTCACTTTTCTGATGACTTCTCTCATATTCTAAATCCATATTTCCTTTTTTAAGCAATTTTTGAAACACCAAAACTACTGATTGAGCTCCCATCAGGTGAAGGACAAGATACTTCTCATTACTAGCAGGGACTGTGTCAGGCATCTTAAGCAATCCAGAAAAATTTATGCATCATATTCCTGCCTGTAAGAAGTGGCATTTTAATTCTGGCTTTGATCCTCTTACCTACTATAATATTGATTCTCAATAAAGAGGACAAAGTTACTATCACCCTTATGTGAATATTCCCAAATCTCCAATTTCTGCATTGGGTCTCTGATGAGTTGATGATTATTATTTAATGGACTCCAACTGTGACAACACGACTCATCTTTCCCAAATGGGCTCCCTTCTGGGCAGCTCCTTTCTCAGCAAATGATGTCATCATTTACCCACTTGCCCTTGCCAGAAACCTGGGCATTGTTTGTAAATGTTTCTTCTCACTTACTTATATTCTACATTCAACCAGTCACCAAGTTCTGTGTACTTTACCTTCTAAAGAGATTTTACATCTCTCCAATTATCTCCTTACCCACTACTTATTTCCTTAACCATTACTTATCTCCTTACCCGTTACTGCTATCCTTGGCCAAGGCATCATCTTTTCATACTTATATTACTGAACAAACCATAAATTCTCTCCATCTTTTTCCATATCATTTTTCATACTGTTGCCAAAATGTTCCTTCTCATGAGAGCATTTCTCAGTGGCTTCCACTGTTCAAGGTAATGTATACAATTTTTAACCTGGTGATTGAATAATCTGCTCCTTGCCTACTGTTCCAGCCTCAGTTCTTATTATTTATTTAGTTTTGAGTTGGGGTTTTACTCTGTTCCCCAAGCTAGAGTGCAGTGGTGCAATCATGGCTCACTGCAACCTTGAACTCTTGGGTCCGAGTGATTTTCTGACCTCAGCCTCCAGAGAAACTAAGAATCCAGGTGTGCACCACCATGCCCAGCTAATTTTTTATTTTTATTTATTGTAGAAATGGGGTCTTGCTATGTTGCTCAGGCTAGTCTCAAACTGCTGGGCTCAAGTGTTCCTCTGACCTCGGCCTCTCAAGGTGCCGCCTTTCTTTTCTTTCTTTTTTTTTTTTTTTTACATTTTCTTTTTTTATTATTATTATTATTATTATACTTTAGGTTTTATGGTACATGTGCGCAATGTGCAGGTAAGTTACATATGTATACATGTGCCATGCTGGTGCGCTGCACCCACTAACTCGTCATCTAGCATTAGGTATATCTCCCAATGCTATCCCTCCCCCATCCCCCACCCCACAACAGTCCCCAAAGTGTGATGTTCCCCTTCCTGTGTCCATGTGTTCTCATTGGAAATCATCATTCTCAGTAAACTATCGCAAGAACAAAAAACACCGCATATTCTCACTCATAGGTGGGAATTGAACAAGGTGCCGCCTTTCAAGGTACATCCCACCTTGGCCTCTCAAGGCATGAGCCAATGAACTAGGCCTTCAGTTTTTTTTAAACTTCTCTCACTCATATGGCTGAACCACCCTGCCTTTTCTTAAATTCTTCAGATGGGCTGCAATCGTCTCATCATTCCGACTTGCCTGTAATTCAGACTCACTCTTTCCCACACTAACCTCAACTGCTTCAATGGCCCCACCTAGCTAACATCTGCTGAATGTTCGGAACTCACTAAGCTGATACTGTTTCTAGGACTTTTTACCTGATCACCCCCAAGCTGGTGAGAGTATACTTGGTATTAACCTCCCTTAAGACTTTATAGTATTTATATGTTCCATTTTCTCTACTCCCGTATACATTGCTACCTCTGGGAAAGCAAGAAGCACTCCTATTTTATTATATCTTGCTTTGAAAAAAATCTGGTGATCAGTAAATATTTTTGAATGAAGAAATATGATTTGAAAGGTGTTTACCAGGTTTTCAATTAACTTTAAAAAACATGTTAATGCTCCTGTTTCTTTACATTGAAGAAGTCTCTCTCATGAGGCTCCATGGTGCTGGAATGTGTGGGTCAGGGAGGAAAACAGATGTCTTCTTATTCCTGTGTGGGCGAGTTTATTAACATCCCTGAATCTCAATTTCCTCATCTGTAAAAGACATTAGAACACATGAGGACTGTTTGAGGGTAAAAAGAAATGTTGTCTGTAAAGCATGCCAATTGAGGAAGCAGCTCTTGCCTTTCCTGTCTTTTCTCGGTACCTGTCCCCTCGCCAGCCAGTCCTGAGAAAAGGTACCTCGCAAGTTGGTCCTAAATCATAACCCATCCTTTTTTTCTCTCATTAGAAAACAAGTCATTTGCATTACTTCTAAGCAAGAGTTGGAAAAACAAACACATTAATGTATTTTATAATTTTAAAAAATTGTCTGATAGACTTAATAGGCCCTGTTTTTCTTAAGAAAATATATTTTACTGTCTTTTTATTGGAAACAGTGGATAATGTACCAGGCCAGGTAATTCTATTTGACCCCATTTTTCTATCCTTTCTGTTTTGAAGGGCTTGGAAGCAGTTCCAAAGGGAGGGAAAAATGAATCGTTACCTTTCCGTACATGCATTTTGGATTGTCAAATTGGATTTGAAAATAGCTTCATATTGTTTCACTCCACAATAGATAAAGTATGAATTTCTATCAGCCTCATGACCTTCTTGTTTCCCCTGTACTCCTGCTTTAATCTAAGGATTCTCTGTTCTTGAGCTTGCATAGGAGTCGAGTTAGAGCAAATTAATGAAAGACAATGTGTCCTACTATGTTCTACAGATAAAATATCAGGATCATCCATAAAGGTCAAAGCTGAGTGAGCCCAGAGGAGATTTTGGACCTGGGATTGGCCTTAGGCACTTTGTCTGAAAGAGAAGATCCTGAACCTTACTCGAGGCTACAATATCTTCCTCCTCCTATTGCTATGGAAACGTTTCTCTTATTTTTTAAAGGAAACATCCATGCCTGACATATGACACAGCAGAAAAGCTGTGGAGAAGGATGAAGTCAGGAGTTTGGAACCATCTTTCAAGATATATAGCCCAGTGGTTAAATTTTCAGGCCCTGGAGTGTGTCCAGCTTCTTGGGTTCCAATCTGTTCACAAACCACACAAAGCAGGTTTCTTAATCACTTCATGCAAGCAGTCACATCATTAGTAAAGTAAGAAAGATGACGACATTTCCTTCCTGTGATGCTGTTTGGTTTACTGTATGTAAAGTCTTTTAGAACATTGTCTGGTGCAAAGCACCATCAGTGTTAGCTGTAATTATCAAGTTTCAGCTTCCAACAATGTCAAGCAAGATAGATGAATGAATGGGCCCCATGGAGGCAATTGGGGATTGCTGGAACAGCAGGACACTGGGCTGCATGTGTCAGGATCAAGGGCAGGCATGTTTTATTTCAAAATAAACAAGCAACTGAGCCTCCAGGCTTAGGTTTACAGAGTGTAACCATGTCATCTACCCTGTGTTTTGAGATTTAACCTATAATTTATTATATCGAACCTAAGTATATTGTTGCAAGAGATAAGACAGTGAGTCATATTTCATCATGCATTTCTTTAGTGATTCAGCAAAACATAATTTTGAGGAAATATTTAAAATTGTTATAGTTTCTAAGAAATAAATTACGTGGACAGCCTCTCTCTATCATTTCTTTCATTTTTAAGGGAAGAATTGTTTTACTCAGAACGTGGTGTTCTCCTAGCCAGAGAAACAGTCAGTTTGTTATATGCATTCATCTTTCATATTTGTTAGAGAGCTATGCTGAGGGGAAATGCAGCTGTCACAGGTAAGTTCAGCTCATAGGTGGAAGCCAGATGCATGAAGACACAATGGGTTAGGGTGATTATATGTTTTCGGGAGCAATGCCTTGGCTGAGCCTGTACGTTCTTTTTTTTTTCTTCTTTAGAAGCTTTACACTTTTCTGTTTTTGTTTTTCATCTTTCTAACTTTATTTGAAATGCCACAGTGGAGCAGAAAGTATGTACGCTGTAAAATGAAAGAGAACAAGGTCAAAGTCAAATCCAAGATCTGGTACTGACCTGGGAAAATTACAGAATCTCCCCAAGCACTGGCGTCAAAATCTGTAAAATGGAGGTGATAAGTCATGGTAAGGACTGCTTTGAGGATTAAATGCATACGATATATAGTAAGGCCTATAGCACTGTGTACACAGGATGAAGTGTCATCAGAAGCTTCTTCCTCCTCTGTCTTTAGATTCCACAAGACCTGCAACCTGGAACTGTGTCCATCCCTGTTTGAGTTGCTCAACAGGATTTGGTTAGGCCCTTCCATGTCAGCACATGGATGTCGTTATAGGAATGAACCTATTTTAGGGGTGTTAATGATCCCAGGACCCACGATCATTTCAGTTTAGGGAATAATATGCACACAGTTTTTGACTGATGATATGTCTTTCAGACAGTGATAGTCTATGGGCACTTTTTAACTTATTGAATATTATTTGCCTGTAATTTGATAAGGCATTTACACATGTTGGAAAATATGACTCATACACAGTCAGTGGTTGATGGTAAGTCAAAAACTTTTGTAAATTTCTATGGATGAAAAATCTAAAGCTCCACCTCAAAATCCCAAGTCTGAAAGAGATCTTTGAGATTTCTAAAGCCACTTTTTAAAATTTGCACACTATCAACTGCAGACTCTGAGGGGTTGGGGAGTTACCACCAGAGGGCCTTGTACCACACAGGCTGCAAGCATGATCTATGGAGTAGATAAATAATATTTTCACAACAAATACTATGCTTTTTCAAATGTATATAGATGTTTATATGATTAATAAGAGCAGAAACACACAGATGAGATTGTTTTTAATGTAGAAATCTCGATCAGTGGTTTCTAAATACACTCATATAGTAAATGTTTTCTTCAGGCTGGAAACCACACACCTTATTTAAGTCTCTATTTCCTATAATGAAGCTGAAGGTTAGAAAGGCCAAGTGATTTTTGGAGTGGCACAGCTAAACGTGGTAGAGCAGAATTTAGAAAACATATCTTCAAACAATGTCCAACTTTCCACAACTATCTTGAATTTTTTAATTAAAGTTTTAACTTTGAAGATTGACATGCAGTTGTGAAGTTATATGCGATGATCCTGAGTACACTTCAACCAATTTCCCTCAATAGTTTACATTTTCAAATGATGGCACAATAAAGCAACGAGGATACTGACATTGATAAAATAAACTGATGTTTTTCAGATCCACAATTTTACTTATATTTGTGTGTGTGTGTGTGTGTGTCTGTGTGTATGTGTGTTTAGTGCCATGCAATTTTATCACAGGTAAAATGTCTTAAGTACATCACCTGCATCAAGATACACAGCAGTCATCGCCACAAGAATTCCTGCTATTGTGCTTTAATAACCATACCCTCTCTCTCACCCTCTCCACCTGACTTCCGTAACCCCTAGTAAGCAATAAATTGTTCTCCATTTTCCACACTTTGTCATTTCAAGAATGTTGTATAAATTCAATCATACAGTGTGCAGGCATTTGGGATTGCCTTTTTTCACTCAGTAATATTCCTTCAAGATTCATCCAAGTTGTTGCTCATATCAACAGTTCATTCCTTTTTTATTTCTGAGTAGTATTCCATAGTATCCATGTGTCAATTTATTTAGCCATTCTTCCATTGAAGGACATTTGGGTTGTTTCTACTTTTTGGCTTTTATTAATAAAGCTGCTATAAACATGCATTTCAATTTTTTATATAAAATAAGTTTTCATTTCACTGAGATAAATGTTCATCATTAAGATTGCCAGATTGCATAGCAGTTTCATGTTTAACTTAGGTCAATTTTGTTGTTTTAACAGATTTATTGAGCTGTAATTCACATAGCTTATAACTCACTCGTTTGAAGCATACAGTTTAATGGCTTTTAGTATATCTACAGAGGTGTCCACCCATCAACATAATCAATATTAGAATATTTTCATTACCCTTAAAAGAAACACTGTACCTCTAAACATTACCCTCCCATTTATCCAATTCCTCAAGCCTTGGTATACCACTAACCTACTTTCTGTTCCTATAGATGTGCCTATTGTAAACAATTCATATAAATGGAATCACACAATATGTGACTTTTGTGATTCACTTCTTTCACTTAGCATAATGTTTCCCAGGTTCATCCATTTTGTAGTGTGTATCACCTAGATTTTCAAATTGTTGAATAGGATTTCACTATATGACTATATCATATTTTACTTATACATTTATCAGTAAATGGACAATTGGATTAACTATACCTTTTGGGTATCATGAATAATGCTTTTCTTAATATTTGTGTATAATTTTTTGTGCGGACATAGTGTTGTCATTTCTCTTAAGTATATACTTAGAAGTAAAATTGCTGGACCATATGGTAACTCTATCTTTAACTACTTGAGGAACTATCAGCCCGTTTTTCAAAGCAGGTGCATTATTTCATTTTACATTCCTAACTGCAGTAGATGAGGGTTCCAGTTTCTCATCATGTTTGCCAACACTTGCTATTTTCTGTCTTGATACAGATATCACAGTGGGTGTGAAGTGGTAACTTACAATAAAGGTGGTTTTGATTTGCATTTTCCTGATGGCTAATGATGGGAAGCATCTTTTTATGTGCTTTTTTGGTCATTTGTATAGATTCTTTGGAGACATATCTATTCAGATCATTTAACCATTTTAAAAAATTGGGTCATTTGTCTGCTTATCACCGAGTAGTAATTAATTATTCTTTATATATTCTAGATACAAGTGCCTTATCAGATAAAGTGCCTTATCAGATTTGCATTTTTTTTCTCATTCTATGGCTTGTCTTTCACTCCCTTGATGGCGTGTTTTGAAGAGCAAAAGTTTTTACTTTTGATGAAGTCCTGCATTTTTGTCATTTGTTGCTTATGCTTCTTGTGTCATATCTAAGCTTTATTCCAAATCACAAACACTTGTACCTATGTTTTCTTCTAGTATTTTTATTACATTGGCTCTTACATTTAGGTCTTTAACTAATTCTGAGGTTTTTTAGATGGTGTGATTTATGGGGATTTCTTGCCTTTTTTTTTTTTCTTATCACAGAGGCTTAACTTAGAACTTCCTGCACTATGTTGAATCAAAGTGGTTACAGCAGACATCTCTCCCTGCCTTTGATCTTAGGGTTTCTCACTATTAGGCCTTTCACTTCTTAAAACACCTACAGCTTTTTAAAATGCTATTTCTCTAGTTGAGGTATTTTTCCACTATTTTCAGCTTGCCTGGAGTCTACCCTACCCCTACAGATATGTTTTGAGATTTGTTTAATGCTTTTTTATGTCAATTTATCTGATCATATTTTTCTTCTGTAGCCTGTTGATGTGGTATATTACATTGATCGATTTTTGCATGTTAAACCAGTTAAACCAGCAATCCCTGGAATAAATCCCACTTAGTCACAGTGTAAATATCTCTTTATATACTGTTGGATTCAGTTGGCTAATATTTTGTTGAGACTTTTAATGTTTAAGCTCAAGAGGAAGATTTGAATATAGTTTATTTGTTTTTCTTCTGTCTTTGGTGTTGCTACCTGGGTACTGGCCTTAAAAATGAGTTGGAAAATGATCTCTAATTTTATGAAAGGGGCTGTGTAAAATTATTGTTAAAAGTCTTATTCAAATGTTGTGTGGAATTCAAAAGCAAAACCATTTAAGCCTAAAGACTTTACTGGGGGAAAGATTTTAAATTATGACTTCAATCTATTTAATGATTATAGAATAATTTAGATTAATTATCCTTTTTGATTGAGTTTTTACAGTTTGTAGTTTTCAAAGAATTGATCTATTCCTCCTGGTTTGTCAAACTTCTGAACATAAGGTTGTTTATAGTGTTCCACAATTACCTTTTTAATGGTTTCAGGATTTGTATTAATACACCCTCTTTTATTCCTAATATTGGTCATTCGTGTCTTCTAATTTTTTTGTCATTTGTGCTAACAGTTTAATTTTATTGATTCTTTTAGAAAACCAGCTTCTTTCATTTTTAATTGTTTTCCTGCTTTTACTTTTACTTATTTCTTCTCCTCTTCTGTTTTATTTCTTCTACTTGATTTGGTTTCCCTCCCCACTACTTTTTAGGTAGGAATTTAGATTATTGATCTGAGATTGCTCTGTTTCTAATGTAAGCATTTAGTGTTATAAATTTCTCTCTTACTGCCATGTTAGCTGCATCCCACATGCTTTAATATTCTATATCTTCATATTAATTGAGTTTTATGTATTTTTTAGATTTCCTTTATCATCTTGCATTATTTTGCAGTACATGGCTTAATTTTTAAGTTTTCAGTTACTTTCTTATTGTCTTGTTATTGATATCTAGCTTCATGCACTTATTGTCAGAGAATTTCAATTCTTTCAAATTTGTTGAGATTTATTTCATGGCTGTGGATGTGGTCATTCTTGGTGAATGCTTCTTGTCTATTTTTTTAAAGTATGTATTCTGTTACTAATGGGTAAAATATGGTTGGTTGATTGTGTTCTTCACATCTTCCATTTCCTTGCTGATTTTCTCTTTATCAATTATATCAGATATTGAAAGTAAGATGATGGAATTTTTGTGTTTTTTGTTTTTGAAACAGAGTCTCATTCTGTTACCCAGACTGGAGTACAGTGGTGCTATTTTGCCTCATTGCAACCTGCACCTCCTGGGTTCAAGCAATTCTCCTGCCTCAGCCTCCTGAGTAGCTGGGAGTATAGGTGCACGTCACCACTCCCAGCTCATTTTTGTATTTTTTTAAATAGAGACAAGGTTTCGCCATGTTGGCCAGGCTGATCTCTAACTCCTGACCTCAGGTGATATGCCTGCCTCGGCCTCCCAAAGTGCTGGGATTACAAGCATGAGCCATGGCGCCAGAACAGATGTTGGAATTTCTAACTCCAATTACGGATTTGTCTATTTTTTTTAACTCTTACCAGTTTTTGCTTCTTTAGGGTTCTGTTGTTTGGTGCATACACATTTAAGATTGTTATGTCTTCCTGCTAAATTGATGCTTTCATCATTACACATTGTTGCTTTCTGTTTCTAGCAATTTTGTTTTGAAATTTTTTTTATCACTAATGCTGCCAATTCTGCCATATTTTATTAATGTTCACATGCTAAATATTTTTTATTTTTTTACTCACAACCTACTTGTGTCTTTGAATTTGAAATAAGTTTCTTATAGTCAGCAAAATCTGATTTATCTCAGTAGAATTTACTTTTTCTTGGTCAGCATTGAATTTTGAGAATTTTGAAAGATAATTTGCCCACAAACAATGATTTAATGTATACATTTACATATTGTAAGGCTGAGTGAATTTTCCAAATATTTTAAGCATTTCATATATTTTGTATTTTATTTCCATGCATAATATGTGCATATTTAACCAAAATTTTATATCCTTGCATGGTGAATCTAGTCAAATTAAGGAAACTGATGATTAAATATATACGGAGACTTAATTGACCACAGACATATTAGAGCTAATGACTGCAGACTTAGATTTAATCCTCCTATCAAACTAGTTAAATTTACAAGATGTTTAAGATATATTCAGACCCATAATGACATAAGCGCATATTTTTATTTCTTTAGGGAAAAGATTGTCACATTGCCTTGCAAGAAGCATTAAGGTGAAACACCACTAAAACTGTGAATTTATTGAAGTCTGGAGTTCGTGCATCAGAGACATAATCTCAGATATCCAATTTTATTAGCAAAATAAGAGTGGATACACTTTTTAGAAGTTGGAACACAGTAACAAAACTTCAGAGATGAATTCATAGAAACAGGAATTGAAAAGACTGAGAATTTCCAAAGTATCAAGAATTCTCACGTTTGCATCACCATGCATTTGTATATTTCACAATGGCAATTTACTGTCATGTATCTTCTATCAAAAGACACATGATTATGATGACAATTATGAAGAGAATAAAACACAAAGAAATGAGATGACTCAAGTGTTAAATGTCATCAGGCCGTGAAATGAGAACAGCATTGCCAGCAGGATCAGGATACTTTGGCTGTCTTGTCACTGACCACTGAAATTAAAGCATTGGCTTATCCCCCTGAGGAAGCACTGACAGTTCATCTCTTCTTTTGTCCTTACTTTTATGACCAAACCACTTCTGATCAATGCATTCTTTGTAAACAGAAATAGTTTCCATCAGGTCATATTATAGTTGTATCACCCTTTTCTCCTGGAAACCATTGCTTTTTTTTTTGAATATATAATGACTTAATAGCTTAACACTAACTAAAGCAATTTCATTTTCACAAAGTAAAGGTAAACTTAACTGTAGATTCAAAATGCTGAAAATATATGCCAAAGTTGTTGTAGATGTCAGTGATAGCCACATTTACATATCTCAAGCTCTAATCTCTTGCAGAACCTGTGTTATAGGATGAGGATTCAGAACACAAACTCTAGCCAGACTACTTGAATTCATTTTCCATCTATAACAACTTACTAATTGCATAACTGGGAAATTTAGTAACCTTGTTATGACTCCGTCTTCTCATATGTAAAATGGTGACAATCATGATACCAGCTAACTCTGGGGTTATTATAAGATTAAATATGGAAATACACATAAAGTAACCTACACAGTGCTTGGAACCAATTAAGAACTCAATACATGTTAGCTATTTGTAGAAATTGTCAGCATTATCACGTTAAGATGACTAAAACAGAAGCTTTGGTTCCCATATTCATACTTAAAGATAGTTTTGCCTCATCTTTGGAAATGTCATCAGCTCAGTTTCTCAGGACCATAAATTTGACGTTAATGTATCTTTCTATCCTTCACTCCTCCTTTCCAGCAGAAAGCTCTTCATTCTCTCCCTCCAGATCATAACTAAACCCATCTCTTTCTGCTTACCCAATGGCTCCCACCATCACTCCCACATGGACTTGTACATTCAAATCCTAATGAACTTTCCCGTTTGTACTTTTTACCTTTGCACTTCCACCACACCACAATCCTTCATCTGAAAGTTAGAAAAAGTCATCTTTTTAGACCCAGATATTTGCTGTCACCCACAATGCTGATCACTGAAAACTTCCACTGTGGCCTGTGTGGTCATCCACAATCTGGCCCTGCCCACACCTCCAACCTCATTTCTCCTGAATATGGGTTCCTGTGGCTCTTGAACACATCCAGCTCTTTCGTGTCTCAGGGCCACTGCTTGCTCTGTTTTTTCTGCCTATGGGCTCTGACCAGACCTTTACCTCCTGGCTCCGTCTTATCATTGTGGTTCCAGTTCCCCTGCTAGCTTCTCAAGGAGCTGACTCTTGACAACCATGTCTGAAATACCCTGCAACTGTTGATGCTCTTGTCCACATCACCATGTTTTATTGTCTTCAGAGCAGTTATAAATTTCATACAGTATCTTACATTTATTATTTACTTCCCTCTCACTGGCAGGTTAAAATATGGATTCCCTTGTAATGCTAAGTGCTTAGGACCGTGATTGGCATACAGTGATTCCTCAGCAAATGTAGAAGAAAAAATTTAAGAAATATAAAGCCATAAAGTGAGTAATTAAATATGATTGAGAAAATTCCATAAGATTTAGGTTTTAGGTCACCAGCTTAAAATAGTTATTCAAATATCATGAGTCAATAAAATAATCAATTTACTTATTGGCAGGTGATTTTCAAATGAATGAATTGGATTATGTTGCATATTTAATAAAATGTGATACATTGAATTTACTGTAATTAGGAAATGTCTTTCACTAATGTCTGGAAAAAGATAACGTAAAGCATCATGTTTTTTATGTTATTTGTGTTTAGCTGTTTGCAGAATAAAAACAATTGTAATTTTACATAACAAATATCCTGAGGCAAGCAAATGAACAAATAAAAAGATGCATAAATAAATTGAATAAATAAAATCGCATTTTAATTTCAAATCCTATTTAGTGATACTGAGTTGCTAGGCATTTCTTTGGTTATAACCTATCAAAAACATTAAATTCTAATTATATACTACCCTTAAGAAAAATATTTGACTCTATTATATTTTTCTTTTATTGCATCTTATAGAATACTATAAAATTCTTATTAAACAACTTGTTCCAGGAAATATTATAGACGTTTTCAGGATCATTTCAGAACATTTGACCACTGACCCAACAGAATGTTACACATTTTGTTATAAGTACTCTGGTAGTTTAATAAAAATATAGGAGCTTAAGTTCTTAAATATGCTGTTTAACCAATATGGAAGGTATTTGCCAAGGAGGGAGTACATTTGATGAAGTATATACATACAACACAAATCCACTACCTTCCTAATTTACTCAAGGTGTAGATATCTTCCTAGGATGCTTTGTCTGGGAGACTAAGTCTATGGCACCTCATTTCCCATGATACTTTCTCAGCTTAAAATAAACCCCACATCAGCTGGGCGCTGTGGCTCACGCCTGTAATCCCAGCACTTTGGGAGGCCTAAGCAGGCGGATCACAAGGTCAGGAGTTCGAGACCAGCCTGGCCAACATGGTGAAACCCTGTCTCTACTAAAAATACAAAAATTAGCTGGGCATGGTGGCACACGCCTGTAATCCCAGCTACTTGGGAGGCTGAGGCAGGAGAATCGCTTGAACCTGGGAGGCGGAGGTTGCAGTGAGCTGAGATTGTGCCATTGTACTCCAGCCTGGGTAACAAAAGCAAAAACTCCATCTCAAAAAAAAAAAAAAATTAAGTAAACCCTACATCATAACAGCTTTTTCATTTTCTTGGCTCTTCCTCCCAACTTTACTGAGGTATACTTGACAAATAAAAATTATATACATTTAAGATGTACTGTGTGGTATTTTGACAAACACATATATATAAACAATTACCATAGTCAAGCTAATTAACATACTCATCATCTCACATAGTTTTTAAAATTTGCTTTATTTTTGTAGTGAGAACTGGAGTAGCAACTTTCTGGAAATACTGTCAATAGTAATACTTAGGATAACAACACAATGTCAAGTTTAAAAATAATTAATTAAATTCCTTTCCTTTTCTCCCCCCTCCATTTTTGTGCGTTTGTATATCTATGCTATAGCAATGAAAATGTTTCCAGGCAGAAATGAATGCAGACATTGAAGTAAAAACATGTGAGCTCATAATTCCTTTTCCATGTTCCATGTTGTAAATCTGCAGTGAAGAATAAATAGAAACTATTTTCACTTCAGTGTTTAAAATAATACAGAATTTAATGGGAATATTCTAATTGCATGATCTTCATTTACCTTCACAGACAATTCCCTCTGCACGTTGACTTTGTACCATTATATCTGTCGAACTAGCTAGTCACCAGTGGTTTCTAACACTTACTAAATGATTTATTGAAAAATCCTCAAATGGAAATAAAAAACAGTAAAGAAAATATTGTAGTCTTACGTGGAAAACTCCACTGGAAAAAAGAAGGACAATGAATTTGATTACAGCAATAAATGCACACCATGAATATCATTAACCATCACTTATTCTTTCATCAGTTCTTTTTTTTTTTTTTTGAAAGACATATAAAGCCATTCTGCTGTCACCAACAGTCATCTTACATTTGTCTTAAATGTGCCTTCTCTTATGAAAGACATCAAAGGTCTATGTGATTTTGCATTTAGTATTTTTGCTGTCTCTCTTTCGTTTGTTACTTTTCTGTGCAAGCAATTCCAATGAAAACTTGAGAACATTCTTATTTCCTAAATATGTGGCTTTTTTTTTTTACCAGTTTATTTCAAAATCCAAACTAATGCCATTACTTTAAAAATTGAACTATTAATTTACACGCCATTTAACTTTCAATTGCATTCTGAACCTAATTTAACTTTAAATTTACCTTTAAGCCATTAAGAAAATAAGATTAGTCGAAATACAATTGTAGGCCATATGGTTGTTTCAGGTCTCTCCATTTCTGATGTGGGATTTTATTTTGAATGGGCTTGTTTACTTAGCTCAGTGTGAAATTAATCGGTTTCTCAAACTACCCTTCTAGCTCTTACATTTTGTTAAACCTTTTTTAGTCTTCCCTTTGACAATCTGTAAGTTGCTTTCTTTTGACTTCTTTTCAAGATACAGCTCGGTGGTTATGACTCATGTATTATTTTTATTAGGTAAAAACCCACAGTTGACCAACTTTCTCTTTTTGTTGGAGTTTGAGGATCCACACCCTGATTTTGGTTGCCTTGGCTGATGTCTTCAGCATGAGCTCTTGTAGATGCTGCTTCCAGATTCATGGATTCCTTAGGGTCACCCACAGATGACCTGGAATGATGCAGTGCACACAGACCCCTGTGTCCGCAGTACTCGGGCACACAGCTTGCTGGGGTCTGTTGCAGGGTCTCCATCAACCGTTGCTGCATGAATGATTGCAGATATCTTTCAGGCAAATTCAGATTTTTTTCTTCCCTAAAGATTCCTCTACGTGTATTTCATCATCTTCCCACATCCAGGCACACCCAAACATTCCAGTAACAACAAAAATCAGACAAAATACCTAGGAAAGCTTTCAAAATAAATCTGAGGGTCTCCTATGAAGAAAATTACAAATCTTTGTTGAAGGACATAACAGATGTAAAGGAACAGAACACAATCAGTTTTGGTCCTTGATCAATGATCTACATGAGAATAGTTCCATCTTCTTACATTGCAGGTTCGATGCAATCCTAATTACAACCTCAGTGGGATTAGTGGGCCGGACTGAGAGAGGCTCTGGGAATGTTACTGTCACATTCATCAGGCATTATCCTCAGGCAGATTACCCATGCGTGGTATCCTTGCTAATTGTAGCTTTTCTTGCCACCGGACTTGTACTTTCTTCTCTTCCTCAGTGTGGAGTCAAACCACAGTAGTCACTTTCCTGAATGAAAAATCATTTCCAAGGTGTTTGACACAAAGAGATCCTGAGGACATTTGCTGTTGTCTTTGTTTGAGTACTCCAGACTCAGGGAGCTGGGCCTGCACTGCGGGAGGTAAAGCTGGGGCCACACCCCCACCCCTGCCAGCCAAGACAGTACCTAGACCCTTCCCCTGAGCTAGGTTTTCCAGTCACATGGAGCACTTTCTCACATATTCCGTGCTACTGATTTATCTCGCTTATTTTCTAGCTCTTCTACACAAATGGATGCCCAATTGTGGTAGGATTCTTTTTTTTTTTTTTTTTTTTTTTTTTTTTTTTTTTTTTTCTGTTGATTCACTACAGTATCTGTAGTGCCTGAAACAATCCATGATATACTCTGTGGCTGCTGTTGAATGTTGAGCAGATGGCTTTGATTTTGCTTTTGCTCAGCTGATGTTAACAGTCCTTTTCCCCTGCTGCTGCTGTCTTGTCAGTCAGCTCCCTATGTGTCTTCCTAAATCTATTCACAGTTACAATTACTTAAAACATTATTTTTAAATTGCAGGTTTTATAAAGCTATCATGTCTGATCTCTTCATTGCAGTACATAGTTCTTGACAAAATTGAAAACAAGCAAAAAATCGTCTCTTATTTATGATTTACAATTTATCTGTTTTCTCCAGACAGTTGATAATTGTCACTGCCACTTATAAACTTGTATCTAGTGCCTTCCTTTCAAAGCTAGATGCTAGGGTGACAGATAAGGTTTATAAAGGAAAATGTATGTAAATTAAGTATCCAAGAACAGAAAAAGGGAAATGAAGTTTGGGCTACTTATACGAGTGAAAATAAACTCCGTGATGTGCCGGTGCCAGCACAGGCTTTTGTAGTTTCCTCCCAACTTTGGGCTCAGTGGCATCATGTTGGTGGCCAGTTTAGGAGTATTTATATCACAAAATCCACAAGTGCTGCAAATCAAGGCTTTTCTATTCTAGAATGCTGGTTGATAAATAGTAGCCTCAACATTTACCAGAACACTATAAAAACAATTCAGTGATCATAAAGTTATTATCCACAGAATATTTACTGGCATGGAAAAATGTTCACAATAAAAATTCGTGTTTAAAATTGTTTACTGCAAAAAATTGTGTAATGAAATCATCTTGAAAATACTTGCATTACTAAGATATAAATGGTTCTCTCTGAGCAGTGAGATTGGGAGGAATTTTTTTTTTTTTTTTTTTGCTTTCTTTCCAGCAGCTTGACAACACAGCTTCACAAGAAGATACCTTTTCCTTTTAAAACCCCCACTGTGTTCTCCTTCCTCCTGACTTCTCCCCAGGGTACCCATGTTGAATCCCTGGTGTGGATCCCATGCTTCATTCCTGCCCTGCTACTTGCTCTGCTCTCAGCTTGCTGCGCAATCCCCCACCCTTCCTGCTCCGGTTCACTAAGGGCTCTCTAGGCAAAGCTTGCCCAAGCTGCTCTCCTCCTGCAAGTCTGTGCTAAGGCCGCCGGACTCCCCTGGGGCTGGTTCTGCATCTGCAGCCTGTGGGTGCTTCTGTGAGGGTGAGTCAGGCTGTGCAGCAGGTGGTCTGTTCTTGTCAGTTTCTTGTCTTCTGACCATTTGTGGGGCTGTATTGGCAGTAAAACACCCACGACACAGAGAACATTCAATGTATGTTTGGTAAAATAGTAAAGAATGGATGCATGTGATACTAAAAATATAATCATTACAATAGTTAATAAGGTATTTTAATGCAAATCAATCTTTTTATAATATTTTGAGAATAAAAACACATGTTCGCTGGGGAATATTAAAAACAGATCTTAGCTCAGACGTGTTATTCAAATATTGAGAAAAAAATAAACATTATGTGAGTTCTTTCTGTCTTTTTGAAAATCAAGATGAAGCAAAATTGTTCTTTATTGTGGCTCCCATAATTTAAAAAAATAGCTTTTCTTTTGTTATTTTAACTTTTAAAAAACGTTTTGGAAAATGTAGTGAAAACGTATCATCCACTAAAAACTAAGAGCATTTTGTTGTATTCTTGTGAACAGATGCAATCATAAATTCAATCTGATTTTTTTTCCTCTTAGAAATGAAACCATTAAATCAGATGACATAAATACTCATGCACCTGTGAATTACTGGTCAGGCCAAATGACTAGTTTCAGCATCCAAATTCCACAAAAGCAAGCTGAATAGGGCTTCTGTGTTAGAGATTTGAAATTGAAATGAAAAAAACAAAGCAAAAACAAAAACAAAAAGAAATGATTTCAATTCCATTCTGCAAAGCAAAATTGAGTTTCCTGGTCAGGTTCTCTATTGCTGCATAACACAGAACCCACAGAAGTGAGCGGTTTAAAACAGCCATCATTTTATTATACCCAATCAATGTGTGGGTTAAGAACTCAGGCAAGGCATTCTCAATCAGGTTGCTACTCCATGAGTTGCCATTCTTGGTCAAAATGTGTCCAGTTAGTATTCTCACTTGCAAGGTGCCCTGTTGGGGATGGCTGGAGGCTGAGCCCTTCTCATCTCCTTCTTCATGGAGAGTCAGACTTGCTACAGTCATTTAGCTGCATGGTTGTTATTCTTACCTGGAAAGTTAGGGCTCCAAAGGAGAGTGTTCCAGGAGGCAGGAAGTGGAAACTATCCGTGTTCTAAGGCCTGGACCTATAAGCAGGTACAATCTACTTACTCTGCACTCTGTTGGCCAAGGCGATCACAGAGATTGGTCAGATTCAAGTGGAGATCCCAACTCCTAAGGGAAGAATACAAAAGAATCTGTGGACCTCATTAGTCCATCACACATACATGAACTTATTTTTCCTGTTTTTGAGACAGAGTCTTGCTCTGTCACCCAGGCTGGAGTTCAGTGGCATGATCATAGCTCACTGCTGCCTTGAAAGCCTAGGCTCAAGCTATTCTCTTGCTTCAACCTCCTAAAGTAGCTACTACTAACTCTTTTTAATTTTGTTCAGAGATGGGGTCTTGTTATTTTTCCCAGACTCACAAACTTGTTCTAAGATATAACAAGATTAAATATATATATGCATATATATATTTGTGTATTATATACATATATATACACATATACATATTTATTTATTTTTGAGTGGAATTTTGCTTTTTTTGCCCAGACTGGTGTGCAATGGTGCAATCTGGGCTCACTGCAACCTCCACTTCCCAGGTTCAAGAGGTTCTCCTGCCTCGGCCTCACGAGTAGCTGGGATTACAGGCTCACACCACCATGCCCAGCTAATTTTGTATTTTTAGTAGAGACAGGGTTTCAACATGTTGGCCAGGCTGATCTCGAATTCCTGACCTCAGATGATCTGCCTGCCTCGGCCTCCCAAAGTGCTGGGGTTACAGGCGTGAACCACCACTCCCAGCCTAAAATATGTATATTTTTATAGAGAACATGCTAGTACTAAAAAAAAAAAAACTAAGAGGAATTATGCAACAATATAAAGTTTCAGTTGATACATCTTTGCCATCCAATAGAGATAAGCATCAGTAATAAAATATAAAAATGTTAAGAGCTGATTCATCTTTTGTTCTTTTCCATTAAAGAATACTATTTTCTTGCTATTATATTGTTCCTAGAAACTTAAATTATCAAAATACAGCAAAATGAACCCCCCAGTGTGATTGGTACCAACTCATTCTTGAATGCATTTTTGAAAGTCAAATATCAGAAAATTAAATAGCAGATTACAATTTAGTATTATGGCTAAGACCTTGAGCTTTTAATTCAGACAGACATGGATCTATTTGCCTTGGACAAGTAATATGTTTCTTGGACAAGTAATATATGAAATGTGATGGTTCAGTGTGATAGCTAGAGGAAAAATGGTAACTGCTATAGAGAGTTGTTTATTATTAAATGAGAATACATATGAATTACTTAACATAGTGCTGAGACATATAGGTATCCAATAAGTAGTAGTATTTTTATGAGTGATACAGAGTGGTTCTATTCCATTTTACAGGTTATAAAATTGAATATGAGTTATTCTTTAGGAGGAAGACACTAAATAAACGTAAAAAAATTCTACATTATGGCTTATACAGTTAATACTTGCCTGAGCTCAGTCGTTCTAACCAGAAAAATAATAATAGAAATCCAAGCATCTTCCCTTTCATGAGTTAACTGCCTACATTAGTTTTGTAGAGCTGTTGTAACAAAGTAAATATAATACTTTATTGTTAATAAAGTTAATTCAGTAGGGAACATCATACTTTTATCTTGAAGTACTTGAAGATGATATACACTCTTAGAAGAGTTAAGTTATGTGGGAGGAAATCTGATCATCTCTAAAACTAAAACAGCAAAGCTAACCTTAATACAGGCATACCTCAGAGATATCATGGGTTCAGTTCTAGACCATAGCAATAAGGTGAATATTGTAATAAAGTGAATCACACAAATATTTTAGTTTCCTAGTGCATATAAAATTAATGTTTAACTGCAGTGTACTAAGTGTACAATAAAATTATGTCTAAAAACAATGTACATAATTTAAAATTATTTATAACTAAAAAATGCTCACAGTCAGTTGAGCCTTCAGTGAGTTATAACATTTATACCAGTGGAGGGTCAGGCCTCCATATTGATGGCTGCTGACTAGTCAGGATGGTGGTTCCTGAAGGCTGGGGTGGGTGGGGCAATTTTCTAAAATGAGACAACACTGAAGTTTGCTGCATCAATTGATTGTTCCTTTCATGAAAGATTACTCTGCAGCATGCAATTCTGTTTGATGGCACTTTACCGTAAGCAGAACTTTTAAAGTTGGAGACAACCCTCTCAAACCCTGTCACTAATTATCAAGCAAGTTGATACAATATTCTAAACCACCTGTCATTTTAACCATGTTCTATTCACCAGGAATAGATTCCATCTTGAGAAACCACATTTTTTTGCTCATCCATAAGAAGCAACTCCTCATACATTTAAGTTTTATCATGAGATCAATAATTCAGCAATGCACACATCTTCATGCTCTACTTCTAATTCTAGTTATCTTGTTATTTCCATCACATTTACACTTACTTCCTCCATTGAAATCTTTAACCCCTCAAAGTCATCATGAGGCTTGGAATCTACTTCTTCCAAACTCCTGACAGTGTTGAAATTTTGACCTCCCCTCATGACTTCTGAATGTTATTAATGACATTTGGAATGATGCATTTTTCCAGGTTTTCAATTTACTTTGCCAAAATCCAGCAGAAGAATCACTATGGCCTTAGAAATTGTATTTTGGAAATTATAATACCTACAACTCAGAATTACTCTTTGATCCATGAGCTGAGAAATGGATGTTGTGTTAATAGGTATGGAAAAAACATTAATCTCCTTGTATGTCTGCCTCACAGCTCTTGGGTATTCAAGTGCATTATCAATAGCAGTCTGCTTTTGAAAGAAATTTTTTGAAGGAGATCTTTTAATTTTAATTTTTTTCTGAGAAGCAGGTCTCAACAGTGGGTTTAAAATATTTAGTGGACCATACTGTCAACAGATATGGTGTTGTCTGGCTTTGTTGTTCCATATCTAGAGCACAAGCATAGTAGATTTAGCATCATTCTTAAGGGCCCTAGGATTTTCAGAATGGTAAGTGAGTGTTGGCTTCAACTTAAAGTCATTAGCTGAATGAGCCCCTAACAATAGAGTCAGTTAGAGACTACCCATCTCTAGTTATGAAAGTCCTAGATGACTTCTTCTTTCAATATAAGGCTGTTTTGTCTACATCAAAAATCTGTTGTTTAGTGTAAACACCTTCATCACTTAGCTAGATCTTCTAGATAACTTGTTACTCTTTCTCCATCAGTACTTTCATGTTATGATGATGACTTCTTTTCTTAAACCTCATGAATCAGCACCTGCTAGCTTCAAATTTTCTTCTATAGCTTCCTCACCTCACTCAGCCTTCATAGAATTCAGAGTTATGGCCTTGCTGTGGATTAGGCTTTGGTTTAAGAAGAGTTGTGGCTGGTTTGATCTTCTAACTATCTAGACCACTAAAACTTTCTTCATATCAGCAACTGTAGAGTTACTAACTTACCTAATTTCAATATTGCTGTGGCTTTGGATCAGGGAGGTCCGAGTAGAGTGAGAGAGAGAGAGAAACAGCTAGTTGTTGGAACAGTCAAAACATACACATTTATCAATTAAGTTTGCAGTTGTATATGGTCGTGATTTGTGCCACTGATAACAATCACCACAACATAATAATAATGAAAAAGTTAATATTGCTAGAATTACCAAAATATTGAGAGGTGACCGTGCTGGCAGCCCTTGCTCACTCTCAGCGCCTCCTTGGCCTAGGTGCCCACTCTGGCCGCACTTGAGGAGCCCTTCAGCAGGCTGCTGCACTGTGGGAGCCCCTCTCTGGGCTGGCCAAAGCCGAGCCGGCTCCCTCCGCTTGCAAGGAGGTGGGGAGGGACAGGCGCCGGAGGGAACTGGGGCTGTGCCAAGGCCGCACTCGCGGGCCAACACGAGTTCCGGGTGGGCGTCCTCTCCACAAGCCCCACACTCGGAGTGGCCTGCCGGTGCTGCCGGCCCCAGGCAGTGAGTGGCTTAGCACCCAGCGCAGCAGCTGCAGAGGGTGCGCTGGGTCCCCCAGCACTGCCGGCCGCCCACACTGCCCTCAAATTTTCACCAGGCCTCAGCTGCCTCCCCAAAGGGTAGGGCTCAGGACCTGCAGCCCTCCATGCCCGAGCCTCTCCCCCTCCCCCTTGTGGGCTCCTGCACAGCCTGAGCCTCCCTGATGGGAGCTGCCCCCTGCTCCGCAGTGCCTGGTCCCATCGACCGCCCAGGGGCTGAGGAGTGCCGGCTCGCCTGTGGAACTGACTGACTGGCGGCCCCTGGGTGGGATCCACTAGACAAGCCAGCTGAGTTCCTGATTTGGGAGGAGACTTGGAGAACTTTTATGTCTAGCTGGAGGATTGTATATACACCAATCAGCACTCTGTGTCTAGCTGGGGGGGGGGAGGGGTTCATGTATGCACCAATCAGCACTCTGTATCTAGCTAATCTGGTGAGGACTTGGAGAACTTTTGTGTCTAGCTCAGGGATTGTAAAGGCACTAATCAGCACCCTGTCAAAACGGACCAATCAGCTCTCTGTAAAATGGACCAAACAGCAGGATGTGGGGATGTGGGGGGGTGGGGGGGGAGCGGGGCAGATAAGGGAATAAAAGCAGGCTGCAGGAGCCAGCAGTGGCAACACGTTGGGGCCCCCTTCCTACACCGTGGAAGCTCTGTTCTTTCAATAAGTGTTGCTGCTGCTCACTCTTTGGGTCCCCACTGCCTTTAAGAGCTGTAACACTCACAGCCAAGGTCTGTAGCTTTGTTCCTGAGGCCAGCGAGACCACGAACCCCCTGGGAGGAATGAATAACTGCAGACACGCCACCTTAAGAGCTGTAACACTCTCGGCGAGGGTCTGCAGCTTCACTCTTGAAGCCAGCGAGACCAGGAACCCACCAGAAGGAAGAAACTATGAACACATCAGAACATCAGAAGGAACAAACTCCGGATATGCCACCTTTAAGAACTGTAACACTTGTACCACAAGGGTCTACGGCTTAATTCTTGAAGTCAGTGAGACCAAGAACCCACCCATTCCAGACACAATATGACAGAAACACACAATGGTGCAAATTGACCACAAATCTTCAATTTGTAAAAAATCCAATATCTGCAAAGTGCAATCAAGCGAAGTGTAGTAAAATGAGGTAAACCTGTGTAAACTTGATGGATAGAGCCTAAGGAATTTTCCATTAAGCCAAAAGGCTGGCGTTGATGTGAGCTTGGGCCAGCAAATTCCACATGCTAATTTAGTTGAGGTCAAGCCCTTTTTCTCAGTCATACATCTGGCAAGGATTGTTCTTTAGGTAACATACTGAAAGATACAAGAACAAAAAATACCTGAATTATTTTGCGAGTTGGTTTATGAGTATTAACAGTATGTTAATATACTATTAATGTTTAACGTTGGACAATGTAGGTTCTATGAAAATGTGTGAATTCCAGTGGAATGAATTGGTCCAGAATAAAATTGTTTCTTTCCAAGAAGAACCATTTTGAGTGGACTATAAAATATGACCACAAAGTTATATTACCTTGATTACTATTAAAATGAAAAACTGCTTAGGATAAATACAAATCAAGAAATAGAAGCTAATATATATGTAGGCCTAAATATTCCATCATAAAAATATGAAAATTCTCAGATGTCTAAACAGGTCTTTCAGATCTTTCTCTTGGTTTTTATCTTATATATGTAGGCACCTTGTTTTTCTATGTAAATTATAGTAATTCAACTTTCATATACTCCTAAGGTACAAAATTTTGAGTTCCTTGGGAAAAAAAACTTTGCAATAATCATTATAAATTATACCACTGCATTATTTATGATGTATACCATATTTAGAAGTTTAAATGGGTGGTAACTCAGGAGATATCCAGAACTTTATTTTAGTGTGTTTTTAAAAAACATTTAAGTAGATTTAAGTTAAAATTATGAGTAGCCAAAGCAAATCTAAATGGGTAAAATATAAAACAAGAAGTATAGTTGTCAGTGACACAACCTTTTCAATTTCAGTACAATGGATACTATTTTTCAAAGTGCAAAGAAACATGAAAATTAGGTGACTATCTTTTCTGACTCTGGCTTAACGTTCTATATTTACTCCTGGATGGTTGGTTTGGTGGCTTTTGTAGATTGACAGACTGCAAATGCACAACACAACATCCAAATGCATATTTTGGCTACAAAGCAGTTAGATACAGAAATGATGAATTTGATATTCAATTTGGCAGTTTTGTGTAGAATTATTCTTAAATTTTTCTTTATTCCTCCCAGATCTGGTTGGCAGATATTTTGACTATCATGAAGGGCAGGATAACTAAAGAAAAATTTTCTGGCACATATCTGGCATGTAGATCATTTTACCTCTTCATAATTTTCTAGTATTATTATACAGAATATTATTAAGAGCTAAATACCTTATCTTCTTCAGAACAATAATTTTTTTCTGTTTTTCTCTTTGAGGATAACACTGAATTCAAATCAGTTTAGTTTTCTGACACATAATCACTCATATAATGGTTATTAAGCATTATTTAATAGAACATTCTGAGATATATATAGTCAATATTTGTCTAATTTGTGCATTTTAAAAGCTTTAAGCTGTAATTTGTGTAAGATAAAATTCACCATTGCAACAGATAAGTTGTAATTTTTTAGCAATTTATATTGTTGTGCAACCATCATCAACCATCATTAGAACTAAATTTTAGATCATTTCCATCATCCTAAAGTGTTTGCTTGCACCCATTTGGAGACAATTACTGCTTCCAACACCAGTTCTTTTGGTGTGTGTCCAAGAATCTTTGCCTAATTGAATATCATAAAGACTTTCTTGTGTGTGTAAGCATATGTATGCATGTGTGTCTGTGTGTGTATGAATATGTTTTAAAATTTTATAGCTCTAACTCTTACCTTTAGGTCTTTGATTAATTTTGAGTTGGTATTTTTATGGTATGAAATAATGGCCTAAATATGTGATGTGTGTATTTATGTATGTGTGTGTCTGCATTTGTAATTACATCTATATGTACATATATGGATATAGATATAGTATCCAATTAAGGGACTTTCCCAATTTAATTGTCATGTCATGTTTGTTGAAAATCACCTAAAAATAAATGTGAAACCTTACTGCTGAACTACCAGTTCAGTTCCATTGGTTTATAAGTTGTCTTTAGACAATATAACACTGTCTTGATTTCTGTAAGATAATAAGTTTCAACACTGGATAAGGTACATCTTCCACCTTTTCTTTTCATTTCAAAATTATTTTAGCTGTCCTAGTTCCTTTGCATTTACACTTTATGTTCAGTTTGTCAATTTCTACAATAAATGACAGTTAGGATTTTATAGAGATTCCATTGAATCTATATACACATTTGCAGAGAATTGCCTTCTTCCCGGCATTCCATGACCATGGAATATTTCTGTATTTCTTTTGATCTTCTGTACTCCTTCTTTTTTTTTTTGTTTTCTGTTTTTCTTTGTTTTTTTATTTTTTATTTTATTATTATTATACTTTAAGTTTTAGGGTACATGTGCACAATGTGCAGGTTAGTTACATATGTATACATGTGCCATGCTGGTGTGCTGCACCCATTAACTCATCATTTAGCATTAGGTATATCTCCCAATGCTATCCCTCCCCACCCCCCCCCACCCCACAACAGTCCCCAGAGTGTGATGTTCCCCTTCCTGTGTCCATGTGTTCTCGTTGTTCAATTCTCATCTATGAGTGAGAACATGTGGTGTTTGGTTTTTTGTCCTTGCAATAGTTTACTGAGAATGATGATTTCCAATTTCATCCATGTCCATACAAAGGACATGAACTCATTATTTTTTATGGCTGCATAGTATTCCACGGTGTATATGTGCCACATTTTCTTAATCCAGTCTATCATTGTTGGACATTTGGGTTGGTTCCAAGTCTTTGCTATTGTGAATAATGCCGCAATAAACATACGTGTGCATGTGTCTTTACAGCAGCGTGATTCATAGTCCTTTGGGTATATACCCAGTAATGGGATGGCTGGATCAAATGGTATTTCTAGTTCTAGATCCCTGAGGAATCGCCACACTGACTTCCACAATGGTTGAACTAGTTTAAAGTCCCACCAACAGTATAAAAGTGTTCCTATTTCTCTACATCCTCTCCAGCACCTGTTGTTTCCTGACTTTTTAATGATTGCCATTCTAACTGGTGTGAGATGGTATCTCATTGTGGTTTTGATTTGCATTTCTCTGATGGCCAGTGATGGTGAGCATTTTTTCATGTGTTTTTTGGCTGCATAAATGTCTTCTTTGAGAAGTGTCTGTTCATGTCCTTCGCCCACTTTTTGATGGGGTTGTCTGTTTTTTTCTTGTAAATTTGTTTGAGTTCATTGACGATTCTGGATATTAGCCCTTTGTCAGATGAGTAGGTTGTGAAAATTTTCTCCCATTTTGTAGGTTGCCTGTTCACTCTGATGGTAGTTTCTTTTGCTGTGCAGAAGCTCTTTAGTTTAATTAGATCCCATTTGTCAATTTTGGCTTTTGTTGCCATTGCTTTTAGTGTTTTGGACATGAAGTCCTTGCCCATGCCTATATCCTGAATGGTAATGCTTAGGTTTTCTTCTAGGGTTTTTATGCTTTTAGGTCTAATGGTTAAGTCTTTAATCCATCTTGAATTAATTTTTGTATAAGGTGTAAGGAAGGGATCCAATTTCAGCTTTCTCCATATGGCTAGCCAGTTTTCCCAGCACCATTTATTAAATAAGGAATCCTTTCCCCATTGCTTGTTATTCTCAGGTTTGTCAAAGATCAGATAGTTGTAGATATGTGGCTTTATTTCTGAGGGCTCTGTTCTGTTCCATTGATCTATATCTCTGTTTTGGTACCAGTACCATGCTGTTTTGGTTACTGTAGGCTTGCAGTGTAGTTTGAAGTCATGTAGTGTGATGCCTCCAGCTTTGTTCTTTTGGCTTAGGATTGACTTGGCGATGCAGGCTCTTTTTTGGTTCCATATGAACTTTCAAGTAGTTTTTTCCAATTCTGTGAAGAAAGTCATTGGTAGCTTGATGGGGATGGCATTGAATCTATAAATTACCTTGAGCAATATGGCCATTTTCACGATATTGATTCTTCCTACCCATGAGCATGGAATGTTCTTCCATTTGTTTGTATCCTCTTTTATTTCATTGAGCAGTGGTTTGTAGTTCTCTTTGAAGAGGTCCTTTACATCCCTTGTAAGTTGGATTCCTAGGTATTTTATTCTCTTTGAAGCAATTGTGAATGGGAGTTCACTCATGATTTGGCTCTCTGTTTGTCTGTTATTGGTGTATAAGAATGCTTGTGATTTTTGCACATTGATTTTGTATCCTGAAACTTTGCTGAAGTTCCCTATCAGCTTAAGGAGATTTTGGGCTGAGACAATGGGGTTTTCTAGATATACAATCATGTCATCTGCAAACAGGGACAATTTGACTTCCTTTTTTCCTAATTGAATACCCTTTATTTCTTTCTCCTGCCTAATTGCCCTGGCCAGAACTTTTGTACTCCTTCTTAGCAATGTGTGGTACATTTCAGTGTATAAGTTTGCATCCATTTTTTTAATTTTATTCTTAGATACATTATAATTTTGTTTGCTGTTGTGAATGAGATTTTTTTCTTTTTTTTTGCATTTATTTTTATTTTACTTTAAGTTCTGGGATACACCTGCTGAGCATGCAGGTTTATTACATAGGTAAACATGTGCCATGGTGGTTTGCTGCACTTATCAATCTGTCTTCTTGGTTTTAAGCCCCGCGTGCATTAGGTATTTGTCCTAATGCTCTCCTTTCTGTAGCTCCCCAACCCTCGACAGGCCCCAGTGTGTGATATTCCCTTCCCTGTGTCCATGTGTTCTCATTGCTCAACTCCCACTTAGGAGTGAGAACATGCAGTTTTTGGTTTTCTGTTCCAGTGTTAGTTTGGTAAGGATGATGGTTTCCAGCTTCTTCCATGTCCCTGCAAAGGACATGAACTCATTTTTTTATGGCTGCATAGTATTCCATGGTGTATATGTGCCACATTTCTTTATCCCTTCTATCATTGATGAGCATTTTGGTTGGTTCCAAGTCTTTGCTATTGTAAATAGTGCTGCAATAAACATACATGTGCATGTGTCCTTATAGTAGATTGATTTATAATCCTTTGGGTAAATACCCAGTAATGGGATTGCTAGGTCTAATAGTATTTCTGGTTTTAGAACATTGAGGAATCGCCACACTATGTTCCACAATGGTTGAACTAATTTACGCTCCCACCAACAATGTAAAAGCATTCCTATTCCCACGCAGCCTCACCAGCATCTGCTGTTTCCAGACTTTTTAACGATTGCCATTCTAACTGGTGTGAGATGGTAGCTCATTTTGGTCTTCATTTGCATTTCTCTAATGATCAGTGATAATGAGCTTTTTTTCAAATGTTTGTTGGCCACATAAATATCTTCTTTTGAGAAATATCTGTTCATATCCTTTGCCCACTTTTTGTTGGGGTTGTTTGATTTTTTTTCTTGTAAATTTGTTTAAGTTCCTTGTAGATTCTGGATATTAGACCTTTGTCAGATGGGTAGATTGCAAAAATTTTCTCTCATTCGGTAGGTTGCCTGTTCACTCTGATGCTAGTTTATTTTGCTGAGCAGAAGCTCTTTAGCTTAATTAGATACCATTTGTCAGTTTTGGCTTTTGTTGCAATTGCTTTTGAGATTTTAGTCATGAAGTCTTTGCCCATGCCTATGTCCTAAGTGGTATTGCCTAGGTTTTCTTCTACAGTTTTTATGGTTTTAGGTTTTGTGTTTCAGTCTTTAATCAATCTTGGGTTAATTTTTGTATAAGTGTAAGAAAGGGGTCCAGTTTCTGTTTTCTGCATATGGCTAGCCAGTTTTCCCAGCATGATTTATTAAATAGGGAATCTTTTTCCCATTGCTTGTTTTTGTCAGGTTTGTTGAAGATCAGATGGTTGTAAATGTGTGGTGTTATTTCTGAGGCTTCTGTTCTATTTCATTGGTCTATATATCTGTTTTGGTATGAGTACCATGCTGTTTTGGTTACTGTAGCCTTGTAGTATAGTTTGAAGTCAGGTGGTGTGATGCCTCCAGCTTTGTTCTTTTTGCTTAGGATTGTCTTGGCCACATGGGCTTGGATTTGTAATTTCATTTTCTAATGGCCATTGCTGTAATATAAAAACACAATGTATATTTATGGTGATCTTTAACCTGTGACTTTACAAAACTCGTTTATGAGTTATAAAAGTTTTATTGTGGTTCCATACTGTTTTCTATGTTTTTATGATATACAGACACATTTATCATTATGAAATGTCCTTCTCATCGCTGTACTATTTCTTGTCTTAAAATCTATTTTGTCTGATATTGATAAAACTAGGCCAACTCTCTGATGGATACAGTTTTAGACTATACCATATGCTATCCTTTTAATTTCAATCTTTTTATGCCCTTGAGTATAAGATGTGCTTTTTGTTGATGATATAAAATTATATCTTACATTTTTATCAAGACTGACCATATATGTCCCATTAATAGAAGGTGTAGTACATTCACGTTTAAATTTATTATTATGTTTTGTCTGTCATTTGCTACTTTTTAAACAGTTGTGTCTTTTCAGATCCTGTTTCTCCTTTACTGCCTCCTTTTGTACTAAATAAGTATTTTCAGTGTGCCATTTTAATTTCTGTTTATTTTTGCTGTATTACTTTGAGTTATTTTCTTAGTGTTGGTTTATGTCAGGGGTTGGCAAACATTTTTGTAAAGACAGCAAGTATTTTAAACTTTTTGGGTCACATGATCTTTGCTGCAACTGATCAATTTGTTATTGTAGTATGAAAGCTGACACAGCCAATATGCAAATGAGGAACTAAGTCTGTTTTTCAATAAAAATGTACCTGCAATCAGTTAGCAGCCCAGTTTTATCTATGAGTGATAGCTTATCCACTCAAGTTCTAGGGATTACATTGGGTATATTAACTTGTTCAATTTACTTCAGAATTATAATTGCTTATTCTAATAAAATATATCAGTTTTGCTCCAACTTATTTTCTTCCTACCTCTTTTGTGCTAATATTGTCATATATATCTATATGTTATAAACTCCAATTACAGTGTCATGATTATCAATGTATAATATCTATATTTAATAAGTTAATAAAAGATAGAGAAAACGTTTATAGACTCATGTATACCCACATATTTACCATTTGTGACACTTTTAATTTTTTCTGTCAACTTGAATTCAGGGCTGCTAGCAACAGTTTTTTTCCAAAAATATTTATATTTTGCCTTCATTTTTAAGTTTTGCTGGTTATAAAATTCTTTGTTGACAAATATTTTCTGCCATAATTTTTTTGTCTGTTATTTCTAATAAGAAGTCAAGCAATAATCATTTTGTATATGATTGGTCGTTTATCTCTAGCCTCTACCAAGTTTACTCACTTTTTGGCTTTCAGTAGTTAGACTACTATGTGTAGATGTGTTATCTCTTTGTCTTTATTCCATTTGGCATTTATCAGGTCTCTTAAATCTATAGGTTAAAATTTTCCAATTCAATTATTATTTTTTCCTGTATTACTTTTCTGTCCCTTTCACTTTCTCCTCTTCCTCCTATGGTGTCATTTCATGTATGTTGCTGTGCATCATATATGGTGTCTTCCCACAGGTGTCTGAAGGTCTGTTCACTTTGTTTCTTTTTGTTTTTGTTTTTGGTTTTTTTTTGGTATTTTTTAGACGGAGTCTCTCTCTGTCACCCAGGCTGGAGTGCAGTGGTGCTATCTCGGCTCACTGCAACCTCTGCCTCCCGGGTTCAAGCAATTCTTCTGCCTCAGCCTCCTGAGTAGCTGGGACTACAGGCGCACGCCACCACATCTGACTAATTTTTGTATTTTTAGTAGAGAGGGGGTTTCACCATGTTGGCCAGGATGGTCTCAATCTCTTGACCTCGAGATCCACTCACCTCAGCCTGCCAAAGTCCTGGGATTACAGGCGTGAGCCATTGCACCCAGTCTGTTCACTTTGATTTAATCTTTCTCCCTGTGCATCAGACTGGAAAATTAATTTTGTTATGTCATCAAGTTCATTGATTCTTTCTTCTCCTATCTCAAATCTTATGCTAAACTCCTCTAAATAATTCATTTTTGTTATTGTCCATTTTAACTCCAGAATTTAAATTTGATTTATTTTTTCTTGGTAATGCCTATGAATATTGAGTTCCTCTATGTGGTGAGAAATTTTCATTGTACTTTCCATTAATTATTTAGATATGATTTTCTTTAGTTATTTGAATATATTTATAATAGCTACCTTGAAGTCTTTGCTGAATTCCACATTTGTTGACAGAGACAAAAATCTATGGACTTTAAAAATTTTTGCTAAATATTGGTTACACTCTTGTTTCTTTTTACTTTTATGCACAATAATGAGCATTTTGATAATGTAGGTTGTAATTCTAGATTCTGACTTTTCCACAATATGTTGTTGTTGTCTTGTTTGGTTGTTTGTATAACTTGCCTGGACAAAGTTTGTGAAGTCTTTCTTCCTGAAATAAGTGCCTGTTTATTTATCTGCTCCTATTTTTTCTTCTTGTTTTTATTTTTAAGTCTGGTTTCCTACTGTAACTGCTCATCTTTAGAGTGGGTTCATCTTAAGAGTGGTAAAAGAACGTGCTCAAAGACTTTGAGCCAGTAAACTTCCTATTCCCTGATGATGAATTTATGAATGTCCTGGAGAAAGTTTTTAAATCTCAGGCCATTTTAAAGCTTCCCTGGCTTTTACATCCTATAGGCCCTTTCATGTCTCCTCCACACATGCACTTAGACTTCTTTTGCCAAGAATGTTTGGGTGCCTTAGCACCCATCTACTCTCTGCTGGACACACACAGTGACTCCCGTCAATCAGGGATATGTGGCTAGCTTAAGTCTTCCTTTGACTATCTGACTTTTACAGCTCCCCTGTTACATTCCGTGCTACTCCTACAGTTCATTGTTTGCCCCAACTACAACCTCAATCTCGGGCTAATGGAGCCACTGACCTCTCTTTTCAATTGCCACGGAGATTTCTAGTTTAATGTATAATACTCCCAATCAAGTAAGTCCTTTCTGACAATAGATGTGAAGCTGCTGGTTTTCATATCCTTCCGATTTGGGTTAAACTACTATGCCAACAGAACTGAGGGAGTCCTGGGACTAGTGTGGATGAAGCAATCACAGACTGTTAGGCAAGATTTTTAACTATTCTTAGCTAAAATTCAGTAGTCTCAACAAATTAATGTTTCTTAGTTGGTTTTATGACTTTTGTTAAATCCCAGAGCTCTAAAACTGCTGAGTTGACCATTTGTTCAATTTTGTAGTTGATTTTTGAGGGGAAGATTTGTCAAGCTCCTCACGCCAGGAGTCAGAACAACATTTTTATATAAATGCTTATATAAAAAGCTAAAGAGACTGAGATAATTCTTTACAAATACATTGCTCAATAATTGAAGTCAATTTTGCACCCATAAATTATCTTTTGATGGATACATTTAATCAAATGCAGAAAATATAAGCAAAGCCTTTTAATTAAAGAAAGGGCTTCTAGTAAAAGAGAAAGCAACTGGATATCTGTGAACTTCATTGTTTACATGCACATTCAGTTTTTAAGCTTGTAAATTTTATATAAAGCAAAATATTCTTTCACTAACAGAATTCTGTTCATCAGAAATAGTGTATGATACATATAAGCTTTATAATGCAAGCAACTACTTCAAGCATTCATTTTATTGGAATGTTAATATACATTGTGTTGTTGTGCTAACACAGATATATATCTGTGTCATGATATAGTCCTGTTTCCTGGGAAAATATTAACTGCTAAAGTGGTGGGACCATATTTGCTTATACTTTTCATTTGTTCATTTCATCATGCCTTCTGACTATCCAGTCAGTAATTTTGCAATATTTGTGTATTATTCAAAACTATGAATCTTCAGTTATACAAATAATATCAAGTGGTTTTCTTATTCTGTAATTTCTAGGAAAACCAGAAAAGCCTTACTTTGTTGATGTAACTTTAATTTAGAACCTCTTTCAATTCTGAGTTCTTCATTCTTTTAGCATTAAACACACAAATTATTTTATTGCTATAGCCATTCTAAATGTAATAGATACTCCAAAACCCATCTCTAAAAGACACCTCTCACACTAAGTGGTTCACGTCGGGGGAAATGTTGTGCTAAATAGTGTATGCTAGAAAATATTTAAGTAAACTGTAAAACTGGCCAGGCGCAGTAGCTCATGCCTGTAATCCCAGCTCGTTGTGAGGCCGAGGCCGAGGCAGGAAGATCACGAAGCCATCCTGGCCAACATGGTGAAACCCAGTCTCTAAAAAAAAATACAAAGATTAGCCTGGCATGGTGGTGGGCACCTGTAGTCTCAGCTACTGGGGAAGCTGAGGCAGGAGAATTGCTTGAATCCTGAAGGCGGAGGTTGCAGTGAGCCGAGGTCACGCCACTGCACTCCAGCCTGGTGACAGAGTGAGACTCCATTTCAAAAAATAAAAAATAAAAAAAAAGTAGACGTAAAACTAATTTTTTGGCTAAAATTTAGATGACCAAAATCTATATGACCTCAGATAAGTCATTTGCAGGTCCTTGGTTTATTTCATGACTTAGATGAGAGTAAACTATTGTGCTATAACGTCTAAAATCACAAATTGTAAACATCTCTCTAATTGCAATATGTTACATGTGCTATGGCTTAAATGCCTCTGAAAAAACTCATGTTGAAATGTAATTGCCATTGTAATACCATAAAGAGGTGAGGTCTTTAAGATGTGATTAGGTCACAAGGGCTCTGCCCACATGAATGGATTAATGCTGTTATTGTGGGAGTGTGTTAGTTATTGCAGGAGTTCAGCCTCTTTTTTCTAACTCTAGGGCTTGCTTGCCCTTCTGACATTTTATGACACAGCAAGAAGGCCCTCACCAGATGTGGCCCCTTGATCTTGGGCTTCCCTGCCTTCAGAACTTCTGTTTTTCATAAATTATCCAGTCTATGGTATTCTGTTATAGCAGCAGACAAGAAATAAAAACAACATGTTTGTAACTACAATTAATGATGAACTTGTTTGTAGTTTAACATGTATCAGTAAAAGTGCACTCTTAAGTTAGATGATGCAAGAGCAGGAAGCTGGTATGCTTTGTCTTCTCCAGGTAATCCTATCTGTCCATGTTAGAAAGTAATTATGGAAAAATTTAGATAAAGCCTGTTTTATTTACTTTTAAAAATAACTTTTCTTTTAAATTCTAGGATATTAAGAATACAGAGAAAATGTGTGCAAGTCAGAACAAACAATTTAGAGCACCAAGTCTTTATAGAAAAATTCATCAATCACTGACAACTCCATAGCAGCATCTACACTCTCCTTTTTAAATGTCACAATTCACAAAACTGACTTCATTCTTTCTTTTCTTCCTTCTATACTATATAGTTAGTACCAGAATGCCTTTATAGGCATGGGTAGGCAGTCCTGGATAATGCAAACGAAATATTTTTCTCATTTACATCACATTCTTCTGAGGAAGTCAAGAGCTTAAGGATTTGAAGATCAAAGATAAGGCTCTAGGCACAGTGTAACCAGCATCTTCATAGTATCATCAAGCCCTCAGGTTCTTTCTATTTGTCTCTACTCCTCTAGTGTTAATTTCATTCTTATGCTGGTCTCCTCATTGTCACATTTAGTAGACAATCTGTGCCGCAGTCTGCACTGCATGCCTGTTCATATTCAGCAGGATATAAAGTAATCCCGACCTGGAGCCTAAAATGTAAATCATTATTTTTCATCTGATTAGCTCATTAATTCATGCACCAAACTCTGGAACAATAAACATCTTTGGGAACTCCACATGCTCTCACAATTTCTCTCATCCATGGCTGTACTTTAGGATTTGGAAAACTCTCATAACACAAACTGATGCCCAAGCCTTGTGTTGGACCACTGAAATCGGAATCTCTGACACTGGGGCCTTGTCAATGGTATCTTTTATAGGTTCCACATTTTCTGCCGGCCTGAGGACTGCTGTCGTAGCACAATGAGGATTTACTTTTTTGTCTTTTGATGAGTTCATACCCAAATTAAACTGGAATTCTCTGAGAAAAAAAAAAAAAAAAGGATTGATTTGGGGTAGCAACCAATCATGTCCATACAAGCTTTCATGATTTTCTTGAGGGTTAAAACAAATGTGGAACACTGTGCAGCAGGAGACAAATGCAGAGAGACAATTGGGCCACATAGGGGACCACAGAGAGCTGCATCTGATGTTTGAGCTAGATCTTAAGGAATTAACAGGAATTCCCTAAATGACTTTTAGGCATCATCACAATTTTAGTGTTGGTTTTTCTCTCTGATGGAAGTGTGGAGACAACCATGGGTACAGAGGAAGAAGTTGGAGGCAGGGAGACCATTTGGAAGCTATAATTGTCTAAACTTCATTAGGAAGGATTATGGACTGAATCAATTTAGAAAAATGGAATCCAGACACAAGGCCACAGAAGGGATATGTAGAAAAAGGGTCAATAAGATGTAATAATCAATTAGTGTTGCCCTGCATGAGGGAGATAATTTTTTAGGCTGATAGCCAGTTTTCTGCTTGAAAGGTCAGATGAATGTCTGTATCATTTATAGAGACAGGAAATACCAGGGGAAGGACAGGCTTGGGAGATAATGTCATGGGTTATGTTTGAAGTGCCTGAGGCATGGGAGGCTGTGCCTAAGATAAAAGAGAATGGCAATTTTGGGAATCAACTGAATGTTCATAACTAGAGACATGGATTTCTGTGTTGTTTGCAAGAGTTGGTTGAAAATATGGGCTTAGTGACCACCACTGGAAGGAAACAAACCAAAAACTCACCTTATTTTAAAAAGATTATAAACCTATTATATATTGTGTAAAGTAGTGAAGGGTTAGAATATCTGCTTTAAAAGCACCAATAGTAAACTTGTAGGCAACTATAGCAGTGAAATAAAGGTATTTTAAAGATTGGAAACAGACATTGTTTTCAGAACACTCTTTTTGAAGATCAGCATGTATTGTGGTATTCACAATTCTAAGGCAAGGTCATTGTTCTTTTATTTGTTTCACATAGAAGTCAGCTTCAAGGTCTTGTCAGGATTAAGAGTACCTTCAGCTTGTGATATTACAACATTATGTTCCAGATAGTTTTTGTGAAATAAGTGAGAGATTGTCATGTCTATTTTTTTAACTGCCCTCTGTGATTGATCTTTTCTGAATAAGACATAGTTTAGAAAGACTCAAGAATGTCTGATTTGTTTTCAGCTTCTTCTTTTAGAGATATAATAAGGTCTCTCAGTTGTAATCTCCTGGGGATTTGAGCTTCCCCTGAAAGGGTCAAGTTTGTCTTCGATTGTAACAAGACTACTGCTCAATTACCCCTCTGCTTTGGTATCTCAAATAGAGAGCTTCCACAGTTCCAGAGCAGCTGAAACTCTTAGTCATGTGGTTTACTATTTTATGATGCCATGTATAAATGTTTGTTTCAATAATGTCATGCTTCTTTACACTGTGTCAAAATCGTGCTAAAATGTTCCACCTTTTCTTGCATACCTCTTCCTACATTTCTCTTTTGTTTCTAAAATATTTTAGGTGCTTTCATGGGAAAAATATCCTTACATAACCAAACAATATAATAGTCTATAAATATATTCTACTTAGTTCTGTGTATATATTTAATCAAAGCATAAACTTAATAACCTTCCTTATTGCAAAGTATATGAGGATAATAGTGTTATTAACCTTTAAATGCAAACAATTAGACAACCATGGACAGTCCTATTATACTTTTAAAAGTATTTAGAATTTATTTTAGAAGAGAAAATTTCTATAGGATCACTCCCAGGGCCAGGGCCATAAGAGTGTCGTCTTCAAGTAACACATAGAAATTAAACACAGCATTTCAGAGCCAAATAAATTAAGTAAACATCAGTTAGTTGTATACCAGTCCTCTGCTTTTTCTTCTTAAATATTATAAAATCTTTGAGCAAAGTTTCACATTTCATTAGTTTTCTATATTACTCAGGCTGTTTCAGTTGCAAGTGACAAAATCCAGTTGTAAATTGGCTTAAATAAAAGGGGAATTGGTTGGCTCACGACTTGTAACTGAAGAGGTAAGGATAGAGCTGGGTCTATGCCCATCTTAAGTGGGGGCCTCAGAAGACATCCTTGGATGCAGTTTCTCTCACTTTGTTTCTGTTCTCTTTCTCTGGGTTGGTTCTCATGCAAGACAGGCTTTCACTTCATGGTGGTAAGATAGCTTCAGTCCTGCGTTCTCACAAAATCAAAAAGCAGCAGATTTAGAAAGATTCATCTGCAGAAGATTCTCTGGAAGTCTTGATACTCATTCTGGAATCACCAGCTCAGGTCAAGGTCTATATACCTCTTTAAGTTATTAGCTTGGCCGGGTGAAGGCAATGAGCTAATTGGGTCCTGTACACTAACTTTGGAACCCAGTGCTCCTCTTCTCTCAGATTATACTGAATGGGAATCAAAAATGAGTGTGTGATCCAAAAATATCAAGGGCGGCTGACAAAAGTAGGGAAGATGCGTACTTGGGTAGACAATACAATCAGGAAGAGCCATTATATCTCTGCACATATTGTACTAGTTAGAACCTGAGACACAAAGAAACAGACAGCATATGAATAAAGTGCATTGAAGGTAGGAAAAGAAATAAAAGAATGAAAAGATAGCTTTACTGAAATTAAGGCCACAATGGGGCCCTTTTTAAAATTATGCTTTTGGAAAATTTATGTAGAAAGGACTAGTTTACTACTTTTAAAAATGCTGAAAGATAGTAAAGAGATGAGGAGTGCTCACAAGAATCTTAATGGACCAAAAATATGTTTTCAAGATGAATTCTTGCTTTCCCATGAATAGGAATAAACATAGTGGCATAGATAATTAAAATATTTGGTAATAAAATAGTTTTTCTTAATTTGGAGCAAGAGAAAATTAGATTATCTATTTTTCTTTTTTCTTATTTTCTTATTTATATTTAAGGTGTAAAGCATGATGTTTTGATATACTTACACATAGTAAAATGATTACTACAGTCAAGGAAATTTGCATAATGGTCTCGAATTTCTCTTCTTTTCTTTTTTTTCTTTTTAATATTTGTGCATGTGGTAAGAACACCTGAAATCTACTCTTCCAGCAAACTTCCAGTATATAATACAGTATTACTAATCATAGTCACCGTTCTGTACATTAAGTCTGTAGATTATTCACCCTACATAACTTCATTGAGAAACATCTCCTCATGATCTCCAACTCTCAATCCCTGGTTATCATCATTCCACTACTCTGTTTTTACGTCATTAACTTCTTTAGTTCCATACATACGTGAGATCATGCAGCATTGTCTTTCTGTGCCTGGTTTATTTCAGTAAATATTGTCTTCCAGGTTCATCTGTGTTGTCTAAAATGGTAAGATTTTTCTTATTTTTAAAAGTTGAATAATATTTCACTGTGTGTGTGTATGTATCATGATTCTATATTTCATAAGTATATTTCACCTAAGGTGCTGTTTTTGTTTTTCTTGAGAATAACCTGCCTGATGATATCCCTGAAGAATGGTCAATGAAAAGTTTTGTGTAATCCGTAAGCAGGATGATAAACAGATAACAAGCTTTTTAAATTTAATTTTTTTCTCCTATTTGATGGTCTGTAGAAGTCCCACATAATTTTAATTAAAATGTCAGATTTAATTTGAGTAAACTACAGTATGTTAGGACCTCTACTGAGTGAGATAGCAATGATAAAATATAAAATCTGTCACCTGGGAACTCCCAGTCTAAAAAAAACAAAAAACAGAAACTCAAACCAATAAAACCCTTCTTTTCCCACTTCGTATTCTAAGGAAAATATAATGGCTTTATTTATTGTTTGCCACTGAATGAGATTATAATTAATAACTGACTTGTATCAGGTTTGCTGTTTTGTGTCCTTTAGTTTTCTGATGGCAGAAACCTGGCCCATCTGGTTAAGCTCTCTGTTCCTGGAAGGAGGACATAGCAGGGACTTCATACGTGGGGATGAATCAATGTCAAATGAGGAAAAGTACAAAGACCTTAATTAGATGGTCATTGCTATCAGTGGACATGTTGTGAAAAACCTAAATACATCAGATTTGGGAGGTTTTTTTATTTTTTTATTTTTTTTGAGTTGGAGTCTTGCTCTGTCGCCCAGGATGGAGTGCAGTGGCGCAATCTCGGCTCACTGCAAGCTCCGCCTCCCGGGTTCACGCCATTCTCCTTCCTCAGCCTCCCCAGTAGCTGGGTCTACAGGCGCCCGCCACTGCGCCCGGCTAATTTTTTGTACTTTTAGTAGAGATGGGGTTTCACCATGTTAGCCAGGATGGTCTCGATGTCCTGACCTCGTGATCCACCCGCCTCGGCCTCCCAAAGTGCTGGGATTACAGGCGTGAGCCACCGCGCCCGGCCGGATTTGGGAGGTTTTTGAGAGCCACTTAGGCAGCTATCAAAATGCTCTTCCAGTCTCTTCCTTTAGGGAGGCCATGTTTCTGTACTCTGAAATCTACAGATGTGTTTGCTCCAAAACCACATTTCCCATGGGCCACACCCAGCCTGACTGACTGGCAGGAATGATAATAGGCAGATCCATTTCTGGAAAACTTGGGTGGGATTTGGCTCACACCTGATTTTGGCTTCAGGACTCCCTGATATCCTTGCTGAACTTTCTTCAGCTTAAATAGCTACTTAGGACACTTCCACCCCACTTTCCCTCTCTTCTTCACTCAGAGTCAGCCTTGCATCATGGATCTTCTAGACTTCTTAGGCTTCTTCTTCATTTTCTCTCACAGGTATTTCCCTAATACAATTCTTGCACATTGAATCACATCTTAGCATTTGCTTCTCAGGAGACTAGGACTATCACAACCATGTTACACTGACAAACAGTTTTAATATTATTCAATAGTCTCTGTGGAGTACAATGTTGCTGTGCTAGATTCTAGTAATGCAAAGCTAAGAAGACAACACTCCCGATAAAACATAATGTATTGGGAGAAAGTGTAATTCAATACAGTAAAAGTATGATAATTTACATTCTATGGATTTATCACAAAAGGAAAGCACTGTGGCTGGTGGTAAGACACCAGTGGATCTCATTGAAGGAGAATTCTCAAGAGCAAATAATATTAACACTCATCTGTGTAGAGCTAGCCATGAAAAGCATTGATTCTAGTTGTGGAGCAAATATACCCAATGATGAAATTCATATGTGGGTGGACAGTCATTGTTAATGATTCCACCTAAGGAACAGGTTTGCCAAACCCTACCGTACTCTAAAGTGATTCTCAAATATTAATACATATATCCAAATGACCTGGAGGTCTCATTAAAACTCAGTAAGTTTAGTATAAGGCCTGAGACCATGTATTTTCTTTCAATTACAATCTTACTGAGATATAATTGATATACTGTAACAATCACCCATTAAAGTGTATAATTCAGTGGTTTTTAGCATGTTCACAATCACATAGACATCATCATTACCTAATATTATAACATATTTATCACACAGACCACATGTTTTATATCAAGGTGAAAAGGAGCTAGCATACTCACCAGTAATTAGCACCAAATAACACTAGCCACTCATGAGTGGTTTCTGTGAAGCCAAGTGAAATAGCAACCAAAATTCCATGTGGATTTCATTTTAGGGCTGGACTAAAACTTCAGTCCTGCCTGAAGTTCTTTCCTACAGAGTCCCTGGAGAAAGCATCACGCACAAAGATGTTATGCCATGAAAGAATATGGTCCCTTGTAAGACCTACAAGATGTTTACTATAAAATTTAGTTATAAAGTATAGGGGCAGTTGGCTAAGGTAAAGAAGTAGACTGTTAACAAATTGTGAAAAGTCCACATCCGTGGAGGATTTTGGGATTTTATCCGAAGGTAGTGAAAAGCCGTCAAGCAAGATTAAACCATAAAGAGACATGGGATAGGAAGATGAATACAGTGTTGTGAGGTTTCAGAAGAAAGATGTGAAAGAAATAGCAGATTCAAATAAAACTCAAGATTCTAGCGTGGTTAACTTGAGAGGATAATGAGGACATTACTTGAGATAGAACAAAGAAAAAGGAAAAGCCATCTGTCTGTGTGTTTGGTTTTCATTTATGTATATATTTTAGGATGCATTTGGAGTATGAGGCAGTATGTGGCTTGAAGATACTGATGTCTGAGTCTTGTGGAGGTGTTTGCTGAAATTATATGTGTGTTTGGGAGTGTGCAGGGAAGGTAGGAAGAAGTAGATAAGTAGCACTGAGGACACATCAACATTTCAGGAGGGAACAGAGGTAGAAAAGTATGTAAAGAAATGAGAGATTATTGTGCTAAGGCAAAGAAGATGGAACTGAACTGTCAAACCAATTCAGGGAAAAAAGTTAACAGGAAGGTTTACTTAGTGTCAAATGCTGTTTATAAATTTAGTAACGTATGCAAAGGGCTTCTGTGCAGCAAAATAAACTATCAAGAGAGGAAACACACAATCTTCAAAATGGAAGAAAATATTTGCAAGTTATGTGTCTGACAAAGGTCTAATATCCAAAATCTATAAGGAACCTAAACAAATCAACAAGCAAAAAACAAACAACCCTATTAAAAAATGAGCAATGCATATGAACAGATACGTCTCAAAAGAAGACATACACGTGACCAATAAGCATATGAAAAAAATGCTCCACATCACTAATCATAGAGAAATGAAAATCAAATCAACAGTGAGATGCCTTCACACCAAATCAGAATGGCTATGAAAGAGTCAAAAAAATAACAGATACGTGTTGCAGAGACAAGAGAACACTTATAGTGTTGGTAGGAGTAGCGGAAAGCAGTTTGGAGATTTCTCAAAGGATTTAAAACAGAACTGCTATTGGACCCAGCAATCTCATTACTGGGTATATATGCAAAGGAATATAAATCTTTCCACCAAAAAGGACACATGCACTCATATGTTCATTGCAGCACTATTCACGATAGCAAAGACAATGAATCAGCCTATCTGCCCATCAATGGTAAACTGGATAAAGAAAATGTGGCACATATACACCATAGACTATTAGATAGCCATAAAAAAGAAGAAAATCTTGCCCTTTGCAACATGGTTGCAGCTGGGGGACATTATCCTAAGCAAACTAATGCAGAAACAGAAAACCAAATACTGCATATTCTCACTTACAAGTGAGAGTTAAACATTGAATACACATAGACAAAAAGACGGGAGCAATAAACATCAGGGTCTACTTCAGGGTGGAAAGTGGAAGGACAGTGAGGGTTGAAAAACTACTTGTTGGGTACTATGCTCACTACCTGGGTGATGTGATCATTTGTACACCAAACCCCAGCAAATACATAATTTACCCACGTAACAAACCTGCACACATACCCCCAAACCTACAATAAAAGTTGAGAAAGAAGAAAAAAGAAATCTAGTAGTTTAAGGACTGAAACCTTTCCGTTTCTCTGCAAGCACTTAGATATGTGAATGACATAAACAGTCTCAGTGTTGCTCAAAATGAAGAAAGTCATTCTGGACAGCACTGAGGTCAGGTGGCCTATTAAGGAAAAGGTAAAATTCTGCCAGTTATACAGTGGATTTTATATACCATAGATTTTTATACAAGCACATTTCCATAATGAAATCCACATAAGATGTGATCCTATTTTTTTTCTGTGTGCAAAACCAGAAGGCAGAAAGTTGTAGCTATGCAGGTTACTACTGTGTACAATTGTGATATGCCCTTAATACTCAGAAAAGAATGTATAGAAAAGTTATACCAGAATATGTTTGTTTGCTTTGTTTATTTCTTTTAAAGTGCCTTTAAAAACAGGTAAAAAATGTGGAAAAAAACTGAAGAAAGATGTGGATTTTGTTTGTTTTTTTAGAATCTCTCCTTTGTGGTCAGTTTCTCTTTACTGGTGCTTTTTTTCAAATTCTCCAAAGTGAGCACAAGCCTATCTCTGACATTTTTGTTGATAAACAAAATACCTAAAATATGAAATTATTTTGAAATGTGAAAATTATTAGAGCATTTTAAATTGTTATCTTAATTACTATTACCTGAATCTAAAAAAAAAATTACATGAATGACAAACATTTTTAAGGGCAGAAGAGTCCCAGTCTAGTAAATGCTAAAACCTGGAAATTGCGCTGTAATATATTTTACCATTTTAAATCTTTATAATGATGTGCAATTTGGTTCGTTGCCTCTCCAAGGTCAGATGGCTAAAAACTGGCAAATCCCAAGGCTAGGATTCAATTTCCATCAATGTCAATATCCATTCCACACAACCACCCTTCTTGACAGTGTTGAATTTGAGGCTTAGATGAAAGGGGATAGAAAAACAATAACGTAATGCAATTGTGGAAGAGTACAGCAGTTTTTAAATTACAATAGTTCAGATTTGTTTCATTGATTTTTTTGGCTAAGGTGTAACTCTGGAAATCTTGGAGCTTCTGCAAAACATAAAGAAACTTGCTGGATAGAAGTGGCGAGTATAATTGTGAAGGAGGCTATGGGGAATTTGTCAGTGTAAACAATGAGATCCAAATAAGTCTATCCTTGAAGTAAATAAAGGCTTTCCTTGAGTTCACAATACAATTATTGTAATCTTGCTGAAAACTGAATTGTGGAATAATATGTTTTCAAGTGAAGGGGCAGTTTATATATTTCCCTGTTCATAATATTACCTACTGTCAATGGGAATCATAAAATGTGCACCAAAAGGTGGCAAGACATAACATATTTATGAACTAAAATAGAAGATACATATTGCAAACTAGGGACTTTTTCTAGAAAGAATAGCTTCGTGTAAGTTTGTCTTTGTTTTTAGAACAGCTCACAAAAATTTGGTAAGATTATCCACAAAGTTATGAATGAGCTATCTTGATGTTTTTATGCCAGAGTAGTCATTCAGGATATAAATGAATGAATACATTCTGCAAGTATTTGAGTCTGAGAATGAAAAAAATAGTAGTAGTGTTACTCAAAAAGTAGCATAATCGCTGCAGGAAAATACAAAAAACACTGAAACATTTTATTATTATTATTATTGTTTTTTGAGATGGAGTCTTGTTCTGTGGCCCAGGCTGGAGTGCAGTGGCGTGATCTCTGCTTACTGCAAGCTCCACCTCCTGGGTTCATGCCATTCTCCTGCCTCAGCCTCCCAAGTAGCTGGGACTACAGGCACCCACCACCACGCCCGGCTAATTTTTTGTATTTTTAGTAGAGACGGGGTTTCACCGTGTTAGCCAGGATAGTCTCGATCTCCTGACCTCGTGATCCGCTCACCTTGGCCTCCCAAAGACTAAAACTTTTTAAAATTGCCGACATAATATTCAACTAATAATTAAGTGTAGATGCTTAGTTGTGAACTTGATATGTATAGTCCATGTTGAAGAATTTGTTTTTGCTAGGAACTAATAATTTTAAACAAATGTAGCATCAAAAAAATTAAAATGAAATTATTTCTTTCGTGTAGTTTTTAGAGTAGTGTCAACCATACTCACAATCACAAAATTCCTTATATGTCAGAGAAATATTCTTTCTTAACTTAGCCAATTTTGAAACTAAGGAGAGTTACAAGTATAGTGTATACTTTACATACTTTAAGATTAGGAAGAAAATACAGTTTTGTTGACTCTGATTGAGAGTGAAAAAACTTAAGAGAACTTCGACATGAAATTCACCCATCATGAGTTTTGGCAGTACCAGATACAAAAGAACTTTTTGTGTAAGAGAGGTGATGGTTGTTAAGTATGCTGTATTTCATTCAAATTTGTTTATGCAACAGCTTTTGCTTCAATGGTTATACTTGGCATACTTAGTTTACATATGTCTTTTTAAAATAATATGTCTAAAGTTTCAAATATTTAGTTTTGGTGTGTGAAAAGCAATTGAATTTTTTTCTACTTTTTTCTACTTCCTACTTCTCTCAAATCCTATAATTGTCATTATTATTTTTCTTACAGGGAGTAGAAATTTCAGATTAATTAAAACATTTCAACTCCAGGAAAAACAGAGACATAAATAGATTTATCTTCATTCTCTCCTGACATTGTTTTTAATTATTTTCATGGTTTCAAATCTTTCCAGTGAGCTCAGGATGTTGCTACTGATTTCATCTTGCTGGTCAAGAAAAGACCGCGTGCCAACTAATTTATCCCAATTTCATGAATAAAATATTCTTCCAGTCAGTATTTCATTTCAACATAGGATAATATACAGTGGGCCCTTTGTATCGCTAGGTTACTCATTTGTGGATTGAAAATATTGAAAAACTAAATTGCATCTATACTGAAGATATACTGACTTTTTTCTTGTCATTATTCCCTAAATAATACCATCTAACAACTATTTATATAGCATTTTCATTGCATTTGGTATAAGTAATCTAGAGATAAGTATGCAGGAGGATGTGCATAGGTTAAACACAAATAGGCCGTTTTAGATCAATGGCTTGAACATCCGTGGATTTTGGTTTCTGTGGAGATCCTGGAGCCAGTTCCCCATGAATATTGAGGGATCACTGTAATGATTCTTAATATAGTGGAGAAAGCATGGGTTTAGAATTTAGACAAGCTCATTTCATAATGAGATCCATATAAGATGTGATCTTGAACAAGTTATGTATTTGAATATCAGTCCTTATTTATAAGCCATATAATTTTGCAAGTGATTTAACATGAATATATACATTCATTTATTCCTTAGGCAGGCAATGTTGTAGGTTTTGAAGATTTTGTGGAACATAAGTGCACTTTCAATGGAGTTCATAACCTAGCAAAGAAGACAAGTACACAAAATAGTGAACAAATCACACTGTTGTTCTTCTGTAGGAGGTAAACAATGTTACATGTACACATAGAACAAGGGGCCACAATCCATCTAGAGGTTACAGAAGGCATTTTGAAATTTTTGAGATTTTATACTGAAATTTAAAACTATTTAAAAGAACCTCACAAAAAATAAGTGAGTCAACCATTAGGGATATGTGTCTAATGGTAGAATTTCAGACTCTGTGTTACTTGAACTGGAGAGATATTTAGGAACAGGTAGAATTCCACTCTGACTCCACCGATAATGATATTCTCTACATAACAATAGATTTTCTGCTGCTGGTCTTTGAGAATTTAGATAGTATTTTAATTGTTTTTAAACAGAACCCAGATATTCTTCACATTTTACATATTGTATGTGGCTAAAACGCATACAGCCACACACGGATACACAAACAATAAGACAGAAACCAAATTTGTGATTATTCAAGAACATTGGTTAAAAAGGAGGATCTTCAAAATTGACATATTCCTGTTATCTTAGCAATTTTCAATAGTGCTGCAGTAAACATGGGGATGCAAGTATCTCTTTGATAAAATTTCCTTTCTTTTGGATAAATATCCAGAGGATTCCTGTGCCAAATGGTAGATCTATATGCAGCTTCTTGAGGAAACTTCATGCTGCTCTCCATAGTAACTGTACTAATTTGAATTCCCTTCAACAGTGTATGAGTTCCCATTCTCCACATTCTCACTAGCATTTGCTATCTTTTATCTTTGTGATAATAGGCATTCTAACCGGGATGAGATGATATCCTGTGGTTTTGATTGCATTTCCCTGATGAATAGTGATGTTGAGCATTTTTTCATAAATCTGTTATTTGTAGCTTTTTTGAGAAATGGCTATTCAGATCATTTGCACATTTTTAATGGAATTATTTGCAGTTTTTTTGCTATTGTATTGAGTTCCTTGTATATTTTGGATATTAATTCCTTTTTGGATGAATGATTTGCAAATATTTTCTCCCATTTTGTAGGTTGTCTTTCCACTGTGTTGGTTGATTCCTTAGCTTTTTTTTAGTTTAACAGAATCCCATTTGTCTGTTTTTGCTTTTGGTGCCTAAGTGTTCATCAATAGATGATGGACAATGCAAACGTGGTGTACATACACATTGGAATACTATTCAGCCATAGAAAAAAATGAAATCCTGTCATTCGAGACAACATGGATGAACTGCAAGACATTAAAGTAAGTGAAATAAGCCAGGAAAAGAAAAGTTAATACCACATGTTCTCACTCATATGCAGAAGCTAAAAAAAGTTGATTTCATAGAAGTAGAGTAAAATAGAGTAGAATAGTGGTTACTAGAGGTTGGGAAGGACAGAGGGAGGGAAGGATAAAGAGAGTTTTATTTTATTATTATTTTTTATTATTATTATACTTTAAGTTTTAGGGTACATGTGCACAATGTGCAGGTTAGTTACATATGTATACATGTGCCATGCTGGTGTGCTGCACCCATTAACTCTCCATTTAGCATTAGGTATATCTCCAAATGCTATCCCTCCCTAAAGGATGCAAAATTACAACTAAATAGAAAGAACAAGTTCTAGTGTTCTATATCACTATAGGATGACTATATTTAACAATAATTTATTATATACTTTCAAATTGCTAAAGGAGAGGGTTTTGAATATTCTCAACACAAAGAAACTGTAAGTGAGGTGATGAACATGCTAATTACCCTGATTTGATCACTATGCACTGTATGCATCAAAACATCACTACGTATCTGATAAATTTGTACAGTTATTACCTGTCAATTAAAAAAGGATTCCTTCAAATATATTAACACAATATTATAATTGAATATTTACTTGACAAACTTTTGAGGTAAGGCTAAGTTACTTTCTTTGAAGATAAGCTTGTTAATTAGTTTTATCTAGATTTTTCTTGCATAAACAGTACCTGGTATGCATTTTCTATGTCATATTTCCATTTTCAGGTTTTTAAAAGTACAATAATACTTACATTCCTTTTTTAAAAAAATTATTTTAGGTTCAAGGATCCATGTGCAGGTTTGTTTTATAGGTAAATTGTATGTCATGGGGGTTTGGTGTATAGATTATTTCATCACCCAGGTAAGATGCATAGTACCCAATAGTCAGTTTTTTCATCCTCACCCTCCTCCCACCGTCCACCTTCAAATATCCCCTGGTGTCTGTTATCTTCTTTGTGTCCATGTGTATTCAATGTTTATCTCCAACTTACAAGCAAGAACATATGGTATTTGGTTTTCTGTTTCTACGTTAGTTTGCTTAGGATAATGGCCTCCAGTTCCATCTATGTTGCTGTGAAAAACAAGATCTCACTCTTTTTTATGGCTGCATAGTATTCCATGGTATATATGTACCACATTTTCCTTACCCAGTCCATCATTGGTGGGCATCTAGATTGATGCTATGTCTTTGCTAATGGGAATAGGGCTGCAATGAACATACACATGCATCTGTTTTTATGGTAAACAATTAATATTCCTTTGAATATACAGTCAGTAATGGGATTGTTGGGTCAAATGGTAGTCCTGTTTTAAGTTTTTTGAGAAATCTCCAAACTAGTTTCCACAGAGGCTGAACTATTTACATTCCCACCAGTAGTGTATAAGCATGGCATTCCCTTTTCTTCACAACTTCTTCAGTATCGTTATTTTTTGACTTTTTAATAATAAGCATCTGGCTGATGTGAAAGAATATCTCATGGTGGTTTTGATATGCATTTCCTAATGATTAGTGATGGGGAGTATATTTTCATATGCTTTTGGCCATATGTGTGTCTTGTTTTGAGAAGTGTCTGTTCATGCCCTCTGTCCACTTTTCAACGGGGTTGTTTGTTTTTTGCTTGTTGTTGTGATTAGTTTCCTTATAGATTCTGCATATTAGACTGTTGTTGGATGCAGAATTTGCAAATATTTTCTTCCATTCTGTAGTTTGTCTATTTACTCTGTTGATGGTTTCTTTTGCTCTCCAGAAGCCTTTTAATTTAATTAGGCCATATTTGTCAATTTTTGTTTTTGTTGTAGTTGCTTTTGGCATCTGCATCTTGAAATCTTTGCCATATCCCACATCCAGAATGGTATTTCCTAGGTTACCTTCCAGAGCTATAATTATAGTTTTAAGTTTTACATTGAAGTCTTTAGTCCATCTTGAGTTGATTTATGTATGTGGTGTAAGGAAGGAGTCCAGCTCCTGTCTTCTGCATATGGGCAGCCAGTTATTTCAGCATCATTTATTGAATAGGAAGTTCTTTTCCCATTGCTTGTTTTTTTGGCTTTGTTGAAGATCAGATGGTTGCAAGTATGTAGTTTTATTTCTGCACTTCCTATTCTATTCCATTGGTATGTGTTTCTATTTTGTACCAGTACCATGCTCTTTTGGTTATTGTAGCCTTGTAGTATAGTTTGAATTTGAGTAACATGATGTCTTCAGCTTTATTTTTTTTGCTTAGTATTGTTTTGGCTCTTTGGGCTCTTTTTTGTCTTCAAATAATTTTTTTTCTAATTCTTTGAAGAAAGTTATTGGAAGTTTAGTAGGAATAGTATTTAATCTGTAAATTGCTTTGTGTAGTATGGCCATTTTAACAGCATCAATTCTTCCTAATCATGAGCATGGGATATTTTTCTAGTTGTGACGTCTCTGATTTCTTTCAGCAGTGTTTTGTAAATGTCATTGTAGAGATCTTTTGCTTTCCTGGTTAGCTGTATTCCTAGGTATTTTATTATTTTTGTGACTATTGTGAGTGAGATCGCATTCTGAATTTGGCTTTCAGCTTGGACATTGCTGGCATATAGAAATCCTACTGATTTTTATACACTGATTTTGTATCCTGAAACTTTGACAAAGTTGTTTATCAGATATGGAAGCTTTTGGGTAATGACTGTGGGGCTTTCTAGGTATAGAATCATATCATCTGCAAACAAAAATAGTTTGACTTACTCTCTTCCTATTTGGATGTCTTTTATTTCTTTCTCTTGCTTGATTGCTTTAGCTAGGACTTCCAGTATGTATTAGTCTATTCGTACACTGCTACAAAGAACTACCTGGGACTGGTTAATTTATGAAGAAAAGAATTTAATTGACTAACAGTTCTGCAGGTTTATCAGGAAGCATGAATGGGAGGCCTAAGGAAACTTACAATCATGGTGGAAGGAGAAGGGGAAGTAAGAATCTTCTTCACATAGAGGGAGGAGAGAGAGAGAGCAAGGAGAGGAATTGTCACACACTTTTAAATAATTAGATCTCATGAGAACTCACTCACTATCATGAGAATAACATGGGGGAAAGCCACCTCCATGATCCAATCACCTCCCACCAGGTCCCTCTCCCAAAATTGGGAATTATAATTCAACATGAGATTTGGGTGGGGACACAGAGCTAAACCATTTCACAGTACTATGTTGAATAGGAATAGTGAGAGTTGGCCATCCTCATCTTGTTCCAGTTCTCAAGAGGAATGATTCCAGCTTTTGGTCATTCAATGATATTGACTACAGATTTTTCAGAGATGGCTCTTCTCATTTTGAGGTACTTTCCTTCAATGCCTAGTTTGTTGAAGATTTTTAACACGAAGGATGTTGAATTCTATCAAAAGTATTTTCTGCATCTCTTGAGATGATCGTGTGGTTCTGTTTTTAGTTTTCTTTATGTGATATGAATGCAGAATCCTTCTTGCATTCTCATGAGTTTTGCACACTTTTCTGATTGACTTACTTTAACTTTGATAACATTGTGTTTGACAACTCACCTTTATTATGTCCACCCAAATATTCACAGATTATATAGACTCAATTCTATATTTTAGCAAGGAATTTCAATAATATATATATTTGAAAATCATTATATAATCACAATAGCAATTCATGCTGCCATAAACAGGTTTGGGGACAAACAGAGCTGATTAACTCTTTGTTCCTAAATTAAAGTTTTATGATTGGCAAGAGCAGAACACATAGGAAATATGTTGACTGTTAGCAATGAGCAACTGAAGCTCCAGGGTGCCCAGCAAGACGATTAAGAGACTTTCCAATCTAAATTAAAAGAATTACAGAATGTAAAATTTTATTCTCAAGGAAGGGAATGAAGTTAATGTCCACTAAAGTAGTTTTCTTGAATGCCCTTTTATATTTTCATCTTCTAAATATCTTTACCTTTTACAAACTCTCAAGAATATCCTAAGTTGCCAAAACAAAGTGTAACTTGGGCAACATGAAAGAACAAGGTGTGGACCTTTTCCCCATCCTTTATTAGCATTCTAGATGGAATATTGGCAACATAGACAGATAGATATGCAGATAGATAGATAAAAGAAAATAGATAGAAAGAGTCTCCTGCATGTATGATATTTAAAGGTCAATTTTATAAAGTAAGTTGTCTTTAAATACTTCTTTAATTATATTTAATAACTAGAATTAATTGCATTCACTTTTTTTAAAAGTTTAGGAGTAACTTATCTCAAACATTATTTTAAAGGTTAAAATAACATACATGTGGAATCAAGGTTTTTTGTTTTTTTTTGTTTTGTTGATCAGTCTGGAGTAGAGTGGAGTGATCTTGGCTCACAGAAACCTCCACTTCCTAGGTTCAAGCAATTCTCCTGCCTTAGCCTCCTAAGTAGCTGGGATTACAGGCACCCGCAAACATGCCCAGCTAATTTTCATATTTTTAGTAGAGACGGGGATTTACCATGTTGGCCAGGTTGGTCTCGAACTCCTGACCTCAAGTGATCTGCCCATCTAAGCTGCCCAAAGTGCTGGGATTACAGGCATGAACCACCATGCCTGGCCAGAAATCAAGATTTTTAACAAGAGTGAATCACTAAGTGTTGTAAGAATGAAATGAGAAAATGTGTAAAATATTTTGTGTTAGCATCACATAATTTTTTGATAAGCTTTAGTTTCCTTGCCTTTGCCATGAGCATTTTCCCAAGCTATATTTTGAATGATGAGTCAGTGTCCATTTCATTGATCACATTCTACCTGTGTAGGTCTTTTATTGGCAACAAGAGAGATTCCAAGTTTTGATGAGGTAGCCACCAACATGGGTCACACAAATTCTACTTTGCATAGTTTTCTGTCTTTAAATAATTGGACCAGCATCATTTACTAACTAAATAGAACTCTGTTCAAGAGGCATTGAAAAAAGATAGAGCAGTTATTTTTATTTGAAGATAACAGCAACAAATGAACAGAATACTGTTATTTATTAGACTTGACATGCTGAGTAAAATCAAGTTGCTGTTAGGGGAATGAAGAGATGTTACAAAATACAAGACAGTTTATATTCTGGTATTTCAGAAGGCAGGTCAAAGGCTGATACTGTAAGAATAATTTATATTTGCCATTCTTTGCAATAATTTCACATGGAACTGGGATTGAATTTGATGTTGTGTAAAAAACAATATTGAGAGTGAAGAAGGTGGTAAACATATTTTCAATGCTCTAAAAATGATACTGTACAAAAAGCAAGATTTATTTTGTAACATTCATGAAGGGAAAAACCCCCACAAAACTCTTGGTAAGATTTACAACTGAATAAAATAATAACAACAAAAATGATTTAGTATCTTCTTTCTTTGTGATTTTCTTGAACCTAAAATATTTTATGTTTTTGTTCCATTTATAGAATCTTTGTTAAAATCCTACTATGTCCAGCTCCTTTGCTGAGTTATTTGTGGGGGGATTTTAGTCATACAGTGGCCTGAACAAATTTTCTTGATTTTGAGTATATCCAATACATTACTCAAGGAACCTTACACTAAAGCAACTGTGGTCTACTTTTGGAGTCTGAAGGAAACTTTGAAGAGGCCAGAGACCCAGGAATTTGCAGATGTGAGATGACCCTGTCTGGAGCAATCTTAGCATCACTTCTGTGTATGTGTGTAGCCTAGGTGGAAAAGGCGGGTAGCCAGGGAGTAGGAAGCATAATTGACTTAAGGAAATTCCATTATTGAAGATAAAGGGACTCTACTCTGATTTCTGGGTCCAGCCCTGTGGGACACCAGCCATTTCCATTGACAACAGAGACACTTTCCACTCCTAGGCATGGAGCATCCCACATTCCTTTTCTGGAAATTCATAGGAAGCCAATTCATGGCATACCACAGGAATCAAAAGAAAGATCTCTCCCTTGAACTTTCCATCTAGGTGTTTTCCCTCCTCTCTCCTCATATCTAGCATGGATGCTTTGAGGGGTCTCTGGGGTGTGAGATTTTCCAGTCCTCCCTTTTCTCAGGGGCTCCCCCTTCTGCTCATGTCTAGCTATCAGCCTACTCTAACACAGATGCAGGCAGGACTCTTATCAGCGACCATCATCAGCCTTCCTGGAAGGCTCAGCATTCCATGGTGAGCAACACTTGTGATTTCATTTGCATCTGTAGTAGTTAGTCTTTGTGAGCTCAGACAAGCCATTTGTCTTTCAGCTTTTGGTCTCTATAACCCTGAACCCTCTTAGCACTCCTACAGACACACAAAGCCTGGAAGAGCAAGGGGCTAAAGCTTTAGGAACCAACACCAGCTGCTCGAGATGAAGCTTTTTGTCCTTTAAATCCAGGTAAACATATTTCGTATATTTTTTGGTAAATATATTTAGTACATATTTTAGAGTTTTCTGGTCATACTACCTTGCAGGGACTACTCAATAATACTACTGTAGTGCAAAAACAGCCATAGACAATACAAAAGTGAATGAATGTGGTCATGTTCCAATTAAAATTTTATGTACAAAAATTGGTCCCTGGCTAAATTGGGCCAATGGGGAGGGTTGCCATATTTAGCATATAAAAATATAGGATGCTTACATTAGAATTTTAAATAACAATTAACTTCTTTAATCTAGATATGTCCTAAACAATTATTTGTTATTTCTATGAAATTCAAACTTAACCAGGTATCATGTATTTTAGCTTTCAACTCTACCTGCAAGTTGTAGTGTGATGACTTCTGGTTTAGACAGATTTTCTGAGGAGAAATTCATTATGATTTTCCAGATCCCAGGAAGATTTACAACTCTGTTCATTGCAACATCAATGCGTATGAGTGTTAGTGTATTTTTGTTGTCATTGCCTTACTCTCCTAGCTCCCTCACACTTGCTTCCTGAGGTCACCTACTGTACTTTCCTGCTATGGACTAAATTGTCTCTCCCGAAAACTCATAGGTTGAAGTTCTACCCCCCCAATATAATGGTATTTGGAGATGGGGGACTCTAAGGAGGTAGTTAAGGTTGAAGGACATCATTAGGTGGGGGTCTTCATTGAATATGAATAGTGTCCTTATATGAAGAGGCACCAGAAAGTATATTCTTTCTCTCTCTCTCTCTTTCCCTCTTCTTCTCATTCTTCTTGCACTTACAGGAGAAAACCATGTGAGGTCACAGTGAGAAGGGAGGAAGAGAGCACTCACCAGAAATCCAACTGCTAGAAATGAGCTTAGGCTTCCAGCCTCCAGAAATATGAGAAAATAAGTTTCTGTTGTTTAAGCCACCAAGTCTATGATATTTTATTATGGCAGCCCAAGAAGAGCAATATACCCCTCCATTAAAACTCTTATTAAAGGGAGAAAATGTTTACTACAAGCGGAACTGCATCAGTGTTTACCAAGGCCCAGTGGAGGGCATATATCTCAGCTCCAAGCAAAATCCTAGGAAACTGAAATTATGAGTGACAAATGGGACATGGAGGATAACTCTGTGGTCAAATAACAGGAGTTGAAATGGAAAGTAAGGAAAAGAAAGAATCAGAAGAAAAAAGGGACTATGGAAAAAAGAAAGTTTCCACTTTCAGAGTTAAAAAACTCACAAAGGAAGATATAACAAAAATAATACTTTAGGCCAAAAAATATAACCACAATATAAGTAACTTTATGGCATAAATTTGAAAAGGTGAATGAATTATTTTAAGAAAATTATATTTTATCAAACTTGAAAATTTAGTAGTACTGGAAAAATGATCTGATAGAAAAGACAAGTGTTAATCTTCAGAAAACACATGATTTTTTTCATCATCCAAAGAATTTGAGATCATAGAAAAGATAGTTGGCATATATTTTATTTCAGAATATTATTAAGATATGACTAAAACTAAATTTGCATTAAGAACATAGATGTAATCACCCTAATTATAATTTTAGTTAATTAAATCTAAAGTCATACCAAAAGAATAATGTAGGAAACCAGGTAGGTTTGATTTCAGGCATACATGGATGACTTTACACTAAACATATTAAAATAGAGAAGAAAGAATAGAGATAACAGAATCCCCAAATCAGAAGGTTAATATGATAGCATAAACTGAAGCAATATAGCAACTGGATCTAAGAATGCAAGTGTAAAAACCTTAATTAAAAAACTAGTTAATGAAATCAAGAGGTATATCAAAACAGTTATGCAGCGTACACAAGTATTTAGTTCTTTTTTTTTTTTTTTTTTTTTTTTTTTGAGACAGAGTCTTGCTCTGTCACCCAGGCTGGAGTGCAGTGGCACAATCTCAGCTCACTGCAACCTCTACCTCCCAGGTTCAAGTGAGTCTTCTGCCTCAGGCTCCCGAGTAGCTGGGATTACAGGCCCCTGCCACCACACTTGGCTAATTTTTGTATTTTTAGTAGAGAAGGGGTTGTGCCATGTTGGCCAGTCTGGTCTCAAGTGATCCGCCTGCTTCGACCTCCTAAAGTGCTGGGATTACAGGCGTGAGCCACTGCATCTGGCCCAAGTATTTAATTCTAAATGTGCATGGATGTTAAATAGGGAATCCTTTCCTTATTTCTTGTTTTTGTCAGGTTTGTCAAAGATCAGATAGTTGTAGATGTGTGGTATTATTTCTGAGGGCTCTGTTCTGTTCCATTGGTCTATATCTCTGTTTTGGTACCAGGGCCATGCTGTTTTGGTTACTGTAGCTCTGTAATATAGTTTGAAGTCAGGTAGCGTGATGCCTCCAGCTTTGTTCTTTTGGCTTAGGACTGACTTGGCAATGTGGGCTCTTTTTTGGTTCCATATGAATTTTAAGGTAGTTTTTTTCCAATTCTGTGAAGAAAGTCATTGGTAGCTTGATGGGGATGGCATTGAATCTATAAATTACCTTGGGCAGTATGGCCATTTTCACGATATTGATTCTTCCTATCCATGAGCATGGAATGTTCTTCCCTTTGTTTGTGTCCGATTTATTTTGTTGAGCAGTGGTTTGTAGTTCTCCTTGAAGAAGTCCTTCACATCCCTTGTAAGCTGGATTCCTAGGTATTTTATTCTCTTTGAAGCAATTGTGAATGAGAGTTCACTCATGATTTGGCTCTCTGTCTGTTACTGGTGTGTAAGAATGCTTGTGATTTTTGCACATTGATTTTGTATCCTGAGACGTTGCTGAAGTTGCTTATCAGCTTAAGGAGATTTTGGACTGAGACAATGGGGTTTTCTAGATATACAATCATGTCATCTGCAAACAGGGACAATTTGACTTCCTTTTTTCCTAATTGAATACCATTTATTTATTTCTCCCGCCTGATTGCTCTGGCCAGAACTTCCAACACTATGTTGAATATCAGTGGTGAGAGAGGGCATCCCTGTCTTGTGCCAGTTTTCAAAGGGAATGCTTCTAATTTTTGCCCATTCAGTATGATATTGGCTGTGGGTTTGTCATAAATAGCTTTTATTATTTTGAGATATGTTCCATCAATACCTAATTTATTTAAAGGTTTTAGCATGAAGGGCTGTTGAATTTTAAATGATGAGTTAATAGGTGCAGCACACCAACATGGCACATGTATATACATATATAACAAACCTGCACGTTGTGCTCATGTACCCTAGAAATTAAAGTATAATAAAAATATATATATTAAAAAATTAAAAAATAAATAAATAAATATGCATGGATGGCTCAACTTTACATAAATTATCATAGAAAAAACCTAATCACAAAACGACATTTGACAACATTATATGATCTTTATTGCTTTTAAATACTAATAATCTAGGAATAGATTGAGAATATTTGTCATAATAACTAATAATTCGCCCACAAATAATGTGAACAATACTATATCGCATAAGAGACACTCATTTACTTTGATTTGTATTGTTGCATGCCTAGAAAATCAAAGGTGCAACTTAAAAGCAATTGGAATTATTTTAGACAGTTTGATAAGATAATTATCTAAAAAATAAATACTTAAAACCAGTAGATTTTCTTTATATTAGTAATAAGCAGTAAAAGAATGTATCTCATTCCTAATAGTGACATACATGCAATAACTTCTTAAAAAGAAGGAAATCCTGCTATTTGTGACAATATGGATGAACCTGGAGGACATTGTGCTAAATGAAATAAACCTGATTGAGAAAAACAAATGCTGTAGGATGTCACTTATGTGAGAAATTTTAAAAAGTCAAACCCATAGAAGCAGCGTGTCAGAAGGTAGTTGGCCTGAGGCTGAGGGAAAGGAAACTGGGGAAATGTTGGCCAAATAGTATAAAGTTTCCGTTTTAAGATGAACAAAGCTGGGCGCGGTGGCTCACACCTGTAATCCTAGCACTTTGGGAGGCCCAGGCAGGTGGATCACAAGGTCAAGAGATTGAGACCATCCTGGCCAACATGGTGAAACCCCATCTCTACTAAAAATATAAAAATTAGCTGGGTGTAGAAGGTGCACGCCTGTAGTCCCAGCTACTCTGGAGGCTGAGGCAGGAGAATCACTTGAACCCAGGAGGCAGAGGTTGCAATGAGCTGAGATCGTGCCAATGTGCTCCAGCCTGGTGACAGAGTGAGATTCCATCTCTTAAAAAAAAAAAAAAAAAAAAAAAAGATGAACAAGTTCTGGGGATGTAATGTACAGCAGGAGTGGTGTAGTAATTAGTTTGATTGTGATTATTATAACACAATGTTTGCATATATCAATTCATCGTGTTGGACACCTTGAATATATATGACATGTACTTGTCAATTAAATATTTTAAAATTCAAGAATACATTTGCCATGAAAAATGAAAACATGAAAAAATAAATACTTTAGAAAGTGAATTTAATTGGAAATGTATTGGGCTTATAATGAAAGTCCATGTCTGAGGTCATGAATTTAAAGTGCAACCAGTCAGCTTACTTTCTGATATTGTCTTGCAAAATTCAGTTGTTAAGACTGGAGAGAATGGTGATTAAATTCTACTAAGGATTTGGTTTTACAGTGTGAGTGAGAGGGTTAAGATGGTTGGCCAGGTGCGGTGGCTCATGCCAGTAATCCCAGCACTTTGGGAGGCCGAGGTGGGTGGATCACCTGAGGTCAGGAGTTCAAGACCACCCTGGCTAACATGGTGAAACCCCGTCTCTACAAAAATACAAAAATTAGCCGAGCATCATGTCTGGTGCCTGTAATCCCAGCTCCCGGGGAGGCTAGGCGGGAGAATTGCTGGAACCCGGGAGGCGGAGTTTGCAATGAGCCAAGATCTTGCCATTGCACTCCAGCCTGGGCGACAGAGTGAGACTCTGTCTCCAAAAAAAAAAAAAAAAAAAAAAAAAAGATGGTTGAAGGCCTTTGTAGGAAAGTTGCTATGATAATCTGCAGTTAAGGAGACAAGTGATGACAAACGAGTGCTGAGAAGTGAAAGGAAATTTTCGTGCTCTGTGTGTGTGTCTAGAACTTTTATGTTTTTATTGTTTACATTACATTTTATTGTTTACATTACATTAAGTCAATGACCCATTTAGAGATCATTTTTTTTACAAAGTATGATGTTTAGCTTAAGACTTATTTTATTTTGCCTATAAATATCCAACTGCTCCTTCATCATTCATTGAAAAGTACCACCCACCCCCCAACTTCCAGTGGAGAGAATTTTGTTTTAAAGTAAATAAAATGTCAGTCATATACTACAGCAGTCCCATGGTCATGTCAGGTTTGCCACTGTGCAGCTGAAGCAGCCCGCCCCAGCATCATGCACACAGTCACAGCATCGTGAGCATAAATTGAGTGTTTGTTATGCTCAAGGCACTTTTTGAAGATCTTTCATGTGTCTTTTTATTTAATTCTTCATAAAATATGCACCATTTTTATTTCCAGGTTACATAAAAGAAAATACGCTATGGGCAGACATTAGTGACTTTCAACAGTTAAATTGTTATTAAGTGGTCAAATTTAGGGTGTCGGATTCCAGACCCCATGCCCTGAACCATTATAACTAACACCATCTAGCATTAAACACTTTCCAAATGCCTTTTTTTTTCTACTTAATGTAATACTTACAATGATTCTGTGAAGTAGGATTTTACTCCAAAATCAATTTCAGCATAAAATTTGTCTTCTTGACTTTTCTCAGCACTGGCTTTTCCCCAGCTCCACTGTTAGGTCTTTTATTTCTGTGATTTTTACCCACCCTTTGATTTACGTTACTTATAATTTTTAAGAATCCTTGACTCTGTGTTGGAATGGACTTTAAAACCACATAAGATAAAATTTTCACCAACTTCTCCATCCTCAGTCACTGCTTACCTAATTCGTATTCGTGCATTTATAAGAATTTTGAATATACACCTTCTTTATATGCACAAAGCATGCCCATTGATGCAGGCCTACGTGAAGTTTTATAGTTTTAAAACCTGGCCTATTTCTTTCTCTTGTTAGTCAGGTTAGGTTGTTGGTGTGCCAGAAATGTTTATTTTAGACTCATTTTCCATGAACATTTTGCTTGAGGAGTGCAGGGGCTGCTGCTCCTATTTCCCTGTTGATGCAGAAGCCATATTCCAATAACTTCTAAGCTCTATGCTATTCACTCAGCAAATTTACTTATGACTCTACCTGACCGTGGCATCAGCAGAATGACCTTCAGAACTGCAAAGGAGTCGAAAAACATCCTGGCATTTTAAGTTAAGTGGAAAATTTTATATTTAACTTACAGAAGACCAAAGCTTCTGAGTACTTAGATTATTTTTAATGCTAGGACTCATTTTCTCAGTGGAGAATGAGGCATGAAACAACATGATGAAGATTATATTTGATAATTTTAACATCACGGTTTACATTTTAAGACAATTTTAATAATACTGGAACTAACATATTCCATTCTTTCTGCTTGAAAAAGTTCTAATCACTCAGCTGAATGTGAGTCATCATTTGTCTTTGTTTCACATATGCCTGAAAATATTCAAATGCCTTTTTAGACATCACTTCCAGAGTGTGTGCACACAATTTGGACTTGTCATGCTGTAAAAAAGCACTTAAGAACAGATGTAATTTACCATAATTTTAGAGTCCAGCATATCAAAAAATAAACAGGCTACACTTGTTTATACGGTATGATCAAAATGTGTGTGTTTCTTCACGTTCTGGAAAAATAAACAAGAAAGAATTGTCCTTATCTAAGATTGATTCCTGATGTCAGTATACAATATGTTTTTCTTTTTCTTATAAAGAACATAAAATGTTTAGGGTCTAATTCACACAGGGAAATGCCAATATTTCAGATAAAACTGATCAATGATCATGGAGGAAGGTAGGGCATGGCACCAGTCCTCATGCCTCTCAGCAAAATTGTCTTCGCTCCATTGCTGTCTGAGTCTTACAATTTATTTATTTTTAAGTGATTTTTTAATCACAGAATTAGCTCTCACTATATTTCCAGTGAGTAGCGAAGTCTCTCTCCTGGTCACTGAGTTTAGTTATTCTCTCTGTTACCACTAGACTGTAGATAAGCATGTACTAGCAATTAAAAAGTCCCAGGAACTAGGAGGAAGGCAACATTTCCTCTATTCATTTATATTTTCTTCTTTAATATTAATATTAGGTCTGAAGTTAGGTTATGTTTGGTTTTGCTTCACAATCTAATTAGTGTGGTGAGATTTGTGACTAGCAGAGCTGAAGTGTGCTGAGTTCCCTGTTACTGGTAAAAGCTATGTGAAGTTGGCCCTGGGGAAGGGAAAGATGCTGACCCCTGCAGAAGATTGAGCACCCTCCTGTTCTTAGGTTGCATTTTACAGAAAGCACCTACTTGCTTCTCTATTTTCCAAAATGTATGATTTACAAACAATCTATTTGATAATAAAAAATAAGGCTGCATACCAGCCACTTGGGAATATGATTTGTTTATTAACCTTAAATCTCCTAGTTGTTAAGGCATTTGAAGTGTTTGACCCACTAAGAGTCCATTTTCAACAGGCTTCAACCCAAAGAGTAGAAACCATGCTTCATGACTGGAGAAGACACTACAACTCCAAGAAGCAACAGTCCATTTTTCCCCTCAGTTAAAAAAAATTACATGTACCATGATTTTCAATATTTTATTTCAAATAAATATGTTGGAAATGATAAGAACATGAACTAAGATTTATTAACTGCTAACTGTTGTTCTCAGTGCTTTACACATTTTACATATGTAGATAACTCACACTATCTTTGAGTGTCCCTGTGAGGTAGATAATATTATCATCAGCTCTACTTTACAGGTAAGGAAATATAAGTAAAGAGGATCTTAGTTATTGACTCCAGACACATAGCTAACACGTGGCCAAGCCAATCATGTGAGGAGTTCACTGAAAGGCTCAGCTCTTCTCTCCATTCCCTGTGGACCCCAAAGAATCCTGAGAATTTTGAAAGAAAAATCAAGCGCCTATGAGTTGAAAACAAAGTATTATTTTCTTTTATTTTTCCTTTACAGTTTATAAAATTAAAATGTATTCTTAAATTCCACATTGTTTTTCAAATAACAAAATTACCAGCTTTTTATCATTCTAAAGAATTATACATAGCTTAATATTAAAATCATGCTCAGTTAGAATCCAAAAATTAATTTCTTTAAATTAAAAGACTTGGAGGCAGAGTAATGGGATCTAGAACTTCTTTGTATTAGACTTAGCAGAGATAGATGCCTGTTTTCTGCTTGAGTGATGGAATTCTACTTTTAACTACCTCAAGAAAATACTGCAGGATGCATTGGCTCACAGAAACTAATGAAGGTTTGGCCCTTCAAACTGCTGTGGTGGAGGCACACAGCTGGTGCTCAGAAACTACATGGAAGCAAAACTAACAAACAAACAAACAAACAAAACACCTCTGGAAGTAATTTTATGTTAATTATTTCTGATTTTCTTTTTTCAGTGTGCCCTCTTCTTTCTCTCACTGCCTTTCTCTATATGGTAAAAAAATATATAGCCAGTGAAGTGCCCAATTTTATATTTTATCACTGATCACTGCCACCACAGAGAGAAGGCTAATTCTCTTTTCAGTGGCCATTTAAACAATTTCAGGAACACACTCAGGTTGACATGGCCGGGAAATGGCCTCCTTGGATTAATCAAGTACCTTCAGAGGCAACTTGTGCTCAGAGGAGTCCTATGGCTGAGGCTTGTTCCCAGGATTCCTGTAGGGGAGTGAGGCTGGCATGCAGCTGAACACACCAGACCCAAGAAAAGTTATGTTGCAATTCACCAAGAAACAAAATGATGTGATGGCAAGGACATGGAATTTAAGTGTTAAAGAAATAGTAATTCAACAAATCCTGCTTCAACTAATTACAACTAATTAATTAATTATATAAATTGTGGTAATTTTTACATTACTGTGAAAATTAGATGAGATAATAGGTAAACAGATAATAATAGCTAGCAATGAGTTAGCTAGCTATTATTTTTTATCAAAGCCCTTGTATTGACTCAGTTTGTATAATTTTACAATGTAAGGATAATTACTATACCCCTATCAGATGAGAAACTGAGGCATAGGGAAATTAAAGAAGTTGTTCAAAAACTCATATCTAGTCAATTTAGGAGCCAGAATTAATACCCTTGAATAATACAAGCATGCTTGCTGTTATAGGAAAGTGCAATACTCAGGATATGCATTGCATACTTCTTTGAATTGGATTCAGAATTGCTAAGATTATGAAAATATCCCTCATTCTTTATTAACAATTACTTATCATCAGTTTTGTTCATGATAATTTAGTATCTTGCCTTGAGAAGCACAGTAGAAGATGAAGATGAAACCAGTCTTCCTGAGTTAAAAATATAGCTTTGCCATTTACCTTTGACACATTGCATAACATCTGTCTCGTTATTTTTGTTTTTACCCACTCTAGCAAAAACGTTAATAGTAGTAGTACCTACCTTTTTGGGTTATTGTAAGGAAACAATTAATGAATTAATACTTGTAAACACTCTCAATAATGCCTGACCCTTAGCAAACACTTAAGAAGTAGTTAGCTCTTACTATACTAGCTATTACTAGCTATTACTGTCACTGCTATCATCACTACCACCACTACTGAAACTACTACCAGTGTTACTACGATCATGACTACTGCCACTAATACTACCAATATTACTGCCATCACCACACCACCACTACCATAACTACTACTATCCCTACTAGTACTACTGCTACCACCACCACCCTACTGAAACTATTAACTATTACTACCATTACTACTGCCACTAACACTACCCAACATTACTGCAATCACCAATACTGCTACCATGATAACTACTGCTACCGCTACTAGTACCACTGCCACCACTACTAGTAGCACTACTACCACCACAACTACTACTCATTATTACTGCCATCTTTATGCTACCATCACCTCTATCACTACCAACCTCACCACCACTGTTACTGCTGTTATCACCACCAACACTACTAATAATATTGCAGTGAGGTTTCTTCTCCTGAACTCACAATTTTTAGGTCATCATGTTTTAATGTCCACATCCTCTTTTTATTTTTGGGTCTCATATTTCACTCAAGCAAAAATTATGTACCAAGTTCTTAATTTGTAAGAAACTGGTAGAGAAATGATATAGTAGATATTAAAGGAACAAGTCATGTAGCCATGGAATGAGTGCAGTTTTGCAGGACAACCGATCCTCTCTACATGGCTGGTTGCCATAACTTCGCATAAACGTATCATAGGACAATCTGACTTATAGGAAACACTGAGCTGCTTTTGCTCCCCATCATTTCATTATCATATCAAGACACTGAAAGGAAAATATTTATTTATTAGATTTATTTTTGTCTAAGAATATTAAAATGTCTTCATTATTATTGAAAATAAATGCACACTTGCCATACACACAAAAATAGTCTCTTAAAGACCATTATTTTTTGTATGTAAGTGCCTCTGAATGTAACAACAGCATTGTCAGCGTTAAAATTTATTGAACTGGATGCTTGAAGACTAATTTTGGCTTCTGACTTGGCTCTGTCATTTATTATTTCTGTGAATTTAGACAAGTTAAAATTTCTGAGTTTTGGCTTCCATATCTGTAAAACATAGCACTTTTAACGAGGTGGGCTCAAAGGCCTCTTGGAGTTCTGGTGTTCCTACCTAGATCTATATGCACTGCTCAGAAACCCTGTACATTCTAGAATGTTTAACCTCAGATATTTATCAGCACATACAAAATCTTATGTACAAAAAGAAAAATAATGTTACAGGTACCTGCTAGAAAAAATGTTGATGTGTTTTGGAAGATACTAGAGTCTGTTAGGTAAGAAGTAATATGATTCACTCAAATAAGTATTAATACAAACTAAGTTTAGTGGTATTGTGCCAGTATTTTAGAATAATTAGAAACTGTGAAACTAGTGACACAGAAGGATAATTTGTTGAGGATTTAAACCAATGTGTTACAACCGTACCGAAAAATTAGAATGAATTTTAAATCATGAAAATAAGCCAAACTTGGTGGCTCACACCTGCAGTCCCAGTTACTCGGGAGGCTAAGGTTGGAGGATTTTTGGAGCCCAGGACTTCAAGGCCTCATTGAGTTATGATAGCACCACTGCACTCCAGCCTGGGTGAAATAATGCAATGTTTAAGCTTGAAACTAAATTGCAGAAGAGAACAAATGCAATAAGGCAATAACATATACTTTAAATACAAATCTTAAGTTTAAGTCTTCTGGATAGGAAAGCTTTTAGTAATAGTGCATTTTGGTGGTAAAAATTCTGGGATTGAGAAAAAACCCAAGTGAAATTGTTTTTAGGCTGGCTTGCCTGTGCTGGCCTCTCACCTGCTCCTCAGCACCATGTCCAACCCTCAATGCCCTCTGCCTTGGTTTAGGGACCCCAAGTGTCCTCTGCCACACAGATACATACACACCTTGTAAGTTGTGCCCATTGTTGTGTGGGATAGTGTTTCTCAGCCTCTGTAGGCCACGCTGCCTTTGAATAAATGTAAAAATATTCAAGGCATCCTTGGTAACTTGTGCCCTACCTTGTTTTGCAAAGCAAATAGTAAAATGGGTAAATAACTACTCCCTTATTCCCAGCAGAAGACTTCACTTTTCTTATGCACCTGGAGAGGGGATGCAGATGGGAGAGGTAGTGAAGGTGAGGGAGTGAGGTCCCTTTCAGGAGTTACAGTAGATTTGCGAGGCCCGGAATGCAGGAAGAGAGCACTGCACAAGAAGTAGGTCAAAAAAAAGCTGTGACTGCACTCAGCCCTTTGAACTTCATCTTCAAAGCTATTAGAGCTTGAAGAATGTTGAGGAGGAGGATGACATTGAGGCTCGTAGCTCATATTTTAGAAAGTGCATTTGGGCTGCAATGTCAATAACTAATTAAAGGAGGTGAGGCGGCAGCTCAGGAGCAGTGGGAAGATGGTTGGCAGCATAAGGAGGCACTGTGACTTCAATAGAGGCAGGAGGATGGTAATGGGGACAAGAGGATGCATTTAAAATAACTGATGATGTGTTGAAGGAGGATAGGAGTAGTACGGAGAAGAAATTCAAGAGATATACCAGCTAAAATACCCTATCAGTAGTTCCCCACATAGAAAACCAAATTGTATGAGCTCTCACAGGAAGAATGCACCAAACCAATAGAGAGAAAAACCTAATTGCTTTGCATATAAAATGGGAATGGAAGTACATTTATTTAACAAATATTTACAGAGAGGCTTTTATGTGCTAAACACAAACACTGTGGATTCAGGGGGCTCATAACTTCTAGCATATTGTGACAGATTCAGAAACTAAGCGGAAGCCCGTGGCAGACCAGGTCATCAATACTGCAGGTGAGAGTAGGTCACCAGAGTACAAAATCTTAGATGCATTTGTGACATCTAAGATTTCATACTCCACATGCTTCTGCAAAGTCCTAAGACTCACCTCAAACCTGATTTGTCGGTTTTTATTGAAGCATTGCACATAAATATAGACTAGTGGCTGATGGTAATTATTGTACCGCTCAGTGCTCCAACACACAATTACATCAGTGCATAAAATCATAGATATTTAAACTGTCAGACAGTTAATTTGAGAAAATGAATGCATTTGCTTGTTTCAGTGCTCCTGAAAGGAGAATGGAGAATACTGCACAGGTCTTATGTGAATTCCTAATGATCAGTAGATAAACCAGTTGCACAAGAGCAAGCAAATGATTCAGTTACACTCAGCTAAAATTATAGTTTTATTCACTGCTGCCAAAAATATAAAGAGATCAGGTATTTAGAACATCTTTACATTAAGAAAGCAAGAGTATGGTTTTTTCTTATATGCATTATAAAAGATGAAATATCAATTTACTAAGAGATGTCTATTATACCTCATTAATTCTCATAATTTCCAAACAAAAACCCTCTTTCAGAATAAAATCTGGCCTTCATGTATATGCAAAGCACAGATTCTTTTGTTTTGTTTTTCCTACTGGGAAAGGGTGACATTGTAGAGGCCAAAGGAAGGGACATCTTCAAGCAAACCAGTCCTGTGTGACAAATAGCTGTGTAACCTACAGGTAGCAGCTAAAAATGCACACAAGTCAACACATCTTTGCTTTCTTAAGTGATGTGCCCAAGGCCATACAGGTAGTAAGTGGCAGGGCTTGGAGTCAAACGTAGACATCCCATTTCCCAAGGTGACTTTGCTTTTAACAAAATTGAATATAAATAATATAGGGTTTTCAGTGTCTTTTTCTTAGTATTAGAACAACAACTAAAACAACAAAATCCTTCAGTCAGGATCTGAGCTGTGTCTCCCTCAGATTAATATGTTAAATTCTTAACTCCCGGTACCTCAGAATCTGTACTTGGAGATGGTGTCTTGGGAAGAGCTAACTAAATTAAAACGAGGCCATTAGGATGGTCTCTAATCCAATATGCCTTGTGTCCTTATTAAAAGAGGAGGTTAGGACAGAGACAGACTCACAGAGAAGACCATGTGAAGACACAGGGAGAAAACGGCCATTTGCAAGCCCGTCAGAAAGGCTTTGGGAGAAACCAACCCGCTGACACATCAGCCTCAGAGTTCTAGCCTCTAGAATGTCGAGAAAACAAATTTCAGTTGTTTAAGTCACCCAGTATCTGCTACTGTTTTATGGCAGGCCTAGCAAACTAAAACACCTTCTTAGTATGTGAATAGTATTGCTGCTAAAGGATAGATGTAATGAATCATTGTTCAGAAATTTTTTAATAGACTGTGTAAAATAGTATTTGTCTGATACTTCTAAAGTATAAATGTTATCTTTCAAAAAATTAACATTGCATATAAATAAAGCTGACCTCTAAATATAAGATGCTGAATAGCAATACGGTCCTAATTACATGAATGAAATGGACTTTGAAGCTTTACTTTTAATCTTCTGCTTATAAATTATTGATATAGCTTCAAATTATTGGTGAATAAGGCAGAAAATGATCCTGTTCCCATGCCAAATTACCTTCAAGGGCTTTCCCTGCTTCCGCTTGTGCTAGGCAGTGAGGAAGAAAATTGTTGCCAAATTCCTAAAGAAATTGGCCCTAGTAATTGAAGCTTGTTGCTAAAATTCGAGTGTTAAGCAAAAGACAGTATGAGAATGGGATTAAATACTCCATAGAATTTTTGAGATATTTGTTGTGTTAAAGGGTTTGTAACTGGATTACAAATTCTTGTGGGCATGCAGTTACTTGCATTGAACATATGTTATCTTATTTTCATGGCATACCGTCTCATAAATGTTACTATAAGATAGTTACTTATCTATGGATAAAGCCATACCTGAAAGCACTGAGATTTCTGCTATCACTATACAAGAGTCCAGCTGCTGATTATCGAAAGGCACATTTGGCTTTAGTCCAGAGTTCTGTAAAAAGATTACGTGAATACAAAGCAATTACAGAGGTTGGTTTGGATAGCAGGTGGACTAGGAAAGTGAGCATATGCATTTTTAACATCAGGAACTCAGTAATCAATGGCTCCTCTAAATGTGAAATTAAATCCCCGCTAAGAATATAAGCCATTATTTAAAGCAATTACAGGTGAAATTCTAAATATAACTATAATCAACACTTGTTTTTCTTTCCTGTAAACAGTATCAAGATAATGTAGTAGTTATTATTTTAAAAATGCACTAGCTAAATTGAAGAAGATGGTTAATTTTGACCAATACCATTTTTGTTTGTTTCTTTAAATAGACATTAGGTTTTCTTTATTTATGAGTGTGTCACATGGAAATCTCTCAAATATATATTTAAGTAATGCCTAGTAAGTTTAAATATGTGGTATTAGAACATGATTTTTTTAATAAGCACATAAAATGTAATTTTTATATACTAAGGCAACCATTGTAATAAATACTCTACTACTGAATTCACACTATGTCCTAAGAACCGTGCAAACTCTGTGGATAGAAGGAAAAGATGAACACTTGCTTTCTTGGGGCTCAGGTCTGCTCTGATACAAAGGTGTCATTGTATAGTGACTTGTTTCCTAAGTGCTTAGTATATGGTGTGTTACATTGCTGTATTAAGATGTGCTAGGTGGCAATCATATGCTGTGCTAAAGAAAATCCTGATCGTATGGCATGCTATGTGCCCATCATACAGTGTGCTCAGTGCTCCTCACAGGGCATGCTAAGTGCCTGCATATGGAGTGCTATGTGTAGAGTCTTTGCAAGGTCAGAGGCATATTACTGTTGGTGGAATTCTGGAATATTTCATAGAGAAAGCAACATAAGAAGAGCTGTCTCTGGTTGTGTAGATGAACTTTTCCTGCCATGCTTTGAACTTTATGCATGAGTACACAATGGCTGGTTCTGCGGCACCCTTCTTGGGTCATCACACCTGAGGACAAGTGGCCGCACACTGAGAAAGGTGAAGTGAAAAGGAGTCACAGAGGCCAGGGAAATTCAGGGACTCCATTTATCTGCATGATTCAGTAATGAAAACAGTGATGTTAAGTTTTGAAAGGGCCACCTGACTAAATTTCTAAGAATCTCAAACCAGGCCTTTGGACTCAGACGGGCTATTTTTAACTGGTTGTTCCAGGCTGTATAGGTTGAGCCAGGCTGTATTGTTTTATGAGACTATTCACATCCATAACTGATACAGGAGAAGAAATAGGTTTGAATGCAAGGAAAAGAAGCTTTTTCAGAATGTTTTATTATAATGTACATAAAATTGATTAAAATAACGTAGTAAATAATGGAACAATTGTAAGAAACTAGTGTGTATTTTTTTCAAAAGTTTAGTATTGATGAAAAAAAGATATGCATAAACTTGAGAAGATAGAGATTTACAATCACCAACATTGGGACCTGTGTTTTACATATAAAACATATATACATTTATATATGTGTTTTATATATAAATTTATATATTTATATATGTTTCATATATTTTTAATATTTATATATATATATAACACAGATCCCAATGTTGGTGATTTGTCAAGATCATATTGTAGAGGAAGGTGTACGAGTCAGCATTACCAGTGGAGAAACTTCTGGAACAGGTGACAATAGTATCCATGTTAGACAGAAAGGCAGACGAAAACAAAAGAAAGCCCATGAGCTATATGGGCCAGAAAAGGTCCAAGCCTGTAGTGAAGGTGAGTACCAGGTTCCACAAAGTGGAGAGGTACAAGCTTTTTCCTCAGGAGCATACAATCTTGGAGGCAGCCTGCTTTTACATACATCACAGTTATATCTGGGGTCATGGAAGTTAAAATGGTTAAGAACCTCTGCAGTCAGGGATAAAAATATAAAGTCTCCTGGTAAATAAGGACAATGGAATCGTGAAGACAGAAAAATGTTAGGTATAATATCAGAAAGTGTGGTGTGTCCTACAGATTCTTTAAAACAGAAATGAAGGATTCCTGAGTGAAGGGTGAGGAGAAATTTGCTGATGAAGAGCTAGGAGCTGAGGCTGAGGTCCACTCTTCAGACCAACACATGAGGCCTATACGATGGAGGCACTTTGGAAGCCATTTACTGTGACTTTTAGTAGTAATTAAGTGGTACCAACATTGCATTAAAATACATCTTAGGAGTACTAGAGGGAATATGAGGTCATAATGAAGGTATGGACTTACTTAGCAATAGTAAAAACAGTGCATCAGATTTAATAATCTTGAATGACTTAAGCACTGGGTTCAGTTACAACAGGTGCTTTTTTTAGGTCCTTTTCATCAAAAGGTTATTCTAGCCCACCGCCCAGTGGGTAGAGGGACTGGAACAGAAGTCTCAAGGGCTTTCTCAGAGCTGGAATCCTTTTAGAGCCAACTGCCTCAAGGCCTGGCAATTGTCCTGTAATAACTGCAGAGAAGCCTCCTGGTCTAGACCGGGTTTGCACAGATAGAAACATTCAAGACATTTAGTCAGTTTTCTGTCACTCTTGTTGCTAGAATAATTTTTAATAATACTTCATTTCAGAATTTCCAAACAGGATGTATTTCCAAAGTCATCTCAACCTACAAACTCTCTGACCGAAAGTATACAATTAGGACATATTTCCTGCAGTAAAATAAATGTTATCTTCATTTATTTTCATTGGTTTACCATTCAATCTGCTTTGCAAGTCCAATTGTTTTGTTTTTCTGACTGTGTCTGCCTCTGAGCAGCCACACACCACTGCATTAAACACGCCTTCTAATATCACTTCTGTATTCAATAGGTGGATTTTAAATTTATGTATATCGTTATCATGCAAAACTGGTTATTACATTGGGGAGAGAGTCTAAAAAACATGTCTTTTACTGCAAACAAATGGGAAGAATCAAACTTTAAATCATTGAAACTTAGTAGCACTGCATATTAAATTTCTAATTTAGCACTCTAATTACTCTCCACTGAGGAATCACAATTCACAAATATATTGGAAAAAGAAAGATTCTGTACAGAAAAAGTATTTGCTTATCCCAAGATCGGTACTGATGTTTTAATTCTATCTCCCTCCATTGCTGATGGTGAACAGGAATGAAAATAGAGACATAGTCCAAACATAAACCAAATAAAATGATGGTTGTGATTAAGAGATAAGCAAAGAAATACTTTGCTCTTTTTGAGTGTCTCACTTGTAACAATGGTTCTTGTCTTTAGCTAGGCAGAGCGTATAGAAAGAGGCTGTAGAAATTTAAAAGCAATATTACTTTATACAATAAAAGCAATTTAAAAAGCATTCATGCCCATAGCAAAGATGCTAAAATTTGTAGGTTCTAAAAGCAGTAATAAGTACTTACATTCTTTCAAAAATTCCTACACAAATGTCCAGATAAATAAACCGTATATTGCTCCCAGTATTTCATCCTAGGTTCAAATTCCAATACCGTGACTTAAAAGTGGGATAACTTTGAACAAGTTGAGTTTTTGTTGGTTATTGTTTCTCCCACTTTAAAATAGAAAAAAATAATTGAACCAGCTTCATGGAGTGTTGAAAAGTAAGTGAACTTAAGTTCTTACCCCAATTCTCAGCTTGCAGTTAGTTTCATAAAAGTTAGTTCTAATTATAATTACAAAAATGTTTGAATTGAAAATTATCTATATGCTCACCCCATTATTTAAAGAACACACAATTTTAACTTTATATCAATATATACTCATAATTTGGATATACAAATTGCATTCAAGTGTCATTTTAGTAATTTTGGGCCATACATTCATGGCTATGTCAGTCAGAAATGAAATTTCAGATCGTGAAATTACTTTGAAATCCAATGTGACTTAGAATTGACATGACCAGTAGTGAGAGTCAGAACATCATTTGATGAAGATAAAATTGATGACAGACAACTTTATTCTCTAAAATTGCATATATCTTAACTGATAGCATTAAACTGATTTATTTAGGCAACAAATATTTATTGAGTGCCTACTATGTGCCAAGCACTACAGTAGATACTAAAGACATAGGAATGAATAAATTATATTAAAGGTCTTTTGCATTATTGTTTATACTTTAAAAGGTTAGTTTAGCACACACGCTGCCTGATCATACAGAGCATCGCATATGGCATAGAAGGGAAAAGAGTGGTTGAGAGTTTTGTTTCAAGGCTTCATAGCATCCAGAAGGAAACCTTAGTCTCTACTGTCCAGGTGGAATGCAGAAGGAGAGGCCCTCAATAAATGGGAACTGAAACTTTTTAGTTTAAAGCCAGCACCCTCAGAGGACCCCAAATATAATTCATAAAAAAAATCAGTCTTCCTACAAAAGTTGAAAACTTGATTCTCACTGCCTTGGCCTGAGTTGTCAGCAAAGCACAAGCTACTATGTGTAACAATTTTACCTACAGAGTTGCCCTCACAGGATCTGTGGGTTTGGATTCATACTGCCTTGGTGGAGAAACGGTTCAGACTTGAAACTTCTCCCAATTGTGTTATGGAGAAACCATCCTCATATCACACATTATAGGCTCCTCAAGATTAAGAACAACAAAACATGACTTCAAATCTCATAGTCAACAATTGCAAATACAGCAGGAAAAAGCCTTCTGTTTTCAAAGCTCATAATAAAACTAAATACAAAGTAAGTTCATTTTATTATTATTTGTTTTTGTTGTTGTTGTTGTTGAGGATCTTACTGTGCTTCCCAGACTAGTCTTCAACCCCTGATCTCAAGCAATCCTCTTGCCTCCACCTCCCAAAGTACTGGGTCCACAGGCGTGAGCCACTGCACCTTGACCAAAGTAATTTTGGCTGACCAGAATTTCATACAAAGAGTTAATATACTTAAGGACATAAAATTCAAGTGGAAATTCTGTACAATATCACTAAGGAAAAAATGTTCATGTAAATGTGAAAAAGAAACAAATGGAATGCTTGGGAAATATTCTCTAAGTTAAAACCCTAAGTTTAAAACTCTGAGGAGAATTATTAGATTGTCATAGCCCAAGAAGGACATATCTTTAGTTATAGCTATAAAATATAACAAAATAAGTTATCCTGAATATAGAACTGAAAAGATAGAAATTGAAACTAAGATAAGAGTAGAAGAAAGCAAAATGGGAGGCTTTCACACAAAGCTAATTGGAGTTTCAGAAAGAGAATAGTGAGAGTGAGAGACAACTATTTTATAGATTTTTCATAAGTGAGGAAACACAAAAATCTTCAAATCTAGGAGGCACAAATATCAAGAAAGAGAAATACGAAGAAATGTAATATACAGCTGATTTTGTAGTGGATTCCAAAATGCCAAAGGGAAATTGAAAAGTGTTTAAGTAGTCAGAGAGTAAAGGTTATATATTTTACTATCATGATAATGGAAACCAGGAGCAAAATATAACACTTTCACAATGCTAAAAAAATGCAAATGCCAGCTTGCCTTTCCTGCATTCACACTTTTACTTATAAAAATTAGAAAAAATTTTTGTTTTACAAAACCTTTGAAATTTGCATTAAAAGATGCTCAATAAATGCATTTCTGAAAGATGTACTTGAGGAAGAAGATAAAAGATCTTGCAAGGGAAGTCTGAGAATCAAAAATTAATACTGAGCAAAAAATTATTAAACATTTGGGTAAATATAAGTAAACACTGACTACATAAAACAGAAGCAAATTTGAAGAGTAAGAAAGTATGGGAGCTCCAGATTATTGGACAACAGTATCATTTAGGATGGGAAATAATGGTTTCAAGTAACATTTGAGCTCTTTGTTCTGTTTAGAAAGATTACAAAGATATTCATTAACTGTAAACTTGAAATTTTAGAATGTCTTCTTAATTTAACACCAGCAAGGTATAAAAATAATCTAGACCATAGGAAGGAGCAAATTAGAATAAAAAAAGCATGTTTAATTTCAAAAAGAGGGTATGAAAAACACAGAGAAAAAGCAGAACATATAAAATAAGCTTCCAGTGGATATAGACAGTGAAAGTTTCAAATAATGTAAAATACATGTATTATAAATCAACACATTTATGACAGTGTTTGCTTTTAGTGTGAAGGCTAGCAAATGCGATCAGGAAAGCATTCACAAAGAACTGTTTCAGTAAGCCTTGTATTTTGACCTGGAATAATCAAAGTGGGCACTCAATTATTTCTTGAATTTTTTTGCAGCTTTTTTGGAGGTATAATTGAAAAATAAAAATTGTATATATTCAAGGTGTACAGCATTAGGTTTTGTTATATGTATGCATTCCACATATATGTGAAATCATGCAGTATTTTTTCTCTGTGTCTGGTTTATTTCACTCAGCAGAATGTCCTTCAGGTTCATGGATGTTGCTGCAAGTGACAGGATTTACTTGTGTATTAAGGCTGAATAATATTCCATTGTACATACGTGTACACACACATACATGACATTTTCTTTGTCTATTTATTTGTTGTTAGATGTCTAGGCTGTTTTCATATCTTGGCTATTGTGAATAATGCCTCAATGAACATGGGAGTGTGATTATCTCCTCAAAATAGTGATTTTATTTTATTTTGTGGATATATACTCAAAAGTGGGATTGCTGGATCATAGGGTAGTTCCATATTTAATTTTTTGAGGAACCTCCATTCTGTTTTATTTAAATGATTGTACCAATTTACATTTTCCACCACAAAGATGTCCCTCTCTTCACATCCTTCCCAATACTTGTTACCTATATATATATATAAAATAGCCATTCAAACAAACATATGAGATGATATCATACTGTGGTTTTGATTTGCATTTCTCTGATAATTAGTGATGTTGAGCACCTTGTTATACACCTGTTGGAGATTAGTTGACCACACGTGCATGTGCTTATTTCTGGGTTTTCTATTTCATTCCATCAGTCTATTTTTCTGTTTCTATGCTGGTACTATATACTGTTTTGATTACTGCAGCTTTGTAATATAATTTGAAATCAGAATGTGATGCCTCTAGCTTGTTATTCTTGCTCAAAATTGCTTTTGCTATTTATGGGTCTATTGTCATTCCATAAAAGTCTTAGAATTACTTTCTCTATTTCTGTAAAAAAGTCATGTAAGTTTTTAATCATCATTAAAATATATTCACCATAACCCAACATCCCCAAAGAAACCACTGCAGCATCAACTATAAGTCTGAAATCTTATCTACATATCATCAAATTGAAACATCCTAAATTTTATCATTTAAATTATTTATGGGTGAGATTCAGGGTACAATCCATCCTGTGACAAAACCTCTCCACCTGTGGACCTGTGAAAACACCAAACAAGTTATCTGCTTCCAAGTTACAATAATTAGACTGAGACAGGCAGAATATAGACATTCTTATTCCAAAGGGAGAAACTGGAAGAAAAAAGGAATTCCAGGTCCCAGGCAAGTCTGAAATCCAACAGGGAAAATTCTATTAGGTTTCAAGGACTACTAATAATTCTCTGTATCTTGGAAATCTGTCCTCTGGGCCTTCTGTGGCAAAAGTCCTCACTCTCTTGGCCCAAGTAGGTCCCATTGGACAGTGACTCTGCACCCATTTTTATACCCTAGAATTTTTCGTTCATTTTGTCCCATCTCTGTCTCTTTCAGTCTAAACTGACAGTGTCTCTGCTGGTATAAAATTCTAAAAAGCCTTATCAGTTCCCTGGAAAATTCACAGGGATCCAAGCCATAAGACAAGAATTGTCCCCCAGAGATCATTCCTGGATAACTGTATCTCTATCCCTGGCTTCTGCTGAGAGGTTTGTGGACTGGATCCACGAGTTACACATAAAATCTCATTAAAAACAGCTGTCCAGTTTCATCCTTGATCCCGTCTCCAGGACATAGTATCTTAGTACCCTAGGGATTTTCCATATCAACAAGTACTGATTCCTTTTTGCTTCACTGTTAGTTCCTCACTTTATCTCTTTTTCTCACATTTTACTATAAGAAGCAAGGACGAGCCAGTCTGCACCTTCTGTGCTTTGCTTGGAAATATCCTCAGCTAAATGTTCACGTTTATGACTTACAAGTTCTACTTTTCACTCAATTCTAGAACACGATTCACCCACATTCTCTGACACTTTATACCAAGTATTGCCTTTCCTTCCTTTCCTCCACTGTCCAATAATATGCTTGTCACTTCTCCATAAGGCCTCAGCAGGAGCACTGTTAATGTCCATATTTCTAACATCAGTCTTGTCAAGACAATCTAGGCTTTTTCTATTAAGCATCTCAAAATTCTCTCAGCTTCTGTCTCTTACCCAATTCCAAAGCCACTTCCACATTTTTAGCTATCTGTATGTCAGCTCCCTTCCTTCTGGTACTAACATCTGTATTGGCTCCATAGGGCTGCCATAAACTGAGTGACTTAAGAGACATTTATTCTCTCAAAGTTCTTGAGGCTAGAAATCCAACATCAGGGAGTCAGCAGAGCCATGCCCCCTCTGAGATTCCGGGTAGAAGCTGCCTCCTGGCCCCTTCCCAGCTTCCTCTGGTGGCCATACATCTTTTACAGGTCTAAGCTTGCAGCTGTGTCACTCCAGTCTCTGCCTCCACTGGCACATGGCATCCTCATTGTGTGTCTCTTCTCTTCTTTAAAGAATGTAAGTCATGTTGGATTCAGGGCCCATCCTACTCCAGTATGACTTTATTTTAACCATTTACACCTGCAATAGTCCCCATTTCCAAATGAGTTTACATTCTGCGATACTATGGGTTAAAACTTCAACATGTCTTTTTGAAAGACACAGTCTAATTCATAATAAGAAACTTCAATGTAATTAACAAAAGAAGTCATGGAAGCAGAGAAAAGGACAGCTAGTCCAGCCTGGGATGCTTAGCAAGACAGCCCTTAGGAGGCTGTGCTTAAATTTTCTATATTGTTGAGTATATTAGTTAAGGCCAATACATAAAACGGGCTATGGGGGCAGGGGCTGCCAAGATTCAGTACATAATATGCCATTCATGGAACTCAATCTGTGGTGGTGGGTTAATATCAGTGTTGGTGGTGGTGGGTTAATATCAGTGTTGCTGTCAGAAAGGAAGAGATCCATGAATTGATGAGAACATGCGAGGCAATTCCAGCCGTTATCATGGCATAGGTTATAGCAAGAGCACTGAAAGTGAAAAAGTCACCCAGGTGAACAAATCTGCATGGTTAATAAGTGTAAAGGGGAATGGAAGCTGGAGATCGCCAATGCCTATGAAAAGAGCACAGGGAGAGGAGCTTTCCAAATGAGGCTTACAATCAATGTAAGATAAAATAAAAAGAGAGGGAATGCAATTGCTGAACCAACTTGTCACAGAGCTGTTAGGCAAGGGAAGCGCTGACATAAGTACACTGGATTTGGCAAGCAGGCTTTTCCTGGCTTATGGGAACTTTTTTTAAAAATAGAATATGGTAGAAATGTAATCAGCAAGTATAAACAACAATTTTAAGAATCTTTTCTGTGATGACAGGGAAAGATAGAATAGTAATTAGGGGGAATGTATGGTTAGTAGGGTACATTCCTGTTTCTTAACTTTTAAAAGTGAGAGATGCTGAGGTGTGAGTATGTACTTTAGGAGAAAAAATAGTTGAGCGGTTATAGGTAGAAGAGGGGGCATACTTGAATCAGTCATGGAATGTGATCTCAGGAAGAATTGAGATTCAGAGCCCAGATGGAAGTGTTCACTTTGGACAGGAGACTAGAATGATCCCAACTTACTATCAAAAATGATCCAGCTTTGATGATATTCTTCCAGTGGTTATAAAGTAATTTTCAGTCCTCTTTTATGTATTTACAATGAAAAAAAGGGTCAAATAAATAGAAACTGTAGCATAGAACTGATCCTGGATTGGGTTGCTTTCTGTGATCCCAGTGGGAAATAGCTCCACAGGTTCAATTATGTCAACCCAGTAGTCGGCCTGGAAATGAACATCTCTGTGAGACTCAGATGCCCTTTTCTGCATGGCTGCATGCTGCAGTCTGAGAAGAGCCAAGCTCTTTCAAAGCCCTACCCCCTGTCAACAAGAAAAGGCATGAAAAGTCAATTGATCTTCACGGCTATTCATCCCCTTACCAATACTGTTCTCAAAGCTTTCTGAATGAAGTTCCGCTTTGTTTTATCCTATGTGAATACTTGAATCGGACGCTAAATCAAAATCCTGAACATTCTTTACATTCCATCATGTAGTAATAAATACAAAGACAAGTCAAAAAGTAAAATATTACATAAAGGAATGAAACTGAAGAACTGTAGTCTTCTTTTATGTTTATGTTTATTCTGGTAAGCATTTGTCATTATTTGAATTGTTATTATTTCTATCTGTGTGTTTAGCAGCAGAGAATACTGTTGATAGCTACCATTAATATGTAGCAGATATTAAAGTGATCAGTAGGAAGCAAGAACTATTTAATTCTTGTTTATATCAGCTTGTGGATACATGATATTTTCTCATTAACCTTTACAAGGTCTTTCATGATTTTGGGGGACTTTCCTTTTTAAAAAAAAAATTCAATGAATTTTATTTCTCTGTTTTTAAAAACTTTATTTTTCAGTAGTAGTGGATTATTTATGCTGCATCTCTTCTGTCCTTGTTATCTCTCAGTTTATCTGAAATTTTTGTTTGTATGTTTAATTTTTTAAATTTAGTTTTTAGTTTAATTTACTATATTTAGGTAAACAGCATGTTGCAGGGGTTTGATGTGCAGATTGTTTTGTCTCCCAGGTAATGAACATAGTACCTGATAGGTAGTTTTTTGATCCTCACCCTCCTTCCAACCTCCACCCTCAAGTAGGTCCCACTGTCTGTTGTTCTCTTCTTTGTGTCCCTATGTACTCAACGTTTAGCTCCCAGTTATAAGCGAAAACATGTTGTATTTGGTTTCCTGCCCCTGTGTTAGTTTGATTAGGATAATGGCCTCCAGCTTCATCCATGTTGCTTCAAAGGACATGATCTGGTTCCTTTTTTATGGCTGCATGGTATTTCATGGTCTATATGGACCACATTTTCTTTAACCAGACCAACTATTCATGGATATTTAGGTTGATTTCATGTCTTTGCTATTGTAAGTAGTACTGCGATGAACTTATGTGTGCATGTGTCTCTATGGTAGAGTAATTTATATTTTGGGGGGAAATATGCCCAGTATTGGAATGCTGGGCCAAATGGTAGTTCTGCTTTGAGTTCTTCGAGAAATTGCCAAACTGCTTTCCATGGTGGCTGAACTAGTTTCCCACAACAGCATATAAGCTTTCCCTTTTATCTGCAGCCACACCAGCATCTGTTACGTTTTGACCTTTCAGTAATAGCCATTCTGACTGGTGTGAGATGGTATCCCTTTGTGGTTTTGATTTGTATTTCTCTAATGATCAGTGATGTTGAGCATTTAGTGGTCTTGCTTTTGTATGAATTCAGCTAAAGGGCACAGACTCTTTTGTCCTGAGAAGCACCTGAATAGCAGGGCACGTGACCCCACCCACACCTGCTACTGATAGCTAGGTGGGCAATGCCTGCTACAACTTCCAGCCCAGCCATCCTGCATCTGTGTGAACTTGGCCTGTGGCCACAGCCCCCTGTTGTCCTGGGAAGCACCCAGATGGCCATCAGAACAGGCGACCCCACCCACCCCCACCTCTTGTAGCTAGATGAGTTACACTTGCTAGAGCTTCCAGCACAGTGGTTCTGCTTCTGCCTGAATTCTGCAGGCAGGTGTAACCCTGTATTTCCCTGCAAAGCAAACGGACAGCAGATAAGGGCCAACATAGCAAGAGTATGGCTTGTCTGCCAACTGTTGCCTCTGCCTAAGGGAGCTCCATGGATCAGAACATCCAAAAAAAAATAAACAAGGTTACAGAGATAGCAATCAGAGCAGACCCCTTCAAGACCCAGGAGTGGATTAGAATCAAAGCCAGTGGACCAAGCCCACCTTATACCATAATCAAACTTTCAAGGGCATCAAAGAAGATAAAAGGAAAAAAAAAAAACCCATCCACAGGACAGCAACTTCAAAGATTGAAAGAACATCAGCCCATACAGGTAAGAAAGAACCAGGACAAGAACTCAGGCAACTTAAAAAGCCAGAGTGTCATCTTACCTCCAAATGATCACACTAGTTCCCCAGCAAGGGTTCTTAACCAGGCTGAAATGGCTGAAATGGCAGAACTTAAATTCAGAATAAATAGGAATGAAATGAATAGGTATGAAAATCATCAACATTCAGAAGATAGTCAAAACCCAATCCAAGGATTCTAAGACTTTCTTCATAATATTCCTGTTTAGACAGAGAAAAAATATAATAGAAAATGTGGAACCCTTGGAAAAAAGATTCTTTACATTGTATTAAAATTATAGGAATCTTGAGGCCAGGTGTGGTACAGGTTCACACCTGTAATCCCAGCACTTTGGGAGGCCGAGACCAGCCTGACCAACATGGTGAAATCCCGTCTCTACTAAAAATACAAAAATTAGCCAGGTGTGGTGGCACACACCTGTAATCCCAGCTACTCAGGAGGCTGAGGAAGGAGAATCACTTGAACCCAGGAGGCGGAGGTTGCAGTGAGCCGAGATCATGCCACTGCACTCCAGCCTGGGTGACAGAGTGAGACTCTTTGTCTCAAAAAAAAAAAAAAAAAAAGGAATCTCAAAGTCACTAATTATCTTTAAATTACAGAATGCAATAACTAATTTCTAGATCTTTCAATTAGAATCTTTTTTAATCTTTTAATTAAAAAAATCTCTTTGACCATAGATACCACTACCCTTAACAATCTTTATTTCTTTTCTAACTCTCTGACCTAAATACTTTATCACATATATGATGCTTCTTTTCTTACCAACTCTGACAATGTTAGGGCTCCTCCTTGGAAAGCTATACATTGTTGGTGGGAGTGTAAATTAGTTCGGCCACTATGAAAAGCAGTTTGGCGATTCATAGTATCTCTTCTATAAAGAATAGAAACTTCCTCTGCTTTATAATCCACATCTTCTGTGAGAATTATTTCATAAACTCCACACAAATCCAGCTAGTCTCCCTCACTCATCTCTCATTTTTCTTGTCTCTTCTCCCCCGTTTTCCTTCCTGTCTCCCTTACAACCCTTCTCATTGAGTTCCACACCTGAGCTTCCATTTCCTTCCTGGAGCATCAATTTAATACCTGGTGAATGTTATTTTATGCCTCAGCTGCAGGGGGCACAGAGATGACTGTGACTTACCTTGTGTCCAAGGACATCATGTGAAACAGACCTACAGGCCTATTAGCCCCCTGGCAACTCACAGGGACTCTGACAGAATACATACAGGGGTCAGGGTTGGGACCCATGGTAACTTGTGGTCCATGCTACCAAAATGAGGAAGAGGTCAGGAGGCATTTTAAAACCAACACATTTTAACTCTCTGTTGAAAAATGGTAGGTTTTCACCAAGCAGAAGAGAGCATAAAGCATTTGGGGCCCTGTGGTACTCTCTGGAAAAGATATACGGAGAGCATGCCAAAACACCACAACACATTTAGGGGAAAAATACCTGCTTCAGAATGACTTCATTTTCAGCAGAGTAGTTGCCACAAAGACACTCTAAGAAATACAAACATTATCTCATGTCCGGTGTTAACATACTGTATTTAAACATCCTCCCACGCAGTGTGAAAGATGGGGTGTATTTGGTGAGATTTGAAAGTGAGAAGATGAGCTAGAAGGCTCCTGAATTAGTATAGTGAGAAATTTAAAAGAGTGCATAACACAGAACAGTGCTTTTAATCTGCCCATTCATCTTCATCGTCCTGCTGATGGGACACTCTGAGTCCCCCATCTCATTGGACCAATCTCATCTCCTGACCACAGTTCTCACTGCCTGTAGTCAACTTTCCATCTTTCATTTAGCAGTGGTTTATATGGTGCTTGCTATGTTTCAGTAGGTGTGGGAACCTGGCAGCAAACAAAACCAAGACTTTGCTTAAAGAGTTTATCTTTCAGTGGAGGAGGACAGTCACTCATTAAGTAAATGTGTACATAGATAGTATGTTAGAAGGCAATAAGTATTCCTGAGAATAAATAAGTAAAGCAGCAAGAAGGAGACAGAGTGACAGTGTGCTATTTCACCTAGAGTGGATGGGGAGGCTTCCATTCTAAGGTCAGACCTGGCAAGGGCATGAGGAAGTGACAGGGAGTAAACTACCAGATCTGTGGGGAAGATTCCAGGAGACGTCCAGGCAGGAGGCAGTTTCCTGTCCTGATGCAGCATCAACACAGAGATTGCACTGGACACTGAGGATGGACGAGCTCAGCTTGGAGGCCACTGTCCAGAGATGCAGAAGCTGGGGCCACAGTGAGTGACCAATGGTGACTCCTCTTGGAGTGACTACTCAAGAAAGGATTTCCATGTTAGCATGTCAGCCATGCCTCATCTAGTGGGCTAGCCTCTGTGTCCTGAGTCCAACTCTTCAGCCTTTCCATTAATTATGGGATCAAGCCAATATCTTTCTTATCAATAAATTTTCTGCTTGAATTCCATTCTGTTGTCTAAAGCTAAGAAACCTATCTGGTGGAGGAATAAGTTTCTTTTTACAGATGCTGGTAATTGTGAGTTCATAATAACCTTAAAAATGACATTAGTGTGAGGACTTTAACAGTCTGGAATAATGACGTCAGGGCAAGACACAGCCTGTCAACCCCTGAAATTCACATATATGTTTTCCACGAATGACGAAAGCACTGAAAGTGTCTGTTCAGGAAAAAACAGCAATTGAAATAATTCAGCATGATGCCACTGAAAATATACCAAACTTAATAATAAGAGTTCTGGCTGGACGTGGTGGCTCACACCTATAATCCCAGCACTTTGGGAGGCCGAGGTGGGTGGATCAACCAAGGTCAGGAGTTCAAGACCAGCCTGGCCAATATGGTGAAACTCCATCTCTACTAAAAAAAAAAAAAAAAAAAAAAAAACACAAAAACTAGCCAGGCATGGTGGCATGCCCCTGTAATCCCAGCTACTCAGGAGGCTGAGGCATGAGAACTGCTTGAACCTGGGAGGCGGAGGTTGCACTGAGCTGAGATGGTTCCATTGCACTCCAGCCTGGGCAACAAGAATGAAACTCTGTCTCAACAACAACAACAACAACAACAACAACAACAACAATAATAATAATAATAATAATAATAATAATAACTCCTTGAAAGACTCATGCACCTTCAAAGCACTGAAGGGCATGCAGTTCATATTGGCTGGTGAGTGCCATTTGCAGGCAGTTGTGTTTTTTCCTAATAAAATAGTTATCTATTTTAAACAGAAAAATCCTTGGGTAAGATACTGAAATTCATTAAAGTGGGTAGGATTATTGCATATTTTCCTAAGCAAATAAAAACTATAAGTTATATTTATATGATATAGAGTGTATCATACTGACTTTTTAAAATTTAAATTTTATGTTTATTTGACAATAAAATTACTGAACTAAAGTCTAAAAGTTTAGACATAACAGAAAAAAAGTGGGAAATAAAAGCCACTTGTGATCCTGCTACACACAAATGCTGTTACCATTTTGATGTATGAATCCATTTGTAATGTGTATATTTGCTTACATTTGTTTAGATTTTTGTGTACATATATTTGCGTATATTTATGTACATTTGTGTATATCTGTGGGTATTTATGTTCCTATAATTGAGCTTACAATGAATTTCTGACTTTTGGCATATACCAGGGGAAATTATGTTATCAACATTTTAAAAAACATTTTTAATGGCAGCAGAATATTGTACTGAATGTACATATCACAATTTATGTAACCAATCATTTATATTTGAACATGCAATTTTTTACTCTAAAATTGCTGTGGATATTTGTATGCGTAATTTCTAAATATGACTTATTTGCTTAGGTAAACCCTAAATATGGATGTAGTCTAAGAGTGTAAGCTTTTAGGCTTTAACCCATGTTGCTAGCACTCCCAAAAGAGCTGCAATATGTATGAAGATGTCATTAACCTGGAAAACAGAATGCCTGTGTCATATCTGCCAACATTCGACTTAGTTAAAATCCCCAAATATATGTTAAAATAACTCCAACTATTTTATTAAAAGTCCATCAGCGAAAACTTAAAAGACTAGAAAGACACATCATTAAATGTGTTATAGTATGCCCTACTCTTGGAGATTGAGCAAGGAAAAGAAGAAAGAGCCCTCTACATTTATGGGACTCTAGAATTATCTTAATGCACTCCACGGTTGGGCCATTTGAAGAAACAGCTAATTATCTTTCATGCGCCCACCGTGCACATTCCCCAGATACCTGGCAAGATTGCAAAGCACCAGAGCCAAGAGTGAGTCACTGGAATTTAAAGGAGATGAGAACATTTGCAGAAAGATTCACAGTGATTCTTAGTGATGAGTAAACTCATATAGTTCAGTAATATAGTTCAGTTTAGAATAGTCTTGCCAAATTCAGTTGATGTCTGAAGCTTTTCACATGTCACTAGCGAGCTTTGTGTTTCTGTTTTATATTGCAAAGAAAACAATGCAAAAATTAAAATAAGTGCTGGAGTAAATGGTCGCAAAACTTGCAATGTCATGAAGATAATATATTGTTCCATAAGGTCCCAGTTTAGTTGATAAAAAATAATCAATCAACCAATAAGCACTGATGAGGCAAATCTTTGTTCTGTGTGATGCTGGAAATCAAGAAGTGTGAGACAGAAATTTAACATTTAAAGAAGGATCAACTGACTCCACTGTTGTTATTGTAGTTGAGAAGGGTTTCTGGAAGGATCCCAGATTGTCACACATGGCATTGCATCTTTCCAGTTGTATCCATGTTCAGTCTTCTTCTGAGCCTAATGAACTGCTAAAGGTGATGCTTCCTTTCTCAGCCAGATTTCCCATTCTGGTTCATCTTGAACATGTGTGTGTCTGAAAGAGAGTGTGTATGTATGGTGTGTATATGCCTTATGTATGTGTATGTGGGTGTAAGAGTGTGTGTGTTTGTGAGAATGTGTGTGTATTTTATGTGGTGTGGTGTGTGTGGGTATGAGTGTGAGAATCTGTGTATGTATGAGAATGTTCATGTTAGTGTGTATGTGTGAATGTTTGTAGCATGTGGATGTGAGTCTGAATGTGGATGGGTGGGTGTGAGTGTGTTTTTGAGTGTGTGTGCACATACATAATATAAACTCCCCCTTGGCCTGCAGAGACCCAGTGCCAACCTCACTTGTCTTTCATTTTAAATGCTTAAAGCATTAAGTTCATATTTTGACATATCTATCTTCATTCCTTCTTTATGGGAGGATCTTTCTGAGTCATCTTTAAAATACGGTCATTTTGGAAACAGGGAGATTGTTTTCATCTCACTTCACACATCATTGTACAAATACTTGTATACATTGGTTCCATTATAAAGAAGTAGGTTGAGGGAGCGACCATCTAAGCTCTTTACTAATTATATTCTAAATCAATGTGCTCATTGTCTGGTTTCCAAAGCAACAGCTTTAACATCCCCTGGAAATTTGATAGAAATTCAAATTATTTGGCCCACGCCAGACCCACTGGAACAGAAACTCTGTAAGAATGCATGAAAATGTGTTTCTTCAGTGATCACTTGAAAGATACATGGAGTCTCCAGGTTTCACTGATTATGAATTAGCCTGCTGTTCACGTTTTAGGCAGGTCTTCCTATGAATGTCTCTTTTCAACTTTCTTACTTAAATATACAGGAATAGGATTGCTTGATCAGATAGTAAGTGCAGGATTGCTAGATCAGATGGTAAGTGCATGTTGAACTTCATAAGATACCTCTGAATGCCCACCAGCAACCTGTAAGAACTTCAGTTCTTCATCCTTGCCAACCCTTAGTCTGTATTTTTTCATTTGTTTCACTTTTGTTTTTAATTTCCAGAATTCTAGTAGGTGTGCAATTGTTCCACATCTTTGGGTTTAATTAGCATTTTCCTAATGATTAATAAACAAAAATTGTGACTACTAATGGTTCAAACCTACCTAAAAGCTTGCAATGAGAGATATGAATATGTGCAAAAATGGACATGTGCTAGGAAGGCTAGCTAATTAAGCTTCCATATAATTATTTATCCATTTAAAATGGAACACTTTGAGTATCTGAAACACATTAGTTACTATGTGATCATTAAGATACACAGCAATGACAACAATAAAATGACATGAAATCCACCTTAGAGATTTCTTAATTTAGTGGAGGGTGAAAATGTAAGTTTAATGCCTTACAACATGTTGTATAAATGTTATACTAGATAGATCTACAGAGAAAGAATTAGAGGACCACAAGGAACCAATAACATATTTCATGATAAAGATTCAGTTAAGGTTTCATAATGCATAATTTTGTATTTATAATTTGATAATATTGAAAATAAAAGAAAATAAAAGCTGGGCATATATATGTGTGTTTCGTTATTTCTCATCCTTTACAACGGCATATAACTATTACACACACACGGATACAAATTATTTATATTGACACCTATTATTGCAAAATCAGCTCACACTCTATTTTTCTATAACTTGCTTTTTATCTTTAAATGTTATGACATTTATTTCTGGGTCGCTATAATTGTGTATGTTTGTATGTTTACCTAATTGTTTCTTATGGCTTCATAATATTTTATAGTATAGCTGTAATATTGTTATTTAAACATTTTTAAAGTTATTTAGCCAGAAAATATACATTTCTTAAACACTTTCCACATGATAGGCATTTTGCAAGATCTGGGAACACAAGAATGAATTCCACTGTGTCTTTTCTACAGAAACCCAGACTACAGTTAAGATGAAGGATATAATATGATTTATAATACAAGGACATAAAGTTTATAACAGAGGAGCTATAAATAAAGAAAGGTGAGAGAAGAGAGTAGGAGATTGAAGAAGGATTCACAAGGAATTTCATAACAAACATAAAAATTTTGCTTTTTACTTTTTAACACAAACCTGCAATTAAAAAGATATGTATACATTTGGGTTGAATGAATTAAGCAGTTGGTTAAGTGAGAGAATTTTTTTATTTTTTAAGAAAAGGTAACCAGAAGTAAAATGAATGTTGATAACATTGTAGTTAGGTTTATTCGGGAAGAGATAAGGTTTTGTTAATGAAGCTGATGGTAAATGAAGTAAAATTTTCTGATGGCTTGCATTTTTACTTTATACAAGTGTTACAAGCATATGAATACAGGTTGATGGGTGTATTTCATCATGTTAAAACCTCTCACTGAAGTTTTGCAAGAGCAAGACAAAAATAAAGTCCATGGCCAGTGTGGAGGCTCACACCTGTAATCCCAGCACTTTGGGAGGCCAAGGTGGGTGGATCACCTGAGGTCAGGAGTTTGAAACCAGCCTGGCCAACATAGTGAAACCCCATCTTTACTAAAAACACAAAAAAATTAGCCAGGCCTGGTGGTGGGCACCTGTAGTCCCAGCTACTCAGGAGGCTGAGACATGAGATTCGCTTGAACCCAGGAGACGGATGTTGCAGTGAGTCGAGATCACTCCACTGCACTCCAGCCTGGGGGCCACAGCGAGACTCCATCTCAAAATAAATAAATTAATTAATTAATTAAAATAAAAATAAATAAAGTCTATAGTATCTCCCATTTTACATTATATGGCCATGCTGCCTCGACTTGACAGAACATTCATGTGGGAAATGTTCTAGTGGGACATTTGTTAACATGTTTCTGATTTCCAATACTCATAATAATATCACTTTCTGTCAGAGGAGAAATTTCCTGTCTAGTTTTCAAGTTTTGCCTTGCTATATTTTGTACTACTAAATTTTTATAGAGAAAAACGTTGTGTTTGTTCGTTATCCTCCCTTGGCATTAAAATACTGAATGGAAAAGGAGAATACAATCACATTTTAGCAGTGGAAGGGATGACTCTAGAAAATATTTCCCAACTAGGGTGACAAATAGTAACTGGTGTAGCAGAAATTGCTTCTGTGTATTAAAGACTTATTCATATTAGAAACATCACTTTTCAAGTGTCTATGGATACTCTTTTCCACCAAACTGTGCCAGATAGTCTCGTACTTTTAAACATACGTATGCATAACATTTGCTCAGATGCAAGTTTGATAAGAATCACTTAGCAAGCAGTCTGTAAAAGCAATTTAGAAAGAACCAATATGTTACTGTTCGGGTGCATAACTCTACTGGTCTGGTTTAATTTTAGAGTGTATTTTAGTGTAATGGATATGTCACATATTCCTGAGTAAAACCTCCATTAAAGATGCCTTGTATTTAGTTGATAATGGGGAGTAAGATAATAAGACTGACTTCCTAGGTCAAAGTTTGGAATACAGCTACTCTCCACTGCTTATTAACAGTTACATCATATACCTTAATCAGTATTAAAAAATTAGAATTCCTTTTAACATGAGGTAGCTGAGAAGCATAACAAGAACATGTCACCAGAAGCCTTCCATCAACCTTGGTATGGATTTGAGTCCATGAATCCTGGAGAGCAGGACCAGAGTGATGACACATTTGATCAGAAGCACTGACACACAGATGAAGTCACACACGTTCACTTCCAACATCCTAGCTAGAATCTTTAGCCTAGAAAATCTCATCCGATTGAATGAAATGCCTACTTAAAAAAAAAACTTTGAACAACGCTACGTCAAGGTATGCTATACAAAACCATCTTAATGATTAAATGACCTACTTTTTAGACAAGTTACTTAGAATGCATTGTATGTTTGGGCCACAGATGGAAGGCAGATGGAGAAATCAATCAGGAAGGAACACACAAATGAAGACAATAGTTCCTGATAGTGTTGATTTTGATAGGACAGAATAACCTAAGGGTGAAATGATAGCGGTGAGTATGAGGTCCATCATACCTAGGTGAGGTCATCAAGGATGGGCTCCTCTGAGCAAGAGATATTAGAATGAGGAGGAGCCAGCTGCATACAGATTTTCAGGAAGAATTTCCATGGGCTATACAGGGACCAAGTCCTTTAGGGTGCTGTAAGTGAAGGGTGAGAATTTTATCATATGTTTCATGCTTTAGCACTCTAGGGTGAATTGGAGGGCTCAAAAATAGGTTTGGGGATCATTTAGGAAGCTTCTTCAGGAATGGGGATGGAGTGAATCGTATGCTTCCAATTACACTGCAGGGACCAACAGATAAGAATGAGTGGCAGGTGACTGAGTGGGCAGGAGGAGTGGCTGTAGATTAGGAGTTGAGCAGTGGGTGGATGAACGTTCTACTCACATATATGAGGCACACAGAGCATTTTTTATATAAGGAAATGGATCAATAGTTGTATTTTTATGCTGAGTTTGAGACATTATGAAAACTTCTAGTAGCATTGTCAAGTCAGCAGTCTTGGTAATCTTGAATAAAGGTCAGGAAAGAGAACAGGACTTGAGCTGCTTGCAGTGCTCTGGGCTTTGGAGGTCAAGATGACAGAAAACAACGACAAAAGGAGATGAGAAGGAGCACCAAATGAGGTAGGAACGCCAGTCACATGTGGTGCCCTCCACGCCAAGAGGACTCAGTGCTTCAGGAATGATGGCAATGCCAACCATAGGGAGGGTACCAGGAGTGACAGTGGCAGAGCCCTGGCCACCTGGAGGACAGGAGTGTTAGGAGAAAAGGGGGAGTCTCATTGGAATGGATTGAGGCTTCATCGAGAGCTAGTGGAGACAATGACTATAGACACATTTTAAAATAAATCTTGAAACAGATAAATATGAAAAAATTATATACAAATATATATACAGCTAGATGGAATTATACACTCAGTTTTATTTGCTTGCTTCTTTGCAGAGGAAATAACTCCATATTTCTGATATTTTAATACTTACTTTTAGACTAATTCATACATAACTATTTATTATTCAAAAAAATGGATGTGAAACTAATGAAGTAACTCCTGGTTGCAGATCATAGTCAAACAAGAAGTCTACTAATGTGAATTTTGGGCCCTTTTGTAGACTTACTCAAGATGAAACTCTAGGGATGAAGCCTGACTGCATTTACTGCCTTACAGAAAAAGTCATGGCTGTTGGGGGGGTGTTGAGAAACTCATGCTGACATACTCTGCTTTAGGGATTAATAACACAAACTGAAATATTTTTGTCACCCAACAAATTTAGGGAAAGCAGAACTGATTGTTCCAAAATAACAAATCTCCTTATTGTCAAATGCACTTTTCATTTGTATTTTCATATATTTTAGAAAGTAGCAGTTTACATATTTAAATAATTTAAAATTAGATATCTATTTTTGAATAATTAGCTATGAGTAATAAAATTCAAATACATTTAAAGGGGAAATAAAATAACATATTCAAATTCTAATAAAAATATATAGATGACTTGAACTATCTTTGTATCATGTACCCTAGAACTTAAAGTATAATAATAATTAAAAAAAAGAATGTTAGGTGGAAACTTGTAGAAATATAGCTAAATATAGATAAATGATTTTGTTAAACTTATTAAGGCACTTTGGAAAGAAAATTAGAAAAATAAAATGCTGATACTTAATGTTATTTTGTATGAGGATAAGGAAATATTTCAGCTAAAGAGTATCCAATTTGTGTGTGTGTGTGTTTTCTGTGTGTTTGTATGTGTGTGAACATGCTTTCAAGTTACTTGGGTAAATGCTTAAAAGTGGGAATGCTTGGCCAGGCATGGTGGCTCATGCCTGTAATCCCAGCACTTTGGGAGGCCGAGGCGGGTGGAACACCTGAGGTCAGGAGTTTGCAAACAGCCTGACTAACATGGTGAAACCTGTCTCTACTAAATACAAAAAAATTAGCCAGGTGTGGTGGCGCATGCCTTTAATCTGAGCTACTTGGGAGGCTGAGACAGGAGAATCGCTGGTACCTGGGAGGGGGAGGTTGCAGTGAGCCAAGATCACGCCATTGCACTCCAGCCTGGGCAACAAGAGCGAAACTCAGTCTAAAAAAAAAAAAAAAACAAAAACACACAAACAAATAAACAAACAAACAACACAAAATGGGAATTCTGGGTTGAAAGGAAAGGCAGGCTTACTTATCTAAAAAACTGCCAAACTGTCATCCAGAGTGGCTATGTCATATTGCAACCAATTGTCAATGTGTGAGGATTCCTGTGCCTCCCCATCCTCACCAGCCGTTGATATTGTGAGAGTTTTGTTTAATTTTAGACATTCTAAAAACTATGTAGTGACCTTTCAATGTGGTTTAAATTGAGATTTATTTATATTCTTATTTGCCATTAATATGTCTTCTATGGTTAAGTGTCTGTTAAAAGTCGTGTGATGATTTTTTGTTCTTTATTTTTTTTCTTGTTGAGTTTTAAGTTTTTTTATACATTCTGGATATAAATTCTTTATCACATATATGATTTGCAAATACTTTCTCTCACTATATGGCTGTCTTCTTATTCTCTTAACAATGTGTTTCACAGAGCAAAAGTTCAAATTTTTATGAAGTCCAATTTTTAAATTTTTTTTTTACCATATATCCTGTTGATGTTGTATTTAAAACCAAAGGCAGGAGTGATTGAATGTGACAAGGATACAGGGAACTTTGAAAGTGATAAAATTCTTCTGCATGATATTTGGTTGGTAGATACATGACTCTATGCATTTGTCAAGAGTCAACTAGTAAATTTGAAAACAGGTCATTTATTTATTTATTTATTTTACCTGAAAGTAGGTCTGTTTATTTTTTTATTTTTTTGTTTATTTAATTATTTTATTTTATTATTATTATACTTTAAGTTTTAGGGTACATGTGCACAATGTGCAGATTAGTTACATATGTATACATGTGCCATGCTGGTGTGCTGCACCCATTAACTCGTCATTTAGCATTAGGAATATCTCCTAAAGCTATCCCTCCCCCCTCCCCCCACCCCACAACAGTCCCCAGAGTGTGATGTTCCCCTTCCTGTGTCCATGTGTTCACATTGTTCAATTCCCACCTATGAGTGAGAATATGCGGTGTTTGGTTTTTTGTTCTTGCGATAGTTTACTGAGAATGATGATTTCCAATTTCATCCATGTCCCTACAAAGGACATGAACTCATCATTTTTTATGGCTGCATAGTATTCCATGGTGTATATGTGCCACATTTTCTTAATCCAGTCTATCATTGTTGGACATTTGGGTTGGTTCCAAGTCTTTGCTATTGTGAATGGTGCCGCAATAAACATACGTGTGCATGTGTCTTTATAGCAGCATGATTTATAGTCCTTTGGGTATATACCCAGTAATGGGATGGCTGGGTCAAATGGTATTTCTAGTTCTAGATCCCTGAGGAATCGCCACACTGACTTCCACATTGGTTGAACCAGTTTACAGTCCCAACAACAGTGTAAAAATATTCCTATTTCTTCACATCCTCTCCAGTACCTGTTGTTTCCTGACTGTTTATGATCGCCATTCTAACTGGTGTGAGGTGGTATCTCATTGGAGTTTTGATTTACTTTTCTATAATGGCCAGTGATGATGAGCATTTTTTCGTGTGTCTGTTGGCTGCATAATGTCTTCTTTTGAGAAGTGTCTGTTCATATCCTTTGCCCACTTTTTGATGGGATTGTTTGTTTTTTTCTTGTAAATTTGTTTGAGTTCTTTGTAGATTCTGGATATTAGCCCTTTGTCAGATGAGTAGATTGCAAAAATTTTCTCCCATTGTGTAGGTTGCCTGTTCACTCTGATGGTAGTTTCTTTTGCTATGCAGAGGCTCTTTAGTTTAATTAGATCCAATTTGTCCATTTTGGCATTTGTTGCCATTGCTTTTGGCGTTTCAGACATGAAGTCCTTGCCCATGCCTATGTCCTGAATGGTATTGCCTAGGTTTTCTTCTAGAATTTTTATGGTTTTACGTCTAACATTTAAGTCTTTAATCCATCTTGAATTAATTTTTGTATAAGGTGTAAGGAAGGGATCAAGTTTCAGCTTTCTTCATATGACTAGCCAGTTTTCCCAGCACCATTTGTTAAATAGGGAATCTTTTCCCCATTGCTTGTTTTTGTCAGGTTTGTCAAAGATCAGACAGTTGTAGATATGTGGCATTATTTCTGAGGGCTCTGTTCTGTTCCATTGGTCTATATCTCTGTTTTGGTACCAGTATCATGCTGTCTTGGTCACTGTAGCCTTGTAGTATAGTTTGAAGTCAGGTAGCGTGATGCCTCCAGCTTTGTTCTTTTGGCTTAGGATTGTCTTGGCAATGCGGGCTCTTTTTTGGTTCCCTATGAACTTGAAAGTAGTTTTTTCCAATTCTGTGAAGAAAGTCATTGGTAGCTTGATGGGGATGGCATTGAGTCTATAAATTACCTTGGGCATTATGGCCATTTTCATGATTTTGATTCTTCCTGTCCATCACCATGGAATGTTCTTCCATTTGTTTGTATCCTCTTTTATTTCATTGAGCAGTGGTTTGTAGTTCTCCTTGAAGAGGTCCTTCACATCCCTTGTAAGTTGGATTCCTAGGTATTTTATTGTATTTGAAGCAATTGTGAATGGGCGTTCACTCATGATTTGGATCTCTGTTTGTCTGTTATTGATGTGTAAGAATGCTTGTGATTTTTGCACATTGAGTTTGTATCCTGAGACTTTGCTGAAGTTGCTTATCAGCTTAAGGAGATTTTGGGTTGAGATGGTGGGGTTTTCTAAATATGAAATCATGCCATCTGCAAACAGGGACAATTTGACTTCCTCTTTTCCTAATTGAATACCCTTTATTTCTTTCTCCTTCCTGATTACCCTTGCCAGAACTTCCAACACTATTTTGACTAACAGTGGTGAGAGAGGGCATCCCTGTATTGTGTCAGTTTTCAAAGGTAATCCTTCCAGTGTTTGCCCTTTCAGTATGATATTGGCTGTGGGTTTGTCATAAATAGCTCTTATTATTTTGAGATACGTCCCATGAATACCTAATTTATTGAGAGTTTTTAGCATGAAGCATTGTTGAATTTTGTCAAAGGTCTTTTCTGCATCTATTGAGATAATCATGTGGTTTTTGTCTTTGGTTCTGTTTATATGATGGAGTAAGTTTATTGATTTGTGTATATTGAACCAGCCTTGCATCCCAGGGATGAAGCCCACTTGATCATGGTGGATAAGCTTTTTGATATGCTGCTGGATTCGGTTTGCCAGTATTTTATTGAGGATTTTTGCGTCGATGTTCATCAAGGATATTGGTCTACAATTCTTTTTTTGTTGTGTCTCTGCCAGGCTTTGGTATCAGGATGATGCTGGCCTCATAAAATGAATTAGGGCGGATTCCCTCTTTCTCTATTGATTGGAATAGTTTCAGAAGGAATCGTATGAACTCCTCCTTGTATCTCTGGTAGAATTCGGCTGTGAATCCATCTGGTCCTGGACTTTTTTTGGTTGGTAGACTATTAATTATTGCCTCAATTTCAGAGTCTCTTATTAGTCTTTTCAGGGATTCAACTTCTTCCTGGTTTAGACTTGGGAGGGTGTATGTGTCCAGGAATTTATCCATTTCATCTAGATTTTCTAGTTTATTTGTGTAGAGGTGTTTGTAGTGTTCTCTGATGGTAGTTTGTATTTCTGTAGGATTTGTGGTGATATCCCCTTTATCATTTTTTATTACGTTTATTTGATTCTTCTCTCATTTCTTCTTTATTAGTCTTGCTAGTGGTCTATCAATTTTGTTGATCTTTTCAAAAAACCAGCTCGGAGTCTCACTGATTTTTTAAAGGCTTTTTTGTGTCTCTATCTTCTTCGATTCTTCTCTGATCTTAGTTATTTCTTGCCTTCTGCTAGCTTTTGAATGTGTTTGCTCTTGCTTCTCCAGTTCTTTTAATTGTGATGTTATGGTGTCCATTTTGGATCTCTCCTGCTTTCTCATGTGGGCATTTACTGCTGTAAATTTCCCTCAGCACACTGCTTTGAATGTGTCCCAGAGATTCTGGTATGTTGTGTCTTTGTTCTCATTGGTTTCAAAGAACATCTTTATTTCTGCCTTCATTTCGTTATGTACCCAGTAGTCACTCAGGAGCAGGTTGTTCAGTTTCCACGTAGTTGAGCAGTTTTGAGTGAGTTTCTTAATCCTGAGTTCTAGTTTGATTGCACTGTGGTCCATGAGAGAGTTTGTTGTTATTTCTGTTCTTTTACATTTGCTGAGGAGTGCTTTACTTCCAACTATGTGGTCAGTTTTGGAATAAGTGCGATGTGGTGCTGAGAAGAATGTATATTCTGTTGATTTGGGGTGGAGAGTTCTGTGGATGTCTATCAGGTCTGCTTGGTGCAGAGCTGAGTTCAATTCCTGGATATCCTTGTTAACTTTCTGTCTCATTGATCTGTCTAATGTTGACAGTGGGGTGTTAAAGTTGCCCATTATTATTGTGTGAGAGTTGAAGTCTGTTTGTAGGTCTCTAAGGCCTTGCTTTATGAAGCTGGGTCCTCCTGTATTGGGTGCATATATATTTAAGATAGTTAGCTCTTCTTGTTCAATTGATCCCTTTACCATTATGTAATGGCCTTCTTTGTCTCTTTTGATCTTTGTTGGTTTAAAGTCTGTTTTATCAGAGACTAGGATTGCAATCTCTGCCTTTTTTTTGTTTTCCATTTGCTTGGTAGATCTTCCTCCATCCTTTTATTTTGAGCTTATGTGTGTCTCTGCATGTGAGATGGGTCTGCTGAATACAGCACACTGATGGGTCTTGACTCTTATCCAATTTGCCAGTCTGTGTCTTTTAATTGGAGCATTTAGCCTATTTATATTTAAGGTTAATATTGTTATGTGTGAATTTGATCCTGTTATTATATGTTAGCTGGTTATTTTGCTCGTTAGTTGATGCAGTTTCTTCCTAGCATCAATGGTCTTTACAATTTGGCATGGTTTTGCAGTGGCTGGTACTAGTTGTTCCTTTCTAAGTTTAGTGCTTCCTTCAGGAGCTCTTTTAGGGCAGGCCTGGTGGTGACAAAATCTCTCAGCATTTGCTTGTCTGTAAAGTATTTTATTTCTCCTTCACTTATGAAGCTTAGTTTGACTGAATATGAATTTCTGGGTTGAAAATTCTTTTCTTTAAGAATGTTGAATATTGGCCCCCACTCTTTTCTGAATTGTAGTTTCTGCCAAGAGACCCGCTGTTATTCTGATGGGTTTCCTTTTGTAGGTAACCGGATCTTTCTCTCTGGCTGCCCTTAACATTTTTTCCTTCATTTCAACTTTGGTGAATCTGACAATTATGTGTCTTGGAGTTGCTCTTCTCGAGGAGTATCTTTGTGGCATTCTATTTCCTGAATTTGAGTGTTGGCCTGCCTTGCTAGATTGGGGAAGTTCTCCTGGATAATATCCTGCAGAGTGTTTTACAACTTGGTTCCATTCTCCCTGTCACTTTCAGGTACACCAATCAGACTTAGATTTGGTCTTTTCACATAGTTCCATATTTCTTGGAGGCTTCGTTCGTTTCTTTTTACTCTTTTTTCTCTAAACTTCTCTTCTCACTTCATTTCATTCATTTGATCTTCCATCACTGATACCCTTTCTTCCAGTTGATCGAATTGGCTACTGAAGCTTGTGTATGCATCATGTAGTTCTTGTGCCATGGTTTTCAGCTCCATCAGGTCATTTAAGGACTTCTCTAGACTGGTTATTCTAGTTAGCCATTTGTCTATTCTTTTTTCTAGGTTTTTAGCTTCTTTGCTTTGGCTTTGAACTTCCTCCTTTAGCTCAGAGAAGTTTGATTTTCTGAAGTCTTCTTCTCTCAACTTGTCAATGTCATTCTCTGTCCAGTTTTGTTCCATTGCTGGCGAGGAGCTGTGTTCCTTTGGAGGGAGAGAGGTACTCTGATTTTTATAATTTTCAGCTTTTCTGCTCTATTTTTTCCCCATCTTAGTGGTTTTATCTACCTTTGGTCTTTGATGATGGTGACGTACAGATGGGGTTTTGGTGTGGATGTCCTTTCTGTTTGTTAGTTTTCCTTCTAACAGTCAGGACCCTCAGCTGCAGGTCTGTTGGAGTTTTCTAGAGGTCCACTCCAGACCCTGTTTGCCTGGATATCAGCAGCAGAGGCTGCAGAACAGCGAATATTGCTGAACAGCAAATGTTGCTGCCTGATCGTTCCTCTGGAAGCTTCATCTCAGAGGGGTACCCAGCTGTATGAGGTGTCAGTCTGCCCCCTACTGGGGGGTACATCCCAGTTAGGCTACTCAGGGGTCAGGGACCTACTTGAGGAGGCAGTCTGTCTGTTCTCAGATATCAAACTCCTGCTGGGAGAACCACTACTCTCTTCAAAGCTGTCAGACAGGGACATTTAAGTCTGCAGAGGTTTCTGCTGCCTTTTGTTCCGCTACACCCTGCCTCCAGAGGTGGAGTCTACAGAGGCAGGCAGGCCTCCTTGAGCTGAGGTGGGCTCCACCCAGTTCGAGCTTCCAGGCCGCTTTATTTACCTACTCAAGCCTCAGCAATGGCAGGCATCCCTCCCCCAGCCTCGCTGCCACCTTGCAGTTTGATCTCAGACTGCTGTGCTACCAGTAGGGGCAGACTGACACCTCATACAGCCGGGTACCCCTCCGTGGGTGTGGGACCCTCCGAGCCAGGCATGGGATATAATCTCCTGGTATGCCGTTTGCTAAGACCCTTGGAAAAGTGCAGTATTAGGGTGGGAGTGACCCAATTTTCCAGGTGCTGTCTGTCACCCCTTCCCTTGGTCGGAAAGGGAATTCCCTGACCCCTCGTGCTTCCCGGGTGAGGCGATGCCTCGCCCTGCTTCGGCTCACACTTGGTGGGCTGCACCCACTGTCCTGCCCACCCCCACCCCGCACTGTCCGACGTGCCCCAGTGAGATGAACCGGGTACCTCAGTTGGAAATGCAGAAATCACCTGTCTTAGTAACTTTAGAATAGAGAAACCCAGCAGGCGCCACCGTAACCAAGTGGACAAGGTATATGTTACCAGAAATTAGTCCTGTCATTCCTCAAATAATGAAATAAGAAAGATGTTCACCTCTGTGATATTCTTCACAAAAATCTTTAAACCTAGCCTAATTATGGAGAAGCATTGAACTAACCAAAATTGAGACCGTCTATAAATCACCTGGCCTATACTAATCACAACTATCAAGGTCATAGAAAACAAAACACCTGAACAAAATGCCATCGATTGGAAGTGACCAAGAAAACATGATGACTAAATGCAATGTGGTGTATTGGAAGAAATCTTTCAGTGAAAGAAGACATTAGTGGAAAAAAGGTAAAGTCTGAATATAAAGCCTATAGTTCAGTTTATGGCAATGTGGCAACATTAGCCTGTTAATGGTTATGTAATTTGTTACACTTAGAATAAAATGGGAGTAGGTTATAGAGTAATTCTGTGTACTATACTTACAACTGTTTTCTAACTATGAAATTATTTCAAAGTAAAAATTCAATTGAAATAATTTTAAAATAGTTTGTGAAAGAATTAGATTTTTCTTTTACTTGAGATGAATTAATAGAGACCAAATTTGCCACCATGCTTGAAACAAAGTTGTAGTACTGATGCATTTCAAAGCTCAAAATAAAACTACCTTGATTACAGGCAGTATGGTCCTGTTGTAAAAATACACAGAGAGATGATAGGAAAAGGATAGAGAGTACAAAATTAGACCCAGGTTCACATGATCAATTGGTTTCCATCTAAGTTGCAAAGGCAATTCATTAAGAAAAGGATTATCGAAAAACAACTGGTAGTAGAACAATTTGATATCTACAGTAAACAAAATTAATCTCAATCAACAATTCAAAAATTAGCTAAAAGTATATTAGAGAACTAATGTAAAAGTTAAAACCACAACAGTTACAGAAAAAAAAAATGGAAGAAAATATTTGTGACCTTTGGCTGGGCAAAAAATTCTAAGTCATGACACTATAGAATTAAATAAGAGATACAATATTCTATAATGTTTAGAAATTCCCAAATATTTGTAAACTAAGCTATGCACAGGAAACCACAAAATAAATTAGAAACTGTAGACAATTTAAAGATAATAAATATTTCTGAGATGAAGCTTAGAGGGAAATGTATAGCCTTAATTTTTCATATTAGAAAGAAGAAAAGGTTTATAATAAAAATATCACCTTTCACTCTATAGGGCCATCTGAAGAAAGATTTAATGTAATTCAAGTCAAGTTGAAGAAAACAAATAATAGAGGTAACAGAAAACAAACATAAGATAGAAATAATAAAGACAAAAGTTGTTTGAAATGATGAATAAAACAAATAAATCTAGTTAGAATTGTAAAAGAAAATAAACAGAAAAATCACAATTTGTCAGAGCATCACCATGAATACTAGAGATACAGAAGTGTAAAAAGGAAAAAAAAAACACTATTCAGTAAAGAAAAAAGGGCAAATTAAATGAAATGAAAACTTTTATTGAAAAAAGAATCTGCTAAGAGTAATACAAAAAGAGGAAATCTGAATAGCCTTATTTTGTTTAAATAAATGAAATTGAGACTTAAGACTTCATCCTTTGCCCCTATACACAAAACACCCCCAGGTAGAGTTGGCTTCATTAGTCCACTCTATTAAAATTCAGGAAACAATTATACAAAACTTACATAAACTCTTTCACAAAATACAAGGAGAGGAAACATTCCTAATTCGTTGTATGAAATCAGTATGGCCCTGAATCCAACATTGTCAAGTGCTATAGCAGAATGAAAATGTATTAAAATTACAGACCTATAACACTTATGATCACGGATGCTAAAATCTTTTATGAAATATTGTCAGATCTCATTCAGCAATACATAAAAGGATAACACACGTTGGCCACACAGATTTAGTCTAGAAATCTAAGATTACTTCAAAATACAAAAATCAATATATGCACTGATCAATATATGGCTGATATATATAATGTGCATCTATATGTATATATAGTTATATATGTATTACTTTATACAGTTTAATATATAATCTAAAATATAGGTTGGGATATGTACATGTATTTCCTAGTTGTGCCCATGGACAAGACATATCAAGAATAATAAAAATCATTGCTAAAAAGACAAATCAGCCCATTAAAAATGGGCAAGTGCTCTGATCAAGCACCCAGGCATGCCACTAAAGAAGATGTACAAATTGTCAGTAAGTATATGAAAAGGCACTGACGTTATTATTAATCAAGTAAGTGGAAATTAAACCATCTTGGGCTACCATGTCACACCCACTAGAATAACTAAAAGGAGAAAGACTGGCAATACCTAGTGTTGTTAAGGATGTTGAGCAACTGAACTCACAAGCACTGTGTGAAATGTAAAGTTGTATAGTGCTTCCATTTCCAAGAGGAATAAAATCAAGTGTTCGTGGCAGTTTTTCATATCTAAATTGAAATTGCACAAAATTCTCATGATCAAATGAATAGATAAGCAAATGGTTTTACATTTATGCAATGATTGCTACTCAGCAATACAAAGAATGGAATACTGATAGATGCAAAAACAGCTGAATCTCAAACAAGGAAGACTAGACAAAAATAGATATTGGTATCTATAGATGTATGGACACTTCTATATGTCTGTATATAGATATTTAGATGCATAGCTGTGGTAGCATTTCATTTGTTTGCTTTCTAGGTAAATTAATCTATGATGATGAAAATCAGAAGAGTGACTGTGCCTGAGTGCTATAGAAATGTTCTGTATCTTGATCAGAGGAGTGGTTACAAAGCTATATAGGTTTGCTAAAACTCATCAAACTGTGTCTTTCATATATAAGTATTTTATTTTGTTTAAATTTTTCCCCAATAAACACTTATATTTAATGATTACTTGATAATTCTTTAAGGTAAATCTGATTATAAAAATACATATTAGTATACACAAAATACGTATTATTCAACACACAATTAAAAACTTATTCTTTGCATCATTATTATTTTCTTATCAAAAAAGGAAGGAGGTTAAATATTAGAGCAGCAAAAGCCTTTAAGAAAATTTTAAATTATGGAATTTCCCCAAACTTGCAGATAGGGTATTATTGGATGAAAAAATAAAAATGTAATATTTAGGACTTTTCATTATAAATCATAAAAATGGAGGTAAAATTCAGGAACTCAGCCAAGGAAACAAAACAATTTACACCTTCTCGAGATTGCTACTGGTGTTTGTTTACAGCACTGAGACCTTTCCTGTCTTGCACATTCATAGAAATGAAAATAAACAAATCCATAGAATTGAGAATGTTGTAAAAGTAGTTACCAAAGCTAGACAGAAGTTAACTTTTTCAAAAATTTCTAAAAAAATGTTCATTGACAGATAAAAGCAATAAGTGGTTGTTAGTTAACCACTTACCATTGGATAAGTTAAATGTATATTTTCTTTTCCCAGGGCATTCCTGGCTTATGTCAACTGTCCTGGCAAATTATATTAATACCTCTTCCTATCACTCTCCCAAGTGACATTGTTTGGGTGGCAAATTCCATGATCATCTTAGTTTGGGATACTTGGTCCATTTGGACATCAAGATAGGCACTTTTGGTTCATTTCTTGTACTAAGCAGTAAAGGGTTCTCTTCCCATTATCATGTTCAGATTATGGTAGAGCCATGATATCCAAGGCTTTCTGGATATTTTAATGTCACATTGCTGGAATTTTAGAAAATTCTTGAATTTATATTAAATCTATTCATCTTTCACATATGTAGTCTTATTTTTAACCTGTCTCTTAGGAAATAAAAAACAATTGTATCCATGTACAAAGTAGCTTCTTGGGTGGGTTCTGAATACTTTTTCAGTATAGGAAGATGGCCATCAGAGTGCACTGGACAGAGTCCTCAGGGATTGACAATACTCAGTGGATGCTATGCCTATGATCATGGAGCACACAAAGGACTTCTATTTAGAATAACAGGGTAATAGTATTAACTTCAATTTAATAAAAACAATTTTAAATGCAAAATAGGAAGTCAAAGTTTGTTAATTTTCAACTATGCAATTATTGAATACCTACAGACATTTTCCTATTTTTCCATGTTGATTTATGTAGCTGGAGTTCATTGTTTTTTTCTGTTGTAATCAACCTTCCATTGCAGTAATACTGCATAATTTGTTTCTCTATTCCTTATTACATTAACATAACTTTTAATTGATTCAATTTTTTGCTATGATAAAGATGCTTTGGTGAACAGACATTCTGGTATGCCTTGATGCACATGTGTAAGAGGATTTTTGTTTTTTAAGGGTATATATCTGGTGATAGAATCACTGAGACCTTGGATATGGACATCTTTAACTTTAATAAATAATACTAGGCTATTTTCCACAATTATTTTACCAATTTACGTTCTTACTAGAGTTTACAAACCAGTTGCTCCTCTTAGTCTCAACCATTTATTGTCTGTGTTTGTTTCTAATTTGATGGTTGAATAACGTGTTGTGAATGGAATGTGCCTTTGCCTGATAACTAGTGGGTGTTGAGTGCTTTTTGATGATAACCAGCCGTTTGGGTTTTTTCTCTTCTAAAATGCTTGTTCCTGTCTTGGCTCCATGTTTATACTGGATTATTTGAATTTTTTCTTTTTTTTTTTTTTTTTTTTTTTCAGGCAGAAACAGCTTTATTAATGTTTTTCAAGAGTCTTAATTTTCTGAATAATTGTTTTTATTATTATTATTATTATTATTATTATTATTATACTTTAGGTTTTATGGTACATGTGCGCAATGTGCAGGTAAGTTACATATTTTTTCTTTATTGACTTTTAGAAGGTTTTTGACTATTTTAAATATTCCTTTTTTTTCCACTTGTAATTTGTTGCAGTTATGTTCTATGAGTTTGCTACTAAACTCTTTAGGTATGCTATAAACCAGTCTCATTTTCTGTCCACTTGAGGCAATACTTTCAAACATCTAGATTTTAAGTTTCCTGGTTTTACCAAATTTCTGCAATATAAATTATTTTATTCCTATTATTTGCCTACTGTTGGCTTAGGACAGGTTTAGGCATTAGCCTTCTAAGCAAGTTACTCATCACCCATCTGATTTTAAACTTCCAAAACATTGTTGTGTCCTCCCCTGTTCTTTGTAATTATTAATTTGTGTTTTTCTAGTCTCTTTACTGTAATCTCAATGAGATTTTGGTCAACAGAAAAAGTAAAATGTGAGTCTTTACTATTTTGTCATGTTTATATAGAGAATATTTTCACTATTTGACATGTATATCAAAAAAGGAAATAAAATAGTAGTGATTGTTTTGCAGCTTCAATGAAACTAAAAGCCATATGTGTGTACTTGAGTATTTGACTCTCTCAGCAATTTTATTCAGTACCTGAGCCTAGTGTTTCTATGGCGTGTTCACTGGCATCCTCTCATTCTGCCCTTATTCATTTGGTCCCATTGGTCTTACAGGTTCCATTATATATGAGAAGGAATCACAGTTCAAAAACCTTAATTATCTTGTTCTGGAGTACCACCAGCAAAGCAGTTGAAGAAATTAAACCAAGTTCTTCAGAATCCACCTGCAGCTCCCTCTCCTACTGAAAAATATACCCAATTACCTAAGTTGGGCCCTTACCTGGTAGACTTAAACTGGGAGCAATTTTAATTCAGAACAATAAAACAGTAGCAAACTCTGCATGTTTGATATTTATGCAGGACAACATATTGAGTAATGTGTTTGTTGGTTTTTCTAATAAAAGGAGGACATGCTCTTGGGCATTGCATTTAATTTTCTATGCAGTTTGTGTCTCATCTTCTCAGAAAAATTTACTAATCTTTAGGGTTGGAAGAACTATTTCTAGATAATACTCACCTGGAGCCTTATGGAATTGAATTCAATTTCTGACACATAAACCTTGTTACAGCAAATTGACTTTCAACAATATCTGAAATTTTTGTGTTAAAGGGATGATATAAACAAAATTCTAATGGTAACTGGTAACCTTTTGTTGACTTTTGAGATGAATTTGAAAGGGAAAATGATATTGCTTTGAAACAATTACCTCTTTCCAAGAAGAAAACCTCTCAGTTTTCTTAAAGGGTCATATGGATTGCTCAAGATTAGTCCTCATCACTTAGAAGCATGGACATTCTTTTGCTTTTTTGTGCTTTCATTTTATATCACAACTAGGATAGCTTCTAAGATTTACATTTCATTGTGAATGAAATGTAAATAAAATAACATAGTGTATTAGTAAATTTCCCTGAATAACAAGGCATGTGATTTGTGATCTCTCTGAGTCATAATATATTTCTGAAACCTCCCTTAGAAACACTATGCATAGCTAATTATTGCCTTATAATATATCCTATGGATTTTGAACCTGAAGTCATACTCATACTTGTATCAGCTTATTTGATACTCACAGGGCTCTTGCAGAAGCACGGAATAGCTGTAGTACTTTTTTGGGAGCACAGAACTTGGGCATAGAACAGAGACTGTAGAGAATACTTTTTGGAGGAGTTTTGAAAACAACTGGACACAAGCCTGGAAGAAGGATAGGAGTCTGAGAAGTGTGTGGAAAGGGGAGTTCAGGCAGACACAGCCAGCAATGAGAGGGGCCACTGCTGCAAAGAGAGGATTTCATATTTAGAGAATGGCAATGACTTTGGAATAGCAAAATAGAGAAGATGATATTTTAATGTCAAGACTTATAGATAGATCATTAAGAACAGTCAATATTATTCTAAATGATACTGATTGTGTCCTGAAGATGATGATGATCCATGAAAGAACTTACTGTTGAAGAATCACATGATCACATAAGTTGAAATTTTATGTTTCAAAAAGATGACTTCAGCAGCAGCGCATAGAACAAATCAGATATTTTATATGGAACACCATATGATCAGTTTTTCATGATTATGGAAATCTAAGCAAGGAAAAATAACAGGATAAGCTAAATGAGGTAGAAAGACTTAAAGAAAGTACACAGTTGGGAAATTATTTGGAGATTTTAGTAGAACTTGATCCATTGATTGTATAGGGCCAAAGTGAAGGAAGAAATCAAATATGAAGTTCAGTTTCATGGCTTGGGGCATGGGAGTTGTGATGACACGATTAATAGATTACATGGAAAGACAAGCATGTTTTCGTGGGGAGAGGCTAACTTTCAGTGACCATGTGCTGATTCTAGGGACTTTCCAAGAGGACCTGATAGTGTGTGGTGCATGTGTTGTGTGTGGTGTATGTGTTGTGTGTTCTGTATGTGTATCTGGAGTTCAGAGAAATCTCTGGCCTAGAGATAGAATCAGTGATTGGCCCTTGAGTGCATGAGGTAAGTATAGATTTGAAAGCCCTAGTCTAGCGAGGGAAGCATTCCCACAAAAAAGGTATGGAAGAATCAGAAAAAAAAAGAAAAAGAAAAAGAAAAAAGAAGTCACCCAATCAAAACACCCTGGATAGCAGCAATATTTAAGGGGCAAAAGGAAAGACCACAAATTAGTTTAAGAGATAATTGTCTTTAAAAAAACACAATTCATTCCCTATTTTGCATTAATAAAGCATATAATCTTAGACAAGCATTCAAAATCCTTCACAACCTGGCCTAAACTGCTTTTAGAAGAATGAAAGAGAGGGGAATGATATTTAGGGAAAGAGAAAGAGAAGAGGAAGGAGGAAGAGCAAGAGGGAGAAGAAATGCTGTGTGATTTGTGGTTGAATTGAATTGTACAGTGTCAGGGAAGGTGGAGAGCTTGACTTGACTGCCACTTGCTTGGCAGGACAAAATAAGGAATTGAGATAGAATCAGTCACCCTGGTTCTGTCAGAGCAGCTCTGTGAATAACCTGAGAGCAGGAAAATAGTGTCACAAAGCCAATGGGAAATGAGGCTGTCCAGAGTGAACCCTGCAGCCCGCTGGCTATAAGAAAGCACCGGCCGTGCGCGGTGGCTCATGCCTGTAATCCCAGCGCTTTGGGAGGTCGAGGCGGGCGTATCACGAGGTCAGGAGATGGAGACCATCCTGGCTAACACGGTGAAACCCCGTCTCTACTAAAAATACAAAAAATTGGCCGGGCGTGGAGGGGGTGCCTGTAGTCCCAGCTACTTGGGAGGCTGAGGCAGGAGAATGGCATGAACCCGGGAGGCGGAGCTTGCAGTGAGCCGAGTTCGCGCCACTGCACTCCAGCCTGGGCGACAGAACGAGACTCCGTCTCAAAAAAAAAAAAAAAAAAAAAAAAAAAAAAGCACCAGTCTCTAGCAGAACTTCATCCTCCATCATGCTTCCCTTCGTTAGCCCGCTGGATCTCCCATTGAGGTGCTATCTAATCTAGAACATCAGGATAGGAAGGGGTATTTACGTCACATGTGTGAAGCTGAATCCTCTGTACTGATTTACATCAACCTGGCCATTCCTCGTGATTATGCAGTGACGTGTTCTGCTCCTGCCATCTGCCCCCACTGCTGTTCCCGGAGGTAAACATGCCCCGGCTATCTCAGCTTCAGAGCATGCTCCTCTTACTGCCTCATAGGAGCCTGGACCCAGAAACTTTCTCTCATATTCTATAGCAAGGCACAGCCGAGATCACCATGAAATCCTTAGGAAGCCTTTCTAATGGTTCAAGGCAAACAGAAGGGGATGGCATCTGGTGTCATGTGGCTGCTTCCAGGATTCATGGTTCCAGTCTTTTCTCATAGAGTTGCTAACTACCTGCTTCCATACGCAACTGGCTAGGTCCCAGTTCACTCTTCAGAAGACAGGCCTCTCCCTTCACCCTCCAGGTAGGCCCTTTCTGGTCTCTCAACTCTGTAGATTCTATCAAGTGGGAAGAAAGCAACTCTCCTCAACTCAGCCAGTTATTCCACCGCCCTTTAGTGAGACAGACTCGTTTCACCCACAGAAACTAAATCCCATATTCTCCAGTTTTAAATTTTAAAAAATGTCTACTTAACCATAACCTATAACCTATTGATTAGAAGACGACTTTTCTGTGTCCCTTTTACTGTTGCTTTAATTTTTCCAAAATTTAGGTCTTCCAGTTAGAATTCCAAGTTGTTTTTTTTTTTAATAGACTAAGTATTACAAATTTCTCTTCAGGAACTTTTTTTTTTTTTTTTTTTTTAGACGGAGTCTTGCTCTGGCACCAGGTGGGAGTGCAGTGGCGTGATCTCGGGTCACTGCAACCTCCGCCTCCTGGGTTCAAGCGATTCTCCTGCCTCAGCCTCCCAAGTAGCTGGGACTACAGGCGCCCACCACCACGCCCGGCCAATTTGTGTATTTTAGTACACAACAGGATTTCACCATGTTGGCCAGGACTGTCTCGATGTCCTGACCTCGAGGTCTGCCCGCCTCCACCTCCCAAAGTGATGGGATTACAGGCTTGAGCCACCACACTCGGCCCGTGAAATTTTTTAGTAAAATTAATTTGCTTTTATAATAGAAGATTATTTAGACTGTAGTTTAAAATTCCAAATGCAACATGACAAGTTTAAGAATTCAAAAAATCACTTGTTGGATCCTACTTTTTCAAGATAATGACTACATCTTTACAATTGCTGCCTTTAGCGCTGCAAATTATTGAACTGACAGACTGAAATCTATGGGTTTGATCTACCTCTTGTATTTGCTTTTTCCTCTTGTCTCTCTTCCATTTTAATGTTCCCATTGATCTCAGAGACTTTGATAGAAAGACACAGATTCTTTTTTTTTTTTTTTGCTATTTATCATCACGGGCTTGCTGAATATGCTTAAACTATGGTCAGAAGTAAAAATGAACAGAAAGCTAATTTTTCACAATGCTTGTCTGAAATAGTTAAGGAGAATAGAACATCACTCTGCTGCTATTCAGATGCTTTGCCATGGCTGGTGCAGCATGGCACAGTTACAAAGAACTTTGCGTATGAACATGTTCTGTTCCAGTATCAAATTCTGAAAGGGGATTGCTTTTTTCCAGAGAACTGGCAGTTCTCCATTGACAAGCATGAATAGTAGATAACAAGGAAAACCTTGTTTACTGGTACTTATTCATTTAAAGCTCTATCAGACAATCTGACTGATATGATAGTTTTGTTCTGCAAAATCAAAAGATATTTAAAATTAGATAGGTTTTTAAGTAGATAATTTTTAGTGAACATGTTTTAAATTACTAGGGGATATTTGGTTGCAACTCTTTTTGTGCATACAACATATTACATGTCATAATATAAATTTCACTTATTTATTTGTCCCTTGTTTTCTTTCCCTGCTACATTCACAGACCCTAGAAGAGCGCAAGGTCCCTAATATGCACTCAAATATGCAGTGAATGTGTAAATAGAAGTAACCCTTCAAAATATGCAATTCTTATGTTAACAGTTTGGAAACTCTTTGGAAAAAATGTTATCTCCAACTATGAATTCTACTGTTAAATACTTATTATGCTCCTTGGCTTTATTAAATGGTATGGCTATACAACATCAGAAGATAAAGTTCATTCTTCTGAATATTACTCTAACATTCTGGTCAAAGAATTAGTCATCCCTTAGTTATAGGTTTTCAAACTTGCTTTTAGATTGTTTTATGTATGTCATAAATCAAGACAATAGTGACTCTAACTCATAGAAACTATGCTTCCCCCTCCCCAGCAGGAAAAATAATCTTTTGTCTCCCACACACACACACACAAAATGTTGAATTAGGTGTCAGGTGTTTATAAAATTTTGGATAGAACAGTGTTGAGTTCTGCTTTGATGAGCTTCACAGGCATAGTGAAAAGAGAGCAGTTGGCTTAATATTGCTCGATTTAATTAAGTGATGTCAATTTAACTTAATGTTTAGTCTCCATCCCCAGCCAGAGATTCCCATTCACCTTGCTCCAGCAAGTTGTCAGAGTGAGAAAACATTAATTTTCTATATCACAGTGCAGTCAGTGACAGGGATGAGGCTTTAGCAAACTGATGTTTGTATGGATGTACAGAAATCATTTTGGCAGGTAATGATTTATTCAAGCAAGAATCAGGAAAATGTCAAAATGTAACCAAAAATTATTTTGTGTCCTGTATACTGATGTTTGCTGTAGAGTTTGTTCATCCTTGTACTCATCTCCAGATAGAGCTTTTATATCTGGAAAGAGTACAATTGACTTAATATTGCTTAATTTAAGTGAAGCAATTAAATTTACATCATCCTCAGCCATGGACACTCATCTACCATGTTCTGCATATTATTTGCTTGAAAATTGCTGCCGTTATGGCCATGCCATTTTTATTTTCTTTTTCAGTGATTTACAACTATAATTTTCAGATAGTAACAGAAACCTTGGATTGGAAAACTTTAGTGGTTCCTAAAAATATCGAGATATGTGTCTATACATACATTTGTCATATAACGAATGGGCATTACTAGTTGAACCTAAAGCCGCATTGTAACTTAAATGTCATCCAATTATGCTAAATAAAAATATCTTTGAAATTAGGAAAGCAAAACAGTCTGTTTCTAAACCAACTTTTCCTATATGTCACTCAGGTGTTGAATCTTGTATGTGTAAAACCTTTCATATCACATTCCTTCAAATCACATTGACCTCTTTGGACCCTGATTGTATGTAATAGTTCTGATAAGAAAATATATTTGGCCAAGTGTGGTGGCTCATGCCTATAATCTCAGCACTTTGTGAGGCCTTGGCAGGCAGATTGCTTGAGCTCACGAGTTTGAGAACAGCCTGAGCAACAGAAAAAAACCTCATCACTATAAAAAAAAAAAAAAATACAAAATACAAAAATTGTCCAGGCAGGGTGGCATGCGCCTGTAGTCCCAGCTATTCAGGAAGCTGAGATGGGAGTATCCTGTCAGCCTGGCAGTTCAAGGTTGCAGTGAGTCATGATCACACCAGTGGACCCCAGCCTGGGCAAGTTTGCAAGATTCTATCTCAAAAAAAAAAAAAAAAAAAGAAAAGTAAAGAAAAAAAGAAAGGAATAAAGTAAATTTGTTTCACTCAAGTATTATTTTGAGAGGGATTTAGAAAGCCATTAATTAGTTTGCATATCATTATTTTTTCTAATAATTTAAAAATTAACTTAAGTATTATTTTAAAATACATGATTACTTAATGAAGGAATCTAAATTTTAACTTATAATTTGATGTTATGTGGCTACTTCTTCTGCTTTATTTCTCTTATTGAAATGTAAAAATATAATTTCATTACAATTCCTTTAATTTGTGTAATAACACTTAAGCAAGTTAAATCATTTAGTAATCTTTTTCTAAAATGTTTAATATTTCCCAACTTCCTGAAAAAATCTACACATCTTTAGTAAGGACCATATTTGTGAAAAATTATAATTCCCAACTATTAATTCTATTGCTACATACTTCATACAAACACAAACCAGTTTACATTGTTAACATAAAGACAATCAAATGTAAATAAGGCCACAAATTGTAGATTCACTATTAAGACCAAGGCATTCCATTCCTTACATTACTGCCATTAAGTAACAATTTATTTTTTTCTCTAATAGTAAAGGAAAGAAAATATGTACCTCTCATCTGAAGATATGCACATGCAAACACGTAAACAGAGTATACAGTATAAGATGCATTTTTCTTGTTTTACTTTAGTATAATAGTTGACAAAGACAAAACCTTAACACATCTGTGTGTGTATACATGTATATGCATGTGTATATATATATATATGTATATATATGTTATAAAGCATATTAATACCAAAAGAATCTGTGAATCTATTACCCAATATAAGAAGTGGAGCATGAAAACTGTAGTACACATGGTTTTTACTATATTTGTATTTTATTCTATTTTCCTTTAAGAGATAACACTAGTTGGAGTTATATATTCAACATTTCCTTTACTTTTTAAGAAACTTTTAAGATTTTAATTAGTCATAATTTCTAGGAAGTTGCAAAGAAATGTATAGAGAGATCCAGTGTACCCATCACCCAACTTCTCCCAAATTTAACATCTTGCATAACTGCAGTACCTGATTATGAAAAGCAGGAAACTGACCTTGGTACAACCCACAGAGTTATTCGGTTACATGTGCACTCGTTTGTATGTATATGTCATTTTATCATATGTATATTTCTGTGAAACTTCCATCACAACTAAGATATTTAACTTATTAAGTAATATGCCAGACAGAGTGATTGTTTCACATTTTTATATAGATGAGGAGTGTTTTAAAACACTTATTTTCTTTCTGTAACTTTTCCATCTTTGTCACTTGTGGTTTATTTGTTTTACTCAGTGATATTTGTGTTTCAGGGTTTTCAATGAACAATAGTTTCAATGAATAATTTCAATGAATAATAATTTATTTCACAAAAAGACATCATAGGGTACACAGATGGTATGGTTGTATCTATATTAAAAGACTTTGAATAACTGACATCAATAATGTATTTTTAAAACTCACATGTATACTCATATTTCACACTTAAATTTTCCAGTTAAATTCCTAAGTCAAAAATGAAGTTCAACTTCTGCTTCTGAGAAAACTGGAGTAGAAGCAATTCTGCTTCTTCCTCCCACTTAAATGCAGCTTAATATCTTGGACATCACATAGAGAAAAACGTATAAAGACCTAGAAACGGAGAGGGAAGACAGCCCACTCTTAGGGAGCTCAGAACTGGGAAGGACATGGTGGCAAGAGCCCTGGTATTTCTTATTTGCCTCACATATTCCAGTAGGATAGAAACTTAAAATCCCTCCTTTATTCTAGTTCCTTGTTAAGTAATACATTGATTAACCTACCATTTTTAGATTTTTGTTTACTTCATTAGCTGTAGTGAACTCTTCTTTGGACTGTCTGTGTTTTGATTTGTAGTTTTTATTTGATTTCTTCATTTCCCTCACAGTGTTACGTTAAAGCCTCTGCAGAGGTCCCAACTAGGAGCTGAGTGTAGTGGCTTGCACTTGTAATCCCAGCTACTTGGGTGGTTGAGGCAGGAGGATCACTGGAGCCAAGGAGTTAGAGGCTGCAGTGAGTTATGCACTGAGTGTTGCACCCACTGCACTCCAGTCTGGATGACAGAGTGAGAACCCATCTGTAAAATAATAATAATGAAGTAAAAATAAATGGGTAATCATGGAAATGAGGGTGGTAAATATATAAACGGAAGACTCATCTAGCCATTGAACTTCCTTTCCCTTTTTGCTCTTCATATTTGCACCTGGAGCTGTGAGAGTGGTGCTTTGGACATTGCGTTCTAGTTCTAATGTTCACTCACCTCTGTGGCTATAGAGACCAGGAGTGGACCAGCATCAGTGACGATAGCATGTTGTTCTTTAAGTAATGTTCCTACTTTCACACCTCGACACTGGTCCTGTGGAACAAGGTTACATATTTTTTTAATTCAAGAGGCTTAATGTGTATTTATTATTTCATAAATAAAACCCATCAAATACCTCTATATAAAATAATAAATAAATGGAGAAAATCAGATTAGTCTAAAATTATTTCACATAAAATAACTAAGGAAACAACCTGTGACAAAACTTAATGATAATGATTCCAGTGCAATTAACATTATTTTGACACAACATCTAATTCCGAACTCCTTGTCATGTAAATAAAAAAAAAAAAATCTGGAATCACATGTACGACATACGTGGGGATACAGTAATAACAGAGTGAGGCATAAGATTTATCTCGTGTATTGGTTATCTATTGCTGCATAAAAACATGTAGCAAACTTAGTCATTTAAAATAGTGCTCCTTTGTTTCCTCATAGTTTCCATAGTCAGAAGTGCAGGCACGACATATCCAGATTGATTCTATGCACAGTCTCACAATGCTACAATCGTAGTGTCATCCAGGCTGTGTTCGCATCTGGAACTTGGGGGTTCTACCAAGCTTGTTTAGGTTTGCGGCAGAACCCTGTTCTTTGCATTCTAGGACTGAGGTCCCCACATTCTTGCTGCATGCTGGCCAAGGGCTGCTCTGGGTTCCTAATGGCCACCTCCTGGAGGACTTGGGCATGCAACCATCTCCACAGCGCAGCTTCCCTCTTCCGAAGGCACAGGAGGATCTGTCCCAGTTTGGTCTTCTGACCATTTGTAGGAGCTTCCAACTGATCAAGTCTGGCCACCCAGTTAATCTCCTTCAAACTCATTAACTCAAAATTGACTGATTTGGGAGATGACAGCTACAAAATCCTTCCACCTTTGTCATCTGATGGAATCTTAGAACAGGAGTGAAATCCACAACTGCCACAAGTCCAGTCCACAGCCAAGGGGCATTTCAGGGGCAAGAATCTGGGGGCCATCTGTATTAGTCAGGGTTCTCTAGAGGGACAGGACTAATAGGAAATATATATATATATATATATATATATATATTTCCTTTTACATAAACATAATGGGAGTTTATTAAGTAGTATTAACTCGCACAATCACAATGTCCCACAATAGGCTGCCTGCCAACTGAGGAGCAAGGAAACCAGTTTGAGTCCCAAAGCTGAAGAACTTGGAGTCTGATGTTCAAGGGCAGGAAGCATCCAGCACAGGAGAAACATGTAGGCTGGGACGCTAAGCCAGTCTAGTCTTTTCATGGTTTTCTGCCTGCTTTATATTCTGGCAAAGCTGGCAGCTGATTAGTTGTGCCCATCCAGATTAAGGGTGGGTCTGCCTTCCCCAGCGCACTGACTCAAATGTTAATCTCCTTTGGCAACACTCTCACAGACACACCCAGGTTCAATACTTTGCATCCTTCAATCCAATCAGGTTGACACTGAGTGTTAACCATCACACCATCCAAGAATTATTCCTATCACATCTCACAAGCTTTATTCTAGTTAAGGGTTCTCAACTTAGCTGTGCTTCAGATTTTGAGGGAGCTTCTTAAAAATGCATATTTATAGGCCTCTATATGAATCTGATTCAGATTCAGAATTGAACTCTATCTCCTCAGTTATAAATATTTTTTCAATAAGCTACAGAAGCAATGCTTATGGAGCCAGCTTCATCCCCTTGGGACTTCTGATAACCACTGCTCTATTAAATATAGGCATCTCACCTGCTTATCATGTATTAAAGTACAGTATTTTCAAAACTACAGTTGAGTTCATGAGGGGCCAAGTAACATAAACGGGATCATTAAAAACTAAATGACAAAGGTAGAAGCATCACTCTAGCCTCTAGAATTAACAATCTGTTGCTCAAGTCTTCAATTACAGTATGTTTTAAGGGGTCAGCCTGCCCCCCCCCAACATAAAACTGAGTTAATAGCTAAGTCTCATAAAAAAGTAATCACTTCTTGGCATTAAATCAATAGACTATTCCTCAAAATGAATGCTTTTAAATATTATCACTAATTTAAACTTGGAGTCTGATTCTAAATTTAGATCCAAGTGCTACCTACTGGCAAATGAAATATCCTCTGGTACTCCTTTTGAAGTCAATTTCCCCAAAGTGTGTTCTACAGAACTTAATCTTGTGGCATTAGTCATTTGGAAAATATTACCTCATTTGCTTTCTAGATAATTTACAGGGATTTGAGCTATTCCTAGAAATTGACAAGAAAGTGTGGAAAATTGTGTATGATTTGAGTGTAAATAGCAGTCTTGTCTTCCTCATGGGTAAAGTAGATACATTTCAGTATGTAGATTTCATCACTTCTATTTTTGAATGCTCATAGGACTTATTATTTTTTTATTTCTGCATCTAGCCTGCTCTCCAGAATGTTGAGATTGCCCGAGAAGTGACCCCAGCAAAAGAAAAATATTGCTCTACCTAAATTCAAGTAAGACCATTACTTTGCAATAACGTATCATGCGTAAATGTGGAAAAAATCAACTGTATTTGTCTACACTTCTAAGAGACAATTGTTTTCTTTGATACTAATCTTTTTGAAGCCTGTTTCTCTGTTCTTGAAAAATGACAAAAAAAAAAACCAAAACCTCTTGTTATGGAAGGAGTAGAAATATTCAGAACATATCTCCATGTTTAGTTATAGTTACACAGCATTTGGATGTGTCTTTCCACAATATTTATTTAAACAGCTATGTTGAATTTGTGTTGTTTCTTTAATAAGCACTGTTTGTAGGAATGAGAAAAATCATTTAGTTTTTCAAAAACACCCTTTATTAGGTGAGGGGTCTGTGTCTCCTCATGAAGATGGTAACTGGAGTTACACATTTCAGTGAGCTGCGATTTTCTGAGAAGGGCAGACACTCAACATTGGGGAGGGGGTTGCGGTGCTTGGCAGAGTGACTATGAACTGTCACGTTCTCTTTTGTTTGTTCGGAGGAAGGAGTGAATGAGGTGAAATTAGTACAATGAATCAAATTCCTTCAGGAAGGGAGTGTGAGTCAGCATGGGTGATGCAGGTGGATCAATGACCTTGTAGTAGAATAAGTGTTACTTTAGGAAGGAATCATACACTATTTGTTGGAAGGAGGTGAACCTGGCTGGAAAAGGTTAGAACTGAAATCACTAAATCTATTTTTATAATGAGCTGTCACAGTATTTTTGATAGCTTATGTCCTAACAGTCCAAGGACTTGTAGTATGGCTTTAGTAAGATTCATCAAACTCACTGATATCTGTTGGGTTTCAATGAGTGCCAGTACTGAAAAGCATACTGTGTGCATATTTATGTACTTAATTATACTTAAATGTAGTATAGAAGTGGCAAGAATCTTTGAGTGTATCATGTGTTATAAAAACCATGAAACTTTATAACTTTATGTAGCCATGCAGATTGCCTGTTAAAGAGATTTCTAGGCTGGGTTTTCAAGGACTATGGCAAGTTCTGAGGCACTGAGGATTAAGCAATTAGGCCTCAAAGTTGTCCTGTTTGCTACCTATTCTGTTAGACATGGAAGCCACATTGTGCTGTTTCTTGTCATGGATGGGTTGCTAATAGATTGATTTCCCTCACCCAATCTGATCCTTAAATTATTCAAGTAGATTTTTTAAACAATTATCTTTTTAAAAAATTTTACTTTAAGTTCTGGGATACATGTGCAAAACATGCAGGTTTGTAACATAGGTATACATGTGCCATGGTGGTTTGCTGCACCTATCAACCCATCATCTAGGTTTTAAGCCCTGCATGCAGCAGGTATTTGTCCTAATGCTCTCCATCCCCTTGGCTCCAACTCCCAGCAGGCCCTGGCGTGTGATGTTCCCCTTCCTGTGTCCATGTGTTCTTGTTATTGAGCTCCCACTTACACATGAGAACATGTGGTGCTTGGTTTTCTGTTCTTGTATTAGTGTGTTGAGAATGATGGTTTCATCCACATCCCTGCAAAGACATGAACTCATTCTGTTTTTATGCCTGCATAGTATTCCATGACGTACACGTACCACATTTTCTTTATGCAGTCTACCATTGATGGATATTTGGGTTGGTTCCAAGTCTTTGCTATTGTGAATAGTGCTGCAATAGACATAGGTGGGCATGTGTCTTTATAGCAGAATGATTCGTAATCCTTTGGGTATATACCCAGTAATGGGATTGCCGGGTCAAATGGTATTTCTGGTTCTAGATCCTTGAGGAATCACCACACTATCTTCCACAATGGTTGAACTAATTTACACTTCCACCAACAGTGTAAAAGCGTTAAACAGTTATCTTTAAATTAAACAGTGCATTTTCATCATTCATGTAAACTCAGAAATTTCCAAAGCACATTTTCCCCAAAGCAAAAAGAACCGTTTCTAATGCATTATAAATGCCGTTATATACCCAATGTTTTCAAATTATTTTTCATTGCTAGACCTTTTTTAATAGTTAAATATGTACTTCAAATAAAATCTCATAGGGGAGTCCAACAGATAAAAGAGGAAAAAAGAGGCATTTTTTTATTTTTTTATTTTTATACTTTAAGTTTTAGGGTACATGTGCACAACGTGCAGGTTTGTTACATATGTATACATGTGTCAAGCTGGTGTGCTGCACCCATTAACTCGTCATTTAGCATTAGGTATATCTCCTAATGCTATCCCTCCCCCCTCCCCCCACCCCACAACAGGCCCAGTGTGTGATGTTCTCCTTCCTGTGTCCATGTGTTCTCATTGTTCAATTCCCACCTATGAGTGAGAACATGTGGTGTTTGGTTTTTTGTCCTTGTGATAGTTTGCTGAGAATGATGGTTTCCAGCTTCATCCATGTCCCTACAAAGGACATGAACTCATCATTTTTTATGGCTGCATAGTATTCCATGGTGTATATGTGCCACATTTTCTTAATCCAGTCTATCATTGTTGGACATTTGGGTTGGTTCCAAGTCTTTGCTATTGTGAATAATGCCGCAATAAACATACGTGTGCATGTGTCTTTATAGCAGCATGATTTATAATCCTTTGGGTATATACCCAGTAATGGGATGGCTGGGTCAAATGGTATTTCTAGTTCTAGATCCCTGAGGAATCACCACACCGAAGCAGCAGTGAGTGATCTAGAACTTGGCTGCTCTGTCACTGCCTTCATTTCTTCTAAATCTATTCCCATTCCCCAAACCTCCAGACTAAATGGATATTCATATTTCTTTGAGTCCTGTGATTCCTTGGTTTCTCAATCCTTAATTTGGAAGCACTTGTGGAAGAATCAACTGAAGGGCACAGAGAGCAAAGGATGGAAGCTGAAACTTCCAGAATTATTCTGGGCTAGCCATCAGTGGCCAAGCCGTTGCTGTGCAAGAGGGGGTCATTTATTCCCTTCTTAGAATTTCCCAGTGTCAGGGGCTTCTCTGCATGCTTTCATATTACCATTGTGCAAAGGTTTCAAAGTATCATGCACAGTAAATCCTGACTAAAGCCCAATAAGAGTACAGGTTATACATGAAGAAATGGAGAAAGGCAGTTGTAAGGAAAATAATGGAAATTCACTTGAGGGCAGCTATTCTCATCCTCAAGCCACCTTCTTCTGACAATCCTGAAAAGTAGTTAATATTTCGTTATTTTTTTTAAAATATGGCTGGATGCATTTCAAGCCGTCCTCTTTCTTCTTAAATATATCTCTTTGCCTCTTCATGTTTAATTAATGCTCATATTTGCCCACATTTAAAGCTAGGCTGGCTTCATATTGGAATTGAAAATAGCCCTAGGAGCATGAGGAACCCTGAGAGCCTGGGTGTCCTCAGCTGTCACAGCTGGGTACCTGCCCCTTTGTGCTCACTGCCCTCTCTGCCTGGCTAGAGGCGGCCCCAGGCTTCCTGGGCATTTTTAAATTACTGAAACAAGAGTATTATAATAAAACACTTAACATTTTAACACATAGTTTTTTTTTGCTATTGCTGCTTTTGTGTGCTTTGGGGATGTCTGAGGCCTCTGCCCTTGTACTGCAATTGGTCCTTCTGCTGTGGCCTTCCCTCTCTGTGTCACAAGTTGCTGCTGCTGACAGGACTCAACTTCTATTGGCCCATGTGCCACCAGAATCATTGTTCAAGTTCCCAGTACTCTCAGACAGATTTGTGATTGAAGAATCATTGGCTTCACTTGGAAATCATCTCTATTTCTAGTGTTGTCTGTCACAGATAAAATGACAAATTGATCAAATGCAAGCAAGCTTAGCATTCAGCCCAGTACTGACTTCATATCCTGGGCAACTTTCTGAATTCATTCTGACTGGGACTCACTGCCCATTTCTCTTGTTTCCTGGATCTGACTGCAAAAGCTTCATGTAGGGAAGGCAGGTAAAGTCCTCAGCTAGGGCACTAATAGCAGTGAGGTTCCCCTAGACTGGAAAAAAAAGAGTGACTTGCATTTGTTTGCTTGTTTTATGTTTCCAGGAAAGTTATATGAGAGGAAAGAAACTGTAGTTTCTCCTTGTGATCTCAGGATTAACTGGTGTACCACAATGTATAAGGTCCAAATGAACGTTTCAGAAAAATTGATCAACTGAAGGGAACATTTCTGTAGCTCCATTTTGTTCATTTCAAAGACTCTCTTAGTTGAGAAAAGTCTAGCTACACTTAAAAATAGTCCCTTTTATTGTTCGTATTGTCTACCCTAGTAGGTATGAAGGGACTTCTGGAAGTTCTCAAGTTCTTGGTATTGCTTTCCCTCATGGGCAGATTAATCTAGGCTGCTTTAGTCTTGTTGATTCCATCTCCCCCTGTTCAGTCAAGAGAAGGTGGGACTGTGCTGTGCAGGTAAAGGCCATTGGCAGCCTCTCAAGACTAAAAGTGTGGGCCTGTATTTGTGTTTGTCTGTGAAGTAGAGTCACAAGAAAATCTTTAGGTCACCATCAGACAACTTTGGTAATACAGGGAAAAGCAAAAAAGTCTCAAAAATTATTCTCATAAATCTTGTTGTGTTAAATGCTGCTTATAGTATCAAAGCTGCAGAACAGAATTACAGAAGCTCTGGAGCATGGCAGCTGAAATGGTGGAGAGAGATAGTGTCTCCTGAGAGTGTGGGGCCCTCTTGTTCATATGACTTTCCACATCTGCTCAGTCCTGCCTTCTTTCCAAATTTCAGGGGTCTCCCTTGCCTTCAGGCTGGAATACACCTAGTGATGGCTCTCACTACCCCATGGTTACCATGTGTCAGCTGCAGTCAGTGCCTCATTCCCGAACATCCCTGCTTGCCTCCCTCTGTCCTGGATGCAAAAGCCAATCTTCACTTCAACCTCAACTATTCCCACGGAGGAGGAGTCACAGCTGTACAGTGTCTGCTCCAACCCCACGGGACACACAGAGACCCTGCTTTGCTCAGAGAGGCTGGTTACAGCCAGCAAAAAGCACAGAGGCAAATGTTAGGAGGAGAACGTTGACAAGTAAACAGGAGTGGGCTGGCTTCATGGAAACAAAGACTTACTTAGCCTTATAAGTCCCCTGCATACACAGCCCCACACTTAGTTGAATGCTCTGACCTCTTTAACACTTGTTTGTTTTAATTTGCCTACATTCATATGAGTGCTTCATGTTGCAGTGCTCTATGGGTCTTGATAAATGCATATCGTGGAACCATCATTACAGTGTCACACAGAGGAGTTTCACCACCCAAAAATATTCCCTATGCTTCTCTTATTTAACTCTCGTCATTCCTGAACCCTTGGAAACCACTGATCTTTTCACTGTCTCTACCGTTTTGTCTTTTACCGTTTTTGTAGGATTCTAGTGTAGGAATCCTACAGTAGATAGCCTTTCAGAATGGCTTCCTTCACTTAACAAAATGCATTTTAGAATCATCTATGTCTCTTGGAGGTTTGATAGCTGATTTTTTTCCCAAAAATATGGCATTCTGTGGTATACTCCGATTTATTTATTCATTCATCTTCTGAAGGCAGTTACAAATACAGCTGCAATAAAAATATTCAGACCTTACATAAGCTTTCAAATCAATTGGTAATGCTTAGTAGCATAACTGCTGCATCAAGTGGTAAGCTCTGTAAGGAATTGCAAAGCTGTTTTCCAATGTGGCAGAATCATTTGGCATTCTCTTTTTTGCCACTGCTGTCTTCTCCTTCCTCTACCTCTTCCTCTTTCCGTTCCTCTTTTTCTTCTTCTGGTCTCTTCCTCCTCTCTTTTTTTTTTTTTCTGTTGCTTTCTGACTCTCTCTCCACACACATGCACACACACACACACACACACACACACACACACAGAGGGATAGTTTAGGAAATTGTTGGAGGTTATCTAACACATTAGTTTTGAAATTAACAAATTGGGAAAGGCCATTATAGACAATACTAATTAATACAAATGAATTATAAATAGAAGATACAATATGAAGCCTCTTCCTCAGGTCCCAGTATTAATTAGTCAATATCTTCCTCTATTTATCTGCAAAATTCAAACCTATAGTTGTCCATTTCTTTCTTCTTGAACTTCCAGGTGTCCATGAATTCTATAACCATCAGCTCTATTAGCCTTCTTATGCATGTTCTGTTCATTATTTTTGTTCTTTATCATATCGAGATATATATTTGCCTCATCCTATAATCTCACCTTTCTCCCTGATGTTATCTCTGTGTGACACTCTGCCAAAAAGACACACTTTCCCTTACTAAAATGTTTTCTATTTTGATGTAATCACACTTGCTTATTTTTACTTTTGCTGCCTGAGCTTTCAATGTCATATTCAAAATAATTATTGCTAAGACCAATATCAAGAAGGTTTTCCCCATGTTTTCTTCTACGAATTTTACTGCTTCAGATCTCATGTTGAAATCATCAATTTATTTTGAGTTGATTTTTTGTGTTGTATAACAGTCCAGTTTCATTCTTTTGAGTACTGATTTCCAGTTATCCTAATGCCATTGTATCTTCTTGGTGGCCTTACCAAAATTAGTTGGCCATGTATGCTTGGGTTGATTTTTGGGCTGTCTACTCTGTTCCATTGGTCTATGTGTCTGTTTTTATGCCAGTACCATATAGTTCTTATTATTGTAGCTTTGTCACGTAATTTGAAATCAGGAAATGTGATACCCTAAACTTTCTTTTCAGCTTTCAAGATCTCATTGGTTATTTGAGTCTTTCATGGTTCCATATAACTTTAGAATGTTTTTCTGTTCCTGTGAAAATGCCATTGAAATTTTGACTGAGATTGCATTCAATCTGTATGTGGCTTTAGGCAGTATTTGACATTTTAAAAATATTTAAACTTTCAATCCATAAACATTAGTTATTAAACTAAAAATCATTTGCACGGAAAAGGAAATAACCAACACAATAAAAAGGTAATCTATGGACTTGGAGAGAATATTTGCAAGCTATATATCTGATAAGAAGTTAATATGCAAAATACATAAGGAGTTCCCACAACTTGAAAGGAAAAAAGTAATCTAATTAAAAATGGGCAAAATATATGAATAGACGTTTTTCCAAGAAAGACATACAAATAGCCATACATATACAAAGGCATTCAACATCACTAATTATCAGGAAAATGCAAATCAAAATCACAGTAAGATATCACTTTACATCTGTTAAGATGGCTATAATAAAAATGACAAGAGATAAGAGGTGTCAGCAAGGGTGTGGAGGGAAGGAAACCCTTGTGCACTGCTGCTGAGAATGTAAATGGGAACAGCTATTGTGAAAAACTGCATGGAGTTTTCTCAAAAAATTAAAAATAGAATTACTGTATGATCCAGCTATCCTACTGCTGGTTATATACCCAAAGAAGGTGAAATCAGCATCTGGTAGAAATATCTGCATTTGTCTTTTCATTGTAGCATTTTTCACAATAGCCAAGATATTAAAACAACCGTAACTGTTCATACATAGATGAATGGATAAATAAATTATGGTAATGTACATAATATAATGCAATTCAGTCTTAAAAAAGGACATACTGGCATTTGCAACAACATTGTTGAGGCTGGAGGATATTACACTAAGTGAAATAAGCCGTAAACAGTAAGACAGATACTGTATTATCTCACTTATATATGGAATCTTAGGTCAAATACATACAAACACAGAGTGGAATGGTAGTTACTTGGGAGGAGAGGGTGTGGAAATAAAGAGATGGGAATCAAAGAGTACAAACTTGAAGTTATGTAGGATGAATTAGTCTAGAGATCTATGGTACAGCATAGATCTAGTTCATAATACTGTTCTGTATACTGGAAATTTCTGAAGAGAGTAGACTGTAGGTGTGCTTACCATACATACACAAAAGAAAGTAATAAAAAGTCTTGGAACTAGATAGAAGTAATATTTGCACAATGTTGTGAATTTACTAAATGCCACTGAGTTATATACTTTAATCAATTTTATTCTATGTGAATTTTACCTCAATGAAAAGAAATGCAAGAAAATGGGAGAAAACAGACTTCCTATTATATAAAACCCAAACATAAATCCCACCACCCAAACACATTTTTTTAGGTGGCCCATCTTAATTATTCCTTTTCTATGTTGCTATATAGTAGCATTTTAGATTATTTTTGTTTGTGTTTCCCACCAGATTGTGAAGTCTTTTTTTTTTTTTTTTTTTTGAAACAGTTTTGCTCTTGTTGTCCAAGCTGGAGTGCAATGGCACAAGCTCGGCTCACTGCAAACTCCACCTCCCAGATTCAAGCTATTCTCCTGCCTCAGCCTCCTGAGTAGCTGGGATAACAGATGCACATCACCATGCCTGGCTAAATTTTTTTGTATTTTTAGCAGAGATGGGGTTTCACCATGTTGGCCAGTCTGGTCTCGAACTCCTGGCCTCAGGTGATCTGCCTGTTTCAGCCTCCCAAAGTGCTAGGATTACAGGCATGAGCCACTGCGCCCAGCCTGTAAACTCTTGAAGAGAAGTCTTGCATTACTCCATTGCCAAGAGTACTTCTCCCTCCTAGTCACTTCACGCAGCCCTGTCTGAACTGTGCTCTCCAGGCTAGCATTGTTGGTGGTGATTGCTCTGGACCTCACTTTTAGTTAACTTAATCTGACTCATGTCCTATGCTTTTACACATGCCCCATCCTTAAAACTCATTTCTTTGTACCTTGTGTGCCTCAAATCCTGCATCTGGATATTTGGACTTGATCTTTGTTTTTATTTTCCTAATGGAGTTTATCATAAACTTGACTGTAGTTTTATTAATTGCTTTAATATAATTTCAGGCTTCTTGCCTTTCCAAAAACTAATTCTCCAAAAATAACCATTTGGCTAGCACGTGCATCAGTCCTACCTCCATGAATAGGTGGGGAAGGGCAGTCAGCAGAGTTTTTCAGGTGCTATTTCTGGGCTATACATTCTCGTTTTATAAATTTAATTGGGTTTAACTGGTACTTACAATATTTATGTTTTTAACAAGTTATTTTGAGTATTTAAGGAAGAAAATAACACTAGTATAATGGATAATGTGATAATGTTTAAGGGATTTCATTTTTATTTTTAACTGTAATTGCTAGTATGCATAGAAAAATGATGAGTAAATGAAGCAAAATTTAATCTGTTACATTTCTCAGTGATGGATAGTAATGTACAAAGTTATATGCTTTTGAACTGTGATATTATCTTTTATTCTTTAAAAAGTTCAATTTGGGCTTTGCTACATATTATTTCTTAAAATGTAGAAAAAATAAGAAGGAAAGCTATTGATTTTCCTCCAATATGAAAGAAAATCAATAGTGCAAGAAGGGCCAATTGACCAAGCGAAGAAACAGTTCCCTTGAAATAAATGTCATGACAGAATACAATAATTTTTATGCTATTTAAAAACCAAGCCAGATTTTCAAAATTATTCTACACTTGTGTGTTACAGTATGTAATGTATGAACTCAATGGAGCAAGTGGTGATATCATATTAAGAATATAATATTATTTTCTAAAGCAAGATCAATATGAAGATCTATTTTAGAATAGTGTCATTTGCAGCATGAGCACCCCAGTCTAAATGCCTATGGGTTGAAGAGGCCAAGAATAACGCATATATAATAATAACACCAGTCAAGTTTATGCCTTTTTAAAAATAAGAATGCACCATTTAGCTTTGATATAGATATGGTAGGTTCTTTTATTGCCAATTGCACTTCTCCAAAGTTAGATGGTGAGATAATGGCAGATCAACAACTGTCTCTTCAGGTTTTTGTCAACTAATCCAAAAATTTTTTATGACATGACATTAAACCATTTTTATATTGCAGGGTATAAACGCTATAAGAAATAAATAGTTGAGTAACATGTAATTAATAAGCTGAAAGAGATAAATATGTACAAGATGCATGTTACTAAATAAAATATATTTTATGTTTATGAGTACAAATATCCCAATATATTAGTTATAAAAGTAGCCCTATTTGTAACAGGAAGCATTTTTTCAAGAAAAAAATGTGCTTTGGCACGTGCGTGTCTGTGTGTGTGCGTGTGTGTGTACACCAGACATCTCTTAAAAGCTACTTCAGATTCTCTTAATTTCATCTTTTTTGGTCACTTCTTCCAGCTTCAGCCACTACTGCAGTGGTCAAGTTTCTGGAGTTTGAAAAAAATTTATGCAAGCACAAGTGACCAGCTCTTCATCTTAAACCTGCATCCCATATCACTCCTCTTTTTTCTTCTGCCTGGAAATTTCCTATTGAGATAAGGCACCAACAAATGCTATGGAATTAATTGTCCATGAGGCAAATCTCTGACAACCTGGAGACTAGAGCCAATAGATGTATTATTCTCCCCTTTATCCTCAAAGACACCATCCCAAGATGATGTCACTGATGCCTCATACCAAGTGGTGGCCAACTTTACATTACATCCTCTCACAGTTTGCCCCAACCGACTGTAATGCCTAATCTGACCCGTTCTGTCACCTTGCTCCTCCTTGCTTTTCCTGATCTCCACTTGCTTATAAACCGCTGCTCCTTTGCTAGGCATTTCATCAGATTGCATTGCTTGTTTGCATACTGATGACATCAACCTGGTCACTCTTGCTCATTTACTCAAGGTTTTAGTGTTTGACAAACAGTGTTTCTCTGCGCTATTTCTGTAAGTCTTACGCTTCCGCATTCACACAGAAGTTTAATTCCACACCCTGGCTTTCAGTGCTATGCTGCTTCCCTCTCAGCTATTTGTGCATTTGTCTACAGGTGCCCATTCCCTAAACTGTATGATTGCCTATGACTGTACCATCTCCAGAGTCTCCGTTTTATAACTCTATATCCCATTTTTTCAGCCCACTTACCTTAGTTATGCTATTCCAGACTAAGCTGAAGACTTCCAGTCCTCAACCCTTTACCTTCAAGTGCCCATAGCACGTTATGCCTTCATTCCATCCTTATACTACTTAGATTCAATGATACATCAGTATAATCACTATTTACATACCTTCCCAGCGTTTTTGCCTTTCTCTCCTTCCTACAGCACATCTGGAAAAATCTTAACCATAATTAAACTAAATTTCTATCTGCTTCCCCAAGTAGCAAAATATGACTCAAAGAAAACATACAACTATGTTGATGAGTCCGCCTTCAACTTGTGACCCCCAAATCTCAGCCCAGTCATGACTCTTACTTATGAGTCATCATTTGTCTGAATTTGCTATTTATATCTATTTTCTCTCCAAACTTTCAGCAAATGTCCTTTATCGCTGTATTTAATAAACTTGCCTTAACTTTACTACTATAGCAGCATTAAGAAAAAAATTACTTATCTATTAAGAAAATCCACCAAACTAGCTGCATTTATTCCCGTATCCCTTCTTACTATGAAGGAAATGTATATGCTCCCATCTTAGCCAAAAATCCTTCACTTTTACATTGGATTCCATTTTTTTTCCACCCGCTTAAGGACTCTGCTCCTGAAATTGTATCTTACTTATTCAAGTATCAACAGTTTGTCTCTCTCTGCTCTATTTCCATTAGAATACAAATATGGTTACATTTTTTTTGCTTTTTTTTTTTTTTTTTTTGAGATGGAGTCTTGCTGTGTCACCCAGGCTGGACTGCAGTGGTGTGATCTCGGCTCACTGCAACCTCCGCTGCCCAGATTCAAGCAATTCTCCTGCCTCAGCCTCCTGAATAGCTGGGATTACAGGTGCCCACCACTACGCCTGGCTAGTTTTTGTATTTTTAGTAGAGATGGGGTTTCCCCATGTTGGTCAGGCTGGTCTCCAACTCCTGACCTCATGATCTGCCCCCCTTGGCCTCCCAAAGTGCCGGGATTACAGGCGTGAGCCACCGTGCCCGGCCTACATCTTAAAATTAAAAATAAAATTCCTCCTTTAACTCCACTTATTTCAGTAGCTTCAGCCTGAAATGTCTGTTTCCTGCAATCTCAATCTCTTCTAAGTGGTTGTAATTATGGCATGTTTTCAAATCTTCACATTTTAGTCACCTTTGAAACTATTACAAATAGGTTTTTTTTTTAAATTTTTTTTTCTTTTATTATTATTATTATTATTATTATACTTTAGGTTTTATGGTACATGTGCGCAATGTGCAGGTAAGTTACATATGTATACATGTGCCATGCTGGTGCGCTGCACCCACCAACTCGTCATCTAGCATTAGGTATATCTCTCAATGCTATCCCTCCCCCCTCCCCCCACTCCACAACAGTCCCCGAAGTGTGATGTTCCCCTTCCTGTGTCCATGTGTTCCCATTGTTCAATTCCCACCTATGAGTGAGAATATGCAGTGTTTGGTTTTTTGTTCTTGCGATAGTTGACTGAGAATGATGATTTCCAATTTCATCCATGTCCCTACAAAGGACATGAACTCATCATTTTTTATGGCTGCATAGTATTCCATGGTGTATATGTGCCACATTTTCTTAATCCAGTCTATCATTGTTGGAACTCAGCATTCCACTGAAACCATTCTTATCAAATGAGCCAAGGGAAATTTAATATGTGTCCCAGTGAGTTTACTCCTGACTTGAAATGTCTCCATCATTCAGATTCCTTTTTAATGGTTAAAAAATATATATTAGTGCCCCAAATGTAAAAACATAAGGATTGGTATATTTTTGAGGAAAAAAATTAAAATGTTCCTAGTTCAGTATTGAATATCCTTTTTGTGGTATTTAAGTATTATTGACTTTGTAAACGACAATTATTTATTACTGTGAAGATTCTCAATATTTTTATAATATACAATTATGATTGTTCTTTTTTAACAAAACAAAGAAAAATTTGAGATTCTTCTTATTCAAGGTTACACTTTCTGACATTGATTCCTCTGAAGATGACAAATGTCTTCATAAGGTAACAGTGTTTTATAATATGCTTAGAAAATAGAATCAGGTTGATATGGTTTGTGTCTGTGTCCCCACCCAAATCTCACCTTGAATTGTAGTAATCCCCACAAGTCAAGGGCAGGACCAAGTGAAGATAATAGAATCAAGGGGGCAGTTTCCCCATTCTGTTCCCATGATAATGACTGAGTCTCTTGAGATCTGATGGTTTTATAAGCATCTGACATAATCCTTGCTGGCACTCATTCTCTCTCCTGCTGCCCTGTGAAGAGGTGCCTTCTGCCATGATTGTAAGTTTCCTGAGGCTTCCCCAGCCATGTGGAACTGTGAGTCAATTAAACCTTTTTTCTTTGTAAATTATCCAGTCTCAGGCAGTTATTTACAGCAGTGAGCGTGAGAATGGACTAGTACACATGTTGTGTTAAAAGTTGTCTAAAGAAATACTGCTTAGGTCAAAACCTGATGCTACCATTTACTAGTTGTGACTCATTTGACAGTTTCTTAAACTTTCTGAGTAAGTTCCCACATAGACCATACTGCTATGTTAAGCATAAATGTATATGTGAAAAGTGCTTAAGGTTATATTTATCAGACAATATAAGCAAATAATATAAGTTAATTGGTTAACAAAAATCACTCCTTTTTTTTTTACTTTAAAGTTCACTAATAATTGTGGAAAATATTCTTTTTCCTTTTTCCTCATCAAACTTTTATCTATTAATTTATATTTCTACGAATTCATGGTTTTCTATATTATACAATGGAAGATAATATAGCACTATTGTTTTTTTATTTTATTTATTTATTTTTTTATTTTACTTTAACTTCCAAGATACATGTGCAGAAAGTGCAGGTTTGTTACATAGGTCTACATGTGCCATGGTGGTTTGTTTGCTGCACCTATCAACCTGTCATCTAGGTTTTCAGCCCTGCATTCATTAAGTATTTGCCCTAATGCTCTCCCTACGCTAGACTCCCACCCCCTGACAGGTCTGTGTGTGTTGTTCCTCTCCCTGCATCCATGTGTTCTCATTGTTGAACTTCCACTTAGGAGTGAGAACATGCAGTGTTTGGCTTTCTGTTCCTGTGTTAGTTTGCTGAGGATGATGGCTGCCAGCTTCTTCCATGTCCCTGCAAAGGACATGATCTCATTCTTTTTTATGGCTGCATAGTATTCCATGGTGTATATGTGCTACATTTTCTTTATTCAATATATCATTGATGGGCATTTGGGTTGGTTCCATGTCTTTGCTATTGTAAATAGTGCTGCAATAAATACATGTGTGCATGTATCTTTATAGTAGAATGATTTATATTCCTTTGGGTATATACTCAATAATGGGATTTCCTATGGTCAAAGGGTATTTCTTGTTCCAGAAATCATCTTAATTGAAATCAATCAAAGTCCTTGAGGAATCACCACACTGTCTTCCACAATGGTTGAACTAATTTACATTCACACCAACAGTGTAAAAACGTTCCTATTTCTCCACAGCCTCGACAGCAAATATTGTTTCTTGACTTTTTAATAATTGCCATTCTGACTGGTGTGAGGTGGTATCTCATTACGGTTTTGATTTACATGTCTCTAATGATCAGTGATAATGAGCTTTTTTTCATGGGTTTGTTGGCCATATAAATGTCTTTTTTTGAGAAGTGTCTGTTCATATCCTTTTAACACTTTCTGATGGGGTTGTTTTGTTTTTGTTTTGTTTTGCTTTGTAAATTTGAGTTCCTTGTAGATTGTGGATATTAGACCTTTGTCAGACGGGTAGATTGCAAATATTTTCTCCCATTCTGTAGGTTGCCTGTTCACTCTGATGCTGGTTTCTTTTGCTGTGCAGAAGCTCTTTAGTTTAATTATATCCCATTTGTCAATTTTGGCTTTTGTTGCAATTACTTTTGGCATTTTTGTCATGAAGTCTTTGCCCATGCCTATTTCCTGAATGGTATTGCCTAGGTTTTCTTCTAGGGTTTTTTTATGGTTCGGGGTTTTACATTTAAGTCTTTAATCCATCTTGAGTTAATTTTTATATAAGGTGTAAGGAAGGGGTCCAGTTTCAGCCCAAAGTAATTTATAGATTCAATGCTATTTCCATCAAACTGCCATTGACATTCTTCACAGAATTAGAAAAAAACTATTTTAAATTTCATATGGAACCAAAAAAGAGCTCATATAGCCAAGACAATACCAAGCAAAAAGAACAAAGCTGGAGGCACCCTGCTACCTGACTTCAAAGTCTGCTACAAGGCTACAGCAATGAAAAGAGCAAGGTACTGGTACCAAAACAGACATATAGACCAATGGAACAGAACAGAGACCTCAGAAATAACACCACACATCTACAACAATCTGGTCTTTGACAAACCTGACAAAAACGAGCAATGGGGAAAGGATTCCCTATTTAAGAAATGGTGCTGGGAAAACTGACTAGCCATATGCAGAAAGCTGAAACAGGAAAATGTTATACTTACATTTTTGTTTAACTTTTACAGTATCTTTGTTAAATAGATTATATGCTTGGGCCCATTTTATAGCTTATAGAATTAAAAAAATAAGCAATATCAAACTGCACACACCCATAGATATATAAACTCAGGATGCTATTGTTTTAGAGTTTTCATGAGCATAAACCGATTGTCACATTTCTTTTGCTCTGAGATGAGGTCCATGGTCAGAAACAATGCTAAGTACAATGCCATGATATTTGAAAGGGCATTTTATTAGTTCATGGATGGTAATTTTGCAAAAGCGCTGTAATCAGGTAAAGCAAATCAATACCTGTAGTAAGTATTCCACCAAGAACAGAGCTCTGCCCTTCCATGATGGAAGTGGCCTAGTGAAAACAGCCAAGCAGCTGGCTGATCACCCAGGAAATGGTTCCATGTTAGCAGGGGCTGTATCCAAATCAGCCCAGGTGAGTGGAAGTCAGTGTTTTTCAGCACATACATATTCTCCATCACTGCCACCTTAGCCACTTTGTCACCAGCCAATACTTGGATATGATAGTAATGGCTGGTGAAAGAGCCTGGCTGACATCAACAGAACAGGCCATTCTATTTTCATCATTAAAATATTGGTCTACTGAATCCACTTGTTGACAATCATTCACAAAGAACACCAATATCTTTATATTCTATGACCATTCCGTGAGGTCTACCCACATGCTCCTTCCCTAGACTTCCTTGTCACCAATATTCCAATCATGTTTCTTCAAATAGTGAACCATACAGGCAAGCCATTGGCTGCAGCTCATGAATCATTGTAGTCTCCCGTCTTTGGCCCTCTCTCCTTCCAGGCAAAATGAACAACCAGGTGCACTCATCCACGTTCTGCCCACTGGGAGGATTTTCCTTTGCAATTGTCTTCAGGAAGACCCTGTAGGTGTGGGGCTGCAGTATTGCAGCTGCCCATCTCAGACAGTACCTGCACATCATGCAGATCCATTTGTAAACTAAACAAGAGTTTTTTCACCCTCAGATAGTCATAGGGTACTCTCGTGTGGGTTCAGGTACAGGCTGAGAGAGAAAAAGCAGTGTAGCAAGGGTAAGAGCCATGCACATTTGGGGCACCTCTTCATGTAACTTTCCTATTCCTTCAAGGTGTGCCTGAGTCCACTCTGGTAAACACCACTTCCATTTGATGATGGAGTACTGCGGTGCACACCCAACTCCCAACTGTGACTTTTGGGGGCAAACAATACACAGTTCACAATGGACTATCTATTAAGTCCCTGTAGCAGACAAAAATCTGTTTCTCAAAAGCAGAGTAGACATTCACTGAGGATAGTAAGGCCTTGATCCCAAATCCTAAAGGCCTGCACTGTGACTCACCTGTAGCAACCCTCTTTGCCACTGACATTTCAAGTTCCCTGAGGTCTACTCAATCATGAAACCCAAGAGGCAGAGCAGATTGCATAGCAGCCTGGATCTGTTCAGAGCCCTTTTGTGTTCTGGGCCTCACCCAGCATTAGCAACTTTTGAGTCACTATGTAAATGGGCCAGAGAAGCATATCCTAACGAGGTACACGCTTACTCCGTAATCCATGGAGGTCTCAGAGGAATAGCACAAAGGTGGAAAAACAACAACTTATCCTTTACCTAGACAAGGATATTTTGACAATCTCCAGGCCACTGGGCCCTGGAAACTTTGAAAGACACATAATTAAGCCATCAGAGATATTATGAATTTAAGGATGAAATTCACAGGATAGAAATACAGTACTTTTTATTGTTATCTTATATCATTGTTTATGTTTTTTCAGTAGTCTTAGATATCATAGAGCAGCGGTTCTCAAAAGTGAGTATACAATGGAATCACCTGGATATCTTGTTAAAACTCTGGTTGCTAGGCCCTAACCCCAGAGTTTCTGATTCAGTAGATGTGGGAAGGAGACTATGAATTTGCAGTTCTAAGTTCCCAGGTGCTGCTGATGTAGGGACTACACTGTGCAAACCACTAGCTGGAGAAATAAGTGGATGATTTATGCTAGAAAGCAAGTTATAAGTTGACTGTAATATGATTTGCCCCTGATAACTCTCTGTTTTGTTTCTGAATTTGTTCTGTGGGTAAAGGATTATGACTCTGTGTAAAAGGAAAGTTAATAACATTCAAACTCCAGGTACCAAGTCTGCTGTAAGACCACACAGACCTCTGTGTCAAGCCTCCTTGTGTCTAGGTGCTACACGGCATTTACACAGCAGAACAGAACATTTAATACATTTCAGAAGAGATAAACATTTTAGTATAAATATTTAATATTTTAGGCATAAAATATAGTGTTTTTCAAAAAACTATAAAAATAGAGATAGGATTTTAACTTGATTTCAGTAGCACATCTAATAATTGAACTTTTTTGCATCCCAATTCTAAATTCTAATCTAAGTTAAATTCTGATCTAAGTTAATTCTTCTCTGGAACACGTTTGAGTGAAGATTATTTTGTGAACAATGGGAAGACAATTACTTGTGTTATAGACATTCCCTATTTTCTGTTTGAATGTTGATTACTCATAAGAGTCATTTGGTGGCTTTCATTCATTTATTAATCCATTAAACAAGTATGTACTGAATACTTGCTATATACTAGGTTCTCTGCTAGGCACTGGAATTCAAAGATGAATATGGTGTAATTCAGCCTTTAAGGAGCTCACAGTCTAGTGTAACTGAGTCTTCTCAGAGGAAGGCCAGCATTCTGCTTCTGATTCTTTCTAGAACAATATTATATTTCATGGAATATGATGTTTCATGCAAAATGCAGCTGTTCACCATATTTTTACAGTTATTACCTCCCTGGATTGAGGAGAATAGTCAGAACAAAAGGTGGTAATATTTATATTTCATATTTTCTGCTTTTAAGATTATAATTCTGATTTATTTTCACTCAATGTGTCCAATTTAAGTCTATTGTTGATAACATTGATAACATCAGTAAGATTATGACTTTGCAATCAGTTTGAAATGCATAGCTCCAGTTGATTTAAAAGATTTCTCTTTGAGAAAAAAAAGTAATGAATTGGCCGTAACTAATTAGCATGCCATAAATCACACTGGTGTTCTTTTCTACTTGAAAACCTGAGAAAGGTATACTAACAGAAAATACTCTTTTTCTTTTTTTAAGGGTTTGCCAGTGCCTTTTAAAGGTAAATTGTTTCAATAAAGCTTCTTGCACGCACTTGCAGAACCTTTGAAAGCCATTTTACTACTTCCTGTAGACAAACAGCAAGATCCTCTGCACATCACAGAGGTGACATGCTTGGTCATTTGGGGGTGGATAGTGGGACTGGTTCCCTGTGAGGAAGCAGCCACCTGTTCACTCTTTCAGTAGGTGAAGCAAAACAGCCAGAGCATGAAGGAACAAGGTGGAACGACAAGACAATAAGAATAAATTGGGCTTAGATAGAATGGTGCAATTATGCTACAAACAGCTTGCCTTTCATTGCCATAAATTATGCTGGGTTATAGTATTTTCTGGATAAGCACTTTGCTATTTTTTCTTTCACTGGTCTCCTTTTTACATTTTACCATTCAGAATTCTCTATTTTCATCAGTCTTGCCACATATCATACTTACGCAGCCTTCTGAAAACTCCAGAGTTTATGAGACTTTTATGTCAAATACGTTAGGCTGGGTTTTTGTTTCTTTGGTATTTATATTATGCTGTGGTGTTTCTGGGATAAAAGCCTCTCTATCCTCACTATAAGCATTACATAGAGTCATTTGGTAATGGGAAAAAAACTAAGATTTTATTGCAACAGATTTTTTATCCTTTTTTTGGTTCATCAGAAGCAATATTGAAGGGCAAAAGGAGAAAAATGCTTGGCAAATCATTGCTAATTTTGAAATATTGGGTTATCAGCATAGGATGCTCTAATATGCCAGGTGAATCAGTAATGTTCCATTGATTCACAAGAGCACTACTGGAAATAGTTTGGCAAATCATTTGCCTCACTATCTTTGGTTAATCAGCTGTAATTTATGTTGAGAAACAATCCTCTAATACAGAATTATGAGGGGAAACTGTTCTTGTTTTTTAAAAAAATAAACTTTAAATTCTGGGATACATATGCAGAACATACATGTTTGTTACATAGGTATACATGTGCCATGCTGGTTTGCTGAACCTGCTAACCCGTCATCTAGGTTTGAAGCCCTGCATGCATTAGGTTTTTGTCCTAATGCTCTACCTCGCCTTTCTCCTCACCCCGCAACAGGCCCCGGTGTGTGTCATTCCCCTCCCTGTATCCATGCAAGGAAGGTGTTCTTGAGATGATACTGGTGATACCAATCACCATTGAATATTTGTCCTCTCTGTATATTGTCTCAGTTAGCCTATGTATGATGAGACAATTAAAGGGAGAATTTCATGGTCAGTAACTCAAAAGCAAATGTAATAAAAACAAAGATAAATAGCTGGGGCCTAATTAAACTAAAGAGCTTTTGCACAGCAAAAGAGGATTTCCAAATGTCACCATATTGTTTACACCTTTCTGTGTTTACTGGACTTCATGGAGTCAGAGAAGCCACAGAGAAGGCTTCAGTGTGGCCTGATTTATTGAGAGCCCTGGGCAGTGGGCATCCCACCCTGAGTGCAGCACAAGAAAGCCAAATCTCCAAAAAGCTTTTGTTGTTGTTTTGTTGTTTGTTTTGTTTGTCATATCTTTTTAAAAAGAACAAAACCAGAAGCAGCTTGGTATTATCAAATTCCACTGGCCTGGGATGTTGGAGTCTCTGGCTCAACAACTCATCTGCTTTTTAGGTTTGAGAAATTTACTTGCTTTCTTTGGTCCTTAGTTTTTTCATCTGTGAAATAAGGAAGTTAGGCCCATTTTGTTGTTACACTATCATGTAACATTTCCCTGATCATTACTGATGTTGAGCATTTTTTTCATATGTTTGTTGGCCATCTGTATATCTTCTTTTAAGAATTGTCTATTCATATCCTTAGCCCACATTTTGATGGGATTATTTGTTTTACTGATTTGAGTTTGTTGTAGATTGTGGATATTAGTCCTTTGTCAGATGTATAGGTTGTGATGATTTTCTCCCACTCTGTGGGTTGTCTGTTTATTCCGCTGACATTCTTTTCGCTGCATAAAAACTCTTTAGTTTAAATAGGTCCCAGCTATTTATCTTTTTCTTTTTTTATTGCATTTGCTTTCCGGTTCTTGGTCATGAAATCCTTGCCTAAGCCAATGTCTAGAAGGGTTTTTCCAATGTTATTTTCTACAATTTTTATAGTTTTAGGTCTTAGGTTTAAGTCCTTAATCCATCTTGAGTTGATTTTTGTATAAGGTGAGAGATGAGGATCCAGTTTCCTTCTCCTACATGTGGCTAGCCAATTATCCCAGCACTATTTGTTGAAAAGGATGTCCTTTCCCTGTTTTATGTTTTTGTTTGCTTTGTCGAAGATCAGTTGACTGTAAGTATTTGGGTTTATTTCTGGATTCTCTATTCTGTTTCATTGGTCTGTGTGCCTTTTTTTATACCGGTACCATGCTGTTTGGGTGACTATGGCCTTATAGTATACTTTGAAATCAGGTAGTGTGATGCCTCCAGATTTGTTCTTTTTGCTTAGTCTGCTTTGGCTGTGTGGGCTTGTTTTTCGATCCATACGAATTTTATAATTATTTTTTCTAATTCTGTGTAGAATGATGGTGGTATTTTGATGGGGATTGCATTCAATTTATAAATTACTTTCGGCAGTATGGTCATTTTCACAATATTGTTTCTACCTATCCATGAGCATGGGATGTGTTTCCATTTGTTTGTGTCATCTGCAATTTATTTCAGCAGTGTTTTGTAGTTTTCCTCGTAGAAGTCTTTGGGCTCCTTAGTTAGGTATATTCCCAAGTTGTTTTTTCGTTTTTTTGTTTGTTTGTTTGTTTTTGCAGTTATTGTAAAAAGGGTTGAGTTCTTGATTTGATTCTCCACTTGGTCATTGTTGGTATATAGAAGAGCTACTGATTTGTATACATTAATCTTGTATCTGGAAACCTTGCTGAATCCTTTTATCAGTTCTAGGAGCTTTCTGGAGGAGTCCTTAGGGTTTTCAAGGTAAAGGATCATATCATCAGAAAACAGTGACAGTTTGACTTCCTCTTTGCCAATGTGGATGCCCTTTATTTCTTCCTCTTGTATGATTGCTCTGGCTAGGACTTCTAGTACTTTGTTGAAGAAGAGTAGTGAGACAGTGCATCCTTGTCTTGTTCCAGTTCTCAGAGGGAATGCTTTCAACATTTCCCCGTTCAGTATTATGTTGGCTGTGGGTTTGTCCTAGATGACTTTCATTACCTTAAGGTATGTCCCTTGTATGCTGATTTTGCTGAGAGTTTTAATCATAAAGAGATGCTGGATTTTGTCAAATGCTTTTTCTGCATCTATTGAGATGATCATTTGATTTTTGTTTTTAATTCTGTTTTTGTCGTGTACCACATTTATTGACTTGTATATATTAAACCATCCCTGCATCTCTGGTATGAAAGCCACTTGATCATAGTGGATCATCTTTTTGATATGTTGTTGGATTCGGTTAGCTAGTATTTTGTTTAGGATACTGGCAACTATGTTCATCAAGGATATCAATCTACAGTTTTCTTTTCGGTTATGTCCTTTCCTGGTTTTGGTATTAGGGTGATGCTGACTCCATAAATTGAATTAGGGAGGTTTCCTTCTTCTTCTATCTTATGGAACAGCATTCAAAAATATTGGTACCAATTCTTATTTGAATGTCTGGTAGAATTCTGCTGTGAATCCATCTGGTCCTGGACATGTTTTGTTGGTAATTTTTAAATTAGCATTTCAATCTCCCTGCTTGATATTGTTCTGTTCAGGATATCTAATTCTTCCTGATTTAAGCTAGGAGGGTGTATTTTTCTGGGAATTACTCATCCCTTCTAGGTTTTCTAGTTTATGTGTGTATAGGTGTTCATAGTAGCCTTGAATGATCTTTTGCATTCCAGTGGTGTCAGTTGTAATATCTCCTGTTTCATTTCTCAGTGAGGTTATTTGGATTTTCTTTCTTCTTTTCTTGGTTAATCTTGCTAATGGTCTATTAATTTTATTTATCTTTTCAAAGAACTAGCTTTTTGTTTCATTTATTTTTTGCACTTTTTTCGTTTCAATTTCATTTAGTTCTGCTCTGATTTTGGTAATTTCCTTTCTTCTGCTGGGTTTGGGTTTGGATTATTCTTGTTTCTCTATTTCCTTGAGGTGTGACCTTAGAATGTCAGTTTGTGCTCTTTCATTTTTTTTGATGTAGGCACTTAGGGCTATGAACTTTCCTCTTGACACCACCTTTGCATTAGCCCAGAGATTTTGATAGTTTGTGTCATTATTGTCATTCAGTTCGAAGAATTTTTTTACTTCAATCTTGATTTTGTTTATGACCCAGAAGATGACTCTTTCTAGAAAGCATCAGCTGTAGTAGTGTACAGAGAGACAGACGGTGGGCAGGGCCCTGGAACTCACTAGATTATATGCCCTTTGTCTTCTGCTACCAGGATGGATAGGGAAGGACCATCTGGTGGGGACAGGGCTAGGCATCACTGAGCTCAGTCTCTCCTTGGGCAGTTCTTGCTGTGGCTGCTGTGGGGGATGCAAGTGAGGTTCCCATGTCACTGGAGTTGTGTACCTGGAGGATTATGGCTGCCTCTGCTGAGTGATGCAGGTCATCAGGGAAGTGGGGGAAAGCCAGCAGTCACAGGCCTCACCCAGCTCCCATGCAAAACTAAGGGCTGGTCTCACTCCCACTTTGCCCCCCACGACAGCCCCTAGTCTGTTTCCAAGCAGAGGGCATGATGGGCTTGAAAAGTTGCCCCGGGATACCTGCCTTCCAGCTGTGAAAGAAAAGGGCTTGGTTCTTCCCCCATCTGTAAAGTCTGCACACCAGATTTCCACCCTTCCCCGATTTCTGGCCAGGAGGTTTCTCGCCCCGTTCAAATTGTTACAAAATTCAGCTAGAGATTTCCTTCTCCCTGTGGAGTTATACCTCCTGCTCCTCTGGTCACCCTCCCAATGCATCCCTGTGGTGCCAGGCAAGAATGGCCTGCTAGGGGATGCAGCAAGCTCCCAGGGCCTTTCTGCTACCCTTGTATTTCACTACCCCTGTATTTCACTTAGCTCTCTAAATTGACTCAGCTCCAGGTAAAGTCAGAAATGTCTTCCACAAACAGACCTTCAGCTTCTCCACTGGGGGAGAAGGGTCTCCCTTTCCCACTTCTGCAGTTGTATTTGGGGTGTCTTCTGGTTCCTACAGGAGCAGTTCACTTCCTTCAGAGGGTCTATGGGTCCTCTCAGGGCTGTTGGTTTGTTCTTGCAGTCGATCTGGAGCTAAAATTCACAATGCAAGTTTCCGCAAGCTGCTCTGTCTGGAACTGCAATCTAGTCCTGCCTCCGGTCCTCCATGATGATGATTCTTGAGATGAGGTTTTAATATCAATAATTTTCATGGGGATCTTTATCCATCCAAACATATGAAAGTGGCTTAACTGGAGTAAATTTCAGGAATTACTTGGGCTTAATATAAAAACTATCCTTTTATGTAATGTCCTTAGTCTGTTTCACACTGCTGAAGTTGATGGAATTGTCCCAGGAAATCACTGTTGTATAAAGTCTAATGATGCTCTATCTGAGTTGACCAGTATCCATTAGAGTTTTTGACCTAGTGTCAAGGCAAAAGCACTTAAATAATTGTCAGAAGGCCTGGACAGAAGACTCTGATTTGCCATTTTATAGCTAGCAACTGGTATCTCATAATCCATGCAACTGTCTCAGAATTAACAAGTACATGAGATTCTTATGAAAGCCTAATGAAATGATTTGTGAAAACTGCAATGCACAATGAATAATCATGATTATTAAAGATAAATTTAGAATATTTGTAGATGCTGCCTTTAAACTCTCCTTAAGCCGTGTCTACTCTCTTTACAGCAAGTGTGGATGGTTGAAGGATCTCTCTCTCTCATTTGTTTTGGATTATTTGGATCAAAGCATTGTCTGCTTTCTTTTATAATTTCATTCTATGTAGAAGAGTACTCTTCATAGAAGAGCAAGGAGAAAAGTTGTTTGGGGCCAGACTTGGCAAGTAGATGTGAAAATTCTTGATGTTTGAAAAGTAGCATATAGGCTGGGAGTGGTGGCTCATGCTTGTAATCCCAGGACTTCAAGAAGCTGAGGCCGGTAGATCACTTGAGGTCAGGAGTTTGAGATCAGCCTGGCCAACAATCTGAAACTCCATCTCTACTAAAAATACAAAAAAAAAAAAAAAAAAAAAAAAAGACTAGTCGGGCATAGTGTTGTGCACCTGTAATCCCAGCTACTCAGGAGGCTGAGGCAGGAAAATCACTTGAACCTGGGAGGTGGAAGTTGCAGTGAGCTGAGATCATGCCACTGCACTCCAGCCTGAGTGACAGAGCCAGACTCTGTCTCAAAATAAATAAAGAAAGAAAAATTGAAAGTAACATACAGAGAGAGAAAGAGAACAGGAATTTTCTAAATAAAAGATACCACTTTGCTACTACTTGGTTTATTTTCTTGAAGAATAGGAACTGGAAGAGTACCGAAATTTAGCAAAAATATTGTTATTTATTTCTATATTTATTTTTCTTTGTGGTCTTCACTTGCAAATAGTTGAATTAATCATATTATTTGGTCTATGGAAAACATCACCACTGGCCTATGCAAGGCCTGCCTGATTACACATTTATGTGTATGTGTGAATATGTAATATGTACATAAAGATATATATATTCAGATACATTCCTGTAAGCAGTATTTCTGTTGTCTGTTTATGTACATTTTAGGATTGCATAGTTTATTGTGCTCTAATGCTTTCTCATTCTATTGTACTTTTGCTCAGCATTTTTTTAAAAACTTGTCTCTGTTAATAGGTGCACCTTTTCTCTATCTTTTAATTTCTCAGTATTTTTCTCCAGATATTGACTTTGAGATTGCATCCAGGGCCTTGTCATCACAGGATAACACCAGGATGAATATCCTTGCATACTTTCCCTTGTTTGAGAATATCTTTGGAATATTTATCTGTGATCCGACTTTCTAAGATTTGCACATGCTCAAATTTTGTATTGCCAGATTACTGTTCAGAGTGGCAAGCTACATATCACTAAAAATAAGGATATTCTACTTTATCATTTTACCTTCCACATTGAGGTTTCTGATGCATCTCCTTTCAAACTTGGAACATGGTGTTATGCAGGGACACAGTTTTATCATTTTTCCCTAGTAGTAAAACATGTCCTAGTACCATCTTCTAAACAATCTATTTTTCCCGTTGGTTTTACTGGCATATTTATTATATTTTCTTTTTTTATTTTAAAAATTATCAGTCTTTATTCTCATATGCAGTTCAAACAATACAATTTAACAATTCTAAGACATTATTTTCAATTGTCACTTATAAATTGACCATTCTTAAATCTCTCTCTTGTGTTCTGTTGGTGTCCACTTCCCTACCAGTGTCATCATATTTATTTCCGTACTTTGCAGTTTATCTGCACATTTGTCTTCTTTTCAGAATGAGCCCCATATCAGATAGCACCCTGTGCCCAGAGCGCAGGTGAAGTCTCCCATTTGCCGCCCTCAGCAGGTGCATCCCAGGCCAGTGACTTGACTTTAGACTCAGAAAAAAACAGCATCTGATTGGGAGGGATCCAGCTGGGAGAAAGTGGTCTCCCGGTTGAATCCGCCGGCTCTGAAGGTGGCAGTGGGGAGAAGGGAAATAAATGCCCTTTGGCGACTCGTCCTGCTAATAGCTGTTTTTCCTTCCCTGGTTTTATCATGCCACACCATCAGTTTGAGCTGCTGATTATTTCTCTGGAAATAGGATAGGCAATCATTTTACAAGGCAATGTGGGGCAAGTAAATCCAGAAGTAGAAGATTTACTTGCCTTGACACAGTCCTCAGGCAGCTACAGAGCCCAAATCTGCTCCTCAAATCTACAGGGCTCTTCAAGCCCTGATGATTTACCTTTGTGAAAGGTGACAGACACTCAGGAAGTTCATAATAGGAAAGGAGGCAGAGTGATTAACATCAGCAGCAAAGTACAGTAAAGCATCCATTTCTTTTTTAAAATGTCATACTTTCTTTTAATTAACAACTTGATGCCTTGTAGAATTTGTAGGTTCAGAAGATAGCAAGAACAGCTATGAATGCTACAATTCAAGGAATCACAGTGTGTTTCCACAATCATTTTTCTGTACCAGCCAATACATTATGATCTTGGACTTTTTTGGCATCACAATCATTAGGAGGTTCAAGTCTTTTCGTAGAGTATCAACAGTATGAAAGAAAGGGACCTCAAAGCTAAAATGCCTGAATTAAAGTCCTACTTCCAGGGCTTGTTAAATGTGATCCTGGGCACACTGTTTTTTGTTTTTTGTTTTTTTTGGTGAAAGTTGTAAATGAAATGCTTACACAGGGAATTAGTACTGAATATGGTTAGCATTATCTCACCTGGGAAGTCAGGAACAAAAGTAATGTCATCAGGCTGAGATTTGGAATGCATTCTCTGGGATGAAGACGGTGGAAGATAGTTTCTTCTATTCTGTAAAGTTTTTATTTTTCTTTGCAGTGTTTTTTTTAAAAAAAATCACAGTTTCTTGTGATTAGACAAAACTGTTGAAACACAACGATTAGGATTAATTTCCTTTTTTTTTTTTTTTGAGACGAAGTTTCACTCTTGTTGCCCAGGCTACAATGCAATGGTTCAATCTCGGCTCACTGCAACCTCTGCCTCCCCAGTTCAAGTGATTCTCCTGCCTCAGCCCCCCAAGTAGTTGGCATTACAGGCGCCCACCACTACACCTGGTTAATTTTTGTATTTTTATTAAAGACAGTGTTTCACCATGTTGGCCAGGCTGGTCTCGAACTCTTGACCTCAGGTGATCCGCCTCCTCAGCCTCCCAAAGTGCTGAGATTATAAGTGTGAGCCAATGCGCCTGGCAGGACTTAACTTCTAATGTGCTCATAGTAAAGCAAATCAACCAATGAGGAGTTGAGCCCAAAATTCTGTTGAAGCAATTCTGAGAAATATGTGGCAGGACAAGCAGACCCTCTTTGTGAGTACAGATTCTAGGAAACTATGACGACGCTGAGTGCAGGTTGTCAGCTGCCCTGTTTTGGTGCATGGCTGCCTTATCTACAGGATAGTATGGAACCTGGTGGATGTAGGGTGCTAGTCAGCCAACAGCTGTTCCAATCTTCCAGTGGGCCTTATCTTAGCAGAGAGTGCAATATACTTCTTGCATGTGGTTTCAGTTTCATCAGTGACTTGATTTGTAGGGAATATTCATTCTGAAGTGAATGACATGGATAAAGAAACAAAATTAGGGAACCTGTATTGTGGGTGTGGATTTTAGCAAGCATTTGGGCACTAATAGGATGATAGGCAAGGAGTGCAATTAGCTATTTGTATCATTCCCCCAACAAATTGGTTTTTCTTTTGAGAGTCTGAATAATATAAATGCTTACCTTCATGTGCCTACCTGGTTGTTTTAGAAAGGTGTATGTGACATAATAACAGCAAATATTTTCTTAGCCCCTGCTTCCTGCCAGACCTTGTACTAAGCACTTTGCATGTAATGACTCACTGAATCCTCAAACAACTCTGTGAATTAATTCCCGTTAGTATCTCCACTTTACACTGAAAAAACAAGGCATCAAAATGAAAATAATTTTCCAAGGGTCACATTGAGCAAGTGCTGGAAGTGGAAGTGGGACTTTATCTCAGGCAGTTTAGCTTTGAAGTCTCCTCACTTAACCTCCTGAAGATTATGACATCAGAAAATCCAAAGTCACAATGACTTGGGCTGTGGAGAAAGTAAATGATCACACGTTGATACCTTGGGCTGTAGCATTAATACTCGAAACTCAATCCCCAGACTTGGGCTAAAATGAAAAGTGTAGCAAGCAGAAATCCTCTCTGTGTGGAAAGATGTGTACTTGTAATTCTCTGCTTTCTCTTAAAATTTGGCCTGTTCCATCCAGGCGCTTACTGAACAAAATGCCATCTACACCAGGGATGTCCTTCCTCAACTCTAGTCAATTGAGTCACCAGAAGCACAAGAGGATCAAGGATTGAAAGCATTTGAGCAAGGATACCTCAACCTATGACAGACACTAGAAAGGCAATTTCAGAATGAATCGCGATCAATGAAAACCAAATAGGCCTCTGTGAAGGGAAGGGGAATGATCCATGCAATATTTATACATGTGTCAGTGATATTTGCAGCAAACTAGGGCTAAAAAAAGTAAAACAAACCAACAAAAACCTCTAAGTATAAAAAGAATAAATTTGATGTAAATATATTGTTGACTTTGTTCTTCACAGTGGCTACCACTATGAATCCAGTGTACAAATCTTAATTTATTCCCCTAAATCAGAGAAGGGGCTTATGTTATAAATCAAAGGAGGGGCTCATTCATTGTCTTTTGATTTTTTATTTTAAGCATTAAAACTTTCTCTAACATCATGGCTTGCTTTGAGGTATACTGATGGAATACTTCATGAAAAAAACAATATGTCATCAACTCCTTCTCAAGATTAAAAACTAGAAGTTTAAAGGAGGTAACATACATCTTATAGCCATGTACCCAGGATCAGACAATTAATAATGAAGTTTAAAGTTTTCTCATTTATCTGTAATTCCCAGGAATTTAAGTGATATTTTGCTATAATAATGTGGCTGAAATCTCTCTTTTTCCTAAGAAAACTGAATTCCTTTCACTGTGATTTTTAAACATAATTTAATATTTAAAACTGTTTTAGATTTAAAGAAAAATTGAAAAGATAAGACAAAGAGTTTCCACACATTCCACACAAAGTTTTCTGTATTATTAACGCTTTCTATTAGTACTGGGTATTTGTTACAACTAATGAACCAATATTAATATGTCATTATTAACTAAAGTCCATGGCGCATTTTTAAAATTTATTTAACTTTTATGGAGCACTTTCTTCCTTTCTAGCTCTGTGTGACACTCCATGATCATCTTGTTTACTTTCTGAGTTCTAGAATTAGCCATTTCTCTAAGGAGCCTTGGTTCATTTTACTGAACACTGATACTAGAAATCAGGAACTGGGTGTTATGTGTCCTTGTAGCTCTTGATGTCCTTTTCTTTTAGACAATCTCAGCAAACATATGTGTGTATATTCATTGGCTTTTAAACAGATATTTATAAATATTTTTGTATATATCCATTTGTATCTATATTCAGCTAAACATGAATTGATACCAATGACCTCAACTCTCTAATCTATCACCACCTGAATAATTTAGCTTCTTCTTGTCTATAAATTTTCACTTCAATAGTTAGAAACTTGGCTCCCACCATCAAGCAGCCATTTACTGATGTATTCAATTCTAGAATACAAGTATAGCAATATGAGGATTTTTAACCCACGTCTCCATGGGCAACACCTTTATCAACTACGGCACTGTTCTTACGTGCAGTTCTTTTTGCATTTAGCCTTATAGACACTCCTTCTTTCCAGAGTTACTTAGGTCAGCACCTTTTCTTCCCAACCCCACCAATGAGGTTGTTTTATATATTTGTAATACAGTTAAATTCTCTTATCATGGTCTGAATTCCTTCCTGGGATACCCAATCCTCCTTTTTTTAAATTTGCATGTATTAATTTTCACTTTATGTTCTGTAAGTTCTATGGTTTTTGACAAATGGGTAGGGCCATGTATCCACAATTACATATCATACAGCACAGTGTTAATGTTCTAAATAATCTCCTGTGCTTTCTTCCTCTACTCTCCTGTCCTCCCCTCCTTCCTCTGATATCTCTTGGAATTCCTGCTCTTTGTATCATCTTTATATCTTTGCTTTTCCAGAGTGTGATATAATTGAAAGCATACAGTATGTAGTCTTTTTCCACTGATTCTTTCACTTAGCAATGTACAGTATTTCCTCAGTGCCCTTTTACGGCTTGATAGTGCATTTCTTTTACTGCTGAATACTGTTCTATTGCACAGATGACCCACAGTTTTTTTTATCCATTTGCTTATTAAAGGACATTTTGATACTTTCCAATTTTTGGCAGCAGAGAATAAGTTGATATAAACAATTATGTGCAGTATTATCTATGGAAATAAGTTTTCATTTAATTTGTATAACAGAGTTAAAGTAAATTTACCCTTGTTCTTCTAAAAGTAAGCATTCCCTCACCTCCCATTCATGGCTTCTTTCAAGACTTTCTCTTTGTTTTGTTTTTTTTTTTACAGTTTGAAAATGTTATGTGTAGGTGAATTTATTTATTTATTTTGCTATTTATCCTGCTCTGTGTTCTCTGTGTATTCTGTTTTTTTGTTTTGAGTATCATTAATTTTGGAAAGATCTCAATGACTATTACTTCAAATATTTCTTGGTTTTGTCTCCATTTTCTTTTGATATTGTCATTACACATATATGACAGCTTTGAAACTGTCCCAAAGTTCTTGGGTACTTCTTCCTCCTCCTTATCCTCTTATTTTTCTCCTTCTTCCTCTTCATTATATATTTTTTGCTTTTTCCATTTCAGTTGGGAAGTTCCTGTTAACATGCCTTCAAGCTCACTCATTCTTTTCTTTGCCATGTCTAGGATTCTGATGAATCCATCAAAGGCATGTTTCTGTTTCAGAGTTTTTCAGTTCTAGCATTTTCCTTGAATTTTTCTTAGAGTTTCTGTTTACATTACCCATCTGTTCTTTCATGCTGACCACTTTTTCCAGAAGTGTTAACTTTAGGGCTCCAGCAGTCCATCCTCCAGGTAAGACAATCTCAGCTGTTTCTCTGTATTCACCTGTCTCTGCAGATTTCAGGTTACAGTTTGCCGTGAGACTTCAGTTCTTTAATGGGCCCAAGAAAAGCCATTAACTTTCAGTGCGTTCATATTTTTTCTTGTTGTAAGGACTGGAGTAGCTATTTCTAAGATTTTTTATACATCGGACCTGAAAGAAACCTATTGTATTTTTTTTTAATAGCCGCATTTAGGCTCCTTACTTAGTGGTTGTTCTTTGTGTGCAGAAAACCATGCGGTAAAAAATGTGAAACGTGTACCTTTTATTTGGACATTTGTAATGGTTCTGAGGAGCTGAAATTGAAGCTCAGTTTCATATTAATACAAAATTTCATCCATTGTACTATTATTGTCATTGCTATGTGGTAGAATTTAATATGTGTGTGTGTGTCTGTGTGTGTGTGTGTTCGTAATAAAATCTTGTTATATTTGTACTGAAGAAAGTGTAAGACTTTTAGTTTAAAAATAACAATGTAGGATGACTAGAAATAACTGCAATGTCAATGCATTTTTTGTAGCAAATCTATATTTTTTCAACCTAAAAGTTATGTTGTTATTGATGAGCTCTGTAAAGGGCAACTCTGCTTTTGTGACCTGTCAGTTTTATAAGGTGATGAAAAATGCATAATGATAACCCCTGGAAAAATTTAGTAGATACGTTTTGTATACAGACATAGAATTTAGTGTAAATTTAACAATTACTAATGGACTGAAAAAGGGAACGGGGATGTTTGATTTCCTCAAGTTTTGGTGGCTAATAGACTAGCCATCTACCTTACAGCCCTCCAAAGATATGTGCCAAGATTTATTTTCTTCAAGTGAAGAACTTTTCATTATTTTTCTATTTCGTAATATCTCCACTCTGCCTAGGTCTGTACTAGATGTATAGCACTTATCTTTTTTTGTCCTGTAAATATGGCGCTGAAATGAATTGTAGTCAACACTCAGTATCTGGGCATGAATTATGTTCCAAGTAGATTATCTTGATCCTGATTTTCTGTCTTTTCCTTGCCAATGTGTCTGTCCCTTGCCAGACAATATTTGTCTGGCCTAGATATCTTCCAAATAAACTGCAAGTTCATTTTGTATAGCATATTAATCTAGGAATTGCATAAATGTAAATTTGTTGAAAATGCGTCTTTGAAAATAAATTTATTTAATCTTAAAATAAGATATAAATGTTTCTATTATACTTTAAGTTCTAGGGTACATGTGCACAACATGCAGGCTTGTTACATATGTATACATGTGCCATACTGGTGTGCTGCACCCATTAACTCATCATTTACATTAGGGATATCTCCTAATACTATCCCTCCCCACTCCCCCAACCCCATGACAGGCCCCGGTGTGTGATGTTCCCCACTCTGTGTCCAAGTGTTCTCATTGTTCAAGTCCCACCTATGAGTGACAACATGCGGTGTCTGGTTTTCTGTCCTTGCGATAGTTTGCTGAGAATGATGGTTTCCAGCTTCATCCATGTCCCTACAAAGGATGTGAACTCATCCTTTTTTATGGCTGCATAGTATTCCATGGTATATATGTGCCACATTTTCGTAATCCAGTCTATCATTGATGGACATTTGGGTTAGTTCCAAGTCTTTGCTATTGTGAATAGTGCCGCAATAAACATACGTGTGCATGTGTCTTTATAACAGCATGATTTATAATCTTTTGGGTATATACCCAGTAATGAGATGGCTGGGTCAAACGGTATTTCTAGTTCTAGCTCCTTGAGGAATCACCATACTGTCTTCCACAATGGTTGAACTAGTTTACAGTCCCACCAACAGTGTAAAACTGTTCCTATTTCTCCACATCCTCTCCAGCACCTGTTGTTTCCTGACTTTTTACTGATCACCATTCTAACTGGTGTGTGATGGTATCTTATTGTGGTTTTGATCTGCATGTCTCTGATAGCCAGTGATGATGAACATTTTTTCATGTGTCTGTTGGCTGCAAAAATGTCTTCTTTGGAGAAGTGTCTGTTCATGTCCTTTGCCCAGTTTTGATGGGGTTGTTTGATTTTTTCTTGTAAATCTGTTTTAAGTTCTTTGTAGATTCTAGATATTAGCCCTTTGTCAGATGGATAGGTTGCAAACATTTTCTCCCATTCTGTAGGGTGCCTGTTCACTCTGATGGTAGTTTCTTTTGCTGTGCAGAAGCTCTTTAATTAGATCCCATTTGTCCATTTTGGCTTTTGTTGCAATTGCTTTTGGTGTTTTAGTCATGAAGTCCTTGCCCATGCCTATGTCTTGAATGGTATTGCCTAGGTTTTCTTCTAGGGTTTTTATGGTTTTAGGTCTAACATGTAAGTCTTTAATCCATCCTGAATTAATTTTTGTATAAGATGTAAGGAAGGGATCCAGTTTCAGCTTTCTTCATATAGGTAGCCAGTTTTCCCAGCACCATTTGTTAAGTAGGGAATCGTTTCCCCATTGCTTGTTTTTGACAGGTTTGTCAAAGATCAGAGAGTTTTAGATGTGTGGTATTATTTCTGAGGGCTCTGTTCTGTTCCATTGGTCTATATCTCTGTTTTGGTACCAGTACCATGCTGTTTTGGTTACTGTAGCCTTGTAGTATAGTTTGAAGTCAGGTAGCGTGATGCCTCCAGCTTTGTTCTTTTGGCTTAGGATTGACTTGGCGATGCGGGCTCTTTTTTGGTTCCATATGAACTTTAAAGTAGTTTTTTCCAATTCTCTGAAGAAAGTCATTGGTAGCTTCATGGGGATGGCACTGAATCTATAAATTACCTTGGGCAGTATGGCCATTTTCACGATATTGATTCTTCCTATCCATGACAATGGAACGTTCTTCCGTTCGTTTGTGTCCTCTTTTATTTCCTTGAGCAGTGTTTTGTAGTTCTCTTTGAAGAGGTACTTCACATCCCTTGTAAGTTGGATTCCTAGGTATTTTATTCTCTTTGAAGCAATTGTGAATAGGAGTTCACTCTTTATTTGGCTCTCTGTTTGTCTGTTATTGGTGTATAGGAATGCTTGTGATTTTTGCACATTGATTTTGTATCCTGAGACTCTGCTGAAGTTGCTTATCAGCTTAAGGAGATTTTAGGCTGAGACGATGGGGTTTTCTAAATACACAATCATGTCATCTGCTGTCCGTGTCTGGGACAATTTGACTTCCTCTTTTCCTAATTGAATACCCTTTATTTCTTTCTCCTTCCTGATTGCCCTGGCCAGAACTTCCAACACTATTTTGACTAGGAGTGGTGAGAGAGGGCATCCCTGTCTTGTGCCAGTTTTCAAAGGTAATGCTTCCAGTGTTTGCCCATTCAGTATGATATTGGCTGTGGGTTTGTCATAAACAGCTCTTATATTTTGAGATATGTCCCATCAATACCTAGTTTATTGGGAGTTTTTAGCATGAAGGGCTGTTTAATTTTGTCGAAGGCCTTTTCTGCATCTATTGAGATAATCATGTGGATTTTGTCTTTAGTTCCGTTAATTTGATGGATTATGTTTATTGATTTTCATATGTTGAACCAGCCTTGCATCTTAGGGATGAAGCCAACTTGATTGTGGTGGATAAGCTTTTTGATGTGCTGCTGGATTTGGTTTGCCAGTATTTTATTGAGGATTTTTGCATCGATGTTCATCAGGGATATTGGTCTAAATTCTCTTTTTTGTGTGTGTCTCTGCCAGCCTTTGTTATCAGGATGATGCTGGCCTCATAAAATGAGTTAGGGAGGATTCTCTCTTTTTCTATTGATTGGAATAGTTTCAGAAGGAATGGTACCAGTTCCTCTTTGTACCTCTAGTAGAATTCGACTGTGAATCCATCCGGTCCTGGACTTTTTTTGCTTGGTAGGCTATTAATTATTGCCTCAATTTCAGAGCCTGTTATTGGTCTATTCATGGATTCAACGTCTTCCTGGTTTAGTCTTGGGAGGGTGTATATGTCCAGGAATTTATCTATTTCTTCTAGATTTTGTAGTTTATTTGCATAGAGGTGTTTTATTTGCATAGAGGTGTTTATAGTATACTCTGATGTAGATTGTATTTCTATGGGATTGGAGGGGATATCCCCTTTATCATTTTTTATTGTGTCTATTTGATTCTTCTCTCTTTTCTTCTTTATTAGTCTTGCTAGTGGTTTATTGATTTTCTTGATGTCTTCAAAAAACTAGCTCCTGGATTCATTGATTTTTTTTGAAGGGATTTTTGTGTCTCTATCTCCTTCAATTCTGTTCTGATCTTAGTTATTTCTTGCCTTCTGCTAACTGTTGAATGTGTTTGCTCTTGCTTCTCTAGTTCTTTTAATTGTGATATTATGGTGTCAATTTTACATCTTTCCTGCTTTCTCTTGTGGGCATTTAGTGCTATACATTTCCCTCTACACACTGCTTTAAATGTGTCCCAGAGATTCTGGTATGTTGTGTCTTTTTTCTCATTGGTTTCAAAGAACATCTTTATTTCTGCCTTCATTTCTTTATGTACCCAGTAGTCATTCAAGAGCAGGTTATTCAGTTTCCATGTAGTTGAGCAGTTTTGAGTGAGTTTCTTAATCCTGAGTTCTAGTTTGATTGCACTGCAATCTGAGAGATAGTTTGTTATAATTTCTGTTCTTTTACATTTACTGAGGAGTGCTTTACTTCCAACTAAGTGGTCAATTTTGGAATAAGTGAGATGTGGTGTTGAGAAGAATGTATATTCTGTTGATTTGGGGTGGAGAGTTCTGTAGATGTCTATTAAGTCCACTTGGTGCAGAGCTGAGTTCAAATCCTGGATATCCTTGTTAACTTTCTGTCTCGTCAATCTGTCTAATGTGGATAGTGGCAAGTTAAAGTCTCCCATTATTATCGAGTGGGAATCTAAGTCTCTTTGTAGATCTCTAAGAGCTTTCTTTATGAATCTGTGTGCTCCTTTATTGGGTGCATATATATTTAGGATAGTTAGGTCTGCTTGTTGAATTGACCCCATTATGTAATGGCCTTCTTTGTCTCTTTTGATCTTTGTTGGTTTAAAGTCTGTTTTATCAGAGACTGGGATTGTAACCCCTGCTTTTTTTTGTTTTCCATTTGCTGGGTTGATCTTCTTCCATCCCTTTATTTTGAGCCTATATGTGTCTCTCCACGTGAGATGGATCTTCTGAATACAGCACACAGATGGGTCTTGACTGTTTATCCAATTTACCATTCTGTGTCTTTTAATTGGAGCAACTATCCCATTTACATTTAAGGTTAATATTTGTTATCTGTGAATTTGATCCTGTCATTATGATGTTATCTGGTTATGTTCCTTGTTAGTTGATGCAGTTTCTTCCTAGCCTCGATGGTCTTTACAATTTGTCATGTTTTTGCAGTGGCTGGTACCGGTCTTTCCTTTCCATGTTTAGTGTTTCCTTCAGGAGCTTTTGTAAGGCAGACCTGGTGGTGACAAAATCTCTCAGCATTTCCATGATGGCCAAATAGGAACAGCTCCAGTCTGCAGCTCCCAGCATGAGCGAAGCAGAAGACGGGTGATTTCTGTGTTTCCAACTGAGGTACCAGGTTCATCTCACTGGGGCTTGTTGGACAATGGGTTCAGCCCATGGAGCAGGGCAGGGCATCGCCTCACCAGGGAAGTGCAAGGAGTCTGGGAATTCCCTTTCCTAGCCAAGGGAAGCTGTGACAGACGGTGCCTGGAAAATTGGGACATTCCCACCACTTTTCCAACAGTCTTAGCAAACGGCACATCAGGAGATTATATCCTGCACCTGGCTCGGAGGGTCCCACACCCACGGAGCCTCGCTCACTGCTAGCACAGCAGTCTGAGATCAAACTACAAGGTGGCAGTGAGGCTGGAGTGGGTTGCCCGCCATTGCTGAGGCTTGAGTAGATAAACAAAGTGGCCAGGAAGCTTGAACTGTGTGGAGCCCACTGCAGCTCACAGACTGCCTCCTCAAGTGGGTCCCTGACCCCTGAGTAGCCTAAATGGAAGACACCTCCCAGTAGGGGCCAACTTACACCTCATATAGCCGGGTGCCCCTCTGAGATGAAGCTTCCAGGGGAAGGATCAGGCAGCAACATTTGCCGTTCTGCAAGATTTGCTGTTCTGCAGCCTCCGCTGGTGATACCCAGGAAAACAGAGTCTGGAGTGGACCTCCAACAGACCTACAGCTGAGGGTCCTGACTGTTAGAAGGAAAACTAACAAACGGAAAGGACATCCACACCAAAACCCCATCTGTACATCACCATCATCAAAGACTAAAGGTAAATAAAACACAAAGATGGGGAGAAACCAGAGCAGAGAAGCTGAAATTCTGAAAATCAGAATGCCTCTTCTCCTCCAAAGGAGCGCAGCTCCTCACCAGCAATGGAACAAAGCTGGATGGAGGATGACTTTGACGAGTTGAGAGAAGAAGACTTTAGATGATTGTTAATAACAAACTTCTCCGAACTAAAGGAGGATGTACGAATCCATTGCAAAGAAGCTAAAAACCTTGAAAAAATATTAGACAAATGGCTGACTAGAATAAACAGTGTAGAGAAGACCTTAAATGACCTGATGGAGCTGAAAACCATGGCACGAGAACTATGTAATGCATGCACAAGCTTCAGTAGCTGATTTGATCAAGTGGAAGAAGGAGTATCAGTGATTGAAGATCAAATGAATGAAATGAAGTGAGAAGAGAAGTTTAGAGAAAAAAGAGTAAAAAAAAACAAACAAAGCCTCCAAGAAATATGGGCTTTGTACCTGATTGATGTACCTGAAAGTAACTGGGAGAATGGAACCAAGTTGGAAAACACTCTTCAGGATATTATCCAGGAGAACTTCCCCAACCTAGCAAGCAGGCCAACATTCAAATTCAGGAAATATAGAGAATCCCACAAAGATATTCCTCGAGAAGAGCAACTCCAAGACACATAATTGTCAGATTCACCAAAGTTGAAATGATGGAAAAAATGTTAAGGGCAGCCAGAGAGAAAGGTAGGGTTACCCACAAAGGGAAGCCCAGCAGACTAACAGTGGATCTCTCAGCAGAAACTCTACAAGCCAGAAGAGAGTGGGAGCCAATATTCAACATTCTTAAAGAAAAGAATTTTCAACCCAGAATTTCATATCCAGCCAAACTAAGCTTCATAAGTGAAGGAGAAATAAAATCCTTTACAGACAAAATATAAATATTTTAATGACAATCCCCTCCTCAATGGCACATAGAGTTAGACAATGATTAAAACATAAAGGATTCACTGTTGAGTTTGTACCACTCAAGGATTTTGCAGTAGACCAGTAAATTTAAAAACAAAACCAAAAAACAGAATTCATGTTATGATACTTTAGTTCTTAGAAATGACAGGTTAAAAAATGTACCATATTAGAAGCTAGACCTAACTGTACATAGTCACTAATTAGCTTTGCTCTTAGCTAAGTCATGTATCTTTCTAGATATTATTTGTAGTGCAAAATACTCCTGCAATGAGTGTAATTTATACATTGATAATATATGATTGCTTCTTTCAAGTCTAATATTTTAGAATCAATGTTGTTAAACAATACTAAGTTGGAATATGGGTGTTACAAATTCAGATCAAAACTATGTAATGTAGTATAATCATTACAAAATATGTTGACTCTGGAGGCTGTGCACAATGGATTTTTTAAAATTACCAAATGGTAATATTGAGGTAAAGTATGTAACTTAGTGTAAAGAAACATGGAAATTTATTGTTTAATGCTATCAAGAGTATATTAAAAGGTCTGTTTAACTTAATGAAAATTATTTTTAATATCTTAAATGCACCCTTAGAAACAATAGCTATTATCTGGCTTTTGAAGTGATTTGGTAAGATCTTTGTTATCAGAGAAATATTACATTTCATTTTCTCCATATAATTATATTCCTTTAATAATAATTGACTAACATTGTTTATGTACTTGGTGCCATACATTGTGCTAATTCTTTAATGCATTAACTTTCTTAATCCTGAGAGCAATACTGTAAAGTCAATAATTTTATACTCAATTTCACCAATGAGATTACAAGACTATTAGGATCAGTATAAGAATTCTAAGCCAACATGTATTTGATTCAGAACTGCTATGTATTGCTACTTCTCAATTAAAACAATTCTAAGAGAAATGAAACAATTATCAATGAACTGAGCCATAAGATTCCATGTCTTATTTTTTTTAAAAGAGAGATATCAAACATTTTTTAAAGAGGTTTTATTTTCATAAGAAATATTGCAATTACAAATACAAAATCATTGCAATTACAAATACAAAAACAAAAAAGTTTTGCTTCAGTGAAATCAAAGAAGGTTTACATTTGATAGTATCTGACACTCAAGTTTCAAAATTTATTTTCCTGTTATTCTGTGTTTTCTGAATCTCTAGTATCTGAGTAGACAGCTGTGAGAGAGATCAACAGAATTTTTCTCTCAAGGTGTTATTATTTTCTAAAGGAGAAATAGAAAATAAATAAAATAAAAAGACAGGCTGTTATATGTGTTCTGCAGTAATTCTTGAATTTATTCAGAAATTTCCATAATAATTTTAATGAATTAAATAAATATGCCATCACACATTTTGGCAACATTGAGAATAGCCCCCAAATTTTACATCTTTCTCTCAAAACTGTTTTTTTTTCTCTCTTATTTTCTTCATCAGCAGACTTAACACAAACTCAACAATTTCTTGTACAGTATCTGTTTTAACTTTCACTGTGATAATGAGGAAAGTCATTCAAACAAAGCAGCTCTGTTGCCTGGGCAACATGTTTCTTTCCTGTGTTCATCCACTTCCAGATAGGGGTCCATTTTAACCATAAGTAAAGCTATGTAGATTATATCCCTTAATGAATGATAGATATTTTATCAAACGTGAGTAATGAAAATTGCCTCTAGGAGAAATTGCTCTTTATAGAGCAATTTGAGTTTAGGGTTGAGATACAGGATTACATGAACATAATCTCTCCATACCTATTGAACATTCATTAGGAAACATTCTCTGAGCACATAAGAAATGTGTGATGTATATAGAAAGATACAGATCCATGCTCTCTAAGAATTCATGGTTAGTAAGAGGGGGAGATGAGCAAGAAAATAAAAAGGGGAAAGCTGATAATACTTTCTCATAAGAAAATGATGAGTATTCTCTTTTCCTATTACAATGGGCCACAGTGGTATGAGACAGTTAATTCTCATCTCTAGCATGTGGTCTATTCACCAAAGCCATGTCTATATATAGTCTGTGGCAGAAAAATTCAAATTCTGAAAGTGCTGTTGAATGGAACAGATCAGACACAGTTTTGTCCATGAGGCAGCAAAATTGGCAGAAATTCAAAAGTGCCATTCAGTTTCTTCCAGCAGCTGTGTTGTAAGATCAAACTGACCAATTTGAATAGAAGTTTTGGCTGGAAGTTCTCAGAACTATTCTGTGAGAGAACGTGTGGAAGCAACTCCAGAGCAATTGAGACCTGCCTATGCGATGGCAAAACAGCATTTTAATGACGCCTCTCCCAATAAACTCCATTTGGAAGTAACATTTCTTCTGCCTCTAAACTACTTATATTTTATTGCCTGCTATGCATTCCCTTGAGTCTTTGCAGTGTTCACATATATCATCTTCCCTATGAAAGAGTAGACACTTACACATCGTCACTTATCCAAAATTCTCAGACAGGCTTGCTTGTGCATAGGCAGTGTGCCAATAGATATTTCTAGAAGGAAATAAACCATCATGTATGTGTGGAGGTGGCAAAATCTTAACATCTGAACAGGAATTTCTCAGTGAAGTATTCTGTATAGGAATTTATTTCATATGGCTCCAGCAAACCAAATTATATTCTAGTGAATAATTATTGAGTGATAGAAGCAAACCCAAAAGGAATGAAAGTAGTACTGATAAAATTGACTTAAAAAGTATGTAGGCTATGGCATATCACATACCAATTGCTGTGGGGGGGATGTTTTCTGGCATATGAATAAATTTATGTGAGCTGATTTGAAAATAAACTATTTTGTCATCAAACTATTGGAAAAAATAAATATGTACTTTATTTTCAATCACAGCATTAGAAAAAAATAAAAATTTTGTGTTCCTATTTCTCCACATCCTCTCCAGCACCTGTTGTTTCCTGACTTTTTAATGATCACCATTCTAACTGGTGTGTGATGGTATCTCATTGTGGTTTTGATTTGCATTTCTCTGATGGCCAGTGATGATGAACATTTTTTCATGTGTCTGTTGGCTGCAAAAATGTCTTCTTTGGAGAAGTGTCTGTTCATGTCCTTTGCCCAGTTTTGATGGGGTTGTTTGATTTTTTCTTGTAAATGTGTTTGTGTTCATTGTAGATTCTGGATATTAGCCCTTTGTCAGATGAGTAGGTTGCGAAAATTTTCTCCCATTCTGTAGGTTGCCTGTTCATGCTGATGGTAGTTTCTTTTGCTGTGCAGAAGCTCTTGAGTTTAATTAGATCCCATTTGTCAATTTTGGCTTTTGTTGCCATTGCTTTTGGTGTTTCAGACATGAAGTCCTTGCCCATGCCTATGTCCTGAATGGTATTGCCTAGGTTTTCTTCTAGGATTTTTATGGTTTTAGGTCTAATATGCAGCCATCAAAAATGATGAGTTCATGTCCTTTGTAGGGACATGGATGAAATTGGAAATCATCATTCTCAGTAAACTATCGCAAGAACAAAAAACCAAACACTGCATATTCTCACTCATAGGTGGGAATTGAACAGTGAGAACACATGGACACAGGAAGGGGAACATCACACTCTGGGGACTGTTGTGGGGTGGGGGGAGGGGGAAGGGATAGCATTGGGAGATATACCTAATGTTAAATGACGAGTTAATGGGTGCAGCACACCAGCATGGCACATGTATACATATGTAACTAACCTTCACATTGTGCAAATGTACCTTAAACTTAAAGTGTAATAATAATAAAATTAAAATAAAAATTAAAAAAAAGAAAAAAATCAAAATTTTATATTCTCTTTATGTTTATGTGGACCAGTAAAATAGTTAGAAAACCACTTTGGACTGGATGATACAATGGTTTTCACCTACAGGGACACGAGTGTTTGTATTTTCTATGTATTTGGAAAATTGAGGTCAAGAAAATATATTTTGTGTACTCATCTACTGTGTTTTGTTTTCTGCTCCTGATAATTTCCTTGGTGTTCTTTGTGTAATGTAATTGGCTTGACCTGATTCAATACTAAGCCTATTATCTCTAATAACAGTTTGATTTGGGATCTGGCAAGGCCTTTTCAATTGTCCACCCTAGGGTTGGACACTTAAAATAAAAATAAAAGGGACCTGGCAAATAGAGAATAGCCAAGTCAAAAAATTGCAAGTGAGATGGGCTTAACTCCAGTACCCTGACAAAGCTGAGGATACTATAGAAAAGTAACATGCTAGAAGCAAGGGGAAACTGTCTCGCAACTCAGCCAACTGGATGTCTCAAAGAGACCTCATTTGACTTCATTTAGTGGCACATCCAGTGGCTTTCAAGGCAAAGGCAAAGAAATCTGTTTTCCTCTTCCAATTCTGAGAATCAAAATGCTGTAGACTGAGTTTGCTTTGTAGGGTGGGTTCTCACCTTGGGCTGACCACCAGATGGCCGCATGTGCACCAGTCCAGGAAGATCATTCTCTTGGGGCCCTGTCTTCTAGGGCAGGAACCACTCCCTTAATTACAATCGAGTGGATGTCACAAGACAAAAACAGAACAATCAGCTGAGATTTTTAGAAGATTACAGTCTTCAGGAGATTTTGATGTTTTTATTTTTTTATAATAAAAGTTAAAATATCCATCTGGGAAAAGTTGTATGAGAAGAACAAGACATTTTAATATTGAATACCTCAGTTTGAAGTGTGAACAAGGGGCATAGAGAAATGTGTATATAAATATATATATATGTGTATATATATGTATATATATGTGTATATATATGTATATATGTGTATATATATGTATATATGTGTATATATGTGTGTGTGTATATATATATATATAGTATATGCACTTTGATTTGCTGCTACAAATAAACAAAAACCTCGCAAAATGAACCACGTCAGTATATAACATATCACATTGTAAATAAGTTTCATTATTTTTCATTTTTATTTATATTGGCGCTTTAGGACAAAATAATTAAATGCAAGTTATATAATGAAACAATCAACAAGAAGAGCCAAAGATGTTTAAAAAATGCCATTTCATCATCATATCGCACTATTTAAGTAGGATTGTTATGGCTATATTCCTGTTTGAATAAATCATTTATAATTAGGCATAGATGAAAGATTGAGATTAGTTTAAGATATCCTGACATTTTATTATAATTGTTATTTCAAGTGACAATGATAAGGATCAATTAGGTTTATAACAAAGGTGATAAATTATAGCTTAATTTAAAAAATAATTTTTAAAAGTATTATCAATCCAGACAAACTGTTGAACTCTAGGTACTGATTGAATGCAAGCTCTCTCCTCTCAAAAAGATTATAGGCAGAGATATATCTTCTGAGACTAAAATCCAATCACTTTCAAACTTTCTAGAAAGTTTTCAGAAGGAGATTATGAATTTAATTAAATTTAATCTCAGCTAACTCTTCACATGACATCTGCCACATGGATAACAAGGATCGATGCAAAAAACTTCTTATGAGTAATATGCAGTTTAATTGCAAAACTGAATTAGTGATAACTTTCACTAGAATAGGCTTATTTATGGTAAAATATATTGACAAATCTATCAAGATTTATTGTAAAATCAAGGAATTTTTTTACAGAAAGCCAGAGAGTTTCTATCTCACTCAGGAGCATGGCTCAGGTGGGTCTTCCCTCCTGAAAAATGTCTGATTCTTTGATACTGATAGATGGCTTGGACACCTGTCATTCCAAGGACTGTTTTCAATGGGTCAGCTGATTTGGCTGGCTGGATTGATTTGCTCCTTCTGTATCTTTCCATGTAAGCATCTTTAAAAGCCACAAAAGCATAGGAACATTTGTAAATGACCTTTTTACATATTGCTGATCTCTTTTTCATGTTTTAGTTTTACCTTCCTCTCATTAATTACTTCTAGTTCCATGTGTTTTTAGCTCTTTGTTTCACATGTTGTCTTTTACTCAACTTCTTTTGAAATGTGGAACTATCTTTTCAGTAAGATAATACATTGCTGAAGGAAAGAAGTGTCTCACTTATTTTTTCAATAATCACATATTAGGTTGTTATAAGAGTCTGGCATGGGGGAAATAAGTAGACTCATAAATTTATACTGTTAAGAGTAACAACAGACTTAGGAGATGAAAGTAGGTTGCTTCAAATCTATCACATCCTTTTGTTATAAATTACTTAGACAAATTTGCTTTAGATTTTATCTGAAGTGGCGTATACTAGACAGTATAATTAAAAGAACATTTTTTCTGGGTCTAGAATATGGTAATTACAACTTTTTTGACAATTAAGAAAAATAACCATGGATCGTGCTATTTGAATGTTGAATTAGAAATTAAAATTCTTAATGTCTGAGAATTCTTTTCATAAGAAGAGGAAAGTTGCTAAAATTTTATGTCAACAATTGCCCAAAAAGCGTAACTTAGTGAATGATTTTAGAGATTACTGGATGCATTTATTCCAGAATGCATGCCAGAATAGCATTTGGAGAACCATCACTAGGAGGTTTGTTACATCAGACACTAGTCAACATACCAGATAGTATCCTGTTAATATTTAACAGAAGTAGAAAACTTATTTATTGAGTTTGGGATAAAGCACTATATATATATATATTATATGTCAGAATCAATCTTAAAAACTATATTTCCTGACCTTTGCAATAAAACCCAGTCACCTGTTTGTACTCTTACTTAGCACCTTCATAATATGTGCTGGCATGTAATGTTCTTACCTCAAGTCCATATACTGAAAATAGGCCAATAGCAGATTTAATGAAAAAAGTCGAGTGGGTGCACACAAGGCCAAATCTATTTACAATTTAATTACAGGATCTAGAATCAACTTATGATATTAAAAACCTATTATATTAAAAGTTCCATTACATTCTACAAACCACTGTTTTCTCATTTAGCAGAATATACTCTTCATAACAACATAACAACTCTTCAAATTACGAGGCTAAGAAAGGTTACCATATTTTCTAGTAGGCCAGAGAGTGATGGAGAAGTTATTCAAAATCTGTTGTTCTGATCTCCAGCTCTGTGCTGTTTCCACACCACTGAGCAAAAGCAGAGTCTGTGGATGTGAGGATGAGGGGGAAAGACTGTAGACTGCATTCATTCCGAGCCATGCAAAAGAAGAGGGCATATCAGCTCAGTTCAAAGACTTTGATTCCTGGTTCTTAATGTTATTAAGTTCTGCTCTGTGAATAAAATCAAATATAACAAAAATACCAAGTCACCTCAGACCTTGAAATGAAATTTCATGGCTTCAAAAATACTAAGCCATTATTTCAGCACAAGCTAATTCCTTGCCATGACATTTGGGCATAAGGCTTTTTTCATAATAGTTAAAATTTTCACTCTCAAGTAAATGTTATTTTTGAAAATGAGAGTAATGTTTTCTGTTGCCTAACACTGGCAAGATACTTACCAACTCTCTCTGAGGAATGCACTGAGCATAGGGATGGTTGTAGAAAATTACACGATTGAGGTCTGAATGCACGTTTCACACTGTGGGTTACGCTTTGCTTCCAACAACTCCTCAATCATTGTAAAAATTTAAGAAAAAAATTTAAATTTTCACTAAGAAAAGAATTCATTCACATGTCCACTATATCAGAGTTCAGCATTTATACTCATTGTGTGGTTGTTATATATTTAAGTTTATTTAATATTCATAAATGCCTGCATTATATGTTCTTAGAGAAATAAAAATAACTATTTTTCTTAAAGGTATACAGACTTATAAAGTGCTTAATAATCAGTATTACATTTTTTCTATGTTTTTTTCAGTATAATGAATAGTTTTATTTAAAAAAATAATGTTATGTTTAAAGTAATACTTTCTCATGATAATATGTTATGGTTATTGAAATTTTTAAAATACAGGACCACAGATACTAATATAAAGTATTAGTAATATAAAGTGCAGCTATAAGCAGACATCTAATCCCAGCAATGTAGAAGACTACTTGCCCAAATAGCCTTTGCAGTACATCACACATTAAAGAATAAAAAACTGGATACAAATATCCTCTTTATGTAGAGTTGAGTTGACAAGGAAGTAAGAGGAATCCAGAGAGACAGAAACAATGAATTGGACAGGCACTGAAGCCACAGAGCCAAGGGCTCACAGCCTCCTTGATCCTCCATAGCCCAAGTATCTGCATTTAAATGGGCTTCATGAGGAAAAGAAGAGAAAGTCTAGGTCCTGAGAAGGTGGGAAATCAGTATGGGAATCTCCCACAAAAACAATTTCCAAAAGGTGACTTTCTCAAGGAAAGAACTAACTATGAAGAGAAGAAAGTAACCAAAGGATGAGACAGTGGGGAAACTTTGATGTTTTGGCTTATATGGAAGGAGGAAAACAGCTTTAATAAAGCATTTCCAATGACAGGCTGGTTATAAGGCATCTTTTAGACTAGAATCCACTCTACTTCTAATGCCAAAAGACCTAAGCCTGGCATTAACTTTAAGAAGCTCCCACTGGTGACCCTTCCTAGTTATCTGACAGAAAGAAGGCCTAAATCAAAACCTCAAAAATCCCACAGATCAAATTTTATTGATTGTGATATCACAATTCTCAAAGTCACATGAAATAAGAAGATATAAGCCATTGTGAGCAAATTTTAGGAGAAACAATAAACACCAGTGTTTTTGTCTGTTCTCATATAGCTACAGAGAACTACCTGAGACTGGGTAATTTATAATGAAAAGAGGTTTAATTGGCTCATGGTTCCACAGGTTGTACAGGAAGCATGGCTGGGGAGGCCTCAGGAAACTTACAATCATATGGGAAGTCAAAGGGGAATCAGACATGTGCTATATAGCTGGAGCAGGAGGAAGAGAGAGAAAGGGGACGTGCTACACAGTTTTAAACAACAAAGTCTCATGAGAACTCACTCACTATCATGAGAACAGCAAGCAGAAAATCTGTCGCCATGATCCAATTACCTCCCACCACTCATCCTCCAACATTGGAGGTTGCAATTTGGCATGAGATTTGGGTGGGGACACAAATCCAAACCATATCAACCAATAAAAAAGTAGCAAAGATTCCAGATGGAATAACAGATTTTAAAAGGCAAATGATAGATAAGTAGTGAACTTTTATTAGTCTAAGACAAAACAGACCTTAAGACCAAAAGCCTTTCTTGAGATCAAACATGAAAGTTTAATTCACCAGGAGGGGAGAACAATCCTAAACTTACCTAAACATAGTAACATTACTTTAAAATATATAAAGTCAAAAGTAAAAGAACTACTAGGAGAAATTGACATATCTGAAATTAACTTTAAGAAGGTCCCATTGGTGACCCTTCTCAGGTATATGACAGAAAGAAGGGCCAAATCAAAGCCTCAAAAAATCCCACAGATAAAATTTTATTGGTCATGATATCACAATCCTCAACGTCACATGAAATATGAAGATAGAAGCCATCTTTGGGGTAATTTCAATGCCGCTGTCTTTAATGTCGATAGGAAGTGTGTGAAAGATTTGAACCACATGAACTGCAAGATGAAACTGCAGGTTATATAGATATTTCTGCACTGAAGCACTGTCTACTTCCTGAAAAATATATTGTTCTGAAAAATATATTCAAAAGATAGCAGGGATTACGAGAACAAAGAGTTGTGGAAGACAGTACAAAACTATGCAGCTTTGTAATAAGAGGACCAAACAGAAAGGAATACATGATACTGGAGGGGATAATCTGTCTGCCCATCCAGATATATTCATGTGAGCACATGCTGCCACAGTGGTTGCTAAAAATGCTCCAGAACAATAAAGTGGAAATGTATTGAAGTTTTGTTGGAGCAGAGCTGGTGGGTACAAATTGGCAGTTGGGAGGAGCATGAGCCGGCTTGCTCCTTTAGGGTGTCTGTGGAGGCAGGGCAATGGAGCAAGGGTGCAGCACAGTAGGAAGAGGGATGTGGTCCTGAGAAGGACCCTAGTACTTGTTTCTAGTTTTCTTAAGATAGATGCAGTAGTGCTTTTCCTGCCAGCATGGCAGCAACATTGAAGACTTCTATTTCCCAACAAAGATATGATCCTACCATCATTCTCTCCCGTCTTGTCTAAAATATTTGTGGATGAACCAACACAGTGTTTACTCCATTCTAAACTAACTCCCTTATTAACAAATCACCCATGAGTGAATTCACCTTACAGAAACTCACACTGTGGCTGCATATAGAACACTGCACTAAGCAGGTGGAGAAAATGTCTTGCTTTCAAATCCAGTCCATAAAACCAGTACTGGTATAACATAGATTATATTATCTGATGACAGCACAATTGAGTTAATAGTTGGTAACAAAGGAAAATCATTAAAACCCCTATATATTTGGAAATTAAAAGAAATCTTCTAAGTAACTCATGGTTTAAAGAGGAAATCATAATGGGAAGATAAATAAATGTATACAATATGGTAATATAGAAAATATTAAATATAAAAATTTGTATGACATAGAGAAATGTATAGCCTTTAATGTAATGTGGGAAATGCAAGACTTAAAATAAGTTTGAATGTTAAGGAATGTGCAGTAGAGGGAAAAAATAGTTACAATAGGGAATTAAAATGGAAAACAAAGGCACAAGGGAGGGTTCAACAAAGCTAAAGTGTTAAAAAACTAAGATCAACATGGCAAAATATTAATAAAAAATAGAGATGATAATGCAAGGACTTTTACATCTGCTACCCCTCCCAACACACACACACACACACACACACACACACACACACACACACACACAAGACTGACAGATAATACAACCAAATACTTACAGGCAACAAGAGAGTTAGTAATATAGGATGGATCTGGTAGAAGATTGCAGTATATCCGTGTATGCTGTATGTGTGGCCCATTTAAAAAATATATTTTTTAATGGACACATAATAGTTGCATTTATTTATGGAGTACATAGTCATGTTTTGATATGTACAATGTATAGTGGGCATATCAGGGTAATTAGCATATCCATTTAACAATGCAACAGGTTCATTTTGCCAGCTGCCCAGATAGAGCTAATTTATCAAGACACGGGAACTGCAATAGAGACAGTGTTTAATACAGGTATAGCCAGCTAAATGGGAGACCAGAGTTTTATTATTACACAAATCAGCCTTCCCAGAAATTCAGAAACTAGGGTTTTTCAAAGATAGTTTGGTAGGTAGGGTGCTAGGATATGGATGTTTCTAACTGATAGGAGATGCAATCTTAGGGGTGCAGAAAATGGCCTTCATGCACTGAGGCCACTTCTGGGTGAGGGTCACAGGAGTGGTTGAGTAGAGAGTTGCAGGCAAAAGCCTGCAAAAGCCAGAAAAGACATATCAAAAGGCCAGTCTTGGGTTCTACACTAGTAAGTTGGAGAAGTTGCAAACCTTGTGACCTCTGGAATAATGGCTGGTAATCATTTAACTACACCTACATCTTAGAGGAACTCATGATCCTAACCTGGTGGCCTTTCATTAGTTTTACAAAGGCAGTATAGCCTGAGGGAGGGGCTACTGTCATTTAAACTATAAACTAAATTTCTCCTAGTTAGATTGGCCCAAGTCCAGGAATGACCAAGGGTAGTTTGGATGTTAAAGGCACATCTCTTTCACTGTCATAATTTTCTGACTATTATAATTTTTTACAAAGATGGTTTCCCCATCATGTCAAACATATCATTTTTTGGTGTGTTGGGAATCATTCAATTCTTCTTTTCTAACTCTCTGAAAATATGTGATAAAGTGTTTTCAACTAGAGTCATCCTCCAGTGCTATAGAATACTAGAACATATACCTCCTTTTTCCTTAATTGTCCAGTTTGGGAGGATTTTGACCACTGACTTCAAGGCATTATGGGGACATTAGTTTGCCACTAGGGATTGCCAAGGTAGTGGCCAGCCACTGGCTAAGAGTAAGGATTCACCTAATGCAGACAGACCCTCAGCGGGGATTGCTTCTCAACCTCACAGCATCTCCAACACCAAAATTAATTTAGAATGGCCTGGGGAACTAGTGACCACAGTTGCAGACAGAAGCAAATGTAGATGCTCTCTAGAGACATATAACACCATCTGAGGCTTTAATTTATTTCTGTAAAAACTCTTTTCAAATGCACTCTTCAACCCACAATAAAAATAAATCACTCATAGGAGAAGGGGCAAGAAAATATGCCTGAAAATCAGAGAAAGAATATTCAATAGAAATAGACCAACAGAGGCTTCAGGAATTGGAGTTATTAGAAAGACCCTGAAAACCTTGGTACCAATAAATTTGAAAATTTATATAAACTGAAAATTTTCCAGGACCAACTCAAAATAAAACAAGCAATCTAAGTATTAAAGAATTCAAAGATATATCAAGGGGAGGGTGATGAGGAATGACTGCTAATGGGTATAGGTTTATTTCTGGGGTAACAGAACTGTTCTGGAATTAGATACTGAGGAAAAGTACACAACCTTGTAAATACATTAAAAACACTGAATTCTACACTAAAAGAACAGAAATACTGGACGTTTCTCCACAAGCAGAATAGCTTAGTATGCTCATTTTATATGGCTAGTATAACTGATCTCCTAATAGAAAAGGAATATAAAAATATGCAATTTTAATCAAATACACAGATACAAAGTAATTAAATTAAAAATTAGCAACAGGAATCAATGATATATAAAAATATCATAGGAAATAACTATTATTGGAAATAACTATTTATCCTTATTGGGTTTATTATGCAAAAGGAAGGTATTTTCAACATTAGAAAAATATGTCCTTAAGAAATTTAAGGAGAAATATGACCATCTCATTAAATGCAAAAGATAATAATTTGATGAAATGCATCACTTACGAAACAAAAAGAAAAGAGCAATAAAATACAGAAAATACATTTTTTCAAAAGGCTGTCTCTACATCAATGGGAACTCTTCAAATCAATAACGTGCATTTTCAAAAGAGCTACAGCAAATGTATTGAATAGAGAAGAATAATTTTTTATAATCCCTGTAAATTCAGGAACATGACAAAAATGTATAATTTCTTTTCAGTGTAGAACAGATGCTTTATCTACACAAAAATAGTGATAACCCTATAGTATAAGGAATATAAGAAAGGAATAAAATACTGTCACTCTTTAAATGAGACATTCGTCTATGTAGAAAATCCAAACTGATAGATTTAATAAAAAAATAGTAAAATTGCCAGATATAAATCTAATCAATTTAGTGAGTGACACTTCTATACAGCAGCAAGTATTATCAAAATAAAACAAAAATTATTTAAAATGCCTAAATATTATATAATATGCATAATAATGAATAATGTAAGACATATAAGACCTACATATAAAAACATATAAAGTGAATAATATACATTACAGAAAACTTAAATAAGTTGGGAGACATATCACATTAGTGGAAATATTACTATGCTAAAGATATAAATTCTGCTTACATTGTTTTAAATATTTAAAACAAGGGAAAAGTGACATAGAGTACACACAGAGATTTTTCAAGCACTATCATACTTAGACCTAATCAGGGGACATCCCTCCATGGGCCCCAGGCTTTGGAGATCCCACAGATCACAAACAAACAGAAATGCTTTTACTAAAGAGCATACGGCTCCTCTGTCATGCAGGATCCAGAACTCAGCTTTCAAAGGAAGACTCAGGACCCTAAGCCTCAAGGATGTGACTAACACCATTCACACCTAAGTAAACCTTTCTTCATACCTATTCTCCTCTATCCATAAAACAAGATATGTTTTTCCTGAATGCAGTTGTAAACCAAAAGCAAAATTCTAAGCGCCCCCCAACCAACTGACTGGACTCCTCCTCTCAGCTAAGGGCATTTTAAGGTAACGCTGAAGCTCTAGTTCAGGCCAAGATGGGAATGGATGGTTGAACATGCCTTGTTATACTTTCCTCCCTTTGGAATCCAGGCATAGCTGACCAGCATTAACATTGAAACAGAGACCTTAAGACTAACAAAGCAGACTCTGTAGCAATAAAATGCCAACATGACAGATAGCAGGCCCAAAAGATATTGCCCTGACGTATTTTAAAATGTTCCTGCAAGGCTGTCTCTTCTGGGGAAAATCTACATTCTAGAGAGAATCCCCTTCTCTTTTCAGGCTTTTTCCTGATAAAGGAAAGAATTAACTAAAGAGTCTGGTGTATTTTTTTATTTTTATTTTTTTTTTGAGACAGAGTCTCGCTCTGTTGCCCAGGCTGGAGTGCAGTGGCGTGATCTCGGCTCACTGCAAGCTATGCCTCCTGGGTTCACGCCATTCTCCTGCCTCAGCCTTCTGAGTAGCTGGGACTACAGGCGCCCGCCACCACGTCCAGCTAATTTTTTGTATTTTTTTAGTACAGACGGGGTTTCACCATGTTAGACAGGATGGTCTTGATCTCCCGACCTCGTGATCCACCCACCTCAGCCTCCCAAAATGCGTATTTTTAAGTCTGATAAGAAACATTTTAAATCTGTTCTCTCTGAAGCAGGCTACCTGGAGGCATCATCTGCATAATAAGAACCTTGGTCTCCACAACTCCTTATCTTAACCCACACACTTATTTCGGATGGTTCCAGGTCTTTAGATAAACTATAAATGCTTTCAACCATTGTCAGTCAGAAAATGTTTAAATTCACCTATGACCTAGAAGTGCCACACACCCCACCTCACCACCTTGAGTTGTCTCCTGCCTTTTCAGACAGAACCAATGCTCATCTTACATGTATTGATTGGTGTTTTATGTCTCCCTAAAATGTATAGAACCAAGCTATTGCCCAGTCGCCTTGGGCACATGTTCTCAGGATCTCCTAACTCATATTTGGCTCAGAATAAATCTCTTCAAATATTTTACAGAGCTTGAGTCTTTTGCCAACACCATGAATATTTCTTCTTTTAACTATATAAAAAATAGGGAGGATTTTGAATAATTAAGTGATTTTGTAAGAGAAAAGACAAATTAAGTAACACATTAGATACTTGCCAATTCATGATTGGAATGTGTTTTTAGAAAACAAAGTATTCTTAATCAGTAGAGCCAAATATCCATTTTGTTTACTTTATGTTGTAGCTTGTGGTTCAAGAAGTATTGACAATTGGCATAGTATTTGCAACAGTTAACACTGGCAGCTAAAAATATTTTGAAGTATTAAAAATTTACACTATTGTTAATTATGTACACATATAGGACTAGATATGCATACATAGAACATGATACTGATTCTTTATATTGACAACAAAATGAACACAATAGAATTGCAAATAGTGTTATTTTTATTAAAAATACTATAAAAGTTTATTTTCAAAAAGTTAAATTCTGGTTTTTATTTTTATTGAAATAATTTTATGCAAATGTTATATATATTGAGGACTAAGCTCTAATTTTTTTATCTTGCCCAAATTCCTATCTAAGAGGTCTGGGGAGTCATCCTCTACAAACCATAAATTCTCATCAGATGAGTTTTATTTAACCCTATATATCATGACTTACTTTCCAATCTGACTCTGGCATAACACTATGAGACAAGGAAGAAAATCAAAATATTTGATTTTCGTGTTTCCCTGCTGTCCTTTGTGGAGGAAACTCTGTATCTGTAAAGAATCTCTATTAACATAGCTAGTTTTTTTTCTTCCAGGCCCTCCCAGTCCTAAAGAGATTAACTAAAAGTCTAGAAACTTTTAAAGATCTGAATAGGAAACATTTGCCATCTGTTGTCTCTAAGGGCAGCCACTATAAGACTTCAAAAGATCCATAGTCTCCACAGTCTTTTATCTTAACCTGAACATTTCCTTTCTATCAATCCCAGGTCTCTAGACAAACTCAACCAATTGTCAACCAGAAAATGTTTAAATTTACTTATAATCTGGAAGCCACCCCCCTCGCTTTGAGTTGTCCCACCTTTCTGAACCAAATCAATGTGTTTCTTAAGTGTATTTGGTTGATGTCTCATGCCTCTCTGAAATATATAAAACCAAGCTGTAACCCGACCACCCTGGGCACATGTAGTCAGGCCCTCCTGAGTGTTGTGTCATGGACCATGGTCACTCATATTTGGTTCAAAATAAATATTTTCAAATATTTTACAGAGTTTGACTCTTTTCATCAACAATATATTCACTATAACACTTCATTTAATTTGAATAGATGGTTCTGAATATTTGCCGAAAAATTTTTAAAAACAGATTTGAGGGGGAAGTTTGATTTTAGCACTAACGAGTAAAGAATTTGGATGTTGTTACTCTAGTTTTTACAACAAAATACATCTGGGCACACTGAAAATCAATGATTTTTATTGTACTTACCAATAACTGAAGCTGCCAGTTTTATCATCAATATAAAACTCTGGGGAGACAGGCCAATTTGGAGATTGACAGTCAAGATTGTTTCTGTGGAGAAGGCGGCCCTGAACCATAGACCTATAGAAAAAATGAAATGCTGATGTTCTCAAATTGGTGAAGGCAAAGTGTAGAATAGCATAAGAATGAGAAACTCATGGTGCTGCAGTTTTAGAGGGGGTTTCACTTCCAGGAACTGACCAGATTCTGATGGTAAAATTCAAGAAAGAAAAGAGGGAGGGGAAGAGTAATCATTGTGAAACAGGTCTTGAGAAATCTTCATTAGAAAACCTACTCTACAAGGCAAAAGACCACTAGAGTTTTGTATCAAATGCAGAATGATATTTCTTTCACTCTAGTTCTCTTTAGCTTTCCTGCATCACCTAAGAGAATATCTCTGGAGAAATACTTGTGAAGGTCCCAGACCACACACAGAGGCCCATTTGGAAGAAAAAGATTTCATCATCAGGTTGTAGAATGATTCTCCTCTCTGACGCTTCCCACTGCATCAACGCAGCTCCAGTAAAATATCAGTAGCTAGAGTTGAAAGAGCTATGAGACCCAGATTTTCCCTGAAGACGAGTCATCGGAGAAGCCAAAAGTCAAGGGAACAAGGAGAAGAAAAAAAAAGGAAACTATGAGAGCCTTTGACAACCATAACTAAGGAAGTATTTATAAAGCCCAATCCTAGCCAAATTAACATATATCCCAAAAGTTAAGGTCTATTTCATCTTTAGTTTATACTCAATACAATATGTCCAGCCTCGAAAAAAAATGACATAAACAACAACCAAAAAAAAAAAAAAAAAAAGAAACACCAACACCATTATAAGCAAAACACAGTCTGAAGAGACAAATCAAAAATTAAAATAAGAATCAGATTATGACACAGATTTTGATATTATCAAATGGAGAATTTAAAAATAGTTGTGTTTAATATGGAAAATAACAGAAAAATATAGACAGAAGGTTAATGAAAGCAGAGTGATAGAAACTCTAAAAATGAATTAAAAGAAAAGTAAGAATCAAGAACATTATAAGAGAAATGAAGAATACCTTTGCTGTTCTAATAAGTAGACTTGACATAGCCAAGGAAAGAAATATTATGAAACTAAAATATAAAAAGCAAAAGGAATAAAAGAAACAAAACATCTAAGAAATGTGAGACAATTTCAAAAATATTACATACAGATATGTGGACCACCTTACAAAGAAAAAAAGATGATCAGAAGGAATATTTGAAATTATGATAGCTAAGAACTTTCCCAAATTAGTGACAGATACCAAACCACAGATCCAAAATGAACAATCAATGCCAAGCAAAATACTAAAGTCACCTATCTATTCTTAGGAATATTTAAATTGTTGAAAACAATCGTGAAGAGAAAATCTTGAAATAAACCAGAGGAAAAAACTTCTTAAATATGGAAGAACAAGAATAAAAATTACAAGAGACTTCTAATCAAAAACCAACCCAGCCAGAAAAGAGTGGAGTGAAATGTTTAAAATATTAAAGGAAAAAAATTACACTGACTTACCATTCTCTATGTTCTACAAAACTATCCTTTGAACATGTAGAATAAATAAAGACCTTCTTAGACAAAAACTGAGGGAATTCATCACTAGAAAATATGTCTTGTAAGAAATGTTAAAAGTTCTTCAGGGAGAAGGAAAAGAATATAACTCACAAATGCATACCTGTAGAAAGAAAGGGAGAGCACGGGAGGGGGAATACATTGAGATATATTTAATGTGTTATTTGTTTAATTCTTGGCTGAAAATACAGCTGCTTAAAATAATAATAGTAGCAATTATAAAGTGATTATGTCATATAGATAAGTTAAATGAATGATTTCAATGTCCTAAGAGGTGAGAGAGGAATTGGGAGTACTCTGTTGCAAGGTCCCTATACAAGTAAAGTGGTTTATTGTTATTTGAATGTGGATTTAGATCAGTTAAAATGATATATTATGAACTCTAGGGCAATTGCTATTTTTAAAAATGTATGGTGGATATGCTTGGAAAGGAGATAAAATGCTCAATTAAAACCCACTAAGACAGAAAAAGAGGGGAAAATAAACAAAAGCAAATGCAACACATTGAAAATGCTTAAGTATGGTAAATATTAATTCAATAATTATTTCAAGTGGACATAATCTTAAACACACCAATTAAAACACAGTGAGCTTCAGAGTATACCCAAGTGTATACTGATACACTGTCTATCAGAAATCCACTTTAAATATAAAGAATTAGATAGTTTAACTAAAAGGATAGAGAAAGATATACTTTACTAACACAAATTAAAAAAATAAAAATAAAAAGACTGGGTTAGCTATATAAATTTCAAGGAAAAAACCCAGACTTCCAAACAAGGAAGATTATCAGGAATAATGATCAGTTTTACAAGGCATGTACACAATTAACATGTACACAATTAAAAAGAGAGTCAAAATTTGTGAGGCAAAACTTGATAGTTGTTAAAGATAAAAATATGCAAATGTGAGAGTGTAGTTTGAGACTTTATCACCCATTTTTTTTTAAGTAACTTTGATTAAGCAGGCAAAAATTTCATTTAGTTGACTGCATAGCACTGTAAATCAGTTAGTTCTAATGGCTATTTATAGAATTATCCATCCAGTGGCAAGAGAATTCAAATTCTTCTCTAGCTTATGTGGAACATTCATGAAGAAAGATTATGTTTTGGGCAACAAATACACATTGACATATTTAAAATAACAGAAATCATACAAAGTCTATTCTCAGACTTCAATAGAGTTATGCCAAAACTCAATAACACAGTGAGATGTGGGACATCCTCCAATATTTGACGATTAAACAACACACTTCTAAATAACATGTAAGCCAAAGTAGATGACTTAAGACTAACTTAAAAATATTTTGACTTAAATGAAAATGACAATGCAACTTATCAAAATGTGAGATGTGGCAAATGCAATGCCTAGAGGGTGATTTACAGCATTAACAACATATATTAGAGAAGAAGAAGATCTGAAACAATAATGTCAGCTTCCAACTTAATAAACTAGAGAAAAAGCAATTTTAGCCTAAAGCAACAGAAGAAAAATAAAGCAGAAATCAATGAAATTGGAAACAGGAAAATAATAGAGGAAATCAACGAAACAAAAATCTGTTTCTTGGAAAAGATTAATGAAACTGACAAATCTCTAAAAAGATTGAGAAAGAAAAAAAGAGAAGACATAAATTACCAATATTACTATGAAAGAGGGGATGTCACTACAGACCCTGGAAAAACCAAAAGTACATTAAGGGAGTAATACTATATGTATAGCTTTACACAAAAATGAACGAGTTAGATAATATGGATCAATTACATTAAAAGGACAAACTACCTCAACTTGTCCAATATCAAATTCATAATTTGGGAGCTTTATTACTATTAAGAAAATAGAAAGTATAACATAAAAACTTCTCAAAAAAGCAATCTATAGGACCAGATCGTTTCATTTGCAAATTCTACTCAACATTTAAGAGCAAAAATACAATGGGAAAATGACAGTCTCTTTAATAAACGTTGTTGAGAAAACAGGATATCCACATGCAAAAAATGAAACTGGACCCTTATCTCAGACCATGTATAAAATCCAACTCAAAAGTATTAGAGACTCAAACATAAGACCGGACACTGTAAAACTACTAGAAGAAAATAGGGGAAAAACTATCTAACATTGGTTTGGGTAACTTTTTTTTTAAATTTGACTCAAAAACCACTGTCAACAAAAACAAAAATAGATAAATAGTGTTACATCACAGTAAAAAGCTTCTGCACATCAAAGGAAACAACAGTGAACAGTCAACCTTCAGACTGAGAGAAAATATTTGCAAGCCATACATCTGATAAGGGATTAATATCCAAAATACATAAGGAACTCAACTAACTCTAAAGAAATAAAACAAATAATCTGATTAAGAAACGGGCAAGGAACCTGAATTTTTCCAAAGATACAAATAGCTAACAGACACATCATAAAAAGTTCAACATCACTAATCACTGGGGAGATGCAAACTAAAACCACTATGAGATATGGCCTTATTTGTATTACACAAATTACATTTGTGTTAGTACAAATGGCCTCATTTGTACTAATGATATATACCAAAGCTTGAATTGATATGAAGAACATTATGCTGAAGGAAAAAGGCTTTATCAAAAATTGCATACTGTGTGATGCCACTGAATGACAAAAGGATTAAAATCGCAAGCAGATTAGTGGATTCCGTGGGTTAGGTGTGTGTGTAACTATAAAGGAGTAGCACGAGGGAGATGTGGTCATGGAATAGTTTTTCAAAATAGTTCTGTATCTTCATTTGGTGTTGGTAACCAGAATCTAAACATGCAATAAACTGGCATCGCACTATACACACACTTTGTACCAATGTCAATTTTCTGCAATGATATTTTACCATAGTTACATCAAGTGTAACCAATGGAAAAAATTGAGTGAAGGGTACAAGCAACCTTTCTAGGCTGTCTTTAAAACTCCCTGTGAACGTATAAAAATTCAAAATAACAAGTTAAAATGTGTTACATCTATAAAACCATATCCTAAATATTGCTACTATTAGTATTACTAAATATTATAAAAACCCAACAAGATAAATTTATATCACAAAGTGACTAAAAATGGCATCATGCAATCACTTCAACTTTTAAAAATGGTCCTTTGGGTCTCTTTTTCTGATAGATCATATCAGAATCTTTTTGCTAGAATAAGAAAAGGAGGACAATAGCTAACAGATATAAGCTGTTGTTAGTAGATGTGGAAAAATTGATAAGATTGGCAGAAATAGTCATAGGATATTAGACAAAATCAGGGTAAGGAAAGATGCAGGTGCATTTGGAAATTTCAGTGAAAAGTTAAAACTGAAAGAATCAAGGTTAGCTTGGTTAGTTGACAAAAATTTAAGAAATGCTGACAAAATATATACTGTTCTCTACTGGACATATTTCAAAAGGAGTTGAAATCGGCATGTTGAACAGATATCAGCACTCTCATGTTCATTGCAGCTGTATCATAATAGCCAAGACATGGAAGTAACATATGTGACCACCAACAGATGAATGGATAAAGAAAATGTGGAATGTGTATATAGTGGAATACTACTCTGTCATAAAAGGAAGGGAATTCTGACACTTGTGACAACAGGGATGGATGTCGAGGGCATTATGTTAAGTGAAATGAGGCAGGCACAGAAAGACAAACATAGCAAGATTTCACTCTTGTGGGACCCCAAAACCTTGTTTTCATAACAAAAATTATGACGTAAAAACAAAAGATTCTCTAAGAAAAAAATGTACAGTGATCTGTGAGTGGAAATCAATCAACACATTTTTGTTGCAAAAAATAAATATCAAGGTCAACTATGCTTATTATTGTAATAAACTTGCTGGTTTATGGGGAATGTGTTGGCTAGTAGATTACGTGTGAAGGAAAAAGTTCATTAGATAAGAAGTAAGTCAAAGATTTGAAAAACAATTATGATTCTCTTCTTTTTACTTTGTAGGTGTTCTTTCCCTAAATGCATGGGAAGACAATGGTATAAAAGTATTCAAAATAAATGTACTTCGGTTTTCTTATTTTCCTCCAAGTAAAATATGTTAGCAGTTTCTTACAAAAACTTCAGCCAAAAAAAAAAAGAAAAAAGAAAAGAAAAAAATGTTTCTAGCATTATTTAAATTTAAAGTAGATAATATTCTACCCATAAAGAAATTCACACAGTTAAATAATCTCTTCTTAGTGAGTTTATAAACAAACCTAAGATACTAAAGCCCAGTCATCTAAGAGCCACGTAGCTGTCTCTGTCCCACAGTGTGAGAGATTTTTGAATGGCATTGGGAGTATGGAGGAGAGGCTGTGCCACTTTAAGATGGTACAATTTTACCTGGATGGTTTTTCCACATTACACAAATTTCCTTTTCCTAGTCTAACAAAGAGTGCCACTATAGATTATTATAATATGCTATATTGCTCAGGTATACTGAACACAAAAGTAACATATTAAGAAGATAAAATTTTTTGAATAGAAAATAGACTATAACTGAACGTAGACAGACATTCCATAATATTTATTTCTAATTAGTGTCTTAGTGACTAAGTTCTTAAACCTTCTCCTTCCAAGGTATGATTCAGGTGCATCATTTTTATACATTTAAATTTTACAGGTGATAAAAAGCTCTGAATGTTTACAGAAACTTTTTAATTGTAAAAATTTATTTATTTTTTTTTGAGATGGAGTCTTGCGCTTTCGGCCAGGCTGGAGTGCAGTGGCGCTATTCCGGCTCACTGCAAGCTCCACCTCCTGGGTTCACACCATTCTCCTGCCTCAGCCTCCCGAGTAGCTGGGACTACAGGCGCCTGCCACTGCGCCTGGCTAATTTTTTGTGTTTTTAGTAGAGACGGGGTTTCACCGTGTTAGCCAGGATGGTCTCGATCTCCTGACCTCGTGATCCACCCGCCTTGGCCTCCAAAAGTGCTGGGATTACAGGCGTGAGCCACCACGCCTGGCCAAAAATTTTTAAAATATGTATGTATATATACAGATATAAAATAACATAATGAACTGAAATGTAGACATTACACAGCTTCAACAAATGTCAACATGTTGTCAGTTTTGTTTCTTCCTCCTGTACTTTCTTTGGGTTATTTGGAAGCAAATCCTAGATATCATAAAAACTTCCTTTAAGTAACTCAGTGTGTGTATCTAAAAAATAACTTTTTGATTTACAGCAATACCATTATCACAAATATTGCTTGAATACAAACAAGTACTTAGTATTTGAATTTCCCCAATTGTTACAGAATATCTTGTAATAATTTATTAAAATCAGAAATCTAGTAAAGATTATAAATTAAGAATCATACATTAAATCTCTTTTTCCTCACTCTTTATTTTTTTACCTTTATTTCTTTTTTCTTGCAGTTCATTTCTTGAAAGAACCAGAAACTTTGTCTGATAGTGTTTCTCACAGTCAGGATTTGTTTTCAATTGCTTTTCTATGGAGTAGGTTAACATGATCCTCTACTCTCTACTCTCTATATATTTCTTGCTTATTTGTAATTGGAGCTCTAAGGTTGATAAAATTCGGGTTCCATTATTTTTGGCAAGAATACTTATTGGCAATGTCATGTACATCTATCAGACGCCATGCGTTAACTTTCTCTCTTTTCATGAATTTGGCCATCATTGCTGATCATTGATTAGATTTCTTATTTCACTGGCATTTTGAAGTGGCATTCACTTATTTCCTAGAATACATTTAATGGAAAACATCATCTTATCAACTATTCATGTAACTTGAAGAACAGACCTTATAGAAAAGACAGGAAAAATGCTCAATTATTTATCTCTACTTTCAATATAATGATTTTTTCCCAAACTCTCCTTCAAAGAAGGCAAAAGGGGATTTTATTTTAGTATCCATTTAAATTCATAGTTTTAAACATATTTAATCCATCACTGTTAAGATTCTTACTGATGCTAAAATAATCTCAAATTTGGCCAATAGGAACTTCCTCATATTGTCTCCTGAGTCTATATAATATATCCTAATAGTGTTTGATAGTGTTTTGTCTTCTTTTATAAGAGATTTTAAGGGTTATATATTACTTGTCCTGAAATTACCTATTTCTATAAAAAAAGATATTTAGAGATGAAACTCTGGGCACTCTGGCTACTCATTACTACTCAAACAGTCGTCGTTTCTTTGCCTATTACTAGAATGATACAACTTTTTGTTTTCAAGATGAGACACATCATGAGATCATATCCTGATTAAAATTGTTGAGCCACATGCATAGGAAGAATCAATATTATTAAAATGGCCCTACTGCCCAAAGCAGTTTCTAGATTCAATGCTATTCCTATCACACTACCAACGACATCTTTCACAGAATTAGAAAAATTTCTAAAATTCATATGAAACTCAAAGTGAACCCAAATAACCAAAGCAACCCTAAGCAAAAGAAACAAAACTGGAGGGATCACACTGCTTGACTTCTAACTATACTACAAGGCTACTGTAAGCAAAATAACATGGTACTGATACAAAAGTAGATACACAGGCCAACGGAACAGATTAAAGAACCCAGAGATTAAGTCACACAGCAACAGCCATCTCATCTTTGTCAAAGCTGACAATAACAAGAAATGGGAAAAGAACTAACTATTCAATAAACGATGTTGGGATGACTTGCTAGTCATACGCATGAGATTAAAACTGGACCCCTTCCTTACACCATATACAAAAATCAACTTAAGATGGATTAAAGACTTAGATGTAAAACCTAAAACTATAAAAATCCTAGAGGAAGACCTAGGATATATCATTCTGGACATTGTTTCTGGCAAAGATATCATGACAAAGACTCAAAAAGCAACCACAACATAAACAAACATTGACAAGTGGGACCTAATTAAGCTAAAGAGCTTTGCACAGCCAATGAAACTATCAACAGAGTAAACAGACAACCTACAGAATGGAAAAAGAATATTTGCAAAGTATGCTTCTGACAAAAGTCTGATATCCAAAATCTACAAGGAACTTAAACAAATTTGCAAGAAGAAAACAAACAACCCCATTAAAAGATGAGCAATGTTCATGGACAGACACTTCTCAAAAGAAGAAATACACATGAACAACAAGCATATAAAAAATGCTCAACATTATTAATCATTAGAAAAATGCAAATCAAAACCACAATGAGATACCATCTCACACCAGTTAGAATGGCGATTATTAAAAAGTCAAAAAATAACAGATGCTAGAGAAGTTGTGAGAAAGGGGAACACTATACACAGCTTGTAGGAATGTAAATTAGTTCAGCCACGTGAAAACCAGCTTGGAGATTTCTCAAGGAGCTTAAAACAAAACTACCATTCAACCCTGCAATCACATTACTGAGTACATAAGCAAAGGAATGTAAATTGTTCTACCATAAAAACATTTGCTCATCTATGTTCATCACAGCACTATTCAGAATAGCAAAGACAAGGAATCAACCTAGATGCCCATCAGTGGAAGACTGGATGATTTAGTTCATTCGCACACTGCTATAAAGATACTACCCAAGACTGGGTAATTTATAAACAAAGGAGTTTTAATTGTCTCACAGTTCTGCATGGCTAGAGAAGTCTCAGGAAACTTACAATCATGGTGGAAGGGGAAGCAGGCACCTTGTTCACAAAGCGGCAGGAGAGAAAATGTGTGCAAACGCTGGAAAAACTGCCATTTATAAAACCATCAGATCCTGTGAGAATTCACTTACTGTCCATGAGAACAGCATGGGGAAACTGACCCCATGATCCAATTACTCAGTTGTAAATGAGGACCAGTTGGCAATGGAATTTCTCCTACTATCAAGGGTATCAGAATAATTTCTGATTTCCCTGCTCCACTTTCTCCTAGAGTCACTGCTGACATCACCAGGGATTGTTGCAGTGTGTGGTTCAGGCTTCCAAATATTTTAGGTTTGTGAGGATATTTCGTCAATATTGTTACAGATGTTCTTCATAGTTTTGTTTGTTCCTTTAATTATTCACTAGGTTTACACTGCTTATGCTGTTGTTTCATTTATTTCAGGGATCAGGGGAGAGTTAAAGATTTTGGGGTGGGTAAATCTACTATTATCTTTCCAGACCTCGGTCTCAATTTGATAGTATGCTCAACAGTTAGAACAGCATCAAGTTAAAAATCCCAATTCTCCCCTCTTATTTAAGAACAACCTTTGACTTCCATCGTATCTGAAAATTCACTAAGTAATTATAATCTTTTGGCTTCTGCAATGGGCAGGAAGTTGTAGGAATATTTGTAAAAACAGTTAATGCTAAAGATATTGGGGTTAATGGAAAGACAAACTAAAGACTCTCTTGGTATTTGCAGACAGAGCTCATTAATATGCCTGTTAGACTTTTGCAATGAGACATGCCTAGATATTTCCATTTGAAGAAAGTAAATTAACAAAAAAGGAAATAAATCATTTTTGCTCCTGAAATGCAGACAAGGCTTTGCATATTGTTTACTTTCACAAGGATTCCAAGCACTTTTTTTTTATGAAGTTGGTTTTGTATTTTTAATTTCAGCAGAAGGTGACAACAGGCTGAATTGCTTTTCTCAGTACCAGAATTCACTATTTCTCCTTAATAATGTTTGTGGAATAAATGACATTTACTTAGCTAAAAAATTTAAAATTCCAGTAAGTCTCTTTAGTCACATTTGAAATAATTTAAATTTTATGAACCATCATGAATCCTGAACTCTACTTTTGCTTTGTGACTTCTTAGAACAAATTAAACCTATCACAAGATTTTATATATTATGTAAAAAACAATTTTGTACCAAGAGAGCTCTCCTCTATGACTAGCAGGAAAGGCGGGAAACAAGCAGCACAGAGGGTCCTGGAGCCCAGTCAAGCTCCATCCTCCCCGACGTTGTCTCAGCCCATAGTTAAGCAACACTTCAGTTCTTCATGCTGGCCTCTGACTCATTCCCTCACCCATAAGTACTTTATAGCATAATGCTTAAACAAAGAAAATAAGTTTATATAACATAATGCTTAAACAAAGAAAAATTTATGCTTAAATACTTTTGATTTACAAGTTTCTAAAATAGAGGTATTTCCCATAAGAGATTCATATTCCAATTTCATATTTTTTAATCCCAACATGATGATTTATATTTTTCTGTTTTTTTTCCCTAACAATGAAGGGTGATAAATAGAAGAAATGTAGCCTTAATGTAATTAAACCTTGATAAATTCAAACAGTGTCCACTATAAAAAGCCTTTAGGGAGTTTATGAGGTCATAGGATAGTCTTCTCTTTCCTTAGGAAGTTAGAGTAAGTAGAAAGATAATTTCCTCTCAGTCTGGATTAAGGCTAGTGGTAGAGTAAAAAGTTCTGATACACTTATACTTCCAGAGTTAATGTATACATTTGTTTTGTGTTTTTAATTTTACAAAGTGTTTTGAAATATTGTGGTTCTTTAAAAATGTTTTTACGCTCTAGCTACTGATTTATGTGAACCTACATTACATTTAAAGTCAAATATATAGAAAGAAGAGCAGAGAATGTGAATGGCAATGGCTTGCCATCAGAGAGATACTTTGAGAAAGACAAGTTCAGACTGAATATTACTAGATGAGGTGACAGAATGGTTCCAGGTAAATGGAAGAAAAATAATATTTTTTAATGTGTGGCAATATTCTGTTGAATTTTAGTCTCTAGCCTGCCACAGTGACAAAGATGAAGCTATGCAATATTTCTATGAATCTGTTTAGGGGCTGGAGAAAAGAGCAGTCATTTAGGTGGGTGGTGTCTGATGTCCCAGTGGGCAGACGTTCAGCATCTATGAAGCTTCTTCAAGGCCTTAAGTACTGCTTTTAGGTTTATGTGAACAGACTTTACTTTTAGCGAAGAGAAGAGTAAGGTGATGTCCCAATTTGAAGAGGAAGTTGCAAAAACAGTTTTCATAGTGTGCCACCATGAACTAAGGTAGAACTATATTGATGAGCAGGGTTAATGATTCATGCTAGATGGGATGATAATGAACTTACAATTATGCTGTAATTCCTCTTCTCAGCTCGGATGTGCCTCAGAGTATGCAGGTAGAACTTGGGAAGCAGTAGGGATCCCACTGCCCAGCACTAACATATCAGTCTCAGATCATCTGCCCATGGTCTTGAGGTTCTCACTGCAAATACTAAACTTCACTTCTGGAGTGATGGGGGATTTAGGCTGATACTTGCTTCAAAATGCTCCCTCTTAACTGGAGCCCTCTCGATGGATCACTAGATAGATATATAGATAGATAGACAGACAGATACACACACACATATCTATGTACATATATATACATATATATACATACATATTAATATGTATATATATACATACATATTAATATATATACATACATATTAATATGTATATATACATATATTAATATTTATATTTGGTTTATCATAAAGAAAATGTCTTCTATAAGTCTTTGAATAAAGCTGATGCTCTAAGAAGATGTATCCTAGGCCAGGTGTGGTGGCTTACACCTGTAATCCCAGGACTTTAGGAGGCAGAGGTGGGTGAATCACTTGAAGTCAGGAGTTCAAGACTAGCCTAGTCAACATGGTGAACCCTCATCTCTACTAAAATAGAAAAATTAGCTGGGCATGGTGGTGTGTGCCTATAATCCCAGTTACTTAGGAAGCTGAAGCAGGAGAATCACTTGAACCTGGGAGGTGGAGGTTGCAGTGAGCCAAGATCATGCCACTGCACTACAGCCTGGGTGAAAGAGTGAGAATCCATCTCAAAAAAAAAAAAAAAACACCAGAAAATGTATTGTATTTATTCTGTAGCTTTTTATGGAAGCTTGTATATTGATGTGAATCCCCCAGATATGTACACATTCCAACTTGTGAGGTGTGGGAGTGGGTAGTCATTATCTACTCTGTATCTTTCCATTAATTTGTTTGTATAGCCATATCCATATCAAGTATGTATTATCATGTTATTATTATAATAATTACTATATAATTACTATATAATTATCTATTATCATATATTATCTATTTATATTACCATATTATCTATTTAAAGAAAATATAAGCATGTAAACAAACATAGAAAATATAAGGACATATACTACCTTTTACTTATTTGTGTGCTTATAGAAAATAAATAATGTACATTTTTAGAATAGCATTGCATAGAAATCATGAAATTTTCTTTGATTCATGCAGGACTTACAGAGCATGTCTATTGAGATCTATGAGTTTGTCTGTTATTTCTACTAAGGTTTTGAAGTAGTTTTTTGAATACTGACACAAAATAAATAAATTTGACTTCTGAGAGTCAATTACATATGAGAATTAGTAAACTGTTGAACAAAAAACATACATCTATAAAATATTTCAGAATAAATTGACAGCTAATGGTATATGTTCAGACAAAGGAGTCCTGAATTATCTTAATATATATTTAAAAGACCTCTGTGAAAATTAATTATATTGTAACATTTTAACAGTCTGACCCAAAACTATGTGATAATATTATCTGACATTTCAGGTTCATAAAAAGTTGCAATTATATATGCTTAGCTAGGGTTTCATGCAAGTGTACATTTTCTGAATTTATAGATATTTTTGAATAATTCAATTATGGAGTAACTTTTCCCTATTTTACTAAAATTTATCTAGATCAATTTGATTTTTAAAGATCCTCTCATCTTTCTTTCCATCTCTACTGTATCCATCTTAGAAATAAAAACTCTCTGGATTTGAAGGGATTTTAAAATGCAAATGTCTGTTTGCTGCATCAAGCAATTCTATCCTATTCCTGGATACCATTGATTAACCATTTTTAAACATCTTCAGGGACAGAGAACTCACCAGTTTTAACACAACACTTTTGGGGCCTACTGTAAGAGCAAATGTGATGCATTTTAAGGCGTTTGTCGGTGGGCCACGTCTCAGGGTAATTAATTAATTTTTTTTATTAGTGTTCCATGGACATACACACAGATTACATGTTCTAGAATGTTATACTAGAGTTTAAAATTCTAATAAGTTTCCTCTTTTCATTTTATGGAGAAAACAAATACATGATGCAAGAATGACCATATGATTGAGGATAGAATAACTGATATATTCCCTGATATCTCATTTTTCTTCATTGAGATAACCTTAGAAGACTGAGGAATCGACCTTTCTGTCATTGAGCTGGGGTTTTGGGGGAAGGGGAATATATTAGACCATTCTTGCATTGCTGTAAAGAAATACCTGAGACTGGGTGATTTATGAAGAAAAGAGGTTTAATTGGCTCCTGGTTCTTCAGGCTATATGAGCATGTTGCTGGCATCTGCTTGGCTTCTAGGGAGGACTCAGGGAGCTTTCACTCCTAGCAGAAAGGAAGTGGGAGCAGACATGCAGGAGCAAGAGACAGAGAGTAGTGGGAAGGGGAGTACCATAATTTACGACACCCAGATCTTGGGAGTACTCACTCGCTATCATGAGGACAGCACCAAGCCATGAGAAATCCACTCCCATGACCCAAACACCTCCCACCAGGCCCCACTGCCAACAATGGGGATTACAATTCAACATGAGATTTAAGAGGTGACAAATATCCATATCATGTCTGAGAAGCCTTTTAGTAAGTGGGGAGATTCTTTTTTTCACTGTGTCAACAGGCTCAAAGTAAGAAGGCAGGCCTACAAAATCCTACCTTAGATACTCTTGTTTTTCATATTTGTGTTTCATGACACTCTAAAATACAAGTCATGAGCTTCAAAACCATATCCATCTGATTCCAAAAGTCTGTGAATGTCCTACCTCAAGCATATATATTTTTAAATTCTAGGTTGAGCATGCTTAATTTTCTGTTTCCCTCAGGAGGACTCTGGTTACTTTAAATTTCAATATAAAATTTAGCTGTTCTGAACAATAGGGAGCTCTATTAGCACAGCAGACGTTCTCATGGGCTCCATCCTGAATATCTACCGCATCCACAAATATATGAATATTTACCAACTCTTTGCCAATGTAAGACCACATAATGGTTAGTTAAGTGTCAAGACATTCAGGTTAGGAAAAACTTGCAGTCTCAAATATGCTTGGCGATCACAGAACAGATGCTAGATAATTATTTCAAGTGTATTATCCTATCAACCTAATTCACAGAGAGAAAAGGATAGACAGACATTCTACAAAGCTAGGAGTAATTTTCATTTGAAAAATTTTATTGTACAGTTTAAAGTATGATTCATGTTAATACAAATAAATGCCATTTTTACATTTGTTTCCATTATCATTCTTGTGACAAAAGTTTTATTATGTTTTCTTGGTTGGATCAGAGCAATTACAACTCTCAAAGTGTCTAGGAACCGTCTCAGTGCATGTGTACGCAGCAATAAACATGCTTCATTCTTTGGGTCAATCAGATTGTTCTGTCTCCCAAATGGCCTAAGAAGTCAACAGACGAAATGAAGGTGACTTGAAAATCATGCTTGGGGCTTCTCTCACACTCCTGAAAGCACACTGATCTGGAGTTTTCAGTGTCTCACAATTCCTTGATTTGAGACAGATCACCAGACTATAGATTCTTTGGTTTCTTCTGCTTTTTTAAGTTTGATAGTTAAATAAGTAGCAGCATGGTATGGAGGGAGGAGCAGAAACTGTAAAGTGAATTTAAAATAGCCTGGATGTGCTGGCTTACACCTGTAATCTCAGCACTTTAGAAGGCTAAGGCGTGCAGATCACCTGAGATCAAAAGAGCGAGAACATCCTGGCCAACATGATGAAACCCCATCTCTACTAAAAATACAAAAATTAGCCGGGCATGGTGGTGCATGCCTGTAATCTTAGCTACTTAGGAGGCTGAGGCAGGAGAATCCCTTGAACCCACGAGGTGGAGGTTGCCATGAGCCGAGATCGTACCACTGCACTTCAGCCTAAGTGGCAGAGTAAGAGTCCATCTCAAACAAACAAACAAACAAAACAAAACAAAAAAAGGATGTAAAATAGATGTAAAGTCCTCTTCTCATTGTGACCTGGGGCTTGTCAGCCATCCTTGTGAGCTCAACTTTCTTATAGGTCAGTCATAACACTATAGTGATGAGAATATTCTTGTCCTGTTGTAGTCATTATGCATGATAGAACGTATAAGTACAACTTTGCAAACTATGAAAATTTTGTCGATTATTAAGAATTACATCAATGGCTATCCCATTTGTCCTCAAATTAGGGTAACTGCTAAACAATTATAATCTCAAAAGTCACGATCAATATAATAGCCAGATGAAGGCTTTATCTATTTTGTAATTAAAGAAAAACAGTGGAAAACATTAAATAATCCTTATTAAAATGTATTAAAATCTCTCATGCAGAGAAGTAATACAGACCTGATACTAGATGCATAAAATGTGAAACTATTAATAATGGGTAAGTAGATATTGTCTGATCATTTAAAACTGGAGTAGAAATATAACATCCTTAATCTGCTTATTCTTTGGTAAGTTGCTAGGGCTATGGTAACAATGATCCACAAACTAGATAGCTTAAGGAGCAGATACAAGGGGACAACAAAAAGTGTGTGGAAAAATGGAATTAAAAGATAACAATAAAAATATCAATCAGCTCTACTTCTCAACATAAGTTCCATCAAGTTTAACACACTTTTGTAAATGATGATACCAGCCATTTAGTTTATCCATAAAGACCTGAGGATCCTGGGAATAGAACCAAGTCAGTGAACTCTTTTTAATATTACTAAGTGAAGAAAAATGAGTGTCTTTCCTTTTTTTTTTTAAATTAGAAAAGAAAAAAAGTCAGAAGGAGCCAAATCAGGGTTGTAAGGTGGATGCCTAATGATTTCCCTCGAAATGCTCACAAAATTGCCCTTGTTTGATGAGAGGAGTGAACAGGAGCATTATCATGGTGAAGAAGGGCTCTTTGGTGAAGCTTTCTTGGGTATTTTTCTGCTAAAGATTTGGTTAACTTTCTCATATCACTCTCATGATAGGAAGATATCATGATTTGACCCTCCAGAAAGTCAACAAATAAAATGCCTTGAGCATCCCAAAGACCAATGTCACGCTCTTGACTGGTCCACTTTGGCATTGACTAAACTACTTCGACCTCTTTTTAGCCATTGCTTCAATTGTGCTTTGTCTTCTGGGTTGAAACACTGAAGACACTGTTACAATTCTTTAAGCAAATGCTTCAGGATCTTGACCTCACTTGTTTAAGATTTCCATTGAAAGTTCGGCTCTTGTCTGTAGCTGATCTGGACACAAAGGGCTTGGCACCCACTGAATGGAAAATTTGCTTACCTTTAATTTTTCCATCAGAATTTAGTAAGCTGAACCTATTAAGGTGTTGGCTATTGTTTCCGATCTTAGTCATTCGTCCTTTTCCATTAGGGCACGAACAAGATGAATATTTTCTGCACAATTTGTGTATGGTCTACTACTGCAGGCTTCATCATGAACATTGTCTCATCCCTTCTTATAATGAGTTATCCACTCACAAATTGCTTGTTTCTTTGGGGCATTGTCCCCATAAACTGTTCATAAAGCATCAGTGATGTTACCATTCTTCCACCCAAGTTTCACCATAAATTTGGTGTTTGTTCTTGCTTCAGATTTAGCAGAATTCATATTGCTTTGATAGGGGCTATTTTCAAGCTGAAGAAAGCATCATCCTTCTTAATGCCTCAAACTAGATTTTGTTCAGCCATGTTATCATAAGTTAGTGCAAGTTACTTTGGTGCAAAAAAATTGAAATCTATGAATAGATTAAAAAAAATTTAGAGACAAACATTCTGTCACCCAGGCTGCAGTATAGTGGCATGATCATAGTTTAATGTAACCTCAAACTCCTGGGTTTTGGTAGTCCTCCTGCCTCAGCCTCCTGAGTAGCCAGGACTAACGGTGCATTCCACCAGTCCCAGCTAAAGTTTTTTTTTTTTTTTAATTTTTATTTTATAGAGACTGGGTCTTGTCATATTGCCCAGACTGGTCTTGAAGTCCTGGGCTTAAGTGATCCTCCCACCTCAGCTTCCCAAAGTGTTGGAATTACAGCTGTGAGCCACTGTGGTTGGTCCCATAGGTTTTTCATAATACTAATTTTCCATGAGCTTTTTGAAGACCCTTTGTATTTATTGTCTCATAATTTTGTAGGCAAGAAGTCTGAGATCAAGTTGTTGGCAGGGTTGGTTTCTTCTGAGAGCTATGAAGGAAAGATCAGTTCTGGGACTCTTTCCTTGGCTTATATATGGTTATGGTCATCTTCTCTCTGTGTCTTTTCACATCTTCTTCCCTCCATTTGTGTCTTTCTCTATACCCAAATTTCCCCTATTTATAAAGACATCTGTCATGTTGAATTAGGGTCCACACATATGGCTTCATTTTAAGTTGATTAGTTCTGCAAACACCTTATCTCCATATAAGCTCAGATTCTAAGGTACGAGGAGTTAGGACTTCAACGTCTGCATAATGGTGGGGGAGGGAAATTGTCAACCCATAAAATAGTCTATGTTTAAAAGCATAGCCCCCAAATCAAAGCTCCTTATTTGATAACTATAGAGCCTTCTTGACTTGTCAAATAAAAGTGACAAGTCGCTCCATATTTGACTGTCAATTTCTCTTCAGCCATATGATTTTAAACTCAATTCCCCCAAGGACAAACATGTTCTTATACATCTTTGCATTTCCAAAAGTTGATTTACTTGTCCGAAAGATTTTTTTCTTTGCTTGACATCTTCATAAATCTCTCTGCATACCACTTTCCTCAGTCAGACTATTAATTCTCCAGTGAAGCCTTTTTCTAACACCTACTTCAGCCTTAATGATAAATTCTCCAGATTACAAGGCCTCTATGGTCTTTGTAACAAGTTTATGCTCTTTGAAATGAGTCATTCCATCTCTATCTAGATATATCCAGAGACCACCACAAAAATAAGGTACAGAATACACGGCAACCACTAAATATATGTTAAAAGAGCAAATAAAAAGAGAACAAAATAATTAGAGAGATAGAAATAAAGATGGTGGTGCTGCTGATTATGATATTAGCAATAACTCATATTTCTTGAGTACTTACCATAAGCCAGGTATGTGCTAATTGGTTTATAAATTCTATTCTCACTTTACAAATAAAATGTTATAATTTGGCTAAATATTCTGCCTCAGCTTACAAAGTGACTAGAAAGAGATGCCAAAAGAGAATGACATCAGCATGGTGGCCATCAAGGTAACATCAAAATTCCTGTGGAGCATGGGAGCCCAGTATAACACCATATAGAGTGGAGCATGGTACCCTGTATCTGTCACACTGTATCTCCTTCTAGATCAGATCACAGACAAGAGAAACCTCTTCCTCCAAGGAAAAAATAAGCTAGAGACACTGAGTAGTCTTAATCACTGCCAGATACGAATGGTAACTGATAGAGGAGAATCTTCTAGTCCTTACAGTCCCTGAGTTCAGTGTGAAAATTGCTGGAAATCTGCACAGTTGCAACCCATCCCCAGGGCAGGAGTCCTCATGGCATTTGCAACCCGTATGAGCTAAGCAGCTATGGCATAGGCTTGGACATTGGAGCAGAGTTCTGCATAGCAGCAAAACTGCATGCACCTGTCCCCACCAACAGCCAGGCCAGAGGCAGTCCTGCCCCATAAGCTGGCATCACCTCAGCAGAGAGGTTTGGGGGCAGCCCCTGGACTCACATGTACCTGCCTCTAGCTTGACAGCTTCCTAGAGGTAAACCCATTTCTCTAGAGGAACTCTTGCTCAGTTGTTTAACACATGCACACCCACCCCTGCCCCTTACAGACCTGGCAGTGACCGTGATAATTTAGAAGAGCCTACCACAAAATTTGACTTCCATGCCTGCATGTGTCCTACCAATGACTAGTCCACTACCCTTGCCCTTAGCAGAACAACACCACAGTCACAAACTCCTGTAGCCTAGGCCTATAATAATCTCACATATCACAATCAAGGGTTATAACTGAAGCATCTGCACAGAGAACATGCTACTGAGTTCACCCAGAACCAAAGCCAATGCTACATTCTCAACCAACATCCTAGGATCCATTTATAGGAAAAAGCCTTTTCCTATGAAAGTTATACCATAAATTGGAAAAAGAAATTGTTCTACTAGATACACAGATATCAATGTAGGGACACAAGAAACAAAAAAGCATAAAAATACAACAGCCACAAAATAACAGGGTTCTTTGTCTCTAGCAACAGATCAGAAATGAAAAGGTATTTATAAAATGCTTGAAAAAGAATTACAAATAATGATTTCAAGGAAACTCAGTGAGATATAAGAGGATCTAGAAAAAACAATTCAATGAAATCAGGAAAACAATTATGATATGAATGAAAAATGCAATAAAGAGATAGCTATTATAGAAAACAGAATTGTTGGAGCTGAAGAATTTAATAAATGAAATAAAAATACAATAGAGAGCTTTGACAACACTAGATCAAGCAGAAGAAAGAATCTCTGAGCTTAAAAGTAGGCATTTTGAAATAATCCAATCAGAGAGAAATTTTAAAAAAGGAAAGAAGAATGAAAAAGAATGAAGAAAGCCTATGTGACCTATGGGACTTCATTAAGTGAATAAATATTCACATTATACAAGTGCCACAGAAAAAGAAAATAACCAAGTATAGTAAACATACTTATAGCTGAAAAGTTCCCAAGTCTTAGGGGAGATATGGACATCCATGTCTAAGAAGCTCAAAAGTTTTCAATGATTTTTAACCCAAAAATATTATTTCCAAAGCACATTATAATCAAAATGTCAAAGGTTAAAGACAAAGAATTCTAAAAGCTGCAAGAGATAAATGTCAAATTACATATAAGGGAATTTCCATTAGACTATCAGCATATCTCTCAGCAGAATCTCTGCATGCCAGGAAAAAAATTGATGACATACTACAAATACTGAAAGATAATAAACAAACAGAAAGAAAGCAAACAAACAAAAATTAAAAATTTCTCACAGCCAAGAGTATTATATCCAGCAAAGTTATTCTTCAGAAATAGCAAAATAAAGACCTTCGCAGACAAGCAAAAACGGAGGCAATCCATCACAATTAAAATGACCTTATTAGAAATGCTTAAAGAAATGCTAAAAAAGGAAACAAAAGGATAATAATTAATATTATGAAAATATAAAACTCAGCACTATAGGTAAATGCATAACCATACCCAGAATTCCCCGGTGCTGTAATAGTGCTATGTAAATTCTTCAATATTACAGTATGTAGGTTTAAAGTCAAAAAGGTCAAAAACACCAACAGCTGCAATTAATGACTAAGGAAGACACAGAAGATAAATATACAAATTACAGTAACCAAAATGCAAATGAAAAGGGAGAGGGAAAAATGTCTATAGTATTTTTATGTGACCAAAGTTAAGTTGTCATCAGCTTAAAATAGGCCACTATACCTACAAGGCTTTTCATGTTAACCTTATGGTAACCACACACACACACAGACAAAATTATAGTAAATGTACAAATGAGAAAAAGAAAAGAAACAAAATTTAGCATTACAGAAAACCACCAAACCAGAGAGGTAAACAATGAGAGAAGGAAAAAGAAAGAAAACATCTGCAAAACAACCAAGAAATCGTTAACAAACTTGCAGGAGTAATTATTTGCCTATAAATAATAACATGAATGTAAGTGGATTAAATTATCCAATTTAGATTTAGAGTAGTTAAAAGGATAAAAAACAAAATCGCACTATATGTTGCCTATAACAGATGCACTTCACCTTTAAACACAGACAGACTGAAAGTAAAAGGATGGAAAAATATATTTCATACAAATGGAAACCAAAACCAAGCAGAGATAAGCATACTTATATCAGATAAAATACATATTAAGTGAAAAACTCAGAAAAGACAAAGGATATTATTATGTAATAATAAAATAACTAACTCAACAAGAATTTACAACAATTATGAATAGGTATGCACCCAAAACAGGTCTAGCAAGTATTACTAGACCTAAAGGGAGAGTTACATAGAAATACAATAATGGTAAGAGACTTCGACTTCACATTTTCAACAATAGACAGATACTTTTAGACAGAACATTAATAAAGAAACAACAGACTCAAACTATACCATAGATCAAATGTACCTAACACATATTTACAGAACATTCCATCTACAGCTGCAGAATTCCAAGTTTTCTTAACTGCATATGGAACATTCTCGAAGGTAGATTACATATTAGGCCACAAAACAAGTCTAAACAGATTTAAGAAGATGGAGATAATATCAAGTATCTTTTACGACCACACAAGTATAAAACTAGAAGTTAACAAGGAAGACTTCAAAAACCTTACAAATACATGAAAATTAAACAGCATCCTCCACATTAACCAATAGATCACTGAGAAAATTAAAGGAGAAATTTAAAAATTTCTTGAAACAAATGATAATAAAAACACATCATACTGAACTGTATAGAAAATAACAAAAGCGGTTCTATAAGAAAAGTTTATGGCAATAAACATCTATGTCAAAACAAGAAAAGTATTTATAATCAACAACCTAATTGTATAACTCAAGGAATTAGAAAAACAAGAATAAGTTAAGCCCAACATTAGTAGTAGAAGGGAACTAATAAAGCTCAGAACTAAATAAACAAAATAGAGACTAAAATAATTCATGAGATCAACTAAACGAAGAGTTGGTTTTTTGAAATATAAACAAAATTAACAAACTCTTGGTTGGATTAACTGAGAAAAAAAGAGAAAAAACCCAAATAAATAAAATCAGAGATAAAATTGAAACATTATTATTAAGATAACAGATACAAAGTTTGCACACAAAGCAGAATGCCAGCATCTGCTTCTGGTGAGGGCCTCAGGACGCTTACCGCCATGGTGGAAGTTGAAGGAAGAGCCCACAAGTCACATGGCAAGCAGAGAACAAGAGAGAGGGAGTGGGGAAATGCCACGTTCTTTTAAACAAACGGATCTTGAGTGAAGTCATTACCACTCATTACTGTGGGGAAGGCACCAAGGCAGTCACAAGGGATTCACCCTCATGACTCAAACACCTCCCACCAGGCCCTACCTCCAACATTGAGAGTCACATTTCAACATGAGATTTGAAGGAGACAAAACATTGAACCATATCAGACCGTAAAAGACATTTCTCAATAGAAGAAATACACATGGCTAACAAGTACATTAAAAAATGCTCATCAGTAATAATGAGGAAAATGCAAATGAAAACCACAATAAGATACACCCTCAATCCAAGTAGAATGTCTATTATATAAAACCCAAAAGAAAACAAGTGGTGGTAATGATGTAGAAACTGGGGAACATTTACACACCGTTGGTGGGACTGTAAATCCGTACAACCACTGTGAAAAGCAGTACGGAGATTACTTTAAGAATTAAAAATAGAGGCCATGTGCAATGGCTCACTGTTATTCCAGCACTTTGGGAGGCTGAGGTGGGTGGATCACCTGAGGCCAGAAGTTCGAGATCAGCCTGACCAACATGGAGAAACCCTGTCTCTACTAACAATACAAAATTAGCCAGGCATGGTGGCAGGCACCTGTAATCCCAGCTACTCAGGAGGCCGAGAGAGGGGAATCATCTGAACCTGGGAGGCAGAGGTAGCTGTGAGTGGAGATCACACCATTGCATTTCAGCCTGTGCAACAAGAGTAAAACTCCGTCTTAAAAATAAATAAATAAATAAATAAAAATAAAAATAGAGCTACCATGTGAGCCATTGGGTATAAATCCAAGGGAAATGAAATTGGTATGTCAAAGAGATTTCTGCTCTCCCATGTTAATTATAGCACTATCTCCAAAAGCCAATTTATGGAATCAACCCATGTATACAACCATGGATGAATGGAGAAAGAAAATGTGGTGTGTGTGTGTGTGTGTGTGTGTGTTCCATATATACACACATATATATGTATACACACACATATATATGTATACACACACACATATATATAAATACACATATATGTATATATGGAATGGAATACTATTCAGCTGTAGAAAAGAATGCGATCTTACCATTTGCAACAACATGGATGGACCTGAAGAACATTATGTTAAGTGAAATAAGCCAGACACAGAAAGACCACAAGATCTCATTCCATGTAGAATCTAAAAAAAAAAAAAAACAGTTGATCTCATAGAAGCAGGGAGTACAGCGAGGGGAGTAGGGAGGCAAGGATGGAGAGAGGTTGGTGAATGAATAAACAGGGATAATTATAAGGAATAGGTTGTGGTATTTTACTGCACAATGTGATGAAAATAGTTAACAGTAAGGTATTATATATTGGAAAACAGAAACGAGAGGATTTTGAATAGTCTCACCTCAATGAAATGATCAATGCATGAGGTGATGGATACACTCGTTACCTTGATTTCGTCATTATACAATGTATATATGTATTAAAATATTACATTGTACCCCATAAATATGTATAATTACAAGATTTCAATAATAAATTTAAAATAAATGAAGAAGTATGATGTCAGAATTGGAACCATGAAGATGAAACTCAAAGACTATATTCTCGATCAATACAAATTTTTAACTACTAAAGAATAAAACCCATGTAAGATGTTTTGGTTAGATGGTACAGTTTATTTTGCAGAACTCACCTTCATCCGTGTACCTTTTTTGAAAACTCAAAGATTACTAAAAGAGCTTTGAAATATCATCCTTATGGTTTGTTTTATAGCCTGAGTTTTATAATTAACATTTAAACTCCTTGGTAATTTTTTAAGGATTTTCCTTCTACTTGAGTCTCAAATTTCTTATGAACTATGACAAGACTAAAAGATACTGAGTGAGAATAGAAAATAGAAACAAACAGGGCCAGGTGTGGTGACTCACGTGAATCCCAGCACTTTGGAGACTGAGGCCAGTGGATTACTTGAGGTCAGGAGCTTGAGGCCAGGCTGGCCAACATGGGGAAACCCTGTCTCTACTAAAAATACAAAAATTAGCCAGCGTAGTGGTGCACACCTGTAGTCCTAGCTACTCAGGAGGCTGAGGCAGGAGAATCACTTGAACCTGGGAGGTGGAGGTTGCAGTGATCTGAGATTGAGCCACGAGCCACTGCACTCCAGCCTGGGCGACAGAGCAAGACTCCTCAAAGAAAAAAAAACAAAGAAAAAAAAAAGAAAGAAACAAAGGACAAGCTGCTGAGTCCCTTGCACAAGACTTCTGCTGCTGGAGGCTTGATAATCCCTTTTATTGCCACTTTTTTTTTTTTTTTTTTTTTTTTGCTCCAAACATTTTTATCACCTTCTGGTAATTTTTCTTCACTTCACTTCAATCTGAATTGTGGCCTTTCTGAAAGTATTTATCACTGTGATTTTGTTTGCTGTAGCTTATTAAATGCCCTTTTGGTCCTTTTTAATTGACCTTTTTAAATCTGAGCTCATCTTAGAGAACTATCTCTATATCTGAAATTAGTCCTTAGAAGTTCCTAGTTGTATTTCTTATCAGGGTCACTTGTAATTATAGTGTCAGACTTTTAGAATGAAACATAAGCATTTGTCACATTTAGCCATGATTGGTATTCTTAGCACTGAACTGGTTTCCTTAACTCCAGTAAGTTCCTTTCTAATTTATAAATTATGTCAAGTTTCTAATGTTTTGGATTAAATTCTAAAGGATATGATCACACTTTCCAACAATGTCTGTCATCATGCACATTAGTTTACTAGGGCTACCATAACAAAGTGGCACTCGGTAGGTGGCTTAAGAACACAGAAATTTATGTCCTCATAGTTCTAGAGACTAGAAGTCCAAAATCAAGACGCTGGCCATGTTGTTTCCTTCTGAGACTTGTGAGCAAGAATCTGCTCTGTGCCCCTCTCATAGCTTCTGGTGGTTTGCTGGCAGTTCTTAGTGTTCTGACTAGTAAAAGCATCACTCTGATCTCTGTATTCATCTTTACATCAAGCTCTCCTTGTCTGCATGTTTATGTCTAAATGTCTCCTTTTAATCAGAACATCAGTTGCATTGAATTAGTGGCCCACCTTACTCCAGTATGACTTCATCTCACTAATGACACTGCAATGATCCTATTTCCCCCCAAAATGTCACATTCTGAAGCACTGAGGGCTAGAAGTTCAACGTAAGAATTTGTCATGTCACTTGACACAGCAAAACCACTAATGTTTTCCATTACCCCATAGGACAGGCAAACCCTACCTTGCCTATAAGACCTATCACAAGGTGTCTGTAAACAATGTCATGATACACTGCCTCTTCCGTTAGCCCTTATCCTCAAATACTTGTCTATTCACCAAATACAAAGCATGTTGTCTGCTTTCTGACACTGCCTTGTTGCTCTACACTTTGCCTGCTTGTATGTATGTCATTAGGATTTCTCTTCACTGACATAGCAGTTAAGTATGTTCCATGTGTCTTTTTGTTTATACATTCCCATTTTACTATACATTGTGAGTATAAAAAAAAAACAGCAGCCAAGCCTTTCATGTCTTTGTAACACCCACAGGGCCCATAAAAGTGTATACCACATAGCAGGTACTATATATTGTTTTCTTTAAGAGATGAAAAATAAAGAATAAAAAGTGAAAGACTACTCATTATAATAAACTAATCTACAATAAAATGTTTAAAAATTTAACATTTTTATTTAAAAACTAAAATATTTAATATTAAAATATATTAAATATTTAAGCCTAAACACCTTATTAATCATAACACCATTTATTAATGTATTTTTAACTAATATGTTCTAAAACTACATAAATGTGAGTATGAATAAAACATCTTCAAAAATTTGCAGACTGGTAGGGGAGATGGACAATATATAAGGAAATAGCAGAATTGAGGGAAATCCATTACAAAAGCATTGTTTTAGAAAAAAAAATTATATTTAACATGTTGAATAAATATTTTGTAAGAACATTTTTAAAAGAAAGTTATTGTAACTTACAAAATTAAGGGATCTTGACTCCCAGAACGGCATTTTTAAGAAATCAATGGACAGACCCACTCCACAACCATTTAACTGCTTAACTGGAAAAAAGGGTGTGTGTGCGTTTGTGTGTGTGTGTGTGTGTGTGTGTGTGTAGTTTCTAAAAATTGCCCTAAGAGCATACGTCAAATGGAGAATCATTTATTCAAGGAAAGCTACTAAATCTTAATCAGAATAACAATAATCTGTGACATTTGAGCCTGCTATCTGCTACCACCTGTGTGTCCAGTTCCATGTGATGGAAGACCTATTCTGAATAAGTATGGCCAAGAAGACATGGCTCTGTAGTCCCCTGCTCCCCACTTAGGAATACAGTTTAAACCCCAGAAGGGGCACACCCACCAGCATGTCTCATCAACCCCCAAAACCCTTCAGCTTGTGCAGCAGGAGCTCTTTTTGAGGCAGGCATGGTTAAAATTGAGGCTCCCTTCTCCCACTGAACATGCAATCGTTAAGAAAAGCTTTATCCAAGGAATTGCAGATGAAAAATACTGGACCCTATTGTCCAAACCTAGCCCACTTACAGGGTGGAGTTTTCTTGCCAGGAGGAGAAAACTAAAAAGGACAAATGCTGCCATTTACATCTAGCACCCTCCTCGTAGAGTAGGGATGCCCCTCCGTGAAAAGCAGAAAATTTTCCCTGTCCCCATGTGTGGTGCAGAGTTTCTGCCAAGAGTGAGGCATGCCATAAGGACAAAGAGCCTCACAGCTCTCCCTAAGCGAAGCAGTGTTCTTAGAACTAATTTCGAAGGGTGTTTTAGAAAATAATATAGATTTGGTTGGTGAGCAGTTAAGAGGGGGTAAAATGGTAGGCCAGCTACAACTTTAACTCATTTGTGCCTGAGATTCAATCTTTTTGAATTTTTGCAATCAGTCCTTGGCAATGGCCTTCAGCAGTATGATATAAATAACTCCCCCACATGCTTAGCGTTTCAATAATGGAACAGTAGACATACGTGGGAAGATAGATAACCAGGAAAAAGGACAGCTAAGGAGCCCTCTTCGGTTAAGAGCAAGCTCAAAGAAGGACAAAAGAACCCTACTGCTGCAAATGGAGCCCCAAACTTAATTGAATCAGACTGTGGAACAATTATGCCCCTGGGTCTTGTCAAAAATAATAAAGCAATCAGCTAGCAATTAATGGAAGCCAACAGCTAGGCGTGAAACCAATAGAGGCAGAGCAGCCAGAAAGTTAACATGAAATCAAGGAAAGAAACAGTCAAAGGAAATCTGGAAAAGCCACATCCATTACTTTGTCCAAGGAATCTGTGCACATGAGCAGTAATGTGTCCTCTGAGTCTGCACATGCAGGAAAACAGACTTGGCTGAACAAATCTAGCCTAGTTAGTAACAAATGAAACAACAGCAGCAGCAAGCTTGGAATGCAGAATCAATATTCAGAGTTGCTACAGTATATTATTTAAAATGCTGAGTTTTCACTGCTAGATGATTCAAAAGCAGTATCACTGATGAGGATGCTAATACTGTATATTTTGAGTATTTAAATAACACTATGAAATGTGAGAGTAGGAAATATTATATTACTAATTTTTCTGAAATATGCTATTTTAATGTGTATACAAATAAAATATATTTTTGATGAAAAATAAAATGTTCACTTTTCAGAAAAGCACTGTAAAACTTGCAAAGCGACAAGAAGGTGTCATCCATACACAAAAGAAAATCAAGTGATAGAATTTGTTTTTGAGGGGTCATAGATGTAGATTTAGACTTCAAAGCAATTATTGTAAAAATATTCAAACATTTAAAAAATTACAAAATTAAAAAATGGTATGATGATAATGTCTAATTAACTAGAGAATATCAACAAAAATAAATTTTATAAAAGAACTAAGTGAAAATTCTAGAGTTGAAAGTAGAATAATTAAAATGAAATATTCACTCATGGGGCTCAATAGTATATCAAAACTTGAAGAATAAACAATCTATGAACTTGAAGAGACAAGGATAGAGATATCATCTGAATAACACAGGAAAAAAAGAAGAAATAAAACGAGCAGAGTCTAAGAGAAATGTATGATGCCATTAAATACATAAACTTACACATAATGAGATTACCGCGTGATGAGATTACCAGAAGAGAGGACAAAGAAAAAGGAGCAAAAAATTATTTTAAAACATAATAGTTGAAAATGCTCTAAATCTGATTAAAAACATTAATTTACACACCAAAAAGTTCAACAGAGTCTAAATAGGAAAAATGAAAAGAGACCTAAATCTATATATATCACAGTAAAAATGTTGAAAGGCAAAGAAGAAAATCTTAAAAAGATTAAGATACAAAGGGATCACCATAGGATTAATAGATGACTTCTCATTATTTACAAGGACATTGCCATGGAATACTGAAGTCAGCGTAATGACATATTCAAGATTCTGAAAGAATTATGAACCAAGAATCTTATATCAGGCAAAACTAGCTTTTTTCAAAAATTAAAGGAGAAAATCAGTCACAGTGGCTCACACCTGTAATCCCAGCAGTTTGAGAGGCTGAGGCGTGTGGATCACCTGAGGTCAGGAGTTTGAGACCAGCCCGGCCAACATGGCAAAATTCTGTCTTTCCTAAAAATACAAAAATTAGCCAGGCATGGTGGCGTGCACCTGTAATGCTAGCTACCCAGGAGGCTGAGGCAGGAGAATCACTTGAACCTGGGAGGTGGAGGTTGCAGGGAGCCAATGTCACAGCACAGCATTCCAGCCTGGGTGACAGAGAGAGACGCTGTCTCAAAAAAAAAAAAAAAAAAAAAAAAAAGAAAAAAAAAGAAAGAAAGAAAAGAAAGGAGAAAAGCACATTTCCAAATAAACAAAAACTGAATTTGTTCCTAGACAATCCACCTTAAAAGAACGACTAAAGATGTATGGTTTTCCGTATGATATATATGGTTCTTAGAAGTTGTCAGTTTCATTCACACTATAAGAAAAAGCTGAACAAACTGAAAATCAAAAACTCCTCTTAGATCCTTCAGAAAACTGAGACAATAGGAGAAATTGCTGCCACATAAATTGAAGAAGCAGGAAGGTAAATGCAGATGAATCACAATTTTTTTGGAATAGAAACCTAGGAGAAGAAACTTTCATGAGACACAGTCTGGGGTTGGGAAACCGAAGCTGTAATCGATAAACTGGTGGATGAGTATTAATAGTTCCAAGGAGTACCTGTCTTAGAAGGGTTTCCCACACTTTTATGTAAATTTTGCCACTGAGAGCCCTACCAGGTTTTCACCAAAAAGATTGGAGAAAAATTCCCTTATGCTTCTGGCAGAGGGAGGAAAAAGCAACCGTTTTGAAATACATCTGCGACATTCTGTTCTTAACAAGAATTACCCTCAAAACTCAATAGTTTACTAGAGCCTAACAAATGGTTTTTACCAGAGTTTAAGCAACTGAGAGGAAGGAAAATATCCAACTTCAGCCTCTCTGTAGATTTCAATGTGGCAGAGGGAAGAAAAATACTCAACTGCAACCCACTCCAACCTTCCACATTGTATTAAGGACATACCCAGCTCTAGTCCCTTGTAGCATTTCTGTCTCACCAAAGCAGAGGAGACCGAGAAGGATTTATTAAGTCACAACACAGAGGCACAAGCTCACTAAAAAACAGAACTAAGCACAGGACTATAGTACACTTCTCCACACACAACTTACAAATGCATCACTAAAGTCCTGTTGAATGCGGGTTTTTTCACCCAGTACATCATATCCAGCTTTTAACACACACACACACACAAACACACACACACACAGGCACACACACACACTACACAGCATTCTAAAAAGCAAAAGAGAGTTTGAAACAACAACAAAAAATTAGCATAAAAACCAGAATCAAATATGGCAGGAATGGTGAAATTATCAGACCAGAAATGTAAAATAAATATGACTATCATGTTAAGAGCTAATGGAAAAAAAAAAACAGATAATATTCAAGAGTAGATAGGTAATGTAAGTAGAGAAATAGCAATTCTAAAAAAAAACAATTAAAAAGAAAAGCAAGAAATTAAAAGTATTGTAAAAGAATGAAGAATACTTTTGATGGGCTTATTAGTAGAATGAACATGATTGAAAAAAGGAGATCATGGAACATGAAAGTTTTTCTGCAGAAACTTCCAAACTGTGGGATAAATACAATAGCTATAACACATGCATAATGGGAATACTAGAAAGAGAGAAAAAAATGGAGCAAAATATTTAAAGCAACAGTTACTGATAGTGACAACTATTTTACAAGATTAATTTCAGAGAGCAAACTACATATCCAGGAAGTTCAGAAAACACCAAGCATAATACATTGCAAAAGAACTACATCTAAGCATATTATATTCAAATTGCAGAAATTGAAACACAGATCAAAAAATCATGAAAAAAGTGATGTAGGTGTGACAACCTTACCTACAGATGAGCAAGGATAATAATTGTGTCACTCTTGTCATCAGAAACTATGCAAGCAAGAAGAAAATCAAGTAAAATATTTAAAGTTTTGAAAAATGAATTCTCATCGACCTAGAATTCCATTCAAGCGAAATTATTCTTCAAAAGTGAAGGAGAAATAAAACTTTTCCAGACAAATAAAAATTGTGGATATCGTTTTTAGTAGCCCTATCTTACAATGAATGTTAGTTCTTCAAAAAAAAGGGAAAATGGTATAGGTTAGAAACCTTAACATAGTTTTCAAAAGGAAGAGCACTAGAGAAAAAATAAGTAAAGGTAAAATTATTTTTTATTCTTAGTTGATCGAATAGTAGCAATCTGTTAGTTGCTACTAATTATTAGCAACAATGTACCCAGTGGATATAATTTATGGATAAGTGAAATGATAGCAATGACAGAAGAAAGAGTAAGGCAAAATTGGGAATATTTTCTATTAAGGTGCTTGCACTCTTTGAAAAGCAGTACATTATAATTTGAGAGTAGACTTGCATTAGATGTAAATGTAAATTGCAAATTCTAGAACAGCCAATAAAAAAGTGAAAAAAATATAACTGACAGGCTAAGGAAGGGAAGAAAACAGAATCACATAAAACATTCAATTAAAACCATAGAAGGCTGAAAAAGAGTGGAGGATAAAAAGAAAAACAAGGAACAGAGAATAGATTATAAATATATCATATATGAATGTAAATATATCATACAAGAATGTAAATATAGTAATAATCACTTTAAATGTCAATGATCTCTATGAACCAATTAAAATACAGAGAATTTGGCAGGGTTCCCTAACCCCAGGGTATGTGCTCAGATCACAGTAAAATTAAGCTGGAAATCAATAACATAAAGGTAGCTGGAAAAATCCCCAAATACTAGGAGATTAAATAACATATTTCTAAATAACACATGGGTCAAAGAAGAAATCTCAAGAGATGTGGAAGATATTTTGAACTAAATGAAAAATACCATACTAAGATTTGTAGAATGCCATGAAAGCAGTGATTAAATGTAAATGTATAACATTGAGTGACCGCATTGAAAAGAAGAAAGATCAAATCAATAATCTAAGTTTCCACCAGAGGAAACTATAGAAATAAGAGCAAATTAAATCCAAAGTAAGCAATAGTAATTAAAATTAGAACAAAAATCCATACAATTATAAACAGTAAATCAAGAGAAAATCAGCAAACCAAAATCTGTTTTTTTGTTTTTGTGTTTGTTTGTTTGTTTGTTTGTTTGTTTTGAGACGGAGTCTCGCTCTGTCACCCAGGCTGGGGTGCAGTGGTGCGATCTCGGCTCAATGCAGGCTCCGCGTCCTGGGTTCACGTCATTCTCCTGCTCAGCCTCCCGAGTAGCTGGGACTACAGGCGCCCACCACCACGCCCAGCTAATTTTTTTGTATTTTTAGTAGAGACGGGGTTTCACCGTGTTAGCCAGGATGGTCTCAATCTCCTGACTTTGTGATCCACTCGCCTCGGCCTCCCAAAGTGCTGGGATTGCAGACGTGAGCCACCGCGCCCAGCCCAAAATCTGTTTTTTTAAAAGATCAACGAAATCAATAAGCCCAGGCTATCTAAAAAGAAAGGACCTATCAAGCTGTGAAAAGACATGGTACAACTTTAAATCCAAATTACTAAGTGAAAGAAGAAAATTGGAAAAACAACATACTACTCCAAATATATGTCATTCTGGAAAAGACAGAACTGTAGAGAGAGTTTAAATCACTTGTTTTCAGGGATTAGAGGAAAGAGAGAGATGAATTATCACAGCAGGGAGAATTTTTAGTGCAGTTAAAATACTCTGTTTAATATTAAAATACTCTGTTTAACAGTCTATTTTATAATGGTGGATACATGTCATTATACACTTGTCCAAATGTATGTACACCAAGAGTGAAACCTAATGTAACTATGAACTTTTCGTGATAATGATGTGTCAGTGTGGGTTATCAATTTTAAGAAATTTACCACCGTGCTGGGGGATGTTGATAAGGGGATAGGCTATGCATGTGTGGATATGGTACATTTCTGTAACTTCTTTTTAATTTTGCTGTGAACCTAAAATTACTTGAAAAATAAAATCTTTTAAAAAGATATATATTTGAGGTAAAGACATGGAGTACAAAAGGAAGAAGACAAAATGATAAGACGTATAGAAAGAAAAGCAAAATGACAAACGTAAATCTAACCATATTAGTAATGTTATTAAATATAAATGGATTAAATAAGGTAATAAAAAAGCAAATATTATGAAAATTAATTGAAATGAAAAGTGTCTCTAGGAGACACAACTTAGATTCAAAGACACACGTAAATTGAAACTAAAATGACAGAAAAAGACACATAATGCAAATGATGATTGTAAGATAGCCGGTGTGGCTATACTAATACCATAAAATAGATTTAAAGGTTAAAAAATTTACTACTAAAAAAGTAACTTCATTTTTAATGAATTTAAAATTCATGGGGAGGAAATAACAATTATAAAAATTATAGGCATCTTATAGGGGAAACACATAAAGTGAAAACACAAGTTTGAATGAAGAACTAGACAATTTCACAATAGTAGCTGGAGACTTCAATACTGGTAGAGCAAACAGAAAAAGCACAATAATACAGAAGACTTGAACAGCACTATGAATCCTTGCTAACCCCAACAGACATGTGTAGAACACTTCACCCAGTGATTGCAGAATACATATTCAAGAACACATGAAACATCTGTAGGACAAATCATATGCTAAGCCATAAAACAAGCTTCAATACATGTATGAAAATTAAAACCATCAATTGTTTTCTCTGAATGCAATGGATGAAAAGTAGAAATTAATAACAGAGAAGATGTGGGTAACCCACACATATATGAAAATTAAACATTAAGCATTCTCAAATAAACAAGATACCAAAATGGGAATCACAACAGAAATTAGAAAATACTTGAAGATGAGTTAAATTAAAACACTGTATACCAAAACTTATGGGATCCAGATAATGTATTGTTTAGAAAAAAATTATAGCTGTAGTTTATTATATTAAAAAGCAGAAGAATCTCAAATTAATAACCATAATTTTGTCTTAAGAAACCAGAAAATGCACCGAGTGCAGTGGCTCATGTCTGTAATCTCGGTACTTTGGGAGGCTGAGACGGGAAGATCATTTGAGGTCAGGAGTTCGAGACCAGCCTGACCAACATGGTGAAACCCCGTCTCTACTAAAAATACAAAAAAATTAACTGCACGTGGTGGCACATGCCTGTAGTCCCAGCTACTCGGGAGGTGGAGGCAGGAGAATCACTTGAATCCAGGAGGCAGAAGTTGCAGTGAGATCGCACCACTGCACTCCAGCCTGAGCAACAGAGCAAGACTCCGTCTCAAAAAAAAGAAGAAAGAAACCAGAAAATGAAAGTAGACTAAACCCAAAACAAGCAGAGTAAGGAAATAATAAAATGGAAATACATAAAAATATAGAAGAGAAAAATAATTTTAAAAAATTAATAGTACCAAAAGTTGATTCTTTGAAAAGACCTGCGAAATTATAAAATATTTAAGTAGAGAGAAGACTTGAATTATTCAAATCAGGAATGAAAAGGAGAACATCATTACTGACCTTACAGAATTAATGAAGAAGGTAAGAGAATACTGTAAAAAACTCTATGATGACAAATTAGATAATTTAGATAAAGTGGACATATTACCAGAAAGAAAAATATACCAAAGTAACTCATTAAGAAATACAAAACTAGAATAGACCTATAAGTAATAAAAAGTTGAATTAATAATTTAAAAAACTTTTTCCAAGGTTAAAAGCTCAGGGTCAAATAATGTTACTGGTAAATCCTACCAAATATTTAAAGAGAAATTTACATAAGTGTTTTACATATGATTCTAAATAATTAAAAAAGAGTGAACACTCCTAACTCATTCTGTGAGGTTGTTAATACCACAATATCATAACCATAAAAAGACAACACAAAGAAAGAAAACTACCACCAAATAATTTTTATGAATATATAGCAAATATTTGCAAAACAGCACCAGAAAATCAATCCCAGCAACACAGAGCATTATATTCCACAACCTGGTATCACATATTACTAGAAAAAAAAGTTGGTTTAACATTTTAAAATCAATAATCTAATACATCATATTATTAGAATAACTGGAAACCACAGGATTTTCTTAATAGATATAGAAACATTATTTGTCAAAATATAACACCATTTTATAGAGCATACACTCAAGAGACTAGACATAGAAAACAATCTGATCAACCTTATAAAGGGCATCTATAAAAAACCTATAGCTGGCAATATTCTTAATAATGAAAAACTAAAGCATTTCTTGGTAAGTTCTGGAGCAAGAAAAGAGTATTTGCTTTTGTCACTTCTATTCAAATTTGACAGGAAGTTCTAGTAAGGCAATTCACCAAGAATATGGAATAATAGGCATCCATATTGGAAATAAGTAATAAAGCTATATTTATTTTCAGATGGCATGATATTATAGGTAGAAAATCCTAGGATCTACAAAAATTTAGGGTTAATTAAAAGTTCAGAGAGACATTAAATCAATTTATTTTTATAAAGTAGTGATGAAAAACCTTTAAAAGAAATCAAAAAACAATTACATATACAATGACATCAAAAAAATGAAATACTTTGGAATAAATTTCATGAAAGTGGTATAAAACATATACAATGAGAACTAGAAAACATTAAAAGAAATTTTTTAAGAAACCTAAATAAATAGAAAGACGTACCATATTCAAAGATTGTAAGAACACTGTTAAAAAAGCTATACTTTACACATTGATCTACAGATTAAACACAATTTATATCAAAATCCTAGCTTTCTTTTTTTGCAGGAATTGATGAGCTAATGCTAATATTCATGTGGAAATGCAAAGGACCTAGAATACCCAAAACAATCTTGAGTTAATAGAACAAAGTTGGAGGACTCACATTTCTAGATTTTAATACTCACTTCAAAGCCACAGTGAGCAAGAAGTGTAAGACTGGTATAAGGAAAGACATATATAAATCAATAGAATAGAATTAAAATTCCAAAAATAAGTCTTACATTTATGCCAAATTGATTTTCAACAAAGATGGTGAGAGAATTCCGTAGAAAAATATTCTTTTCAGCAACTTATCCTGAAACAACTAGTTATACACATGCAAATGAATCAAGTTGGATCATGTCCTCAAATCATAAACAAAAGTTAACTTAAAATAGATTATAGGTTTCAGTGTAAGACCTAATACTATAAAAATCTTACAGAGAAAATAGAAGTAAATCTTCCTGAAATTTGATTTATGCAATGACTTCTTATGACATGAAAACAAAAATACATGTGATGGATAAATATAAATAAATTAATAAAATTAATAATTTTGGTGGGGCATATGGTACCACAACAGATGTGAAAGACATAGAATTATGTATATATATATATATATATATATATTTATATATATATTTATATATATGATACAAATGTTAATAGGAAATTAAAGCAGTAAACTTTCTCCTTAAGCTAACCAGAAAAAGCAAAAGAGAAGTAGAAATCACTGTATGATTCTTGTCCCCCAGTTTTGAGCCACAGTGCTACTCTTCACGTTGGAAACTCCACTTTAAGCATCAGTGACTGGAAAAATCCCCTGAAGCCACTCCCCTTGGGTATTTTCCACTTGCTCAGACATCTCTGTGTAGGAACGTTAACAAGATCACCATGCCCCAGAGAAGCTGTCTGTACAGAACATTTATATTTAAGACACTCTTTTTTTTCATAGTTACTAAAGATTTTCATTCTGCTATCCTTAGGACATACTTTAAATTCTTAAAAATGATAACCATTTCTCATTTGTCACCATATCTAAGCAAATAGTATACAGTGTAATGAAGTTCTAAATTTTCTTTCAGATGTTTACAGGTTTTTCTTTTATGCCTTTACTGTGTTATTAAAGTTTAAATGTATGAAGATTTTTTAGGGTTAACCTAAATAATTTTATGTAGCAGAAAAAATATTTTCAAATCATATGTCTGATAAGGATTTGTAGCCAGAATATATAAAAACTTCTGCATCTCAGTAATAAGATGAAAAATGACCTAGTTAATAAGTGGGTGAAGCATTTGAATAGATATTTCTCCAACAATAGTGTACAACTGGCAAATATACACATGAGAAGATATTCAGCATCGCTAGTAATTAGAGAAATTCAAGTCAATCTATGAGCTATACTTTACATACACGAAGCCGGCTATAATAATAAAGTGACAGGCAATACCTAGTGTTGGTGAGGTTGAGAAAAAATTACAATGCTCATCTATTACAGATGAGAAGGTAAAGTGCTGAAGCCATATGAAAAATAACTTAGCAGTTCTTCAAAATATCAAGTTCCCACATGAAGACAGCAAGGCTTATTCAAAATTCAAAAGTCAATCTATGTAATCCACCATATTAATGGGCTAAAGAAAAAATATACAGTAGTATCATTTGATGCAGAAAGCACATTTGACAAAAAATTCAACACTTGTTCATGATAAACGTCTCATCAATTTAAGAATTAATGAGAACTAACTCAATAGAGAGAATCTATAACAAAAATAGATACTGCTAATGTATTCAGTGATATTGTGAGTTCTTTCCCTAAAAATCATGAACAAAGCAAGGGTATACATGCTCACCACTTTTATTCCATACATTACTAGAAGGTAAAGTCACACACACTGGAAAGGAATAAATAAAACTATTCCTGTTTACCAATGATGTTTTTGACCATATAGAATATTTCAGTGCATCTGCAGGAAACTTCCAGAAACACTATATGAGTTTAGCAAGGTTACATGATGCAAGATCCACATAAATTGATTTGCATTTCCATGTACTAACAACAAACATGAGGAAACAAAAATTGAAAATACAATACCATTTAAAATGTATCCACAGGAAAATTATTTGGTAAAAGTTTAACAAAACATGTATAAGATCTGTATGCTAGAAGTAACAAAATGTTGCTAAAATGAAATCAACCTATATTTAAATAAATGGAGAGACATATTATGTTCATGGATCCAGAAGTAATGGAAGATTCAGCACAGTAAAGGTGCCAATTCATTCTCAAATTAATCTATAGATTTAATATCCATCAACATCTAGCAAGTTTTTAAAATAGACATAAGAAAGACATATTTTTCCACAAGGGTTGAACTAGTTTACAGTCCCACCAACAGTGTAAAAGTGTTCCTATTTCTCCACATCCTCTCCAGCACCTGTTGTTTCCTGACTTTTTAATGATTGCCATTCTAACTGGTGTGAGATGGTATCTCATTGTGGTTTTGATTTGCATTTCTCTGATGGCCAGTGATGGTGAACATTTTTTCATGTGTTTTTTGGCTGCATAAATGTCTTCTTTTGAGAAGTGTCTGTTCATGTCCTTCGCCCACTTTTTTATGGGGTTGTGGGGTGGGGGGAGGGGGGAGGGATAGCATTGGGAGATATACCTAATGCTAGATGACGAGTTGGTGGGTGCAGCGCACCAGCATGGCACATGTATACATATGTAACTTACCTGCACATTGCGCACATGTACCATAAAACCTAAAGTATAATAATAATAAGAAGAAGAATAATAAAAGAAAAAAAAATTTTACATTCTTGGTTAAAATTCAACATATTTCAATATAAAAAAAAAAAGAAAGACATATTTTTTACATAGACATAAAATAAACATATATGGAAATGCTCTGGTCCTAAAGTAGCCAAGACAATCATGAACAAAAAAAGAGAATAAAGTGAGAAGAATTACTCTAACCAGTACTGACCTTTAATAAATAGCTACAGCAAACAAGACAGCATGGCACTGGAGGAGGGAGAGTTACACAGATCAATGGAACACAATTCAGGAGAGAACCTAAGAATACATACACATACTCATACATAGTCAAAAAAAATTTTTTTTTTTTTTAATTTTTAGACAGAGGATCCCTCTGTTGCCCAGGCTAGAATGCAGTGGCAGGATCTTGGTTCACTACGACCTCTGCCTCCCGAGTAGCTGGGATTACAGGCACACACCACCACACCCAGCTAACTTTTTTGTATTTATAGTAAAGAAGAGGTTTTGCTATGTCAGCCCGGCTGGCCTCGAACTCCTGGCCTCAAGTGATATGTCTGCCTTGGCCTCCTAAAGTGCTGAGGTTACAGGTGTGAGCCATCGCACCCAGTCTCAACCAATTTTTGGAAGGTACAAAAGCATTTTATGGAAGGTAGGGTGGCCTTTTCACCAAATGATATTTGAGCAGTTAGATTTAATGGGCCAAATAAAAGAAGCTAAACCTTACATCTTATACGAAATTTAACTCAAAAAGAATTACTGGTTTAAACATGAAATGTAAAACTATTCAACTTAAAGAAAATATCTTTGATATTTAAAACTGGGCTAAGAATTCTTAGTCCTAACATTGAAAGTATGATTCTTAAAAGGAAGAATTCATAAATTGGGCTTCATAAAAATTAAACATATTCACTATATAAAATACCTGTTTAAGTAGGAAAAGACAAACTATAGTTGGAAAGTAAATATTTGCAAAGAAATAATATAATATCTGGAATACATAAAGAACACTTAAATTTAACATGGATAACTGAGAAAATTTGAGCAAAATTGGTTGATTTTATTACTGTCATAATTATGGTCATGATATTGTATATGTTTGCCCAGGTGTTACCACTGGGGGAAATGCTACAAAGTGTAAACTAGGTCTCTCTATATTCATTCTTACAACTGCTTGCCAATCTAAAATTAATGCAAAATATAAAGTTAAGGAAAAAAAATTATGTGCCAGCAAAATTGCGTTTTAACATCCTCCACAGCAACCTCAAAGTATGGTACTCACATTCGTACATACAACCCAGCAGTGTAAATATGTATATTTATGTGTAAACTTTTAGTACTGACCGCGTACAACAGCTTGCATGTGGCAAAAAGATAATTTGAAATAGAAAATAAAAAGAAAAAAAAAAAACAGAGTTTTTTCCTTCAAGGATTCTGTAAGGTAGTCAGAAAATAAGACACATACAAATAACTGTGGTACAGGCAGTATGTGGGGAGTTACGTAAAAGACGTATACACATTTACTCTATGAGCTTAGGAGGAAGATAGCAATGCTTTTTGGAAAAGTTCATGGAACACAGGCCTTCCGCAGTAAACTTTAAGGACAAAAAGATTTTTTCTTCTTTCTCCGTGTGTTTTTAATTCTTGTTTAATCCTTTCTTTATCATTCCTTATCATTGAAAATAATTTTTAAAAAGATTTTTCCAAGTATAAGTTAGTAATGGGGTAACTTCAGGGTAAATCCAGCATGAACAAGAATATCAAAGCAGAAAACATGAGCTAGCAGAATACAATCAGCCTGTTTCTTCCAAAGCAAGAGCTATAATATGTGATGACAGCAGAAAAAGATGCAGGCCAGATTTTAGGTTTTGAATGCCAGGTTAAGAATTTTATTTTTGTCCTATAGAGTGATAGATGCTATTAAAAGTGTTTCAGTGGGGCCACACAGATGAAACAGGCTATCCAATGAAAATGTGTATGTGAAAACTTTCAGTCCTATCATAGATATAAAAAGAAAAAGAAACAAGAACTATAAAAAGAGAAAGCTGTACTGTGGATAGTTCTCTAACAAAATTTAACCAATAACTCTCTTATCATCTTGCTGGATCTTCAAAAAAGTTTATGAATTCAACACCAAAAAACTGTTATGATTGGAGATCAGAGAGGTATCTCATAATTTTGCTGTCATAATCTTCCAAGTCAGAGGAATTGAGATCTGCATGGCCTTTGAAGGAACTAGGTTGATAAGATATATTTGAGAACTTTTCCTCCCTGTAAAGTCAATGAGGGAAGGAAACTCACTCCTATTCAGGTCTCTTTTGTCATTGCTTTGCATAGTACTTGGAACATAATAACAGATCAACATGTATTTTGAGCGCATTACGAATGAAGACAAACATGAGATAAAATCAAAAGGCTTAGCACGTATTGATTCAGAGTGTAAAAGAGAAAGACCTAAAAACAAAGAGCTATTCAAGCCCTGGTTTCTGGTAAGAGTAGAGTTTCAATAAAGAATCAGGAAAGTCACAGCCACACCATGTGAATTATGAGCCAATCACTGCTCAGCTGTTTGCGATGCCTTTGGGTGTAGTTGGAAGACGATAAAAGTTACTCTAAATATGTGCTTGCTGCCTCTGTTTTTGCCATTTACAAACACTCAGAGACAGAAAAAGAGATGAATCTGATTATTTTTTCTGAAGGAGAACATGAGATACTCCGTACCAAATTCAAATAAAAAATGAGTGCTTTGAGATTGCATGATTAAATAGAATAACAACGAATAACAACATCCCTGGCAAACGTGATTAAGGGAAAAGATTACAGAAGCATGTGAGAAATGGAAAGTGTTATTAAAAATATGTCAGCTTTTGGTATTTCATCCCTAACCCTTTCAGAAGATCCATTATTATGCCAACAAATTTCATGTAAGAATAATGATAGTGACATTTACTGAAGAACTACAAACAATATAACTTTCCATTTTAATGTTTCATATTTCTCATGTTTATCTAAGACTCCGAAAGGTTTCATGTTTGTATTCAAATTCAAGGTGTTTTTATGCACTTCTTTTTAAAATTACTAAAGTATTTTATTTTGGCATCTGCATAAACTCTGAAGTTTTATGAAATGTTCTGAAAATGAATAGGCTGTAAATTTTAATTGGCTGTAGCTTTTTAAGCTGTTTTTGTGGCTGATTAAATTTATAAGGTTTTATTTCATATCTATATAGATTTCTTTTAACTATTGGCTTTCCAAAAACTAAATTAGCAAGCAAAAACTTAAGGTATAATTCAGTTTTCTTTCATCGGGATGGTTCAACTGAGCTTTTTAGAGAGGTAGACAGTACATAGTTGACCTCCTAAATATTTTCATCCTGAAAATTCCATTACTAAGATTATCTGGGAATCTCTGGGAATTCTCTGGGAATGCTTTTGTTTAAGACATAAAATATACATACCTGGTGTTATGATCTGAATGCCTGTGTTCCCATGAAATGAATACATTGAAATCCTAGCTCCAATGAAGCTGCTAGGAGGTGGAGCCTTTTGAAAGGTGATTAGGCAATGAAGGCAAAACCCTCATGGGTGAGATTAATCCCCTCATAAAAGAGACCCCAGGGAGCTCTTTTGTTTTTTTGACCAGGTGAGGACACAGCTAGAAGGTCTCATCTATGAGCCAGAAAGCAGCCCTCGCCAGATATCAAATCTGCCTGTATTTTGTTATTGGACTTTCCAGCCTTCAGTACTGTGAGAAATAAATTTCCATTGTTTATCAGCCACACAGTCTAAGGTGTTTTGCTATAGCAGCCCAAACGAACTGAAACATTTAGTTATATATATCATCAATTTGGTAATTATTTGCAAACTGTTGAGGTTTTCTCAAATGTTTATTTGGCTAGTCTGCGTTGTATTTCCAAGAATTACCCTTTCTGTGTGTTTCTGATTACAGTGGACCACAGGAGATATTCTTGTGGGACAGTTCAAGTGTCAAAGTGAAGCAGCAGCTTTTTTGTAGCTCACATATACATTTGCTTCCATGCCTGCAACTTTCTGTCTTTCCCTGGATCCTCTGTCAGCTGCTTTGATTCCAGGGCCAGGTGTTCACAGAACTTTGTGCCATAACAAAGAGACCTGGTGCTGTAAGGCACCAGGACATGAAGATTGTTCACAGCAAAAATTGGCACTGGCTTCAGCCTTCCCTGAGGACTTCAGCTCTTGCTTGACGGGTATAGACGGTTCTTATTTTCCTTGGCTTTCTATGCATAGTTCCCTCCCAATGGCCACAGGATACCTGTGGACTTTAAGCACTAGTATCAGACTAGAAGAAAAGAACCATGAACCTTGATTTGTATCATGTACATATGTACGATGTATCATTTATATCATACAACTTGTAATTCTACACTTTCTTTTTTTATAGACAGAGTCTTTCTCTGTTGCCCAGGCTGGAGAATAGTGGCACAATCATAGCTCACGGCAACCTCAAATTCCTAGGATTAAGCAATTCTCCTGCCTCAGTCTCCTAAGTAGCTGTGACTGCAGGTGTGTGCCACCATGCCTGGATACTTAAAAAAAAAAAAATTCTAGAGACACAGTCTCGCTATATTGCCCAGGCTGGTCTAGAACTCCTGACCTCAAGCAGTCCTCTCATGTCAGCCACCCAAAGTGCTGGGATTACAAGCACGAGCATATTTTTAAATATTAGTGTTTATTCAAATTTTTTATAATTACAAATAAGAAATAGTTATCTGAAATTGTCTTGGGAGAATGAGGAAGTTTGAATCAACATGGTAAATGGTTAGGATGCTGATGTTTAGAACAGTTTTAAGATATTTTTTACAAATCTTAGGATGTTATATTATAAGGGCTTTGAGGGAAATAAAAGCAGCCTTCAGAATACAATCATGAAGTTTCATACTAAGAGCCTCAAACAAACACTTAATCCAACATGGTTCCAGATGTTTTGAAAAACACAAGTTCTGACAGAAGTCTGCAAAAAATCCACATACTTTGTCATTCGTTCATTCGACACATTGACGTGGCATCTATAACCCGTGCCAGGCACTGTTCTAGGTCTCAGGTTATATCAATAACCAAAAGAGAAAAAGAATTCTGCCCTCTTGAGCTTATACTCAGGAAAGAAATAAAACACATGATAACTGCAATAGTAAGATGCTGTGTGTATGTTAAGTCATTTTAAGCATTATGAATAAAATTGAAAGTTGTTCGGTGTCGTGGGTATTGGAAGGATTGGAAGCACTAAATAGGAGCAGATGCATGATGCAGTTTTAAACAGAATGATCAGTGTAGGCCTCCTGGGGCTGGCATTTAAACAACAACTTAAAGAAAGAGATAAAAGGGTTAACAATGGCGGTGACGAATATCTTAAATTCTGGGAATAATCATGCCAAGGCCCTAAAGTGAGTTTTGGACTGGTATGTTTGGTAAGGAGGGAAGCATGGTTGACTGAAGCCAAAGAGGGAGAAGAGTGATGAGAGAAAAGTCAGATATTTAATGGAGGAGGTCCTGGAATGGCAGTATGAAAAGACTTAGGAATCATCTTATTTATTTAGATCCTTTTTGATTCATTTCATCAAAACTTTACAGTTTTCTACATATAGATTGTGCACCTACTTAATGAAATATTTATTTAATTATTTCCTTTTTGGTTCTATTTCAAATTTCAATTGTTAAATGCTGGCATGTAAGAGCACAACTGAATTTTGTATGTCAATTTTTGTTGTTGTTGTTGTTGTTGCTTTTGAGATGGAGTCTCGCTCTGTTACCCAGGCTGGAGTGCAATGGCGCGATCTTGGCTCACTGCACCCTCTGCCTCCCAGGTTCAAGCGATTTTCCCATGTCAGCCCCCCTAGTAGCTGGGATTACAGATGCAGGCCACCACGCCAGGCTAATTTTTGTATTTTTAGTAGAGACAGGGTTTCACCATGTTGGCCAAGCTGGTCTCAAACTCCTGACCTCAAGTGATCCACTCGCCTACGCTTCCCAAAGTGCTGGGATTGCAGGTGTGAGCCACAGCACTCTGCAATATATAAATCATGTACCCTGCAACCCCCTTATAATTACTTATAAGAGTATTTTTTGTCTATTATTGGGATTTTTTACATATACAATTATACTATCTGTGGAAAAATAAAAAAAGTTTTTACATTTCTTTTCAATTTGTATACTTTAAAATTTCTTTTTCTTGACTTATTGCATTAGATGAGACTTCCAGTACAATGACTAATAGCAGTGGGGAGAGAGGACATTCTTGCCTTCTTCCCCATCTTAGGATAAAAACACCTCATCTCTCTGACTCGTTCAGTATGATGTTAGTTGTAGGTACTTTTGGAGATGCTCTTTATTAAACTGAAGAAATCTCTCTATATTCCTAATTTGCTGAAAGGTTTTAATCATTGATGGGTGCTTATTTTCTCAACCAAATTTCTGCATGTATTGATATGATCATACGATTTTTATCTTTAGCTTGCTGATGTGATTGGTTGATTGCATAATTGATTTTCTACTGTTGAACTAGTGTCAAATATGTGGGATAAATTCCACTCAGTAGTACTATGTAATTCTTTTGATTATTTCGATTGCAATTCTATAATCCTGTTGAATTTGATTTGCCAATATTTTTGAAGACTTTTCACCTATATTTATAAATTATGCTGCAGTTTTCCTTTTTTTGTAATTCTTTACCTGGTTTTGGCATTATGGTAATGCTGGCCTTCTAGAGTGAATTAGACTTCTATATTTTGGAAGGGATTTTAAAGAATTGGTGACTTTTCTTCCTTGACTATATAGTAGATTTTACTAGTGAAATCATCCAGGTCCGGTATTTTAAAAAATTATTAGTTATTGATTTATTTTCGTAAATGAATCAACACTCTAGTAGTGTTTGTCTTTTAATTGATATTTAGACAACTGATATTTAAAGTATTACTTATATAGTTAGATTATCTACAATATGTGTAATTGTTTTTATTTGTTATACTTGTTCTTTGTTATTTTTTAAATCTGTTTTTTCTGCCTTCTCTGATGTTAGTGAATATCTTATTACATTGTATTTCTTTTCCTCTTCTAGTGTATTAGTTCATATCTTTAAAAAATATTTTTGTGTTTCTTCTAGTTTGCAATATGCATTTACAGTAATCTAAGTCCGGCTTCAAATAACATTATAACACTTCACAAGTAGTGCAGGTAACTTAAACCCCTGTGTAAAACATGAGGTTTTTTTTCTCTATTCTTCATCATTAGAAATTGCGGTGCTGGAGGTAGAACCCATGAATGTGTGCAGCTCCTACCCCACTTAAGTCTGGGCCTCCCAGGCACCTTTACCTTCAAACTTCACCATGTTCAGCCCACAGCAATACATTAGTTACTGTGGAAATTTTCCTGCAAGATATGGACTCCAGCGACTACTGCTCTAAGTTGATCTTGACTATAAGATTCCCTGCATTTGCTTGTCTTTTCAGATTTTAGGGTGGCATTTTGCCCCGTGACCACCATTCTTACTTGGATCTAAGAAAAGATAACTTGTTTCTCTTTGCTCTGGTTTCTCTTGAGGAGGATAGAGTGATGCTTTCAGATCCCCAGTGCTGAAATCAGAAGTCCTCCAACTAACAAATATTTAATGTGTTTATTTGGTAACCAATGTCTATTTTATTTTTTAACTTATTTTACTTCTGCTAAATTTTGAATCTCTACATATTTGATTTCAATATATAACAATGCCTACGTACCAAAGACATCTAGAAGCAGAACTCATTTAAAGAGCAAGAACTAGGAAGACAGCTGTGATTTGCCACAGTACAGGCCCACGGCATTCTGCTTGTTTGTTAATTGGTAGATGATGGAACAGTTCAGTGAGTCATTGCCTCACTACAGACCTACAAGCTCTCAACACTCACAACTGTGAGACAGCTAGAAAGTGTTCTTAGCGGTATGCTGTGACTTATTCTAAATTCGTCATCAGCATTCAACTTAGGTTTTAGCTCACATATATGTGCAAGTAAATTATATATATATATAAATCATATATTAACTAACTAAACAAAAAAAATACATGTTCTTGTACTTTAATCTTCCTTTTGTAACATACCTAGAAGGCAATGATTTTAACATTCTGGAAGGAAACTGTCATTGCTTTTTTCCTCTTCATTTTTCGTAAATTAAAAGCACGAGGACTCATTTGGGCAAGACACTGATTAAACCCTAAGCCTTAAATCTATGTTGAGTTTTTAATCATTTCATGCTATGGAATAAATGTAACAAGCACTGGGGTATTCAGCTGCCTCTCTACCTGAAGTAGTTATTCAATATCAAAAATGACATTTTTGTACATAAAGCTCTAGAATATACAAATTATTCTAAATTAAAATAAGTTTGTCTTAGCCAGGAAACATAGTGAGACCTCATCTGTATAAAAAAGTAAAAAATTAGTTGAGCATGGTGGTGCATTCTTTTTTTTTCTTTTTTTTGAGATGGAGTCTCGCTCCGTTGCCCAGGCTGGAGTGCAGTGGCATGATCTTGGCTCACTGCAAGCTCCACCTCCTGCCATTCTCCTGCCTCAGCCTCCCAAGTAGCTGAGACTACAGGCACCCGCCACCATGCCCGGCTAATTTTTTGTATTTTTAGTATAGATGGGATTTCACCGAGTTAGCCAGGATGGTCTCGGTCTCCTGACCTCATGATCCATCCACCTCAGTCTCCCAAAGTGCTGGGATTACAGACGTGAGCCACCGCACCTGGCCAAGGTGGTGCATTCTTGTAGTTCCAGCTAATCAGGAGCCTGAGATGGAAGAATCTCTTGAACTTAGGAAATCAAGGATACAGTGAGCTATGATTACACCTTTGCACTCCTGCTTGGGCAACTGAGCAAGACCCTGCCAAAAAAAAAAAAAAATGAGGTTGCCTTCCACAGAACATCTAAACTGGAAACACATTATAATAATATAATGAATAAATCTAATTATGATTTAATATTCTTTTATACTCAATTAACTACTGTAGCTTTATTAGATTATAGAAACTTTTTCAGACACAGACAAATTATATGTATTTTTGAAATATTTGGTAAATCATTAAATGAAATAATTTCTTATCTAAAGTAAGGCAGACCTATGTGATTTCAATCTATTTTGAACAGAGTTGAAAATAATACTATTTGGCTGATAGTTGTTACAAAATGGAATCCAAAGCAACATTAAGCAATTGTGTGATATGGTCTTACATTGGTATAAATAGATATTCATTCTTTGTGCAGAGGTGTAGGTATTCTACAAACTTTTCCCAAGCTCCATTTCCAAGTTGTATACTTAATGCATCAAGAAATCATAACCTTTTCTGAGATATTATCCTCTTCTGTCTTATTAGGAAGACACCTAATCAGGATTTGTATAAATTAAGTTTTTATTAATTTTATTTACATTTACTCATTATTTTAATTAATTATACTGTATTAATTTTATCGATGGTTATGAAAGGTACCTAATCAGGATTTATATTAACTAGGAAGGGCACAGTGGCTCACACCTGTAATCCCAGCACTTTGGGAAGCCTAGGCAAGTGGATCACTTGAGGTCAGGAGTTTGAGGCCAGCCTGGCCAACATGGTGAAACCCAGCTGTACTAAAAATACAAAAATTAGCCAGGCTTGGGGGCATATGCCTGTAATCTCAGCTGCTAAGGAGGCTGAGGTGGGAGAATCACTTGAACCCAGGAGGCAGAGGTTGCAATGAGCCGAGTTCGCACCATTGCACTCTAGCCTGGCCACAGAGTGAGACTCCATCTCAAAAAGAAAAAGAAAAAAAGGACTTACATTAATTAATAAAAATTAATTCCATGAATTTTTCTTTCTCTATAATTTTAAGGAAAGGTGTAATTTTCTCTCGTTGTCGAATATAATGTTTTTCAAAGACAAAGAGCTGCTTAGTTATTTATAGGTCTTTAATCTTTGAAACTGCAGAGATAGTTTTCAACTGGTTTTGTACTTTATGTCTTTCTGTTGGCTTTGGCCTTGTACTTTCTGCCTCAGTAAAAGTATAATAATGATGCCTGCCTAATTGAAATGGCAATCTCTTCAGAAATCCCTGTGATTGAATTTATCGCGAATCATAAACAAGGACTCTTTATGACATACAAAACTTTGCATATGGATCCATAGTTAAATGTTTAGGCTGTTATAGGTGGCTTATTTATCAAATTTACTGACCCCTTTTAGTATTCTCTCAATCATATGTTTAGGGAAATATCAATGGATCCTAAATCAGTAATCGCAAACATTAACTAAAGGAGTCTATATGAAAAAACGTTAAAAAAAATTTGGAAAAATGTAGAATTTTTTTAACCCTTAAATTGAATCAAGTAAAGTTACATATCTAAAGAAACAAACATCAGACATCTTTCAATTAGCCACAGTGTTTCAGATAAGGCCAATATTTATACCTTTAACTTAACTTAAAAAAAATTTCATGTCTAAGAGAGCAGTTTACAGTTATTAGACTGCCATTTACTGCTATATAAATTTCAGAAATGTTTATAACATTATCAAAGTCCTTTTAGGGATCATTTTGATATTGTCATTGCTACAAAGTTATAGAAATAAAAGCTAACACAGCCCACATCATAATTTAGAAGATGAGTACAAGATAAATTTAGAAGATGAGTACAAGATGAGTACAATATGAGCATGCTTTCACATATTTTCTCACATCTATTCTTTATGCAATCAATTAATGTTTATCAAAAGCTTAAATGATGCATAAAAAATGCAGAGAACTATGGTCGACACCTAAATAATTTACAATCTAATTGAGAAAAATAAGTTGATTTTACTTATGAAGCATGGGTATTTGACAAAAGCAATAAGAGTATTGGTAAATCCAAACAAAATGCTCATAAGAAATCAATAAACATGTGGAAAATGGCCTTGAGAAAACTCTTTTAAAGATGTTTATGATTTTTGGTTCTTGCTTCTTGGTACTGAATGAAGAACAAAATCTGAGTAAAGCATTATGAAAATTTGAATTAATATATTTGAATATCATCTTGATTAACTTTACCAGTGTGTTTGTACACTTATTAATTGTATAACAGACGGAATAAGTAGAACAAAGTTTTTTCAACTAAGGCTATCTTGTCATTACAATCATCTTATGAAATACATTTATCATATATATGTTTATATGCATTTTTAAAGTATATCATGTAAATTTTAAAAAAATTTGTTTCTCTGCCCTTTTTGAGTTACTAGTTGGGACAGATGCTTGTATCAAAAAATAGATCAACAAGAGAAAATCAAACAGAAGTTTATTAAAATGTGTACATCATGCATACAAGGGAGATGACCCAGATAAATTAGTATATTGCCAGAGTAGATCCCAAAGAGGTGGCTTTGACTTTGGGATTAAGTACCATCCCTTGCTGAAACAAAGAAAGAAGGGTATGAGGAAGGGGTAATTATGGGGAAATAGCCAGGAAAAGCACAGTGAAAAAGAACAAAGTCTGTTATGTGGACTTCAATCAATGCCTTCTCCACTGGTAAGACATTTTAGAGATGTAGTCATCCTTCTCTTCCTGGAGCAGAGATGGAGACACCCTTGCAAATGGAGATTTCCTTATAGATGTAAACTTCTCTTTCAAAAGGGTAACTTCTACTCTGTTTTCAAAGCTCCTCCCTTGTCTGGTGTTTCTCAAAATAGTTTGTTCCAAATTATTTATATATAATAAAGAGACATATTTGGGGTAGCATATTCTGGCCTCCTACAGTCGTATTTTGGCTGGTGAGTGACAGGCGTGAGCCCTCTCATTTTTCCATTTGAAAATTCTGCAAGAAGTTTCACAGTCTAGGATATGAGTTGGTGGAATATCTTGTAATTTGTTGAAGAGGCATTTCTATGGAAATAAAAGAAAAACGAATGTTAATAGTTAGAGCAAAGTAAAAACCAATTTCTGCATTTGGAGAACAGTCAGTTGAAAAAATTTCTAGATGTGGGTTGGGCTTAAAACATCTTTTGCAATTTAAATGTCTCAATCTTCCAGTGAACTTTCTGAATGATCTACATAGCTGTCAACAAAAAAAGAATTAAACTGTAAAATATTTAAAGAGGTTTATTCTGAGCCAAGTAAGTGACCATGGCCCAAAGCATAGTCTCAAGAAGTTATAAATTGGTTTTGTATGTTTTAGGGAGACAGAAAACATCAATCAATACATATGAGGTACACAAGGTTTCAGTCTGAAAAGGTGGGACAACTTGAAGAGGGGGTGCTTATAAGTCATAGGTGGATACATGGATTTTCTGACTGGCAATTGATTGAAAGAGTTAAGTTATTATCTAAAGACCTGAAATCAATAGAAAGGAGTGTCTCAGTTAATATAATGGGTTGTGGAGACAAATTGTAGATGAAGTCTCGTAGGTGGCCACCTTTAGAGATAACAGATGGCAAATTTTTCCTCTCTGACCTTTAACAGGTGCTAGACTCTTGCTAATCTATTCAGGATGAGAAAAGGACTTAAGGCCCAGCAAGGTGGCTCACGCCTGTAATCCCAGCACTCTGGGAGGCCGAGGCGGGCGGATGATGAGGTCAGGAGGTCGAGACCATCCTGGCTAACATGGTGAAACCCAGTTCCAAAAAAAAAAAAAAAAAAAAGAAAGAAAAAGAAAAGGACCTAGAAAAGGGATGGGGATTCTCTACAGAATTTAAATTTCCCCGATAGGAGACAGAACTGCAAGACTATTTCAAAATATGTCAAAGAAATATGTTTTGGGGTAAAATCTCCTACATGTTATGTGGTGCTACACTAGAGTCAGGTTGGAATTTGGTATCCTACTGCAACAAAGAGTCTGTTTTGTCAGTCTTAACATCTCTGTTTTAATGTTAATGCTGGTCAGTTGTGCCTGAACACCAAAGAGAGAAGAGTACAGTGAGGCCTGTCTAACCCTCATTTCCCATCATGGCCTGAGCTAATGTTTCAGGTTTCTTTGGAATCCTCTTGGTTCATAGGGGGGTTCATTCCATTAGTAGGAGGACTTAGAATTATATTTTTGGTTTACATAACAATACATTCAAGTCTATCCACACATGAGCTGTTGTAGCAACTTCTCTGACGTTTTTGTCAATGTGTTCACCTTCAGCTTGCATGGCTTCAGGAAAAAGGGCAGTTTTGTTTTTAGTGATTCGAAGTCAGAAGAGTGAGAGCAAATGACAAAAGCTAGTTTGGAGAGTCATAGTGACATATTGAAGAAAAACTGGAAGAATTCCAAATCCAGTTTACTTTATGGATAGGTAACAGTAGTTCAAGGACAATGAAAAGGACTAGAATCTAATAGGTATACTATAATTTTTCTCTCTACATTCACCTCCATTTTTACCAAAAATAATCATAGTAACATTTGTTTCTTTGCAAATTAAAAGTAGTCTCACTAAACTTCGAGTACTTATATAAGTGAGCAAGAGTAGCAATTGAATGTATAGGATCTGTTAAAGTCCACTTTGCTGGAACTTATAAGATATAGCAGATACAAGTTTTAAGCCCTCTTAAGTTTAGGAAGCCAAGCCAAGGAATTGACATTGGACTTCACCTACAATACTTATTGACAGAGCAGGAGCATCGCCATCTTGGACAAGCACTGCCATTTTAAAGTTCACCTTGATCAAAAACTGCCCAAATCCAAAGGGCATCATTGTAATGGCTAAGGTCAGCCTGACCATAAATCACAAATAACATCTCAGACCGGAAACAGTCTAACCACAAGATAAACCCCTTCCCCAACCAGAGACATACCAGCTCCGAGATAACCTCCCCTCTGGCCAGAGAAATGTCAGCCCCAAGATAACCTGCCCTCAACCAGAGACATTCCAACCCCACAATAAACTTCTTCCTCACACAGAAACTTTCCGAGCCTGTAATAAGCTCTCTCACCCTAAAACCAATAAATACTGTTAGTTTGTAAGAGAGAGCGCTCATGACCAAAATCGGCCAGAAGCCCCTCTCACATTTATTCTCCAAAATAAACATGTCTTTCACTGTTGAGCCACTTTTCATGTTTCTTTCTTCTTTCCTTAACTCTTACACCTATAGATATGGGCAAATTCCTTACCTGAAAGTTACTCAACCAATTTACTCAATTTATAAGGCCAGGAAAACTTTTTAGCCAGGTGCTAGACCATGTTTTTCCCCCAAGGGTCTCTATTAGCTATATAAAGTCAACCTTATTTCCTTAAAACTGTCTGCCCCATCTCTACTGAAAATACAAAAAAATTAGTCAGGCGTGGTGGCACACGCTTGTAGTCCCAGCTACTCTGGAGGCTGAGGCAGGAGAATCACTTGAACTCAGGAGGCGGAGGTTGCAGTGAGCTGAGATTGCACCACTGCACTCCAGCCTCAGTGACAGAAGAGACTCTGTCCATCTCAAAAAAAAGGAAAAATAAATAAATAAATAAAAGCTGTTTGACAATATCTGTTTCTATGCACATTCCTAGTATGACATTCCAGCCAACCCTTGGTAATGCAACCAATGTTACCAATTGTGTCCTGTTACAAAGAGAACAGATTATTATTGAACTCATGCAAATAACCACATTGCCATGAAAATAAAAGTATTCACTAAGAGCTTCTAAATTCTGGATGAATCGGGTAGTAAACAAATGGTAAATGCTTCAGTCGTTTTTACAAATGTGTATTTTACCATATTGCTCCAAGCTGTAGTTTAAGGAAAAAGAAAGGGGAAAATGTTTCCTTGAAGCCAAAAAATAAAACATTAAATAACCAACAGTGTTTGAAACAAAAGAGCAACAAAAATTACAATCATCCTCATCAGTTATTTCAGTCTCATATAATTAATTTCTGTTGTGCTTAATCTTGGGTTAGCAATTTTATGAATCCTGCTTTTCCATAAGAGTTCACGAAATTCTTACCTAGTTCAACGGGATGGTTTTAAAGTTATCAGAAACATGTAATTGTTAGTCTTTTCCAAGAATCTCCTTAAAGACAAAGCACACTTGTATTATAGTTGCTCACAAAAACTTTCAGGAAAGAATCAGAGAAAAATGATTGTCTGCAGATGACAAAAGATTTTAAATGGCCATTGTTGAAGGTCTGATGAATGTACATTATATTGCAATTGACACTCATCAGTATAGGAAATATAGGAATATGGAACAAAACTGATTTTTGTGTAAATTCACATTTTATTTTATATCTGTCAATTCCAGCATCCTTTAGTATTAGTTCTCCATTTATATATTTTCAGTGCTCACCCCTATTTACTGTGTGTTTAACAGTTTCTCATTCCTGAGAAGTTCATCTTGAATCAACTCTTAACTGAGTACATTACATGGCCAAATCATTTCTTCAAAAGGGCACATAGTTCTGTATTTCCCAAGCTGCTCTGGTTGAGAAAGTTGTGGTTTTCTTGATGTAGGCATAATATGATACTCTGGGATCACACATTATTTTGTTTTGAATCAACTTTATATTTTATAACACTTTCAGATTTGCGGAAAAACTTAAAATATATTATGGAGAATTTCTAAATGCCCCTGCACACAGTATCATTTATGATTAACATAGTATATGAATATGGTGCACTTGTTAGAATTACTATACATTATTGGTACATTAGTGTAAAGTAGAGTGCATACTTATTCAGATTTCAGATTTTAACTTAATGTTCTTGTCCCAGTCCACGATGCCTTCCAGGATAACACATTGCATTTATTCATCTTGCCTGTAACAGTGTCACAGACATTCTTTGGTTTTGATGACCTTAACATTTGAGGAGTACTGACCAGGAATTTTGTTTATATTGTTTTATTAGAATTTGTTAGATGTTTTTCTTATTAATAGATTGAGATTATAAATTTCAGAGAGCAAGATCACAGAGGTGAATTACCATTTTCATCCCATCATCTCAAGCAGACATACTCTGAACATGCCCCATCATTGTTGAGGGACATGATGCATTTTTACTGTCTTATTTCATTGTTCAAATGCTCTGACTTTGGCCATTGGTTGTCCTTTCAGGTGGGTCCTTTAACATCCACCTGTCAATGTGTGCTTTGGTTTTGTCGTTGTTGTTACTGTTTTTAAGCACTTCCTTACTTCCTGGAACCACAAAATGCTCCAATTTCATCTTGCATATTTCCTCTCCTCTGAAATCAGCCATTTCTCCAAGGAGTCATTGTTCTTTTTACAGGAAAATGGGTACAAGCTTGTTGATCATTTGCTACTAAGTGTTATTTCATTGTGGCTCACTGACAGAGTAAAGAACATAAATGCATTTATTACCACTGAACTGTACACTAAAAGATGGTAAAGATGTTAATTACATATATACTTATTTATATCTATCTATCTATCTATATTACCTCAATAAAAATAAACTCTCCTATATCCTTAAAAAAATAAATATATGTGTATATACTCACCTTTTTGCAAAAAGCAACTTATCAATGTTGTTTATTACAGTTTTTTACTTTTAACAGTATTTGTTTGCTTGGAAATGTTATTTTGAGCCTCAGTGTATTCCTTCAGATGGGCAAGTTCTCCTTTCATTTCATTCTGTTTTTTATTGTCTCATTTGTGTACTTTTATTACATTGAATTAAGGTGCTTATTAACGTGACAACGAACAATATAATTATAGCAAGTATAAAACATTTTCCTCAGTACCTTGAGTTATGTTGTCTTCTAAGTAAATTTGTTTCATCAATAGCATGCTACTTTATTTCTTTTTCTGTTTCAATATTATGTTTTCACAATTGCCATTTTGTTTTTACCTCACACTTGAACCCTTCTATTCTACCATTTATTTTATTCTAACATTATATACACGTTTTGACTTTTTTCTCACTATATGTATAACTTCTCTTTTTCCTGTATGACCATTCTGTTCTGTTTTCTGTTCTATCCATTTTTATGTGTGCCTTATGATTGAGGTGAGGGCAGTAGTGTGCAGAGAATGGGAAAATCTGAGCAGAGGAGACCAACAAAAAGCATATCCTCTTTGCTAGAATGGCAGATCTTTACTTTCCTTCTCATGATGTATTCTCTAACTGCTTTCTAGTACTGTTTGTTTCAACCTATGTGGGGGCTGTATCTGTCCCAATGTGACAAACACCTGGGTTTTGAATGTGTTTTCTTTTCCTGAAGTCAGTGTATGCTACAAGTGTGCTCTGGTCTGCAGTCACTCGTGCCATTTATGATCCCTGATTTACTCATTTCTCCCCACCAGTCATTTCGTTTATACTTCTATCCAAATGGGGAAACATAATGATAGTAACCACATTTTTCTCTTGATATTTGTATTAGGAGGAATTCCACAAATTGTTACCACATACCTGTGTGGCTTCACCATTGTGAAGGAAGAATGAAGACCTAAGCTGAGCCGGGTTGTCGGCTTCAACCCAACATTATTGTCGTTGTTGTTGTTTCCTCTTCTTTATTAGTTTTAAATGTTAATTGCACTATGTTAAAATTCTGTTGTCTGGGTTAAGTTTGGGGAATTTGTTGCTGTGTTTTATAAATTTTTGTTAAGTTCATAATTGGTGAAGAAATACTGTGATACAGGTTTAACCTGTTATTTCAATACAGAAGGCACCAGAATAATTTTCAAGCCATACATTGAGGCTTCTGCCCCATCACTCAGATGAAGCAGCTCTGATTGAGGTCATCAATGCCTTCATTACCAGTCCCGTTGCTTGTTTTAGACCTAATTTTACCATATTGCACTCCAGCACCTAGCATCATTAATTTCTTTTTCTGTCTAAAATTTCTCTTTTCCTTTCTTATCAATGGCCTTGTTTTCTCCTTGCCATGTGCTGACCTAATTGACTGTTATTCCAGTCCTATTTGCTTGTCTTTTTTCCTTTGACTCCTAATAAAATACGGGGTTCCCCTAGAGAACCATCCTTATCCTGGCTTTCTTTCTCTCCCTGAGCTATCACCTCCATCTGTATGTTTTCAACATCTACCTTTTTACTTACTGCCCCAAGCATAAATCAGATTAAGCTCTCTCTCTCAAAATCTAGGCCTACTGAACACTTCCTAGTGAAACTTACCAAAAGCTGTAGTTATCATATTTTTCTTCCAATGTTCTTCTTCTCCTAGTTCCCTTGTCTTTATGAATAAAAACACTCAGATGAGCAGTCTGAAAGTTAAGGTCATTGCCATCTGGCCCTTGATTCCTGAGCTTTCATGCAAAGTTACGCAAGTCACTGACTGCAAAACAGCACCAGGCCAGGGGACTGTCTGAGGCTCACATTTCCCAACAAGCACAAAGGTGCCCTGGGGTCAAACCAGCAGACCATCCCCACTTACAAAATGATGCCCAAATCCTTTAGCAGTAGCCTGAATTGCAGTTCTGTGGTCCTTTATCTCCTCTCTGCTTCAGTCATGGTTTAGGAGCTCTTCCTCTTATACCCAACTTGTCTTCCTGCTTCCACAATTACCACCACTGGATCTATCTTCCACATTGTCTGAGCAATGATTTTAATCCATACTCCTGCCTAGGCTCTCTACCAGTTCGCTTGCTCCCCAAGAATCCTCATAACTCATCTCCTCATGGTAGACTCTGGTGACAACATTCCATGCCATGTTTTAAAAAAATACTTTATACAACTTTACTTATGCTCATGGCATTCCCAGTATCTACTGTGTCCTTTCCACCCCTCTGTGTCCATCCAGCTCATCATATTGTATTTTCCAGTCTCATTGCAAGCATCATCTCTATGAAGCATTTCTGACTTTCTGCTATTCCTCTGTTTCTCCCTTGCTCCCCTCCAAATATGGCATTTATATTATAGACCTTTGGGGACTGTAAGTTATTTACAAAAATACCAGGATGTACTCACTTATTCATATTTGTATTTCTAGTATTGAGAAGAATGCCTGCTCCATACATTAGTACCGGGGAGAATGGCATTGATTGAGGAAGCAATTGTTATTAGTTCTGAATAAGCATGCTTAAAAAAATAATTTGGTCTTCTCAAAAGGATTAAGATTGCACACATCTACAACTCTCATATTTTTTAAATACAAAGATTTCCCTCTGTATTTTTAATTGTTTTACAAAAAGAGAAATATAACTAACCTACTCAAGTAACAAAAAAATTTAAATATTTCTAAATGGCAGGCCGTTGATTTACTGGTTTAATTGGTTTATTTGTTCTAGAGAATGTGTAATATAATGTAAATTATTTCCTTGTAGCTAAAGACATCTACTATACTGAGAAATTCCACTTATTTTATACTGCCTGTGAAAGCAGAAATAGCCTTTGCTTGTCATTTTTTAAATTTACTGACAAACCCAGCACTCTACTCTTGCCGACATTAGATGAGCAATGAATTAAACAGCTCACTTTTGGCAACTCAACTCTCCGAGGACATGCAGGCTCAGAAACATCAAAGATTTCAAGGGATCAGTTTTGTGTGTAGAGCTATGAAATGTGTTGTTTAAGGTCATCTGGAAAAAAAAAGGATAGGATAAACAGAATGATTTTTAGTTATACAATTAAAGGATGTTGACATATGAGGCTATTTTTGTCATTTCAGAGGTTAATGTACTTAATGCTTTATTCTTACTCCACCTAGGAATTGCATGTTATAGGTTGCTAGCATTAACTTACAGTGTCTCTTCTCCTTAAAATAAACACAACAATTTTATCCTTTTCTTGGTGAAGGCACAGAGTTGTGTCCTAAGGTTAAATGTGTTTACTAGGAAAAATATTAATTCCAAAAATATTATTTCCAAATATTAGTTCCAACACGTGACCAGTTTAACCAAGAGGAATTTGATTCTGTTGTTGGTTTACATTTTGCTTTGCAAAGTTCTTCTAAGAGGAGCAAAATGGTAATGTTCAACCTTTAGACTTAAGATAAATAGTTTATAATAAGCCTGGGTAGAAGACTACTATATAAATATTTCAATCCTTGGTTGTATGTGATATGGAAAACACAGTAACATAAAATTCACTAATCTGTTATGTAATGTTTATGTGGATCCAGATGAAGCTATGTCTTCACTAGATAATTTATCAAGTTTACTGATCTTACAGTATCATTTACTAAGTTATCACCGAATAGAATGCACAGACTTGGGACAAATCTCCAGGGTGCAACTACGTCAGTGCCCATGATTCTTTTGTAGCGCAATCATGCATAACAGCCTCAGAAAGTGGAGGCGTGGGGTCAGTGACTGAAGTTGTACTTCCTTTTGTTTATACCTTAGTTATAGTGAGACGGTGCTGTGCACCATTAAAGAGTTTGCACACATCATTATATCACTAACACCATTGAAGTTCTTGCATTTTTAATTATTCATACTTAAAGAAAATATTACAGAATTCTGAGCCATTTCCACAAATGTAGAAGCTAGAATGTAAATGACACTGGACTGGAAATTTTGTCTGTTTTGCTCTTTGGTATATTCCCAGTGCCTACAATAAGGACTGATATAATAAATGAACAAATAATAAGCATATTATTATTTATGCTCAGCAAACAGTTTTGAAATGAATATTGAAAGAGAGGAGAAGTCAGATGTGTTTGCTGGTGGTTACAGTCAGGATTGGTACCAGGAAAAACTGCAGAGTTGCTTAAGGTCCTCCACCTTCCTTTAGGATGTCTGTTTTTCCCCTTTTATAGCAAGGGAATGCACAGAATGTACACATAGTAGGCTTTAGATTCCGCACAATGTCCTCACAGAATTTGATTGGGCATCTGTTGAAGAACATGAGGAATGGGTTCCTATTGAGTATTGCAGGGGATGGGGATGCAATTACGTTCTTTACAACTTGAAGGATTCTTCAGTTCCTTCAGTGCTAGGAGGATTCCTGGATGACTGCTATACACTTTTATCTTCCAGAAACTATAGCTCTCTATCCCACACAGGGCTAGAGTCTCTTTTGGAAATACTCCCTCAGCCTCATGTTTCTCAGACCCTCTCCTATACATAGGTTCCTCCAAATCCTGCCTATTTTAGGTATCTGGAGTTAATGTAATAAACAAGCCACTTGGTGTGCTTCGTGAGTCATTACATTATTTCTCCCTAGTAAGATATTTAATACAACTCTATAAAAAATGGCTTAGCTACAATTTCAGAATGCCATTTGCAATGTCTAAAGGTCCTTGAAAGAGGATTCTTTCTTCTTTTTAATCTCAAGAATCGTAGGGTGAATTACGCCATTTTTCACTGCTGTGTTCTCTACAGAATGTGAGGCCTTTGCAGGGAAACATCACTGTTTAGGTTTCTGGGGTTTTAGGAAAGTCCAATCTTTGGCAAATACCTAAAACTTTTAGTTTGTAGTTTCCGAAGATTTTTAGGTTTTCCCAGTTGTAACATCCTTGATTCCTAGATATAGTCATTAGTATAGCACATATATTACTTTATTGTCCTTATTTATTTACATTTGCTTATTCCTATTCATTCTTCTTGAGGACAAAATCTAGTCGGTTATAATATTAATAACTCTACTCATTTATACATTTTTAAATTTTTTTGTGATTTATTTATTTTGTTTTGTTTTGCTTTTTTTGAGACAGGATCTCAGTTTTTCCCCCAGGCTGGAGTGCAATGGCTTGACCTCGGGGCTCACTGCAGCCTTGACTTCCTGGGTTCAAGCAATTCTACTTCAGCCCCCCAAGTAGCTGGGACTACATGTGCACACTAACACACCTGGCTAATTTTGGTATTCTTTATAAAGACGAGGTTTTGCCATGTTACCCAGGCTGGTCTCGAACTCCTGAACTCAAACGATGCCTATCTCAGCCTCCCAAAGTGCTGGGACTACAGACATTGGCCACCCTATACATTTATTTATTTATTCATTCTTGCATATGTGGATTTCATTAAAGTAATAATCACTAAGCATTTGCAATGCAATCTTGTCAGCCTTGAAGTTTCAGCAGAGAACAAAAGACATAAGGTCTCTCCTCAAACATCTTGCCTACTAGAGAGAGACAGACTTATGTGTTTATATATAAGAGAAACAGACATGTGTGTGTGTGTAGAATGCAATGTCAGATAATGAAAAGGACTGTGAAGAAAAACAAAACAGGGTAGAAGGATAGAGTGTGAAGTACTATTTTTTTAAAGAGTGGTAGGGAAAACTTCTCCAAGGAGGGTTATTCGAGCAAAGACCTGAATCAAGTGGGGAAGCAAGCTATGTAACTCTATTCTGGGAAAAACTTTTTCAGGTGGAGGAAAAAGCTTGTGCACGTGCCATGTAATGGAAACCTTCATAGTGTGTTTGAAGGCCAGTGACGTAATAAATGAGACAGCCAGGTAAGAAATGACCTCGGGAAAGTTGCAGGGCTAGATCGAGGAAGCCTTTCTAGGATGTACTAGGGATTTAGAATTTTATTGTTTGTATGACGGAGAATCAACGCAGGCTTTGAAAAAGAGTAACATGATAAAATGACTGTCTTTAAAAAATTACTCTGGCAATTGAGTGAAGAATAGGCTGCAAGAAAGAAAATGAGATCATAGAGACCAATTGGAGGGGTGACATAGCAATCTAAGTGACTGTTGCTTGTGTCCTAGACCAACGTGTCATGAATAAAGCTAAGTAGAAGGCATAGTTAGGATACAATTTTAAGACAGAAAAGACAGGACATGTTGATGGATCTGATCTATGTGAGAGAAAGGGAGACATCAAGAGGCTCTCCGTTGTTTTGGAGTGACCAATGGTAGAGGCATTTATTGAAATGGAGGGAAGTTCATAGTAGGAAGCAGAATGAGGAAAGGTGTGTGTGTATGTGTGTGTGTGTGTGCTCTAATGTTTGGTTTGAAATGTCTATGACACATACATGTGTAATGAAGTAGTCAGTGGGTTTGAATCTGGAGTTCAGGGGACAGGTTAATCCTAGAGCTGAAAATATGGTAGCCATCAGTATATACAGACAGCATTTAAAACCATGGGGCTGGATGACATCAGTCAGAGAGTCATGTGGACAGAAGTGCAGAGGGAGGAAACAAGCCAGATGAGTAAGGAAGACAGGGTGTTCCAGGTTGGTGCAACATATAACTGTAGTTGAGAGCATAATCTACTTGAATACAGGACAGGTCAGTTTGGGTAAAATACGGAAAGAATGAAGGGTGTAATGTGGTATGAGCCAAAAGGAGATAGCAGGCAATATGTTAGAAAATGAATGGCCAATGATGCTGTGGTCCTGAGGAACAACTGAAGGAATTTCAACTGGGAAATTACTGACATATTCAGTTATTTTTTAAAAATCCCTCTGATTGAAGTGTGAAGACTGGTTCAGAGAGGAAAAGAGGAGAGGCAGATAGACTGTTCAGAATACTTATAGAAATACCTGTGAGGGATGACTGTGTCTGGCACCCAGATGGCCACTATGGAAAGAGACAAGCAAAGGCATTTGAAAGACAATGAGAAAATGTGAGTTAGGTTTCTAGGTTGAGTGCTTGGAGGAGGTATTACTCTCAGCTGAGATGAAGATGATCAGGGGATGGGAGAGGCTCCGTGAGTTTAATGTGCTCCTTGTGAAAGGAATGTTTTGATATTTGGCAACGGAACTGGCATGTATATTTTAATATGTAGTTATCCACAACCTACAGGTGGCATTTAAAACTAAAATAATGAATGAGCTCTCTCTGTAAGTGTATAACATAAGGAGAGGGAGCAAGGGGCACCTGAGGAAAAGCAGTATGCAACAGCATTGAAGAAAACCCTAGCAGAGGAGGTGGAGAAGGAGGATCCAAGGACCTGAGGCAAGACACAGCAGGTTCTGGCCTTGGAAGTCAACTAAAAAGTGAGAGCTTCATCACAGGGCCCCTCAGGAAGGTCCAGAATTGTGTTCATACAAAGTGTTTCCTTGGAACAAACTGCGTGTAGCCTTTGGAATTCATTATAGAACTGGGACATCCAGGTTGTCTTGTCACGTGGTTGTCTGCTAGGGTTATCATAGCTGAGTACTAAACACTGATTGGTTTAAACAACAGAAATTTGTGTCCCTGTGATTATGAAGGCTAGAAGTCCAAGGCCAAGGTATTGGCAGAGTTGGTTCCTCCTGAGGCCTCTCTCCTTGCTTGAAGATTGTCATCTCCTTCCTATGTCTTCACATGGTTTTCTTTCTACGTGTCTGTGTCCTAATCTCTTCTTATATAGAACCAGTCATATTGGATTAGGGCCCACCTTAGTAGGCTTCTTTTTTTTTTTTTTCTTTTTTTATAGACTGAGTCTTGCTCTGCCACCCAGGCTGGAGTGCAGTGGCATGATCTCAGTTCACTGCAACCTCCGCCTCCTGGGTTCAAGAGATTCTCAAGCCTCAGCCTCCCGAACAGCTGGGATTACAGGCATGCAACAAAACACCCAGCTAATTTTTGTAATTTTAGTAGAGAAGGGATTTCACCATTTTGGTCAGTTTGGTCTTGAACTCTTGACCTGAAGCGATCCACCTGCCTCAGCCTCCCAAAGTGCTGGGATTACAGGCTTGAGCCACTGTGCCCTGCAGTAAGCTCTTTTTAACTTAATTACCTCTTTAAAGACCTTATCTCCAAACACAGTCATATCTGTAGTACAGGGGTTAAGATTTCAATATATAAAACTGTGCAGTACAAAATTCAGCCCATAGCAGTTAGACCACACAAATCCTACATTTATGGGAGCTGTGACTTGAAAAAAAATAAAAATATCTTCAGAAATAATTCAATATTTGACATCATATAGCTTTTGCTATCTCTAGAGAAAAATAATTTATACTGTGACATTACTGGAAAGAACATCTTATCAAGAAAAAATTATGACCTAAACAATGATGATAAATTAATTTATGATCTGTTATTAGGAAATGTGGAAGATTGAATCAAGTTGTGCAAATAGGTACACATGTCTACTTTCTCTTCTATCAAAACTGTAGAAAATAATAAAATAAAAATAATCGAATAAATACACAGAATAAAAAAGTTAAGATAACCTAATATTATTACATTTAAGATTAAGTAATTCCTAAAAGTTAACAAGTGAAAATGTCAAATAGACCAGCAAGAAACTCTACATCAATTTAATTCTGAATGTGTAGTTCTAATCCGCGTTAAATAGCTACAAGAAGCAAAAAAGGCTCAGGAGTCATCCAACAGCTTCAAAGTATTCTTAAGCTTTCTATGCCTTTTAAAGAGAAACAGAACAATAGGGCATGTGTATATATTAAGAGAGATCTATTTTAAGGAATTGGTTCATGTAATTATGGATACTGGCAAGCCCCAAAATTTGCAGTTGAAGTTCAAAGACCATCGGGCTAGAGACCTGGGAAAAGCTGACGTTGCATTTCAAGTTCTAAGGTTGCATGCTGGCAGAATTCCTATTTATGAGGCAGGAGTAAAAGAAGGAGTTAGTCTTTAGTTCTTTAGTTCTAGTGAGGCCTTCAACAGATTGAGTGAGGCCCACCCATGTTATGGCAAATCTGCTTTCCCTGAAGTCCACAGATTTAAAAATTAGTCTCATCAAAAAAACTTACATAAAAATATTCAAAATTATATTCCACCAAGTATCTGGGTGCCATGGCTCAGCCAAGTTGACAATAAAATTAAGCATCATAATACTCTACTCCTCCTCTACATTTTCTTATCAGTGCCAGCAGGAAAAATAAATAAGGAGGTCAGTGGAGCAGATGTGCAGGTGAGTGGTTCAGATGGCCTCTGTCCTGCCGATGGCTCACCAGAGCCGGACAACAAGCGCTAAAAAAACTCCATCCAACACCACATCACATCTCTCTCTCAGTCAACAGATACAGGCTGAAGTCATCAGATCAGTTAGGTAAGTAGAATATTCAACAGACAAACCACTTTGTACATAGTATATACTTATGGAGGTACTGTAGTCTGAGAAGGAAACAATTTAAGACAATGCCTACCTCCAAGACATTTTGCAAATTTACGGAAGAAACAAAGAAATTAAAATCAAACCTAGGGACAAAGTACATTCTTAAGGATATATTTTAAACAAGAAATAATAGTCATGTTTTCTAATAACGATAATCCAGCCTACTGTAAACAGATAGAACTACAAATAATGGCAACGTTGATAGGACGTTGAACATAGAAAATGCTTTTGGTTGCCAAACTCCATCATCTTAAACATTCATAATACTTCTATATCTCTACTTATTCCAGAAAAATCCATATATGTCTTTAATCGTTTTGAAGTTTACCTTAAAGGATATTTTTCTCCTTTAAAAAGATAGGTAAATGATTTCTTTGAAATACAATTTTTTATCCAAACAGAACAGTGTTTCATTGAACATATTGCAGCTGCTTTGATTTAGTAGTGAGTTTCCAGTTGCCATTGTTGATTGGAGTCACCTGCATTATCAAATCATAGTTTCTTCTTTGTGCCATAAGTTAAAAAGAGAAAGACATTACTGCCAAAGGTTGTTTGCATGTAGACAAACAACCTTCCAGAAATTTAACTATTCTCATTGTTTTAGTTGTTCTTTAACTGCCAGAGTAAGCATTTGCTTGGCTATTCAAATGATAATTTAAGGACAATTTGGAATCTGCCAAGAGTTTGCCAAGATACATACAATGTGTACTGAACATACCATACGTAGAAAATAAAGTGCTAAAGACAAGGATATCTTTGGACAAAATGTTCCTCATTTGAGCCTAATTTCATTCTAGAGGCTTCAACACCTAATGATTGATAACAAAACTCTTAAAAGTAAAAAAATGCACCTAATGCATATAAATCCTATGATGGCATTTGAGTGTGTGCATAGCTCATTAACGTGATGCTAGGCTGGGACTGTATGTTAAAGTGTTTAGGAAGATTTTAAGATTTGAAAATATTTAAGATTCAATTTGTCTTTCAGTAGACCACTCACAGCTCCCCAGGAGACATGGAGAACACCATGTTCTGCATCTTAAATGAGAAACACTAGGTAATGGAAAGACTGTGTTGCAGGCTACAACTGAAAAAACGAAACAGTGGAAGACAGTGTGGTGATTCCTCAAGGATATAGAACCAGAAATGCCATTTGACCCAGCAATCCCATTACTGGGAATATACCCAAAGGAATATAAATTATTCTACTATAAAGACACATGCACATATACTTTTATTGCAGCACGATTTACAATTGCAAAGACTTGGAACCAACCCAAATGCCCATAATGATAGACTGGATAAAGAAAATGTGGCACATATACACCATGGAATACTATGTAGCCATAAGAAAGAATGAGTTCATGTCCTTTGCAAGGACATGGATGAAGCTGGAAACCATCATTCTCAGCAAACTAACACAGAAACTGAAAACTAAACACCGCATGTTCTCACCCATAAGTGGGAGTTGAAAATGAAAACACGTGGACACAGGGAGGGAAAAACACACACTGGCGCCTGTCAGGGGGATGGAGGGCAAGGGGAGGGAAAGCATTAGGACAAATACCTAATGTATGCAGGGCTTAAAACCTAGATGACAGGTTGATAAGTGCAGCAAACCACCATGGCACATGTAAACCTATGTAACAAACCTGCATGTTCTGCACATGTATCCCAGAATTTAAGTAAAATAAAAAATAAACAGAGAGAGAAAGAGAAAGAAAAAGCAAAACAAAAACAAAAACAGTTTATTCCATGGGCATTACATCATATTTGAGGAAATTAGCTATCCTGCTTATCAAATAGTAAGTGCAAGAAGTACTCCCTAAATATTTGTCCCACATAGCTCATAAATCCATCTGGAGATTTGTTGTTCATCAATTCAACTCTAGATTGCTTAAAAACAGGGCCCACCTTATCCATCCCTAAATTTTTAGTTTTTGGCACAGGTTAGAATACATAGCAGTGTCCAGTATATTTTCATGGTCTTTAATTTCATGGATGCAAATATTTTGTGGAATTAATTACTTTTTGAATAGGAAACATTTGACCAGAGTCATGATTGCACATGACAGTATGGTTGTCCTCCTTATCTGCAGAAGATACGTTTTACAAACCCTAGTGGATGCCAGAAAGCATATATAGTATCAAATCCCAAATACGTTATGATTTTTCTTATACATGCATGCCTGTGATACAAGTTTAATTTATAAATTAGGCAGAATAAGAGATTAACAACAATAATAATAAAGTAGGACAATTATAACAACATACTATTTACAATTTCACAGATAGATGGTTCATTCCTACCATAGATCTTAGCAACCCCAGCACACAATTTTTTTTTCCTTTCCTTATTGAGTCAAGAAGTTACAACTTTTCACTTGGAAGCACTTTATGGGTTGTCTTTGGCATATCTGGCCTCTCTACTTTTGCACTTTGGGGCATTACACAGTAAAATAAGGGTGACTTGGACACAAGCAATGTGATACTTCAACAGTCCAGATGGCCCCTAAGTACCTCAGAGGTGGGGAGCCTACACAGTGTGGAGACACTGGAGAAAAGGAGTATTCACATCCTGGGCAGAACAGTTGGAGATTTTGTTATGCTACTCAGAATGGCATGCAACCTAAAACATATTAACTGTTATTTCTGAGGTTTTCCATTGAATATTTTCAGATTGTAGTTACTGCAGGTATCTGAAACCATGAAAAGCAAAACCAGAGAGAAGAGGGGATTATTGTGGTGTGGTAGCAAGAGAACTGAGTTGCAGGAGGAAGATTTGGTTGAAATATGTGGCTTTTTTTTTTTTACAACAATTTGGTTCGTTTATGAGGACACTACTACATAGAGAAAAATAGAAGTAAAATATGTTTTTGTTGTCAAAAACAGGGTAATGGGGGAAGGAAGAAGACAGAAACACATTATGTCACAATCCTGTTGAAAAGCTAAAAAATAATCCATATTAAAGTCTGAATCATCTTGTCACTGGCCAGCTTTACACCTGCTCATCCCTCTCCCCAAGATAAAGGCCTGATCCAAAGGGCAATGAAACTTCTCTTACCTCCCAGAGATGGACAAATGATCATATCTCAGATTAGATCCTAGGTTTTGTCTCCAAATACCAGGAAGAGTAGAGTAGTTATCTGCCTAAGTATTTATATTTCAAGAAGTAATAATACCTGGAAATTTGGAAACATCTCTAGGTTGAAAAGATTCAGATACATGAGACTATTTGGCTTCTGGAGAGTATATTTATATTCTAATGTGGTGGAGTTAAGGCTCAGATTCATGATGTTTCCAAAGATGCACTCTCAAGAAGAGTGAGGGAAGCTGCCTTATTCCCTTTGTAAGCAGAGAAAACTCATTTTTTTCACCCCCTGCCCATGCAATGTACAGCTAGTTATGTTGGAAAAATTTCCCTCAGCTCTCATGGCATGAGATAAGGATGAAGGCAAGGGGCTGATGCACTTATTATTTACTTTGAAGTAATAAGTGGTCTGTCTCTGATCCGAAACACTTCATGTGTGCAATCAAGATACATTTAATAAAGATGAATATTAAAAACCTAACAAGCTTCAATTCAATTTTATTACCCTTCTGATCAGAGAAACATAGATCTACTCCTCATTGTATGTGAAGAGTGAAATGTTTCTAGGGGAAGTGACGGCAAACATTTCCTATTTTTGTGCTGTATACACTTCTGTGTTTCAGGCTAGGGTTTCTAGCATGAGCTCTGAGAAATACAAGCAAGTTTACTTCACAGACACTTTATTCTTTGGTTGGTATTTCATATTCCTTCAAAATTGATCTTGTAGCAACAAAATCAACCATAAGAAATAATAGGAAGGTTTAATTATTTCTAAAGTATTGAAGTTCAGATTGTTTTTAAATGCCTTTGTTTGAAAGTGAAATACATATATTGAACACTCAAAATTCCCATGGAAACAAATCAAATAAAGTAATTATAAAGTAATTGCTAATGTTCACTATGATCAAATTTAAGTTGTCTCTTCTAGGACCAGTTTACACCTTGATAGTTTTAGCATGGCAGGTGTAGATTAAAGGGTACCATGAGAAAGAGAAATACCAAAAGTTTTCCCAAGAGACAGGGTTTTGTTGGTCAACCAGGCTGGAATGCAGTAATGTGATCATAGCTCACTGCAACCTTGAACTCTTGGACTCCGGCTACCCTCCTGTCTCCTTCTCTTTCTCCTTCTTCAACTTCACCTTCTCTTCCTCCTCATTATTGTTATTGTTGCCATTGTTTTAGTGAAAAAGAAAGAAGGCGGAAAAAGACATCATTTATTGAACATGTATCATAAGAGGGGCATTTAAGCAACCTCTTTGGAATCTTACAGTTTTCAAACAGTCTTTTGGGGAACAAAGAGACATCATAGGCTAATGGAATCCTAAGTTAGTGCCAAATTGAAATATTTGAGTCACATGTGCAACTTTAAGTTTTCTAGGAGTCACATTAAAAAAGTAAAAGAAATTGATCAAATTAATTATAATAGTATTTTAATTTAACTCAACTGATCCAAAATATTGAAATTTCAGCTTATAATCAATATGAACATTATTAGAGAGGGATTTTACATTTTTATACTAAACCTTGTCTGTACCGTATTTATTTTTATTGGGATCTCTGTTAGAACTAGCCCTATTTCAAGGGCTCAGTAGATATGTGTCACTAGGAGTTGCCATATAGGACAGAATAGGCCTATGGAGTAAGAGCTTATGTCTACATCCAACTTGCCTGTTCTTTAACCCATTTACTAAACTTTGGAGAAATTACTTAAATTCTTTCAACTTTATCTTTCATAGCAGTATCTGATATAGGGTAGTTGTAAAGACTAAATTAATTCATATAGAACAGTTAGACCAAAGCCTATCACATATTTTCAATTATTATAGCACTTATAATTGCTGAATAAATTTATTTTTTAAACACTTTTTCTGATATTAGTTTTAGTACCTCATTCATAAAAGAGGAACTAAATGTAGAGAAGTCCAATAATCTGTCCAAGTTTGCTCAGTTAGTTAGTAGCTAACTTTTGTCAAATTTATTGTAATTTTCCCTAATGCACTTATCTTTTCTACCAAAAGAGTATTATGAAACAGTTGTAGTATGCAAGCACCAGTTTGTATACTTATTTGTTTGCATGCTTCATGAAGACTTTTTTTAGTTGTAACTTAAACACATGCACATACATATCTATATAGTATACATTTTTGTGTGTGTTAATACACAAATTCGTTTGATTCATGTTGGACTGTCCCAGAAACCTGGAAGAGAGTTTCCTGAAAAAAAAATCTTAAATCTGTGCCCAGCCAATAAGTTTTCAAGATTATTCTTGGTTTTTCTTTGCAGCATCAAAATATAAGAATGGCAAAAAAAGTATTTCAAAGTACTTAAGTTAAAATTGGTTTCTTCTAATAAATTTCAATAGTTTGAAATTTCTTCTTTTGGTGATAGATTAAGTAAAGCAGACAAATTTTTCCTATGGAAGAAAAAATTTAAAAAAGAGGAGACTGATTAAAAAAATTCTGATATAATTTTTATCAGTATTCATTGTTTCTCTGTGTGGATTCAAGTTACCATCTGGTACCATTTCCTTTTAGCCTGAAGGAATTATTTTAGCATTTGTTGTAAAGCAGGTGCTGGCAACAAATTTTATCTTTCTTTATCTTGGAATGTCTTTAATTTGCCTGTATTCTGAAAGATAGTTTTGTTAGATATAGAATATTCAGTTGATGTTTTTATTTTCTTTTAACACTTTAAAAACATCCTCTGCTGCCTTCTGACTTCGTTTTAGTAACGAATAGTAAGAGAGTTATATTGTGGTCCCCTTGACTAGAAGGAGTAATTTTTTGCTTTGCTGCTTATAGGATGTTTCCTTTGTCTTTTTCAATAGTTTGAAAAACCTGTGTAGAATTATCTAGGTGTGTGTTTTTGTATGTGCTTATCCTATTTGGAGTTTATGGAGCTACCTAGATGTACGGGTTAATATTTTTCATCAACTGTGGAAAGTTTTTATTCATTATTTTTCCATTTTCTTCCTTCATCACTCTCTCCTGCCTCTGCATCTGGGACTCACGTTACACTCATGTCATTAGGCTTGATGATGTTCTAATGGACTATGGGGCTCTTTATTTTTCTTTTTACTTTTTGTGCTTTCAATTGAGTGATCTTTATTGATTTATCTTTAGGTTCACTGATTCTCTATTCTAGCAGCTCATATATACTGTAACCCTATAGCAAAAAATGTTATTTCAATGTTGTATTTTTGAATTCCAGAATTGCAACTTCTTTTTTTATATGATGTCTATCTCTTTATTGACATTCTATATTTCATAATTTATCATCATCAGTCATTTAATTCTTTAAAAATGGTTTCTTTTAGTTCTTCAAATATACTTACAATAATTGATTTGGAGTCTTTGTCTAGTAAGTTCAACAGCTGTAAATTCTCAGGAACATTGATTACTGACACCTTTCTATTTTTAAGCTTATTTTTTTCTGGAAACTGGATATTTTATATACTGTTTTATATAATATATTGTTGCAATTTTATATTCTCACATCCCCTGGGATTGCCATTTTTGTTGTTTTTCTGTTCATTTATTTTGGTCATTTGTTTTTACATAATTTGTCTATACTAATTCTCTAGAGTTAGTCTCCCCTGAAACATGTATTTATTGAAGTCTCTGCTCTGTTTTTGTTTTTGTTTGTTTGTTTGTTTTTTGAGACGGAGTCTCGCTCTGTCGCCCAGGCTGGAGTGCAGTGGCTCAATCTCAGTTCACTGCAACCTCTGCCTCCCGGCTTCAAGCCATTCTCCTGCCTCAGCCTCCTGAATAGCTGGGATTACAAATGCCTGCCACCACACCCAGCTAATTTTTGTACTTTTGGTAGAGACAGAGTTTCGCCATGTTGGTCAGGCTGGTCTGCTTTTTTTATTTTTCTTATTTTTTAAGCATGCTTTCCAGGGATTACCTGTAGATGAGCTTTGATTAGTGGTCGGCCATGCATTCACCAAAAATTGTGCTTAAACATATATTGAGTGACACTTTGCTGACGGACTGGTGTGTGGATTGGGGAACACATTTAATATGGAGGCAGTTTATAGGTCTACCCAGCTTTTAATTTCTGCATGTGTAAGGCATCCTGCCCCACTAAGGGCTCAGTTAGCTGGGCCCTTTCCTGTTGCCTATTAGATATGCAGACTTCCAGACAACCAACAGCGTTGTTTCATCAATGTTGTGATATCAGCTGTTATGTGTTTCCCTGATTATTTGCCACTGGGATCACTATAATTTTGACAATGCTCTGGTTAAAGGTTTTTTTTTTCATACTTCACTCAGAATCAAGACTGCCACCTTCTGTAGTGAGTCTGCCAGTCTCCACGATCATCCCTTCCTGGTTAAACTACCAAGCAAAACACCATAAACTCCAAATGTTTTTACTGAGGTTCAGTGAATTTTCTTGAATAAATGTTTTAGTTTATTCATGGATTTAATTTAAAAAGGAATGAATTACTGTCATTTTAATGGGAGTATGTTACATATCTTGGGTGTGAACTCCTGAGAAGCAATTAAGTTTTGCCTCCATTTTCTGTCTTTCACATTCTCATCAATGATGCCTTTCAGCATGTTATAACACAACATGGGGGCCCTCACCAAATGCTGAGCAGATGCCAGCACTCTGCCCTTGGATTTCCAGTCTCCACAGCTGTGAGCCAAAGAAATTTCTTTTCTTTATAAATCACCCTATATGCTTTTGGTCAATTTCTAGTGTTTTGAAATAATTGCTTTTGACGATTGTGTCCAGTTTTATCATTGCTGCTGTAAAAAGATTTGCTGAGATGCTTTCTTAGCATTTCCAGAATAATGAATACAAGTTTGATGGATAAAATAACTAATGAATGTATTCATATCAAACCATATGCCAAAATGTCTTAAAATTTCTCATTTTAAAAAACATTTAAAATAATTTTATAGTAAGCACATAAACACATATTTATGTTACTACTTTGAAAATCTGTAAATACGTTAATAGCATTTCTATGGTCTCTAAGATGAGGACTTTTTTCACAATGGGCTCCCTGATTATTAAGTTAGTTAATTAGATATTAACCTCCTTGATTCAAATACTTCTTGTTTATAAAAGTGACTGACTTTTAATCACAACTTTAAATTAGTTTCTGAGGGTAAGAGTATTTTTAAATTATGATTTTAGAATGTCCTCAGTACATATAGCAAAATTAATATGCTAAAATTTCTCAATTTATTATTTCAATATTATATACTAAATAAAGGTAATAAATATGTTTTATGACATATTCATAGGTACTTACTAAATATACAATGGAATATGCTTAAAAATAATATAAAACTTACGATTAGGCCTAAAATTATTTTATATTGGAATACATAAAAATAAAACTACCTAACCTATATAATATGTATAATTTCATAGAACATATTATATCTTCTAGAAATAAGAAGTATGTATTTGTAGCATTTTCAAATAGTAGGTGAATTTACAATACATATGCTTTGGTCTTCTGCAAAAGTCTTTTTGTTCTTTTGTTTTTATTATTAAATATATAATTTTTAAAAAACAATTTTTATGTCTTAATGTTTTAGCTTGTAAGATTCATTTTGTACCTGATTGTAGACCCTAGAACATCCTCCTCTGTGAGCTGGACATGGCAAATGTCATTTCAGAGTCAAGAATTACAATTTCAATATTAACAACTCCATTTGATGTTTTTGTTTTATTTTTTAGCTTTAAAAAAGAATCATATTGAATTGCCAAGCTGCTTTCTTCTATTTCTGCTATGTACAGTAGAATACTGCAAATCACGCAATAGTTATGCGAAAACAGATATGTTTGCGCTTTGCTTTAAAATCCCACATTGGCTCTGTGCTATTGTTTCAATGTCCACTCCAAAACTCATGTTGAAATTTAATTACCATATGATGGAATTAAGAGGTGGGGCCTTTAAGAGGTGATTAGACCCTGAGGGTTGTGCCCTAATGAATGGATTGATGTCATCATGGGAGTGTGTTGCATATCTTGGGTGTGAGCTCCTGAGAAGAGAATAGGTTTTGCCTCTGTTTTCTCTCTGTCTCTCACACTTTCATGATGTGATGCCTTGACCCTCACCAAATGCTGAGCATATGACAGCACTCTGCCCTTGGACTTCCAGACTCCAGAGCTGTGAGCCAAACGAACTTCTTTTCTTTATAAATCACCCTGTTGGTAGTATTCTGTTACAGAAGTAGAAAATGGACAAAGACATCTTATCTCTACCATGACATTACAGCTTCTTTTGAATTAATAATTTTTTGGATTAACTATAATACTGCACATTATAGCAACTGATTTTTTCTGTAGTTAAATAGACTGACACATTAAAACAAAGATAGAAAAGTTAAAACAAAAGTGGAGGCAAAGATGTGACAGGCAATACCAAAGATGTGACAGGCAATACCATTCTGTGGGTTTTCTTTCTAGAAAGCAGGGGTCACAAAGATGATATTTGACAAAATGCATTACAGAACAAAAAAAAGTATTTAAAAAAACTAAAAAGTTTATTTTATCCTGCTCCCACACACTTCTAGTTCTTGACTTATATCTTTATTGTCTGAGCAGATAGCTTTTTCATACTATACTGTGTCTAATATAGCCATCTTTTCATGATTATCCACCATTGGATAGAGTTTGTGTGACCACTATTTCTTATGTCACAATCTCTCTTGTCATTTTGGTTATTTGAACCTTATTCTCTGTTAGATTCCTGGAGTTGCTCACAGGAACTTTTTTTTTTTTTTTTTTTTTTTTTGAGATGGAGACTCACTCTCTTTTTGCCCATGCTGGAGTGCAATGGCATGATCTCGGCTCACTGCAACCTCCACCTCCCAGGTTCAAGCAATTCTCCTACCTCAGCCTCCCAGGTAGCTGGGATTACAGGTGCACACCATTACACCTGGCTAATTTTTGTATTTTTTGGAGATGGGGTTTCACCATGTTGGCCAGGCTGGTCTCAAACTCCTGACCTCAGGAGCTCACAGAAACATTTTATTGAGCTCTTGTATGTTGAAATAAGTTGGTCTTTATATTTCTCACATTCTCTTTTTATTTCTTTATATTTCTCACATTCTCTTTTTATTAGTATCTTAAATATATTACTGCATTTTCTCTTGGCATAAACTATAGCAATGAAAAAAATCTAAGGACAGTCTAATTTTCTTTCTCTTATGGTGTACCCGCTCAATTTTTGCTGGAGTGATAAAACAGTTTTTTTTAATGTTTGTTTTTAAAGTTTAGTATTTTTTACCAGAATGTGTCTTCTTGGTGTTGGTCATTTGGATTTGTTTTTTCCAGGTTTGATGCATTATTCAAATACAAATTTTAAGTTTTGTTTACATTTTAATTTGTGGAAAGTTCTGTGGTTGTTTGGTTTGTTTGTGCCTGTGTATGTGTGTGTGTGTATTTATTCCATTCCATTATTTTCCCATTATTTTGGTTTTTACTTTGTTTTTGTCTTTTTTCCAATGCGGAATTTCACTATATATGTGTTAGATCACTTTGTCTGTTACCTTTTTTAATAATACCTTTTTATTTCGTTTATCTAAAATATTGATGTAAGTAGAACATATAAGCCAAAAATTACTCATAATAAAGTTTAAGGTTCAATTAATTGGATGTCGAATAAATAATATCTAGACTAAGAAATCTAAATTTCAGAGTCTCATAAACCCAGTAGCTCCAATGTACATTTTTCCAATCACCAACATTGCCAAAAGGTAAACAGCATCTTGCGTTTTATTTATTTAAAAAAAAAAAAAAACTGTTTAAATAGCTTTGGGGGTACAAAGGGTTTTTGGTTACATGGATAAATTTTGTAGTGAGTTCTGTGATTTTAGTGTACCCATAGTATACATTTTATCCAATACATAATTTTTTATCCCTACCCTCCTCCCACCCTCCCGCTTCTGAGTCTCTAAAGTCCATTATATCACTTTGTATGCCTTTGTGTACCCATAGGTTAGCTCTCACTTATAAGTAAGAATATATAGTATTTGATTTTTCATTTTTGAGTACTTTCCTTAGAATAATGGCCTCCAGCTTCATCCAAGTTGCTGCAAAGGACGTTATTTCATTCCTTTTTATTACTGAGTAGTATTCTATGGTGTATATATACCACATTTTCTTTATTCATTCATTGATTGATGGACACTGGGGTTGGTTCTATATCTTTGCAATTGTAAACTGGGCTGCAATAAACATATGTGTGCATGTGTCTTTTTCATATAATATCTCCTTTTTCTTTGGATAGGTAGCCAAGTAGCAAGATTACTGGATTAAATGGTAGATCTACTTTTAGTTCTTTAAATAATCCCCATGCTATTTTCCATAGAGGTTGCACTAATTTACACTCTCAAAAGAAGTGTATAAGTGTTCCTCTTTTACCACATCCACACCAACATCTATTGCTTTTTGACTTTTTCATATTGGCCATTCTGGTAGGAGTAAGGTGGTATCTCATTGTGGTTTTAATTTGCTTTTCCCTGATGATTACTGATGTTGGCCATTTTTTCTTGTTTGTTAGCCATTTTTATATGTTTTTTGAGAAATGTCTATTTATGTCATTTGCCTACTTTTTGATGGATTTTTTTTTCTGAATTCTTTGAGTTCCATGTAGATTTCAGATACTAGTCCTTTGTTGGATGCATAGTTTGCAAATATTATCTCTCATTCTGTGGGTTGTCTCTTTATTCTTACGATTATTTCTTTTGCCATGAAGAAGCTTTCTAATTTAATGAGATCACATTTACTTATTTTTTTGTATTTACTTTTGAGGTTTTAAAATTATATCTGTTTTTAAATTTTACATAAGGGATATTTACAGTATGTGCTCTTTTGTGTCTGGTCTCATTCTCTCAACATCATGTATATGAGCTCATCAATATTCCTGTGTATAGTTATTCATCACTTGTCATTTATATATGGTGTTTCTTTGACTGAATATACCATGATTTAATTTTTTGTTGTTCTGCTAATTAAAATTTGAACTTTTTAAAGCTCTTGATTATTATGAATAGTTCTGACTACCAAGGTGTCAATCTCTTGATGAACCTATATATGCATTCTCTTGTATATAAATGTAGGCAGGAGACTAATGGATCTTAGGGTATGAATATGTCCAATTTTAGGTACTGCCATTTTTCCAAAGTGATTGTACCTAGGATTATATGAGATATTTAAGCACTGTTCAACACAATTAGAATTGTATTTATTTCATTATTATTATTATTTAGCTGATTGGACTATATGTAGTGGTATTGAATTATAATTTTAATTCATATTTTCTCCATTTATTTTTTATTTCAAAAAAAACTTCCTCTCTTCTATCTTTCTGTTTTAAGGAATTTTCTATTTTTTTAATTTTCCTCTTAGCCTTTATGTCTGAAAAAAGTATTTTATTTATGAAATAAAAAATATTCCTGTGTTTTATTACTTGATTTTTGTTTTTAATTCTAATTTATGTCTTTATTTTATTTTTCATCATCTTCTTAGCTCATTTTGAAACATTAGGTCATAATTTTCATCAATTTATGGGCTTGTCCTATGCTAATGTTGCCTCTAAATACATTATTCTGTCTTTGATCTTTTTCTTGTATCAGCTTTATATGTAATTCAATTATAATTTCTTTCTGTTCTTCATTTTGTACACATCATTTATTCATAGCTGAACTTTTAGGAAAGAGGGTACATAAGACTTGTTTTTCTAGCTTCATGGCATTAGAGATCTTTCTGTTGCCCTGTGAATTGTTTTAAAAGGCACTGTCCCACATTCTGAGATGTCCTGGATCTGTTCTAACATTTCAGCTTTCCCTGTGCCCGTATTTTTCTTATTCCTTCAATGAGAAATATGTTGCTAGAGGTTTCTCTCAGCTCAGGGCTTTGTTCTAGAAGAAAGCTTTGACTGGACAGTAAGTTCACTCACTCCAATGATGCTGCAATTGCTTGCATTGTCTGTTTTGTTTTGTTTTATTGTTGTCCTGCAAGGAATCTTTGGAAGTGCTCACAGGACTCAAATGGTCCCAGCACCTTCAGACTTTATCAGAGACCCCTTTCTCTCTGGTATTAATTTGAAACAAAAACACTTCAAGTTTCATCTTTTGTTCTCAAATTAATCCATTGTACTTTCCAGAGAGTTCCTATAAGTGGGATTAGTTTTTCTTTATTTAGTTCTTCCATAGTCATGAGAGGCTTCTCTGTTTCGCTCTGCTTCCTCCACTCAGACACTAATGCCATGCCAGGCTTATAGAGTTCACTTGTATTTTCTTCTTGACCAAGCAAGCACATTGGGGTGTGTACAGCTGTCTTATCTCCTTTAGTGTGGTCATTGTTGTAGATGTTGCCCATATTTTAATATTTTATATATAAACCACTCTTCTCATTTTCAGAGGGATTTAAGAATGTTAAAAAATCTACATTGTCACCACCTCCATCTTCCTTCTGTTTTCTTTTAAGATTTGTAATATTCCAAGTTCTATTAAATATATAGTCAGCTGGATAGAGCACACTACTATTAATTTAATGTCATTGTTTCTAATGGATTATATGTCATACCTACTCATTTATGTGTTATTAAATGCTTAATAAAATAAAAGTTGCTATCATTTCACAATTGTCCATAGACATTAGTGTCTTCTAACAATTGGCTCTTAAAGTCAGAAATGCTATTTAGACATTTTTGTTCTTGCTAACTTTCTGCCCTCATTTTCCTGGCAAATGATTTCCAGAGCTAGATAATTATACAAATGATGTTTGTTTTTTTTAAAAAAATGCTTCTATTCATAAACTAGATTTTTGTGTGTTATAACTAGGAAGCAATAGTTTTGATCTACACATCAAAGATGACTTTGAAAGGCTTTCCTGATAGAACACAAATGTGTCTTCACAAATTCTAGGCATTTATAGTCATCTGGAAAGAGCTAATACTTAGAAGAAATAAAAAAATTTTTCTAAAGCTATTTTACAACATTCATAGCCCTTTACTGAATTTAATCAAGCTTAAAGTTCAGAAGATGAAGAAAACCACACGCTTTTTGTTATTGTTATATATTTGAAAGGGCACCTAGGTTTAAGTTTCTTTTGAAATCTGTATATCATTTTCTAAAGCAAAAATGACAGGATTTCATGATAAGAAGGAAGCCACGTATTTACTCTTTTCTCTCAGGTTTTTGAGTTCCTAAATATTAAATAGACTTTGCCTCTTTCTTTTTTAAGAAAAAAAAATACTGTTCTGTAAAAATGTATTGATTATTTCAAGAAGAGAAAGTCAGATGGTTTTGATTCCTTCGGTCCACATAGTTAAATGCAAAGCTAATGCTGGGAAAACAAATGAATTTGGTATCAGATGTTATTTTACTGTGCTCATAGTTCAAGGAGATGAGTTGGGGATTTTGACATGCAAGCTGCATTCATTAATTTAGGGCAAATTGATTGTATCTTTCTTGGTAATAAAACTTCAAAAAGCTACAGAAGAGGCAGGTAACATTGAGGGCTGGAACAAATATACCATATCTTAGTAGCGGTTTAGGTATGCAGCTATTTTAAAGAAGAGGGACATTGGCTTCTGAGAGACAAAGTGGAGATTAAAGGAAAATGTGTATCTAATTTAGCTTTAACCAGTTATCTTCCAAAAGTTTTTAAGACCTTAGAAGCTAAGAATTTTAATACTTAGTATCAAAAAAAAAAGTTTTTTAATGCAACGACAAATTAATTCCCTGTCCACAAACTCCATTGGCCAGTATCCAAAAAATATTGGACTGAGACAATTAACTGGAAAACATTGTGTTTTAACTTCTGTGGTATTAATATCAAAAGTAAAAAATTCAGTGTCTATGTGCATAAAAATAGTCAAACAGCCCATTTTATTTAATCAATATTAATTGAAACTCAATCTGTGTCTGAGCATATACACTTGCATATGCATTTATCTATAAGATCCTCGTACATCTAAGCTTACAGTTTAAAATGACCATTATCCTTCAAATTGGTCACCTGGGGAAGGAGTTTACCTACTCCAACCATGTCGTATTGTTTGAAATATCTGCTTTGTTTTATCTCAAACTTGTTACCTGGATTATTCTCTAGTTTTATTAAATAAAATAATTATTGATTCCTTGGACTGTTATAAAATTTCAATTTCAAAGAATAAAGATTTTAATTGCTGACGAAAATTGCAGAAATGCATTCTGAAAGCAGTTCTAAGAGTAGAATTTCAAGAAGCTTAAACAATCACAATTTTATTTAATATAAGTATCCCGGCTGGGCTTGGTGGCTCACGCATGTAATCCCAACACTCTGGGAGGTCGAGGTGGGTGGGTCACCTGAGGTCAGAAGTTGAAGACCAGCCTGACCAACATGGAGAAACCCTGTCTCTACTAAAAATACAAAATTAGCCAGGTGTGGTGGCGCATGCCTGTAATCCCAGCCACTCAGGAGGCTGAGGCAGGAGAATCGCTTGAACCTGGGAGGCAGAGGTTGCAATGAGCCGAGACCATGCCATTGCCCTCCAACCTGGACAACAAGAGTGAAACTCCGTCCCAAAATAAGTAAGTAAATAAATAAATAAATAAATGTAAGTATCCTTTGGAAGTGAGTCTGTGAAGCTATTGGAGTGTTTTTACATAAGATTTGATATATTGGTTAAACAATTAGTATTGTGAGATAAGATATACATACCAGTATAAAATACACATTTCCCACCTATAAATAATGTATGTGTATAATTGAATCATGAAATGTCATAGCTAAATGGGGTCTTACAGTTAATCTATTTCAGCCTTCAATTGCCAGCTCCTGCCTTTAGACAAATGAGGAAAAGTGTCCAGAAAATTTTATTTCAAGATCACACAGCTACTTAAGGCCTGAGCCAAAATTAGGTCCTGACTTCTGATTCATTGCTTATTTCACTGAGGCATGATTCTTTCTAAAAATATTATGAGCCTTCCTATCATCTTAAAAGTACTGCTTTTAAGTTCTGTTTTTGAAAATGTGTTTCTTTCATTTTATACTTGGCTATCTAAGGTTTGTGTTCCCTCTGTGTGTTCTCCACCATCCCATTCATCTCACATAGTTAAGGGACTGTGGCTGCAGCTAAGCCTGAATAATTGGATACCTCTGTCAGCATTCATTATCAGGGACTGCAGAACCCACACAGTGTGCCACTTTAGGAAAGGTTATGTTCCGTTGTAGACAGCAATATGTGTGCTGATCAACCTCCAACTTCACATTTTAAATGCAGAGCCTAAGTGCTTTTATAACCATGTTTTGGTGAGGTGTGTGTTTATGTATGGCTTTTGACTGAAAGCAAAATTAACCTTTTCTTAACAGGATCCCTTGAGTGGATACATTGAGTAGATTGTGTGCCTAGGGTTACAAATCATCTTTTACATACAAACGTCTTATTCTTAAAATATGTATTTTTGATATGCATAATGTTACTGAAAATATAAATGCTTTGGGCCTATGTACCTTGAAATTCTGAAAATATATTTCAAAATCTTAAATTGTTATCCACTATAACTGGTTCAATTCTCTTTATATGTATATTTCTTATGAACTCAACAAAGAAAACATTCTTAAAAGTAGGCAAGCATTAGAAAACTCTGTATCTTGAGATTATTCTCAAAAATGTTCTGTAGAAAATACATGGAAATACACTTTGTATAGTTTTTGACTCACCCAAGAGTAATGCGAAATATTCAGTTAAGCTGCCAGGGTAACCTAGTACTAGTCTTTGCATTTAATTTCTCTAGTTCAGTTATTTGATATTTGTGCATTATCTGTTCTCCTGGGATCACTGCAGACTCTTAATTATCCCCATTAATGGAGAGGACTGGAAGAATAGATTCTCCATAATCACGGTAAAGAAAGGTATTACGCATGTGATTTTGGAATGTATTTTGTGAAGAATATGTTTTTGCATGTTTTCAAAATAGAAAAAAATCCAGCTGTATGACAATGGACAAGTTACATAGTCTACTCTGGGTTTCACTGTGGGTTCATTGTTCCTATTTTGAAAATATAAAAATTTAATAGTAAATCCAAAGCTATTAGAGTGAATATTATCTGTGATTTCAGTGATATTGTAAAATATTAAACCAACAAATACTTTTAGTTCCCCCATCTATCTTTTCTGGTCAATTCCCCGCTAGTCTTATTTCCAAGGAGATGGATGCTTAGTGATTGTCTCAAAATAACACAGATAGATGGCCCCAACGAAACATAGCTTATTTCTCCAATAATCTTGATATGAAATTTTGTCATAATTTTTTAAAATTCTAGATAAAATATAATATTTTTATCCATAATGAATTCAGAAATATGTAAAGTGAGTAACAGAGAAAAATGAAAATCCAAGCAGTAGCTGGAAGCTGGCACTTCAGCTGCCTCAAGGAGGAAAGAGATTGTGGATAAAGTAAGAGTCTTTCACTCAGTAGCCAAGGATTGGGGTTAAAAAGTACTACGATTATGAAAAATTTCAAACCTATACAAAAACAATGAAAATAGCATAATAAGCCACCTCAAACCCATTACTAAACTTCCACATGGCAAAATATGTTCATCTATACCTTTTCTCAATTCCTAACATGTCTTCCAGGATTACTGTGAAACAAAAACCAGGGAACAATACAATTTCATCTATAAGGTTCTTCACTAGGCATATGTTAACTATAAGGGCTTTAAAACATAACTATAATAAAATATAACTATCTTACCCAAAATTACTAACATCCAGTTAGGTTTCAGATTTGAGGAATTTAAAGTTTAACAATCATGTGCAGTCAGATGCCCTATGTTTGTGGATTGGGAGAATTAATATTGTTAAAATGTCCATACTACCCAAAGCAATCTACAGATTCAATGCAATCCCCATCAAAATTCCATGGTAATCCTTCACAAAAATAGAGCACACATGGGGAAAGGACAGTCTCTACAATAGATGCTGTTAGGAAAACTGGCTATTCACATGCAAAAGAATGGCACTGGACGCTTATCTCACCCCATATACAAGAATCGACTAAAAATGGAGTATAGTCTGAAATGTAAGATCTGAAACTATAAAATCATTCAAAGAAAAACTTAGAGGAAAAGCTGCATGATATTGGCTGGGCAATGATTTTTTTGAATATGACCCCAAAAAGCACAGGAAACCAAAGCAAAAATACACAAATGGGGTTTCATCAAACTAGAAAGCTTCCACGCTGCAAAGGAAACAATTTGACAGGGAAAAAAGACAACCATAGATAGAGAAAAATATTTGCAAATTATATGCTGATAAGGGGTTAATATTTAAAATATGGCAGGAATTCAACTCCATAGCAGGAAAACAATCCTGTGAAAAAATGGGCAAATGATCTGAGTAGATATATCTAAAAAGAAGACATACAAATGGCCAAAAACAAATGAAAAAATGTGCAACATCATTAATCATCAGAGAAATGCAAATAGAAACCAAAATGAGCTATACCCCTCATAAGTTAAAATGGCTATTATATTTTCAGTTTATTTTATAATGCCAAAATTATATTAAATGTATTTTTTAAAACTAGTGTTTGAAATATTTATCTTTTATATACTTACAGCTGCTTTAAATTATTTTATTCTGGAGAACCTAAACAGACATAAAAAATGATGTAAAGAACTGACAGCGATCAATATCTTCTTTTATCTCCCTTTATCACAAATTGTTTTCCAGAGATATTTAAAAGTAAGTTTTGACATCCTCTTATTTCTGCCTCAAATACTTCAGTGTGCATATCTGAAATACAAGGATTGTTTTTCTACATAACTAGCTTGGCATTTTCATGCTTTAAAAAATTATTGATAAAAGATTTATCAGTATTTAATACCCAATCAATTTTCTTATATATATCTTTTAATTTCCCCCATGGTGTCTTTTCAATCTTAGTTTCTCCATTTAAAACACAAACAAACCCTTACATTGTTAGGTACATCCACTGCCATTAGCTCATCCAGTCATCTCCTCTAGGCCCCTTCAGTGGACAGTTACTTACTACAACTGAGGTAAGCATTCTGATTCGAATCTGGTTTCAGTGTTTTTATTTAATTTTCTTGAGTTTTTCATCTTTACTCCCTCATACTATAAATCTTGTTTTTTTTTTTTAATTCTCTGGCTCATTTAAAGTTTTCCTTTTTATCTCCTATTTTGATCAACTTGATTGGGACATGCTTCAGTGTAGCTATTTTCATTTTTCTTGTGCTTAAGCTTTATTGGGATTCTTGGTCTATGAATTGAAAGGTTTCACCAAATCAAACATTTCTTAGCCTTTAAAAAAGTCCCTGTTCCCTCTTTTACTCTAGGCATTCTAATTAAGTGCATAGTGACTGGAGTGCCTGAAGGAGACGATTTTCAATGAAAGACTTTGAGAGCCTTATTAGGCACACTAACCAGTCATCCATTTGAATAAAATATACTGGGAGGTATAGATGGAGATCTGAATCTCATGAAAGAGTTTCAAACTTTTTGCTATTTCCTGAAAGTGTCTTATCATTTCTAAAATCATGCTTTTCTTTATGTTATTTCAAGAATCTGAAATGATCTATATCACCTCTTCCTTTACCCCATGTCGAAATGTAAATGATAATTATAGGACAATTTCAAATGTTATTTCTTTTACAAAGATTTGTGTAATCTCCCCAATTAAATGTGACCTCTTCCAACTCTGCATTTGGCTTATGCCTCTTTTGAGCACTTTTACTTTACCTAGTGTTGTAAGCACTGGTGAACTTTTCTGTCTACTAGGTGATCATTACCTTGAGAGGAAGACAATGTGTTACAGTTTTTATATCCCTTATGGTACTGATTCTAACTATAGTGTTTTGATAGATTGACAGCATTAAACTCATTGATTATAATTTATTTATTAAATAATTCATCAAAAAAATTAATTACTACATATTGTGAATGGATTGCCTTATTTAAAAAAATGAATTTAAAAAGTCATTTAACTTCATTATAATGTTCTTGTATATATATTATTTATAATTTCTAAAATGCAAGATAAGTGATAGAGCTGCAGTGGTCACTGAGGAATGTTAATTTATCTTCAGTTTGTTATGTCTATGGTGCAGCGTTCAGTGCAATTCAATTTTATTTCCCATATGTTGCCTACGGGAAAGGAACAATATCATTGCTTTACTGGAGCTAATAGGAGATAATTTATATGTTGATATGAGTAATTACTTTTAAATTTACTTCATAAATACCTTAGTAGCATTCAAATTTTGTATGAACTTTATTGGCATGCCCCACAAATTATATAGTGTATAGTAAAAGAAATAAAAAAAAACTGTATTGATCGTATTATACAACATTATTGAGAACTATTTAAGAGTAGATAAAAAATAAAATGTAACATAGAATGAACTAATACTATAGGTAGTGAAAATGATAGTGGAGAATCATATTGAAATGTTGAGTGGAATGACAAAATGCAGATTGCTTCAATAAACAAAGCAGAAAACCTGCAGTGTAGGACTAAAATGAAGCATACTTCAAGTATGTAGTGATTCTAAGAATGTTTTCTTTCTCTTGGACACTTATAGTGAAAATAGATATGCCTTCCTAACTATCTTTCATTCAAAACCATTGAAAAGAAAAACATAATAATACTAAGGATGCAAACCATCAAAGCTCTGCTATTGTTATTCCCACCATGAGCACCTGCACTGCAATCAAGCACAACAATTCACAGATGTGAGCTGAGAGTGTGCTGATAAGCACATGTCTACCTTTTAGTTGAATAAATACTACCTGGAAGTTCAGAAAAGTGGAAATTGAATGTGAGAAGACTTCACTCAAAAAAGAAAAATCTCTCAAATGTTTTTCCCAATTTTTTGATTCATATTACATTTCGTTGCTTTTCAAGAAACCAACTTTTAAAATTCTACTTTTTTCTACACACATCATGTGACGTGGTAATTTAATTAATGTCATTATTCTTTCATTTATATTTAATCTTCTCTCTTAGTCTTGTCACTGCAAGTGATCCATTCAAAACATTTAAAAACAATGAGGTAAAATACAATAAACTTGTGCAGATTTTCCTAGCTTACAGAATTTGGTAAACACAGTAGAATCCATAATGATGCCAGAGCACATTTGTTAGAAAAAAAAGTTTCAGTTCGATCATGAAAGTTGGGTGCATATTCTCCATCTCCTGTTATGTCATACCATGGGACCACAATCATGTCTACTTAATTCATTTTGGATGTTTTGATGTACTTGAATTTAGAACATGTTTGTCGGAAAGAGGAATTAGTGCCTTTACTACTGTTACCATTTTAAAATATGACAAAACCTAATTAAGAGTACTGCAAGTTACTGAAACATTCTTTATGTGGCTTCTTGTTTGGTCACTCTATTATATAGCAAATCTGTCCAAAGAATGGAGCTTATAAAGAAATTTCACAGTAATTTCATTTTCTGCTGATGGCAAACTTTTTATGACCTAGGCCATATGACAAAGAATACACTTAATAATTCAGCAAATGATGAGAAACTAATATGTTCCAAGTAATCCAGTTAGTACTAAGAATGTAATTCTAATCTAGATAAGTATACAGTTGATTGCAGAGGGATATGTACATAGATAATACAATGAGAACTTGTAAACACAATAAGAGTATGCAATCAACAAATACATATTGAACAACCTCTATGTCCCAAGCAGTGTGCTGAAATTTACATATGCCAAAATTCCAGTAATAGTGGAACAATATTTCTACTGGAAAATGTTTTAAAAAGTTTATGGAGATAGTACTTAATCTGCATTTTGAAGATGAATATGTTGTTAAATGAAGATGAGTTCAAGATTTCACTGCTAAAGAAGCAATGATTATAAAGGTCTAAGCTGAATCGAGATTTAAAAAGTAGTGAGTGATTGTCACTGAAGCCCAAGATGAGTGGGGAGGAGAAGGAAAAGCTATTGGAGGTGCTTTTGATAAATATGTGGTAGATTCCTTAGGGGGATTATTTCCTTTAAGAGAACCTTGGTAATCTCATTAGCCTTTTCTGTTCTGGGAGGGTAAGCTTCAACCCAGCCCATAGAGGTGTCTATTAATATTAGCAAAAACTTGTATCCTTTGCAAGCTGGCATGTAGGTGAAGTCTAATTGCCAGGTGACATAGTTTGTCCAGAACAATACTGATTATATGACTATTTCTGAAATCATGATTAACAGTGTCCCTTTTCACTCCCAAAAGTTTCTTTGGTCTGAAGATAAAGTGCAAGGTTATTTTCTATAGAAAAGTTAACTTACAGAGTTCTACACATCAGCCCTTTAGCAACAGTAAACAGCAGAAGACTCTAAGTGGAAAAGTAATGCACATGCCTATCCTTAAAGATAATGCTGGCAGCAAAGTGAAGAATAATCAGGAATGAGACTGAAATAGGATGATGGTGTATGAAACAGTGTTAGCACAAACAGAAACAAAGGAGTTTGAATTACAGCGATGCAAGTGGGAAGGAGAGGAGTCCTACCATAGGAAGAATTGGGTCTTTTTCATGTCTTCTCTGGAAAAGAGCTAGAACACATTCTTACTTTCGTTTTCTTCTCTATCTGTGTCCTCATGACATCGTTTGCCTATTCATGACATCTTGAACTCACCTTCATTTAACAACATATTTATCTTTCAAAATGCAGATTAAGTACTATCTCTATGACATCACTTATTGTCTGAGTTGTAATTACTACAGGCTTGTCTTGCTCCCTGGACTTGAGAGTAGGAACTGTCTCATGTCATTTTTGCTAGTCTGTTCTTGCAGCTGTTCTCAACATGTGCAAGGCAATCTACAAGTATGTGTAAAAGAATGTTTGAAGGTAATTATACAATTGTGCCATTGTGGAACACATTGGATACAATGCCTAACTGCATAAAAAGCATCGGTATTTCTTTAACTTGAGAACACATACTAACATGCTCCTCGTGGCCTGAATCTTGTTTACCTCCCTAAAGCTCCATCTGTTGAATTTTCCAACTCATTTTCCCCAGGGAAAGAAAGATAATGCCTGATTCACTGCCCTCCATCACTTCACAGCAGAGAACTAATCTCTCAATTACTCATAATACAAATGGCGCTGTGCGACTCCCATGGTAAGACTCTGCACTATTTTTCTCCAAAGGATCTTAATGGAGGACAAAGATCTGTGCTTCCAATACCACTGGGAAAATGTCCTTAAGTAGATTTGAGAAACTGAGCCTTTTCTGTCAATTCCTGAATTGTGTTATCTGTGGAAATTTAGACTATAGAGCCGTGTATATCAGTTCTAAAGTGCTGAAATACACATTCTATATATGCATATGCAACAATGTGTTTACATAAAAAATAATACATGCAGATCCATCCTATCATCAACCTTCTATTTTAATATACCTCTCTTTTTGAGGACTTTTCAAGGTGGTATTACATATATTTTCTATTTCAATTCTATTATTCCTACATTTTATCAACTAGAATACATATATGTGTTCTATCTGTGTATGTATCTATGTATGTATATTTATATATATATCTATGTATGTATATGTATACGTGTATATATATACACAGAACACATATACACATATATGTGAGTATATGTATCTATGTATACAGATATATATACATATAATGTATTTCTTCGATTTGTTTACCTACTGTTATAGCTCCTATAGGAAAGCCAAGACAAAGGCTTGATTCTATTTATTTAATGATTTTTGGAAACGATTTTATATTTATAGTAGAAATACATACTTACAAAAGTACAAAAATTAGCTGGACGTGGTGGTGCATGTCTGCAATCCCAGCTACTCGGGAGGCTGAGGCAGGAGAATCGCTTGAACCTGGGAGGTGGAGATTTCAGTGAGCCGAGATCATGCTACTGCACTCCAGCCTGGGGGACAAAGCAAGACGCCGTCTCAAAAATAAATAAATAAAAAAACAAAAAGGAATGCTACTGATTTTTGTATGTTGATGTTTTATACTACAACTTTACTGAATTTATCAGTTCTAATAGTTTTTTAGGGAAGTCTTTAGGTTTTTCCAAATATAAGATTACATCCTCTGCAAACAAGGATAATTTGACATCTTCCTTTTCAATTTGTATGGCCTTTATATCTTTATCTTGTCTGATTAATCTAGCTAATACTTCCAGTACTATGTTGAATAACAGCAGTGAAAGTGGGCACCCTTGTCATGTTCCAAATCTAAGAGAAAAGACTTTTTTCAGTTTTTCCCCATTCAGTATGATACCATCTGTGGGCCTGTCATATATAAACTTTATTATGTTGAAGTATGCTGAATTTTATCAAATGCTTTTTCGCAATCAATTGAAATGATCATATGGTTTTTGTCCTTCATTCTGTTGATACAATGCATCATATTAATTGATTTGCATATGTGGAACCATTCTTGAATCGCTGGGATAAATCCCACATGGTTATGATGAATGATCTCTTTAATATATTGTTGAATTTTGTTTGCTAGTATTTTGTTGAGGATATTTGCATCAATATTCATCAGAAATATTGGCCTGAAGTTTTCTGTTTTTGATGTGTCTTTGTCTGTTTTGGTGTCAGGGTAATACTGGCCTTGTAGAATAAGTTTGGAAGTATTTGCTCTTCCTCTATGTTTCAGAACAGTTTGAGTAGGATTGGTGTTAGTTGTTCTTTCAATGTTTCGTAGGGTTTAGCAGTGAAGACATTGGGTTCTGGACTTTTCTTTACTGGGAGACTTTTTATTAAGGCTTCAATCTCATTCTTTGTTATTGGTCTGTTCGGGGATTGGATTTCTTCATGGTTCAATCATGATAGGTTGTATGTGTCTAGGAATCTGTTCATTCCTTTTAGATTTTCCAATTTATTGGCACAAAGTTGCTTATAGAAGCCACTAATGATCTTTTGAATTTCTGCCATATCAATTGTAATGTTTCATTTTTCATCTGTGATTTTATTTATTTGGCTTTTTTCTCTTTTTTTCATAGTTAGTCCGACTACAGATTTGACAATTTTGTTTATCTTTCAAAAAACCAACTTTTTGTTGAATTGATCTTTTGTATTGTTTTCTTCATTTCAATTTCATTTAATTCTCTGATCTTTATTTTTTTTTCTTACTACTTTTGTGTTTGGTGTTCTGTTGACATTTCTAGTTCTTTAGGATGCATCACTGGGCTATTTATTTAAAGCTCTTCTTTTTCAATGTAGGCACTTGTAGCTATAAGTTTTCATCTTTGAACTGTATTTGCTGTATCCCATGGGTTTTGGTATGTTGTGTTTCCAATACCATTAGTTTCAAGAAATTTTCCAGTTTTCTTCTCAATTTCTTCATTGACCCACTCGTCATTCAGGATCATATCGTTTCATTTTCATGTGTTTGTATAGTTTCCAAAATTCTACTTGTTACTTATTTCTAATTTTATTCCACTGTGCTCAGAGAAGATACATGACATTACTTCATTTTGTTGAGTGTTTTAAGACCTGTTTTTTGGCTTAATATGTGGTCTATCTTTAAGAATGATCCACATGCTGAGGAAAAAAATATGTATTTTGTGGCTGTTGGGTGAAACGTTCTGTAACATTACATGAAATATACCTAATATACATATAGGTGCTTTTGATTTATAGCACAGATTAAGTCTGAAGTTTCTTTGCTGATTTTCTGTCTGAATAATCAGTCCAATGCTGAAAGTGAGGTGTTGAAGTATCCAGCTATTATTGTGTCCAGGTCTATCTCTCTCCTTAGCTTTAATAATATTTGCTATATATATCTGGGTGCTCCAATGTTGGGTGCATATGTATGTACAATTGTGGTATCCTCTTGCTGAATTGACTCCTTTATCATTATATCACCTTATTTGTCTCTTTCTATAGTTTCATCTTGAAATCTATTTTGTCTGATATAAGTGTAGCAACTCCTCCTCTTTTTTTGGTTTTAATTTGCATGGAACATATTTTTCCATCCCTTTATTATCAGTCTATGTGTGTCTTTATATGTGAAGTGTGTTTCTTGTAGGCAACAGATTATTGGGTCTTCCCTTTTTATTCATTTAGCCACTCTATGTCTTTTGACTGGAGAGTTTAGTCCATTTAAATTCAATGTTATTATTGATAAGTAAGGACTTACTCCTGCCATTTGTTGTTTTCTTGTTGTTTTGTGGTCTTCCTTCCTTCTTTCTTGCCTGTCTTGTTTTAGTGAAGCTGACTTTCTCTGGTAGCTTGATTTAATTTCTTGCTTTTTAATATTTGTATACCTGTTGTGTGCTTGTAGATTTGAGGTTAAAATGAGGCTTGCAAATAATATCTTATAACTTATTATTTTAAACTAATGCCAGCTTAACAGTGATTGTGTAAACATATAAGCAAAAAGAAAACTAATATAAACTGTACACTTTAACTTTGTTCCCCCAATTTTTAAGTTTTTGTTGTTTCTATTTATATCTTATTTTACTTTTTACTGTCTATGTCTTAAAACTGTGTTGTATTATTTTTGATCAGTTCATCTTTTAGTCTTTCTACTTAAGAGTAGTTTATACATCAAAATTACAGTGTTATAATATTCTCTATTTTCTGTATACTTACTATTACCAGTGAGTTTTGTGCTTTCAGATTCAGATGATTTTTTATTGCTTATTAACATCCTTTTTTTCAGATTGGAGAATTGCCTTTAGCATTTCTTATAGGTCAGGTCTGGTGTTGATAAAATCCCTCAGGTTTGTTTGTCTGGGAAGGTCTTTATTTCTCTTTCATGCTTGAAAGATATTTTCACTGGATATTCTATTCTAGGAAAAAAGGTGTTTTTTTCTTTGTTTGTTTTGTTTTGTTTTTCTTCAGCACTTTAAGTATATCATGTCAGTCTCTCCCGATCTAAAAGGCTTCCACTGGGAAGTCTGCGGCCAGCTATATTGGAGCTCCATTGTATGCTATTTGTTTCTTTTCTCTTGCTGCTTTTAGGATCTTCTCTGTGTCCTTGATCTTTGAGAGTTTGATTGTTAAATGTCTTGAGGCAGTCTTTTTTGGGTTAAACCTGCTTTGTGTTCTATAACCTTCTTGTATTTGAATATTGATATATTTCTCTAGGTTTGGAAAGTTCTCTGCTATTATTCCTTTGAATAAACGTTCTACTCCTATCTCTCTTTCTACTCCCTCCTTAATGGCAGTAACTCTTAGACTTGCCCTTTTGGGGTTATTTTCTAGATCTTGTAGGCATGCTTTATTGTTTTTTATTCTTATTTCTTTTGTCTCTTCTAACTATATATTTTCAAATAGCCTGTCTTCAAGCTCACTAATTCTTTCTTCTGCTTGATCAATTCTGCTGTTAAGATACTTTGCTGTGACCAGGCAAAGTGGCTCATGCCTGTAATCCCAGCATTTTGGGAGGCCGAGGCGGGCAGATTGCTGAGGTCAGGAGTTTGAGACCAGCCTGGCTAACATGGTAAAATCCCATCTCTACTGAAAATACAAAAATAAGTCAGGGGTGGTGGCATATGCCTGCAGTCCCAGCTACTCAGGGGGCTGAGGCAGGAGAATTGCTTGAACCTGGGAAGCGGAAGTTGCAAGATCACACCACTGCACTCCAGCCTGGGCAACAGAGCAAGACTCCGCCTGAAAAAAAAAAAAAAGATACTCTGATACATTCTTCAATATGTCATTTACATTTATCAACTCCAAAATTTCCACTAGATTATTTCACTTATTTCAATCTCTTTGTTAAATATATATAATGGAATTCTGAATTCCTTCTCCATGTTTTCTTGAATTTCCTCAGGTTCCCTCAAAACAGCTATTTTGAATTCTCTGTCGGAAAGGTCGCATATCTGTTTCTCCAGGATTGTTCCCTGGTGACTTACTTGGTTCATTTGGTGAAGTCTTGTTTTCTTGGATGGTGTGGATGATTGTAAATGTTCTTTGGTGCCTGGGCATTAAAGAATTAGGTATTTATTATAGTCTTCTCAGATTGGGCTTGTTTGTGCCTATCCTTCTTGGGAAGACTTACTTGAACCCTAAGCCAAATAATGCTGTTGATTTTACAGACTCCTAGAGGTACTATGTTGGAAGTCTTGGAAAAGATCCAGAAAAATTCTCTCAATTACCAGCCAGTGTCTTGGTTTTTTCCTTTATTTTCTCCGAAACAAGGGGAGTCTCTTTCTCCCTGTTTTGAGCCACCAGGAACTAGCGATGTGGTGAAGCAAGCACCTCTGTGGCCACCACCATTGGGACTGTGCTGGGTCAGACCTGAAGCCAGCACAGTACTTAGCCTTACCCAAAGCCCTTACCTTCAGGGTGGCAAGATCCCCAGTCCCTGAACATGTCCAGAGATGCTATCTGGGAGCCAGGGATTGGACTCAAAAACTTTAGCAATTTCCAGGTGTTCTATTCTACTACAGCTAAGCTGGTGCTTAAATCCAATACTGAGGTTTGAGGAGGAAAGGCACAAGTCTTCCCTTAGCTATTCCAGCTAGTGTCTCCTTAGGTAACATGTCACCCTAGCCCACCTGCTCTAAGCCTAGCCTAGCACTAGGATTTGCCTAGCAATTGCAGTCTTTGTATACTATACTGCCTTTCAAGTTTACCTAGGACCCCAGAGCCCTTCAGCCTATGATGGCAAGGCTTGCAGAGAAACTTCCAACTGCTGGGATGGGCCATTCCCCTCCAGCTAGGGCTGGTAAATATTTTCCTTCCTTGTGCCAGCCCTGGCTAATCCCAATATGGCTTTATTCTCTGCTGTAGCAGGGCAGCACTGAGTTCAATGTAAAGTCCCTCAGTTGCTGTGCTCTTCCTCCCCCAGATGCACAGATTCTGTCTCCACAGTGCATGGCATTGGCAATTTATGTCACAGTTGTTGGCATTGGCAATTTATGACTGTCTCTTTGGCCCTCCTCAATACCTCTTTCCACGATATAAAGTTAAAACCAGGTACTGTGATTGTTCACATGATTTTTGGTTCTTGTAATGGTGCTTTTCTGCATGTAGTAGGTTGTTAAAATTTGGTGTTCCAGCATGTGGTTGGGGTAGGAGGGATGAACAGTACTGTGAGCTTCTATTCTGCCATCTTGCTCTGCCCCCAAATCTCCTTGTTTTGGCTTGCATTTCCCTCTTTAGTTCCTGGTATATTTTGAACAACATTCCCTTGTAGGATATGCCTTTTGAAAATATTTTTTGGAAATATTTTTCCCCAATATGTGGCTTCTCTTCTCATTTCCTTGAGAGTGTCAATTGTAGAGCAGATGTTTTTAATTTTGCTGAACTCTAGCTTATCAATAATTTCTTTCATGAACCATGCCTCTGGTTATATATCTAAAATGTCATCACCAAATGTAAGGTCATTTAGATTGTCTTCTATGTTATTCCTAGAATTTTTGTAAACTTGTGATTTACATTTAGGTATATGACCCCTTTTGCATTAATTGTGTGTGTGTGCATTTTATACATATATATATAGAGAGAGAGAGAGAGAATACTGTGTGTGTAATACATACACACACACACACACACACACACATACAGATAGATCAATAGAACAGAATAAAGAACCCAGAAATAGACCCACACAAATATATGCATATATACATATATAAATATATATATGTATATCTTGATTACTGTAGTTATATGGCAAGTCATAAAGTTAGGCAGTGTCAGTCAATCCTTCAACCTTGTTCTACGATATTGTATTGCCCATTATGTATCTTCTGTTTTCCAATCTTAACTTTAGAATCAGTGTGGTAATATTCAAAATATAACTCTCTAAGGCTTCTACTGGAATTGTAATAAATCTATAGATAAAATAGCAAAGAATTGGCATCTTGACAATTGAGTCTGACTATCCATAAATAGAAAACAATACTTTATTAATTTAGTTCTTTTTAAATTAATTTCATTCAAGTTTCATAGTTTTTCTAATATAGATCTTGAACATTTTTAAAAAGATTTATGCTGAAATATTTCATCTTTATGGTGCTAATGTAAATGATATTGCATCTTTAATTTGAAACTGCACTGGGTCATTCATGGTATATAGAAAAGTGATTAAAATTTATATATTAACTTCGTATCCTGCAAGCTTGCTATATTACTTATTAGTTCTAGGAGTTATTTTGCCAATTATAGTATTTTCTATGTAGACTATCAAGCTTGCAAACAAAGACAGTTATGTTTCTTTCTTCAAATCAGTACATCTTTTATTTCCTTTTCACATAGCATTACATTAGCTAGTACTTCCTGTATGATTTTTAAAAGGAATGGTGATAGGAAACATCTTTGCCTTGTTCCTGATCTCAGTGGAAAAGGTTTTGGTTTTCTACCATTATGTGTGATGTCAGTTATTCTGTAAATGTTCTTTTTCAAGTTCAGGAGGTTTTCCTCTATTTCTAGCTTGCTGAGAGTTTTCTTCATGAACAGATGTTAAATTTTGTCATACTTTTTTTTGTGTACACATAGATAAGATCATGTGATTTTTCTATTAGCTTGTGAATATGATAAATTACAATAATTAATTTTAAAATGATGAAACAGCTTTGGAGCCTGAAATGAATTCCAAGTGGCTGTAGTGTATAGTTGTATACACTGTTGGATTTTATTTGCTATCATTTTGTTCACTGTTTTTGCCTGTAATTTTCTATTCTTGTAATGTCTTTATATTGTTTTTGTATTAGTGTAATACCTGCCTCAAATAAGTTGGAAAATATTTGCTCCAATTCTGCCTTCTGGAAATGCTTGTAGAAAATTAGTATAATTTCTTTCTAAAATGTTTGATAGAATTCATTTGGTCGAAGCTTTTTGCTTCCTGCTTGGAAAGGTTATTAATTATTGCTTCAATTTCTTTTATAGATATAGGACTATTCAGAATGACTGTTTCTTCTTGTGTGAGTTCTGGCAAATTGTATCTTTCAAGAAATCAGCCCGTTTCACCAACATTGTCAAATTTGTGGGCAGAGAGTTGTTATTTCATAGTATTTTTTGTAATTCCTTTAATTTCCATGTGATCTATACTTACGTCTCCTCTTTCATGTCTGATATTAGTAATTTGTGTCTTGTCTCTTTTTTTTTATTCCTAGTTAGCCTAGCTACTGTTTACTAATTTTATTGATCTTTTCCACGAATCAGCTTTTTAAAAAAAATTTCTCTATTGATTTTTGTTTTCATTTTCACAGGCTTTTGCTCTAAGTTTATTATTTTCTTCCAGTTACATTGAATTTCATTTACTCTTATTTTTCTAATTTTCTGAAGTGGATACTAATATTATTGATTTTGAGCTTACTTTTGTTCTGCAAATGCAGTATATGTTCTAAGTTTCCTTCTAAGCACTGCTATGTCTACATCCCACACACTTTGAAAAGTTGCATTTTTATTTTTATTTACTTTGAAATATTTTTAATATCTTTTGATCTTTCTTTTTTGAGCCATATTTTCTTTAGAGGGGTGTTGTTTAATCCTCAAGTGTTTTGTGGTTTTCTAGATATCTTTCTGTTATTGATTTCTAGTTTAGTTCTATTGTAGTGTGAGAGCATATATTGTATGATTTCTATTCTTTTAAATATTTTAAGTTGTGTTTTATGGCCCAGAATCTGGTCTAACTTTGATAATGTCCCATGTGAACTTGAGAAGAATGTTGTGAATACCAATTAGATCCACTTGATTGATGGTTAATATTGAGTTCAACTATAAGCTTACTGCCTTTATGTTTCCTGGGTCTGTCCATCTCTGGTAGAGGGGTGTTTAAGTTGCAAAGATAATAGTGAATTCACCCTTTTCTCCTTGCAGGTCTATCCATTTTGCCTCACATATTTTGATACTTTGCTGTTAGATACATACACACTAAAGACTGTTAAATCTTTTTAGAGAACTAATCCCTTTACTATGGTTCAGTACTTTACTCCTGTTACTTTTTCTTGCTTTTTAGTCTGCTGTCTCTGAAATAAGTCTTTCTACCCCAGCTTTCTTTTGATTTGTATAAACATTGTATGTCTTTCTGTATCCTCTTACTTTGAATTGTGTGTCTCTTCATATTTAAGTGGGTCTCTTATAGACAACATATAGTTGATTTTTATATTTTTATCCACTCTGACAACCTGTGTTTTAATTGGTATGTTTAGACCATTGACATTATACTGGTTATTGATACCATTAGATAAATGTCTATAATATTTATTGTTATTTCTATTCATTGCCCTTCTTCTTTGTTTCATTTTTGTCTTCCATTCTGTTTCTGCATTTTTTATTTCAATTGCACATTTTATATGTTTCCATTTACTCTCCATTCTTAACATGTCAGCTCCTTATTTTTCCACTTATTTTTAAAGTGGTTTTAGAGTTTGCAATATACATTTACACTGAATCTAAAGCAACTTCAAATAACTACTTCTCTTCACAGGTAGTTCAAATACCTTCTAATAACAAAATATTCCTAATTCCTCTATCTCATTTCTTTTATCTTTGTTGTCATTCATTTCACTTATACATAACCTATTATTATGAAACACATTGTTGCTATTATTATTTTTAACAAACATTTTGCTGTTAGATTGATTAATAGTAAGAAAAATAAAAGTTTTATTCCACCTTCACTTATACCTTCTGTAATTATTTTTGTTTCTTTATGTAGATCCGAGTTTCTGATCTATATCATTTTACTTCACTCTTAAGAACTTCTTTTAGCATATTTTGCAAGACAGAGCTATTGGCAACAAATTCTCTGAACTTTTGTTAGACTGATAAAATTTTACCTTTCACTTTTGAAGGATAATTTTGCAAGATTCAGAGTGCTAGCTTCATGCTTTTGTCTGTCAACTTTAAATATTTCACTCCACTCTTCTTGCTTACATGGTGTATTAGTTCTTTTCAATGCTGCTGTAAAGTAATACCCAAGACTGGGTAAAGGAAAGAGGTTTAATTGACCCACAGTTCTGCATGGCTGGGAGGCCTCAGGAAACTTACAATGGTGGAAGGGGAAAGAGAAGCAAACACTTTCTTCACAAGGCAGCAGGACAGAGAGAGCATGTGTGAAGGAGGTACTGTCAAACACTTATAAAACCATCAGATCTCATGAGAATTCACTCACTATCATGAGAACAGCATGGGAGAAACCACCTCATGATCCATTCACCTCCCTCCCTCAGCATGTGGGGATTACAGATCCTTCCCTAGACGTGTGGATATTATAATGTGAGGTGAGATTTGGGTCGGGACACAGAACCAAACGATATCATTCTGCCCATGGCCCATCCCAAATCTCATGTATTTTCACATTTCAAAACGTAATCATACCTTCCCAACAGTCCCAAAAAGTCTTAACTTATTTCATCATTAATTCAGAAATCCCAGTTCAAATTATCATCTCAGACAAGGCAAGTCCCTTCTACCTGTGAACCTGCAAAGTCAAAAACAAGTTAGGTACTTCCAAGACACAATGTGGGTGTAAGCATTGGATAAATACTTCCATTCCAAATGGGAGAAATTGGCCAAAACAAAAGGGCTATAAGTCCCATGTGAGTCTGAAATCCAGCAGAGCAGTCATTAAGTCTTAAAGCTCCAAAATAATCTCCTTTTACTCCATGTCTCACATCCAGGTCACACTGATGTAAATGTTGGGCTCCCACCCTGTGGCACTGCAGGGTTCAACCTCCCCGATACCCTCCCCTGGCTGCTTTCACAGCTGGCATTGAGTGTCTATGGCTTTTCCAGGTACACGGTGCAAGCTGTCATTCTGGGATATGGAGGACAGTGGCCCCCTTCTTACAGCTCCACTAGGCAGAGTTTCAGTGGAAACTATGTGTGGGGGCTCCAACTCCACATTTTTCTTCTGTATTGCCCTAGTAGAGGCTTTCCATGAGGGCTCCACCCCTGCAGCAGACTTCTGCCTGGACATCCAGGCATTCCCAAACATCCTCTGAAATCTAGGTGGAGGTTCCCAAACCTCAATTCTTGACTTCTGTGTACCTGCAGGCAAAACACCATGTGGAAGCTTCCAAGATTTGGCCCTTGCACCCTCTAAAGCAATAGCCCAAGTTGTACCTTGACCCCTTTTAGCCACACTAGAGCTGTAGTGGCTCAAATGCAGGGCACGAGGTCCCGAGGCTACACACAGCAGCCAGGTCCTGGGCCTGGTCCACAAAATCATTTTTCCTCCTAGACTTCCAGGCCTGCAATGTGAGGGGCTGCCACCAAGATCTCTGACATGCCCTCGAGACATTTTTCCCATTGTCTTAGTGATTAGCATGTGGCTCCTCCTTACTTATGCAAATTTTTGCAGCCGGCTTGAATTTCTCCCCTGAAATTTTTTTTTTTTTCTATTGCATTGTCAGGTTGCAAATTTTTCAAACTTTTATGCTCTGCTTCCCTTTTAAACATAAGTTCCAATTTCAGATCATCTCTCTCCAGTCAAAGTTCTGAAGATCTCTAGGGCAGGGGCAATTTGCCACCAGTCTCTTTGTTAAAGCATAGCAAGAGTGACATTTGCTCCAGTTCCCAAGAAGTTCCACATATCCATTTGAGACCACCTCAGCCTGGACTTCATTGTCCACATCTAATATGGTTTGGCTGTGTCCCCACACAAATTTCATCTCATAATCCCCAAATGTGGTGGGACCCAGTTGGAAGTAATTGAATCATGGGGGTGGTTACCCTCATGCTGTTCCTGTGATAGTGAGTGAGTTCACATGAGATCTGATAGTTTTAGAAGGGGATTTTTCCCCTTTTGCTTGGCACTTCTCCTTCCTGCTGCCACGTGAAAAAGGATCTGTTTGTTTCCCCTTCCACTGTGATTATACATTTCCTGAGGCCTCCCCAGCCTTGCTGAACTGTGAGTCAATTAAAGCTCTTTTCTTTATAAATTAACCAGTGTCAGGTTTGTCTTTATTTGCAGCATGAGAACAGACTAATACAACATCATCATCCGCATTTTGGTCAACACTATTCAAAAAATCTCTAGAAAGTTTCAAACTTTCTCACATCTTCCTACCTTCTTCTGACCCTCCAAACTGTTTCAACCTCTGCCTGTTACCAAGTTCCAAAGTTGCTTCTACAGTTTCAGGTTATCTTTACAGCAGTACCCCACTATCCCAGTACCAATTTACTATATTAATCTGTTTTCACAGTGCTATAAAGAAATACCTGAGACTGGGTAATTGATAAAGGAAAGAGGTTTAATTGACTCACAGTTCCACATGGCTGGGGAGGCCTCAGGAAACTTACAATCATGGAAGAAGGGGAAGAGGGCGCAGTAAACTTCTTCATGAGGTGGCAGGACAGACGGCATGTGTGGAGGAGGAACTGACAAACACTTATAAAACCATTCGATCTTGTAAGAACTCACTCACTATCACAAGAACAGCATACGAGAAACTGCCTCCATGATCCAATCACCTCCCTCCCTTGACATGTGAGGATTAACAATTCGAGATGAGATTTGGGTGGGGACACAGAGCTAAATCATATCATGTGATTTCTGAGGAGAAACAGGATATAATTCTTATTTTTACTTCTCTACAGGTAATACATTTCTAGCTATTTTCCAAAATGTGTTTCTATATTTTTTATTTTCTAAAATATAAATATGGTGCACTAGGTATTTATCGTGTGTGTGTATGCACACATTTGTACGTACATGCTATATAACTGTCAGGGAAATCATCAGCTGGTAGAAATTGAAATAGCACACAGACAGGTGGGCAGACACATGTGGTATGCTTGTTGTATTTTTTACTAAGTGTGTCGTTACAGCAGCACACCTTGTGGGGCTGGTGTACCCTCTAAAGTAAAGTGAAGGATGTCTAGGACATCCGATTTTGACTGAGAGAATCAGAAGAAGAATCTCTGATACAGTTTGCATGAATTTGAGACCAAAATGATCTTTAATTAGTGTTCCAAGCTAGAGAAATAGCCCTGAGTAAGGAAAAGGCATGGTATTTTTGGAAATTTAAGGAGAGCTAGCAAGTCTGGAAGAATCAAACAAGGGAAGAAATCCTGCAGCTGAGAATCAGATGACACAGTGTCCATGGTCAGAATTTTTCCATTTCATTCGAAGTTTACAGAGAAGCCACTGGCAGTATTCGAGCATAGTCTTGGCAGGTGAGTGCTTCATCTGGGTACTTATGGACAATAGACTGAACGATGTGGTTAAGAGAAGTATCTGCATGAGAGATAGCAGTAGCTTGAATCACATGGTGCCTGCTGGTATAGAGAAGGATACTGAATCAACGTATAGTTTGAAGGTACAATGGACAGATTTGGCAGGAGATTCTGTGAGTGAGAGGGAAGATTTCTCAATTTCTTTACTTCAGAACTTATAATGAGAACAACTGGGTAGCTGAAGGTGCTATAATCTAAAGTGGAGAAGACAGCAGAAAAAAGTGTTCATTTAAAATATTTTTATTTTCAGATTTTTTCAGAAGTCAGCCATGCCTGAGCTAAGGAAAAAGATGCAGATGGCAAATTTTTGTTTTTTAAAATTATAGTATCAGCAAATGGAATCAAAAAGGTGAATGTAGAATTATGAGGCCACGCTGTTAAGTAGTTGCAGATCCATAATTTAATTCTAAGCTTCTCTGACTCTCAAATGCGTGTTCTTGACTATTGAGCTGTGGAGCCAGGCAAGCCCAAAATTTTTATGAAATATGAAAAATGTTCTGATCTTTCCATCTATTCAAATGAGCTACCATGTTGTAAGCACCACATAGTCTGTTCATGACATACATATTATTCCTAATCTTTTCCCCAATCCTGCATGTGATTGTCATTATTATTCATTTTTTCCAGAAGAGTTAAAAACGTATTGGGTCCTCATTTCTTGAATGGCTTTCCTCTACAATGTGCCCTCGTGTACTTCCACGGCCCCCACCAGGCGAGAAAACAGTCCCCAATTAGGAGAAAATTATGACTTAAGCCTTGTTTTTTTTTAAAAAAAATGTGCTTTATAATTAATACTAAAATAAATTTCACTGAGGTATGAATCAAGTTTGTTTGGGAAATAAAATATTAAAATACATGGAATCATGTGTATAATGTTTGACAACATCTGCATGCTTACTTAACCACATGATTTCCCTGATGGAATCAGCTCTTAAGTTGAGATCTGACACTATCTTATATAGATAATGTATGTCATAGGCATACATGGCTCAGCTACTGAGGCAACCTTCTTTCTCTAAAATTAAAATAAAAGTTTTGTCAGCAATTCATCTCCTTAGCCATTAGAATAGATCATACACCAGTCCTTGGAGTGCAAGGAAGTGAGCATGTGAGAGTGTTTGAAGACCTGGCACTAAATGATTAAAATGTCACCAAGAGAGAGCTCAGTTACAAAACAGCACAGTTGGAGCAGCTTATTTCTTCTCAAGTACAATTACTTCGTTCTCAGAACCAATGTAATCATTGGAGCACGCTTATTTCCTCTTTGTTCTCACATTGTGAGTATGTGTTAGCATGTAGCCTAATGCAAATACAATAAAATATATTATATTTGAAGCTAGCTAGCAATAGTTTGATATATTTTCAGATATGAAGATATAAAAAACAAATAAAAAACTTTTAAAAAGTCATTGCTAACTTTGCAAAAACGTAATATATACTCAAGACTCAGCCTGCTGGGCTCAGGTTCTGGCCCCGGGCCCATCACAGAACAGCTGTGTGACTTCGATACAATAACTTAACCTCTCTGAGACTATGTATCATAATTTATAAAATGGGAAGAGTGAAAGTGTCTACCTCACAGTTTTGCCATAGAGATTAAATGAATTAATATTTATCAAGTCTACATAATGGTGTCTGATACATATTGAATGTTAGTTTAAGTGTTTGTTTGCAAGTATTTTCCTGACATTTTTGAAATATATGTGTTTTATATGTTCCCTAAACTTTTATATATCTTCTTACTTCATTTATTAGCCACAATTTGACCATCTGAATTCCTAGCTGAATAACTGGTACCATTTTTATAATACTTCGGCTTCTCCTAGTGTTTCAAAGATACCTCCTGCAATATTTTGCCATTAATGTACTTTCCTATTTCTTATTATGCTGGAAACAGCATTGCCTAGCAATAGCAAAACATTTCTTATGGAAGAGGAAAAAATATATTTCTTGTTGAGATTGTAGCTGCAAAACTTCTCTCGCTTGAGTTCCTATCATGAGAATAGTGTTATCAGAGAAATACAGAACCAAAATCTTTATGAGACCAACGTTGTTTCCAAACATTTCTGAACGTTCCCTTGAGTGACCAAAACAAACTAACTAATCATAAGGAATCAAATCCTCCAGAAAAAATAAAAATCAAATTAAAGAAGGAATTAAGACTACTAAGGTAATTCTTAGGACAACCGAAATCCAATTGAGCTCTCATTATCTCCATTAAAGTGCCACATGGATGCATAAAATCTTACATGGATAATGTTCATAACTTAGATTCTTGTCAAAAAAGACACTGCAGCCTCTGCCTCCCGGGTTCAAGTGATTCTCCTGCTTCAGCCTCCCGAGTAGCTGGGATTACAGGCACTCATCACCATGCCCAGCTAATTTTTGTATTTTTAGTAGAGATGGGGTTTTGCCATGTTGGCCAGGCTGGTCTAGAACTCCTGACCTCAGGTGTTCTGCCCTCCTCAGCCTCCCAAAGTGCTGGGATTACAGGCCTGAGCCACCGCGCCTAGCCAGGAGCACATTTTTCTAAGTCAAGCATGAAGACAAAACTGCACATGGCAGCCCCCTTGAATTCAGCCTCTTTCCATGAGCCAAGAATCTATGTATACCATGCTGGACTCTTGAGTTACAGAACTGAGAGCAAATAAAGCAAAGTTGTACTGTTAAGCCAGTAACTTTGTGGTGATTTACTTTGTAGCAGTAAAAAACTAACAAAAACCATAACAAAAGCAAGCTGCCTTCAGCTTTCTCTGATGAGTTTCTCCTCTATAATTGTCCTGTTCTGCATTCTTTGCCTGGGATTTGGTCCTCATTTATATCTCTGCTAAAAAAAAAAAAAAAAAAGAAAGAAAGAAATAGCAGCCCTGATTGCTCAAACCAGTATATGGTTTTCATTACTCATTTTACCTTATTTCTGTAGCAGTTGAAGACTAACCTGGGAGAACATGCTGAAAGGTAGGAAATAAAAACAGCAACGTAGTGTCAACATCCAGAAATGCCCATTGCTGTGCTATCTGGGCAAATTACTCAACCTCTTTCAATCAAATTTCCTTTAAAATAATAAATAGAAGTGAGCTCTGCTTATAAGATTGTGTGGATTAAATGGGATAATAGACTGAACAATATTTCTCCAAGCAGCTTAAAAGCCATTCCTCAAGGATGTTTTTCTAACCTCTAAATCTTCGAGGCTGTGCTCACTCAATGCACCTCTTCTCCTGCACTTATTGTAACTTGAAAATATAGTTAATTGTGGGAATGTGTTCATGCCCGACTCTTCTGCTAGATTATACTTATAAAGGAGACTATTTTTGTTCACTGTAATATTCCTGTATGTGGTGCAGGACCTAAAAAATATTAGGCAGTCAATATCTATCCGTTAAATAATTGAACATTAAGAATGTGTCTAGAATATATCAAGTGTTCAAACAATGTTGATTTCCTTCCTTACTTGACCTTGTCTTGTTTATCAGCATTTAGGGCTGCATTTTGTGTTGTTTTTTCTCCTTGTTCTATTCCTTCTGGTTTCATGTGCTTTCTCTTTTTATTAGTTTCATATTGCAGTCATAACAGATAACCACAAACTTGGTGGTTTAGAACACCCACGTATCATCTCACCACTCTGGTGGTCAGAATTCTGAGCATACAACATGGCTCAACAGCATCCACTGCTTTGCTTATCAGAAAACTAAAATCACATGTCAGCAGAGCACTGTTTCCTGTTCGAGGCTCCGGAGAAATATCTGCTTCCTAGTTCAATCAACATTTTGGCAGTTGTTTGTGGTAGGAATACACATTGGTTATAGGAATGAAGTTCCCATGTTCTTGGTGGCTGTCGCCAGGCCACTGATCATTGTACTTAGGAGTCTCTTTCTGTCTGTGTTCATGGCCCCTATATCTAAAAACCAGTATGGTTGAATCAAATCCTTCTCACACTTGGAAACTATCAGACTGCTCTCTCTCATATGCTTGACTCCAGTGGGAGGGAATTCCTACTTTTAAGGGCTCCTGTGATTAGACTGGGTCCACTTGGATACTCCAGGGTAACACCAAGAACACTCTTACACCACCACATGGCAAGGCCTCTAGCTTTCTGACCTCTAATGTCAGCTAAGTCATAGCCACTGCCAATTCTTTGCTTTTATGTTTTATTATTTTATTTTATTTTATTTATGTTACTCTTATGGGATCACATCACTTGTGGGAAACAATTTCTACATTAGTCAAGGTAAGTCATGTTATATAGGTATATAAGAATCTCAAAATTCCAGTGCCTTAAAACACAAAGGCCTTTCGGATGTTCTATTCTTCCTGTGTCTTCCAAATCCACCATCTTTGATGTACACCTGTACTTTAACTTCAGGAAGGGTGAGATGAATGAAGTATCATGTGTTGGGTATAGAATTGCAAATATGAATTTTATTCCCATTCCATTGGCTGAAACTCAGGCCATGGTCTCTGCAAACTGCAAAGAAGACTGGGAAATGTAATTTCTCTTAATGTTCCAGGGGAAATAAAAAAGAATTTGGAGACCATAGAGCATTCTTTTCATCCTGTAGACTCTTTCCGATTGAAAAGATTTCTAAACATATCCCCTTCTATACTCTGAATGTGTATTCATAGATTTTCTCTCAACATCTTATCCATTACCCATGTTTCCGTGCACTGCCTGCTGTTTCCTCTTTCTGTAATGCTCTATCCCTGTTTATGTGAATTGAGAGGTATTATTCAATTATCAGTGCCAATCGTTTTGAGGCACTGGTAGAAGATTTATGAGGTTCTTCTACATTGTCTAAACCAGAGGTGGTCTTTTTTTTCCTTATATTTTTAACAAAAACCTATTTATTTACATGCTGCATATCAAATGAATCATAGTTATAGTTTGTCTTTTCAAAATGTAGTTTTCTTCGGGCAGAAATGATGTCTGTGAATGCCCAGCATTAGCAAAGTTCCTTACATATGGTAAACACACACTATGTTTGTTTGTTTGAAGGCTTAATATGTAAATTAATGTCCTAATAAATAACAGATTAATTTATTGAATGTGTTTGTCTTAGTAATAATAACTCATGCTTATCTTGACCTTGCTGTGTGCTAGACATGAGTATTCCAAAGTGTAGAAACTAAGGCACTGAACAGTGAAATAACTCCATAAAATCATGGCCTAAGGAGTAGTAGAGATGACTTTGAACCCATAGATTCTGGCCATTGAGTTTGTGTTCTTTACCACTATATGCCTCTTAATTTCAGCATTATTAAAGAAAATAACTTTTTATTTCTATGTATTATGTGTCAGACATCATAATCATTGCTTTTGCTCTTTTTATCTTCAAAAGCTCCGTACAGAAGATGTATTGATAATCCCCCTGCCTTTTTTCCCTGCATTGCATCAGATTAGAAAAATGAGGAATCAGGCTGCTTGTTTCTGCTCTTACATGTAAATGACTTGGCAGTTGTCACTGTCTTCTTTGCATCAAGAACAAGTGAACCAACTGTATAGTGACAACTCTTCTTCTAATCACAGAGAAAACTACCACCCCTAAAACTGGAGAAACAAGTGAATACAGGGAACCACAGCTTACTAGGAGCAGAAACCATCATTGGTGCCAATAAATTACAGAGAAACTTAAACTATAACTGATGAATTGGTGGTTGCTCAATGTGGACTAGTTGGAAGTAAAATCTTCTAGAGGTCAAGCCTCAAGGGGAACACTGCTCTTTCATGAGTTTTACCTCCAGGAGACTCACCAGGTTATCACTGTAACGATCTGAGAAAAATTTCTACCCGTTTCCTGCAAGGAAAGGAGAAAAGCAACCATGTTTAAATATACCCAGAGCATTCTGTTCTGTTTAACAAACGTCTCCCCTCAAGAAAAACCTAGTTTATTAGAACCCACCTAACATGGAAGAAGGGAAATAACCCCTTGAAGACCCCTCAAACTTTCCTGTCTCACCTAAGGGAGGTAAAAGAAAAGCTGAGATGTATTTGTAGGGGTCGCAACCCATGAGCACAGGTTCCCTAAGGACTGAGACCTAGTCAGAAGGTTATGGAATACTTCTTCTTTTCTCACACTTTATCCCACATCAACAGGGCTCTAGCATAATAATAGTGAAATACAGTTGAAAAATTTATGAGGATATAACTTTATTTAAGAAGCGTCTTTTATAAAAACTCAAATGCCAAATGGGAGACAAAAACAAGGACACTGGAGGAAATGGAAACTTCTGGCATCTATAGCTGCAGCAAGCAATAAACACAGCGTAACTCCTGGCAAGACAAATGCAATAGCTCACACTAATGATCTACTCACATCAGTTTCTTTTACCCAGGACATCATGTCTGGCTTTCAATAAAAACCCAGAAGGCATGGTAAAAGGCATATAATACAGTGTGAAGAGAAAAAACTAGCAACATAACCAGAATCAGATGTGGCAGAGATTTTTGAATTATTGAGCTGGTACTTTAAACTAACTATATTATGTTAAGAAGTATAATGGAATAAAGTTGACAACATGCAAGAAAAGATAGGTGATGTAAGCAGACAGATGGAAACTATAAGAAGATAACCAAAAGAAAATGCTAAAAATCAAAACCATTGTAATAGAAATGAGAAAGTTACAGTCTTTCATGAAATTATTAAACTGGATACAGCTAAGGAAAAAAATAGTGAGCTTGAAGATCCGTCTATGGAAGCTATCTAAACTAAAAATTAACAATAAAGACTGAAAAAGGAAACAGAACTGTATACCCAAGAAATGTGGAACAATTTAAAAAGGGGTAACTTATGTGTAATGAGAATACCAGAAGAAGAAGAAAGACTACATGTAGGAACAGAATAAATATTTAAAATGATAATGGCTGAGAATTTTCCAAAACTAATGACAGGTACCAAACTTCAGATACTGGAATTTCAGAGAACACTGAACAGAATATACACAAACTAAATGTAAAACAACACAAAACACTATGCCTAAGAAATATTTTATATAAACTGTGGAAAATCAAAGAAGAAAATAAGCCAGAGAAAAAAAATCACCTTACTTATAGAGGTGTAAGTATAAGAATTACATTGGACTTCTCTTAGAAACCATGCAAAGAAGAAACAAATGGAATGAAATAATTAAAATGTTGAAAATTTCATTAAAAAACACACCCAACTGGAATTCTGTATCAAGTGAAATTATCCTTCAAAAGTAAAGAAGAAATGAAACTTCTCAGTCAAACAAAAATTGGGGAACATATTTTAAGTTCATCGTTCTTGCTAGAACTATAAAAGAAATTCTTCAGAGAGAAGAAAAATGATATGGGTCAGTAACTTATGTATATATTAAAAAAGAGAATTAAAAAATAAAAACAAGATCTTGTTTATATTCATTTAGCTAACAGCTCTTCTGTGAAATAACAATAACAATGGTCTATATGGTGATTATAGCTTATGGATAAGTAAAATGAATTACAGCCATGTTATAAGAGATAAGGAAGGCAAGGTTTTGAATATTCTACTATAAACCACATGCATTATCCATGAAGTGTTATAGTATAGTAGTCTTATATTAGTTGTAAATGTATATTTATAATATTAGGGAAATCACTAAATTGAAATTATAAATAAAATTGATATACTAAGAGGGAAGTAAAAATGGAGTCATAAAAAGCTCAATTACAACCTGAGAAGGCAGAAAAAGAGGGGAAAATAATAAAGAAGCAAATAAAAAGGGCAACAAACAAAAAACAAGTACACATATAGTAGTTATTCGTCCTATGTCAACAATGACTTCAAATATGACTGCTCTAAATATACTCATTAAAATGCTCTAAATATACCCATTAAAAGACAGACTTTCTGTGTAGATAAAAATAAACAAGAGTAAACTATGTATTGTGTACAAGAAATCCACTTTAAATATAACGACATAGATAGGTTAAAAGTAACAAAAGAAGCACAGAAAAAGAGAAGTACTTAGATACAAATCTATAAAAATACATAAAGGATCTACACCGTGAAATCCACAAAGCTCTGAAGAAAGACATTAAAGAAGATATAAATAAACTGACAGATATTCCATGTTTATGGGTGGGAAGAAATATTGTTAAGATATTGGTTTTTCCTAACTTGATATATATGTTCAACACAATCTCAGTCAAAATTCCAGCAAGGTATTTTGTAGATACTAATAAACTGGTTCTAAAGTCCACATGGACTTTACAGGACTTCACAATAGTGAAGAAGAGCAAAATAGAAGAGCTGAAGAACTGACACTATCTTATCTTAAGAGTTGCTGTGAAGCTACATTAACCAAAACAGTGTGGTGTTAGCAAAAGAATAGACAAATTGATCAAGATAACAGAATAGAGAAGTCGGAAATAGCCCCACACAAATGTAGTCAATTGATCTTGACAAAGGAGCAAAGAACACAAAGAAAGGATAATCTTTTCAGCAAGTAGTGCTGTTAACAACTGGACATCCACATGAAAGAAATGAATATGAATACATTTCTTACAGTCCTCACAAAAATAAATTCAAACTGAATCACAGAACCAAAAGCAAAACACAGAATGATCAATTTCGATAAATTCCTAAGAAAACATGGCAGAATATCTAGATGAACTTAAGTTTGGCAATGAGTTTATAGATACAATACCAAAGCATGATCTATGAAAGAAAGAAGAAAACTGAAAAATTGGACTTCCTTAAAATTAAAAACTTAATTTTCCCTCACTAATCTATTGATTAAAAGTAGATTAAAATGATGCACTCTGTAAGTCTAGGACTTTGTTTTTGTCTGTACTTTAAAATGTAAAAAATACTTCTTGGTGCAAAATAGGTACTAAAATTGTTTAATGACAATTTGCAGAGTTCAAAGTAAAGCACAAATTACTTCGCTTGTTCACACACAAAAAAATTTTACTTTTCAGTTGAGACTTAATTCATCTAATCCAAACCTCTAAATGTGAGACAGTTACAGATGAAAGCAAAGAGGTTAAGATTGTTTGAGTTTTTCTTAATTCAGCTGCTTTTGTTGTTGTTTGGTTGTATTTTTCTGGCTACATAATAGTTTGGCCAACTGTATGCAATGCAGCCTTAAATAGAGAGGTTTAGTCCAAGCCACCTTAAAGGGATTGATCTCTTTCCATATATATTTTTTTCCTACAGAAATATGTAACCCAGTACTCCTTTTGGAACATTGATACCTAATCAGTACTATTAAAATAGGCAGTTAATATTGTGGAGTTCAAACACGGGACAAATAAGAGTTGGAGGAATGGTGGCTAACATATTTTTTCTCTGCTTGTTCCACAAATGGTACTTTTTCCCCCATCTGCATAATCAGATTTCAAGTTTAATGAGTATTTGCTATAGTCATTTCTATGTATAATAGCTAATATGATAATATTTATTAATTTATTCAACAAATATTTATGAAAGTGTCCTACTGTTTGCTACTCCTTTGAATACCTAATGATGATAGATGAAGGAAATGAAATTAGGGGAAGATTGACATGAGCCATAAGACATATGGCTGAAAATAAATTTTGATTGGAGGAAAGAAAAAATTACCCAACTGGGGAGAAAACATTGTAGTAAAAAATGTAATCATTTAATTCTGTTTCCCAAATGAAATGGATTTTAATTCACTACAGGGCAACTAATATTAGTAGGGTTAAGGGGAACCATTAGTGGTGCCAGTTTGTAGGTGACAGTAGTCACCTTTGCCTTGTAAACTTAACTGATATTGAGGTCTTAATAGCCATAGGAACATGACAAGATAATTATCACTGAAGAATAATAACAAGCTAAATGCAGATAAAGTTAACTTTTTATTCATTTTCAACTATGCCAGAAAATAGTCAAATAGCTGACCATTTTCCAAAAACAAATTTTGTATGATTGCCTATTTCCATATTTTCAGATTAAATTTCTATTCCAAATATTGTGCTTTTCATCATCACTTCATCCAAGCCACTCTTATAGTCTGGATGGCTATAAAAATGGCATAATCACTATGTGTACAGTAGCAATCTTGTCATTACTTGCAGAATGACAATAAATATGTAACTTGTTTTTGCTTCAAAGAAAAAATAGACCGCTATAAAAGGCAATTTTTTTCCTTCTGCTCGTTTTAGTTCGGCATGAAGTAGTTTAAAAGTTTCCAGAATAATACCATGCACCCTTTTAACATTACAGACTGCCACCTTCTGGAAGATACAATAAATACTTAAGCACAGTAGTGAAAACATACCCTCTTTAGCTTATAGAATACTTATAGGTAGATATAGACAAATTCACCTGACAACATCATTGTGTTTTGCATGAACAGTAATTGGCTCCTTACTTCTATACTATGTTTTAAAGACAAGAAATGCTCGTGGTGAACCAGAGACTAATTATACTCTTTGCATTGCAAAAATAGTTCTTTAAACATAAATCAATAGATTAAAAAAATGTTTTGCTAAGTAAGGCAAGCAAGAAAAATATTTAGAAAGAAGTATTTTGGCTTCAAGTATTTAAAACACACCTATTGTGTTAACCTGCCAATGGCTCATTCATTTTACATTCTAGGTTTTCAAAAATCTGTCATCCACATTCCCCTCAGCAAAACTGAAGCCATGTAGGTAAGAACAGAAAACTAAGAAGCTTGTTAATAGACAGGACTACTCTTCAAATAAGTTAAAAATAACTTTGCAAGAAAAAAAGGATCACCATAGTAGTGTTTATGTAAATTTATTTAATGCTTTTGTTTTGCCTGTGAGTCTGGGCATTTAGAAGTCCTAACCTATTAAAGTGGAAAGGGAAAGCAGTCTCATCTGGTCTAATTCTTTTTTTCCAAACCTGAAGCAAAGAAGATCTAGAGATATGGGGCCATCTGCCTAGAGCTCTCTCACAAATCCACCAGTATCATAATTCTGTTTCAAGTCAAAATCTTCTTTTAAAGAAACCACCTGGGATTTTACTCCCAGGAAACAAAATTGGGATCAAAACCAGAAAACAGAGATACACAAATCAAAACAAAATTTTGTCACTGAAATTTTTCCTGCTTCACTGTTTAATCCCCAGTACCTCGTGATGGATTTATGTCACTCATAGGAATTGCACCCAGTCAGACCTGAACAAGCTTAACCTCCCAGTGAGTAAACAGCTTTCAAACCCACACTAAAAAATGGGGAAAATAGGTAAGAACGACCATCAGCATTGATTCAACAGATTACATGGCATTAATTACAAAGTAGTTTATAAACCAAACACTAAATGGAAGATCTTTATATCCTTACCATTAGTGATTTCTGTGTCAGAGGACTCACTTGAGTTTATAAAACTGTATTTTAAGGCTGGAATCCTAAAGTAAGATATTTCTGTAAGAACAATCAGTTAGTGCCATAGATATTAGTGTGGTTGAAAGCAATTAGCAATTGATTTATTTTAATTATAAAAAAATTTAAAGATCACAAACACAAACAAAACAAAGCCAAGCAAATCAATCTTAACATAAATATTAATGATGTATTGGATTTTTAATAAAGAAATGTAAATAGTGAACAAATAGCGAACTATTAGATTTGGAAAGATAAGATTTGGGAAATGATTTATTGTACTGTATTTTATTTGTAGTTGCATCAGAAATTACATTAATCATTGATTAAATTACACTTATGATTCTTATGTGATCACCATATCCATTTAAGAGTGAGGCTATTAGATAAAAGCCAAAGCAATTATCTTATTGATTTTTTGAAATAAAAAAATAGTAATAATTCAGTATAAATGAGATGCACATGTTCTTCCAGCATATTTTCTAGGCTTCATAGAGTTAAAATACAGGCCTTAATATCATCACAATAGTGATGAATGTGCATGCTTCCCAGGTTAGCCAATTTAGGAATAAGATCGAGGGTGGCTGGTGTTAGTCATCTGAGCAGGTAGTTAACTCCATCCTCAGCTGGCTTTTCTCTTTGCTGACAGACTATCAGAATGTCCAATAACAATTTCTGAAAAGCAGCATGGAAATTGATACCAAGAACACCGCACCTTCAGCCTAAGTAAAGGTTTAGATTTGAGGGTATTGTTTTATTAGTAATCTATTATTCAACTGAGTTATAGTCAATTCATTTTTTTCTCTGAATCCTGATATATACCATTTTTATATATACCTTATATATACACCATTTTTTGAAACAAAACAAAGCAACTTACTATCCTAGTTAAAATGGCTTTGTTAAAAATTGCACAAAAAAATAGTGGCTTAAGACAATGAGAAGATTTATTTAGCTCAGAGATCTCCAGCTGGAGCCAGGCTCATAGAAGATAGCTTGTTTCTGCTCCATGGTGGGTAGCTGGGGCTGGCACAAGGCAGCCCTGGGAGGCAGGCAGCCTCACATTCGCCTCACTCTGTTTTTCAGGGATGCCACACACTCCATCCAGTTTTAAGGGGAAGAGAAATAAACTCCATGTCTTGATGGGGAATGGAAAGGCACTGGAAGAGTACATGGAAACAGAAATATTACTGTGGTCATTTCTGCACGATATAATTTACCACATCTGCCCTCTGGCCACTACAACTCAACAGCAGTCTTCCCACTTGCAACACGCACTCATCTGCTCTTCAAAATTTTATCTCATTATTGCTCAAGTTGAAGATCCAGCGCAGATACAGGTGTGGCCAAGGCTTCTCAAAAGGCTTCTCACATTGGAATTCTTGAGTACTGCCCCTCTTGTGCTGAAAGAGGCTATGAGCTGAATTGCATTTCACCAAAATTCATACATCACAGCCCTAACCCCCAGTACCTCAGACTGTGACTGTATTATGAGATACGGCCTTTCAAGGTGTGATTAAGGTTAAATGAGGTTCTTAAAGTGGGCCCTAATCCAATCAGAGTGGTGTCTGACCGGAGGAAATTTGGACATACAAAAGAATAGCAGGGGTTCACAAACGCAGGGACAGGCCATGTGAGGACAGAGGGAGAAGCAAGCCAAGGGGAGGTCTCGATAGAAACCAGACCTGCTGATACCTTAATCTTGGACTTCTAGTCTCTAGAACTCTGAGACAATCAATTTCTGTTGGTTGAGCCACCCAGCCTGTGTTACTTTGTTATGACAGCCCAGAAAAAGAATACAGATTTGAATCAAAGAGATAAGTTATCCCCTCCTCTTCTATACCTTTTATACAATGGTGGAACAGGCACAGAATAAACATGACAGGCCCTCCTGTTCAGTAACAGGGAATGCTGGAGACTCACAGCAATTACTAGCCCATAGAAATTCTGAAAGCCAGCAAGGTGCATGTCTATTCCTTGCCTGAGGCTCTGTTTTAGTGCCTGGGAGTGGTCCACCTGCTTCCTGGCTCTGCCCTCTAGGATCCTGGCTCTGCCTTCTAGAACCCTACTCTGCCCACTTGAATCTTTACTCTGTCTTCTGCATTTATGGCCCTGCCCCATAAGGTCTTGGCTCTGCACTCTGAATCATATTTCCACTGTGCCTTACCTGGGAAGATAAAACATACAAAACATATGTTCCTGGTTCATAGGGAGGTGGGTGTATTATGCATGTATTAAATCAACTGCCGTAATTACATTAATTTCCACTTTATGCTCATGATTTTCTAAATGATTTATCAAGATCAAACAAAAAATATGCAATGACTATAGACGTTTATCAATTTTTCAGTATATTTTATACCAGTTTTCTTTTTAGAATTTCAGTGTTACATTGTGATATTCCTTTATCTATAAAAGTCTAAAATTCAATTTCTGAAATAATGCTTTTCCTCCAAGTATTCTTTTTGGTTAATATTCTCAATCTCTCTTTCATTTTGACTGCATTTATCTGATATCTTTTTCAATGCAGTTAATTTTAACCGTCCTTGCTTTAGTTTGACAGTATTATTTTACCAAATCTAATAGTGTTTAATTTCATTAACTGGGTTTAGTTATCTCTATCGGTATTATGTGAATATTTGACCTTCTTTCATTCATGTCTTAATTTATTAACATATTATCTGGCATGATGACGGGCCTTAATGAAGTAAAATGGTATTCCAACTGCCCAAACACTTATGACTTACAGGCGTACTTCATTTTATTGTGTTTCACTTTATTGCATTTCAAAGATGTTTCCTTATTTACAAATCAAAGGTTTGTGACAACAGTGCATTGAGCAAGTCAATCAACACCATTTCCCCAACAGCATGTGCTCATTTCCTGTCTTTGTAATTGTCATGATATTTCAAACTATTTCATTATTATTATATCTGTTATGGGGATCTGGAATCCGTGATCTTTGATGTTACTGCTGGGATTTTTTCAAGTGCCACAAACTGTGCCCATATCAGATGGCAAACTTAATTGATTCATGTAGTGTGTCTCTGCTCCACCAACCAGCCATTGCTCTGTCTTGCTTTCTCTCCTTGGGCCTCCCTATTCCCTGAGACACAACAATATTAAAATTAAGCCAATTAATAACCCCACAATGGCCTCCTAGTGTTCAAGTTAAAGGAAGCCACGTTTCTCCGCTTAAATCAAAAGCTAGAAACAATTAAGCTTAATGAGAAAGGCATGTGAAAAGCTGAAATAAGCTGAAAGCTAGGCCTCTTGTGCCAAACAACCAAGTTGTGAATGCAAAGAGAAAGATTTTGAAGGAAATTAAAAATACTTCTCCAGTGAACACACAAGAATCTTAGAAAATGGAAGAACCTTATTGTTGATATGGAGAAAGCATTAGTGATCTGTGTAGAAGATCAAAACAGCTACAACATTCCCTTAAGCCAAAGCCTAATTCACAGTAAGACCCTAACTCTCTTCAGTAAAGAGAAGGTATGGCTGAAGGCTGAGAGAGGTATGGAAGCTGCAGAAGAGAAGCTTGAAGTGAGCAGAAGCTGGTCATAAGGTTTAAGGAAAGAAGTTATCTTCATAACATAAAAGTGCAGGGTGAAGCAGCAAATGCTGATGTAGAAGCTGCAGCAAGTTATCCAGAAGATCTAAATAAGATCATTGATGAAGGTGGGTACAATAAATAACAGATTTTAAATGTAGACAAAACAGCTTTAAATTAGAATATGCCATTTAGGACTTTCTCAAATAGAGAGGAGAAGCTAATATCTGGCTTCAAAGGTTCAAAAGACACAGGCTGACTCTCTTGTTAGGAGCTAATGCAGCTTGTGACTTCAGTTAAAACCAATGCTTGTTTACCATTTTTTAAATCCTAGGGCTCTTAAGAATTATGCTAAGTCAACTCTGTCTGTGCTCAAGAAATGAAAAAACAAAGCCTGAGTAGCAGCACATTTGTTTGTAGCATTATTTACTGAATGTCGGAAGCCCACTATTTAGACCCATTGCTCAAAAATAAAATAAAACATTACTTTCAAAATATTACTGCTCATTGACAATGAACTTGATCACCCAAAAACTCTGATGGAAACATGCAACAAGATTAGCATTGTTTTCATGCCTGCTAACACAATATCTATTCTGCAGTCCATTAGACCAAGGAGTAGTTTTAACTTTCAAGTCCAATTATTTATGAAATACATTTATAAATGCTATAGCTGCCATAGATAATGATTCCTCCAATGGATCTGGGAAAAGTAAGTTGAAAACCTTCTGAAAAGGATTCACTATTCTAGATGCCATTAAGAACATTTATCTTTTTATCTCCTGAGCTATTCTAGTGGTTGATCCATAGTAGGTGTTCAACTAATATTTACTCCTCATTCATTCATTCATTGCAAGAAAGTATGATGTTATGAGTCTTTCAAGGAACTTTCAATTCAATTGCATGGGTAAGACATATGTACTTAAATATTCACATATATATTTTAAATAGAGTTGTGGGGAAATAACAAATTTCTGGGTTTCCCAGTGGGCCTGTTAAGAGCCCAGCCCTCATGAGCCATGAAAATATATATGATATAATGTTAGAGGATGTTTGCTTTCACTTCCCCAAGAAACATTTTTACATACTATAAGGTTGAGATCTATAGCCAATGTTTCTTTAATGATGCAGTTAATTGCTCGATTGAAAAGGATAATAAAACTTCCTCCATCTCCCCAAAAGCCAACTGAGTACATCCTGGGATAGGTACCTAGGTTAGTTCCCAAGGAGGCAGTGAGACTGGAGCCTTATCTCTCTAAGTATTTACATTTCCAAAAGAAATAGCAACTCAGAGAACTCAGAGACATCTCCATGCCTTACAGGTCAGAAATGGGAATGAGGGGTGGTTGAGTGGTTATCTGGCCCTTGGAAGGCATACTTTAATTCCAGAATGTGAAGGTAGGATCCAGGATGCTCCTCATCCCATCTCAATGGTGCAACTGGATTCTGTCCCTGCACCCACCCCCACTACCCGCTCCTTTCTGGAGTTGGAGGGAAATGACTAATGTATGTTATATGTCTCTCTCTTACATGTGAATAGAGAAAATCCATTTTCTCCATGACTTGTGTATAGCTTTCCAGCTACTCATATAAGTCATTTGACCTGGCTTTAATTTGGTCACCGCAAGGAGTAAGGTCTGAGGAAAGCAGGACCAATGCACTTAATATTTAATGTAGGATGATAAATCAGGAATCCCTTCCTTGATTCAGAATACTTTCTATGCTCATTCAGAATAAAACTAATAAAGATGACTATTTAAAACCTTGCAAGCATATGACCCATAATGAATGTGATAAGTAAAGTATAATAACACTGTATAGACTTAAGACAAGCTGTTCTGACAGTGATTTTTCCCCTTCTAGGGAAGGAATGTGAAAAGAAAAGGCAATTGTTTCATATTTCCGTCATCATTTCTATTTTATGGACACAAGGTCTAGTTTAAGTTTTGCCTTTCAATAACCCTGCTGGGCTGGGACTTTGTAAGAAGACATTTCAGTATATACTCATACGTGCATATGATTACAACAACCTACCCTGTAGATTTTATTCTAATTTAAATCTCATAATAAGGATTGCTTAACTGTTATAAGTATGACGTGAAAGAAGACATTTTGTATCTTCAAGAATATGAAGAATCCCCGACATTAAGAGGTTTACTGGCCACTAAGTCAATGGACTTACTACTTGTCTTAACCAGCCAAATATCTTACTATACGATGAATACATTGTCCTTAGATTTCATATGTGAAAAGTTCACTTTTGTTAGAAGAATAAGAAAATACTTTATGTATTCAACACTTAATAAATTGTCTGTGAGGACCTATCATGTTTTGGGAATTGTGCTAGGTGCTGAGTGATGGGAGTCTACACAGGGGTAAGACATAATTCTGCTTCAAAGATTCCACAGTCTAGTAGGACAAATTTGCAAGGAAGGTTAGTTTTTTAATCTATATATTTTCTTTTTTTTAATTATACTTTAAGTTCTAGGGTATATGTGCACAACGTGCAGGTTTGTTACATAGATATACATGATCTATACATTTCTATGTTTATTTAATCTCTCTTTATTTTTTCAGTGAAATTAATTTTGTTGAAACCAGACCTGTTAGGCAGAGTTTCTCAGTTTGGATTTTGCTAGCTGCACCTCTATGTTATTCTTTTACATGTTTACATTGTCTTTGTATGTTGTGTAAATGAGTGTTTAGTTCCAGAGGTCCAGTGAGATTCAAGTCCAGTGTATGCTTGAGTTTTGGAAAGGCACTTTCCTGTGATGTTATGGGATTCCTCCATAAGGCATGCCATGTTCCCTTGTCCCCTTGAGAGGTGACAGCGTGCTGGCAGCCCTCGCAGCCCTCACTCGCTCTCAGCACCTCTTTTGCCTGGGCTCCCACTTTGGCGGCACTTGAGGAGCCCTTCAGCCCACCACTGCGCTGTGGGAGCCCCTTTCTGGGCTGGTCAAGGTCAGAGACGGCTCCCTCAGTTTGCAGGGAGGTGTGGAGGGAGAGGAGCCAGCGGGAACCGGGGCTGCAGGGGGCGCTTGTGGGCCAGCTGGAGTTCCGGGTGGGCATCGGCTTGGCGCCCCGCACTCAGAGCGGCGGGCCAGCCCTGCCAGCCCAGGCAATGAGGGGCTTAGCACCCCGGCCAGCAGCTGCGGAGGGTGTGCGGGGTCCCCCAGCAGTGCTGGCCCACTGGTGCTGTGCCCGATTTCTTGCCGGGCCTTAGCTGCCTCTTTACCGGGCAGGGCTCCAGACCTGCAGCCAGCCATTCCTGAGCCTCCCTGCCCCCACCCCCTGGGCTCCTGTGCGGCCAGAGCCTCCCTGAGGAGCGCGGCCCCCTGCTCCAGGGCACCCAGTCCCATCGACCACCCAAGGGCTGAGGAGTGCAGGCACACGGGGCGGGACTGACAGGCAGCTCCACCAGCGGTGCAGTGTGGAATCCACTGGGTGAAGCCAGCTGGCCTCCTGAGTCTCGTGGGGACTTGGAGAACCTTTATGTCTAGCTAAAGGATTGTAAATACACCAATCCGCACTCTGTGTCTAGCTCAAGGTTTGTAAACACACCAATCAGCATCCGTGTCTAGCTCAGGGTTTGTGAATGCACCTATCGACACTCTGTATCTAGCTACTCTGGTGGGGACTTGGAGAACCTTTGTGTCCACACTCTGTATCTAGCTAATCTAGCAGGGACTTGGAGAACTTTTGTGTCTAGCTTAGGGATTGTAAACGCACCAATCAGCACCCTGTCAAAACAGACCAATCAGCTCTCTATAAAATGGACCAATCAGCAGGATGTGGGTGGGGCCAGATAAGAATAAAAGCAGGCTGCCTGAGGCAGCAGTAGCAGCCGGCTGGGGTCCTCTTCCACATTGTGGAAGCTTTGTTCTTTAGCTCTTTGCGATAAATCTTGCTGCTGCTCACTCTTTGGGCCCACAGTGCGTTTAAGAACTGTAACACTCACCGCGAGGGTCCGTGGCTTCATTCTTGAAGTCAGGGAGACCAAGAACCCACCAATTCTGGACACACCCTTACGTGGTGTTGGCAGGTATTGGTGATGACTACCTAGACCCATTTCTTATTAGGGATGCCTGTGTTGCTCTTCTGATTTTGTCAGTTGTTCTCATGTATTCAGTAGAATTAGGGTGTTGGAGTTTCTTATCAAGTTGTGGGAGTTTCAGTGCAAAACAGGCAAAGTCCCGAAAAGCCAGGACAAGTTGGGTACTTTGATGGAACACTTCCACACACGGAATGTCCCTTCACTCAGCATTTGGCTACACAGGTGTACAGTTTATACAGGAAAGGCACTCAAGTAGTTTTGACAGAAATGATGAATGCTACCCTTGGAGCTTTCTAGATAATTTGCCTTTAGAAACATTGTGTTTATCTCATTTGATTAATGTACTTTCTTTTCTTTTTATTTTTACATTATTGCTTTTGATCATGTATAATTTCCTAATGGACTTTAGTCAAGCATTCATGGAGATGTTCTTGAAATAAATAGGCTACTACATACAAATATCACAGTAAAACACATATGCTGGAGTAAAAAACTGAAGAGAAAATAGTGAAAAAATAAGAAAAATATCAACAATTCTAAAACTGCATTACAATTTTAAACCTGAGGAGATACAAACAGCAGAGAAGAGCTGAAAGTTTCCTTTTCAATATCAGGATATGCCTGGTCTGAAAACTCTGGAAAATAAATTCTGGAGTAATTGGCTGATTAAGGAGATTCTTAAAAAATTGCGGCTAAAGCTGTATCTTTCCTGAAGTAGGTGGGAAGTTGCTTGATGATCCTTGGTAACTGGGAAATACCACTGAATTCCTGCTGAATTGGGAAAAAATATTGGTTCATATGAATTAAAAATAAATATTGAGAGCCTACAAGTTAAAAGTACTGTGGTCCTTGAGGGAGGAGAGAAAAAGGAGGAGCATATCCTGCCATCGAGATTTTACTGCTTGTAATTTGGTTGAATATTGAAAAGATGGCACATGAAGCATAACCATGCTTTTCTTTGCAAGTGAGAATCATGTACTCAGAGAACTTCGATCTCAAACAGACTTCTGTGATCTTATTTCTAGCCATCTCATTTTAGATATTGCGAATCCTAGACCCAGAAAGGTAGACCTACCGAAATTAACTGTTAAGGGTAAATAAAATTAGATAATTAGCTTAAAACTGGAAAGCAATTTTCAGAACAGAGTTGAACTAATGTGTCCCTGTTTTAATTGATTCTTGAGGAAGGGAACTTTAAGTGCTTTCCTTGAACTCCTGGGACCCCCCACGAAGCACAGTTATTCAAAACATCTGACATCCTCCTGATGGCTTTTGGTTTTTTCTTTCTCTTTTTTTTTTTTTTTTTTTTTTGGATGTGGTTTCACTCTTGTTGCCCAGGCTGGAGTGCAATGAAGCAGTCTCAGCTCACTGCAACCTCCACCTCCCAGGTACAAGAGATTCTCCTGTCTTAGTCTCCCAAGTAGATCAGATTACAGGCTTGCGCCACCACTCTTGGCTAATTTTTTATATTTAGTAGAGGCGGGTTTTCACCATGTTAGTCAGGCTGGCCATGAACCCCTGACCTCAGGTGATCCACCTGCCCCAGCCTCCCAAAGTGCCAGGATTACAGGCGTGCACCAAGCTTTTGGTCCTTTCTATTCTGGTAATTATTCAGTATAGAAGTTAAGACAGCTATAAAACATTTTCAGAAGCAGTTGAAATTCTCTTGCCTTGTCCTACAATATTTAGTCTTCTCAGAATACCTTCATTAAAAGAACACTTTTCAACCATTGTGGAAGACAGTGTGGTGATTCCTCAAGGATCTAGAACTAGAAATACCATTTGACCCAGCCATCCCATTACTGGGGTATATACCCAAAGGATTATAAATCATGCTGCTGTAAAGACACACGCACACGTATGTTTATTGCGGCACTATTCACAATAGCAAAGACTTGGAACCAACCCTAATGTCCCTCAATGATAGACTGGATTAAGAAAATGTGGCATATATACACCATGGAATACTATTCAGCCATAAACGATGAGTTCATGTCCTTTGTAGGGACATGGGTGAAGCTGGAAACCATCATTCTCAGCAAACTATCGCAAGGACAAAAAACCAAACACTGCATGTTCTCACTCATAGGTGGGAATTGAACAATGAGAACACTTGGACACAGGAAGGGGAACATCACACACTGGGGCCTGTCATGAGGTAGGGGGAGGGGGGAGGGATAGCATTAGGAGATATACCTAATGTAAATGATGAGTTAATGGGTGCAGCACACCAACATGGCGCATGTATACATATGTAACAAACCTGCACGTTGTGTAAGTGTACCCTAGAACTTAAAGTATAATAATAATAAAAAAAGAACACTTTTAGCATTATCCTACTCACTAAAAGTAGCATAGCAAATGTGTAGGAATATTTTAGTCTTTTTTTTCACAAATGCAGAACTTACCAATATCATGAAAAATAAACATGCCACCTTGATGATACCTTGATTCAAGTCAATACTCCACTTTTATGAGATATGACAAGTGAGTTTGGGCTTTGCTCCATATAATCCATTAGTCACATACAGAATGAGCATTTATTTGAACTACATTGAGCCTGTCCTGTGTGTGGTGTGCTTTTATGTTGTTTCCCAATAATGGGCCAAGGCCAGAAACCATTTCTTTTCATTCATACAAGGTCAAGTTCAGCCACAAAACCCACACTCATTATGGTAGCAAGAATGGTGCTTTAAATAAAAATGTAAAAGAGTGAAGAATTGATAAATGAAGACTGCAAGCCATCCAGGAAGGCAAGGGTGAAGGATTTATTCTTCAGCAACAAATCACATGCTTCTTAAGTGTTCAGGATTTTAACTGGTCTCAAAAGAATCTCATGGTGTTTCAAAAGGACTAATTGATAGTTTGTACCTGGCTCTCAGGTGAGGAAGAGACATGAGCCCTCAGCAGGGAGTGTCCCTATCTAGAAAGGGCAGACCAGTGAACTATTCACTTGATTATCTCCAAAGCAGGACTTTCCATTTCAGAGAGCTCTGTGCCTTCTTGTCCATATCCAGAAAGCTCAGCCAGCCTGTTCTTTCTGCATTCCTGCTGATGGAAACCCCAGTTGTTCTTTATTAGCTGTTACTAAAGAAAGTCTTGACTTTCCCTTTATCACAAAGGTGTAAAAGTTACAAACAATTCTTTATGTCTGGAGCAAATAGTCACAGATCTACCTTTTTATTAAAAGGTGATATTGACTCTGTGCAAACTAAAGCATGGTCAAGCTTTCTTTAAATTAGAGTCTATCAAAAATCTTTGCAACATCATCATGTAGAGTTGGAAATACTCTATGTAAAGTATTTTTTTTTCCATTTTTTGTATTAGATTTTAGGCCTTTTTTGGTATGGGATAACATTTTCTATATATTGTATTATCGTTGAATCTTGCGTGTAGTGGTTAAAATTAATTAGCTACAATTATGTATTGTTTCATGTTGCCCTAAAAGCAGGAAAATCTTACATCCTGAGAGCTGACATTATTGTCTCTTCTGTTATATTAGTTTTTTTTATTGTCATATAACAAATTACCACAAATGTAATGGCTTAAAACAGCATGTGTTATTATCTCTCAGTTTCCATGTGTAAGGAGTCCAAGCACAGCTCAGGTGGGTCTGCAGCTCAGGATCTGACACGGCTGCAGTCAAGATGTCAGCCAGGCTGTGCTTTTTCTGGAGCCTGGGTCTTCTTCCAAGCTCACGTAGCTAAGGCAGAACTCAGCTGCTTGCAGTGGCTGGACTGAATTCCCCATTTTCTTGCTAACTAAAAGTAATAAAATTAATGGTGAAATAGGCATACAGAACTGTGTCATCTGGCTGTCTAAAATTAGAGCACAAATTTGATACTACTAAATTTCCTGAAAGCTGAAGGATATAGGGAAATGTAGTTAGATTTGAGATGCACGTGTCTTTTAAGAAAAGAAAACCCGCCATCCTTGAGAAGTGTGCATTGTTTCAGTCAAGGAAGCCTGAGTTTGGGGAGGTGTGGAAGGCTATTTTAAATGCAAGTCTGTTTACTTTTCACTCCTACACTATTTCCTTAAAACATTCTGCCTGTCAGAGAATTGTAGTTCAAATATTTCATTTTACAAATAAAGCAACTGAGAAAAAATTAAGCCAAGCAGCTATGTAGTGAAACACTTGGAAATTGAATAATGTAGATTTTCTCATAGTCATTCACTGATTTTTTCATTAATTAAATTGCCACCTCCAATCGAAATGACAGGCATATATTTCTAATTTATGATATACTATGACTAGATGTTATCTACTGAAAAATAGAAAATTGAGATTTATAAGATCTCCTAATGTTCTCCTACACCCCTGCCTAAATTTGATAATTATGTTAGTATTTTTGGGTGAAACAGCACTTTTAAGTTGTGAACTTCTTTATGTATTCAACATGCTTTACTATAGAAAGGATACATGAAAGGCAAAATTTGTGAACCTTTTCAGGTTCAAAAAATGTTTTTGTTCTGCCTTAACATTTGAATGATTGGTTGAAAATGTTTTGCCCCAGAACTTTGAAGATGTTGTCTCAGTATCTTCTGTCAACAGTTGCTGCTGCTGAGAAATGTGATGCCCAAAAGTTTAAAATTTATGTAAGAATCAGCTGTGGGATTTGACCTAAGTCTGTGAGATTCCTATGGTATAAGAGGAAAGAGGATTTCAAGACAATAAAACCCTCATTTTTAGCTTCAACTATCCCAACTGTATATTTAATCTGTTCATTGAGAAAGCTTCTGATTCTTTGCTGTGAGATTACCATGGCTTTTAGACTGAGCTGATTCCAGTCTCTTTGTGTGACTGATTGTTCTGAGCACCAGACCCTTCTGAGTGGCAGGGAGTTCATTCACAACACCCCATGTAATATTGTCATAGCTCATAGTAGGCTCTGGCTTTTTCTGCTGCCCAAATCTTGTACTTCCTTTTTTTGTTTGTTTTTGTTTTTTGTCTCTCTTTCAGCATTTTGGGGATGGCCCTTACAATTCTGATTTTCCATACATGTGCAATTTTAATTCGGTGGGTTTGTTTTTTCAATACATTTATGTCCTTCTTTCATAATGTCTTTCAATACATTATGTCCTTCTATAGAAGGATAGAAGTCAAATATGTACTGAGTTCACCATCTTGACAGGAGCCATTCAAGTCATTTTTGCCAAACTACTTGATTCAGCATCCCAGGGAAGGGGTTCAAGCCTCTCTTAACCTGGGTTTCCCATCTCCCTTCAGGATTCCTAATAGAGAAGTATGAGTCAGGGTGCCTCACAGTACTGTTGTGGACAGAACCAGGGATTTAGGGCCCAAAGGCAATGTTCAATGTTACCATGGAAATAAATGGCAGTGTTCTATTGAACAAATGCTCTATACTCTTTGTCTTAGTCCATTTGTACTGCTATAACAAAATATCTGAAACTAGGTAAATTATAAAGGACAGAAATTTATTTCATACAGTTATGGAGTCTGGGAAGCCCAAGATCAAGATGCCGGCGTCTGCTGTCTGGTGAGGAAGGGCCTTCTTGCTCTGTCCTCCCATGGCAGAAAGTGGAAAGGCAAAAAGGGACAATCTCTCTTTTTCAAGCCCTTTTTTTAAGGGCCTCTAATCCCATTCATGAAGGAGGAACCTCATGACCTAATTACCTCTTAAAGGCCCCACTTCCCATTATATGGGCCATTCAGTTTCAACACCTGAATTTCCGAGGGTACCCATTCAAACCATAGCATTTTTGAGTCTGATTCCTTATCTTCATAACGTAGAAATAACTCTTGGGAATTCATGAAGACAGATTGTACAGTGCTGGACTCATTGCTGCTTCTCAAAAATCCAACAACCTCAGCGAGACTTTTGGGCCTCAATGAGCTGGACATGGGTTCTGCTTTTCCAGTCTTAGGGAATGCGTAACTGGAAGGGCTTCACAATTGTGTTATATCCAAAATTGCCTTCGGGCCTTAGCACATGGACTTTTTTTCTCTCCCTGGTTGGCCTTCCCTCCGTGGTTTGTCTGAGAAGCTGCCCTTCCATCAGGAGCTGGCTTCACCTCCCTCCTGCTCATTTCCCACGTCAGCCATACTCCTTAGTGGCGAGTTGCTCTTTTCCCTCAGTCACCAGGGCTCTGCAAATGAGGTTGTGCTTCTCTCTTGGGTCTCCCGCTCCACGACTCTCAGAGGGCAGCAGTCCAGTCTTCTACATCCCTGTATTCCCACACTGGGGACTATCCTGCCATGTAGAAGTTAATCAACAAGTGCCAAGTACAATTGGATGGAAACAAAAGAATAAGTTTACACATTGTTTCTGAGACATGCTTTACGGTATGCTTTTATTATGCCACTGAGGTGACATGAATTATAAGAGCACCAGACACAGTTCCAAATTAAGTTCAAAATCACATTCTAAAATCAATACAAGTGTCCTTGGCATGTGGGAATTATTATCACTACTCTTTCTGTTACCAAGATGAATAGATTTTATATTATATTAACATCATTCTCTGTGCAATAAGACTGGACTTCAAAGGCAATGGACCAGCCTTGATACTGAAGCAGGTTTAATGTTGTCAGCTTTTGATTATCCTTGTCAGCACATGCACATTTATCTGTTTTCCAGAATGACTTTCTCATGTCACCTAGAATATTTCTCAGTGGACTGATAACTGCTTAGTGGTGTGCCTTTAAAGAATATAAAGTAATTTTATCTTGTGTTACTTACAAATGATGAAATAGGCTTCGTAAGAAAAAAATACTCGTGTGAGAAAATCTAATGTCACCTGTAAATAATTGCTAGATGATCCTGGTCAGCATTTCTTGTCAATAATCCAGATGACAGATATTTGATTGTGTCTCCGTTGAGTGCATATGTAATTAGAAGTTTTATTTGTTTTCCCTTTTTGTGTGTTTTTTTTAGTACTTCCTTCTTATTTTTTAAAAATCCAAGTCCCAGCTTATCCATAAAGTGGCTTTCCAGCCACTCTGACATAATGTGAATCTCTTCCAAATATTGATTGTGTCCCACCATGTGGCAGGCTCTGTGCTGGGTGCTAGGAATACTGTGCTGAACAGCTGGGAGCAAGGCTTCTCTAAGGAACCCATAGGCTCTTTTCAGAAGCACCTTGAACTTTATCGGAGTGAAAGGTAAAGAAACATCAAATAGTTTTGCCATACAAATGTACTACCAGATAGTTTTCAGTTTGTTTGCAAGAACGCTCACACTCCTACATCTGCTCAGTATTCATTAGAGTAAGTTTTTGTTCTTAACTTCATTAAGTAATGGAGGATAAAAGCAAAGGTCAGGACCAATGAGTTCCATGTGTACTCAGGAAACCCTGAAGGACACCATATGGGAACCAGTTTGATATTTGGCCTTGACACACTAAAGGAGAAAATCACATAAAGTGGGATGGATGGCCTTGGACACAATTAGTCCAGGACCGCAGTTATATTTCAGTATTTCAGATAAGTTTGCAATGGTTTAGACCTTGAACAATTTTGACTTGATAACACTATGCACAACTTTCATAATAATTTCATTTCAAGAAGTGTCTAATGATTACCTGGATAATTTTCATAACTATAAATTACCAAATGACTGATGAAAGTATTAAAAAATTTACTTTTAGCAGTACAGGGATTAATGCTGTAATTTTTTTACAGATTTAAAATGTAGCCAATAAATTAGAATCTTGTACTAAGAAAAATTACCACTTTCAATGCAGATATGGTAATGTTTTAAGGCTTGATGAACTATTCAAGTTCAGACGATCATCAAGTGTGACAATAAACACTTTCATACTTGACATTTTCATTTCGTATTGTTCCATGTAAGTTAATGCACGGTTTGATATTCCTTTGTCTCTCAGTGTTATAGGACACATGCATACTGGTATTCTGTGCCTGAAAATATGGCCTTGCTGACACCTAGTTGCTGATCATCTAAAGACAAATCATACTGTGTGGCAATGACAGGCGACAGCAAATGTTTCTTCCTTCCAGAACCAGAATGTTCTCTGTCTCCCTGTGCCTTTGCTGTCATAACTGAAGCTGTCAACCAGTTCTTTCCTTAGGTAGATGCACATAAAAATTTCCCAAAATACGCATGCCATTTGTTCTGCTTTGTGCTCAGTCTTCCTCTGAGTTCAGTGCCTTAGTCCACAAAACCACTCCCCATGTAACAGGGTCTCCACATTTACCACATTTATGCCTTACAGACTCCTCAGCCCACAGGCTTCGCTCTGTACCCTGCTGTATTCACCAGCAGGTATTTGACATCTGAACCAAGGCTGGAATTTATCTTGCTCTATACAGTCTACTTTCTGGGACTGCCCATTGTAAACTGCTGGCATTTAAGTGTCCTGAATTTGCTGGTCTTGCACTATAAAACAATATAACCCTGGCTTAGCTCCAATTTTTGCATCTCTGTTTTCCTTGTTGTTCCCAGTGTGATAATATTTTTCAATAAAATTTGCTTTGAGCAAGTTTTGTATCAGTGATAGCAGTAACAGTTTGAATCTTAAGGAGATTTTGGAAATCTCTCTAAAATATGCCACTGACTTGACAGTGAAAATAAATGAAAGATATATTAAATGGGTGAAAGAAATTCTAGTTGTCTATCAGCTTCTCTCAATCTCAACTCTTTAAAAATCATCTTTTAGCACAATGTGGATAAATTTTAAGGTAGAAAACTTTAAGGATAAAGATTAATACTATTTCAAAGTATTTTTCTGGTTCTGCTTTCTGTTTGCATCTTTCAGTCCTTATTTCACATTTAAGCTTCTAGTTTTCCATTCTCTTTTTCTTTTTTCCACTGTGATGCCTTTCTTTTTTCCACGAGTGTGTTATAGATTTTTCTAACCACATTAGTGCGCAATTAACTTACTAAAATCTTCATGTTAAAAAGAAAAGAACAAGTTTCCTAGAAATGCAGGCCTTTCTGTAGAAGAGTGAGGATAAATTAATGTCTGACTCAATTCTAATTTTCAGTGAATGGGATAATCAACACCTCTTATTAACTGGTCTAACAGTTCATGCAGACCCACACGAGATCAGATAGATCATCATCACTACAAATCATGTGTTTCTATGATCAAATTAAATAGTGCTTCCTAGGATCAAACTAAATTAGGCAACAAACTTCGCAGTGAATTACATGTACAAATGGGAGTGACAATGAAACCCACCCCTATTTCCAAAATATTTTCTTGATGACTAGTAGTCATGTGGATTGCTCAGCATCTATTGATAATCCAGTTCTCTATCGACATCTGGCAAATCATGTGTTTTAAAAAATGTTTTTCTTTTTGGGTTTTCTTTTGTCTTGGGGAACTGTAGTTATAAGTCTTGCCATTGTGACCTCCTAGAAAGTGTGGGTGGGTTATCATTAAATCTTCTAACACATTTAAATACAACCATGCATCCCTTAAGAACAGGGATACATTCTGAGAAATGTGTCATTAGGGGATCTTGCTGTTGTGCCAATATCAGTGTATTTACCACATACTTGGGAGTTATAAACTATGACACACCTGTACTACATAGGATAGCCTATTGGTCTTAGGCTACTTGCCTCTACAGCACATGACTATACTAAAACTTGCAGGCAATTTTAACAGCACAGTATTTATATCTCCAAACATATCTAAACATGCAAAAGGTACAGTAAAAGCATGGCATAAAAGATAAAAAATGGTAGACCTATATAGAGCACTTATGATGAATGGAGCTTGCAGGACTATAATTTCAGTATAGAAGTTGCTGTGCATGAGTCAGTGAGTGAGTGGTAAGTGAATATGAAGGCCTAGGACATTACTATACACTACTGTAGACTTTTAAATGCTGGACACAGGCTACACAAATTTATTTTTTAAATTTCTTTAGTAAAAACCTTAACTTATTGTAATTTTTCACTTAATAAACCTTAAATGATTTGCTTTTTTTAAACTTTGTAATAGCTTTTAGCTTAAAACAGAAACATTTACAACTGTACAAAAATATTTTCTTTCATATATCCTTGTTCTATTTTATTTTTTGAATTTTAACTTTTTTACTTTGTAAAATAGTTTTTTGGAAACTAATACCCAAAGACACATGCTAGCCTAGGCCTGCACAGGGTCAGAATCATCAATATCACTGTCTTCCACCTCTTCTTGTCCCACTGGAAGGTCTTCAGGGGCAGTAACAGCCATGGAACTGTCATCTCCCATGGTAATGATGCCTTCTTCTGAATACCTCTGGAAGGATGTGTCTGGAGCTCTTCTTGAGGAGGAGTCACATTTTTAGAAATATGTCCATGATGGTTTGCTTCTTTTTTTCATTATAGACTTGTTTATAAACAGCTAAAGCATCAGAAACATTCCTCTGTATTAATGAAAACCTTTGGGTGTTGGGATCTGTGGTTTCAAACTTTTTGTTTGTTTGTTTGTTTAGAGATGGGATCTCTCTAGGCTGCCCAGATTGGACTCAAAGTCCTAGGTTCCAGCAAGCCTCCCACCTGAGCATCCCAAGTAGCTGGGATTACAGGTGCATGCCACAACACCCAACTCAAACATTTTAAGGAGCTTCTTGAGGTCTGCAGAACCTTTTGCTAAACCCTTCATTGTGAATTTTTTTTTGGGGGGGTGGTCACTGGGCAATAGAAATTTTTCAATTCCTTTATAATCTTATGGGACCACTTAACAGGAACCTAGGAGTTATAAGCTATTACACAACTAGGCTACATATAGCGTATTGTTCTTAGGCTACACACCTGTACAGCACATTGCTATACTAAAACTTGAAGGTAATTGCAACACTATAGTAAGTATTTGTATCTCCAAACATATTTCAGCATAGAAAAATACAGTAAAAGTACAGTAAAAATATGATACAAAAGATTAAAAATGGCACACCTATATAGAGCATTCATGCTGAGCAGAGCTTGCAGGACTAGAAGTGGCAATGGATGAGTCAGTGAGTGAGTCATGTATGTGGTGTGTCATTGACTGAGACATCTCTATGCAGCACCTGTCTGTGAGACTTTCTTCTTTTCTTATTTACCCCCAAATGTGCTTCCTGCCCTATGTTTCCCGTGTCTTTCTAATTATATTTGTATAGAAAATCACCTCAGGACTATGGATTTTGTAAGCCAGGGAAGGGCTTTCTACATTTTATTGTCCCCTCATTGAGTTTGTTTCTCATTGTGACCAATGCTGGATGTCACAGTCTTGACTAATTAGACCCTTGACTGAGGATGAAGATAACCAGTATATCTTCCAATGTGGTACCAAAGAAGGGGACAGTAACAGTAAACACATACACAAAACAAAACAGTGAAATTATGTTCAATAAACTAATGCTGTAGCTTTGACCTGGAAAATGAATTTTCTGAGGAGTAAGTCTTCTAATGAGGGAAGGGAGAAGTATTGGACACTTCAAAGAATACTTTAATATCTAAAGTTGATTTTCCTCTCATCCACTTGCAACATGCTTCATTATAAAGATAATCAATTTTCTTTTTTTTTTTTTACTAAAAATATATAGGAATGATTTAGCACTCTAATTTTCTTCAGATGAGCAAACTAAATCCCTTTAAAATTATTCTACCAAGATCACATAGATATTAAGTAGTTACTGTAAGGCTAGAATTTAGTATTCTCTTTCCCTGGTTATTTTTACTATACAGAAGCTACTTATGTTTATTAGGATTTTAGGTTAGAGTCTTATGTATAGCAGGTGATAATTTACATCAGATGCTATGCTTTGTTATATATGGTGAGTTTTATGGGAAGTATACTTTACTCTGGGTGTTAAATAAGGCTTCACAAAGACACATAAATTTAAAATGTGAAAGCAAAACATGAATGGGCCATATAACTATCACTGAAATCTACTGAAGATCTCATCTTCCTTAGTAAACACAGACAACTGAATTGCCAGTAGATGATTGCCCTGTGGGAAGAGAAAGGATGGAAAATGAAACTCTCGGCCTCTTCCTTTCCTTAGCCCTATCAGGACATAGCAGAACTTAAAAAAAAGAAAGAAATTCTTATTTTATTTGTTTTATATTTATTTTTAAGGCTAAATAATGGTCTTTTTTTCAACCCCAGTGATAAAGCCTAGAGAAACTTCTAACCAGATTTAGCTACTAAATCATCGACACTTTAGTCGATCTTTTACCTATTCACTTAAATATTTACGAAGAAACTATCAAGTGCCAAGCATTTTTCCAGGAGCTGAAAATAAATAGGTATGATCCCTGCCTTACCTGAATTTACATCCCCTCTCCATATCTCTTTTTTGATAGAGTGTGCAAAGGTGGTGAATCTGGGAGGTAACAGTTGTGTCCTATGTGCAGGTAATGGCAGTGGTGGCCGAAGGTGCAGAGCGGGGTTAGAGCCTGCAAAGCTGATCTTGGAAACTGCTGGTCATTGCCATCAGGCTTTTGCCTTTACAATTGGACTTTGTCCCTGAAGCTTGTGTTGGGGAAAATCACTTCGGGGTGTGTGTGTGTGTGTGTGTGTGTAATAACTTTTGGATCCTCAGTTGTGAAGTGACTAGTGAGGAAATGAGAAATTCATAGAATTGTAAGACATATTGGATTTTGATTATGCATAAATATTAAACATGTGACATCTTTTTTATTAGATTGAATCCAAACACTTTTTTTCTGTAAGAGGACTTGCAAGTTATATGCTATTATGTATTTAAGAAGATGCAGCCATTTTAAGAGTTTTTGTAGGTCTGAATAAACTCAACCATCTCTGGATACAATTTCTTTGATAAGAGAGATTTGGAGAATCTCTCATAGGCATTTGAATAGTGGTATACCTGGGGAAAGGCTTCTCTCTAAAGGTTCACAGGACTCAGAAAAACAGTTTACCTACTAGATTACTGGCTTAACATAAAAGGGTGCAACTCAGAAAAGCCAGATGGCAGAGATACACATGGCAGGCATGGAGGAAGGGGTTTGGAGCTTCATGCCCTGTCCATATGCACCAATCCCTGAAGCCCTCTCTGTGTTCACCAACCTGGAAGCTCTCAGAATCCCTTTGATTAGGGATTTTTAGGGAAGTTCCATTACATAGGCAATAGATTATATCATCGGCCATTGGTGATTAATTCAATCTCCAGTCCCTCTTGCCTTCCTAGAGGTTGGGGGATTGGGGTTGAGAAATAGGAACACTTTTACACTGTTGGTGGGACTGTAAACTAGTTCAACCCTTGTGGAAGTCAGTGTGGCGATTCCTCAGGGATCTAGAACTAGAAATTCCATTCGACCCAGCCATCCCATTACTGGGTATATACCCAAAGGACTATAAATCATGCTGCTATAAAGACACATGCACACGTATGTTTATTGCCGCATTATTCACAATAGCAAAGACTTGGAACCAACCCAAATGTCCAACAATGATAGACTGGATTAAGAAAATGTGGCACATATACACCATGGAATACTATGCAGCCATAAAAAATGATGAGTTCATGTCCTTTGTAGGGACATGGATGAAATTGGAAATCATCATTCTCAGTAAACTATCGCAAGAACAAAAAACCAAACACCGCATATTCTCACTCATAGGTGGGAATTGAACAATGAGAACACATGGACACAGGAAGGGGAACATCACACTTCGGGGACTGTTGTGGGTTGGGGGGAGGGGGGAGGGATAGCATTGGGAGATATACCTAATGCTAGATGACGAGTTGGTGGGTGCAGCACACCAGCATGGCACATGTATACATATGTAACTTACCTGCACATTGGGCACATGTACCATAAAACCTAAAGTATAATAATAATAATAATAATAATAATAAAAGAAAAAAAAGTTAAAATAAATAAATAAATAAATAAATAAATGTGAAAAAAACGTTAAAAAAAAAAAGAAAGTTCCAATCCCTTAATCCATAGTTCCTCTGGCAAGCCACACCCACTGCTTAGAGGTTTTATGAAAGCCACTGCAATAACATAAACTCAGGTGTGGTTGAAAGGCACTTGTCATGAATAATGAAAGACACTCCTGTCACCTTTATCACTCTTATCACTTAGCAAATTTACAAGGGTTTTAGGTAGTCTACCCAGGAACCTGGGACTAAGACCAAATACGTATTTCTATGACATCGTAATTTCACACACTTTCTGTCATGGGCTCTTTTTCTTTCTTTTTCCTTGATGACGGTTTATGTATATTCTGGGAATAAATAGAGAAATGGGTGAGAGCAACTTTAGTTATGTGTTTTTCTTTAGGATTCTATATCGTATATCTTAAAATGCTTATATCATAGCATTTTCTCTGAGACATAATACCATTGCATTAATTACAGCACCTCTCATTATTATATTGGCTGTAAAAAGGGTTAATATGAATAATTCATTCATATTCAAGATCTATACCTACATCTGCTTTCCTATAGGACTTGAATTTTCATAAAAAAATTTAAAAATACATTATATTCAATTATATTTTACTCAGCATTTTTAGGTCAGCAAACTATTTCTTGTTCTTTTTTATTGCAGTAATAATTTAAATCAGTTGTTGACTTTTTACAAATCACAAAAATTAATAGTAATTATGTGTTTTGAAAAAAGCTGAGTTTAAAATAATAGAATTTTATTTTTTCAAACAGAAAAAAACATTTAAGGCTTTTTGCAAAACCATAACAAATGTTCTTTTTACTACTGCTACTATTACAAATGCTTCCACTATCCATTCTCATAATTTCTATTTATTAAGCAGTTATTTTGTCCTTGTGCTGAGTACCTTACATGTACTACAAATCTACTTGATTTCTCAAATTTTAGAGTTCATGTGAGAGTCAATTAATTTCCATAAGTTTAATTGCTTCTATATGAGTAGTCAGAGAAAAATTCAAGTGGAAAAACAAGAGATCAAAAAGACATCTAAAACTAGATTTCTAAAAGTTGTATTCATTGATTTTTCTCTTCAATGTCTTTAATTTTTGATGGTGTCATTGTAGCTTGTGTACAAAGAGACATGGTGAGATTATTACTGAAATAGACCTCTAAGGCAAAAGCAAACCAAATCCGGAGTGAAAACATGGTTAGATGAATTTACTTTTATATTTGTCATTTATTAATATAGCTTTTAACTCCATGTGATATACAAATATGTCTATTTGAATTTGAATATATATACATTGACTATATGTATTTATAAATTTCCCCTTTGAAATTTGCTAGCCAAATAATAAGAAAATTTCTGTTATATCTGATCTAAAGTATTTATGAAAGGATTGTATAAAATCAAAGATTTTTTTTAAATCTTGCAGAAATAAATGAATAAATGTTTTTGTTTTAATTATATCTAGACTATGAGCTTAGGAGAATGGATACAGCAAATTGAAATTCAGTTCTTTGGCCAATTTCCTTTAAAATTTATTGTGTTCTTATTACAACAGACTGATTATTTTATGGTATCTTCTTAATTATAAGTGTTGATTAAGAACTCTTATAACCACAAATTACGAGTGGTAAAGACAATTGTTCTTGCTTATTCATTTTAAATTGCATAAAATATTTTAAAAGCTTATTAGTCTCTAATTGCTCACACAAATTATTTTGAAAGCTTTCTTTTGCAAAATGTTGCAAAACTGAATCTAGATTGGATTCTGGGCAGCTGACATAAAAGCAATTTTCTAACCATTTCCTACTTTTCTAAAATAACCAGTTGACTGTATTTTAAACACTTAAATTAATTGGCATGCCTATTATTTTCTAACAAAAAATTTATCACCTGAGCATTTGAGGAATATAGAACTTTTATCATGCTATGTTGAAAATTTCCAGTGAACAAGAGAATGAGAACTAGAGTCCATCCAAAGCATGAAACCTTGAGATCTGTGTAATAAAGTCAACGCACAACCATAACATTGCCAAGACATGCTTGTAGGACCTCTGCATGTTAGAGCCAGAAAGGAACATAGCTCAATCCTTGCAGATGACTAAATCAGTATCAGGAACTACTACATGGTTGTGCCCAAGATCACAGAGTGAATCAGCACAGAACTGCATCTTTACCCAATAGCCTTTTTGCCATGCTATGCAGTTATGTTTAAATTGGTATTTTTCAAAGTGTAGTCCTTGACTATCTTTATCAGAAATCATAACCATGTCCATGACCATCTTAATCAGAAATTCATAACAAGCCCCTTTCAACTACAACCATGCTCATGAAAAATTCATAATCCTGAGCTTTTCCCTAAATTTACTGAATGAGATTGAGGTTTGGGAATGTATAATAGGGATCTGCATTGAAAATAAGCACTAGGTAATTGATTCTTCCGTATTGGTTTTTAAATAATAATATATGCCTATATGATTTTATATATATATTATTTTGTAACAATATAGGCCTATATTATTTTATATATATAATATAATATATAATATATATTATATACTATTTGCATATATATGCAAATACATATATTTATATATAATATGATATTATTTAAGAACCAATACAGAAGATATAATACTATAATATAATATATATAATATATATAATATAGGCCTATACTATATAATAGTATATATATTATATATAATATATTATATTATAGTATTATATCTTCCGTACTGGTTCTTAAATAATACTATATAATATAGTATAGGCCTATACTATATAATATATAATATAGTATACTATAAGGATGCAAATAGTAAGGAGTATTAAAATACAGATTTAAGGAATCGTCTGTTTTGTCTGCATCATTGGTAAGACTAACACCATCAAAGAGATCTCAACAGCAATAGCATGGAGTCCTAGAGCCCACCCCAGAGTTGATGATAATTGTTCTGATGTGAGCATAGGTGATTCTAAGAGAATATTTGGAAAACATTCATTTATATAATAGAGTGTTGTTTCTTTTACCAAGTAGATCAGCTTGGTATTTAAAATTCATAGTTCATTTCTTACATGTATTCTTTAAATGTTAGAAATTTGAAACTTTGATTTTAGTCTCTTGACCACCAGGAAGTCTACCAAAGTCTATGACATTTCCTAGTTCACAATATTAGAAAGAAAATAGTCATATAATTCATTAAATTCCCACAGTAAAATTAGCTAACATTAGATTAATTTTATTTAATTCTATGTTAGAATGCTGAATTGTAGCCACTAATAAAATATATACATTAGATTTTAACCCTGCATATAAAATTTATTATTTTTTATTTTTTATATTAGTGAGAGAAATATGTGTTTACTTATGTGGTCTTTCAGAATATTACTATTTTTGATAATGACTCAGTTGAAAATACAGCAAAATGTACTTATTTTAACAACTGATTATACTAATGTAGAATCATTTCCAATTCTTATTTATTACATTTTGCTAAAGTATAAACTCATTCAATCATGAAACTGTATCAGGATATAATATCTAGTAATTACCTGTGATTGTTAATTTTTTGTGTCTACTTGAATGCGCCACTGGGTGCTCAAATATACTTGGTCAACCATTCTATTGTATATACACACACACACACACACACACACACACACACACACACGCACGCACCCTACTGGTTTTGCTTCTCTGGAAACCCCTGAGCAACACTGCACTGATTTTGGTACCAGGAAGTGGACTGCTGCTATAACTAATACCTAAAAATGTGGACCTGGCTTGGCCTTGGCTTGGGAACTGGGCAATAGGGTAGAGGCTGGCTGAGTTTTGAGGTACAGACTAGAAAAAGCCTGAATTTCTACGAAAGGACTATTGGTAGAAATGTGGACATTAAAGGCAATTCTGGTAAGGGATCAGGAGGAAAAGAGGACAGCTGTAGAGAGGGCTTCACTCTTCTTAGAAAATAAATAATCATGAATAATCAAAATAGAATGCTTGTGGAAATAGAGACATTAAATATTCTGAGAAGGTCTCAGATGGAAATGAGAACAGGTTACTGTAAGCTGGAGGAAAAGTGCTTCTTGTTATATAGTGGCAAATATCTCGGTTGCATTTTGTTCCAATGTTTTGAGAAAAATAGCACTTATAAGTGATACACTTATTTAAATTGCATTTACCAGATGCAATTTTTAAGCAAAGTGTTGAAAGTATGGCTTGGGTCCTCCTTAAGGCAATACAATAGGAGAAATATGGATTAAAGAAGGATTTGTTAAGCAAAAAGACCCAGGACAAGGAGATTTAGAAATTTCTCAGTTTATCTATAATGCAAAAACTGGAGAAGTCTGTTCTGGAGACAACACTAAAGAATGCGGCTGAATCACCCTTTGCTAAAGAGATAATGGGGGTGACCCATCAGCTTAATCAGCCATATCAGCAGAAGCCAGGAACAGCAAATGGATTACACCATCAAAGACCTGGCCAGTTTGAACTGAAGAGGACAGAGGGAGCAGGACAGATTAAGGAAAAGCTGTCAGACTTCTTGGATTCTATAGGACCAGACCATAGAGCTATTAACCAAATGGTTGGGGTTGTCCTACACCCTCCTTAACAGGATATGGAAACAAAGAGGTTCTTCTTCAGACTTCAGATTTAATGAAATTGCCCTTGCTGGGTTTTCTACTTTTATGGGAATCATCACCTCCTTTTTTAATTTAGATTTTTCCATTTTGAAAAGAAAATATCCTATGCCTCTCCCATTATTGTATTTTGGAGACACATAACTTGTCCGTTTCACAGGCTCAGCACTGGAGAGGAATTTTGGCTCATGATGAATTGTACCTCAAGTTTCATTCATATCTTAGTTAGATGATATTAGTATAAGACTTTGGCCTTTAACCTTTAGAGTTAATGCTGGAATAAATTAAGAATTTGGGGGCTACTGGAATGGCATGAATGTATTTTGCATGTGATAAGAACATGGATTTGGGGGAACCAAGGGAAGAATTCTATGAGCTGAATTTTGGTGTCCTTCCAAAATGCATATATTGAAGTCCTAACCCCTAATCTGACTGTATTTCATGATAAGGACTTTGGGAGGTATCAAAGTGAAATGATGCCATAAGGATAGCACCTTCATTTCATAATATTGGTGTCCTTTAAGAAAAAAAAGAGAGGCTGGGCACGGTGGCTAATGCCTGTAATCCCAGCACTTTGGGAGGCCAAGGCAGGTGGATCACTTGAGGTTGAGAGTTTGAGACGAGCCTGACCAACATGGGGAAACCCCATCTCTACTAAACATACAAAATTAGCCAGGGGTGGTAGTGCATGCCTGTAATCCCAGCTACTTGGGAGGCTGAGGCAGGAAAATTGCTTGAACCCAGGAGGCAGAGGTTGCAGTGAGCTGAGATTGCATCATTGCACCCCAGCCTGGGCAACAAGAGCAAAACTCCGTCACAAAAAGAAAAAAAAAAAGAAAAGAAACAGAAACCAGAGCTAGCTCATTATCTACCAAGTGAGGACACAGCCAGAAGGTTGCTATCTGCAAGCCAGGAAGAGAGACCATACCAGAAACCAAAACCCACTGGACCTTGATCTTGGACTTCCAGCCTCCAGAACTGTGAGCAATACATTTTTGTTGTTTACTTCACCCAGTTTATGGTATTTATTATGGCAGCCCAAGCTGACTCGGTGCCAAGAGTCATTCTAGGGAAAGAGACTTTTAAGGATGAATTTTCTAAGTTGGTTCTGAAGTATCTGGAATTGGCTCTTTAATCTGATTGGATTTAAAGATGCCAGTGACTCTATTTCCAGCAGAAAAGAGAGTCTAATATTCCATGGTGTGATCTGGCCATAGAGATATGCAGAATATCACCATTGGACACTCCTAATCAACTGCTTATAAGAAGCAAGGATCTGAGTACTATGTATATATATTTGAGCATTTTTGGCAAACTAATGAATATAATGAGATTGGCTGGCAGCTCCTAACTCACTGCACAAAGTGAGAAAATAAAAGGATGAGTTCAGGAATTCAAATTCCAAGCTCAAGGGCTACATAAATGACATGAAAAATTCTGGGTGTGTTATGAAGGAGCTATTTTTTCCTGTAGCCATAAGGCTGAGATTGTTAAAAATCAAGTGCAGAATACCACTCTGCGACTGGCTGAATCAAAATGCAACTTGAACTCCCAGCCTGTTGAACTATCTGCTACAGTGAGGGCATTGATTGGTAAGGAATGGGATCTTGAAAGTCAGAATGGGAACGACCCTGTGGAAAGACCCTGATAAGTATGGGCACAATGAGCCAGTAAATGGCCATGACTCATTTTTGCCAGTAGAGGAGGCGTCTCCATTTTCAGTGGAGAGTCGGAGCAGTGCTGCATTTTCAGGGCTTCAGTGGGCAGCCTCCCCACCTGCAATGATAGTAGTCTCCTCGCCCTTTCACCCCTGTCTGAGGGGCTTAACCTTACATTGCCTGAAAAACCTATAATGGCCTCCCCAAAGGCAGTTACTAGGCAAGGTAATGCCATTTCTCTCCAGAGCCACCCCCACCTCCTCTCCTTTCTTCCAGACCGGTAACTAGACCCAAGTCCCAGTAGTCCCCTGAAGGTGAGGTACAAAGTATGACCCATGAGGAGGTGCACTACACTCCACAAGCACTTGAATTTTCTAATTTATACAAGCAGAATTCCAGGGAATATATACGTGAATGGATACTAAGGGTATGGATTAAGAGTGAAAGGAAAATAAAAGTTGGATCAGGCCGAATTTATTGATATGGTCTTCCTAAGCTGAGATTCTATTAGGGATGATTTTAATAATTTGTTTAATAGGATAATAATTTTTTGATAGGATAATTGAAACATGAACTTAAATGTGGCCTAATGTGAGCAAGTTAGAAATGCTAGATTGGCCTTTGGAGGCTTCTATAGGTGAACCACAGCACGGGTCTTTATCATTTTAGAGAAAAGCCCAGCCATTCACTGAAGATAACTATTTTTCTTTTGAGAATCAGCTATTGGCCTACTATTGGATCTCAGAAAAGACTGAATGCTTAACCATTGGTCACCATGTTATTATGTGGCCTGAGCTGCCCATCATTAACTGGATGTTATCTGACTCACTAAGTCATAAAGTCGGGTGTGCACAGCAGTACTCCATCATCTAATAAATAAGTCATCAGGCCTCAGCAAGCCCTGAAGGCACAAATAAGTCACATGAACTAGTGGCCCAAATTCCCATGGACCCCATTCCAGCTACCACGGCTTCTCCCTCCCAGCATATTCATATGGCTCCTGCCAAGTTCACTGTGATCAGTTGGCAGGGAAAGAGAAGTCTCTAACCTGGTGTGCAGATGATTCTGATGTTGTTGGGTGAAGTGTTCAGTGTGTGTTTATTAAGTCATATTGGTCTAGAGTGTTGTTCAGCCCCTTTGTTTTCTTATTGATCCTCTGTCTCACTGACCTACCACTACTAAAAAGGCAATTTTTTAGGTCTTTTACTATTATTGTGTTAATATCTATTTCTAACATAAATTCTGTCAAGGTTTTATTCATATATTTGAGTGCTCTAATGTTAGCTGCCTATATATTTATAATTATTACATCACATCTTCCTGGTGAATTGACCCTTTTATCATTACATCTTGTCCTACTTCATGTCTTCTGACCATTTTTAACTTAAAATCAATTTTGTGTAAGTATAGCTACCCCTGCTCCTTTTGGCTACCATTTGTCTAGAGTATCTTTTCCTATTTTTTTACTGTCAGGCTTATATCAAAAAATAAATATCCTGTAGAGAGCATGTAGTTGGATCTTGTTTTTTAATCCATTCAGCCACTCTGTCTTTTGATTAGGGAGTTTAATCCACTTACATTTACAGTAATTACTAATAGAAAAGAACTTACCATTGCCATTTTGTTATTGTTTTTTGCGTGTCTTATAGTTATTTCATTACTTTTTATTTTTCAACTCTTTTCATTTTTCATCCTTTTTATTTTTCATTTATAGTTATCTTATCCCATGTCAGCTTTTCCTCTCTAGCTGCTTTCATTTGTGTTTCATTGATCTTTCTCTGTGTGTGTGTGTGGTGGCATGCTTTGATTCCTTTGTCATTTTATTTTATGCGTCTTCTATAGTTATTTTCTTTTGGGTTACCATGGATCTAACATAAAATATCTTATATAATAAATTTTAAATGGATAACAACTTAACTTCAATTACATACAAAACCTACTCCTTTACATCACTTCCTGTTTCTTGTCCCCATGTACGTACCATATATTGTTATGCTAGTGTCTCTGTGGTAGAAGAAGTTCTGGTATTTCCTATTCTGCCATCTTCCTGATACTTTGCATCTTTCTTTATTTAAAATGGGCAAATATGCATTTTGATTATTACTTCCTATTATGTATAAGTCACATACTCAAGAGATGGTCATAATTTAACTTTATATAATTTTATTAAATGTCTGCTATGTGTCAAGCTCATTGAGAAGCTCTGGGGATTCCAAGAAATGAAAGATACAGCTCTGACATTATGTAACAGGATGGGATGACAAATAGGAAGAAAAAATCATTAAAATCCAGTGTAAGGATTTCAATAATGAAACTCAGTACACAATGCAGTCTGAATAGTTGTTTGTCTCTGTGGAGTCAGATAGTATATCCTAAGAAACTGCATGCCGGCTTGAATTTTAGGAAGTAGACTGGATTTCGTATACAAAAAATAACGTCACCATTTTGAACTGAAGAGTTTCCAATAGACAGTTGGTAAACAAAACACCTGCTTTAGAAGTTATCAGTGTTATACTGAAAAAGATTTTCTGTGTCTCTCCATCTGTCCAAGCAGTATAACTAAATTTAAACATTTAGCTATTCTGCATGTATATAACTGCATTTTACCCACTGACTAAAGAAATTATCTACAGAGAACAGAGGGAGGCAAAAATCACCAATGTACATAAAAATTTTTCCATGTGTTAATTACAAATCATCCCAATGTAGCACTTGGTAAATTCTGTTTTGTAAAGTTTTAATTTTTGTTTATTTGCTTCATAAAGATAAACAAATTGTAATTCTTTTTGGTTAGTGATTGTTAAACTCCCAGATCCTCTTATTTAAGGAACGCAAATATGTTTTCACCAAATATAGAAGTTAATTTAATTTTGTGAGCTCAAATATGGTAGGCCATTGTTTAAATTGTTGAGTAAATCTCACTTGTTAAGTCTAGTGACCAGGATTTTTTCAAACAGCTCTCCATATTAATTTTTCAAATGTGACAAGAGAATTCTAAATTAATTCTTGGGACTGGTGATGTGTAAGATTGTATAATGTTATCATGTGATTAAATGGATGTACATACCTTTGTAAAAGTTTATTAAGTGGTAAAAAATGTACAGTATGTGCCTCAGTTTCCTCAACCTCACAATAAATAACTATTTTTCAGGATTGTTCTGATGACAGAGAAACAGTAGATGGGAAACTCATTTAAGAAGTGCAGAGTTTAATCTCACATGAGAGCTTATACTTTTCATTATGGTTAAACATACATTGGAAGATATATTTGAAGATATCAATATACTTGCAGCTGAATATTATTTTTTCTCTAAAGTGAGATGTTCTTAATTCCATATCTGTTCATGGTGACAATAACTTTGAAGTCACCTGGGCTATGTTAAGGCTGACTCCACACCTGTTCTCATGCCTTAGCATTGTTTGATCACCAGGCCCTTTTGTCCAAGGCTCCCACCAACACCTTTATTCCGCTGTGAATCCTCGTTCCTGGGCCATTACAGGAATCATCTCACTCCTCTTACAGATTCTAGTCCTGGGATCTCTGATGTAGCCTACACAATTTTTTTTATGGATTTAAATTTATCTTCCCCAAAATTCATATGTTGAAGCTATGTATTAGTGTTGAAATGCTTAGCTTGTTAGAAAACCTATTTTGATGGTGAAGGACTGAACAAAAAACATAGCCAATGGCATTCTGCCACAATTTTCACTGTCTTTTAGGTGTTTGTGACCTCTCTGTTTGCTGTTAAAATCTTAAATTCCCTTTGGGCAGATCTTCCTGGTGAATTGACCCTTTTAGCCTTGCTAATAGTGTGATCAATTTTAGTTTCTTTAATATGTAAACATCCAATTAGTTAAAATATCAAGGTTGCTATTTTTGGAGTCCTGGAAGAAACAGCATAATAACTAAGTAAATTCTGTTTAATAAAACTATATAGGCACTTTCAAATTTAGTCAATATCATTCCTGTTACTATTTTGTGAGGTCCAGAGACTAATCTCCCTTGCAAGTTGTAATGCATAGTACATTTTTATATGGGCAGCTCAACTGTTGTAAGGCACGCAAAAGGTCTTCATTTTCTGTCCTTTCTGTTTTAAGCCTCTTCCCAGACCAGGTACCCAGTTCATAGGGACAATTGCGACTGTAGCAATTAGTTAGCTTGGTGGTCTTTAAACTTTGCTCTGCAGAGCTCCAGGCTTCAAGAAGAGTGGCCTAATTTTCACTGGAAAATAAAGTGAACTTAAGAAACCTCAGCCTTCTTTCGTGCCCAAATCATTGTGAACTGCTCAGCATTTATGTATTTTTCATATTTGGCTTCTACACAGCATTTAGATGAAAAAAGGCATCTCATAGCTGAATAAATAAATAAAATTCCCTAGGCAATTTGATCTTTTTTTTTAGAAGTTGGAAAAGTGTTTTAAGTTGGAAACTTGTTTTCACATAAAAATGTTTTCATTGTGAAGAAAGAAGATCACAAACTCACTACCTCAAGCACTGGGAAGTAAAATAAACAAGTGAAGGTGTAATGTGTCCTGGATAAGGAAGAACCTGCTATCCATTAATTGAAAAGTGAATGTCTTGCCAGAGTAACATTTAAACAACATGTGTTTGCAGGCTAGATTTGATCCTTGGTTTGCTTTTGGGGATCTCTCCTGTAGAAGATTCTTGAACATGCAAGGCAAAATAATGTGTTTTAAAACAACATCATTTCTGAAACTCTATGCATGCTCCTTATAAAATGAGATGTTTGCATTGCTGACTTTTGTGGACATAGAGCCTTGAATCTATACTCTAATGTCATCAGATGGCCTTCAGGCACATGGTTGGGCACATTAGATCCTGGTGGATCTGGCTGGTGTGCTGGGGCAATGGGACATGCACAGGAGGACCTGGGGGACAAGCTCCAGAACTTTACAGAGAGCCAAGAGTTTGTGCATGGAACAAATATGACTTATAGAGGAGCCAAGCAGAAGAGACAGTGATTCAGAAGGGCTAAGGTAAAGAATCAAGGGCATGGCAGCTGTGGGAGGGGTGCTGAGCAATTGTGAGCATGAGTGTGAGTGAGGTGAGAGTAGATAGTCTAGGCAGAGGGAAATGTTTAGGCTGAATCACTTAACAAACATGTAGTGTCAACTTTACAATCCTAGCCTGTGCTTGTTTGGGGATATTATTCCCATGTAAAAGGAGTCAGGATAAGATAAGTCATAAAATCCTCTGATAATATGATCAACATTTGGAATTTTATATTACTATGTGGGGAAAAATAGTAACCTATAGGTCCTTGGTTGGAATGGACCCCCATAACAAAAGACAGATTAACAAGAGAAAAACAAACAGAAGTGTATTACATGTATGTTTTATATATGCATGGCATATATAAAGTGAAGGTGTAATGTGTCCTGGATAAGAAAGAACCTGCTATCCATTAATTGAAGAGTGAATGTCTTGCCAGAGTAAGATTTAAACAACATGTGTTTGCAGGCTAGATTTGGTCCTTGGTTTGCTGTTGGGGATCTCTCCTGTAGAAGATTCTTGAACATGCAGGGCAAAATAATGTGGGTTTTATTTATTTATTTATTTATTTATTTTACTTTATTTATTATTATTATTATACTTTAGGTTTTAGGGTACATGTGCACAATGTGCAGGTTAGTTACATATGTATACATGTGCCATGCTGGTGTGCTGCACCCACTAACTCGTCATCTAGCATTAGGTATATCTCCCAATGCTATCCCTCCCCCCTCCCCCCACCCCACAACAGTCCCCAGAGTGTGATTTTCCCCTTCCTGTGTCCATGTGTTCTCATTCTTCAATTCCCACCTAAGAGTGAGAATATGCGATGTTTCGTTTTTTGTTCTTGCGATAGTTTACTGAGAATGATGATTTCCAATTTCATCCATGTCCCTACAAAGGACATGAACTCATCATTTTTTATGGCTGCATAGTATTCCATGGTGTATATGTGCCACATTTTCTTAATCCAGTCTATCATTGTTGGACATTTGGGTTGGTTCCAAGTCTTTGCTGTTGTGAATAATGCCACAAAAAAAATACGTGTGCATGTGTCTTTATAGAAGCATGATTTATAGTCCTTTGGGTATATACCCAGTAATGGGATTGCTGGGTCAAATGGTATTTCTAGTTCTAGATCCCTGAGGAATTGCCACACTGACTTCCACCAGGGTTGAACTAGTTTACAGTCCCACCAACAGTGTAAAAGTGTTCCTATTTCTCCACATCCTCTCCAGCACCTGTTGTTTCCTGACTTTTTAATGATTGCCATTCTAACTGGTGTGAGATGGTATCTCATTGTGGTTTTGATTTGCATTTCTCTGATGGCCAGTGATGGTGAGCATTTTTTCATGTGTTTTTTGGCTGCATAAATGTCTTCTTTTCAGAAGTGTCTGTTCATGTCCTTTGCCCACTTTTTGATGGGGCTGTTTGTTTTTTTCTTGTAAATTTGTTGGAGTTCATTGTAGATTCTGGATATTAGCCCTTTGTCAGATGAGTAGGTTGCGAAAATTTTCTCTCATTTTGTAGGTTGCCTGTTCACTCTGATGGTAGTTTCCTTTGCTGTGCAGAAGCTCTTGAGTTTAATTAGATCCCATTTGTCAATTTTGGCTTTTGTTGCCATTGCTTTTGGTGTTTTAGACATGAAGTCCTTGCCCATGCCTATGTCCTGAATGGTAATGCCTAGGTTTTCTTCTAGGGTTTTTATGGGTTTAGGTCTAACATTTAAGTCTTTAATCCATCTTGAATTGATTTTTGTATAAGGTGTAAGGAAGGGATCCAGTTTCAGCTTTCTACATATGGCTAGCCAGTTTTCCCAGCACCATTTATTAAATAGGGAATCCTTTCCCCATTGCTTGTTTTTCTCAGGTTTTTCAAAGATCAGATAGTTGTAGATATGTGGTGTTATGTCTCAGGGCTCTGTTCTGTTCCATTGACCTATATCTGTTTCGGTACCAGTACCATGCTGTTTTGGTTACTGTAGCCTTGTAGTATAGTTTGAAGTCAGGTAGTGTGATGCCTCCAGCTTTGTTCTTTTGGCTTAGGATTGACTTGGTAATGCGGGCTCTTTTTTGGTTCCATATGAACTTTAAAGTAGTTTTTTCCAATTCTGTGAAGAAAGTCATTGGTAGCTTGATGGGGATGGCATTGAATCTGTAAATTACCTTGGGCGGTATGGTCATTTTCACGATATTGTTTCTTCCTACCCATGAGCATGGAATGTTCTTCCATTTGTTTGTATCCTCTTTTATTTCATTGCGCAGTGGTTTGTAGTTCTCCTTGAAGAGATCCTTCATGTCCCTTGTAAGTTGGATTCCTAGGTATTTTATTCACTTTGAAGCAATTGTGAATGGGAATTCACTCATGATTTGGCTCTCTGTTTGTCTGTTGTTGGTGTATAAGAATGCTTGTGATTTTTGTACATTGATTTTGTATCCTGAGACTTTGCTGAAGGTGCTTATCAGCTTAAGGAGATTTTGGGGTGAGACGATGGGGTTTTCTAGATATACAATCATGTCGTCTGCAAACAGGGACAATTTGACTTCCTCTTTTCCTAATTGAATACCCATTATTTCCTTCTTCTGCCTAATTGCCCTGGCCACATAGTTGGAAGTAAAGCTCTCCTCAGCAAATGTAAAAGAACAGAAATTATAAGAAACTATCTCTTAGATCACAGTGCAATCAAGCTAGAACTCAGGATTAAGAATCTCACTCAAAACCGCTCAACTACGTGGAAACTGAACAACCTGCTCCTGAATGACTACTGGGTACATAACGAAATGAAGGCAGAAATAAAGATGTTCTTTGAAACCAACGAGAACCAAGACACAACATACAAGAATCTCTGGGATGCATTCAAAGCAGTGTGTAGAGGGAAATTTATAGCACTAAATGTCCACAAGAGAAAGCAGGAAAGATCCAAAATTGACACCCTAACATCACAATTAAAAGAACTAGAAAAGCAAGAGCAAACACATTCAAAAGCTAGCAGAAGGCAAGAAATAACTAAAATCAGAGCAGAACTGAAGGAAATAGAGACACAAAAAGCCCTTCAAAAAATTAATGAATCCCAGAGCTGGTTCTTTGAAAGGATCAACAAAATTGATAGACAGCAAGCAAGACTAATAAAGAAAAAAAGAGAGAAGAATCAAATACACGCAATAAAAAATGAAAAGGGGATATCACCACCGATCCCACAGAAATACAAACTACCATCAGAGAATACTACAAACACCTCTATGCAAATAAACTAGAAAATCTAGAAGAAATGGATAAATTCCTCGACACATACACTCTCCCAAGACTAAACCAGGAAGAAGTTGAATCTCTGAATAGACCAATAACAGGATCTGAAATTGTGGCAATAATCAATAGCTTACCAACCAAAAAGAGTCCAGGACCAGATGGATTCACAGCCGAATTCTACCAGAGGTACAAGGAGGAACTGGTACCATTCCTTCTGAAACTATTCCAATCAATAGAAAAAGAGGGAATCCTCCCTAACTCATTTTATGAGGTCAGCATCATCCCGATACCAAAGCCGGGCAGAGACACAACCAAAAAAGAGAATTTTAGACCAATATCCTTGATGAACATTGATGCAAAAATCCTCAATAAAATACTGGCAAACCGAATCCCAGCAGCACATCAAAAAGCTTATCCACCATGATCAAGTGGGCTTCATCCCTGGGATGCAAGGCTGGTTCAATATATGCAAATCAATAAATGTAATCCAGCCTATAAACAGAACCAAAATAATGTGTTTTAAAACAGCATCATTTCTGAAAGTCTGTGCATGCTCCTTATAAAATGGGATGTTTGCATTGCTGAATTTTGTGGACATAGAGCCTTGAATCTATACTCTAATGTCATCAGATGGCCTTCAGGGAATGAGTAGCTATTCCTTCCCATGGTACCCAGGGAAGGAGTAGCTCTGCAAGGGGAGACTTCAAGCTCCAGGTTATATAGCACCTTTACAAAGAACAGTATGTTTTTAGAGAAGTGACAAGAAAAAGGAAAAGGACTTTGAATCTCTATAGTTGGCAATTCAGGGGAAAGGTAAATAAATGGTGAAGGCCAGTTAGTAAAGCTGTTATCTCCAGGCTGAAAGTCTAAAGATATTTCCAGTGGGTAAACTTTGTTCTCACTGGTAGAAGGAGAAGGCAAGGTATCTTTTGTCTTTGTAAATTTACATCCTACTTTTAGGCAAATAGAGGGAGAAAAAAGATCTTTCCTGCATCTGCTGCACCATAATTGTCTTCAGCTCAACAAACCTTCATATTTGGGGGCAACATATTCTGATTTCCAACAACTGTAACTATGCAGATTATACACATCCTCCACTTCATATTTATAACAAAATTGGCAATTACTAAAACTTGAGCCAGACTCTTGCTATTCAGATTTGAGGTTTACATGTCCCAGAATGGGTAAAATATTTTCATGTCATCTTACTGAAGTTTTCTTTGCAGCAGTAGTATTTTTCACTTGCAAAATGATAATAATTTTTTGAAAAAAAAATTACACTGCATATTACCTCATCCTTGAGGAAAAGTCAGTGATGTATCATTGGATAGGAAAAGGGTATTGAGACTCAGATCATTTAAGCAAATGATTCAGCAAGTAAGTATCCCAGCCAATGATGAAGCCTCCTGACTTGCAGCCTGACACTTGCCATACTGTGCCATCCACTTTCAGAGTCTTCGTCAAATTGTATATATTTTTTGCCTGCTTCCATGAATCCCAGGACTTCATTTTAATCTATTTCAGAAGTAGATTAAATATATAATATTATATATTTAATATTAATAAATTACATATATATACATATATATATATATATATAGAGAGAGAGAGAGAGAGAGAGAGAGAGAGAATAGTGCTTCCCCAAGGGTTTGAAAACAATATTACCTTGCCCTGCAGCTCTCCTCATCTTCACCTTCTCTTGTCAGTTACACACTTTGATCAGTTGTCTTGTGCTCTTTACATGCTGCATTTAGAACTTCTTTTATCCTCAAGCCTAAAAGCTAAAACTTCTGGCAGGTCAAAAGGAAGCAGTAAAGGATTCAACCTGGCCTGAGTGTTCCCAGACTCCGGCTCCTGCCTGGGCATCATGAGTCTAGGCTCACACTGGGCCGGCTTTCTGAGTCAGCTTCATAAATAATAAGCACACAGAAAGGAGGCTGCTCTTGGGGAATTTGAGAGGTGTGTATTTGAGGAGGGTGAGAAGGACAATTGAGGTGAAATTTTGATGTAAGTGAGTTTGGCTGAATTTTTGAAATGGTAAAATCTAGGCACTGAAAAGCCTGCACCTTCATAAATTAAACTTTAGGAAAGGAAGAAAAAAAATGGAATGGGTAGGGACATGAATATTTATACCCATTTATATATCCTTTGTTGGCTTATTTCTGTGCACATGGGAAAGTTTAACAACTTTGTACATAATTTCAAGTACTTTATTCAATTTTTAGATTTGAAGGAGGAGAAAAATTTTGCAAAATAAGGTATTCTTCAGCTTTTTGGAAGACATTTTATGTCTCTTTAAACATCTCATTTGTTTTTTTTTCTAATTCACTCTTCACTGTGTTTGCAGTACTTTTCTAGAAATGTATTCATGAATTTTCAGAATTTCTTCTCCTCTAAGTGAAGAATCAATGTTGAAAATACTTTTTTTATAGCATATTATCAAATTTGCACAATTAAAAATAAATATACACACAAAAATGTCAAAAATCTAGCTAAATAGATTGATTGGTTAAAAGCAATTTTATCATATAAAGCAAAATCACCTAAAGAATTGACATAATTGCCTAAATATTAATTTAAGAATTATAAAATCAACTTAGACATTTGAAGCCCACAAAAATTATCAAAATGTCCATGAGACTGCAGTTATTTTGATTTTTTTTAAAAATTGATTTTGGAATGTTCCTCAGGGATGAACAGAAAATTTCAAATCTTCATGACAACTTTGTGGAAAAGCAGAGCAGATATAACTGGTCAAAACTGAGGTAATATCAATAATAATGTTATGGGATGCTTGAGGTGTCACTTTTCTGTCTGGAAACCTCTGTGGCTGGTGGCACCGTTGCCCGAGTTTTGCTCAGGTCCACTGGGCTCGTTCCACCCACTCTGCCTGGCAGGCTGTGCTTGGCTCATGCTACCAGCCTGGATCTCATGCCTGCCAGGGCAAGTCATGCATGAAGTGGCAAGGAGTGTGTGAGTGAGCATGGGTTCGGCCACTGCATGATCAGACACACCAACTGCTGCAGTGGGGAGGGTGGCTTCAGGTGCTGGCATGAACACCAGCTCTCTGTGAAGCTGTGTCTTGTCCAGCTGCACTTCAGGCAGCTCCCACAGGTGGCATTGCAGAACACAGTGGCACCCAGAAGCTTGGAGACGCCAGGAACCACAGGGCCCCAAAGATGGTGTCACAGCCCTGGCTCAGGGAGTTCCCAGGTCTGGGAATACTGAAGGGCCACAGCTCTTCCCTCCTTCTCTTCACCTGCAACATGAAGAGCAAGGGGCATGTTTCAGCCCTGTTGGTGTTAACAGCTGTTTTAGCCCTGCCGTTTGATAGATCCTGAGTTCTTGTGCTGTGACCAGGAAAAATGAGGTATGCAGACAAGTGGAGGGTGAGCAAGACAAAGAGGGCTTTATTGATAGATAGGACAGCTCAGAGGAAAGCCACAGCAGGTAGCTCCTTTCTGCAGGCAGGATGTCCCAATGAGTGTTAAGCTCTTAGCAGAGAAGGTAGCTCCTCTCTGCTAGGTAAATCGTCCTGATGAGTGCTCAGCTCTCAGCAGAGAGGGTAGCTCCTCTCTGCAGACAGGTTGTCCCAAGAAGTGTTCAGTTCTCAGCAGAGAGGGTAGCTCCTCTCTGCAGCAGGTCATCCTGACACCTGCTCAGCTTTGGCTGATCCTAGGGCTTTTACGGGCCTCAGAGGGGAGAAAGGACATGTGATTAGTCCATGGGTGCCATAGGTAGGCCCAGAAAAGGCACCACAAGCTCCCACTCTTGTCAGCAGGACTGACAGCCTGGCCCCCAGCCTTCAGGCCCTCCCTGCCCTGAAGGTGGAGCCTTACCAGGGACTTGCCCCCTTTCACCCAGGAACCTGTCTGCCTCCTGCAGCTGTTCATGGAGCCCAGGCTGTAGGTGCCAAGGGGCACCTGCAGGCTAGTGAAGAACTGCCCTTAACCCCATCTCAGCTTCCCTCCTGTGCTAGTTGGTGCCCCAAGTCTGGAGGCAGCTGAAACAGCAAAGGGCTGGTGTATCAGCATTGCCTCGAGCATGTGAATACCTGGGTGGGCTTTGACAGCATCTGGGTTTGGCCCCGACTTTGCTCCAAGATCAGAGTAAGTGCTCACAGCAGGGAGTAGCCAGGCAGCAGGAGCAGGCACTTCCTAGCCTATGAAAGCAGGTGGGGCCTTCCTGGGCCCCCAGAGATGCCTGGGTTTGCAGCCACAGCCATGGCTTCACAGCTGCAGTTGGGCAGCTGCAGTTGTCCGATGGAGGGTCAGGGGCAGAGCTCCTGCCTGCTCCAGGGCCCAAGAGCACAGGGATGTCTGGATCTACAGCTATGCATTGGGTGACTGCAGCAGCATCTGGGAAGCTCCCACTCCAATTTTGAAGGGGCAGAGCTCCCACTTGTTCCTGGCTCCCACCACTCCATGGAGCATGCAGCCATGGCCACGCCTCTCTTCTGCAGCTGGCCTGATGGCAGCTGCCACTCCAGACAGCCTGCTGCTGCCAACAGTAATAATAATAAATGTTAAAAGTGCATAAAACATCTCAATAGTCCCAAGGACTACAGAAACGCTCTTAAAAGGACACTTTCACACAGGTGAAAGTTATAAGGTGCAAGAGCAACTTGGGAAAACGCCTGGCGGCCATCCCTGTTCTCCAGCATGTGTTAGCTGGTCACAGGGCTGCCCCCTTAAACACCACATTTCCCAGTCCCAGCATGGCTAGATGTGATCTTGTAATGAGAGAATGGAATGTGAATAGTCGTGATGTGTCCAACTCCCATTTTCTGCCTGGCAGGAGCTTGGACGTGAGGGCAGCACTGAACTCTTGTCAGACCACACATGCTGAGGATGGCAGACAAATAGGAGGGATGGAGAGTGGGTCCCACAGATTTTGAAATCACCTCGGGACGTTTATGTTTGGACTCTTACAGGAGAAGCAAACTGCTCTCTGAGTTATGCCACTATTGTATTGATTTTTTTAAAAGAAACCAGTATCCTAACTAATATAAAAAGTTTAAAGATGCATAAATAGTTGCCTCCAAGGTACATATTGTTAAATGAACAAAAAGTTCACACAAAATGAAACTCAAGTGACTGTAACCATTGTTTTAAATCCTATTGTTGTAATTGAGTTTGGAGAGAGGACCAATTAATCTTTTTCCGACAGTCAAGGCATAACCTGAAGATGTGAATGCATGTGGAGAGGGTACACACTGGGTTTGAGTTTGGAACACGCAAAGAGATAGGAGATAAATTTTGCATATTTCATAATTTTACCTAGAGCAAACTCTATAAATAGATAAACATTTTTCTCTTCAGTAAACTGAACTGTCAGAGTAAGCAGAACATTATAGAGACTTTTTAACACTCATCAAGTAAAGCATTCTGGAAATTTTCAAAATCATTTAAATCCAAAATATTTTTGCACCAATACTTCCTATTCTGTTTTACATAACTACTTAGCTCTCCATGGGTGCAGTTGGAGAGGTGCATTATCTTTATCAGTCTCCTGGCCAATGGAGCATTTGAAGGGAAGCAGTCTTATGTTTTATATTCAGTATGCATAAATTTGGCTGCGTTTGTCTCATTTTATTTTCCATGTTTTGGTTGCAAAGATGAAGTTTAATCAACAGCTATTGTTGCTGTTCTTATCATAATTGATGATAATAATTCTTGTTAACTTCTGAGTGTTAGATTTAATCATAATAGGCAAGACCTCTAGACAGAGGCCACATCTGATGATCTGACAGTCAGGAAATGTTCTGCTTCACTTTCACTTTTCTTGGTCAGGAACCAGGCTGTTACCATTGTTTGTTAGGTCAGTGATGTAATAATAGTCTAAACAGGCTTCCTTAGGCTAGAGCTTTTCATGCTTTGTGGCTTATCACTGAGCTGTCCATGGAGATTCTACATGGATCAAAAATGAGATAGGGGACATTCATATACTGTCATTTTTTAAACATTAAGGATAATTTCATCACATTATTCACCAAAGCTACTTATGCATTGCAGTTCTCATCTCCATATTTTAGGTAATAAAGTTTACTGATGAAATTTTAAAAATTATTTTCATAGGAGCTTTTTTTGCCCCTAGAAAAACTTATGCTGGATAGTGATTAACCAATAAACTTCTTTTTCTTTTATCCACGGATACAGAAAAGAAGACATTTATAAACTATGTAATTGTTCATTCATCATATTTTAATACAAATCAATTACTTTAAAAAATCATATAGAGAAAGCATTAAAAATTTCATATCTGAATAAGAAAAAAAGTAATATGGGAAGATGAATATGTCTCCAGAAGAGAGAAATAAGTTTTGTTGTTTGAAAAAAGAAATCTAAATTTTACATTTTAAATAACAGTGTTAGTTAACCTATTGTATTAGTCAGGCTTCTCTAGAGGGACAGAACTAATAGGATATGTGTGTGTATACATATCCTATTAGTTATATATATATAGGTTATATATATATCCTATTAGTTATATATATATAGGTTATATATATATCCTATTAGTTATATATATAGGTTATATATATATCCTATTAGTTATATATATAGGATATATATATGTATCCTATTAGTTATACATATAGGATATATATATGTATCCTATTAGTTATATATATAGGATATATATATGTATCCTATTAGTTATATATATAGGATATATATATATATCCTATTAGTTATATATATAGGATATATATATATAGGATATATATATCCTATTAGTTATATATATAGGATATATATATCCTATTAGTTCTGTAGATATATACATAACATATATATATATGAAGGGAGTTTATTAAGTATTAACTCACACAATCATAAAGTCCCACAATAGGCTGTCTGCAAACTGAGGATTAAGGAAACCAGTCCGAGTCCCAAAAACTGAAGAACTTGGAGTCTGATATCCAAGGGCAGGAAGCATCCAGCACAGGAGAAAGATGTATGCTGGGAGGCTAGGCCAGTCTGGTCTTTTCACACTTATCTGCCTCCTTTTTATATTCTAGCCATGCTGGCAGCTGATCAGATGGTGCCCACCCAGATTAAGGGTGGTTCTGCCTTTCCCAGCCCACTGATTCAAATGTTAATCTTGGCAAAATCCTCACAGATGCACCCAGGATCAATAGTTGGTATCCCTCAATCCAATAAAGTTGACACTGAGTATTAACCATCATACACATGTTACTAATAAACCAGCTACAAATGAAATGTTTTCCTTATAGTTTTTATAGTATAACATAGAAATATCTAGTATATATTATATTCTGGAACTTATCATGTTATTAAATTGCTGGCACTTGTTAGTTGTGTTTAAAGGATTTTCAGGAATATCTAGAAATATGCGCTACTAGAGTTATTTGGATACAAGAGACCAAATCCAAACATGACTAGTTCAAACTATAAAATAATTTTTTGGAAAGATATGGACTGTTTCACCAAAGTGAAGAAGCAACTGACCAACTAGGCTTTGGAAAGAGCGGGAATTAGGGTAGCTCACAGAATCCAGATAATGGGACTGATTGACAGGATTTTTTTCTAGATAATATCATCAAAATAAACTACTTTCAATATTTCAACTTTTTTTAAAAAATAAATATGCTCTTTTAATTGGTTATTGTCACATAATATTACACAATAAAACAATAAAATCTCAGTGGCATACACAACTATATCAGTCAGGATTCTCCAGATCAGCAGAAGCAGTAGAATATCTATATATGTGTATACATATTTTAAGAGACCCATTTAAAGAAATTGGCTCATGCAATTGTGTGGGCTGGCAAGTCCAAATTCTGTAGGGTAGGCTGGCAGGATGGAAACTCTTGGGCAGAGTTGGTGCTGCCGACTCGAAACAGAATTTCTTTATCAGAGAAACCTCAATGTTTGCTTTTAGGGCCTTTCAGTGATTGCATGAGGACCACCCACATTATTGGGAATAATCTCCTATACTTAAAGCCAACCGATTTCAGATGTTAACCACATTAAAATACCTCCACAGCAACACTTAGATTAATGTGTAATTAAATAATTGAGCACTATAACCTATTCAAGTTGACACATAAAAGTAACCATCACAGCTCACCCTTAGTCAACGTAACACTCACGTATATCCCCTTAAACCTACTTTACCTCCAAATAAAAACCATCACAAAGTCATCCTTCTAACGAATATGATAAAACAATCCTTTGTATAATCAAAAACACACTAATTATTTCCCTAGAAGGGGATGCAAAGGCCTTGAGTAATGTTCATTCTTCTCCTTGATATGCTGTAATTTAAATGCTGTGATGTAAAATTAACCATTATTAATAAATCTTATGTTAGATGATAAGGGAATAAAGAAGGGAAGAAAACATATGTTTGACATATATTATACATATGTGTATACACACATATAAATATGTTTGTAAGTGTACATGCACATACAGTCAAGTTTATAACAAAATGAGAAAGAAATAACAATTACAGTCCTCATTTTTGCAGCTGATCATGTGGTGGTAGTTGGTAGTAATAACTGCCTTTTTCCACTACCCATTCCTTATTCCCTGTGTCCTCAGCAAACACCTCAGCTGGTCATAGTTCTTTACCTGATAAGGTAACCCAAATCTTCATTCCTGAAGTGTCTGGGCCATTAATAGTCCCTGCCTGAATGAAGTTATTGCAGTTTTCCATTAGCATGAATCACAAGCATGGTAAGACACACCTAAGGAATCTCCTGTACATATTCTTCCTGACCTCCAAGCTGAAGCAGCCCAATTTCCCTTCGGAAGTCAGTATCAATCACCCCAGTCCAATGAGTAACTCATTTCTTTGCATGCTGATTCAGAGGCAATGGAGTCCAAAGTGGCTGGGAGTATCTTAACTTCCAGTTCAATGAAATCATTGTTGGATCTCCTAATAGAAACATTCTTCACTGCGGAATGAAGACCTCTAAACCAGAAGAGAATAAGGTCGCAGGTACAGGAAACAAAAGTTTTGCTGGTAAGTAGGGAGGAATACTGAGAGGCACTACCCTCATTTCCTAAACTAATGAATTCTGGTAATGGGAGAAACAGCACCATATATTGAGCATATACAGCTTCCTGGAGAACTTTGACTCAGCCCTGCAAGAAAATGCCACCTGGCTGATGCCATAACTGAGTTTTCAAAAGGCCATTGCACTGTTCTATCAAGCCAACTTCAAGATGGTGGGAAAATGGTAAGACCAGTCCAGTGAAATTTACAAGCATGGACTCACTGCGTCACTTCATTTGCTGTGAGGTGAGTGCCCTTGATCAGAAGAAATGGTGTATGGAATATGATGACAGTGAATAAGGCATTCTGTAAATCCACAAATGGCAGTTTTAGCAAGAACGTTGTGTATAGGGAAGGCAAATTCATATCCAAAATAAATGTCTATTTTAGTAAGCACAACATGCTGACCTTTCCGTGATGTAAGTGTGGCCCAATACAATAAACCTGCCATCAGGTATCTGGCTTATCACTCGGGGAATGGTGCCATTCTGGGCTCACTGTTGGTCTATGCTGCTGACAAATTGGGCACTCAGCAGTGGCTGTAACCATGTTGGCCTTGGTGAGTGGAAGTCCATGTTGCACCTGCATATTGTGCAGAACCATCTCTAACCCAAGTCAACTTTTCTCTTCCTCCAGTGAATTGTGGTTAGGAAACTCCCCATGAGACCATAGGCGTGGGCTAAGAGGAGAAGGTAATGGAGCAAGAGTGGAATCCGTAGATATTTGAAGTTCTTTCTCATGTAAACTATTTGTGCCTTAGGGTCTGCTTGAGCCCAATCACTTCCATTTGATGATGTGTACCCTAATTTTATGGCTTGGTCTATTGGATGATACCCAGTTCATGATGAGCATCTCAGGTGACTTGGTGTCCCATAGTTAAACATTCTGTATCTACTAATGGTCAATAGCAGAACAAGAGCCTTCTCTTAAAAGGGAGTTGTTATCCAGAGAAGAAAACAGGGATTAGCAGCCACATTCTGAGGACTTGTCCTGTGATTCACCTACAGGGACATGCCAAAGGCTCTAAACAGAATCCCTGTCTGCCACTGCCACTTCACATGACAGATGTTCTGCGTCATATGTTCCGAGTGGTAGAACGGCTTGCACAGCAGCTTGGACCTGACACAGAATCTTCTCCTGTTCTGGACCCCGCTTGAAATCAGCAGCTTTTCGAGTCACTTCTCTAAAGAGGCCATAGTACCCCACCCAAATGAGGAATATGTGGCCTCCAAAACTCAAATAGGCCCCCTAGGCATTGTCCCTCTTTTCTGGTCATAGGCAAGGCCAACTGCAACAACCTATTCTTTGCCTTAGAAGCGTATCTCAACTGACATCACACCACTGGACCCCAAGAAACTTTGCTGAGGTAGAAGGTCCTTGAATTTTTGTCAGATTTATTTCCCACTTTCTGACACACAAATGTCTTGTTAATAAGCCTAGAATAGTTCCTAATTCTCACTTACTAGGTCCAATTAATGGACCTTACTTGGTCCAATTAATGCCATCACTGTAATGAGCCTGTGTGGAATCTTGTGGAAAGGGGAAGTGATTCAGAATCCTTGTGAGCTATTGACATAGGGCTGAAGATTGATACATCTCTGAGGTAGGACAGTGAGGGTATATTGCTGTCCTGGCCAGCTGAAAGCAAACTGCTTCTGATGGGCCTTATGGACAGCAATGGAGAAAAAGAGATTTGGCAGGTCAATAGCTGCGTACCAGGTACCAGGGGATATGTTCATTTGCTCAAGCAATAAAACCACATCTGCTACAGAGCTTCAATTAGAGTCCCCACCTGGCTAAGCTTGTGGTAATCCACTGTCAGTCTCCAAAATCCATCTGTCTTCTGCACAGGCCAAATAGGTCAGTTGAATTGGGATATAGTGGGAATCACTTCTCCTGAACCTTTCGAGTCCTCGATGATAGTAATAAAGTCTACAATCTCTCGAGGAAAGTGGTATTGTTTTTGGTTTGCTATTTTACTTGCAAAGGTAAGTTAAAGGTAGATCTAATGGCATCCATTTGGCCTTTCCCATAGCAACAGCTCTCACTCCACATGTCAGAAAACCAATGTGGGGATTCTGCTAGTTACTGAGCATGTCTATTCTAATTACACAGTCAGAACCAGGGGAAAAACATACGATGTGTTCACAGACTACCCTGGCCTTACCCTGAGATGGACTTGAGCTAAAACTCCGCTGATTACTTCCACAGCCCCTCTTCTGATTGGTGGACCACAGTGGTGTTTTGCGTCTTCAGGAATTAGTGTCATTTCAGAACCAGTGTCTGGTAGTTGCTGAAAGATATGGTTTTTTCCCTTCTTTAATTCATATTTAATTCACATTTATTTACCCTGGTAAAAGATTATGCAATTCTTTGGGGAAGGCTGGGAGCAAGATTAACAACATAAACCTGTGGTAGGGTATCAGCGTCCTTCTTTATGTGGCCCGACTTCCTTTCTGTATTAGTTCATTTGTATTGCTATAAAGGAATACCTCAAGGAGGCTAATTTATAAAGGAAAGGGGCTTATTTTTACTCATGGTTCTGCAGGCTGTGCAAGAAGCATGAAACCAGAGTCTACATCTGCTGAGGTTCCAGGAAGCTTTTAGTCATAGCAGATGGAAGGGGAGCTAGCATGTCACGTGGTGAGAGAGGAAGCAAGAGAGAAAGAAGGGAGGTTCCAGACTCTTTTAAACAGCCAGGTCTGGCATGAACTTATTACTACAGGGAGGATACCAAGGCATTCATGAGTGATCTGCCTCCATGACACAAACACTCTCCACCGGGCCCACCTTCCACACTAGGGATCCCATTTTGACATGAGATTTGGAGTGGACAAACATTCAAACCTTCATGCAAGGGGCTCTGGTTCTACAAACCATTTCAATTCTGGGAACTGAGTGAGAGTCTATGACTCTATTCTGGTGATTCATACTAGACTTTTCACTCAACCTAGAACTCATTTGCTTGTACTGATCAAATACAAATTTAGTAGGCTTCCTGTCTATTTTGCTTCTAGGGACACATGATCAACTTGCCAACACCATAGGTCTCTCCGAGTTAAGCTACTCTGATTACTGCCTTGGCCCTGATTTCCATTCTCATAACCATGGCCTCTTTGTCTTTGCCACTTGGGTCCTGCCATCCCAGGATCCAATTACTGCCATTGCATGTAAGCATTCCAGTTCAGTGGCAATAGTTCCTATGGTAATTTCTGCCCTACAGAGAAGAATGCCCAAAGAGCTCTTTAACAGAGCCACCACACAAATTTATTCCTCAGCGTCAAGTCGAAAGGTGCATTCTCTGGGCCCTCCCAGGATGAGTGACGGGCTCTTGTATGATAAATCCACTCTAACACTCCAGTACTCTTAAGTCATCTGTTACCTTCCTCTGCAGTGTACCAAGGTGATCCTGGCATTTTAATGTAATTTATTATAAGTAATTGTTTTGGTCCATGTTTAAATGCAATCAACTAAACAAACTGTCAGAACCCTTTCCAACACCCCAAAGTTACATCCAGAATTTATGCTTAGTGGGACAATATCAATCAATTTGTCCTAGTCCAAATTTATGTGCCTTCCAACATTATCCAACATCATGAATATCCATTCCACATGTAGTCCCCAGAAGTCTGTCTGTATAAATTGAAAAAATATGCAATGATTTTGGAGTGGAACACACCTTTAATGGGTTAAACTTTGTATCTCACCTTTTTTCACCTGTTGCCACCTGAGTCTACTTATACCTATAAAAGAAAAGAGGGTCGGTGGGGTTGGATCTTCAGAAGAATCAGCATTGTTTTTAGGACAACCACCTCAGTGAAGGCCATCAGTCTACCACCAAAGAAGACTCAGCAGACCTTAGGGGTTCACCGAGCCCAGCTTCATCACAGACTTCACATATGTCTTCATTCCAATATTCAGGGTCCTGTTTTTCCCAATCAATGTCTGAGTTTAACAGAAGAAACTTTGCTAGGCTGGGGTTTAATTTGTAATGTAATTCAGTGACTAGCAGGATGAGACTCTGGGTTTAGGGTTCAGAAATCTCAGGCTCGTGGCTATAGGAGATAAGGGTACAATCTAAGACAGGCATAGGCATTTTCAGGTCATATATGAAGGGCATAGGCTAGAAATTTGAAATCCTAGGCTCACCCTTTTTCTCTCTACTTTCTATAGCATGGTTAAGAGCAAACAGCCAATCTTATTGCACTCATTATTTGACAGAACTGTTCTAAGTCATCAAACACTTGGTCACTGAGAACCTTGCCTTATTAATACTTGAGTAGTAGTATTCAGTGGTGATACTGTGTGTATCTCTATTGCCTCTTTGTGCCATGGGCTACCAGTATTCTTGTTAATACTGGAAATAGAGTCTTTACTGCCTTTAAATCTAATTAGATTACAGAATCAATTCCTGAAACCCCAAAACCAATTCAAAAAACTCATTCTTAGAATTCTGTTCCTTTAAAACCACTGTTGGTACCCAAATCTATATCAGTCATGGTTCTACAGAGGAATGGAATCACGGTGTATATGGCTAACATGACTGGGAGTCAGCAAGTCTGAAATCTACATCAGCCCAGCAGGCTGGAAACTCTCATGCAGAAGCTGATGATGCAGTCTGGAGGCAGAATTTCTTCTTCAGAGGAAACTCATGCTTGCTTCTGAGGCTTTTCAACTTATTTGATGAGACCCACCCACATTATTGAGAATAGTCTCCATTATCTAAAGCGAGTTGATTATATATATCATCTGCAAAGAAACTTCACAGCACCACCTAGGTTAGTGTTTGATTAAATGACTGGGCTCTGTAGCAGCTAAAGCTCACCACCACAAATATCAAGCACTTATTTGACTCAGGGGTCTTCTATGTGATTGTGGCAGCTCTGTCCTGGGCAGAGATGTAAGGGTAGTTGGGCTGAATCTTGCATTCTGTGGGTCATATAAGAAGTTTGGCTCTGTGTATGTCACTTTAAGGCCAGGCCAACAGGGCAGCAGCTTCTTGGGGAAACTGTTCTCGTGCAATTGCAGAAGTGCTAGAGGGCACGGGAAGCATGTGAGGCCTGTAGAGAAACTAGCATATGGTCATTTCTCCCCACCCATACCTGGAGTAGACATAAGTAATTTTGAAAATAAGTGCAGTCTATATGAATGAACGTAAAATAAACTACGCTCTAGTGGATAAAGTTGTTTCCCACAGGCCTGTGGGTTAGCATTTCGTATGGCTATACATGTATACTGGGATTGCACAACTGAGGACATGAATGGTTGGTTATTGGAAAGTACGTTTCTCACTGTCAGAGACTTATCCAGTGGAAGTACTTAATCGATTGTATGACATGTTCAGTTTCTACTAAAAATGAACAATCTATTTCCTTTCACAGCCAACAGTAATAATTTGTCAGTGACAACATGGTGACACCTCTCAGCCTATTCTACCACACTTGCCTAAACAAGCATTCATCAATCTTGTACAGTAAAAGTTTACTGATAAGCGAAGAAAGAAGACTAGAATAGCACATGTGGTTGGTATTAGAGGTGGAACATCACTAATAACTGTTGTTCAGCTTGATATAGATGCAGGTGGTTATATATAGACATGTCTATAGATATATGCATGCTAACATGGGTTAGTATACACACAGATATTTCTTTGCTCTGTCAGAAGAGAGGGCCTAAAAGAAATGATTGGCTCAATCAATAAATGGTGAAGAACAGCTCTGTCTCCTGTGCAAAATAATCTCAAATTTATGTAGATAGGTCAGCCTCAGGAATGGGAAGAATAACCTCCAATTCCTTAGGTGTCAGCTACTCATAGTAACCTCTCTCCAACCAGTACTGTGTGGAGAGAAGAGGAGAAAAGAACTTTACAATAGAAAAAGTTGACAAACACAACATCAGCAGGATGATAAGGTTAGCAAGCATTCAGAGTGCTATGTTGTATTGCTCACATGTATCCTTGATTGAATGGGATGAAAATGGCATTTTTTAAATGTAATCAGCATCATTTATTAGAAAATAACATAAAGTTAAACATTCAATTGTTCTGCTCCCGTGTGTGTGTGTGTGTGTGTGTGTGTGTGTATTATACAATTCTACTCCTAGGTATGAATATGTGTATATATATTGGAACAACTTTGCACTTGTCTACCAGGAGACACGTACAAGAACATTCAGAGCAATGTTGTATGTAATAGCAAATAATGATCTTTTTTTAATATATATATATTTTTATTATACTTCAAGTTTTAGGGTACATGTGCACAACGTGCGGGTTTGTTGTATATGTATACATGTGCCATGTTGGTGTGCTGCACCCATTAACTCGTCATTTACATCAGGTATATCTCCTAATGCTATCCCTCACCTCTCCCCGCATCCCACAACAGACCCCGGTGTGTGATGTTCCCCTTCCTGTGTCCAGGTGTTCTCATTGTTCAATTCCCACCTATGAGTGAGAACATCTGGTGTTTGGTTTTTTGTCCTTTCGATAGTTTGCTGAGAATGATGGTTTCCAGCTTCATCCATGTCCCTACAAAAGACATGAACTCATCCTTTTTTATGGCTGCATAGTATTCCATGGTGTATATGTGCCACATTTTCTTAATCCAGTCTATCATTGTTGGACATTGGCTTGGTTCCAAGTCTTTGCTATTGTGAATAGTGCCACAATAAATATACGTGTGCATGTGTCTTTATAGCAGCATGATTTATAATCCTTTGGGTATATACCCAGTAATGGGATGGCTGGGTCAAATGGTATTTCTAGTTCTAGATCCCTGAGGAATTGACACTCTGACTTCCACAATGGTTGAACTAGTTTACAGTCCCACCAACAGTGTAAAAGTGTTCCTATTTCTTCACATCCTCTCCAGCACCTGTTGTTTCCTGACTTTTTAATGATCGCCATTCTAACCAGTTCAAGATGATATCTCATTGTGGTTTTGATTTGCATTTCTCTGATGGCCAGTGATGATGAGCATTGTTTCATGTGTCTTTTGGCTGCATAAATATCTTCTTTTGAGAAGCGTCTGTTCATATCCTTCACCCACTTGTTGATGGGGTTGTTTGTTTTTTCTTGTAAATTTGTTTGAGTTCTTTGTAGGTTCTGGATATTAGCCCTTTGTCAGATGAGTAGATTGCAAAAATTTTCTCCCATTCTGTAGGTTGTCCGTTCACTCTGATGGTAGTTTCTTTTGCTGTACTTAGTTTAATTAGATCCCATTTGCTGTAATTAGTTTAATTAGATCCCATTTGTCAATTTTGGCTTTTGTTGCCATTGCTTTTGGTGTTTTAGATATGAAGTCCTTGCACATGCCTATGTCCTGAATGGTATTGCCTAGGTTTTCTTCTAGGGTTTTTATAGTTTTAGGTCTAACATTGAAGTCTTTAATCCATCTTGAATTAATTTTTCTATAAGGTATAAGGAAGGGATCCATTTTCAGCTTTCTACATATGGCTAGCCAGTTTTCCCACCACCATTTATTAAATAGGGAATCATTTCCCCATTTCTTGATTTTGTCAGGTTTGTCAAAGATCAGATAGTTGTAGATGTGTGGTATTATTTCTGAGGGCTCTGTTCTGTTCCATTGACCTGTATCTCTGTTTTGGTACCAGTACCATGCTGTTTTGGTTACTGTAGCCTTGTAGTATAGTTTGAAGTCAGGTAGTGTGATGCCTCCAGCTTTGTTCTTTTGACTTAGGATTGACTTGGTGATGCAGGCTCTTTTTTGCTTCCATATGAACTTCAAAGTAGTTTTTTCCAATTCTCTGAAGAAAGTCATTGGTAGATTGATGGGGATGGCATTGAATTTGTAAATTACCTTGGGAAGTATGGCCATTTTCATGATATTGATTCTTCCTATCCATGAGCATGGAATGTTCTTCCATTTCTTTGTATCTTCTTTTATTTCATTGAGCAGTGGTTTGTAGTTCTCCTTGAAGAGGTCCTTCGCATCCCTTGTAAGTTGGATTCCTAGGTATTTTATTCTCTTTGAAGTAATTGTGAACGGGAATTCACTCATGATTTGGCTCCCTGTTTGTCTGTTATTGGTGTATAAGAATGCTTGTGATTTTTGTACATTGATTTTGTATCCTGAGACTTTGCTGAAGTTGCTTATCAGCTTAAGGAGATTTTGGGCTGAGACGATGGGATTTTCTAAATATACAATCATGTCATCTGCAAACAGGGACAATTTGACTTCCTCTTTTCCTAATTGAGCACCCTTTATTTCTTTCTTCTGCCTGATTGCCCTGGCCAGAACTTCCAACACTGTGTTGAATAGGAGTGGTGAGAGAGGGCATCCCTGTTTTGTGCCAGTTTTCAAAGGGAATGCTTGCAGTTTTTGCCCATTCAGTATGACATTGGCTGTGGGTTTGTCATAAATAACTCTTATTATTTTGAGATACGTCCCATCAATACCTAAGGTATTGAGAGTCTATAGCATGAATGGCTGTTGAATTTTGTCAAAGGCCTTTTCTGCATTTATTGACACAATCACTTGGTTTTTGTCTTTGGTTCTGTTTATACACTGGATTACGTTTATTGATTTGCGTATGTTGAACCAGCCTTGCATCCCAGGGATGAAGCCCACTTGATCATGGTGGATAAGCTTTTCTATGTGCTGCTGGATTCAGTTTTCCAGTATTTTATTGAGGATTTTTGCATCAATGTTCATCAGGAATATTGGTCTAAAATTCTCTTTTTTTATTGTGTCTCTGCCAGCCTTTGTTATCAGGATGATGCTGGCCTCATAAAATGAGTTAGGGAGGATTCCCTCTTTTTGTATTGATTGGAATAATTTCAGAAGGAATGGTACGAGCTCCTCCTTGTACCTCCAGTAGAATTTGGCTGTGAATCCATCTGGTCCTAGATTTTTTTGGTTGGTAGGCTATTAATTATTGCCTCAATTTCAGAGCCTGTTATTGGTCTATTCAGAGACTCAACTTCCTCCTGGTTTACTCTTGGGAGGGTGTATGTGTCGAGTAAAATGGCATTTTACTTTTGAGCTCTTCCCCCTCCAAAACCCCATAACCACAGTATAATAGTTAAAAAGAACATCAGAATAATCCCAGTGGAAGAATATCTTACAAATTCCTGACCAGCATGCCTCAACACTGCTAAGGTCTTTAAAAATAAGCAAAGTCTGAGAAACAGTCACAGCCAAGAGAAGCCCAAGTTAAAAAGGGGACTACATGTAATGACGTGCCTTTGAAGCAATCCTAGAACTGAAAACAGACAGTAGGAAAAACTAGGAAAACACAGATGTAGTTTAAACTTTAGACAGTACTAATGTATCAATAATGGTTCATTAACTGTAATCAATGTGACATAATCATATAAGATGCTAACAGTAGAGAAAAATGGAAGTGGAGAACTGTCAGAAGAAAAAATTACAACAATTGTAGCAAAATGATTGGATTGGCTTTGATTGTGATTTATGAATCATGGCAGCATCTCCTTTAAACATTTAGACAAGGTGTTCTGATGAGCTGAGCCCTGGAGGTGGGATTTATATGCGGAAAGGACTGAAGAAAGAATAAAAGCCAAAACATCGATTATTCATTACAAAGTTACTTTCCTTTTAGGGTTAAAGCAGAGGGGACTTATTTAATGCCAGCTAAAATTGGCCTATTTGGCTGTTTGGCTATTATTCCCTCTCCCAATGTTTTAGAAAAGTCAAATAATTATCTTGCTTTCAGTTTGGTGATGTGAAGCTTTAGCAAGAGTAACTTCATTTTGATATAGTCTAGTAGAACCTAAGGAACTCAATCCAAATAAGTTATCGCCTATACATTTTATCTAACAGTATGTAGAAATTCTCTGTGCTTATATATGAATTATTTTTCTGAACAAACAATTGATATTATCACCTAATGTTTTAATGAAAAAGAATAGAATATTAGAATTAAAAAAAGGAAGATGTGCTAAAAATGGTAGAAGGTATACATACAGCACCTGCTCAAATGTGCCATATTATGAAATAATTAAAATTTTAAAATGTATGCATTAAAATTAAATTCAGCATATAAAACAAACATGAGGTTATATTTAGATAGTTCAGTATCCTCATGTCTATTTCTCTGGTTGGTTTTTAGTAGCAAAAAATTGATTCCAGACTTCTCTTGTTTTTATATAATCAATACATATCAAAATTTTCCTTCTTTTGTAGTAAAAGAATAACTTTATATCACAGTTAGAGACAAGAAGATATTTACAGGTTCTTCAAATAAAATGTTTAAGAGCAATTTTGAAAAATAATTAAGTTAGTAATAAAAATTTCATTAATACTAATGAGGCTCACAATCCACAAGATTTATCTAGGGGAAATATTTAATAGATTATATGATGCATTTGGTTACTACTGATGATGGCTAATCTCTTTCTTTCAAAGTCAATAGTAATAATCCATCAGTTCAGTGACAGCATGGTGATACCTCCTACTCTGTTTTACCACACTTACCTGATAAAGCATTAATTAATCTTGTATAATTAAAAAGAAATGCCAAAGAAGGATGTAATAGTTTACTCTTCCAAAGGCTGAGATGCGGAGTAATTTTGAGGAGTACAGAGTCTTCTATTTTGGAATTAATCATTCATCTTACTTTGACGTCTCATTTACTTATCCATTATATTTTGGCTCTGCATTGCTTTGTTTTATAGTGTCTGGGTATCAACTTTCCGTGACATATCTTAGTTTGGTTAGGTGTATCAAGTAATGAAAACAAAACACTCCAGAATAATTTTACAAAAACATTTATATGTATTTAAATCTACATTCATCATTTAGGTATTATAGAGACCATAGATGAATTTATTTTAGATATTTTATACATTGATTTTTCTTAATATTATTCACTCTGACAAATAGCTTGCTTCCTTACATCATATTGTGAATAAAATTTTAAGTTCCAGAGAGAATTATTCATGCATGTAGCTTTTTAATTAAAAAGAGAAAGATTAGTCAACCTTTTTTTCATGAGATAACCATATGAAAGGCAACCTTTAATTGCTCTTTTTGAAGTTTCTTTCTCAATTGCAAACTCAGGTTTCACAATGCATGTTGGGAATGAGCGAGAAGAGGTTGATCTGATGATACATGGAGTCTGAATGCCTGCTGGTGGGGTGGAGAGGTGCCTGGAAATGCACACTCTTAATCACACTGAATGATGGCAGGATATTTATACTTCCTAAAAGCTGGGGATTAAGACTTTTTTCATCTCTTCATTTTCCTCTCTTCAGTATACCCTGGAGCTCTTGTTCCTCACAGGTGGTTGTAAACACAGTTTTCCCACAAGTTCTGCTTCACGATTTCCTCCACTATATTAGTGTTCTCTCTTACATGCCATGCTGTGCCTAATGGCTTACCATTTCTGTGTCTTTTCAGACGGCATACATTGTGGTGCCACAGCACATGGATTTCAGAACTGCCTGTGAGGAGGTGAGTACAGAGCTTTCTGCTTTTCAAACAGGGAAAACAGAATATAAGCAGGAAACACTTGGCTCCAATTTATATAGGGAATTTCTGCTTTTGGCAAGAAATGGAGAGAGGAGGATGGGCTCTTTTTCCTTCCAGATTATGTTCTCCTTCTGCAAAGATAGAAAACCTAACTGTGCATGGAAAGCCTTGGACTTTAACTCTTTCTTTAGGAAGACTGGAGCATATTGAATATAATTGAGTTGCTCCTCTCCACCAACTCTGCACTTTTCAGGTAGTGGAATTGTTGGAAAGAATTCTTTTCACATAAATGGTAATAAATTAGAAGATATCTAAGGTTCCTTTCAGCCCCAAAATTCTATGATTTTATGATTCTGATAGTATTTAAGTAATTCAATATTATTTAAGTATTAATTCACAGCAATTTAGATTCTCTGTAGAGCTGTCATCATAATTCAGCATGAGTTAAAGTGGCACATTAGTATTTCAAGGATGATAAAGAGCGTTCAAGTTTACAGTTCAATAGTGCATGGATGTGGGCCCCCAGGGAATATAACCATTCCATCTTAGGAAGAAAAACTATCTTTTTTTTTTTTTTTTTTTTTTTTTTTTACTAAATATGTAACATTCAAAGCATTGTGTTTTCATTCTTCAGGCAAAATACAGATACATTCAGCTTAAAAATATTTTATATTTGTTTAAAAGGTTTAAAGCATTTTTTTATTGTATATAAACAATTCAACAAAAACCAACCATAACTGCACTACCTCTGGTAACGTTAAAATCAAACCAGGGAAAGACTTCAGTTCTTAACCTTGTGAAGACTGTTATTTTAGTGAAATGTCATGTGTTTACAGTTCTTGCATGAATTTGTGGAAAGTAACTCCTTATTTTCTTCTAAAGCAATTGAAAAAATATATATTTAAAAATACTTGTCACAGTTGGTACAAAGTTCAGAATGTAAATATAAGGTTTTTCAGAAAACTGATAAATTGCTTTTATATTTCTATTCTTATGTTTCTACTTTTAATGCTTTAAGCATAACATTTTAAACATATCTCTATGCTAATACTCATCAAATTATAAGGCAGTTTTTTGTTTACAAACCTCTCTCATGTGCTACACTGAATACTATAAGGTCGGAGTGTGTAAATTATTCATCTTTTTAACTTAGCACTTATTGGTTCATATATTTTTAAAAATTGAATTAATGTTCTAGAAGCTTTGTATTTTAAATTTTAATTGTATCATTTCTGGGTTTTCTTTTTGTTTTTTTTTTTTTTTGATGGAGTCTCACTCTGTCGCCCAGGCTGGAGTGCAGTGGCGTGATCTCAGCTCACTGCAAGCTCTGCCTCCCGGGTTCACGCCATTCTCCCGCCTCAGCCTCCGGAGTAGCTGGGACTACAGGCATCCGCCACCACGCCAGGCTAATTTTTTTATTTTGTATTTTTGTATTAGAGACGGGGTTTCACCGTGTTAGTCAGGAAGGTCTCGATCTCCTGATCTCGTGATCCACCCGATTCGGCCTCCCAAAGTGCTGGGATTACAGGCGTGAGCCACTGTGCCCGGCCCATTTCTGATTTTAATTGCATACTTAATTTTAAATGTAGCAAGTCTTCTATTTCCATTAATGTGCAACCTTATGTCTTGAGTAGTAAGGCATTCATTGAAACCCAGTGGATATTTGTGTGAATGAAATACTTATGGGACACATGACATTCATATGGTACAGATTGGACAGTGGCCAAATACTATTTAACAAATGGTTTATTTTGGATTTCAGAGGCTGGAAAGATTTACAAGAGCTTTTTGCAAACAAAATTGTTTTGATGTACTTATTTGGGATATTTCTCTAATTCTATTAAGATTTATTTAATTGGTAATACTGTTATTACTATACTAGCTCTTGTAAATTAGTAATCCTTAGCACTGAAACGAGTGACAACCTGTTACTGGGATAACAATATACAAGAGGAAATTAAATCACTCATGTGAGATATAGCTAAATATTGCTGAAGTCACTATATGTGATGCCAGAAGACAATAGTGATCAATTTTGGGGTAAATATTTACTTAATGGAATCCATGTGTTCAGGAAAGTGAGGACTCATCTTTGAATAGAATGATTTCAGAAGGCTTCAAAGAGAAGGGAGTCTGGTGCCAGGATTTGAATAATGGCTAGAATTTAGTTAAGGAAAAGGCCATGATCAAAAGTAATCCAGGAATGGGAATGTAAATGATAAGATGCAGTTTGAAGCACTTTGCATAAAAGAACATTTAGTACACTACTGCTACAATGCAGTACAGTATAAGACAAAACAAATTAAATCGTATTTGGCACTTGAAACATGGAAATACTGTGGATACTTGCAAGACAATTTGCAGTCCATTTTATTATCTCTGCCTACTTTTTGTAGTTTGTCATTTCTTATATCTGACATTGTGAGTATATTTCAAAATTAAGAGACCTTAAATTTTAAAGTTTTATGAAAATACATTTTGTACGTTTTGAAAGACTAGAACATAAATTAAAAAGGCCTTAACTTTTAAGTAGAAAATGGATGACATTCTACTTTTATAAAGATCCAACCTAGGTCCTATGTTTACAAAACTACAAATTCTTAATAAGTTTAAATGTGAGAGAAGTTAAATGTGAGATTTGTTTAAAGAGTAAACCCATGCAAATTCATAAACATTTTCTTGATTTGCAGAAAGCATAGCTAATTAATAATTTAAATATGTTGCCTTTTAGGCAATTAGGAAGTATTGCTTTTCAATAATTCCTTTAAGCAAATAGTCTCAATGTGGATTTTGTAAAAAGTTCCATCTAGAATGGTCCATCAGTCAGAGAAGAATAATATTTGACTTATATCATTTTTAAATGAGTCATCCCTTTAAAATTATGTTTGGTGTATATTTTATAAAGTACAAAATACATTCATACAGTATCACATGCATTCCTTTATTTATGTGCAATGGTATGCAAAGTCAACAAAGTTTGGAGACAAATGATGTTACATTAATGAAAAGAAAGAAGATGAGTTCATGTCTTCAGTTTATATTAAAATTTGAGACTAATAATTATGTAGGTGATTTTCGATATCTAAACAGTTTGGGTCCACAGATCTGTAAAGACTTTGCAGGTGGGGCTGTTTTAGGTTTGCAGCACCAACCTGCAGCTGCTCCCATGATTCGGTCTCCCATTTTTAGCTCTTAAAGCACTTCAGGAAGGAGTGGAGATCAAACTTCTTCCTCTATCAGACAGTCTTCTAGTAGTGTGGCTTTGGGGAAGATCATCCTGTAAGTTCCAGAGTAGTCTCTTACTCATTTTTTCTCTCTAGTGGTCATTGCTTCAATACACGAAGAATAGCTGCTTCAAGATGATGTTGTTCTTTTCAAAATTATCCACACCCCATTAGGAGATTATTGATAACCATAATGCTCTCCAGTGAAAGATGCCAATAGCCATGTCATTATTTACAGGACAACTGGTGGTGGCATTCTTAAATAATCTGTGTATGCAGGAAAGCAGAGTGTGTGGTGAAGAGCCTAGCTGCCTGTGTTGAATTCTAGCCTTTTCTTCCTCTAGGTCCCTCTGCACTTGCCTAATCTGTAAAGGCAGATGGTTGCATTAATTTTTGTTAAGGGAGAAAAAACAAATTAATACTTCTTGTCACACAGTGAGCACTATATAAATAATTATTATTAAACAACAAATAGATGAAATATATGACCACATTTCATGAGTGAGGATCTCAGTCCAGCAATGCTGATTCTAATCAAGACAGTGCCCTGAAATGGAGTTTATCCTTCTTGCATCTCTCAGAGAAGTTCTGAATCTAATGCACCTGTTTATTAGTCCCCAACTTCCCTGCTCAGTGCCTGTTTCTGTCAACAATAAGTGTATTTTAGCTTTCCCATTTCTTCTCCATCTTCTACTCTGCTACAAGAAATACATTTAGAACACATAACAGTGAACATATTATCTCCTTGCTCACATTTATGTATGGCGTCTCCCTTACCGTCCACCATCTGCCCATCATACAGGGCGTTGGCCCCCTCCCCGGTCCTCTCCAGACATATCTCCTGCAGCGGCCCCTGCTGGACCACACACGCTCAGCGGCGAGCGCACCTTCATTTTCCTGCATCATCACGTGGCATGCATTTTCACACTTCCGTATCTTTACTCATGTGTTCCCTCTTGATTAAAATGACATTTGTTCCTCTAATGATGGTTTCCTCAATTATTTTTTTCAAGACAAACCACACATATTTCCTATCCTCCATAAACTCTCTTCCCTCAAGAATATTAAATTCCCGTCCCCATGTTGCTCCCATATCAGATGTCATATTGTGTTTTATTATATATGTACTTTCGAAGTAAGTACGAGGCCGAGCACGGTGGCTCACGCCTGTAATCCCAGCACTTTGGGAGGCCGAGGCGGGTGGATCACCTGAGGTCAGGAGTTCGAGACCAGCCTGGCCAACATGGTGGTGAAACCCCGTCTCTACTAAAAATACAAAAAATTAGCTGGATGTGACGGCAGGCGCCTGTAATCCCAGCTACTTGGGAGGTGAGGCAGGAGAATCGCTTGAACCCAGGAGGCGGAGATTGTAGTGAGCCAAGATCGCTCCACTGCACTCCAGCCTGGGGCAACAAGAGCAAAAGAAACTCCGTCTCAAGAAAAAAATAAAATAACATAAGGTAAAATAGTTACGAATACTATGAGGCCAGGGAATGCTATCTAATTCATGTCTGATTCTCTGTTAATGCTGCACAGTATTTGCAAAATTAATAAATGCGTGGGATTTTAAATGTATTTCCATGTGCACCAGCTGAATTTTCATGGTAGAACATATGTAATATCTGTAACCTCTGGAAATGTATTTTGACTGATCTGTTTTAGCACTCCGTGTGCTGTTTTCTCCAGCAGCTATTTATTGGAATGTGCGTTTGTGAGTGTGCATGTGGGTGCTTCTGTGATTTATTCTTAAAAAAAATCCTCCTCATTCTTTATTTTCTGCAACTCTTGTCCTTTCAGAACCCAAAAGCGAGATCAAAGACTGTATTCTGTTTTCCAGACAACTATCTAATAATTTGTGAACATTTTACATAGTGTTTAAGTGAATGATAGCTCTGGCCACATAGAAATTAAATGAGAACACCCTGATAGCTTTGTTTTAGCTCCTCAAACTTTCCCTGGATGATCTTTAGTATCTCTTTGATGTGCACCAAAAGTATATCTCTGGGCTTTCAGGGAAAACCCTTCTCTCATCCTGAAGTTCAAACAGAGCATTATTTGTGGTTATCAGCTATTCCATTACACTTCTGGGGGAAAAAATGTCCTGAAATATACTGTACTGAAAAATCAGCAAATGTGCTCATTTATGATCACTTGGCTTTGATGTATTATTTCATATTTCCACTCCTCAGAGTGGCTGCCTCCCTCAGAAAGGCTCCATGTCGGCCCCTCTCCAATATCCTATTGTAAGCATGACTGACTTTGTGTAAAAACATAGAAAAAATATTTTCTATATTAGGGAAAGTACAATCTGCTTGTGCTGGAAGATTTTTGTCCTGTAGATATATTCACTTAAAATATTCTCTAGATTAGTCAGCCTGGTTTCATGAGCACTTGTGTGCTAATGCCATGGATGAAGAAAAAATGCTTCCTTGCTCATGAAAAAGCTTCTGTTTTTCCTAAAAAGACATCATAACTTTTACAAAATAATTCTACTAATATAAGAGTGTATATGATAGAGGGCAAAAGAGTATGCATCAGCACACGAGAACAAAAGCAGTCTAGAGAAAGAGTTATCTTTGGAGGCTGCAGTATGTAAATATATTCCTATCAATATTACAGCGGATTCTTTTAAAGTAGCAGACTCCCAGCAATAGCCGTGGAAATGTATATTCCAAGAGAAAGTCTGGTATTATTTGCCTGGGATAGTGTGCTCCTTAAATCTAAGGATAGATTTCACATGTAAGTGATATAATACGATATTTATCTTTCTATGCCTGGCAATTTTTACTTTGCAAAGTATCCTCCAGCCTTATCTATGTTGTTGCAAGTTACAGAATTTTATTCCTTTTTTATGGCTGAATAGTGTTCCACTGTGTATAAGTACCATATTTTCCTTATCCATTCATGTGTTGATGGGCATTTAGGTTGATTCATATCTTGGCTGTTGTGAATAGTGCTACAATAAACATGGGAGTGCAGATGTCCCTTTGACATACTCATTTCATTTCCTTTGGATATATACCTAGTAATGGAATTGCTGGATCAGTTTTTAATTTTTTAAGGAATCTTCATACTGTTTTCTGTAAGGGATATACTAATTTACATTTCCACTAACAGTGTTTAAGAGTTCACTTTTCTCCACATCTTCACCAGCATTTGTTATTTTTTGTCTTTTTGTTAGTCACCATTCTAACTTGGGTGAGGTGGTATTACACTGTGGTTTTGAATTGCATTTTCCTTATAGTAAGTGATGCTGGAGTAGAGAGTAGAATAGTGGTTACCACATACTGGGGCACATGGAAGGGTCAGAGATGGGAAGATGTTGGTGAACAGGTACAATGTTACAGTCAGATGGGAGGAATAAGCACTGTTATTCTAGTTCACGGTAGGATGATCACAGCTGACAGTAATGCATTATATATCACAAATAGCTGGAAGAGAGGGTTTTGAATGTTCTCACAACACATACATTATTAGTGTTTAAAGTGACGTATATGCTAATTATCATGATTTGATAATTACACAATATATACATACATCAAAACCTCACGTTGTTTGCCATGGATACATACAATTACTATGTGCTGATTTTTTAAATTTGAAATTAATTAATTAATTAACTCTGAGGATAAATGTATATCCCCATATATATATTCCACTATGTTAAGAATGACTCAATAATTATTAAAAGAAAATGTCATTTCCAAAGTCCATTCCTATGGACTTTTTGGTGCAGAATAAGAGCTAAAGATTATATTCTATCTCAAAGGAATTACCTTTTGTGTCTGTGACAAATGGGGATGTTAAATGCATTCTCTAGGGAAAATATTTATATTAATCCAGATTAATATACGTATTCTGGATAAATGGCAAGACTCATGGACTTCTTTGGTGATTACTAAGATAATAGCACAAGTTCAGAAATCTTTACAGTCTGTTTTCACAATTCCCCAAAGTATATAAAGCAAACACATTGGATTAGGCATCAAAAATCTTGGGTCTTAAACTAGGCTCCAATTTTAATTAATTGTGTTAATTTGGGTAGTTTACTTCAACTTGTTACCCTTATTTCCTTCTAGGTATAAACTGTATGTGTGTGTGTGTGAGTGCATGTTCATGCATGTCTGTGCGTGTGTGTATGCATGCATGCCTGTGTTTGTTGGTGACTAGGAATGCTGACATAGTGGAGTTTAGAGTAGGCTGGGGCAGTGGGAGAGGAAATGGAGAAATAGGAGTGTGTTCCTTCTTTTTGAAGTGATGGAAATGTTCTAAAATTGATTACAGTGATGGTTGCACACCATTGAGTATATTAAAAATACATGAATTGTACATTTTAAAGGGTTGAATTGTATGGAATTTAAATTATATCTCAATAAAGCTATTACCTTTTTATTTTTAGATTATAAGTATCACAAAAACTCTCATTATTTTAAAAATGTAGTACATGTACCATAATCCTTACTCCCCACTTCTTTGTGTGAATTTTGTGACATTGTTTTCATTATCTGAGAGTTCACTTTACTTGAGATCTTTCTCCTTTTCCCTTGCACCCATGTTAAGAATTCAATTTCAGGCTCATCAGAGTGTGTTTTCTCCACCTCTTAAATGTTATTCACCATGTTTTGCTGTAAATTGGCCACAAAATTACAACCTATAAACTAAGTATAATTTTTCCTCTGTTTCTTTTTTTTTTTTTTAATCTGAAGACAAAGACAGGAATTTGTTTGCTGCAGGATGGTAACCAGGAGCCTTTCAAAGTGCGGCTGCACCTAGCCAAAGACATTTTGATGATCCAGGAACAGGATGTGATATGTGTTTCTGGTGAGCCTTTCTATTCTGGTGTAAGTAGCTTTTTCTTCTGTTGAAATTTTTCTGTTTGTTTTTTGTTAATAAAAATGTTTATTCACAGAACATTTTAAATATGTTTTTCTTTCAGTGTCTAGTCAATAGTTCTGCATGGAATTTTTGCTTACATCATTAAGTAATCAATGGCTCTGTATGAGAACCTTGCCTAGGGTCCATGAACACATGTTTTGGGCCCATCTCCAGCCTGTTGTCTATGACTCCTAGCTGTCATCATATGATGGGAGTGACACTGTATTTTCTGATTATTCTACCTTTTTACATAGAGAATTAATTGAGAACGGTGCATGGTGATGGCCTTTGCTCTGGTCTTCTTTCATGACCTGGGACTATTGAGAGTGGTGCCAGGGTGGGGCCCATCCTTCAGCATCACTGAAGCAGGAGACGTAGGCAGCGGTCACCGAACTCAGCGTGAGTGACCTTCCCCGAGGATGGTGTCTAAATGATTCTGTGGGCCTCCCTAATAGAATTATGCCCAAGTGCTGTAGCAAATTCTTTTCTCCAATGCTCCAACCCATTGACACATTACACTGCTCCTAATCTAGCTTCAGAAAGAGCCACAAATTACAGTGCAAAACTAACTGCTGTATTTACTCATGTCGAGGCAGCATAGCTGTGGAAGACATCCTTAGATGAGATTAGATTTTATTCTGCTAAAAGACATTATCATAAAACAAGTTCCGGAGTTTATCATTCATTGTATAATAATGTTATTAAAGGCTTCTTTTTAACAATGTTGCCATATGTGATCTCAGAAGAAAATTATAGACAGTAGCATGTAGTCTGTTCCCTGCTTTCCCCCAAATATCTGCAGCTATTTAGCATGGGGACTTAATTTGTACCTTATTAACAGACTTACCTTGGAGTGTTTAGTTGGTGGTGAATAATGCTGAACTTGAGTTCTCACATCACTTCTTACTAACACCCTATGGGAATCACACAAGGCCCTAAATCAATAGGCCTTTGCCAACTAAAGATAATGGACATTTTGCAGACTGTTAACTATTCTTTTGTCACAGACCATTTAAATCATTCTGAATCATGGTCATGGATGTCAAGGCTGATTAAACTGTTCCGATGGGGTTGTCCTTTCTTCCCTTTGGTTAATAATAGAGAAGTGACATGAGTCATATTACCCTCTAGAATAAATATATCACACTGGTCCCAGATCAAAAAATAAAATCAGTAAAATTTACTACTTCGATACTGAAATAATATTATTGATTTTCAACTTCACAGTCAATAATAGCTGATACACATGGACCTATTCTCTTCTTAAAAGATAATTGTGCATATAAATAAAGCTCAGAGTGCTAGGAATAACGAAGAGAATTAAGGAGAAACATCTTATGGCATTGTCAACAAATTCAAAAAAGCATTTGACAAAATTCAACACCCATTTTTACAAAACACTTTAGCAAGATGTGAAAAGACAAGAATTTTCTTAATCTGACAACTGTCCTCTAATTAAAGCCTCTCACTAATATGTTAGTTAACATCGAACATTTTCTCTGAGATTGAAAGCAAGTCAAGGATAATACCTTGCTTACTAATCAACGTTGTTCACCATGCTCCTACAGCAAGTCACAAATGATGTATAAAGAGCAAAAATTATAGAGGAAGAGGCAAAATGGCTTTACTTGTAGATTTCATGATGATATACATAGAGAACCTTAAGAATTCTACAAAAGATAGAATAACACTAAAATTTATCAAGGTTGCTGGGAATAAGAACAATAGCCCAAGTTAATTGTGTTTCTAAAACTACCTACAAGCAACTAGAAATGAAATAAAAATGCAATCCACAATAAGTCAGAAAGACAATACACTTAGAAACATATTTAACAAAAGATGTATTTGATCTCTATCCTGAAAACTGCAAAAACTATGTTGAAGGAAATTAAAAGATATAAACAAATAAATGGAGAGATACAATATAATCATAAATTAAAAGCTAAGTATTGATAAGCTGTCACATCTTTCTAAATATTCCAAACCAGTCAAAACCCCAAAATATTTTTTGTGGATATGTACAAGTTGATTCCAAAATTTACATGGAAATATAAAGGACTTACAATAACCAGAACAATCTTGAATAAAAAGAACAAAATTGTAGTGTTTATTCTACCTGATTTCAGAGCTTACTATAAGATTCTAATAATAAATACAATGTAATGCTGTAATAAATTCAGGCATATCAATCAATGGAACATTCTAAGGAGTCCAAAAATAGACCCACTCTTATATGGTCAGTTAAGTATTTTTTTTAACTGTGGTAAAATATACATAATATAAAATGTACCATCTTAACTATTTTTAAGTATAAAGTTCAGTAGCATTTCGTGCATTCACTTTGTTGTGTAACTATCACCACTATTCATTGCCAGAATTTTCATCATGCCATACTGAAACTCTACGCATTAAACAGTAACTCTCCATGCTTTCCTCCTCTTAACCCCTGGTAACCACTGTTCTACTTTCTGCTTCTATATTTGACTATTCTGGGTAAATCTTGTAGGTGGAATCATACAACATCTGACCATTTGTGGATGACTTATTTCAATTATCATAATGTCTTTAAGGTTCATCCATGTTGAAGCATATATCAGAATTTCATTCCTTTCAAAGGCTGAATAATATTCCATTGTGTATTTATACCACCTTTTGTTTGTCTACTCACTCGGTAGTGAACATTGAGGTTGTTTCCACCTTGGCTTTTTGAAAAATGCCTCTAGGAACATGGGTGTACAAATATGTTTGAGTCACCACTTTCAATTATTTGGTGTATATACCCAGAAGTGAAATTGCTGGATAAAATAGTAATTCTTTGTTCAACTTTTTAAGAAACTGCTGTACTCTTTTCCACAGTAGTTGTACCATTTTCCATTTCAACAAGCAAAATACAAGGGTTCCAATTTCTCCACATTCATGCCAAGCCTGTTATTTTATGTGTTTTTGATAATAGCTATCCAAGTAAGTGTGAGGTTGAATTTCACTGTGGTTTTCATTTGCATTCTCCTATCAATTAATAATGTAGAGCATCATTTTATGTGCTTATTGTTTACTTGTGCATCTTCTTTGGAAAAATGTCTATTCATATCCTTTGTCTATTTTTGAATTGGATTGTTTGTTTTTTGGAGCTGAGTTGCAGGAGTTCTTAATGTATTTTAGATACTAGTCCCTTATCAGATATGTGATTTGCAATATTTTCTCCCAAATTGCAGATTGCCTTTTTACTCTATTAGTATTTTTGATGCACAAAAGTTTTTAATTTTAATAAAATCCATGTCAATTTTTTCTTCTGTTGGTTGTACCTTTTGTACCATCTCCAATAAATAATTGCCAAATTCAGTGTCATGAATCTTTTCCACCATATTTTCTTCTAAGAGTTTACAATTTTTGCTCTTACTTGTAGGTTTGGTCATATTTTAAGTTAATTTCTGTACATGGCATTAGGTAAAGATCCAACTTCATTCTTTAGCATTTGGATATCCACTTCAAAATCATGTACCGTATACATAAGGTGGTATTTGTGGCCTCTCTATTCTAGTTTATTAGTCTATATATTTGTCTTTATTACAGGAACACATGGTTGTGCCTTTTGTTTGTTTGTTTGCTTGTTTTTACTGTAGCTTTATAGCAAATTTTGAAATCAGCTAATTTGGGTTCCTTAAGATCTCAAATAAATTTTAGAATGAATTTTTCTATTTCTTGAAAAAATATCATTGCAGTTTTTATAAGGATCATGTTGAATCTGTAGATCACTTTTAGTAGTATGGACATCTTAATAATAGTAAGTTTTCTGATAGGTAAACATAGCATCTTTCCATTTATTCATATGTACTTTGAGTTATTTTAGCAATGTTTTGTTGTTTTCATGTACAAGTCTTTCAACCCCTTGCTTAAGTTAAACCCTTAGTACTTGATAATTTTTGATAGTATTGTTAAAAATTATTTTCTTAGTTTACTTTTGGATTATTTATTGTTAGTGCATAGAAATGTAATGGATTTTTAAATTTTGATTTTGTATTCTGCTACTTTGTTGAATTTATTAGTTCTAATAGTTTATTGCGGAATGTTTATGGTTTTCTATGTATAAGATTATGTCATCTGTGATCCAAGATAAGTTTACTTATTCGTTTCAAATTTGGATGACTGTTATTTCTTTGTCCTGCGTTATTACTGTTGTTAAGATTTCCAATACTATGCTGAATAAAAGTGGTAAAAGCAGGCATTTTTTTTCTTATTCCAGATCTTAAAGGAAAAGCTTCATTTTTGAGTATGATATTTGCTGTGGGTTTTCCATATACTGCCTTTGTTATGATGAGGTAGTTGTCTACTATTCCTAGTTGGCTGAGTATTGAGGCAGTGTTGAATTTTATCATCGAAAGGTATTGAAATTTGTCAAATGCTTTTTCTGAATCAATTGAGGTGATCATGTGTGCTTTTTATTTTTTTTTCTTCTGCTCTATAACTCGCTTTTCTTACCTGAAAGTACTTCCTGGGACCCCTGTCCCAGGAAGGAATTCTGTCTTCTAGGTCTACATCTGAGGAAAGCCAATCTACAACAGAGAAAGTAGTACACTGTACTTTCAGATAGCCAGATATTCTTTGGGAAAACTCCCTTTGTCTGTTTTTTAAAACCTCCAACTGGTAAAGGCCCACAGACACCTCTGTATTAAAAGATACCCTCTTTAAACTTGACCCTTCACAGTGCACCGTTTGTGTTGTATGACCACAACACATAGTCCATGTGCTCTCTGGACAGGGATCACCTCTCTTATCAGCTAATTATGAGATGAATTTGAGACACTAAGAGATTAGGGCAGAGATAAACATCCAACTTTGGAGAGCAGAAAGTCTCATCTGGGTATTACAACAAATAGAGTGTTAACTCTCAGTCTGCTTAAGTGAGTGGAAAGGTTAGGAGAATGTTCTAAGGAAAGGCAGATGTTAGTCTGAAGAACTGTAGGCAAGGATGCTGTTTTGTTATCTGGAAGCAATGCTCTTAAGGCCTGGGTGGAAAATAGGACAGTCAGGGGCAGGGGGCTGAAAACAAGATTGCTATCAGGAAGTTTACTCATGAGGGGGAAAAATGAAGCTCCACTTTGCTGAAAAATCCTGAGGATTATAGAATGTTGTAGTTTTTTCTCCACCCCCACAATAGGGAGGAAGTTGTTTATATTTTCAGGTCTATCACATTCACCGAAAGCTGCTTCTAGGATTGTCTTTGCCTGACACTTTTGACCTGCCTTGCTCAGGCTGAAAGAAAGTGTTACAGTTCAGTCAAGCTCTTCTTGCCCACTTCACAGAAAAAGCCAATACAATGAGACAGCCAGTATTGCATTAGATGAAGAGTTTAATACTTGCAAGGCAGTGAAGCAAAGAGGACAGGAGATATTTCTCAAATCTCTCTGCCTGGAGATTTGAAGACTAGAGTTTTAAGGATAGTTTGGTGGGCAGGCAGCTAGGGAATGGGTTCTACTGACTGGCTGGATCAGGGCCTAAATCACAGTGCTGCCAAAACTGTCTTCAGGCATTTAGTTAGCTCCTGGGTGGAGTCACTGGTCTGGGTGGCATTAGCTGGTCTACTGGAATGCAAAGTCTGAAAAATATCTCAAAGACCAGGCTGCGGTTTCACAATAGCAGTGTTACCTAGAGGGGCAACTGGGGAAGTTACAAAGCTTCAGACCACTGGCTATGTGAATCCTGAGCAGTAAGCAATTATAATTGCTAGCAAGCTAGGAAACAATGCCTAGGTGCTGTTTATGCCTATATCTTAGCAGAATTCATGTCCCTAGCATAATTATAATCTTGTGACCTTTCATTAGTTTTACAAAGGCAGTTTCAGTCCCCAATACAGAAAAGTTTAACTTTGGGAAGGGACTATTATCATCCTTGCTTTAAAGTTTAACTATAAACTAAATTTTTCCATAAATTATAAAGTAAATCCCTCCCATAGTTATTTTGGCTTATGCACAGAAATAAGCAAAGGTAGTTAGCTTATGAAGTTAGAAGCACTAGTGAGTCAGTTATGCTAGATTTCTCTCATTGTTATAATTGTGCAAAAGTGGTTCCAAAAGCCCTTGTGACTGGGACTCAGGGGTGGCAGTAGGACAAGGTCTGGGATAGGGAGTTAGTGGTAGGCCTGACAATTTCTCTGTATCTGCACCAAAGGCAGGAGAGGGTGCCATCAGCCCCAACATTAACCCACTGACCATGAAGGATAAACAATGGGATGTGAGCCCAGGTAAAAGACTCACTCTGAGGGAGAGGGCACAGAACTGAGCATTTGGAGAAGCTCCAGTCAGGCAAAATGTTGGTATCTGAAAATCAAGGATTGGCAGATGGGTCAAAATCCAGGCATCATGCCAAGTGACCCTCTTAGCTCCTTGCTTTGAATTCCTGGACATATTGTAGGGCATAGCTCAGTTGCAGAAACCAGAACTGAGAATTCATGGTAAGTATGTAAGGGCAGCCTCTGTGAGAGGGCAGGATATAGGATTTGGATAGTAAAGGGACCCCTGGGAAAAGGCTTTGCTTCACAAAACTTCTAGAATTAGGAGAGGAAATTATAGGAACAGGTAACACAGGGTCAGAGCCAGAAAACCACAGGCTGATGAACCTGTAGCTGAGCTCCAGGGCTTTATCAGGGTGAGTTTCTAATTAAGGTGACTTAACAATAACCCCCATCAAATGGGGCTTAAACCTGCTCATCACTCCCTGATTAGTGGGTCTGGGAGTTTATAGTAGAAGTCAAGTAGCTCCTCAGAGGCTTCAGGACGTGGCGCAGAGAAAAAACACTCTTGACATATTTAGCACATCTGACTGTAATTCTAGTTATGCAGAAAGTCCTATAAAATATTGATCATTTAGAAACGTGTGTCAACATTTTCACCTACAAGAGATAGCTAGAGAGTTAAAACTGAAATATCCAATGCATTTACTGTGACTTCTATCAGCAAAATACTGCTTTCCCTCAGTGCCTTTTATTAGCTACTTTTGAGGAACATTCTGTGATTTATTCAGAGATTATACAGTTGAAGTTTTAGCATTGAGTTCATATCAGATAAAACCTGTTTCATCTGTGATCATTTAAAAATAGTATCAAAACGTAGGCAGCAATTATTCAAGATCTTTAGACGCAGATAGTAAAGTGACTGTTGATCAGAATGATGCATGGCAGTTGTCAGATAGATGTGTTAAAGCTTCAGTTAACACATAAGGAAGCAATCATCTTCCCCTGGTGCTCCAGGGGAGCTGAAATCCAACATTCAGTTCCTGTCATCCTTCTGAATGGTTTACCACTCTAAGTCAGAGATATCTGTGGCTGTTCTCATGATAGTATATACCCTTCAATGAGCCCTGAAGGAAAATTAAATTTAGCCTGTGCTAGTTTTAAATATTGACGAAATATTTTTAAAAGGTAAATGAGGGTAAAATAAATACAAGATGGCTATCTATTTCCCCATAGAGACACCAGTTTCAAAGGTGTTGCTAGTAAAAAGATACGAAAACCATGAAGAATCATGGAGCTTAAATTCCAAACATGGCAGAACTATCAGATAAATAGCATCAGTACAATCAATACTTCAGTGTAATGGGCACCATTGGACTTTAAAATCAACAAAACAACTTCTTCCAGTTTCCTTGTGGAATAAAACACGCAATTAGCAATCCCACGAGTGAAATCACAATTTCCTGAAGATAACATTAAGAGAACTAATATCTACTATTAACCTTGGAATTTGTACTGGCTTCCACATGGGTGTGACATGATGTAGGATGTGGCTTTTTGAGGTTCATTGTCTGTGAAAATGTGATCCAGACAGAGAATGTATCTAGACTAGTGCACTTATTATGGATAGATTCTTAATACATCATCTGGGAGAGATGGTGTGTGCAGGCCTAGAAGGAATTTTGTTTTTTCTTTTTCCCACATCACAGAGCTACTCACTGAAATCTGTCAACACAGAGATTAAAGTCTGTGTACACACACATGCACAAAATACACATTGTCTATATTTTTTAAACTTTAAAAAAAAACTCTTGTATGCCAATGTTATCATTTATTTGCTGATTTTTATGATATTGCATTCTTCTTTTATTTAAAAATATTGAATTGACAAATAATATATATATTCAAGGTGTATAATAGGATGAATTGATAGATATATATATATACACATTGTGTAATGATTATTACAGTAACTTAACACGTCTATCATCTCCCCTGCTATACATTAGACCCTGAGATCTTGTTCATTTTATAACTGAAAGTTTGTACCTTTTTATCAGCACCTTCTATTCTTCCACTCCCCAGCCCTTGGAAGCCACCATTCTACTTTCTGTTTCTGTGGATTGGACTTTTTTAGATTATGCATGTGCGAGGTCATACAGCATTTTTCTTTCTGTGCCTGACTTATTTCACTAAGCATAATGTCCTCTGTTCATTCATGTTATCACAAATGGAAGGGTTTCCTTCTTTCCTCTGGCTGCATTATAGTCAACTGTGTATATATATGCTTTATCCATTCATCTGTTGATAGACACTTAGGTTGTGTTCTATAAAATTTGACCTATTCTAAGTAAATACAACTGATTAGTTGTATTCTAAGTAAATACAACTATTTGTCTTTCTATGGGGCACTAAAGGTGACTCCTTCTGTCTTCTTTTCAGTTCATAACTCTTTCTTTGACAGATTGAGTCCATTATTTAAACTATCGAATTTCTGATTCTTATTATTATGTTTTTCACTTCTAAATGAATATAATACTATCTATCTTATCGGGTAATTGTGAAGACGAAATAAATGAATGCAAGTAAAAGAGAATACAGTCTCTGGCACATAGTAGGAGCTCAACAAATAATATCTTTATTAACATGACACATGATACAATGTGGGTGTGTACAGACATGGTGATACACAGAGTACAGAGGTCTAGGTTAGGAACTGCTTTCCAGAGGATGTGATTAAGGTCCCACCTCTTAAATAGCAGGTAGAATTTTGCAGGATATATGTAATTTTGCAAGACATATGTAAGTAGCATTTAAAGCAGACAAAAAGTGTATGCAAGATTACCAATTACCAAACTGTTAAAAAGCATGCCATAATCAAGGATGGTTTAGTCATGGGACACATTGCCTGCAGGATACAGTTGGGAAAGATGTAAGGTGGGATGCAAAGTGTATTGGTGAGTTCTGGTGCCATCAATGAAAGGAGCAATTTAAGTAGGAAAATCAGGTTTTAGAGCAGTATACAATGAGAGTTGAATTGAGACCAAAAAAGCTTAGACCATTTAGAACCAATGCAATTTTGTCATAGACTGATATCAAGATGGAAACTAAAATCAGTTAATTAAAGCAATGGTGCCTGGTTCCACTGGCTTATCAGTTACATTGCTCACATTTGTGATTTTACAGATTTGTCATACTTACAAAAAGATATGTCATTATTTACACAAATGAATTTTTATAACATTAAATTTGAATTTAAGGTTCAAGAGGGCTATGATCAATCATGTGTCCATGAGCAGCTTAATAATAGATAGAGATGGATGATGGATACATAGAGGCATTGATGGATGACAGTTATAGACAGATGATTGATTGATAGGTATCAATAGATTAATTTAACACTGTTTATTTGTTTTTTTCTCCTTCCTTAAAATGGCTGACAGTTTGATGTATTTTGTTATATTTTGATCCCTTAGCTCTAATACTGAGTTTTGGAGTTTGAGAAAGTCTGCCATCTATCTATTTTTTCTTTGTAGGAAAACTGTCTCTTCTTTCTGAGTATTGAAGATTTCAGAATCCATGCCCATCCACGCCCCATGGTAATCTGCTGTGTCACTCTGATGTATTTATCTGAAGATATATTTTCTTTGCTTGAGAGTCACAAGACTGGAATATGAAAATTTATGTATTTCTTCAATTCTGAAGAATTTTTAGCCATTATCTTTGAAGAGCCTCCTCTCTATTATCTGTGTTCTTTCCTTCAGTAACATTTGGATGGATGTTAGATCACCTCCCTGGATTCTCCATTTTCTTACGTTTTTTCATATTTTGAACTTGTCTGCCCTCTGTGGACTGCTAAAGGCAACTCCTCCCATCTTCCTTTCAGTTCACTATCTCTCTCTTTGGTTACATTGAGTCTATCATTTAAACTATTTATTGAATTTCTGATTCTGGCTATTATGGTTTTCACTTCTGGAAGTTCTATTCTATCCTATTTTATATTTGCCTCATAGTATTTTACATCACGATTATACATTTGATATCTCCTTTCTATTAATATTAATCTTGTTAGACAATCCTATTTATATGCTGTATCTGTAATTGCAAGATCTGCAGTCTGTATAGATCTGACCCTGTTATCTGTTCTTTGTTCTGCTGCTGACGCACTCACTAAATTCTATTTCCCCCTGGGATTTCTCACTGTGGGCTCATGGTCTTGGCACTCTATAAGTATCCCTCAGTTTGGCTCTATAATGTGTTATGAAGACAGAATTTACATTTAGTTCTTCCAGGTGAAGGGGCTATTAGCAACCCAGATATTCTTTAAACTAAATTCTCAGTTGGGGATATGAGGCCACACAGGTAGAGACAACTCCTCACAAACTCACCTGTGGGCCAATTCACAAAATCTCAGAAATGGTTTTTAATTCTTTCATCCAGATCTAAGTTCAAGATTGGCAAGTTTTTTTACTATAATCCTTTGGGTGATAGGAATGGTTTTTCATACTGACACACTAAGAGAGTTTTCTATGCAGGTAATGATGCCTCTCCTCTCCTGCCTGGGTCCTTCCAGTGGTGGCCCTGAATGTTTGCCTTTGGGTCTCTGCTTGTACAGACTTCTTACCTGTGAATCTTTATACTTTGTCATCATTCCTGACAACCTAGACATTTTTCTTCTTTCCTTATTACTCTGGCTGCACGTTTGACATTATTTTTGTTTATTTTATTCATCATTTTATTGTGTGTTGTCTTGGAAAGGCATTTTAAGTATATCTGACTCAAAGGAGTATTAGGCTCAAGATTAGTTGTGTGTGTGTGCATGTGTGTGTGTGTGTGTGTGTGTGTGTCTGGAAAAGCTATCAGATCTGAAGTGTACAGGCCTGGCTTCTAACATCAGTCTCCCCATTTGCCAACTTTGTGAACCTGTGTGACTTCTTGCTTTCTCTGAATCATTGTTCCTATAAGGGAAAAACAGAGACCACCTACTATACATAGTTCACTGTGGCAAAATTAAATGAGATTGCATTGCCTAGGTAACCACTAGAGGTGAACAATAAAGATGGCTCTCTTCTTCCTTTCATCTGGATAATTGTTTCTTTCTCTAATTCACTTTGTCTAAAACTTTAAATTATTATCCTGGATGAGTAATTTGAGCTGCATAAATAATCTTTCTGTGTAAAATTAGAAAACAAAACTTCTCACCTTAAAAGAAATTTTTCGTGAATGAACAAATGTTATTTAAATGCAAAGGAGTTTCATTATTATTGCTTTAAACCAAGGAGTTCTGAAAATGGCAGTAATGTAAAGCAGCCTAGAGGTATTCCAAAGACTGTAGTCTTACGAAGTTTATATTGTTTCTGCAGAAAAGCATTTCCATTAAGAAGATAATATTTAAATGAGATTGAATATGAACTAATGGGCTGAAATCTATATTGTTCTGGAAATCAGTAATCAGGACACACTAGAAAGTGAAATGAAATAGATAATAATGTAAAAATAAGGTTAACATAATTGATGTAAATATTTACTTATACCTATATATGGTAACATAATATATCAAGGAGTAAAATTTTTGATTAAAATTTCTCATTTTTGTCAACAATGTATTTGTAATATCCTCTTCCCATGAAACAGTTCCTCAGTTGTTTTAGTAGCACAAGTAGTTTTAGTTTAAAAAAATCTATTTTTCTCCTCTCCAAGCCAGTAAAAGTTCCTCTTTCAGTATATTATATAAAACTTAAAATATTTTTGTATTTAATCCACATGGTTTTGCATGACGCTCGCTATCATACATATTGTTAATTTTTACTACATATGTGGAAACAGGGTAAGATAGCCACCTTTTTAAAAAAAATTAATGATAAATTTATAAATGAAATGTGGGTAACCAAAGCCCAGAGTTTAAATAAGCCTTTTAATTTTCAGAGCATTAAGAAGGCAGTGATTGAAATTTATATTTGATAAATGGATTGCTGTTAATGTATCTAGGCATTGAAGAGACTTGATACATGATAACGATGGGTGATTATGATGAGAGAGTAAAGTGGAGAATGTTCTGAGTGTTCAAATATTGAGCCACATAGGCCATCCACTTTTCTTTGTAGCTTAATATTTTTATTTTTACAATGTCAATGCTTTTATCTTCATGTTAATTATTTTAGATTGTATCTTTTCTCTCTTCATCTGTGACAGCAGTCTGTGCAATCTTAAACAAAATGTCCCAAGTACAATTTAACTTGTATAATCATCAGTATGGATATTGGTTTTTGTACTGGGCATTCACTCAGTGATAATCTGTGGTTTGTGGGATCATTTGCTTGCACACTAAATATTCCTGGATTGCCATGAAGGTTATAAGCATAGTCATACATGTGCACATGCATGGAATGGTTCTATAGTTCCTCCTGCTTCATTCCATTCTAAAACACTAAGTCTGTTACTTTCCTATACAGTGGGCTTGTATCCACATAGCCAATATGTCAAATGTGTAGCACAAAAAGTGAGAATCTGAGTGAGAATTTAAGGCCTTCTTACATAAGAGCATAAATTTTGAAATATGTATTAAACAATAGTGGTGATTTATTTTTCTTCTTTATGGTTTTCAACACTGTTATTAATATATGAGTTTGCAGATTAGCTAAATCTTGGAAATTTGAGGTGTTACTGTGGCTTGTATTTGATTATACTTAGTTCTTGGTAATTTACAGAATATTTTAGATAGATTAGTTAAACTGTTTGAAGTGTATTTGAGACATTTTTTTTATGACTACTTATATTCATATCACATCATTATTTTGCTAATTTGTCTGTATCATTGCCTTTTTCCATAAATGAAGACTTTGAAGTCCATGTGATTTAATGCCAAGATCTGTCCATAATAGAGTGATAGCCATGCTGAACTCCATGTCATGGATCCCATTACCCTGCATAAGAGCAATGGAGTCAAGCAGATACTTGTTCTGTTCTATCCATAGCTTAACACCCGAGTGACTGTGATGATGATTCACTGTCTTTGCTTCAAATATCACATAAAGTAATATATTCAAATGCACTTTGGACACTATAAATTGCTATAGTATAGCAGGACTTATTTTTACTTGTACTTGAAAAAGTGTTTTAAAGAAGAAATTCTAGGTGGTTTTAAACCCACTGGAAAATTTGGTAAAATAATTGTAACTTATAAAAAATTTATCTTCAAAGATATGTATAACTTCAGTTTGAACCTCCATGATATATACTTTTCTAAGTGACATCAATAAAATCAAAGCAATTGCTTATATACACAAGTTGGAACATCTCTGCAATAAGAAGCACCTGCAGAATTTTGACATTCCTTGACTTTTCTACTAGTTATGAAGCATGTGCCACATTATCTTACTCTGCAGACTGTATATTCTGAGCCTTAGCGATTTAGAGGAGAGAACTGACTTCTATTTCAGAGTCTGTCAAAAGGCACCTATGTGATCCTCACACTTTACTTTCTCTAGACTTAATATTTGCTTTCTTAGCATGTAGAATTATACTTACTAAATGTCAACTAGTTATAATATTCCATGGCTTGCTTCTCTTTTTTCTTCTAAATCTCCTCTAACAGTGGAGATATTATATAATTGCCTGCAAGTGGCTCATGTAAGACATATATAAGAGTCTGCTTTTTTCACCTTTCATTAACTACATCACACTTCATTTTATTGTCCATTCAGTCCCTTGCTCCCTTAGATGGCAATGTCATATCAACTTCTTTCTCCTCAAGTATCCAATAACATCTCTCCCATTCTCACTCCAAGGTGATGCCCTTGCTTCTTCCTTCACTGAGAAAATGAAGCCGAGAAAACAATGCCCCACTGCCATTTACATCTACCTTCCTGGACTTGTGACCTTATGTGTTTTCTCCCTTTCCATTACCACAGATCATCTGTCTTTCCTCCTATCTAAGGTCACCATCTAGTCATACACTAAATTCCACTCTTGCGTGCATCTTCAAAGACATTGTTCCAGCAATTTCCCACTGCATTTGATGATTCCCACTGTATTTGATTGCATCATCAAATGCTCATTTTCCACTAGATCATTCTGACCAGTCATCATTCTGATCATTCCAACCAAGCAACTATAATTTCCCCTTCTTCAAAAGCAAAACAAAACCAAACTCTCTCTCGGCCCCAAATTCTCCCCCAGCATCCACTGCATTTATCTGCTTCCTCTTCCAGAGCAAACCCATTGAAATGATTGTTTCTTTGCCATCATCCCCCAAATTCAGTAATTCATCCCCACTACTCCACTGACATTTCTCTCTTCAACTTCACTAGTTATTTCAACATTGCTCAATTTAATGAATATTTCTCATTCCTAATTTTACTTGTGTTTTCAACACCACTGACACGCCTTTCTCCTACAAATATTTTCTTACTGGCTTCTTGGATACCCTACATTCCTCTTTTCCTCCAATCTCTAAGCAACTTTGTCTCAGTCTTCACTGCTGAGTCTTTTCTTCATTTCCATCTATAGGCACTTTAATGGTGCAAAGCTCAGTTCTTTACGTTATTCTTTTTCTTTTACTTTCTGCACTTGCTCTTTCAGATGTCATCCATTCTCATGGTTTTGATAGTGACTAAGCTCCAGTTTATATCTTACGCTGTCCTGTTCCCTGCACTCCAGGTGGAGATAGTGCAATGATTTGTACAATATCTGCAACTGGGGTCCAGTAGGCATTTTCAACTTAAACATGAAGTTTTAGTTAAACTTCATGTTTAACTAAAACATAAGGTTAAACATGTTAGGCAAACTAAACTCTTGATTATTCCCTAAATTAGTTCCCTTCACAACGTTTCCTATCCCAATAGAGTAAATGGATATGTCATCTTTCCAGCTGCATTAGGCAGAATCCCTGGAATCTCTTTTTACTCTACTCTTTCATTGAAGCCACATCCAATCAGTTTAAAAAATCATGTTAGCTTTCTGTCAAAAATATATCCAGGATATATCCATTGTTTCTTCTGGAAAGTAGGGATAGAATTGTTTTTCTCTATTATTTTTACTAACTAAAAATTAAAAACTATGACTATTATCTTTAAAAAAAAATACCATAAGGCTCTGAAAGGAACAGGGAGAAAGACAGGTTGGCTTGGAATTTTAGGATTTGAGGACTGTCATAGAACTACGTTCTCTGATGGATTTTTGGCCTCAAATATCACAGATTGGTTACAGGAGAAGCCAGTAACCTGGAAATGACAATAAGCCCAACCAAAACCTTTCTTTCTAGAAAAAAAGTGTGCAGCTTAACAAGAAAATAAATTCTTCCAAAATAAATGCTCTACTCTACCAAAATACCACACACACAAAAATGTGCCCTCTTTCTATCTCCAATGGCAATGGCCAAGTGGAAAACTTAGACTTATACCCTCACCAGGCTGCACTGATGTTCTCCAGCTCTGTCTGCCAAGGAAGTATTAGGGAAATCATAAATAGGAACAAGGACGTTCATCTCTATGGAGCAAGGCCAACAACAATCCCCCACAAACTCCACCTCACTGTGGTATGAGAGAAGATTATCTGGTTGTCTGAAATTCAAATCTGTGCAGCCCAGTGATAAAGAAGCCATCGCAAACAATGGAGTCAGTTGAGACCTCTCAGAGAGCAGTAATGAGGCTCTCCTCCTCCCCTCAACAAGGGTTGTATCAGTGGAGGCTTAGTAGGGAGCTAAAATTCCCACCTATTACCAGCAGAAACAAGAAAATTCTCACCTTGAATGAGAAGCAATAATTAACAGATATCAAATCTGAAATGATACAGATATTAGAATTATATAATATGAATTTTAAAAGTCAAAAAATTGCTATATATTAGTTACAAACACCATTGAAACAAATGAGAAAATAGAATACCTCAGCCAAAAAAAAATTCAAAATTTTTGAACTAAACAATACAATAATTGAAATAAAAACTCAATGGTTGGGCACGACAGCAAAATGGATGGGATAGAGAAAATAAACAGTTAATTTGAGACAGACAGAACAATAAAAATTACTCATTCTGAAAAAAAAACAGGGAAATTGGACTGAAAAAAATAAGTGTCTCAGGGACCCATGGAAATGTGACAGAAGTTCTAACATGTATTTGAGCAGAGTCCCCTGAGAAGAAAAAGAGGTCAGACTCAGAGTATTTAAAAAACATAATGGCTGAAATTTTTCAAAATTTTGCAAAAAGTATGAACTTATGTATTCTGGAAATGGAGCACACCTCAAAAAGCATAAACTCAAACAAATTCATGTCAATCACTTCACAAGCAAATTCTGAGGACTAAAGACAAAGAAGAATACTTCAAAAGCAACAAAAAAGGAATAACAGCAATAGGAAGAAAACAATCCAAATGACAGTGTAGTTTTCACCAGAAACAATGAAGGCCAGAAGGAAGTGAAACAATAGTTTTCAATTGCTGAAAGGAAAAAAACTGTCAACCCAAAAGTCTATATCTGTGAAACACATCCTCCAGGAATCAAGAGAAAATCAAGACATCATAAGATATAAGAAATATAAGAAAAGTATTTCACTAAAGGAATGGCTACAAAGATCTCTCTCAACAGAGAGGAAATGGTTAAAGAAGGAATCCTGAAACATCACAAAGGAAGAAAACTAATAAAAATAATTAAAATATATGTAAATACAATACATTTTCCTTTTCCCCTTAAGTTTTTTAAAGTAAGGGTGATGGCTCAAGCAAAAATTTTAACATTGCCTAATATGCTTCTCAATGTATATAGAGAAAATACTTGTAACAACTAAAAATAGGGGAAGATAGGCCAAGTGCCGTAGTTCATGCCTGTAATCCCAGCACTTTGGGAGGTTGAGGTGGGTGGATCACGAGGCCAAAAGATCAAGACCATCTTGGCCAACATGGTGAAACCTCGTCTCTACTAAAAATACAAAAATTAGCTGGGTGTGGTGGCACGTGCCTGTGGTCCCAGCTACTTGGGAGGCTGAGGCAGGAGAATTGTTTGAACCAGGGAGGCAGAGGTTGTGGTGAGCCAAGACTATGCCACTGCACTCCAGCCTGGCAACAGAGTGAGACTCCACTTAATTGTCCCTGTTTGCAGATGCCATGATTGTATATCTAGAAAACCCCATTGTCTCAGCCCAAAATCTCCTTAAGCTGATAAGCAACTTCAGCAAAGTCTCAGGATACAAAATCAATGTACAAAAATCACAAGCATTCTTATACATCAATAACAGACAAACAGAGAGCCAAATCATGAGTGAATTGCCATTCACAATTGCTTCAAAGAGAATAAAATACCTAGGAATCCAACTTACAAGGGATGTGAAGGACCTCTTCAGGGAGAACTACAAACCACTGCTCAAGGAAATAAAAGAGGATACAAACAAATGGAAGAACATTCCATGCTCATGGGTAGGAAGAATCAATATCGTGAAAATGGCCATCCTTCCCAAGGTAATTTACAGATTCAATGCCATCCCCATCAAGCTACCAATGACTTTCTTCACAGAATTGGAAAAAACTACTTTAAAGTTCATATGGGACCAAAAAAGAGCCCGCATCGCCAAGTCAATCCTAAGCCAAAAGAACAAAGCTGGAGGCATCACGCTACCTGACTTCAAACTATACTACAAGGCTACAGTAACCAAAACAGCATGGTACTTGTACCAAAACAGAGTTATAGATCAATGGAACAGAACAGAGCCCTCAGAAATAATGCCACATATCTACAACTATCTGATCTTTGACAAACCTGAGAAAAACAAGAAATGGGGAAAGGATTCCCTATTTAATAAATGGCGCTGGGAAAACTGGCTAGCCATATGTAGAAAGCTGAAACTGGATACCTTCCTTACACCTTATACAAAAATCAATTCAAGATGGATTAAAGACTTAAACGTTAGACCTAAAACCATAAAAACCCTAGAAGAAAACCTAGGCATTACCATTCAGGACATAGGCATGGGCAAGGACTTCATGTCTAAAACACCAAAAGCAATGGCCACAAAAGCCATAATTGACAAATGGGATCTAATTAAACTAAAGAGCTTCTGCACAGCAAAAGAAACTCCCATCAGAGTGAACAGGCAACCTACAAAATGGGAGAAAATTTTCGCAACCTACTCATCTGACAAAGGGCTAATATCCAGAATCTACAATGAACTCCAACAAATTTACAAGAAAAAAACAAACAACCCCATCAAAAAGTGGGTGAAGGACATGAACAGACACTTCGCAAAAGAAGACATTTATGCAGCCAAAAAACACACGAAAAAATGCTCACCATCACTGGCCATCAGAGAACTGCAAATCAAAACCACAATGAGATACCATCTCACACCAGTTAGAATGGCGATCATTAAAAAGTCAGGAAACAACAGGTGCTGGAGAGGATGTGGAGAAATAGGAACACTTTTACACTGTTGGTGGGACTGTAAACTAGTTCAACCCTTGTGGAAGTCAGTGTGGCGATTCCTCAGGGATCTAGAACTAGAAATTCCATTTGACCCAGCCATCCCATTACTGGGTATATACCCAAAGGACTATAAATCATGCTGCTATAAAGACACATGCACACGTATGTTTTTTTGTGGCATTATTCACAATAGCAAAGACTTGGAACCAACCCAAATGTCCAACAATGATAGACTGGATTAAGAAAATGTGGCACATACACACCATGGAATACTATGCAGCCATAAAAAATGATGAGTTCATGTACTTTGTAGGGACATGGATGACATTGGAAATCATCATTCTCAGTAAACTATCGCAAGAACAAAAAACCAAACACCGCATATTCTCACTCTTAGGTGGGAATTGAACAATGAGAACACATGGACACAGGAAGGGGAACATCACACTCTGGGGACTGTTGTGGAGTGGGGGGAGTGGGGAGGGATAGCACTGGGAGATATACCTAATGCTAGATGATGAGTTAGTGGGTGCAGCGCACCAGCATGGCACATGTATACATATGTAAATTACCTGCACATTGCGCACATGTACCATAAAACCTAAAGTATAAAAAAAAAAAAAAAAGGCAGGGGGGGTGAAGATAAAGAGACATTTAAGTGAAAGTAAGGTTTCTATTACTTCCCGTGAACTGGTAAAATGCTGACACTGTTACCAGAAAGGGGTACCAATCCAAACCCCAAGAGAGGGCTCTTAGATCTCCACAAGAAAGAATTCAGTGTGAGTCCATAGAGTAAAATGAAAGCAGTTTACTAAGATAGTAAAGGAATAAAAGAATGGTTACTCCATAGGCAGAGAAGCGTTTGGGGCTGCTAGTGGCCCATATTTATGGTTATTTCTTGATTGTGTGCTAAACAAGAGGCAAATTATTCATGCTTCCCCCTTTTAAACAATACAGCATAACTTCCTCACATTGCCATGACTTTTGTAAACTTTCATGGTGCTGGTGGGAGTGTAGCAGTGGGGACCACCAGAGGACACTCTCGTCACCATTTTGTTTTTGGTGAGATTTAGCTGGCTTTTTTTTATTGCAACCTATTCCATCAGCAAGGCCTTTATGACCTGTATCTTGTGCCAACCTCTTATCTCATCCTGTGACTAAGAATGCCTTAACCTGCTAGTATTGCAGCCCAATAGATTTCAGCTTTATTTTACCCAACCCGTTTTTAAGATTGAGTTGCTCTTTTTCAAACTCCTCTGACAACACCAATAGTCAGTGTGAGGACCATAGGCTCTTGGCCCCCTAAAGATCTGCTGAAAGATCACTGACATGAGACATATTCATTAATAGGAAAAAAGCATACAGACTTAACTAATGTGTATACCTGGGAGTCTTCAGAATGAAGACTCAACTTTTCAGTAAGTAATAAAAGCTTATATACCATCTTGAAATTACAGACATAATGCAGATCCAGAGTATCTCCAAAAACGGGTTTTAATGGCAAGACAGGTTATAAGAGGGAGAAAGGAAGAAGATTGACTCTCTAAGTGGCCTTGCTGTGCAGACCAAGCCTCTATAGAGTAAATGTTTCTTTTCAGACTTTTAAAAATGTCACACACTCAATCTCTCTTGGACCTGGAAAAGGCATGGAAAGGAGAGGCCTGATTGAATTAATGGAGATGCTCTACAGATGCAAATTTTCTTCACAAAAGACAGGCTAACAAGACCACTTCTGTTTGCTGGCCAGAAGGCAGCCATTTCAAATATGTCAAAATATATATTTTGGGGTAAAATATTTGAATTTCCTTCAACAGTGATCTATCTATCTATCTATCTATCTATCTATCTATCTATCTATCTATCTATGTAGATAGGTAGATCACATAAAATTGATTGACCAAGTAGACAAAAAGATATATCATATAGAAGGACTCAGAAACAGTATCAACCAACCAGATCTAATGAGCAAATGTATAGAACATACAGCAGATTACACATTATTTTAAAATACCAAAGATCATTTACTGTAACTGTATGAGGGGTACTTTCTGCCTGCTGCACAAGTAAAGACTACAGTATTGCAGTAAAGAAAGAAAGAGTTTAATTGACACAAGGCCAGCCACGCCATGCAGGAGACAGAATTATTACTCAAATCAATCTCTCCAAAAGCTCATAGGTTAGGAGTTTTTCAAAGGTAGGTAGGGGGAAGGGGTGAGGTTGATCAGGTAATGTGTGAGAGATTAAATCATAGGGAGTTAAACCTTCTGGGTGTAACCACAGGAGTGGGGTTGGTGGGGCCAGATGGAACCAGGTGTTAGACATGTAGAAACCTGAAAAGATATCTCAAAAGACCAATCTTAGGTTCGACAATAGTGATGTTATTTGCAGGAATGGCTAGCAGTTATGTATGTCTACAACTTATTAGAATGCAGGCTCCTCTACTCCCCCTAGTCAGGTGATCTCTCATTAGCTTTAAAAGGTGGCTGAGTTTTGGGGGAAGGCTATTATCATTTAAACTATAACCTAAATAGCTTCCAAAATTAGCTCTGGCCTAAGCCCAGATGTAATTCAGGCATATTGAAAGTTAAAGGCAGGAGGTGGGTTTTGGGGGGTTAGCTCAGATCTTTTTAGCTAACCCTTTTTAGCTAAACCTTTTTAGCTAAACTTTTCTCACTGATACAGTTTTTGCAAAGCTGGCTTTATTATGATGATATACCATATTTTTGACCAAAAAATGAGTAAATATCAATATTTTAAAGGAATGGAAATCCATACAGTGTGTGTTCTCTGACTATAATGGAATCAAAGTAGAAACCAATAACAGAGAGATACAAGGAAAATCTTCAAACGCTTCACTAGAGTGTGAGCATCTAACAGAAATTTTTCAATCAATTTGTTCTCTGTTGTTGTGTTTATACCATGTAAAACAGTGCTTAGTATATAGTAGCCACACAACAATTACTTGAAATATTCAATATTGCAAAAACAATCATAAAAATCCTCTCATTTGTCCTGGTTCTGAATTCTGCATTTAAGTTTTATTGACTTTTTATAATTTAATTATCCCTTTCCAAAAGTTCATTTATTCACTTATTTTTTTGCACTCAACATGACTATAAAACCTTTAATTTTTAACTCAAGTTAACTTCTTTATCCTTTCCCCTATGTTCTTGCCAAAGGATGACCAAAACTATTCATTCAAAGGCCATAACGGAATGCTATCTGACAGAGAGATATTGTGGATATATTCACAAAGGCAGTATTTTCAAGCCAACTATGAAGAAGGGTAGCTTTCAAATAAATCAGTAAATTAAAGCTAAGTACATGAAATGACTCTCAGCTTGAGAAAATCTATAAAGAAAATGGAAAAGAAGCATAAAGCAAATGAGAGATGTAAAAAATATAATAAAACCTATGGAAATTGGCCAAAAAATGTGATGAGATAAGACTTAACTGACTAGCAGTCAGAGAAAGGTAAAGTCTGAGTGCCTGACATCGCGTTAGGGAGCCGACATAAAGTGGTCAAGTCCTTAACTTCAAATGGTGAAAGCCTCAAGCATTGGAAACCCAAAATTCTTCCAAAGTCTTGGATGTGGGGATGATCTAAAGATGGAGAGACTAATGGAACCTGTGTTTAAGGTTTTAGACAAGAGCATCTCTTGTCATAGACCAAAGACCCTTCTTCCCCAGTCTCTAGCTCTAACAACAAATAAACGTGATGTTTGCTTTTGGAATGGGTGAATCAAAGGTTCCGGGAATGTGCTCTAGGTGAAACTGTGATGAGGCATTGCACTACTGCAAATGAAGGGATTAAACATGGAGAGATAGCGAGATGTGCCAGGTACCCTCCCTCAGCGTCACTCCTCTCCCAGAATACAGAACCTAGGTCTGTAAGTCCTTGGCAAGTAAATGGAAGATTCTTTTCAGACAAAATAAACAAACAAAAACAAAAAAAGATAATCTCAAGAGAAAGCCTCAACAACAGATTTTGACATTTGGTAGCTCCTCAGCATCTGTAAGGTGTACCAATCAAAAATCTAGCCACATATATACAGTTTCCACTATCATTTTTATACCATGCATGGATGAGTGATGAAAGGTCACTAGTAAACACACTGAAGAAGTCAATTTTAAAAAGGAAGACACGGAGTTAGGAAACAGATCCTACATAGAAATATGATACAAGTTTCCAGGAATGGGATGAATAGAGGTCTCAGGGCAACAGCTGTGTAGCACATAAAGAACTTAATTAGCTGACATGGGAACAGGAGGATGTACGAGTCCAGGAGAGAGATAGATTTTTAAAAAATTAAAAATCACACTATCATATGATTGAAAACATTAAAATATGTGACTTTGTTAAGAGGAGTTTTACTGTTCTGTCGAATTTGGGGATCGATTTCATGACAGACAGGTATATAGAAAACTAGGAAAATTTCAAAAGCCATGTAGGAACTTCAGGAAATGCTAAGAATTGCACAAGATGGAAACATAATTATGCTATAACTCATTGTATTTGGTGGGAATAATATTTCAAAGTAATTACTTAAACATTGAATACTGACTCACTAGAAAATTATAATTATATTTACAGGTGAAACTGGAATATAAAAAGTGTATGTGTGTAGCACTGTTTATGAAAAATCAATAGTTTTTTTCTGTAGTAGAGATACCATTTTAAAATGGAAGACGATAAATCACAAGTATATTATTTAGAAATATGGCATGAGTCATAAGAAGAAATGGCACAAGATTTGCGTCTGGGCAGGTGAAAGCTAAGTGGAGATAAGGGCAAAAAGTGATTTTTTTTGTTAATACAATTCATGTAGAATATTAGACTTTTAACACAGGGGTCCCAACTGGTACCAGTCTGTGACCTGTTGGGAACTAGGCCACACAGCAGGAGGTGAGCGGCAGGTGATCACACATTATGGTCTGAGCTCTGCCTCCCATCAGATCATCAGCAGCATCACATTCTCATAGAAGCACATACCCTATTATGAATTGCACATGCCAGGGATCTGGTTGTGCACTCCTTATGAGAATCTAATACCTGATGATTTACACTGTCTCTCATCACCCCAGATGGGACCACCTAGTTGCAGGAAAACAAGCTGAGGGCTCTCACTGATTCTACATTATGGTGAGTTGTATAATTATCTCATTATATATTATAATATAATAATAAAAATAGAAGTAAAGTGCACAATAAATGTAATGTGCTTGAATCATTCCTAGTCCAATCCCCACCACCTGGTCTATGGAAAAATTGTCTTCCATGAAACCAGTCCCTCATGCCAAAAAGGTTAGGGACTGCTATTTTAACATACATACATTACTTTGATACAGATAAAAATTAAGCATTAAACTGAATTATATGAAAGAAAGGTCAATCAGATATTATTGGTAAAAAATATTGGAGGGTGACGTTTGAATCAAGGAAAACACTTAGGAGATGCAATGAGGTGCTGAAATAAGCTTGCAGTGAAGAAGCAAACTGGATGAATTCCTAAATCCCAGTTGTTTTATATTCTTCTGTAAATCAAGTGCAAAGTACAGTGTCTGGCATTCTGGAAGTCTTCATTAAATTTAATTTCCTCCATTAAAATGTGCTTTATTATTTAGGACAGTTTTAGATTGACAGAAAAAATTGCAAAAATAATATAGAGATATACCACACACCGAGGCCCCCTTATTAACATCTTACATAGTATGGTAAGTTGGTTACAGTGAATGAATACATTTTGATAGGTAAATTGTAACACAAGTCCATAGTGTATTTAGATTTTCTCAGTTTTCATCGACAGTCCAGGATCGCATCCAGGACACGTCTGTATGTAGTCCTCAGATCTCCTCAGATCTCTCAAGTACCTCTTGTCTGTGACACTGTATAAGAATTCATTTGTTATTGCTTTCAGCAATAATGATATCTGGTCAATGAAGGGCCACATATATTACAGCGTATCGTAAGATTATAATGGAGCTGAAAAATTTCTAGTTACATCTTAATGATCCTGACCCTGTGTAGGCCTAGGCTAATATGTGTGTATATGTTTTAGTTTTTAACAAAAACATTTTAAAAATAAAATAATAATAATAATAATAAATAGGCTTATAGAGTAAGAATATAAAGAAAATATTTTTACACAGCTATACAATCTGTTTGTGTTTTAAGCTAAGTGTTATTAAAAGTCAAAAAAATAAAAAGTTTATAAAGTAAAAAATGTTACAATAGGCTAAAGTTAATTTATTACTAAAGAAAGAAAAGTATTTTAAAATAAATTTAGTATAACCTAAGCATCGAGTGTTTATAAATTCTACAGTATTATAAAGTAGTGTGCTATCATTCACAATCACTCACCACTCACTCACTGCCTCACCTAGAGCAACTTCCATTCTTGTAAAATGAAAAATATTTGGGAAAAAAATACAACAATAAGAAGTAATACAAATTTAAAAAGCAATAAAGTATAATAACTACTTATTATATAGGCTATAATACAGCAATATGGTATAATAGCTTTTTAATAACTATTTATATAGAACTTACATTGTATTAGGTATTTTAAGTAATCTAAAGATGAGTTAAAGTATACCTGGAGATGTATGTAGATCACATGTAAATACTATGCCATTTTATATGAGGGACTTGAGCATCTGAAGATTTTGGTATTCCAAGGAGATCATGGAGTCAATCCCTCACAGATACTGAGGAATGGTTATGTATACTTCTACCTATACAGATACAAAATTTCTTACCCACAGTAAAGATTTCAAGAAAAGCAAAAATCAATGTTAATTCTTAGTTTTGTAGTAATTCACCCCTAAATTACCATTATGATAAACGTTACAGTCAAAAATATTATTTAACAACAATCTAAAATTACAAGACAATTTTACTAAGTAAAATATTAAGCTTTGCAGAAATGTAAACATAATGATTATTATTAATATCAATATTTACAAATGGTATGAATCTGTTTAAAAACTGTATTGAAGACACTGTTAAAGAAAACAGACGCTAATGCAAATATTCAAATATGTATATATACACTTTTTTTAATTTTTAATTTTTTGAGTCAAGGTTTCCCTCTGTTACCCAGCTTGGGTGCAGTGGCATGATCATAGCTCACCACAGCCTCACACTATTTGGTTCAAGCTGTCCTGCCTCAGCCTCCCAAGTAGCTTGGCCTACAGGTGCGTACCACCGTGCTTGGATAAGCTTTTTTATTTTTTGTACAGACAGGGTCTCACAATGTTGCTCAGCCTGTTCTCAAAGGCTCGGCCTCACGCAACCCTCCCACCCTGGCCTCCCAAAGCACTAGGATTAAAGGCATGAATCGTTGCACCCAGCCTCAAATACGTTCTTACTAATAACTTAAAAATATTCTCGGAACAAATTTACTCAACTGTTCTTTCTATATTATGCCAAGAGGCACTGTTGGGACGATATGTTCAAATACAATTCATTAGATGATTTGAATTCTTGAATCTTTGTTTCACACAGCCTTTTAAATATATATTTGTCTAAATCAATTAGAAGTCCCATGGCAGAGTTTTCAGTTAGAGAAACAATAGATTAGACGTAAGGAAATAATGATGTGTAATACAGGGCTCCTCAGAGACATTACCATCTAAATAAGTGTTAAGAAATAGGAGACGGGAAGAGGTGCAGTGGCTTACACCTGTAAACCCAGTGCTTTGGGAGGCAAAGGTGAGATCACTTGAGGCCAGGAGTTGGAGACCAGCTTAGACAACATAAACCCCATTTCTACAAAAAATTAAAAAATTAGTTGGCCATGGTGGCATATGCCTGTAGTCCTAGATACTGGACAGGCTGATGCAGAAGGATCTCTTTAGCCCAGGAATTCAAGGCTACAGTGAGTTATAATGAAGCCACTGCATTCCAGCCTCGGCAACAGAGTAAGACTGTCTCTTAAAAGAAAAGAAAAGCTATAAAAGACAGAATAGAACAGGGGATGAATATATGGGCAGTGGCTCCTAGTTCCTGCATTTCAATCCAGAGAATTCACCACTAACTGACCTTGGTAAAGTTACTTAACATCACTGTGGTTCTGTTGTTCTGTTTATATTACAGATGCGTATTTGCAGAAACAAAAGTGGAATTGTGCAATTTTCAATTCTTTGCAAAGCTAACAAGGAATATTTAAATTTAAAATAGTCTCCACTATCTAATGACCTTAAGTCACATATGAAGGACCTGCTACAAACTACAGTTTTCAGTAGGCTTTAGGGAATGTTAATCTCCTTTTTCACCACTACACCTGTAGCAAGACAGAAAAACCCAAAACCCTGAGAGCTTGCTGGGGGAACAAATCAAAGGGAATGAAGCAAGTAACCTCAGAAGTGCTGTAAATGTGATCTCTAAAAGAATTTATAGGAAAGGGCCTTTTTTTGTAATGTATTCTCTTTAATTAGATTTTTGTAAAATTATCTAGGGAGGTAAGTTCTGTGCCTAAGTCTTCTAAGACGGAATGCGATTACTTCCTTGGGACCAAGGACCCCATTGTTCATTTAAAATAGCATCAAAAATACTTAGGAATAAATTTAACAAAATTATAAAATATGTATTCTGAAAACTAAAAATGATGAGTAAAAGAAATTAAAGAGAGCCTAAATAAATGAAAAGATATACCATTTTCATGTATTAGAAAACTCAATATTATTGTTTATATTATAATAATAGTCTCAAAATTGATCTACATTATAAATCCCTATAAAAAAAATCCCAGCTAATTTCCTTGCAGGAATAGACAAGCTGATCCTAAAATTCATAAGGAGATGAAAGAGATTTCAAATAGCTAAAACAATCTTGAAAAAAAAAAAAGAGTTTGAGAGTTCATATTTCCTGATTTCAAAGCTTACTATGAATAGACAGTAATCTAAAGTGTGTGGTACTGGCATAATGATAGACATAATAGATCAATGGAATAGAATTGAAAGTTCAAAAATAAACAAATTCATAGTTGACTTATTTTTAGTAAGGGTGCCCAAACCAGTGAAGTAAGAACTGTCTTTTCAGAAAATGGTTCTGGGACAACTGAATATTTACATGTATAATAATGAATTTTGAAACCTACCTCACACCACATACAAAAGTTAATTCAAACTGTGAGAAAAATCTAAATTTAAGAACTAAAACTATTAAAACTCAGAAGGAAACATACATGTAAACCATTTTGACATTGGTTCAGGCAATGGTTTTGTAAATTTGACATCAAGGTGCAAATTACACAAAACACAGAAAAAACAGATAAATGGCACATCATAAAAATTTAAAACTCTTGCGCTTCAAATAACACTATCAATACAGTGAAAAGACAATACACAAAATGGGAGAACATTTTTGTAAATCACAGATCTAGTGTGGTATTTATATACAGAATGTGTAAAAAGTTCTCACAACTCAATTAAATGGGCAATCAAAAAATGGACAAATAATTTGACTAGATGTTTTGCTAAAGAAGGTATATTAATGGTAAGCAAATGAACAAAGTGCCATCAGGGAAATTTATATCAAAGCCATTATATACAACTTTATATCAATTAGGGTGGATATAATCACAAAGATAGATAATAAGGTTTAGTGAGAATATGGAGAAATTGAAATTCTCATACATTGTTGACGAGAATATAAAACGACATGGCCATATTGAAAAGCAGTCTGACAATTCCCACTTTCAATACTTGGTATATATGCAAGAGAAATTTTTACAAATGTGCCAAAAAATGCTTGCACATGAAGGTTACAGCAGCTTTATTCATAGTAGCCAAATAAATTAATTGTGGTGATGAGTGCACAACTGTGACTATGCTAAAAGTCATTGAATTGCACACTTTAAATGGGTGAATTTCATGACATATGAATTATATCTCAAAAAATATATTTTTAGAAAGACAAAAACAGTGTATATTCACATATCTATAAATATTTTTATGCATAAACATCAGTATCAATATTAAGCTAAACATGAGTTTATGCTGATGTCCCCAACTAGTTTCCACAACCTCATGAAACTTTTTAGCCTCCTCATCTTGCTTATCTGTGAATTCTTCTCCAACACTGAGAAACCTGGCTTCCCTTCATCCACCATCCATTTACTTGCGGAATTTCAATATACATGTGTAATAGTATTAGGACTGTTAACTCGTGTGTACTGTGAAAGGGCCATTTATGCAAAGTAGCCCCCACATGCTGAAGAAGCCAAGAAACTAAAGAATGAGGCAGACAAATCGACTTTGTTCTAAGGGGTGTTTTATTGGCAGAACTTGCAGACAAAAGTGTGGTCTTGGTTGACTTCAAGGCAAGTAGATCTCTGCACTGTTACTCCTCAGACCCAGGGCTTGTATACCATACGGAAGGGTATATATGCTCCAGCAAGACATTTAAATGCAACCATCCAGAAAAGGCAAGAATGACATGTTCTTACAACAGAGATGGTAAATCAGGATGGTAAAGCAGAAATCAGAATGCATTCATGGGACTGGGATAGTTAGAAATTGACATGGAATTACGAGATGGAATCACTCTTGTCTTCACACCATACCCTGATGTGAAACAACTTTATCAAGCAGAATACAGTTCCATGTGCAGTTCCTTTAGCCTTTCATCTTTAGCGTTTGTCTTACAGATGCCTGTGTCTTACTTCATTTCCACAGTGACTTAGGTAAGCACATCTTCCCCCTGCCCCATCACTAAGGTTGTAACATACACTCGTAATATAGTTCAAGTGTCACAGACTGCATTCCTTCTTCAGTCCTAAATTATTTTTAAACATTTGCATACATTAAGGTTACTCTTGGTGCTGTAAAAGTTCTATGGGCTTTGACAATGTATAATGGTATGCAATTTCTATTGTAATATCAGATAGAATAATTTCATTAACATGGAGACTCTGTGTCAATGTGGGTTTATCAGTTGTAACAAATGTTCCCCTCTGATAGGAGGTAGTGATAACATGGGAGGCTACGCATGCAGAATTTCCATGTCTTTTTGCAGCTTGATTGCTCATTTTTAAAATTATTCAATACTTCACTGTATAGATGTACCAGTTTGTTTATTCGTTCACTTATTGAAGGATATCTTATTTGGCTATTTATACTTATTGGTGATAATGGATACAGATAGTATAAATATCTGCATGCAGATTTTTGTATAAACATAAACTTTCAAATTATTTGGGTAAAGACCTAGGATTATCATTCCCAGATCATATGTTAAGACTAGGTTTAGCTTTGTAAGAAACTGCGAAAATCTCTTTTGCATTCACACCAATAAGAAGTGAGAATTAACCGTGAACAGAATTCTTGAAAGCATTTGGTATTGTCAATGTTTTGGATTTTAGCCATTTTAATAAGTGTATAATATTATCTCATTTTATTTTAATTTGCAATTCCCCTCGACAAATGATGCTGAACATATCTTCATAGGCTTGCTTGCTATTTGCATATCTTTTTTGATTAAGTGTTTGCTCAAATAATTTAGCCACTTTTTAATTGGGCTGTTTGTGTTCTTACTGAGTGTTATGAGTTATTTGTATATTTTGGATACAAGTCTTCTATCAGATATGTGATTTATAAATATTTTCCTCTAGTCTGTAACTTGTCTTTTTATTCTCTTAGCAGTATCTTTCACAAAGCAAAGTTATTAATTTTAATGTATTCTAATTTATCAACATTTTTTATAAATCATGCTTTTGGTGTTGTATCTAAAAACTCATCACTAAACCAAAAATCACATGGGTTTTCTCCTATATTTTCTTCTAGTACTACTGTGTTTTTAATATTTAAGCCTATCTATGATACAATGTGTTAATTTTTGTGAAGAGTATAGTATATATGCCTTTCCTTCTTATGGATGTCCAATTCCTCCAGCACTGTTTGTTGGAAAAAAAATCCTTGCTTTTCTCTATTGAATTGTTTTTATTCTTTTGTCAAATATTAGTTGATTCTATTTCTTTGTTTCCTTTCTATTTGGCCACCTGTTCTGTACCATTGGTCTAAATGTTTTTTCTGTCAAAAATGCCATGTTCTGTTGTGTACTAAAACTTTATAGTAAGTCCTAGGTCAAGCAGCCTGAGTCCTCCAGCTTTATTCTTCTTCAGTATTGCACCAGTTATTATAGGTCTTTTGGCTGTCCATCTACACCTAAAAATTAGTTTGCTATTATCCACAAATACTTGCTGGGATTTTTATTGGAATTGCATAGATTTTAAAAATCAAGTTGGGAAGGAATGACATCTTAAAAATATTGAGTCTTTCAATTCATGAATATGGTTATCTCTTCATATATTTTGAACATATTTGTTTTTTCTCTAGATTTTTTAGTTTCATATACAAATCCTGTTAATATTATGTTAGATTTATATCAAAATATTTTTCTTTTATTTTTATTTACATTTTATTTTTTATTTTATTTATTTATTTATTTTTTTGAGACTCTGTCTCACTCTATTGCCCAGGCTGGAGGGCAGTGGCACAATCTCGGCTACTGCAACCTCTACCTCCCGGGTTCAAGTGATTCTCCTGTCTCAGCTTCCCAAGTAGCTGGGATTACAGCACACATCTCCATGCTCGGCTAATTTTTTGTATTCAATAGAGACGGGATTTCACCATGTCGACCAGGCTGGTCTCGAACTCCTGACCTCAGGTGATCCACCTGCCTCGGCCTCCCAAAGTGCTAGGATTACAGGCATGAGCCACTGCTCCAGGCCACAAAATATTTCCCTTTTAGCATGTATTATTGTAAATGGCATTATACTTTTAATTTTCAATTCCAATTTCTCATTGCTGATATGTAAGAAAGCAATTTAATTTCTATAATAATTCCATATTCTATGAACTTGCTATAATTACTCACCACTTCTAGAAGAATTTTTTTTTCAATTCTTTGGGATTTTATACATTGACGAAAAACAAAGACAGTTCTCTTTCTTTTCGTTCATTTCGTAAGTCTTTATTTCATAGTGTTTCATCATTGCGCTAGCTAGGACATCAAGATGTTGAATGGCAATGGCGAACAGGGACATCCTGGCCTTATTCCCAATCTTGCAGGGAAAATATTACATTTCTCCCCTTTTTTACTACATTGCACCATGAGTTTTCAGTTTTGTTTTTTTTTTTTCATTCTAATTCTTCATTTTATCTCAGGCCTGTTGGGATAGAAAGAACAGCAGAGATCAGAGAAACCTTGGTTTCAATCACAACTTGGATCTTGGTCAAGTTAATTTCACTCTTTTACATTTTGATTTTCTCAGCTGTTAATTAGAAAAACAATTTCCTACACCAGTGGATTGCTGTGATAATTACTTAGAATAATGTTTGAATGAATATTTATTCATTTAACATTTTAATACCTAACTTTGATTCATGACCTGTGCTAAGTGCTTGTGAGATAACTTTGTGTAAGACATAGGTCCAGCTCTCAGAAAACTTGGAGGAAAAAAGTCGAGGGCATAGTTCTCTTCAATAAACAATTGTAAGTGCTATGAGAGCTATAAGTACACATAGTAGATTTTTATTTTTCATTTATTACTATACTTTAAGTTCTAGGGTACATGTGCACAACGTGCAGTTTTGTTACATATGTACGCATGTGCCGTGTTGGTGTGCTGCACCCATTAACTCATCATTTACATTAGGTATATCTCCTAATGCTATCCCTCCCTGCTCCCCCTACCCCATGACAGGCCCCAGTGTGTGATATTCCCCTTCCTGTGTCCAAGTGTTCTCACTGTTCAATTCCCACCTATGAGTGAGAACATGCAGTGTTTGGTTTTCTGTCCTTGCGATAGTTTGCTGAGAATGATGGTTTCCAGCTTCGTCCATGTCCCTACAAAGGACATGAACTCATCCTTTTTTATGGCTGCATAGTATTCCATGGTGTATATGTGCCACATTTTCTTAATCCAGTCTATCAATCATTGATGGACATTTGGGTTGGTTCCAGGTTTTTGCTATCGTGAATAGTGCTGCAATAAACATACGTGTGCATGTGTCTTTACAGCAGCATGATTTATAATCCTTTGGGTAGATAGCCAGTAATGGGATGGCTGGGTCAAATGGTATTTCTAGTTCTAGATCCTTGAGGAATCGCCACACTGTCTTCCACAATGTTTGAACTAGTTTACAGTCCCACCAACAGTGTAAAAGTGTTCCTATTTCTCCACATCCTCTCCAGCACCTGTTGTTTCCTGACTTTTGAATGATCGCCATTCTAACTGGTGTGAGATGGTATCTCATTGTGGTTTTGATTTGCATTTCTCTGATGGCCAGTGATGATGAACATTTTTTCATGTGTCTGTTGGCTGCATAAATGTCTTCTTTTGAGAAATGTCTGTTCATATGTACACATAGTAGATCTTTAATAATTAGAAGCCATCATACTCATTGTTCCTTTTCCAACTTCAGCTACTCTTCCTCAGTTGTCAAAAAGAACTATTAACATACTCTATTTTCTTTCCATTATTGTTCTACAAACAATAATGTATTGGTTTCTGTAACACAAAATTAGTTCAAACAATTTTCCAATGATAATCTCTTTAGTTTCTGCATGGTTTCCACTTCTTCCTAACTTTTGTACATACAAATCTCAAAATTTCAATACCTGAGATATGTGATGCCAACGTTTTTTTGGTGTCATGTATATTTTTCTTCCAATATAGTTCATATAATCTCTCTCTATATGCAACTTATAATATAATATTCCAAAAAGCAGGGGTGCTAGTTATATTTTTCTACAAAGCATACTAAGTATTTAATATAAGGCTTTTTTTGTAACATTGATGCTGATTATTTATGTGTACAGCAAGTCTTTATAAAGTCCGATATTAATCTTGGGCTCAATCCTTTGCATTTTTGTAATGAATAAGAAGATTAAATAAAGGAATTTTATATATATGAGATTGTATAGGAGCATCAGCCTGGATTTTGTGTTTTACAAAATAAAATCACTGACAATACTTCGGTCTCCCAAAGGTTGGTGCTTTGTTACCTGGCAACAGTCTTTACGACATTCATGATGTGTTAACTAAATATATTTTCAGATCAGCTTCCAGGTATTGTCTGATTTATGAGCTGAGTATTTGAAATGGTTCATTTCTTCTTTTTATTGCATCTATTTTGGGAGGAGGAAAGAAGCAGAGGTGTAAGGGGATAAAGTGGCAGAGCTACTGCAAACACAAACAATTGGGAATACATTAGCAGAGGCCACACCAAGAACAGTTATTTCCCCTTTCATGCTTCCTGCTGCCTGCAGTGACCAATGTACAATCTTGGTTTTAAAACACGAAGTAACTTGTTTTGCCTTGTCTCTCCTAACTTTCTTGAAAGTAAGCTAATGAAGAAGCAGCATCTGGAGGCACTGGCTATGGTTTGCATGTGTATGTGCGTGTGCCGAGGTGTTTAATAAAACATTAAGATAAGTGCTCTTTTTGAGATTTTTTTGATGGTTTCTGCTGACTCTTTAGTTCTCTCCAAAATCTTTTCTGCAACAGCAATTTTGTATTTGACTTGGAACATGTTCTAAATATTCTCCACCAGAGATAAGAGGGGGCAGGCTTGTAGAGCATAGTAAAGAAGTTCAAAGAAACGGTTTTTGAAGACCCTGGGATGCTTGTTGTTTCTGTCAAAGGAAAGCAGCATTTCAGTACACATTTAGCTATTGAGCAGCAATTACTGACCAAGTTTTCCTCATGGCCAATTATTGCTATGCAAAACGCTCCACAAAATTTAGGGGATGCCATTTGCTGATTAAAATGCATTTGCTCTGACTGAAATTTGTATTTTAAGACAACTGATATGGGTTGTCCGGATGACTGCAACACTGATTTTGATACTGTTTTAAGGAATCACATATTTACTTTTTACAGAAAAGGAAAAAAGAAATAGTTCCTGTCATCCGAGAATTTTAGTTTAGTTGGGTGGTCAGTTTTATAAAAGCAGTTTACCTATCTATTTTGAAGGAAAAATAGTCACAATCTAATTCACCTATTCCTGAATCTTAGTCTTCCAGTATTTGAGTTATTCTATGACGTAAATATATTAAAATGACTATTATATAAGAATCCCTATATAGAATATCAGATTGTGTGTGTGCGTGTGTGTGTGTGCACGTGTGTGTGTGAATACTAAATTTCTACTCTATGCCAGGGTCTTTTACAAATGTTAATTCTCAAAACAAAGCTTTTAATTGCTATGTATTATTTATAAGCATTTTCCAAATTTGAAAACAGAGGCTCACAGGGCATAAGTAATTTGCTGAACGGATTAAGTTGTATGAAGTTGTGGCTATTAGCATCGTTGGCACATTGTCTAACTTCAATTCCAATATTGTTTGCAATATTCAACTTCTCTTTAATGAACCATTTAATGAGAAATAATAAATGTTAATTAATTATTAGACAGATTGCACTTCTCCTTTTCAATAAAAAGACATTCCTAATACATAGTTTATTTTAAATTATTGATATATTTTCTGTACTTATAATGCACACGTTTAACTTTCCTTTTTGCTTTTGTATATGCAGCCATGTTTATATGTGTAGGTTTTGCGATATAAATTCTAAAATACATCTTCCCATATTTGTGGTTGCATTCCTGGGATAATGCAACAAACAGTATGCTGAAAAATAAAAACAGACTTTGTGGTAGTATTTAATACAAATAGTTTGTCTTATATTTCAAGTTGCTTTGCATAAATTGTTATACACATACAAACTTATTTGTACAACTAGAATTTTAATGTTGGTTTGAAACTATGATTAGATGACAGATTATAAGAGTAACATAAGTATTTTTGAAATAGATGAAATTACTCAGCACATTGTCAAAATAAAGAAAATTTATTTTATCGAATGCTACTCATTTGCATTCAATAGTAATAATAATAATTTCTAAGTAAACGTGCACCATCTTCATCAAAAAGTCTTATTTTCAAAATTCAAAATAAATCAATAATAGTATACCTCAAATTCTGGTATGGCAATCTTGTTCTTTAAGTATTATTTTGTTCTATTTATAGAAACCAAACTTTTGGCTAAGAAAGGAAGTTTTTAACCTTGCCAAAATGGAGAGTCTTATGCTATCTTAAAATATTTAGCAAGAGCCACCAGAAGCACACATTTTTCCAATTTTCACTAGTTCTTTTAAAATGATATTATCTGTTCCACACAGTTTCCGCAGAACAAGAGAATGAGGGAAGCAATTCATCTGTAAGAAAGAGGGCAGTATTTACATTTGGAAATGGATAATGTGGGCAAAAGGTATTTGTAGAGGTATAGGGACCAGATAACAAATATCTACCCCAGATGCAGGGGAAAAGGGTCAGTGTCTCAAATGGTTCTGCATAGGGGAAAGTTCAAGAAGACTGATGTAATGGAGCAAGCTATAAGTTAAAGCGTTCAGCCCTATAGCATGCCTCCGCAGTAAGCACTATGTAAAGACGACTGCCCAAAATCAGAGCAGTATCGATTTTTCAAATTGAAAATTACAGGATTTGTCTAAATGTAGCTCTTTGTTCTCATGCCATCATCTTTGTGATTTTGAAGTTTTATAGGCCAGTGATTGAATTACTTCTATTGTGGAGGGAAAAAGAAACTGATTTTTAAAGTTGATAATTCGATTATCATTACTACTTAGACGTGTAATTTATTCATTTTATGAACAAGCAATTAATTTATTTTGAACTTGGTTTATTCACTTTCAATCTAAAACACACACATGAATCATTTCTGTGCTGGCCACGGCAGCCTCCCAGCTTAGCTCCCAAATTCCAGGCAGTGATGGAGACAGGGACATGGTTTACCAAGATCATACTTACCATTGCCTCTGAGTTACTTTTACATAACCTAAAACTTATCATTTCTTAGAAAACAAGAATACGTAATGTGGAAATAAGAAGAGGTATAAAAGTTAAGATTCCAAAATATGTCCAAAATAATCATTGAGAAGAACTTATTTTTAAGAGTTTAGGAGTTGATAACACTTTAGTCCCTTTTATTTTAACAAGTAGCCCTTTGATTTAAAAGTCAGGGACTATTTATTACAAGATGTGAAGCCTCTATCCCAGCACAAAAGAGTTCTCTTTTTTTTTAAAGAGCAAAAGCAAAACCCAGAAGAAAACCAAAAAAACAACAAAAAATGGTGTGTAAGTATAGTATTAGGAAACACTAACCATTCTTAAAAATCCTGTCTTTCAGGAAAGAACGGTGACCATCAGAAGACAAACAGTAGGAGGATTCGGATTAAGCATAAAGGTAGCCTGCCTTTCTAGTCTATTCTTACAAAGGCCATGCCATAAGAGCTGAACTTTGGTGCATTTCAATGTTTGCTGATTAATAATTAGACAAGAATGGCTATAGCAAACTCCTTAATATTTGGACGGGGATGTAAATTAAGTAGGTTCTCACAGAATTCCTTCAAACTCTTACCATTTAATTTAGAAAGTTTAGAAAGAATATGGGAACTTTACCTTACGATTGAATATAACTCATTAACTTTATCTGGTTTTTCTGAAATGTTAAATATGATGTCGTGTGCATATCTTTCTTTAACCAACTGGAGTAAGAAATGATGATCTGCAGTAAACAGAACAATAACAAGTTTCACACTAATAAAGCCCAATAGTAAGTGAGATATTGTATTCTGTTCATCTTGTTTATTTTTCATTTTAAAAAAAGAAATCAGTAAATTTAATTGTATAGTGCTAATCATATAGGATAGACTTAAATTCTTTGCATAGGCTTTATTTTAAAAGCGAACATATGTGTTCATTTCAATTTATTATCAAATTTTAAAGGCCTTTACTTTGTATATTATTGACTATTGGAGATGTACCATATCTGCAATTTATTATCATTGAAATAAAGGATAAATTTTTAAAGCATAGGAAATTATGTAAATATGGAGGAGTTAATCTCATGACTGCAACGCTTTTATAAAACCTACATCTCTTCATAGATAAATGAAGTTTATAATTCTTGGGTTACTTATTTGACTTATATAGGGTGAAAATAATTTATATATTTCTAGTACACGTTGCTTGAAATTTCAACACAACTCGTGATATATGTATGGAAAGCAGAACTCTAAATTTTGTGAACATCAGCTCTAGTTGACTTTCTGAAAATGACTCAGAGTAGAAATCAGTATGCAATAGTGTTGTATTGTCAGTGATAAGAAAAGAATATTGCTATAAAGAGCACTAGCTTTAAAACATATTTTGTACATTCAGTTTATCAAAGTGAAACTTTATCTTATCACCAACTAAGACCAGCGAGGCATGCAGAACAAATTATAGTATGTGCAATGTATGCCATGAAAATTTCATCACTCAATAAATGAGATTTTTTTTTTGGTTTTTCTTTCTTTTTTTTTTTTTTTTTGGCCAGGCTGTTTATTGAGATTGCTGTAAAGAATGTAAAAGTACCACTAAAGATACTAGAAAATCCATGAATAAAATCCAATAGTGAGAGCTGATTTCATCTGAAATAATCATTTTTACTGAACCAGGCACTAACTCTATTTCTGGTAGTAGAGCTGCCATTAATTTTATGTCACCTAGAAATGTTCTTTTCCTTTGTTTGTTGTTTTTTGTATTTTTAATTTAAACCCAATAATGCAGTGCTATTTATTTTTACTAAAATGCCACATTTTAACCTAGATAGTTTTTAAAGCATCAATAATTTTTCTAAATAAATCTTTTCATTTTAATATTTTCATTATTTCAATCCAAACAAAATATTATATATGTAATAAATAGAATATTTTTTGAATTAAATAAGTATGCATTTTCCATTCAAATATTGACCAAAAAGTGGTATTTGAGCTATGATCAATATCTTATATTAGGGTTAACAAAAAAGAACTTTTTGCAAAATTCTTATGACACACTCTGACAAGAAATACAAACATCAAGACTTTTATTTAGAATATTACTCATTCATCCTAAAGAGATTCCTTTTATGGTTTTTTATTTTTACTTTCTCATACTTACCTCTGAACTTCATTTTTCTATTTTTAAAACTATCTTTTACTGTAATTATTTAGATCAAAATATGATTCTTTCTTTTAACTAGCAATGTTATTACAAAAATCTCTTTCTCTGTCATATATGAATTGAATAAACTACTGCGTTTATTTGTTAGCACTATTTTCCTTAGATCTGATAATTTAAAAACATGTATAAACATTTTTTTGAAATATCATTCTAGGCTAGAAGCAGAATTAGTATTTTAATGTTGAACTATTTATTTATAGTTTTCAGGAGCAATTTGAGTCACTAATAAAAGTATGCATATAAATACATAAACGCATATCTTACCCTTATTTGCTTCAGTTAAGTAATCCTCACCGGCACACACCCAAAAGATTCGTGGTGAGAATTATTAATTAAAACCTTTATGGTCTTGACTTAAGATCACAGAAGGAAGATGGTATGTCAGACAACTGAAAAGCCATTTACCAATGTAGTTAAGACTCCTACAGGTGCTTGTGAATTCCCCTGGACTCAGAACTCATGGTATTTTAGTTTTATGTTAAAAAAACACTCTTTAAAAAAAAAAAACTTGGTTAAAGGGTAACGAATGTCATTTTTAGACAGAATTCAGTCAAATGCTCTAACATGTGCTGCTAGAAGTCAAAGCCAGCTGGCCATGCCCTACACTCTTGACAGATCTTGGCTTGGGGACTTACCTGTCACAGTCACCACTGTGCACCATGGTAATTCCTCATATCTCCCCACAAAGTGGACAAGGACAGTGTGGTGGGGCTTCTTATGTAGGTTTGAGTCCATTGTTTTGTTGGTTAATATGTCTCAATGGCTGTGGGCTGTGGGCAACATGATGTCTCTGTAGCTACCAGTGTCCACAAATCCTTGATGTCTGCTGCTCATGTGCAATATTGCTGTCTCTCTCAAGCCCTGTCTCCAGCCAGAGTACCTTGTAGGGTACAAGTTGGTGGGAAAATAAAAGTTAGCCTTTACCTTCATTTTTCTTCTTTACCTTATATAAGACATTGTACAAACTTCTGGGACAAAACATGTGCAGGTGGCTTGGAGGTTGAGGCAGTTCTGTGTCCCTACGGCTTAATTCTAGGACTTTAACTCTTCCTTTGAAGTACTAATGCTAGATACGATGCAGACCACATTGAGGAGGGTTCCTATGTCAAGAATTCCTGAAATCCCAAAGAATAAGAGAAAAATATATATTTAGTAGAAATGAAAGGAATATTGAAAAAGCTTTACATTTTAAAAATATGACTTAAGTAAGTTCGAATCCTTTTTATTTTCAAATTTTGTCTAGTTTTCTTTCCATTATTCCTTAATTTTTCTCTTTAAATTTTTTGAAGCATATTCTTTGGAGTTTCTTACCAAATCTGAGCCTGTCCTTTGAAAGTCATACTTATCATTTCTTCAAATCATCTCCAAAAATGCTAGACACTCAATTTGAAACACAGCCACCCAAAAAGAGTTCTGACATCAATTACATTGAGATTGAGGGTAGGAATTACTGATTTATCTTCACGGACTTATTTGTCCTTTAGATTCCTAAACTCCTATTGTTTTATAACAAGAATGTTTTACCATTAATAGGTAAAGACCAAAATTGCCTGTTTCTCCTTGTTAATTCTAAATAATAAGAAAAGAAAAAAGCAAAAGTAAAGCCAGAAATGACATATGAGCACAATGTCCAGCTTTAGCTCATGCTGCACATGGAAAAGCAGATGCCTTGACCAGGGAGGTGCCACACACAGGCTGACACTCTCACATCCGCATCTCCCAGTTTTGATGAACTATTTGCCCTCAGCTCCTAAAGTGAAAAGAAATCCTTTTTAACCTCTGGGGAGAATGTCCCTTCCTGGTTGTGCTACTTTCTCTGCTTTTCTGTCTCATTCTAGTTATTCTTTCATTGCTGTTTAGCCACTATAGAAGGATCAAATGAGTAACTGAGCCATAATATAATGAGATGAAATTTGGAGGCATGACACACACATTTACACCGGTCCCTCCACTGTCTTTAAGTGAAGCAAAGTGAAGCAAATCCCTACTTTAGAGCCTGGAAGGAGAGAGCCATGCCTCCTTCCTCTCTTATTAGAACCCTTCTAGGGCTTTATGCACCTCGCTCACTCCTGCTCCCAGCCCTCCGGACATCCTTGCTTATCCAAGATGTTCTTTCTCTCAGGTTGCCTTTCAGAGGCATCCTCACTCCTGCTGTAACTTCTGGGATTTTTTGACAGTGATTTAGATTTCTTCCTGCCTGTTATTATTTAATTTTCCTTTGTTAAAACATCTCTCAGAAATCACACACTTGTGTGCCTTTTTTTCTTTGTATTAATTTGTCCATCAATAAAAAAAAAAAAAAGCTCTTCAGTTTACTTTTTACAAAAATTTCCACAAAAAGCCCTATCTGGGCTTCCCCCAAAGCTGGACAAAAGAACCACTAAACTTTCAACTCATAATCACATAGTCTGCTGCCTGTTCTCAGGCAGAAACTGCTCCTTTGAAGCAGGCAGATTCAGCAGGCTAGTGGCATCCTGCACATGGCCTTGGGCCTGGCTGCTTTTCCCTGCTTGCAGCACCATTTCTACTGGCATTTCCTGGTTCTTCTCCCAGCCCCACCAACTCTTGTCTCCTTCCCCTCTCAAGTGCCCATCCTCTGGGCTGGACCATCCAGAGACTTGGCATTTATATAAATAACTTTAATAGTTTCCTCAACTACATCTGCAGAAATCACCAAATTTCTGCATCGTAGGATCCAATATTATTGTATTTTGCCTTATTCTTCCTATTGGAATCACCATAGGGATAGTCATGTTAAAGCAAGCCATCGTCTTGCCCTTGTGAGGCTTTATTTATCTCTCATATCTGTTAAAATTCAATATTATCTAGCTGCACATTATTAAATTGTACTTCTGTTCATTGTCATTTAAAAAATTACCTTTGAGGGAAAGGATGTTTTAAATGTTATTACTATAAATATATTTTATGCAGTATTTTCCAACAGACACAACTTTCTTATGCAAATAATAATCTATGTCCATTAAATAAATGTATGCAATCAAAGGTGATTTCTATTTGGAAGATTTAACACTACAGCAATAAAAAATATAATTATAATAATTATTACTCTTAATCATCTTCTCATTTATAAATAATTGCTAATATTTATGCCCCACTTATTAAGTGCCAGATTCTGAGCTAAATACTTTATATTTAGTTTAATTTGCTTTTATTATCCAGTGGAGTAGATAACTATTGTTATACCTTCCACAGACAATGAGATTAAGTGTCAAGAGGTTAAGTAATTCATCTATTGTTAAAAGCAGTAGAGTTGGACCTCAGTCCCCCCAGAAGCTGATGACAAAGTCCTTACTCTTAATAACTATGCTTAGAACTATAAAACCTGAAATAAATTACCTCAAAACTCTCTACTCAGGGACACAGATCATGTTTCCTCTCTATGCTGTTTACTTTCTGGTTTATTTAAAACTGAAATAAGGCCAGGCACAGTGGCTCATGCCTGTAATCCCAGGACTTTAGGAGGCCGAGGCGGGCAGATCATTTGAGGTCAGGAGCTTGAGACCAGCTTGACCAACATGGTGAAACTCTGTCTCTACTAAAAATAAAAAAAAGTTAGCCAGGCATGGTGGCACATGCCTGTAGTCCCAGATACTTGGGAGGCTGAGACAGGAGAATCACTTGAACTGGGGAGGCAGAGGTTGCAGTGAGCTGAGATCACACCACTGCATTCCAGCCTGGGTGACATAGTGAGTCTCTGTTTCAAAAAAAATTACAATAAAATAAAATAAAATAAAACTGAAATAAATGTGTAGATCAAGTAAGCAATTTTGTAAGATAAAGGGTTGAGTACTAATTGTTTCAAATTTTCCAAATAAAATATATATATATTAGTTGTAATAAATGTATGCCTTTTAACTTAGTGGTATCTGGGGAAAAATATTTAAATAACAACTGTTGCTATAAGTGCATGGACATGCTTGCATACATTTTTCTGCATTCTGCTTCCCCTGTCATTTTTACTCAAGTCTGATTCACTTGTTTTCACTCTAGGCAAAATGAATATGTCCATTTCCATCATAAAAGTAGATAACAGGGACGGGTGCAGGGCTCACGCCTGTAATCCCAACATTTTGGGAAGCCGAGGCGGGTGGATCACAAGGTCAAGAGATTAAGACCATCCTGGCCAACATGGTGAAACTCCAGCTCTACCAAAAATACAAAAATTATCCAGGCGTGGTGGCACACACCTGTAGTCCCAGCTATTCTGGAGGCTGAGGCAGGAGAATTGCTTGAACCTGGGAGGCAGAGGCTGCAGTGAGCCGAGATTGCACCACTGCACTCCAGCCTGGGCAACACAGCAAGACTCCATCTCAAAAAAAAAAGAAAGAGATAACAGGCAGACAGTAAAGCTTAAATTGAGGATTATGGATTAGTCCCAAAAATGAGTTGAAACCACTGGTCAATTATCATTTCAAAGACCATTACTTTTTTTTTTCATTAAATAGCTTTATTGAGGTATAATTCCAATACCACACAATTTATCCATTTAAAGTGTACAATTAAATTGTTTTTAGTATATCTGCAGATCTTTGCAATTATCACGACAGTCAATTTTAGAACATTCTATCACTTCCAGAAGAAATCCCATATTTATTCATCACCCTTTTATCCCCTATCTCCCCTCTTTCAACCCTGAGCAATGACCATTTCCCTATTTTAGACTTTCATATGAAGGTCATCATATAGCATGTGAGAAAGACAATTATTTTTTGCCAAAATCAAACGAAGTATGTTGGCAGGTAAAGATAGCATCCAGAAGGATGATGGCACTTGCCCGTATTCCTCCAGGTGATATACCTTTACTTGCCTCTTCTATAGTTGTCCATTGCAGCTCTTAACTCTAATTACTGTTATTCTCTGTTTACAAGTAGTTTCCTTTCTCTAAAAGGAAAAATAGTGGTTAGCTCTATGCATCTTCCCCGCACCCCCATGCCTATAACATGATTGATTGATTAATTGATTGATTGGAGTAATAATAGTATTGAACTGAAAAGATTACTTGGCAAGACTCCTGATGCTCTAAAAGCATTCCAGGTTTTATTTGGTGGTATTTCACAGTAATGCTGGTAAAATCATTGTGTAGAGTCATTCTCGAAATGCTTTAGATGGGATTATACATCCTTCTTCCTACAGAGCTAGCTATAAAATCCACTATGCTTTGTAAAAAGAATATTACAAAGCTGAACGATGTATGTGCGAACATTACCTGGGCTGTGCTTTAGAACACTGCCTCCCTTTTCCTAATCTTGTATTTCTCCATAAACTACAATAACAATGCTCAGTTAATTCAAGCATTCTCTAAACCACAGTCATGAGCCACAGTCCTGCCCAGGAGTGCCTTGGGGAGAAGATGGTGATGAAAGCCTTGCCTGGACCTCAGGCCATTTACACTTCAGTAGGAAAGTAGACTTTGATCAAATTGTTACCAGAATAAATGTAAATCACAGGCATGATCCAGTGCTACATAAGTGTATTATTTCAAGTAAGGAGACACTAAAGGAGGGGGCTTTAAACCAAAATTTCAAAAATGAACAGTTTCCAGTTAGGAGGGAAGGAGGAGCATACCTGGCCAGACAACAGTGCATGCTAGCGTCCTTCAGGTTCAGGGCGATGGAGGTCCAGGAGCTGCACTGGAAGACGGGCAGTTTAAAGATTCTTATTATTATTCAACTGTCATGGAAGCCTATCACCTGTTTTAAGCAAGCCACATGATTTGATTATTGACTGGAAAACCTTACATTTCCCCATTTAGGCCCTGCACTAAATCTAATTAACTGTAGCAGCTGAGCTGCTCACATTTTCTCCAGTAATGAAGGCAGTATGATTTTGAGTTCCAATTTTATCTTCTGAGTTTTGTCCTAAAATTCAGTCATTACTGAAGTCATTTTCAGAAATTAGTATAAAAAGTACATCAGAGCTCCAAATGTCTAATTTAAAAGCAAAAAAAAAACAGGCCAGGTGCAGTGGCTCATGCCTATAAGCCCAGCATTTTGGGAGGTCGAGGTGGGCGGATCACCTGAGGTCAGGGAGGGGTTCAAGACCAGCTTGGCCAACGTGTTGAAATCCCATCTCTACAAAAATACCAAAATTAGCTGGGCATGATGGTGAGTGGCTGTAATCCCAGCTACTCAGGAGGCTGAGACAGGAGATTCACCTGAACTGGGAAGTGGAGGTTGCAATGAGTCAAGATCATGCCATTGCACTCCAGCCTGTGAACAGAGTGAGACTCCCTCTCAAAAAAATAAAATAAAATAAAAACAGAAAACCAAAAACCATGTTTGGATTCAAACCATTCAAATTTCAGGATAAATTTTACATGTAAGAGGAAAACTGTGGTAAAGTAAATGTTAGTTACATTTTGCATTTCAAAGATTGTTACAATAGTTTCCCCTTAACCTTGGGAGATGCATTCCAAGACTCCAGTAGTTGCCCAAAACTGCAGAGAGTATTGAATCTTACACTGCATATAACATATTTGCTTACATACGCATATTCATGATAAAGTTTAATTTATAAATTAGCATAGTAAAATATTAACAATAACTAATAATAAAATGGAACAATTATAATAATACACTGTAATAAAAGTTATGTGAATGCGCTTCCTTTCTCTCACAAAATGTTGTATTGTACTGTACCCTAGATAACTGAAACCACAGAAAGCGAAACACAAATAAGCAAAGGATTGCTGTACAAGTCTGGGTGTTGAGGAAAGAATGGGATTATTGAGTCAACCCTCAGAAAAACTCTATCTCAAAAGCCTTCTCTCTGGACACCAAGAATAGGTTTCCCAATGTCCTGCCATGGTAATTTGCATTAATAGTCTATGCATTAAAAAAAAAATTGGGTTCAGTAGCAGAATAAGAGAAAAGGGTGAAATGCAAAAACAGCTGAAGGAAAATACTATGATAACAGCCTCACTGAGGAGACCAGCAAAATCATTGTTGTTCCCTGTCCCAAAATATCTGAATCACAATATCTGGGTGATTGTTTCACCATTTAATTCTACCTAAAAGTTCATCAGTTAATGATTCATTTGAGTTAACCAGCTTTTTCCTTATAAGAAACATAGATGCATCCTTAACATCCTTTCTAATTTCCAAGTATCTCTAGAGGCTATCAGTGACCTTATGCTAGGCCTGGAAAAGCCTTAGACTTCATTCATTCATTCATTCATTCATTCAACTCAACAAACATTTCAAAGATAGACCAGACATTATTCCAGGCACTGGGTTTACATCAATGCACAAAACAAACTACGAAAAACATCTGCACCCTGAAGAAACGTGCATTTTAGTTAGGAATGGGTAGGAGAAAGAGAACAATAAGTGTGAGAAATGAAAAAATAGCATGTTAGACACTGATTACTGTAATGGGACAAAATAGAACGGATAATAGGGGATTGGGAATTTGGAGTCCTAACTCATAAATATTAAGGGTCTTAGAAGGGATTAATCCTAATCTTATTTACCACTTTAATGCTATGTGAGTTTCCTCATAAATCTTAATAGATGGGCTGTGTTAGCATAATAGCCCTCCTTTATTCAGTGTTTACTGTGTGCTAAATAAGCACTTAATTTCCACCACACTATCAGCCACAAATCACTATCTCTGCTCAGATCAGAGGCAGGGTCATCTTAGACACTGTCTGTGTTTGTTAGGGACACACAGACCAAAAAGCAGAACAAGTGGGAGCCATTGTAACCTACGCCAGTAACTTCCCCCACAGAGCTGAGGGGTGCGGTGCATGAATATTAGGTTGCTGTGAAATAGTGAGGAAAAGGGAATTGAGCAGTGGGTTTGAAATTCAGTGTGAGTAGGACAGTTTTCATTATCTTAATTATCATATTACTTTTTAATATTCTGGAAGTAGAAAGGACTCTATTTGCCAAGAAAAAAAATTCAATATTCCTGCTTTTCTAAAAAACTATTGACTGTTTTATATTTAAGTATACTGGCAACTCAGTGTTAAAAATGGCCGTGCAAGGGAAAAAAGAATATCTCTTCCAAAATAATTTTTTGTACTTGAAACGAAAGCTTAGGTGGTTTACATATTCTGAAGATAGAACAACCTCAATGGAATTCAGACTGTCTTTTCAACTAGGCTGTGTTACATGTTCTATGCTTCTTTTTATATATGACATTTTATTCTTTTATGTACTGATTGCATTTTTCTACTACTGCTTTTAACCTTCTCAACTCTGTAATACAGAAATGGGATTTTTGTTCAGTTTTTAAGGATTCATTTTATTTTCTTTCACATAAGTTTAGCTTACTTGTCTTTCTTTTTCGTATCTCATTTGGTCAAATAAAAAATAGTACTACTGCAGGCCGGGCGGGGTGACTCACCCCTGTAATCCCAGCACTTTGGGATGCCGAGGCGTATGGATCACTAGGTCAGGAGATCGAAACTATCCTGGCTAACATGGTGAAACCCCGTCTCTACTAAAAATACAAAAATTAGCTGGGCGTGGCACACCTGTAGTCCCAGCTACTCCGGAGGCTGAGGCAGGAGGATGGCGTGAACCCGGGAGGCAGAGATTGCAGTGAGCCAAGATCACGCCGTGGCACCCCAGCCTGGGCGACAGAGCAAGTCTCCATCTCAAAAAATAAAATAAATAAATACATAAACAAATAAATAATAAAAATAGTACTACTTCAATATTCTTGGCAGTATGTTTTACTCTGTAAATTGTTTAGTATGTGCTTTCACACAAAGAGGAATTCAATACTAAGGAAGGAAATGCAGATAAACCCCTCCTTTTTCATGCATATGTGCATTCTGATTTTGCTTATCCATTTGTTCTGGTAAAGGTGTCTCTGCTTCCTTGGTATCCCAACGGGTCACTGCACCACCAAAAGCCCTTAGCTGCCAGCACAGAATAACTTAGCAGGATAACAGTAATATAAAATTATCTGGTGTTTGGAATCCTAAATAAGAATTTCTATTGGACAGCATTGCTACACATTGAAGAGAGTGCCTATCGAAGTACATAATCAATATTTGTTGATAAATGAAAACTTTCAAAGCCAATTGTTATTATTGGATGTCTCAGCAAAATTCTAAACAGGTAGATAATTTTCATGGGAGCACTATCTACTTAGAGGAGAAATTCCACAAGTTTATTTAAATTCTGCCTGGTATCCACTTAACATTCTCTTCAGAGCCTGTATGGTTTCTTAGCTAAAAGCAGCATTTTTTTAGATTAAAAAGTACAATACGTGATTTTATCTTTTCAGGGAGGAGCAGAACATAACATTCCAGTTGTCGTTTCAAAAATCTCCAAGGAACAAAGAGGTAATATGTTTAGATAATTGTGTACCAGCCATTTCTTTAAGGCATTGTTTTTGAAGTGTGAGATGATATTCAAGAATCATAAATTACAATGTGATTGACTGGCTCCAGCTTCCCCACCTTCAGGCATTAGTGGCTGAGTCTGCTTCCTGCGTCCTTGCCCTTTATCCTCCTATAGGGGAGGACTTCTCTCACAGAAGGGTAACAAGGGTGAAAGACAGGAACCCTTAAAAGCAGGTATGAGTTAGGGACTACACAGGTTTTCAGTTTTTTCAGTAAACCAACAAAGATACAAAACTAATGATAACAAGTCCCATCGAGTACAGACAATTTCAAGTATCTGTTTTTCAGTTCTCATTTGCAATTTTACTCAGCTAACCATTCATAAGAAACTGTAGGAAAAATAATGGAGATATAAAGCAGATGTCGCAAGAACTGAAATTAGTAAAACAATGTAATGTTTAAAAATGAACTTGGAGCCAATTCCATAGCTGACGGATTGAATGTCTATGTCTTAAACTTTTTCACAGAGACCTAATAATCTTAAGTGCATGAGAAAATGTGGTCTTCTACCGTTAGAAGAGTGGCTCATTTTTAGCAACTGTTAGGTCTGCAATAGTAAAAGTAAATGGAAATATGTCTGCATGTGCTTCAGTAATTAGACTGAATCATATTGTTTCGAATTTCCATTTTTTGTGGATCTTTTAAGATGATAACCATATAAAACACTTAATTTTTATATTTGTACATTTTATTTTTATTTAATTAAAAGTCCGTTCATCTGCATAACAAAAATAGTCAATGCATTATCAATTGTGCTTTTTTATTCACAGCGGAACTTTCAGGACTACTCTTTATTGGAGATGCAATTCTACAGGTATACATTTTATCACTATATGTGTGGTCAAAACATTAACTCAACTTACAATATGACATGGGAAACTATGCTTTTCTTTTCATTGCAGATAAATGGCATTAATGTGAGAAAATGTAGACATGAAGAAGTGGTGAGTTTACTTTTTCCTAATGTCATAATTTTCCCCATGTGCAAATAAGAATTTAGTGCATTGCTAAAGACTGTCATTTCATTCATTAGGCAGATACGACATTTATCCAGTTTGATATCAAATTTTCAAATGTTCTCTTAATTACTTTTTAAATTACATTATGAGTCCTATCAAGGATGAAATGTGTTTTGAAGAATTCTTACTTAAAGATGGTCATTTTCTATGTTTTTCCAGTTTTTCTATCTACCCCTACCAGTCAATGTCCACTAAATACACCACTAGGCAAAATACATCTTTAAATCTCTGTAAATGTTTAAAAGCTTATAAACAATACATTTATGCCTGTAGAATCTCACACAGTACAGTCATCCCTCCCTATTCATGGGATTTCACATCGGTGGATTCAACCAACCATCTGTAGAAAATATTTGGGGAAGAACAATAAGAAATAACAATCAATAATAAAAATAATACAAAAAATAACAACTATTACATAGTATTTGCATTATATTAGATATTGCAAGTATCTAAAGATTATTTTAAGCATACAGGAGGATGTGCATAGTTTATATGCAAATACTACAACTTGTTATATAAGGGACTTGAGCATCCACGGGTGTTGGTATCCTCTGGGGTCCTTCCTGGAACCAATCCCCCACAGACAGATTACCTAGGAACAAATGGAAGGACATATAAAGATTGCGTGTGTGTGTAGTCTGTGTGTGTGAGTTTGTACGTTTGGGTGGGGGGGAGAGAGAGAGAGAGAGAGAACCTTAACCTCAAGGCAGACAGGTTTAGCAATAGACAGAGTAGTCATCCAGTTTTATGGCAGTATTTTCTTAGATTTGTGAATGTGCAGATTCCCAAGCCCTGGAATTAGATACTCTAATTCAGCCAGTTTGGGAGGGCCCAGGGATGTGGATTTCAGCAACTGGCCTAAGTGTTTCCATTATAGGTGGCCTCTAAATTAAACTTTTAGAGAAGCTGAAAGGTTAAGGAACTTCTGTTGGGGGTGGTGAAATTACATTAAAAAAATACAGAAAGGAACAGGACTGTGGTAGGCATTCTGGGACATGTCTGTCGTGGTTGATTAAATATCATTCAAAAACCTCACTGATTTCTGTATCAGCTCCTATGGGAAAGAGTAGAGGAGAAATTGTGTTTAAAAGTTTATACTCAAAGGTCAAAGAAAATAAGAAATACTGTAGGCCTTTTGCTTGTCACAGCTCTAGTTTATTTGGTTTTTGAATAGATTGCTCCTCTGTTAAAAGCTATTTAGGGAAAACTATGTTGATACATTTCAGATTTAAGAGAGGCAACCTCAAGTGTCTGTGAAAAGCCACAGCTGCACAAGAACTGATACGAAGGAGGGTTTTTAATTAGGAACACTTGGCATAACTAATGAAGGATTTTTAGTATTTGTCACTTGTCTTTGTCTTCTTAAAATCTTATTGGAGCCATGCTCTTGCCACTCTGTGCTCAACTTCATGTAAAATATACATATCTCAATTCCCAAGTTTCCTACAAATATGTGCGAAGAAAACTAATATTTTAGAACAAATTTGTAAACAAGTGAGAAACCAGCACAGCACAGAGCCTTCTATTTTGCAGATTCCTATGTAAATTTTAAATATAGTCACATAAGCAAAGCTGCTTGTAACTTGACTCTTTTTTCAAAAGTACAAAGTGATTTTAAACTCATTACACAGGGAGTAAAGACAAGTGCATTCTCTTTTAAAACCACATGCTGTTAGATGGAATGCAATTTGCCCTTCAGAGGCAGGCAGCATGCTTAGACAAACTGAGATGGAGCTTTGATTAAACAGATTAGTGCGGCATGAAAGATTAGAACGTGCCAATAATTCCACTTCTGAATGGTGCTCATTCTGTGATAAAGGAAAGAAATTTGGGATTGTATTGCAAATTATATGTGGTCCTTCACAATAAACTTTTATTTTTTTCTGAGAAGCTGAACTCTACCAGCTTTGAAATATGAGTACTAATATTTTTATTTATTTCTAATATTTGACTTTCCAACAGCTATTAGATGCTTTGCCCTCACTGCTTATTAGCTAAGCCAGTAGACTTACACTTCGGTAGAACAGAGATATTAATTAAATGTTTAATAATAAACCTACAAGGGCAGAAAAAGGTACAACAAGCTGAGAGAATGTAGGTGGTTTTGAGCTAGCATGCTGATGCACCACATTTCTTATTCCAAATAGCATGCTGATATGCCACATTCCTTGTAAAACACCAAATTCAGAAACAAATTGGGCAGGTATGGAAGCATGTTGTTTGTGCATGTAACTTTTATTTTATATACCTACTCTATTCCTTGATGTTAGAAATTCTGCATTCAGCCTATGATCAGCTTTACTGTCAAACAGGCTTCAAAAGTGTAAATGTTACTTTTGTGTTGGAGTTATCAAGTTTGATTTACATAGAAGGGGGATTTTACATTGTCCAGGTAGTGGACAGTACCTGGTGCTGTGAGCAGTGGGTGCTCAGTAGATTTGTGGATGGGATTCTGTAACCAAATGCCTAGAATTAGATCATGGAATCATTTACATCTACTGTATATATTTCTCATGGGACCAGTACGGGAGTATAATAAGTGAATTCTTGGCTTCACCACGTCACCCACTGCATTCTTGCTGGAAGATTGTTAAGGAAGAGAAGCTCACAGTTTCCTCATGAAAGGAAACTAGAACCAGTGCCCAGCACGGCTTGGCATGCAGCATGGTGCACACATAGGGCTTCAGTGCTCAGAAACAACTCTGCAAATTGCAGCTCAGTCACTTACAAACATTGTAATTTAAGGTGAATGGAATGAACTAACCTTTTTTAGCCCTCTATTATGTATTCATAAAAATGAACCATTAATAAATGTTATGGGAATGAATGAGAGTACCATATATGAAACTATAAGCATATACCTGGCAATTAATTGGTAATACATTATTTTGATGCCACCAAATGCTGCTGCTCACATGCTGCTGCTCTTCTCCCTATTCCCCCTTCGTGGGCACTGCTGTGTCAAGGTGGGACAGGGTCTGCTTAGGAGCCATGATGGGCCCTAGGGGGTCACACACAGGCAGAGCCAATGCTGCTGCTCAGCATCCCATGCTTCCTCCAGCAATTCCAGTGAGGAGTTGACATGGTCAAGAGTGGCACAGCAAGAGTGGCAAGACCGTGTGAAAAATGGGGATTCCTTGTTCATTCTAGCAGCGTGTGTTTTTATTTTCCATGTGAACATGTTTTGGAGCTTATGAGTTGTGCCTCCGAGACACCAAAGCCCACTAAGGAAAACGATCTATTGCCACTGCTGATGTTAACATTGATGCTATTCTCCTTACCACTGAACCCTAGACACATTAAGCTGATGGCCATCTCTATATCTTGTCATCTGTATTTTTCTTTTGCTTAACAAGTAAACTGATCACATATCAAGAATTATCTGGGCCAGATTTGGTGGCTCATGCCTGTAATCCCAGCACTTTGGGAGGCCGAGGTGGGCAGATCATGAGGTCAGGAGTTCAAGACCAGCCTGAACAACATGGTGAAATCCCATCTCTACTAAAAATACAAAAACATTAGCTGGGTGTGGTGGCATGCGTCTGTAACCCCAGCTAATTAGGAGGCTGAGGCAGGAGAATTGCTTGAACCCGGGAGGCGGAGATTGCAGTGAGCTGAGATCACACCACTGCACTCCAGCCTGGGTGACAGAGCAAGACTCCATCAGAAAATAAACAAACAAACAAAACAAAACAAAACAACAACAAAAAAAGAATTGTCTGAGTGACTGGGTGGCCGGGCAGGGTGGGTCACACCTGTAATCCCAGCACTTTGGGAGGCCCAGGAGGGAAGATCACTTGAGGCCAAGGGTTCCAGACCAGCCTGGCCAACATGGTGAAACCCTATCTCTACTAAAAATACAAAAAAATTAGTCAGGCGTGGTGGCACGCGCCTGTAATCCCAACTACTGGGGAGGTTGACACAGCAGAATTGCTTGAACCCAGGAGGCAGAGGTTGCAGTAAACTGAGAACTGAGATCGTGCCACTGCACTCCAGCCTGTCAGACAAAGCTAAAAAAAAAAAAAAAAAAAAAAAGAATTATCTGAGTGCCATCTATGTGAAAAGCACTGAGACTGAGTACTTTCTGAGGCTGAGTACTTTGTGTGATAAGAAAGAATATATAAATAACTCTATATCGCTGTAACCTTATTGGTATGTAGACATCATTTGTTTAGATTTTAATAATTGAGTATACAAAAAATTTAAGACAACTATTAGAAAGGGGCAATATGAAAACAATGTTTATTTACAATGGTTTTTAACATATAACAATGATGGTCTTCCTCTCTTCACTAGAAATAATAGGAAATAAGATTTAACTATAGCAGAAAAGTATTTGTTGAGTAAAAAGCATCCTGGTTCTAACAGGGTAATCTATTCGTATAACTGAAATTTCCATCTAATGAGACTTTTGAAAGAGATCATCATTAGGCAAAGCAAGATGGATGCATAGCTGATTCCAGAGGTTTCCTTTTAAAGTAGGATTTCTGCTTTCAGACTTGAGATTTATGGGTTTCAAAAAAAAATATGTTCATCTGCTTTTTGTTTCTATGATTCTCATGAATAGAATTTATTAGGTAATTTGAATTGCAAAAATTAACACCTAATTCTGAAGTTATGATTTTGAACTAAACTCTAAAAAAATTCATAATTCTACATAATTCTAAAAGAACAGACTGAGTAACTAAAAGTATGTAATTTAAAATGACACCTTCATACAACGAAAACAAATGCTGATAAAACCTAATGCAAAGATCCTGGTTAATAGCATTTTGCTTGTTATGATATATGCCTAAGTTAATTTAAAATTTCCATTGGAGTAAGAACATATTCTTTTTTACTTTAGATTAATCAGACAAAAACAATACAAGAGTTATAACAAATTATCTGGAAAAAGGCATAAATTTATATATTGGAACAGTCTAGGAGGTTTTATGTGTCACCAAGGAACATATTTAGCATGTGAGTTGAGCACAAAGATCATTTTAGATTAAAATATCATGAGGCACAAATCATGTTTTACCTAACTGCTAACGATTACATTGTTTACAATCTGGAAATAGGTTTTGAGCTCTAAGTGATTAATACTTCCTTAAGAATTCTTACCATACTGAATAGTTTTTCTTTGAATTAACTTCCACCAAGGAAAGCCATATACAATGTAATTTAACTTTGAATATTTCTCAGTGCTCTGGGAACTGTTTAGTGCAAAGATAAAAGGCCAGAAATACTGTCTACACTATGTCTGCTTTTGAAAAGAAATAAAATATCCTTGCCTTATTTTCATACTTAGCTTTGCATTAATACTTTTAGGGATGCCTTTTTTGCTAGACCCACATGTCTGTCCCCTGTATGTTATGCATCCAGACAGCACAGGTGACATTTTAATGACATGCATGGTTGTACTCCTGACTGCTGATTCTTATCAAATCTTTATTTGTCCTCTTATTTTTTGAGTGAAGTTGAACAACTTAGAGAACCGAAAGACCCAATTTTGCAAAGCTCCATCTAGTCCATCCCTTCAGCTGTAACAAAATACTTGCAACTGGGTACCTTATAACTAATGGAGGCTTTTTTTTTTTTTTCCTCACAGTCATGGAGACTGGGAAGTCCAAGATTAAGGCATCAACAGGCTTGGAGTCCACTGAGGGCTGCTCTCTGCTTTAAAGATAGTGTCTTTTTGCAGCCTCCTCTGGAAGGGATGAAAGCTGGGTGGGTGCGCACATAGCAGAAAAAATTTGAAGGGCCAAGCAGCTCTCTGAAGATCTTTTATGAGAGCATTAATTCTGTTCATGAGAGTGAAACACTCCTGATTTAATAACTTCCCAAAAGACTCCACCACTTGCTACCACCACAATGGGGGTCAAGTTTCAATATAAAATTTAGAGGGACACAAACTTTCAAACCTTAGCACCTTCTAATAATGAGACAAAACCAGGCCTGAAAAGCCAATTACTTAGTAGGGCCCCAGACAATTTCCTTGGAGAGGAGTCTAAAAACAGGATACATCCCAGCAGGCACACCTAAACCAGGTCAAACTGGGAGGAGAAAGCTGGCAGGGCAGGCATGGGTGAGCCTGCAATCCCTTCACACATTCCGCAAGGATCTTCTCAGACACTCTCCTGTCTGGGCGGTTGGAATGAGGAATGTGTGTTATACAAATTCCATAATTTTCACATAGCTGACATTTTATTTTCAAAATAATCAGCTGATCAAACTGAAAGCCAAGAAGAAATCGTATGACAATGGAGGTTTTAACGCAAGGTAAAAGTTTTGTCACACTTTCCACTGCTTGATGTTGATAAAGGGCCTCATTCTGTCTCGCTCTCGTTTTTCTCATCTGAAGGATTAAGAGTTCGAAGTAGATTATTGCTTAGGTCTTTTTCAGGTAAAATGTTCAATTCTTTCATTGTCAAAGAACACAAACATTGTTAAAGCCCACAGAGCTGCAGCACACAAAGAGGAACCTCTAATGGGGCTAACTATGGGCCTTGGTGGATGACAAAGCATCCACACTGGCTCAGCAATGGTCACAAATGCACCATGCTGATGCAAGATCTTAATAAGAGAGGAACTCTTTGTATTCCTGACTCTTTCCAAATTCTCTATCAAAAGACAATTTTAAGGGCTTCCCAAGGAGCAAATGTACAATTTTAAGCAAATGAATACAGAGATGTGAGAGTAGGCAAAATGTTTTTACTTCTCTCCCCTTTTGAAACACTTTTTATATGACAATGAATAACTCTTTAAAGGTACAAGTCATAAAGACAAAAGAGAAGGAGAAGAGAAGACAGGTGGCAAGGGTTGTTGATAACTTTATTTAAGAATAGGGAGCAGATAGATGAGATGGGGGGATTCCTAAAGGGCCAAGGGGCTGTAGCCAAAGCCGCCATCCGGCAAACATCCCCACTGCAGGCCTCAGACAGGAATCACGGATGGGAGTGTTGAAAGAAAGGGTTGAAGAGGTGTAGCCAAGAACAGGCAATCGAATTAGTTCAAGAGGCTCTGAGTATTCAGCCCCAGGCACTGCCATAAGTACAGTGAGATGTACATTCTGGGCAGTAAGTGGTCTGCGTTTGTCCTTCTTTCAGCTCTCAGAACACTGGCAGCTGGTTTCACCACTGCCAGTGGTGAAAGGTGAAGAGGTGAGAGGATTCTTTTTAGTGAAATTGATCTAACAGAAATAATCCACAAATAGTACATTTGGACTCTCCTGTTGCAAACAGGGTTCACCCTAAACCCCACAGTGGAGTCCAGTGGATAAACCATGAATCCTGTACCCAACGCTGTCAATTTGCTTTTCAGTGTCTCACTCTCAAATACTTTGTGATACCAAAGGATCATTAAGATTTGAAGAAAATCAACCACATCAAAGGCAGAGGCTAAAACAGGAAAAAAAATTGAGGAAACAGACGAAGCAAGGTTTATTGAACAAAAGGATTTTATATTGTAATATTTTCAGATAGATGGTGAAAATTAATTTGTAAATGAATTAATGCTACCATTATATATAAAAGGAACATGCAGAAAAAGAACTCTTGGATATTAACACTTTGATATCCATCTTTAAAAATTAGATTACAAAAATGTCGGGAAACATTTCAAAATGGAATACAGTAGCAAACAACAAGGTGATATGACAGACAAAGAATATGAGAGATACTACATTCAATAATTTTTACATTGAACCAATGGAATTCAGAAATAAAATATTACATGAAATAAAAGGAGCATCCATTATCAAAAGAATAATACAAGAAAAATATCCAGATTTCTTGTATGTATTTTCCAATAGAAACACAATACCAATTAAAAGAAAATAAAATAAAAGCATTTTACATGTCTACACTTGCGATGAAGTAGCATCACATTTTGATATTACTTTGCATTTTCCTAATGACTAAAAATATTGAACATCTTTTCTTGTGTTTGTTATATATGCCATATCACCTTTATTAATTGAGTTCACTTCTTCTTACTGATTTCTCAGAGTTTGTTTACAAAATCTGGCCACAAGTCAGATATACAATTCCCAAATATTTTTTCCTAGTCTGTGGCTTAGTCTCTTCAATTACTTAATGGTGTTTTTTGAAGCTTAAAGGTTTTGACTGTTAATAAGTCTACTTTATCAATATTTTAATTTTGTCAGTTGTGCTTTTGGTGTCTTACTTAATAAATCTTTCCCTAATCTAAGGCCATACAGACTTACTGCCATGTCTTATTCTAATGGTTATATAGTTTTAACTCTTATATTTATGTCTAGGATCAATTTTGAGTTAACTTTTGTATATGGTAAGGTAAGGTGTCCCATTTATTGAGAAGACTATTCTTTCCTATTTTATTGCCTTGACACTTCTGTTGAAAATGAGTTGCCCTAAATGTTAGAGTTTATTTCCAAATTCTTAAGGCTGTTCCATTAATTTATTCACATATACCAGTATTACATTCTTGATTCTTGTAACTTTGTACTATGTTTTGAAATTAAATGTTGGTAAGCCATCAAACTTTGTTCTCTTTATATCTGATTGTTAAGCAAACTATTTGTATTAGAATGGTTTTAGCTTTTATTTTTATTTTTTCATTTGAGCATTTTATTTGAATCATCATAACAGAGGAGGTAATTAAAATAAAATATTGAAATATATATTTATTTTGAATTTTCATGTATTTTTCTCCAAATGAAATATACCCTTTTTATGCATAATGATATACATTTTTTCTTTTTCAACTTTTATTTTAGATTGTGGAGGTACATGTGCAGGTTTTTTACCTGGGTATACTGCATGTTGCTGAGGTTTGGGATTTGAAAGACCCGTCGCTCAGGTAGTGAGCATATTACTCAACAATAAGTTGTTCAGACCTTGTACCCCTCCTTCCCTCCTGCTTCAGTGTCTACTGCTGCCATCTTTGTGTCCATGAGTACCCAATGTTTAGCTCCTACTTATAAAAGAACATGTAGTATTTGGTTTTCTGTTCCTGTATTATTTCACTTAGGATAATAGCCTCCAACTTTATCCATGTTGCTACAACAGACACGATTTATTTCTTTTTTACTGCCATATAACATTTCACAGTATATATGTACCACATTTTCTTTAATCTTCCATTGATGGGTACTTAGTTTGATTCCATGACTTTGCTACTGTGAGTGGTACTGCAATGAACATGTGAATGCGTGTGTCTTTTCTGTAAAATGATTTGTTTTATTTTGGATATATACCCAGTAATGGGAATGCTGAGCCAAATGGTAGTTCCATTTTAAATTTTTTGGGAAACCTATAAACTGCTTTCCACAGTGGCTGAACTAATTTACATTCCCACCAACAGTGTAGAAGCATTCTCTTTTCTCTGCAGCCTTTATTAACAGACATTCTGAATGGTGTGAGATGGTATCTCATGTGATTTTAATTTACATTTCTTTGATGATTAGTGATGATGGACATTTTTAAATATGTTTGTTTGCTGCTTCTATGTCTTCTTTTGAGAAGTGTCTGTTCTAAAACCAGAATACAGAACCCAGAAATAAAACCGTACACCCACAGCCATTTAACTTTTACTCTAATATAGTAGGGTTTTGTTGTTGTTGTTGTCTTTTGACCATTTTTTAACAGGGTTATTTGTTTTTTGCTTGTTCTATTGTTCCAGTTCTTTAAAGACTCTGGATATTAGTCCTTTGTTGGATGCATAGTTTGTGAATATTTTCTCCCATTCTGTAGGTTGTATGTATACTCTTTTGATGGTTTCTTTTGCTGTGCAGAAGCTGTTTAGTTTAATTAGGTCTCACTTGTCAATTTTTGTTTTCACTGCAATTGTTTTTGAGGACTGAGTCATAAATTCTTTCCCAAAGCCGATGTCCAAAATGGTGTTTTCTAGGTTTTCTTCTAGGATACTTACAGTTCGATGTCATGCATTTAACTCTTTGATACATCTTGAGTTAATTTTTGTATATAGTGAAAGGTAGGGGTCCAGTTTCTTTCTTCTGCATATGGCTAGCTAGCTATTCTAGCACCATTTATTGAATAGGGAGTCCTTTCTTGATTGTTTATTTTTGTTGACTTTGTCAAAGGTTAAATGGCTGTGGGCGTATGGTTTTATTTCTGGGTTCTGTATTCTGGTTTTAGATTGATAGAAAATTGCAAAGATAGTACCAAGAATTCTAATATACCCCTCACACATATTTCCCTAATATTAATATCTTTTGATATTATGAAATTATTACTAATATATTACTAGTAAGAAAAGCTTGCACTTTATTCAGATTTCATTAGTTTTTACCTAATGGCTTTTTTTTTCCTCTTACAGGATCCCATCAGAATACACATTGCATTTAGTAATCATGTCTCTTAAGGGTCCTTGCTTTTGATTTTTTGATGACTTTGAAAGTTTTAAGTAGTACTGGCCAGGTTGTTTTGTAGAATGTCTTTCAGCTGAGATTTTTCTGGTGTGTTTGTGTGTGTGTGTGTGTGTGTGTCTGTGTGTGTGTGACTGTACTGGGTTTATGTGGTTTTCCAGAGGAAGACCACAGAGTGAAATTGCCATTCTTATCACATCATATCAAGAGAAAACTACCAGCATGACTTATTACTATTGATAATAACCTTGATTACCTATCTGAGATAGAGTTTTTCAGAATTCTTCATTGTAAATGTATTTTTTTCTGTCCAGACTATGTTTTCAAGAAGTATGTCACTATGCCCAATGCCAGTTACACAGTTGAAAACTGTGCTTTACTGTGTAAGGGCAGGCTATCTACATAAATTATTTAGAATTCTGTTAACATAGATTTATCTATTTTCTCAATTGATTATTTATCTGATCATTTTGATAAATCACTATGGATGCATACATATTTATTTTACACTTTGGGATATAATCCAATACTATCTAATATATTTTACTGGTCAACTGGTTCCAGTTTTGGGTATTGGGAGCTCTTTCTGTGGACTTCAGTGTCACTTTTAAATACTCTAATATAGTAGGGGTGTTGTTGTTGTTGTTGTTGTTGTTGTTTGTTTCGTTTTGTTTTTTGCAGCACCTCAGCTTCTGGCACTAACATACTTTTCAGGCTGATCTTGCATATTTCCTGCCAGTCTAAGAATCAGACATTTCCCCCAGAAGTTCTGCTTGCCTTTATTAGAGAATGGTACTAGAAATCAAAATCTGGGTTATAGATGTGCAAAGCAGTGGTGCTTTCTAGGCCTTCTCAGCTAGGGAGGAAACGTGTATACATGCCTGTTCATATACACATAGAGGCATACCTTGGTGATACTGTGGGTTTGGTTCTAGACACTGCACTAAAAGACTACATATTCGGTACAGTATACTCTGCTCCGATGACGGGTGCACCAAAATCTCAGAAATCGTCACTGAAGAACTTACCCATGTAACCAAAAGCCAGCTGTAACCCCAAAACTATTGAAGTCAAAATAAAAAATAAAAAGATAAAAAAGAGAATATCACACTAAAGTGAGTCTTGTAAATTTTGGTTTATGAAAATATCTATATGGAAATACATATACAAGCTATATTTAAAATATACTATAGTCTATTATGCATGCAATAGGACTATTTCTTAAAAATGTACATACGTTAATTAAAAATACTTAATTGCTAAAGACACTAACAATTTTCTTAGCTCTCAGTGAGTCATAATCTTTTTGCTGGGATAGTTTGCCTCAATGTTGATGACTACTGACTGATTAGAGTAGTGGTTACTGAAGGCTGGGGTGGCTGGAGCAATTTCTTAAAATAAAACAACAATGAAATTTGCCACATCTATTGGCTCTTCCTTTCATGAAAAAATTTTCTGTAATATGATGCTGTTTAATAGCATTTTAAACTTCTTTCAGTATTGGAGTCAATTTTCTCAAATCCTGCTACTGCATTATCAACTAAGTTACATAATATTCTAAATTCTTTGTTGTCATTTCAAGAATGTTCACATCTTCACCAGGAAGAGTTTCCTTTGCAAAAAATCACTTTCTTTGCTCTTCCATACAAATCAGCTCCTCATGTATTCATGACATGGCAGCAACTCAGTCGCATCTTCAGGTTCTACCCTTTTTTTTTTTTTTGAGACGAAGTCTCACTCTGTTGCCAGGCTGGAGTGCAATGGCACAATCTTGGCTCACTGTAACTGCCGCCTCCCAGGTTCAAGTGATTCTCCTGCCTCAGCCTCCCAAGTAGCTGGGACTACAGGTGTGCACCACCACACCCAGCTAATTTTTGTATTTTTAGTAGAGATGAGGTTTCTCCATGTTGGCCAGGCTGGTCTTGAACTCCTGACCTTGTGATCCACCTGCCTTGGCTTCCCAAAGTGCTGGGATTATAGGCATAAGCCACCACGTCCAGTCCAGATTCTACTTCTAATTCCAGTTCTCTTGCTATTTCCACGTGTTTACTGCTGTTTCCTACACTGAAAACTTGAAGCCCTCAAAGTCCTCCATGGGGGTTAGAATCAACTTTTTCCAAACTCCTGTTAATGTTGATATTTTGGCCTCTCCCATTAGACAGCAATGTTTTTTAAATGGCATCTAGAGTGGTGAATCCTGTCCAGAAGGTTTTAAATCGACTTGGCCCAGATCCCTCGTAGGAATCACTATTTTTGGAGCTATCGCCTTACAAAATGTATTTCCTAATAATAAAACTCGAAAGTTGAAATTACTCCTTGATCCATGGGCTTCAGAATGGATGTTGTGTTAGGAAGCATGAAAACAACATTAATCTTATTTCACATCTCCATTACGGCTCTTGGGTGAGCAGGTGCATTGTCAATGAGCAGTAACCTTTTGAAAGGAATCTTATTTTCTAAGCAGTATGTCTCAACAGTGAGCTTAAAATATTTAGTAAACTATGCTATAAACAGATGTCCTGTCATCCAGGCTTTGTTATTCTATTCCTAGAGTACAGGTAGAGTAGAATTAGTTTAATTCTTAAGGTCGCTAGCATTTTCAAAATGGTACACAGATATTGGCTTCAACTTAAAGCCACCAGCAGCATTAGCCCCTAATAATACAGCCAGACAGTTCTTTGAAGCATTGAAAACAGACATTGACTTCTCCTCTCTAGCTATGAAAGTCCTAGAAGGCATCCAGCAGAAGGCTATTTTGTCTACAGTGAAAATTTGCTGTTTGGTGTAGTCACCTTCATCATTTATCTTCACTAGATTGCTGAATAACTTCCTGCAACTTCTCTATCACCACTTACTGCTTCACCTTGCATTTTTATGTCATGGAGATGGCTTCTTTCGTTAAACCTCATGAACCAACCTCTGTTAGCTTCCAACTTTTCTTCTGCAGTGTCCTCATTTCTCTCACATTTCATAGCATTGAAGAGAGTTAGGGCCTTACTCTGGATTAGGCTTTGGATTAAGGGGATGTTGTGGCTGGTTAGATCTAGTCAGACAACTAAAACTTTCTCCATATCAGCAATAAGCTTTTTTCACTTTCTTGCCATTTGCATCTTCACTTGAGTAGCACTTCTAATTTCCTTCAATAACTTTTCTTTTAAATTTACAACCTGGCTAACTGCTTGTGCTAGAGGCCTACATTTGCCCTATTTTGCCTTTCAATACACCTTCCTCACTAAGTTTAATAAGTTTTAAGTTTTGATTTAAACTGAGAGGTGTGTGAATTTTCCTTTCACTTGAACACTTATAGGCCATGACACCATTATTACTTGGCCTAATTTCAATAATGTTGTGTCTCAGGGAATAGGAAGGCCTGCAGAGAGGGAGAGAAATGGGGAAATGAACAGTCAGTAGAACAGTCAGAACACACACAACATTTATCAATTAACTTTGCTGCCTTATACAGGTGTGGTTTGTGGCACCCTACAAATAATTATAATAGCAACATCTAAGATCACCGATCATTGAGAGGCTGAAGCAGGAGGAGCACTTGGACTGGGAGGTGGAGATTACAGTAAGCTGAGATCACACCATTGCACTCCAGCCTGGGTGACAGAGTAGAACTCTGTCTCAAAAAAACAAACAAACAAACAAAAACAAAAAAACACTGATCACAGGTCACCATAACAGATACAGTAATATCTGTTAAAATAGTATCTGTTAAATAATATCTGAAAAAATACCGTTTTTCAAGTAGTTTGACTAACTGAAAAAGTCAAAATATTGTGAAAATTACCAACTACAACCCAAAGACACAAAATGAGCACATGCTGTTGAAAAAAAAAAAAGCTCTGATAGACTTTCTCCACACAGGCTTTTTACAAACCTTCAATATATGAAATATGCAATATGTGCAGAGGTCAGTTAAGTCAAGCACAAGGAAACAAGGTGTACTTATATCTACTCATACACATTTCTATATGTAACTATTATTGGCTACCCCTGAGTTTATACTGCTGTCTCTAACTCAACTCTTTATCACATGAAACACCACAGCCTCTTCCCCTTGCTCATCTCATTCTAACAAATGGTTATATTATCTGTCGTTCATTTATTTAATTGTTCAAATCTAGTATATATGTACAGCAGTATCAGAATAACCCATTCCACAGTGGGAAACAATTTTATCGGTAGAGTAGAAAAATTATGCTCAGTCCCTTTCCCCTTTGCCTTACAGACCTTAAGTAAAGTTGCTTTAAACATTTGTAATACAGTAAGATTCTCTTGTCACATTCTGCATTTTATCATATCTCTCAACCTCCTAAGTTGTTTTTATTCTAAGATTTTCACACACTAAAGTTAACTCTTTGATTGTAAATTCAATGGGTTTTGACACCTGCACAGTATCATGCATGTAGCCACTGTTACAATGTCATACAGAATAGTTTCACTGTTCTAATAAATTCTCTAGGATCCATCTGTTCCTACTATCTTGGCCATGGCCTTCACGAAGCAATGGATCATTTCACTGTTTCTTTAGTTTTTCCTTTAGCAGAATGCCAAGTAATTAAAATTGTAGGAAATCTAGCCCTTTTAGATTGGCTTTTTTCTTTTTTTTTTTTAATCATATTTTGCTATGTTAGTTTTTTTTTCTTTTCTTTTTTTTATTATTATTATACTTTAAGTTTTAGGGTACATTTGCACAATGTGCAGGTTAGTTACATATGTATACATGTGTAGATTGGCTTTTTTCACTTAGCAAGATGCATTTAAGATTTATGACTTTTTTCCTGGCTTGAAAGCTCTTTTCTTTTTGTTACTGAAGAATATCCCATTATATGGATGCAGTATAATTTGTTTATCCATTCACCTGTTGAAGGGCATCACAATTGCTTCTACTATTTGTCAAGTATTATATAAAATGCTATAACATTTCCATGCAGGTTTACGTGTGGACATATTTTTAAAAATCTGTTGGCTCAGAAGGCAACTGCTGAATTATATGGAGAGACGATCTTTAGCTTTGTAAGAAACTGCCAAACTGTCTTCCAAAGTGGCTATACCATTTTGTGTATATCCCTGTAGTAAATGAAAGTTCCTGTTGCCCTACATGCATGCCAACATTGCCATGCATTGACATAAAAACTAATTGTAAAGCTGAAGGTTATTTTATACTCTACGTTCTTTTAGAATTTTTATAGTATTGCATTTTAAATTTGGGTCTATTATTAATTTTGAGTTCATTTTTGTGAAAGGGGTAACACATATCTAATTTAATTTTTATTTTTTGCATATGACTTTCTAATAGTTTCAGCACATTTGTCAAAATCTTACCAATTTCACATTGAATTGCCATTGCTTCTTTGTTGATCAGTTGATTATATTTATGTGGAGCTATTTCTAGTCTTTTTGTTCTCTTCCACTGATCGTGTGTATTCTTTTGCCAATACCATGCTGCCTTAATTGTTGTAGCTTAATAGTAAGTCTTGAAATTGGGAAACATAAGCCCTCTAACTTTTTCTTTCCCAATATTCTGTTGCAATTTAAATTCTTTTGCTGTTTCATATAAATTTTAAAATCACTTTAAAATATCTACAAAATAGCTTTTTGTATTTTGATGGGAATTTCATTAAATTCATTGATCAGTTTGAGAAAATCAGCATCTAAGCAATGTTGAGTCCTCAAATCCATGAACATGGAACATCTATTAATTTAGATTGCCTTTGCTCTATCAGCAGAGCTTTGTAGTTTTCCACATATAATTCTGTACATATGTTATTAAATTTTGACAGAGGTACATCAATTATTTGGTGTTATTATAAACAGTATTTTTTTCTAACTTCAAATTTAAATTGTTTATTGTTGGTAAGTAGAAAGCAATTAACACTTGTATATTAAATGTCTATCCTTCTACCTTTCTATACTTCTTTATTTGTTCTAAGAGGTTTCCTGTTTTGTTTTGGTTTTGTTTCTGGTAGATTTTTTGATATGGTGGGTTTGTTTGGATTGCAAACTTTGATTCATACATGCTTAACTGGAATAAATCTCATTTGGTGTGGTGTATAAATCTTTTTATACATTATTCAGTTTGATTTGCTAATATTTTGTTCACAATCATTGTAGCTATATTCATGAGAAATATTGCTCTTAATTTTTTTTGTAACGCTTTTAAAAACTTTTGTGGGTGTTAGGTTAATTATGTTATCACAGAATGAGTTACAAACTGTTGCCTCTCCTTCTGTGTTCTAGACAATATAGTGGAGGATTAGTATTATTTCTTCATTAAATATGTGATAGAATTTACTAAGAAAACTCTCTAGATTTGGTGCTTTCTTTTTGTAATGTTATTATTTATTAAATATCTTTAATAGACATAGGCCATTTCATAATATCTATTTCTTCTTGCAGCAATTTATCCAGATCATGTAAGTTATCAAATCTCTGGGCATAGAGTTGTTCACAGTGTTCCTCTATTAGCCTTTTGGTATCCATGGGATCAATAAGTATGATCCCTCTTTCATTTCTGGCACTGGTAATTTGTATCTTTCTCTCTTTATTTCTTGGTGAGTTTCCAAGCAATTTCTCATTTTCTTTATCTTTCAAAAAACAAGCATTAAGTTTCATTATTTTTTCCCTGTTGTTTTGTGTGTTTGCTTTCCATTTCATTGATTTCCTCTGTAGTTTTTGTTATTTGCTTTCTTTTTGCTTTAGGCTTTGATTGCTGCTTTTTCTAATTTTGTATTGTGAGAGCTTAGATCATTGATTTTATCCTTTATTACTAATACATGCATTCAATGGTATAAATTTATCTCTAAGCACAGCTTTTCCTGCATGTCACAAATATTGATAAGATGTATTTTCACTTTTAGTGAGTTCAAAATATTTTTAAATTCTCTTCAGACTTCTTAATGACTCACATACTATATAGAAGAGTACTGATTAACCTCCAATTATCTGGAGATTTTTGAGGTCTCTTTATTTTACTGATTTTTATTTTTAATTCTTCATTATCTGGGAACATATTTGTATGAAAAATATTTTTTTCAAAAAATAGTTAAAATTTGTTTTGTGGCATAGAATATAGTCTGCTTTTATAAATTTTCCATATAAGCTTGAAAAAGTATGTGTTTTGCTACCTGTAAATGGTATATTCTATAAAAGTCTATTATAACAATAGTACTGTTCAGTCCAACTATGTTTTTAAACAACTGCTACCTGCTTCAACTATCAGTTTTTGAAAAAATGCCATTGTAGGCTACAATTATAATAATGTATATTTCTCCTTTCAGTTCTACCAGTGTTTTTGCCACACATATAGTAACATGCTGTTGTTAGATTGTTTAATATTGCTATGTCTTCTTTAAGATTCTACTGGTTCATCTTACTTAATTCCTCACTTAATCGTTATTTAATTCCCCTCCTTAGCTTTGGTAATTCTCCTTGCTCTAAGTCCTCTTTGTCTGTAATTAATATATCTCCTCCAGCTACCTTGATTAATGTTAGCAAAGTATATTTTTTCCATCCCTTTACTTTAAACCTATAGGAGTCTTCATTTAAAATGGGTTTCTTGTAGAAGTTAGAGTTGGGTCTTTTATATTCCCTAGATAATCTGTCTTTTTGTTGCTATATTTATACCATTCAAATATAAAGTTATTGATATAACTGAATTAACATACAACATGTTTGTAACTTTTCTCTGTTTATTGCTTTGGTTCTTTGTTCCCCTCCCCCACTTTTTAAAACTTCCTTGGTTTACATTAAGCATTTGAGTAAGCCCATTACATCCTGCTCTTATTGTATCAATTATCTTTTGAAAACAATTAGTGTTTGTTTTAGTTTCCATTATGCGTTTTTAAAAATCTGTATGCATTTTCAGATAGCACTGTGCTGCTTCTTCAGGTGTAGTGCAGGTACCTTTTAACAGAATGTTCCCAATTCCTCCCTCCCATGTCTTATGACATTACTATGATTTATTTTACTTATCCACAATCTTTAGTCACCCCACATATTGTTAGTACTATTATTTTAAACAAAGAGTTAAGTTGACAAGAATGAGAAAAGCAAGATAGTTTATTTACTTTCATTTATTCTTTCATTGGCATTCTCCTTGTGTGGATCTGAGCTTCAGACTTATGTAATTTTTCTAATCCCTGTAGGAATTCCTATATTTCTTGCAGTGGAGATTTCCTGGCAAGGCATTGTCTACTATTGTTTGCCGTATTAAGTGTTTATTCCTCTACTTTAGAAGGACAGTTTTATGGGACATAGGCTTCTGTTGGTGTCGTTTTTGTTTTCAGCAATTGACATGATTCACTTTTCTCTCCTCTTGTTTTCTTGGGTTCTAAGGAGACCCAGTAGTCTCAGGACTGCACTCCCTGTTCCCCTGCTGCGTGTCCACCCCCACTACGGTCAGGGTTCCATACTGCAGTCAGGTTCTGCCAGCATCCTGAAAATCTTCCAGAGGCTTCCCAGCATAGAAAAAATGAGTGCAAAGTCATTATCTGGGCTTCAATAACTCCAATATTCAAAATTCATCTAGTTCCTCTACCCTCTAACCCAGCATGTGCCAGCCCCCACTCCCCCACTTGTGTTGGGGCTCACACTCACCTTAAGGCCTTTGTCCTTGTCTTCTTTTCCTGCATTTTTCTCCCCTTATCTCTTCATGGTTTAGATTCTTGTCATTCAGACCTTACATTAAAAGCCTCCTTACTGCAGGCGTGGTGGCTCACCCCTGTAATCCCAGCATTTTGGGAGGCCAAGACGGGCAGATCTCTTCAGGCCAGGAGTTTGAAATCAGCCTGGCCAATGGGGTGAAACCCCGTCTCTACTAAAAATACAAAAATTAGCCAGGCGTGGTGGCGTACGTCTATAATCCCAGCTACTCGGGAGGCTGAGACAGGAAAATTTCTTGAACTGGGAGGCGGAGGTTACAGTGAGCCAAGATGATGCCACTGCACTCCAGCCTGGGCAAGAGAGACTGTCTCAACAAATAAACAAACAAACAAATAATTCTCCTTATCACAGAAACCTTCTCTGGTAAGTCACATAATAGAAGCCGTTTGCCATTTTGGGCTGCCCAGCACCACACAAACATTCTTATATGAAGGAACATTCCAAGACAATTGGGAAATAAGTCCTTGTCTAGAACAACAAAAATGAATGGAAGGAATATAAATTCCCCCATTAAGTTCTCTACAAAATAGAATGTTAAAGTAACAAAGTTTAGCTGAACCTAATACTCCCAGTAACGAACTTTAATCCTAAGAAATAAGAGTGAAATGTCAGTATAAGATTATGTTCTGTGACAGAACGGCCAAGACATTGTGTCTGGAATTGGTTCCTTCCAGTGGGTTCTTGGTGTTGCTGACTTCAAGAATGAAGCTGCAGACCCTCGCGGTGAGTGTTACAGTTCTTAAAGGTGGTGTGTCTGGAGTTTGTTGCTGCATATGTTCAGACGTGTCTGGACTTTCTTCCTTCTGTTGGGTTCCTGGTCTTGCTGACTTCAGGAGTGAAGCCACAGACCTTCGCAGTGAGTGTTGCAGCTCTTAAAGGTGGCGCGTCCAGAGTTGTTTGTTCCTCCTGGTGGGTTTGTGGTCTTGCTGGCTTCAGGAGTGAAGGTGCAGACCTTCGCAGTGAGTGTTACAGCTCTTAAATGTGGTGCGTCCGGAGTTGTTCATTCCTCCTGGGGGGTTCGTGGTCTTGCTGGCTTCAGGATTGATGCTGCAGACCTTCGCAGTGAGTGTTAAAGCTCATAAAGGTAGTGCGGACCCAAAGAGTGACCAGCAGCAAGATTTATTACAAAGAGCAAAAGAACAAAGCTTCCACACCATAGAAAAGGACACCAGGGGTTGCTACAGGGGGAGCTGGTGGCCAGCTTTTATTCCCTTATTTGGCCCCACCCACATCCTGCTCATTGGTCCATTTTACAGAGAGCTGATTGGTCCATTTGACAGAGTGCTGATTGGTCCATTTTACAGAGTGCTCATTGGTTCATATTTACAGACTACTGATTGGTGAATTTACAAACTTTAGCTAGACACAGAGTGCTGATTGGTGCATTTACAATCCTTTAGCTAGACAGAAAAGTTCCCCAAGTCCCCACCTGACCCAGAAGCCCAGCCGGCTTCACCTCTCAACATCAGTGCCACAGTATAAATGTCCAGGTATCAGCCCTGGTAGAAACATCCCAAGCAAGGCGTTGTTTAAAAATCACATAATTTTTGTTTTTTTGGAGACACCCTTGCTCCTATCAGAGTGTGTTTTGATAGACATTGCTTCAATTTTATGAGCTAATACCTTTGTGATATAGTCTATGTAAATTAAAAATTGTCATCTATGTATAATACTACATAGGAAATAATACTAAATAGAAAACAGCAAGATATTACAACAACCTTATTAGAATGGCTACAATTCAAAAAATCAAGCATACCAAATGCTGGCGAAGATGCAGAGCAGCAGAAACTCATTCACTGCAGCTAGAAATGCAAAATGGCACAGCCACTGTGGAAGGCAGTTTGACAGTTTGCTACCAAGTTACATATTACCTTAGCATACAATGCCACGTGCCCACTCATAAGTATTTATCCAAGATAAATACAAACATGTCCACACCAAAACATACACAGGAATGTTTGTAGCAGCTTTATTCATAACCAACAGAAACTGAAACCAAGAAAGATGTCCTTCAACATATGAATGAAAAAGCAAACTGTGGTAAAATGAAATACTATTTTGGAATAAAAAGAACACAGACTACATGACCCTATATTTAGAAATCCCTAAAGAGTCCATAAAGCAAAGTTAGAACTAATAAATTTAGCAAAGTTGGCAGATTGAAAATTGACACATAAAAATCAGTTGGATTTCTATACACTAACAATAAACTACCTAAAAACATTAAAAGAAATTTTATTTAAAAGAACATAAAAATAAAATATTAGGATTAAACTTAATGAAGGAGACAAAATATTTTTACATAGAAAACTCAAAAATATTTCTGAAATTAAAGAAAGTACAAGTAAATGGGAAGACATCCTATATTCATGGACTGGGAGACAATTTTTATTAATACATCAGAACTACCCATTGTAATTTACAGAGTTGGTGTGATCTCTCAAAATTGTGATGGTGTTTTTCTGAGAAATAGAAAACTCTATTCTAAAATTCATATGGAATTGCAAGAGACACCAAAGAGCAAAAGTTATATTGAAAACCAGGAACAAAATCAGAGGCATTACACTTCCTGATTCCAAAACTTGTTACAAATCTACAGCCAAAACAATGTGGTAGTGATATAAAGACAGGCGCCACATTGTAGATGTGATGAAGAGAATAGTTAGCTCAGTCAACGATTTTAAATAAGATTTTAAAGACCATTCAATTAGGAAATATAGTCTTTTCAACAAATGGTATTGGGAAAACTGGATATCTATATGTGAAAAAATTAAACTGGACCATTGCATCATACCATATAAAAATTAACTCAAAATGGATGATTAAAGATCTAATAAGACCTAAAAAAATACTAAACTCATACAAGAAAACAGAGAAAAGCTTCATACCATCAGATTAGGCAAGGAATATTTGGATGGAACACCAAATCACAGGCAACAACTGAACAGATAGATAAATTGTACCAAATCAAAATGAAAAGCTTCCGTGCACCAAAGGACACAGTCAAGAGAGTGAAAAAGGCAACCTATGGAATGGCATAAAATACTTGTAAATCATATATCTGATAAGAAGTTAATATTCAGAATATATAAAGAACTCCTACATTTCACAAAAACAACAACAAAAAAAAAACTTACCCAATTAAAAACTGTCTAAAAGACTTGAATGGACATTTCTCCAAAAAATATACACAAATGGCCAACAAAACATATGAAAAAATGCTGAACACACTAATCATTAGGGAAATTCAAATCAAAACCACAAAGTGATATTCTCACACCAGTTAGGAATGCCACTATTAAAAACAAAATCAAAACAGAAAACAAGTGTTGGCAGGTGATATGGTTAGGCTTTGTGTCCCCAACCTAATCTCATCTTGAATTGTAATCCCCATGTTCCCCAAGTGTCAAGGGAGAAACCAGGTGGAAGTAACTGAATTATGGGGGTGGTTTTCCCCATGCTCTGCTCATGATAGTGAGTGAGTTCTCAGGAGATCTAATGATTTTATAAAGGGCTCTTTCCATTTCACTTGGCACTTCTCCTTCCTGCTACCTTATGAAGAAGATGCCTTGCTTTCCCTTCACCTTCTGCTGTAACTGTAAGATTCCTGAGGGCTCTCTAGCCATGCTGCACTGTGAGTCAATTAAACCTCTTTCCCTTAAAAATCACCCAGTCTCAGATATATCTTTATAGCAGTGTGAAAATTGACTGATACAACCAAGACGTGGAGGAATTAGAACTCCTGTGCACTATTGGTGGAAATGTAAAATGGTATAGCCATTATGAAGAGTAATATGATGGTTCCTCAAAAAGTTAAAAACATAGCTACCATATGATCCAGAGTGTCTCCTCTGGGTTTATATTCAAAAGAATTGACAGCAGTTATGAAGAGATGCTTGCAATCCCATGTTCATGGAAGCATTTTTCACAATAACCAAGAAGTGGAGGCAATCCCAATGTTCATTAACAGATGAATGGATAAACAAAATGTGATATATACTTGCAATGGAATATTATTCTTCCCCCAAATAGAAGGAAATCTTCTTACATGATACAACATGGATAAACCTTGATGACATTATGTTGAGTTAAATAAGCCAGTCACAAAACAATAAATCCTGTATGACACCACTTATATGGGGTACCTAGAGTAATAAAACTCATAGAAGCAGAAAACAGACTGGTGTTTTCCAGAGCCGGGGGGAGGAAGGGAGCAGAGGGTTACTGTTTTAGGGGTAGTTTTAGTTGTTAGTTTTTTTTTTTCTTTTAGTTTTAGTTTTTAGTTTTTTTTTTTCTTTTCCCCACTGGCTCCAGCAACAGGTCCATGGAGTCTAGAGTTTCAGGCTTTAGAGTTGAAAACATTGTGAATGTTTGTTGCACAACAATTTGAATATACTTAAAACTGCTGCACACATAAAAATGATTAAGATGGAAGAAAACCTAGGCAATACCATTCAGGACATAGGCATGGGCAAGGACTTCATGTCTAAAACACCAAAAGCAATGGCAACAAAAGCCAAAATTGACAAATTGGATCTAACTAAACTCAAGAGCTTCTGCATAGCAAAAGAAACCACCATCAGCGTGAACAGGCAACCTATAGAATGGGAGAAAATTTTTGCAACCTACTCATCTGACAAAGGGCTAATATCCAGAATCTACAATGAACTCAAACAAATTTACAATAAAAAAAAACAAACAACCCCATCAAAAAGCGGGCAAAGGATATGAACAGACACTTCTCAAAAGAAGACATTTATGCAGCCAACAGACACATGAAAAAATGCTCATCATCACTGGCCATCAGAGAAATGCAAATCAAAACCACAATGAGAAACTATCTCACACCAGTTAGAATGGTGATCATTCAAAAGTCAGGAAAACAACAGGTACTGGAGAGGATGTGGAGAAATAGGAACACTTTTACACTGTTGGTGGGACTGTAAACTAGTTCAGCCATTGTGGAAGTCAGTGTGGTGATTCCTCAGGGATCTAGAACTAGAAATACCATTTGACCCAGCCATCCCATTACTGGGTATATACCCAAAGGATTATAAATGATGCTGCTATAAAGACACATGCGCACGTATGTTTATTGCAGCACTATTCACAATAGCAAAGACTTGGAACTAACCCAAATGTCCAACACTCATAGACTGGATTAAGAAAATGTGGCACATATGCACCATGGAATACTATGCAGCCATAAAAAAGGATGAGTTCATGTCCTTTGTAGGGACATGGATGAAGCTAGAAACCATCATTCTCAGCAAACTATCGCAAGGACAAAAAACCAAACACCGCATGTTCTCACTCATAGATGGGAATTGAACAATGAGAACACCTGGACACAGGAAGGGGAACATCACCCACTGGGGACTGTTGTGGGGTTGGGGGAGGGGGGAGGGACAGCATTAGGAGATATACCTAATGCTAAATGATGAGTTAATGGGTGCAGCACACCAACATGGCACATGTATACATATGTAACAAACCTGCACGTTGTGCACATGTACCCTAAAACTTAAAGTATAACAATAATAATAATAATAATAAAGAGCATGCAGTGGCAAAAAAAGAAAAAAATGATTAAAATGGTACATTTTATATGTAGTTTGTCACAATTAAAATTTTTAAAAAATCATGACAAATCACATAAAAATTCAGATATGTGGCTCTTCATTTAAAAATCAGAAGTTAAACTGTGGACCTCCACTGTTTCTCAGATATTTCACAGATTCCAGTTATCCTCCTCCTTGTCCATTTGCCTACCTGACTTCTGTAGATTCCTGAATGGCAATGCTGAAATGGCCAAATGCCAGAGTCAGACGCCATTTCCCTGTGTTCCTTCGCATGCTATATAGTAGATCCCAGTAAAATTCAACCATATCATAAGCATCTCTTTACCGGCATCCCAGTAAAACCTAGAGGCAATGGTGACAATAATGCTGTCTTTTACACCATGGTTTGTGCTCCTAGAGTAATGCCTGGTAAACACAAGATAACTAAGAAGTTTGCTGAACAGAAAGATTTCCAAAAAAAATCATTTTAGAAGTTTGGAAAATCCCAGAATGGAAAGAAAATGTGACAACATAATGTAAATGCATTGCAAAGAAGGTGCTGACTTTGGAAATGAGGAAAAGTTGTAGATTAAAGGCAAATAAACTACATAAATACTATACAGTAGTCCCCTCCTTACCCATGGTCAACAATGGTACAAAAATGTGAAGTGGAAAATTTCAGAAATAAACAAGTCATAAGTTTTACATTGTGCACTGCTCTGAGTAGCATGACTGGAGCACTGCTTCAGTCCCCCATGGACTTGAATTATCCCTCTGTCCAGCATATCCAGATTGTATACACTACCCACCCATTAGACACTTAGTAGCCATCTTCATTATCAAATTGACTGTCATAGTATCTCAGTGCTGTTTTCAAGTCACCCTAATTTTACTTAATTATGGTTCCAAAGTGCAGGAGTAATGATGCTGGCATATTATTATAATTGTTCCATTTTTATTATTATTAGTTGCTGTTAATATCTTACTGTGCCTAGTATATCAATTAAACTTATTCATAGTTACGTATGTACAGGAAAAACATGGTATATATAGGGTTTTGTACTATCTGGTGATTTCAGGAATTACCTGAGTGTCTTGGAACATATACCCTTTGAATAATGGAGGACTACTCTACTCAGCTGATAAAGTTGTTTTTCATGGATTATGGGTTAAAAATTTCTGAAACTGCTATACATGTACACTGCATTGGAACTATTAAAACATACTGGATGGCAGAGCTAGGTTTCTCACTGTTGGAGTGGGAGGTTACAGATAAGCAAGGGGAAAAGATTAGAATGGTCTGGGTGGTAATGGATAGGATACAGTTGGGAGATGTCATTATGAGCTCCTGTTTTGCCTAAATTAGATATAAGTCATTGCACATAGAAACATTTATACACTTACGTAAATAAACAGGTTTATAAAACTACTAGATTTTTCTTGCTCTCCCAGCTGGAGGGCTTAGAAGGTACTGTCACTCCAGTGGAAATGAGCACACCTAGTATCTAGATCTTGGTATCTAATACTTTTCTCCAGTAAAGAGAAATGGATGATTCAAGGACTGGGGCAGGACATATACAAAATGAGCCTGTGACACACACACACACACACACACACACACACACACAGAGAGATAAACATACACACACAGTATTAATAGAGCATGTCAAAGGAGCAAAGGAGCCAAATGAAAGAGCCCCCAATGGCCAAAGCTGAAACCATTTGAACAACAAAATAAATCAGGTAATATTGGATTTTAATTCATTATATGAAATACATATCTATGAGTCCTCAGTAACATAGATGATTGAATAATTAAACTGGGGAAGAATAGAAAAATCTGTGCAGAACAATTTCAAATAATTCATGCAGATAGGCTGTACTCATGGAGGTGAAGTATAACTTGCCACTTCTTAAGTATGGGCTGTCCATACTGAGTTCCTTATGAAGAATGCAGTATGAAAAGGAGGGGTGGGGAGAGGAAATTTAGCGTGTAGAAACCTGACAACATGGCCTCAGCAAGTTTATCAAGGATAATATCCACAACGAGAGTCCTGTCAATAGCATGTACACTTGATGTGATATGAGGAAAATGACACTTTACTTCTGTGGTGCCCATCCCCAGATCACATATACCTAGTCTAATTATGAGAAAAAAAATCAGAAAAAATACAATTCAGAAATATACTACAAAATACCTGACCAGTACATCTCAAACAGTTAAGGTCTTCAAAAACAAGAAAATCTGGAGAAACTGTCAAGCCAAAAGGAGCCTAAATAGACAGAACAACTAAATATAATGTGATATCCTGGATGAGATCCTGGAACTAGGATGAAGACATTAGGGGAAAAACTAAGGAAATCTGAATGAACTATGGACTTTGGTTAGTAAGAACACATGGATACTGACTCATTAACTGTGGCAAGTGTACCATAGTAATGAAGGATGTTCATATAGGAAACTGGATGTGGGGTACATGGGAACTCTCTGTGCTGTCTTTTCAAGTTTCTGTATATCTAAAACTGTTTTAACACAACCGTTCTGTTTTTACAAACAATACATTTGTATTTATAATGATCTCATTTTTTTCCTTTTTTGTTTACTTTTATTTATTTTTCTCTCTCCCCTCTCTGGAATGCCAGCTCTTTGAGAGTGAAAGTTATTTCTCTTTTATTCAAAGTGTTGTGTATTGATATAATGCTAATGGGCAATACATATACGGGTACAATGAATGAAATACTGAAATACCCTCTCTGCTGTAATCTAGATGCCCCACTAATTTCAGAAAGAGCTCTCCTCCTCTCCTGTAGATTTTGCTTCCTTCTTCTTTTCTGTTTTCAAATAATCCTCTCTACTTTCATATTCATCTGGCATATCAGCTCTTCTACCAGCTTCAGGAAGGAACCTCCAGACAGCAGCCCTTGGTTTACCTATGTTTGTACACAATTTGGATTTCAACCTATTTTGAAAATATTCCTTTAAAAATTATTTGGACTTGAAATCATCCCTAATATATTTCTATACTTGATGCTTTAGGATTAATCTTGTATTATTTTTAATGACAGGTTTTTTGATTCCAACATATCTATTCATGCATATTACCAATTGTAGATTTCTGAATAAGAAATACAATTTGATAAGCTAGAATTAAAGTTCCTTCTTGTTTCCAAAATTCCCAGTTTATTATCAATCGTTTCACTCTGCTAACCACTGAAGCCACTTCCTAATCAGTAGTTTTTGTTTTTCAATTCTAGTACTTCTGGGATAACTCCTCCTTTGCTATAAGTTGTAAACTATATCCATTGAACATATATTTTCAAATATGCTTTCCTTCTCTTTCTCTGAGTAAAGTAGTGCATGTGTGTGGCTGAAACTATCTTTGTTTTTCTTAGGGATTCATCTTATTCCAGACAGCTATGTTATTTAAATGTTCGGTGTGTTCTGGAGTTTGTACTATGGTCCTTGAAATGAGAAAGCAAATGGGTACATATGGTCAGGTACTTTTAAGTCTATTTCACTGGAGTGCCATATATTTATTGAATAATTTTGTTGAATAAAATATTTCTCTTATAGGAATACATAGACATCCCATAATAAAACATTTTATATGAAATTCCTCTTATTTTAATTAATCTAATACTTTTTCTAGTAACAAAAGCTAATATTTATTAAGTAAATACAAACTTCCAAGCTCCTCTCTAAGTAGTAAAACACATAATCTTCATAAAACTGCTAGATAGATATGATTATTACTATTATTTCATAGATGAGAAAGATGTAATGTGGAGAGATTAAATCAATTGCCCAGGGATATACAGCTGTCAAACTATGGAAATAGAATTAAAACTAATAGAATCTAGCTCCCAAGCCCAAATTTTAACAAGTACATGCCATTTGAAGAAAGTAGTTTGGGGATGATTTTGTGAAAATAATCTTTCTTCTGAGAATATAATTGGAATTAAAACACTTGGCTTTTTTTTTCTTCAAGAATTTAATAGGGCTTGGGCATTGAGGGACTGTTGTAATTATCCAGCTTTCTGCCAAGAATTTGAATCTCATCTGATGCCAAGTGTCTGAGTGTTTTTAAGCATTCCAAATCTGTGGTGTGTAGTGTGTTAACAGAAAAATGCTTTCTTTCCTACAGAATTTGAAATTAATTTTCTTAGTGCCTGTCTTCTGCTTACTTCCCCAATGGGGAATATTCTTGGCTTCTTTCTTTTCCCATTGACACTTCGCTCCACATTCTTAATGTCTTTGATGCCTCATTTAGCTCCTCACCTACACAGAATTTGATTTCACAGGGCCTGAGACTTGTCTATCCCAGCTTTATTCTAAATCTGCCTGAGAGCCCTTCCTCTGCACTCACTGTGGAGTCTAGCCTTTGGTCTAACACACGGTGGACCCTGGGCCCCTGTGCCATCCTCCTCTTCAGCTGTGCCCCATGTCGGTGGTGGTGGGTTTCTACCGTTTCATGTTGCCTCACATTTCCCTGTTGAGGTTTTCCAAGACATCTCATGTTAAATTACCATTTGAAAAACCTGAATTGTTTTCTATTGACTAGATCCTGACAATTACAAACGTTTGTCAATATTTCAAGTTTTCCTGGGCTCTTAATGAATGTTGCTGTATTTCTCCTTGCAGAGGTTCAGTAAATGTTAGTTGATTAGGATAATAAGTTGGATAAGAAAAGATACAAAAATAGACACAATATCAACTGTGGAGACTTTAAAATACTGAGACCTTGTCTAACTGAGGATAGAGCACCTCTGGCTAGAATTACATGTCAAACATCTTGAAATATAATACTTACAATTTTAAAATAAAAATGTTAAATCATAAGTTTTAACATCTCAAAGCCTTTGCTGTAACAATCTTTAGTAAGTCACTCTCCTCCCACCTTCTTGCTTTCACCCCACCCGAATTTTAATTCGCTCTGATCGTGGAGCTTAAAATTAGTGATGGGTATGGTCATCATCTTTTTCTTTTTTGAGATGTTTTCCAACATGAACAAATTTAATGTGAGGACCAGCCTGTAATCAGGTGTGTGTAGTCTCTTTCGGAATGAATGGGGCATTGTCATTCGATGACTTGAGATATCTCAAAAGTATACAGGCAGAAATATGTGTAAGGCCACTGCAATGGCTGGAGTTATAATGCTTGGTTTATTTAAATTTATTTTCTGTTTAGCTGGAGGGCTGCTTAGGCTAATTAACAAGCTCCTGACATGTAGCATCACACAATCCAAGGAAGTAAATGGAAACAAATTGCTAATTAGTGCTGAAATAATTAGAGAAGTATCGTCTTTTGGCATGAAAACGTTAACAACATAAAAAAGTCCACCACACATTAGTAATCTTTGAAGTGTTTCTTTCACAGTGACCCAATGTTGAAGGTTTGGTCAAAGAGGGTTTTATATTCTTTACAAGATTATATTTGGATGATCAGATATAAACTATATTGCATGATTTAATAATAAATTAGGAAAATATTTTGACTTTCACAATAGAAATCAGCCTATATTTAACAATGTTAAGTATTTCACTGAAAGAATTACAGGTTGTGAAAATGAAAGAATGAACAGTTGTTTTTATTGGGATGTAGCTCAAATGGAAGACTCAAAACTATAATTACCACACTATTTTCATTAAAAACAATCATTGAATATTCAGTGTACACATAGCATCCTCTTGTATATAAAAACTATTACTAAAAGTTGTTTCTTCCCATAAATAACTTTATCATTTAAGGTGGCAGCACCCACAAAACAAGGCAGTAATAGTTTGAAGGCACAGCTGATAAACATACTGCACAGGCCGGGCGCGGTGGCTCACACCTATAATCCCAGCATTTTGAGAAGCCCAGGCAGGTGGATCATGAGGTCAGGAGATCGAGACCATCCTGGCCAACATGGTGAAATCTCGTCTCTATTAAAAATACAAAAATTAGCCGGGTGTGGTGGTGGGCACCTATAATCCCAGTTACTCGGGAGGCTGAGGTGGGAGAATTGCTTGAACCCGGGAGACGGAGGTTGTAGTGAGTGGAGATCATGCCACTGCACTCCAGCATGGGCGACAGAGTGAGACTCCATCTCAACAACAACAACAACAACAACAAAACATACAGTATAAAGTATTATTAGATTCTACAGTGGACAATGTGTAACATTTGCTTTATTTGGGGATTTTTATACTATCTCCCTATAATTGTGCTCTGTATATTCAAGGAATGTGAAGTTTTTATGTTTAGTGAGTAGCAAATAATTGTCACCACAGCAAGTGAAATTTAAAAACTTAACTGTTCTATGTTAAGAAAAGCACTGAGATTGCATTTTAAGGACAAGAGGACTGCACTTTGGATTCCTATTACTCTAGATGTCATGAAATAAATCATATTGATTTCAGATACTTTTCCTCATCGATAATTGGAATAAAGTTATGTACTTCTACTTATATCAAGGAATGTTTTGATGATTGGTGTGAAAAATATCTATGAAATCCTTTTACGTCTCTTTCATTAATCAATATCAAAAAGAACAATGCTTCATTGCTCTTAATGGCTTCCCTTAATGTGTAATGTTTTTTGTTACTAATCAGTTTTGTGATTTCTGCAGAGTCATGGAAGTGAGATGGTCAATCCCAGCAGTGAATGGAAACTGTTCTGGTCCTGGATTTTCAGCCCTGCATGCAACATGTTATGGACATATTTATTCAGTCCACAGTTTATGAAGTGAACACAGGAACAGAATAAGCAGAGCTGTAGCCATTTCCCAGTCCAGCGATCTGACAAATTGCTGCCCCAATCAATCTGTCAAGATGTGTCTGTCATGCCTCCTCTTTCCTCCCACTAAGTTGTAGTTGTGGACTAGCTCTGTCTGGAGGCTCTGCTGCCCCAGGTTGCTATGGAGACCACAGTGATAGGAGATATGAAAGTAAAAGCTGCTCTTTTTCCTCCTCTTCTTACTAACAAACATGAACTGCTATCCTACTCCAGACTCCAAATATAACTGAGGCAGGTAGGGTGAGAATGATGGGACTTCAAAGGCATGTGGGGCTTCCTTTCTAATCCTCCACATGGGCAGGAAGCCCAGCTTCCCCATCCCCACCTACTTACCATCTGCTTTGCAAAGGAAATGTTTGTGAGAATTACCCTCAGTAGTTTTTGTAACACTGTCTCATTTGAAAGTATTACATGTGAGTTCTCACACTCTCATTGTGAGTTCGCAAACTCCCAATGAGCACTCATTCCTCTAAAATCTCTAACAGAACATAACCCATTTCAATCTTAGGTCTGAAGTAAATAGCCTACAGATTATAAAATCAGCAATCATTTACTTCAATTCATTTATAGAGTAGAGAGACAGAGCTTGAATTCCCTGTTTCTACACCATTGCTGAGGACACGCAGTTGCAAGGATTCTAGGCAAGTGGCCTCTGAAAAATGCAATTATGAAACATGAGGGGGCTAATACTTTGGCTCCAAACTATGCCTAATATATGGCCATTGATATGTGTACTCCTTACCTGGAGGTTTCTTTGCATTGAGATAATGATACATTTAGTTTGGAGGAGAGTTGGTATGATGCTGACATCTAAGCCTGAAGCTCAGAGCATGAACACAAGAAATTTCCCAAAGATGTTTTATTTATTGATTTTTCTTATCATTCAGATACCAGGTGATGGGAATGCCCTTTGGGACTCTCTTGGAAAAGAAACAAGGCTTGAAGTAGAATAGTAGACTAGAAAGAGGTCTGAGATAAAATAGAAAGGTGACAATATTATAATTTTAAGGGTTATTTTTAGATATTCGCACTAATTTTCATATAAGTAAAATGGGGGCATAAATTACTTCCAACTACGTATTAAATATTGAACAGTCTCATAAAGTACATGCATCTTGTACAATTTGATAAATATCTTAATGGTTTTTATAGTTATCCTATGTCTGGCATTTTTGTGCATAGCAGACCTCTCTGAAGGCTGAAATTTAAAGTAATCATGAAGTGATAGAATGGATCTATGTATTTTTTTTCATGTATTAAGCAACATATAAGGCAGACAGTTTTCTCCCTACTCATTTAATACATTATATTTGGGATATACACATCTATTTTTAAGTGTTTAAAATTACTGGACTCTCAAAGAAACCACTGTTTTCTCATGGCGGTACAGCTGTGTTTCTCCCTATGCAGGCTTCAGTCATCATGAAAGTGCTAGCACAGCTCACTCCGTGGTGGCCCCAACAATGCTGCTAATGGTATCAGGGTATTTATACTGTACTCAGTGTATATCAAAGGGGATGGCATTTAAAATTCAGAATAGCATGTTCAAATGACTCACGCAATGGACTGAAATGACGGTGTATGGCAGGGAACAGTGTAAGCAATTCTACAATATTTACTTCTTAGTTCCGTGTCGTGTAAACATTTTGTGATAATGTGCATAAACAAATATTTAGCAACTGTATTCTGCAGCTGCAAATCTAATGTGGGTGTGATAGGGGTTAGCTTTGTTTTTCAGATCTTGATAATTCTTTATGCTTGAAATAACCTATACAAAATTCTATTAAAATAAGGATAAGTGCTATGAATTATTTCTTTTTCTTCACAAATTCTACTTAAATATGGTACATAGGTTTCAAGCTAAACATTTATATAGCTGTGGTTTTACTATTATGAATTTAGAGTGAATATGTGTATAAGTTATTTCCATCTAATGTGGTTATATCAAATACGTATATATGTATGAGGCTTTAAGTAAACACTCTGGATTTTCTTTCTTTCTTTTCTCTCTTTCTTTCTTTCTTTCTTTCCTTCTTTCTTTCTTTTTTTTTTTTATGGAGTTTCCACTCTTGTTGCCCAGGCTGGAGAGCAATGGCACAATCTCAGCTCACTGCAACCTCCGCCTCCCAGGTTCAAGCGCGTCTCCTGCCTCAACCTCCCAAGTAGCTGGGATTACAGGTATGTGCCACCATTCCTGGCTAATTTTTTGTATTTAGTAGAGACAGGTTTTCACCTTGTTGGTCAGGCTGGTCTCAAACTCATGACCTCAGATGATCTACCCATCTTGGCCTCCCAAAGCGCTGGGATTACAGGCATGAGCCTCCATGCCCAGCCTGGATTTTCTTGATATAGACATGTTCTCTACTTCAGTATCCTGCCTGTATAAGAAATATGCGGGGCCCAGCACAGTGGTTCAGGTCTGTAATCCTAGCACTTTGGGAGGCTGAGGCTGGTGGATCATGCGAGGTCAGGAGTTCGAGACCAGCCTGTCCAACAGGAAGAAACCCCATCTCTACTAAAAATACAAAATTAGCCACATGTGGTGGTGCATGCCTGCAATCCCAGCGACTTGGGAGGCTGAGACAGGAGAATCGCTTGAACCCAGGAAGGGGAGGCTGCAGTGAGCCGAGATCGCGCTGTCACACTCCAACCTGGGCAATGAGAGAGACTCTGTCTCAAAAAAAAAAAAAAAAAAAGAAAGAAAGAAAAAGAAAGAAATATGCTATAACCTTTCAGTCTGTAAAATATGTTTTTTCTTCCCATCTGCAAGATTTGAACTGAGTACACTTAATTTCATGTGCAATGATTGCATTTTATAGGTATACTCTCTGTCATTGAAGGAAGGTGGGGGGACATTCAACATGGGTCTGAATTAAGTATTTTGGGGCCTCAGTAAACATGTGATTACATTTGATTTGATAATGGAAACTTTGCTCATTTGAGGAAGTCACTGGTAGTCTCTGAGATATGACCAAAAGGGCACTGTAGAAACTTGTGGAAAAACTGCTGGGACCATCAGGTTGTATGTGCAGGGTTGCCCAGGTTTTGTTGGTTTCCTTGTTTGTTGTATCACACTAAGCAATGAGACAACTGTACCACATTTCAGTGATGTCAGTATTATTAGCACAGAAGCTAAAAAAACACTTTGACTCCTTTTATGCAGACTAGATTTGGGCCTGGGTTTTTTACATAATGCTATTTACTTTTAAAAACTTTTCTGATGCCTTTTTTTTCCTTTTAATTGGTTGTAAACATTTGTCTTCCCACCAGCTTAGAAGTCTCTAGAACTAAAGGGCTTTATCAACTTCATTTCTTCATTGCTTATTCTGTGTTACTTCATATGGTGTTTTGAATGTGACAGATATTTGATATATGTTTGCTGAGTTAATTTAAACTCTGCTTCTGGATCTCAAAATAAAATATACACAAGTAAGTAACTTAAACAAATGGAGTCTTATCAATGTGGAAAGAAGCTACTTAGTCCATTCTATCTTGTTTTCTGTATCTAGGTAGAGTCTTCCTTCTCAGAACTAGGGCTGTGAAGTGATGCTGTGCAGCTGGGCTCTATAGATAAAGATGCATGAAGAAGTTGATAGATGATGATCATCCTGAAATTGCTATGAGAGTAAAATAGGTTTTTTTAAGAAATTCTGCAAGATTTGACACTGACTATTTTAAGAAAATGGCACAGTGGAAAAAATGGAGAACTCATGTTTACATGTAGTTTTATTTGTCAGTCTGCCATATATTAGGTGCTATGTTTGAGCAAGTTACTCAGTTTTTCAATGTTTCCAAAGAGTCTAGCATGCCCTTTACCTAAGTATCTGTATGGCAAATATGCTTACCTCCTTCTGTCCTTTGGTCGGAAATCCTATCAATGGGTCCTACCTTCACTGATCTATTTAAAATAACTCTCCACACAGCTCTGTTCTTGCTTGTCTGCTCTCCCTGCCATTGTCCTTGCCTATGAGCACCTCTCAACGTCTCCACTTCTGGGCTTGCATATTGTTTACTTTGTGCTCACCTAAAGTCTATCTTCCATCATCTGTTCTTGCCCTTTGAAAATGAACGCTAGGCAATGACCATGATGACAGCAAGCCATGTTATTGACAGATGGGTTCCAAGAGCCCAGCATGACACTTGGCCCATAAAAAGTATTCACTAAATGGTCATTAATAAATAAACGTAATGAAGTCTTTTTTATTATACTTTAAGTTCTGGGATAAATGTGCAGAACGTGCAGGTTTGCTACATAGGTTTGCTGCACGTGCCATGGTGGTTTGCTGCACCCATTAACCCATCATCTACATTAGGTATTTCTTCTAATGCTATCCCTCCCATAGCCCCCCACCCCACAACAGGCCCCAGTGTGTGATGTTCCCCTCCCTGTGTCCCTGTGTTCTCATTGTTCAACTCTCATTTATGAGTGAGAACATGTGGTGTTTGGTTTTCTGTTCCTGTGTTAGCTTGCTGAAAATGATGGATTCCAGCTTCATCCATGTCCCTGCAAAGGATATGAACTCATCCTTTATCATGACTGCATAGTATTCCATGGTGTATATGTGCCACATTTTCTTTATCCAGTGTATCATTGATGGACATTTGGGTTGGCTCTGTCTTTGCTGTCATGAACAGTGCTGCAATAAACATACGTGCGCATGTGTCTTTATAATAGAATGATTTATAATCCTTTGGGTATATACCCAGTAATGGGATTGCTGGGTCAAATGATATTTCTGGTTCTAGATCCTTGAGGAATCGCCACACTGTCTTCCACAATGATTGAAGTAATTTACACTCCCACCAACAGTGTGAAAGTGTTCCTATTTCTCCACATCCTCTCCAGCATCTTCTGTTTCCTGACCTTTTAATGATTGCCATTCTAACTGGCATGAGATGGTATCTCATTGTGGTTTTGATTTGCATTTCTCTAATGACCAGTGATGATGAGCTTTTTTTCATATGTTTGTTGGCTGCATAAATGTCTTCTTTTGAGAAGTGTCTGCTCATATCCTTTGCCCACTTTTTGATGGAGTTGCTTGTTTTTTCTTGTAAATTTGTTTAAGCTCTTTGTAGATTCAGGATATTAGCTCTTTGCCAGATGGATAGATTACAAAAATTTTCTCCCATTCTGTAGGTTGCCTGTTCACGCTGATGATAGTTTCTTTGGCTGTGCAGAAGCTCTTTAGTTTAATGAGATGTATTTGTCAATTTTGGCTTTTGTTGCCATTGCTTTTGGTGTTTTAGTCATGAAGTCTTTGCGCATGCCTATGTCCTGAATGGTATTGCCTAGCTTTTCTTCTAGGGTTTTCAAGGTTTTAGGTCTTACATTTAAGACTTTAATCCATCTTGAGTTAATTTATGTATAAGGTGTAAGGAAGGGGTCCAGTTTCAGTTTCCTGCATGTGGCTAGCCAGTTTTCCCAACACCGTTTATTAAATGGGGAATCCTTTCCCCATTTGATTGTTTTTGTCAAGTTTGTCAAATATCAGATGGTTGTAGATGTGTGGCATTATTTCTGAGGTCTCTGTTCTGTTCCATTCGTCTATTTATCTGTTTTAGTACTAGTACCATGCTGTTTTGGTTACTGTAGCCTTGTAGTATAGTTCGAAATCAAGTAACATAATGCCTCCAGCTTTATTCTTTTTGCTCAGGATCATCTTGGCTATATGAGGTCTGTTTTGGTTCCATATGAAATTACATGTAGTTTTTTCTAATTCTGTGAAGAAAGTCAGTGGTAGCTTGATGGGAATAGCGTTGAATCCATAAATTACTTTGGGCAGTATGTCCATTTTCACGATATTGATTCTTCCTATCCATGTGCATGGAATGTTTTTCCATTTGTTTGTGTCCTCTCTTATTTCCTTAAGCAGTGGTTTGTAGTTCTCCTTGAAGAGGTCCTTCACCTCCCTTGTAAGTTGTATTCCTAGGTATTTTATTCTCTTTGTGCAATTTTGAATGGGAGTTCACTCATGATTTGGCTCCCTGTTTGTCTATTATTGGTGTATAGGAATGCTTGTGAAGTCAATTTTTGAAAGCAACAAAAATTGTCCTAAAGGTTAAAACCATAAATCCACATTGGAGGAACTGCAGGGGTGGGGGCCCCGGGCAGCCCAGCCCCGGGGGTAGGCAGGCAATGGCTCCCTCAGCGGACCCGATGTGCCTGCAGCAGGATTCCTCAGCCTCTATCCACTTGACCTCGACCTTGCTTGTGGACCTGGCGACTCCAGCCTGGGCCTGGGTCCCACGTCCTGAGACTGCCTTAGCTCAGATTCTCCTGCTCCGCTAGGTCCTCCTCAAGGCGGCTAGTGCTTCTGGCACTGCAGATAGAGTGGTAGCATATAATGTGTAATCAACGAATTTCAAGACAATTTTGGAGCTGGAACCCAAGCCTATCATCAATCATGTCTACACTGCCCAGACAAGCTCTGCATCAGGAGACTGGAAAAGCCATGCTTGGAAACCCCGGACACAGAGAGTGACCTCACAGATGGGACAGCAAGGACGTGATACAGTCGTCCTCGGCCCAGGGCCCTTCCTGCCCCGCTGGGGATGCAGCCACCAAGGGTTCTGCCGGGAACCTCTGATCCGAAGCTCCCCAGAGTTTACACGTGACCTGGAGAAACACCTGGGACAGCCAGCAATTCAGTGTTTTGAATCAGTCAGGACAAAACAACGTGACAGTATCAGAATGACGTACCTTAGAAAGAATGACATATTCCTAGGCCTCTGGGAGTTTGCGACAAGTACTCAAGTTGTACACTTTATTATTGGAAAGCTTCATGTACGGGAAAGAAAACAGCCAAGACAAACACAAATGCGTTTTTGATGGATATGGATAAAGGGGAAACCACCGTTCCAGTGTTCAGTGATTCCATCCGAAGACTACACAAGACGACGGAAAGCCCCAGCGAGTGAGCCAGCCGCGGGACAACAGCAATGTCCTTCCCGACGATCGCGGAGCCAGCAGTCAGCAGCCCCTTAACTCCCATGCGCATCGGGGTACGCGCGCAGCAGGCAAGGGCGACCCCGCGGAAGGACGCGGGCTGAGCTTAGAGGGGCACCTAGCGCTGCTGGAGGCGCCCATGCTGCAAATGCTGTGCTGTGATCCAGAACTTATTTATTTATTTATTTATTTTACTTTAAGTTCTGGGGTACACGTGTGGAAAGTGCAAGGTTTGTTACATAGGTATACTTGTGTACTTGTACCATGGTGGTTTGCTGCACCCATCAACCCGTCATCTACATTAGATATTTCTCCTAGTGCTATTCCTCCCCTAGTCCCCCACTCCCCCTACCCCCTGCAAGCCCCAGTGTGTGATGTTCCCCTTCCTATGTCCACGTGTTCTCATTGTTCAACTCCCACTTATGAGTGAGAACATAAGTGAGAACGTGTTTCATTTTCTCTTCCTCTGTTACTTTGCTGAGAATGATGGTGTCCAGCTTCATCCATGCCCCTGCAAAGGACATGAACTCATCCTTTTTTATGGCTGCATAGTATTCTATGGTGTATATGTGCCACATTTTCTTTATCCAGTCTATCATTGATGGACATTTGGATTGGTTCCAAGTCTTTGCTGTTGTAAACAGTGCCACAGTAAACATATGTGTGCATGTGTCTTTATGGTAGAATAATTTATAATCATTTGGGTATATACCCAGTAATGGGATTGGTGGGTTAAATGGTATTTCTAGTTCTAGATCCTTGAGGAATCAACACACTGTCTTCCACAGTGATTGAACTAATTTACCTTCCCACCAACAGTGTAAAAGCAAGCGTTCCTACTTCTCCACATCCTCTCTGGCATCTGTTGTTTCCTGAATTTTTTAGTGATTGCCATTCTAACTGGTGTGAGATGGTATCTCACTGTGATTTTAATTTGCATTTCTCTAATGACCAGTGATGATGAGCTTTTCTTCATATGTTTGCTGGCCACATAAATGCCTTCTTTTGAGAAGTGTCTGTTCCTGTTCTTTGCCCACTTTTTGATGGGGTTGTTTTTTTCTTGTAAATTTGTTTAAGTTCTTTGTAGATTCTGGCTATTAGTCCTTTGTCAGATGGATTGCAAAAATTTTCTCCCATTCTGCAGGTTGCCTGTTCACGCTGATGATAGTTTCTTTGGCTATGCAGAAGCTCTTTAGTTTAATGAGACGTATTTGTCAATTTTGGCTTTTGTTGCCATTGCTTTTGGTGTTTTAGTCATGAAGTCTTTGCCCATGCCTATGTCCTGAATGGTATTGCCTGGGTTTTCTTCTAGAGTTTTTATGGTTTTATGTCTTAGTTTTAAGTCTTTAATCCATCTTCAGTTAATTTTTGTATAAGGCATAAGGAAGGGATCTAGTTTCAGTTTTCTGCATACTGGTACCAAAACAGATATATAGACCAATGGAACAGAACAGAGGCCTCAGAAATAACACCACACATCTACAGCCATCTGATCTTTGACAAACCTGACAAAAACAAGCAGTGGGGAAAGGATTCCCTATTTAATAAATGGTGTTGGGAAAATTGGCTAGCTATATGCAGAAAACAGAACTCTTACTATAGTAGAATACATGGAAGTACAAACGGGGATTTTGGAGCATGACGGTACAACCACTTCCAATTTTGTTGTAATTTTTAAAACTCTGGCACTTTCTACGCATATGATCCTTTAGATGATATATTCTGTACAGAGGAAGAACCAGATCATCCAACCAAAAACAAATGAATGAATTCCTTACATATTCCTGAAGGAACTTTTGAAGAGCTTTTGAGAGGCTGACTTCAAACCATGTAGGAAACTAAGATAGAAATTGTGCAAACTTTTCTGGGACTTTTCTAATGTTTGTAATACTGTATTTAGATTCTTTTTCTATTTTCTTTTAAGGAGTACATTTGGAAATTCAAAACAATTGGCAAACCTTCAATTAGTGTATTAAATGCAGGAGACTTCTATATTTTGGGCACCTTCCTAATACGCTTTATCATTTAGCACTTTGACTTGAGTGGTGTTGATTAAACATTTGACCAGTAACTATGTTTTTATAAATCTACTGTACAAATTATACAGAGTTTAAGATTTAAGATACAGCTTCTAAGGTCAATGCTGTATATACATGTGTAATTTTTTAAAAAGATTTTGTATATGGAAATTTTCTATTTACATATATAATATTTTTTACTTGTATATATTGAGAGTATTTAGTATACTTTTATATGAATAAAGACAACTGGTAATTGCTGAAAAAAAACAAAAATAATAAAACCTTGTCAACTACAGTCAGGTACCAAATAATGATGACCGTTATCTCCATTATTTTTCAAAAATATTTTATGAGTTCCAGCAAATACGGGTAAATAAAAAATTGAAATTTCTTTTAAAAATATTAAAGAAAGCCCTAAGTTGGAGGGTTGCGGGGGACATGCCAGGGAATTTTTTTTTCTATTCCTACTTTTCTTAGCGTTTTCATTAGGAATTGCTGCTCAATTTGACCAAACATCCTTTCAGAATCTTTAATTGAAGGGAGAAATATGTAAATATATATACACACACACACACGTACATATGTATACACACATATATATGTACACACACATACAACTTGTTGAGGAAATTAATTATATTCATAATAATTCACTGATATTTATTCAGGATTTCTCTTTTGAAATAAAGACCACTTGCTCATAGCAAAATTTCATTTCTCACTTGCTGAATTCCATATGCTAATACTGTATTCAAAATACAGTATTGGCATATATATTTATATTAATAATTGTCTCTTGTTTATTTTATTTGTACTACTATATCTGCCTTTATTTTTAATTTTCATTTAAATTTACTTTAATAAAATGGTTTGAAGAGACATGATTTTCTACTGGAATCATCTCTTCTTTAAGAATTAGATAAAACTCAGTTTTGTCACTCTGTTCCTGATGCTTTTTCAAAGTAGAACTTTTATCAATTGTAAAATTTAAATTAACTTGCTTAATGGATCTTGAGCTACTCAGTTGGCCACATTAACAATTAAAAGAAAAAAGAAAATGTTGCTCGAATCATTGAGGAAATCATCTTGGAATTATAATAACTGCTGAAATAGTATTTCCATAGCCATGTGAACTAGCTAATAATGTATTTTACTTCAATTAGTTTAACTCAGAATGATATGTCTCTTTATACACTTTTATTACATAGAATCTTGTTTTATTTGAGTCTTTCAACAAAATGAATTATTTTCAGTCATAGCCTTAAATATTGTCATTATCTTAAATAAGTACAATTTTATCAAATGTTTCAATATTCTTTTCTAACTAAAATAGATGGCTCTTTTCTATATTGACATTCAGTGATTTATTACTATTGTATTATGATTAGTTTCACTAAGATTTGTTATATTTATTAGAGCTGAGAGCTGAAACTGCATTCTTAATTGTAATAAATAATTATCAAAATCAAACATTATTGCATAATTATACACTATTTTAGGCTGAAATTTTAGGAATTGTGTAATTTTAGGAATTCTGAAATTTTAAATTATTCATAGTTCTTTCTTTCATCATATAACCAGATGGACCTTCTTGTTGGGACTTTTCATTTTAAACGACATAAAATTTAGACTAGAAATGCCTATTGAAATATTCCTATGTCATTTCTATATATTTACGAAGTATTTTTAAAAATTAAAATGCAGAAAAAAATAATAAAACGAATGAATGCATACAATGCCTCCTCAGGAACATCACATTACCTTCCTTGAGCTATTATGTTGACGGTAATCTGACTCCCCATCCCTAATGTGATGTATTTCTAGCTTTTCCAGCTCTGTCTTGTATCCTGTGGTTGCAGCAACCAAGATGAGAGCTGATGTGTCTCAATCATGTCAAATTCTTTTTTTTTTTTTTTGAGTTGTTTCCTCCATGTTCCCAATTATATTTGACTTCACATAGTTGATTAACCCACTACTTCCAAAAGTTATGCGATAAGGTCTTCTTAGATGCAGCTCTATACCCTACTTTCCAGCTGGGTAATTTCTGCTGCTGCACTTGATTTACTTTCCAATCCAACAGTAACAGCTCTTGTGAATATTACAGACTCATTTCTTGCTCGAATGCTTCTCTCTTAAGAAGGCCTTATCTCCTGCCCGTGGCTAGCAACTGCCATGACCCTGTGAGCAATCTGCAGTTGTGAATGTATATACCTGCAGGAAACCATAGAAGAGCAGTATGCTCCCTCACCCTGCCACCAGAAGGCTCCTCTGTAAACCTGAACGTGCTAGTAGACGCACAATGGCAGGAGGACTCCCTAACCCCGGCATGAAACCCTTTACATTACAGTTTCAACCAAAGCTGTCACCCAGTAATACCTGTAAAAAGCCAAGTTCTTATTTTTCCTTCAGTTCATAAATGAGTGCATAAAAAAGATTCATTTATTTGGTTTCCACATATAGTCAGTATTTTAGAGTGAACAGTAAAGCATGTTATAGTTTCTAGATTAGCCTAGTTATTTTATCTGTAAAGTGACCAGTTTCAAAATCAACCCTCAAAGTCAAGTTTAAGATCCTTTTCAGATAGGATCCAGAATAAGGAAATAATTTACTTATGACAAGTGGGATGAGTCCAATATCTAAGTGACTGTTTTCCATCATTGTTACTAGCAGGCAGAAATACGTCAATCTGACTCTCTTAAAATCAAAATCTTACTTGATTTCCTGACATCATGTGAGGCCAGTAACTATGATCCTCACAAGCTAATCTTCCTGCCCTTGCTGTCTGTGAAGGGAGGTGTGTGCGTGTTTCCTGATGTGTGCTTTAAATATGCCTAGACAAAGCAGCAGTGCCCTCTTTTTATCAATTAAAAGCAAGCCCAGCTATGGGCATCCTTGGCTTTATATTGCAGAGCAGTGGCAGGTAGCTAAATTCCTCCTTAGAATCTCATAGAAGTTAGAATGGCCTCCAAGGGGAAACCAGAAAGGGCAAAGAACCAAAAAATGTTGTATGAACTTTTCTTCTTAATAGATGAATGGAACTTAAGTTTCAGTTCATGAACTGAGTCGTTAGATTTGTAGTGGTTTTAATATTAGATTAAATCCATAAATATCTATTTGAATTTAATTTCTCTTTTCTATTCTTATTGATTGTCACCATTTATCAACCCTCTTGCTTGGGTACTCACGTATAGCAGTTTGAGAGAATAACTGTGCTAATACTTTATCTGATTAAAATTTACAACATTTTATTTGAATTATAAAATGTGAATGAAAGTAAAAAGGACAACTGGATTTATTGGTTATTTCTTATTTGGCAGGAATAATTTATTCATTATTATTCAAGATATAGAACCTATATTTTCCAACCTGACAGTATCAGGCTGATATAATATGCATTTAAAGCACAGAAGAAAACTGAAAAAAAAAACACTATCTCAATTCTATTCCCTGAAAAGATTAATAATCCTGCATTAATTAAGAAATGTGTATTTGTCAAAGGCTTAAAATTATGATTACACAGATACTCATAAGTGACCTTATATTTTAAAAACTCATTATCTCTTTAGGATGAGATTTTGTTATTGTTTAACGTTCTTATATTTTTCACTTATACTTGAAAAAAACTTTACGATTGAAGCACAAATGTAAAGCTTTAAAAGTAAAGCAACTGCCCATTGCCTATTTCAAAGGCAACCATATTTAACCTATACATGTCATATTTTCCCACATCTACACCCATATTTACATATTTACATATTCCCATATTTATACACTTATTCAAAATTGATTTTCATACCATTATTTCTTTTTGTTTAATCCTAGATATTATCTATTGTACACTTAATATAGAATATGAGTACTTAGCTGTTTTTTTCTACTGCCCCATATATTTTAATTTGTGAGAAATTCCCAATAGAGTCACATAATATTGATTATATCAATATTTAGAGGTTATAATATAATGTCAATACAAATACATAAGCCAAGTTCATAAATTCATTCTAAGCCAAAAAAAAGTAAGAAAAAACACTGGAAATTTCAATGAGATTTTCCTAAATCTATAAAAAAATAGGGCAGAATTTTTATCTTCACAGTACTGTGTCCAGCAATCCATGACATAGAATACCCACCAACACAATCAAGGTAATAAGATACTCATTTACCCTAAAAGTTTAATCTTGCCACTGTATAATCTGTCCTTCTGCCTCTTCTCTTCTCCCCATTCCCTGAACAATCACTAAACTGCTTTGTGGCACTATACATTTGTTTACATTTTCTACAATTTTATGTAAATATAATCATATAATAGTATGTTTTTTGGCTTCTTTCACTAAATATAATTATTTTATATTTATTCACCTGGCATCATGTACCCATCACTCATTCCTTTTTTTTCTTGTTATGTGGAGTCACATGCCATTATAAGGATACATCTCAGTTTGTTTACCCATTTACCTTTTGATGGACATTTGAGTTTTCTAAATTTTCTGATTAAAAATACAGCTGCCATGAATATTCATGAAAAGTATTTGTAAGGACATTTACTCTTATTTCTCTTGGATAAATTTCTAAAAATTAATTTACTAGATCATGTAGTATGGCATGTTTCAATTTTATGAAATTGCTAAATTATTTTCCAAAATCGTGACATTTTCAATTTTTATTCTTAGTCTCTGAGCATTCCAGTTCCCCCAAAACCTTACACTCACTTAGTATCTGAGGCATACATAATTTGGACATTTCAGAAGATTTATAGTGGTATCTCTTTATAGTTTTAATTTACATTTCCCTAATTGCTATTATGTTAAGCATATTTTCATGCACTAATTTGCCATCAACATAAGTTCAAGGATATACCTGCCGAAGATTTTTTCTCATGTTTTATTAGGTCATCTGTATTATTATTGAGTTTTGAGTGTTCTAAAATATATTCCAAGTATATACTATTTATCAGAAAAAGATTTATAAATATTTTCTCAAAATTTGTGACTCTCTTAAAAGCATATTGCATAGAAAAGAATGGTTCAATTTTGTTTACTCCCAACTTAACAATTTGTGTTTTTATGGGTTGTACTTTTGGATTAATAACTACAAAAATAAATCCTGCCTTAATGCCACAATGGTTTTCTCCAAAGTTTACTTCTAGAAGTTTTATAAGCTTAGACTTTACATTTAGGTAATTGATTCACTCTGAGTTAGTATTAGTATGTCGTGTAAGTTATAGATCAAAGCTCCTTTTCTTTTCTAACGAGGATTTGAAATAGTCCCAGCACAATTTGTTAAAAAGATTTTACTTTCTCTACTCCATTGCAACATTGTTGAAAAATAGTTGTTTATTTTTGTTTGCATTTATTTCTGGACATATTATATTATGTTATCTTAATTATATTACATTCTATCATATTATATTATTATTTTATTTTACTTTATCTATCTTTTTGATAACACATGTCTTGATGATTACAGTTTCTTTATATCTCTTAAAATCAAACGATGTTGGTTTAATAGCTTTGCTTTTATTTTCCAAAGGTGGTATGGTTATCCTGGATTTTTTAAATTTCCACATGAATTTTAATAACAGTTTGCCAATTTGTATTAAAAAGTCTGCTGGGATTCCCATATGTGAATTAGGGTTGATAAATATTGAGTCTTGTGACACATATATTTAAATGTTTAAAAATTACTCATAGCAATGTTTTGTATACAGGGCTTTTACTACTTTTGTTAGATTGATACATAAATATTTCATAGTTTTGTTGATTTTATAATTTTTTTAAATTAGAAATTCTGATTGTTTATAAAGAAATATAATTATTTTATATTTATCTTATTTCCTGAAACTCTGCTAAAAAGATTAGTTATGATTAGTTCCAGGACCATTTTTTTTTTTTTGGTAGATTCTAGTGCACTTTTTGTAAGCCATCATGTCATCTGCAGATAGACACTTTTATTCCTTCTTTTCAAATATAGATACCTAATTTTTTTCTCTATATTGCCCTTCCTAGTACCTTTATGGAAATGTTGACTAAAAGTAGACAGTGTTGACACTCTTATTTTTTCGAAACTTAGGCCGTTAAGGCCTTTAGTCTGTTACCATTTAGTAATGATATTACCTGCAGGTTTTTTTTATAGCTACCCTCTGCCAGTTTGAGGAAGTTCCGTTCTACCATTACTTTGCTTAAAGTGTTCAACAGATATGAATTTTGAATATTGCCAAATATTTTTTGATATTTCAACTTAGGTTTTTATGTGGTTAATTATACCAATTGATTTTCTAATGTTAAACCAACCTTGTATTCCTGGATTAAACTCCATTTGATCATTTTGTATTATCTGATTTGCATTGATCACATTGTATTGTTTGATTTGTTAAAATATTTAATAATGTTTACATAAGTCCTTTATCTGGCTCCTTGTAAAAATTTTAAAAGTTTGTTCTTTTTTCTCTTTAGTTTGCAAAATTTTAATTATGATGTGTCTTAGTGTAGATTTATTTGGCAGGATCCTTTTGAGGTTTGTTAAGCTTCTTAAATCTATGGGCTCATGTCTGTCATCCAATTGGAGAAATTTTCAGACATTATATGTTTAAACACTCTTTCAGTCCCTCTTCTTTCTCCTCTCCTCTGTGACTCATATGATATGCATTTTATACATTTTGTTACTATCGTTCAGGTTACTTTTTCTTTTTTTTTTTTGGTCTATATACTCTATTGTTCAGATAGGGTGAATTCTATTATTCTGTCCTCAACTTTGTTAATTCTACTCTCTCTCATTCCTACTTTGTTATTGAACTATTCCCAAGTGTTTTTAAATGTATGAAAAAATATTTGTATAATATCTGTTTGGATATTATAACATAACTTTTTTGCTGAGATTTTATAATTTTTCACTTGAATCAAAAAACTTGTAATTTCTTATGGCAACATTTTTGTTGATTGCTTCAAAATCCTTGTCAGAGAGTTCCAATATGTGATATATCTCATTGGTATTAGTAGATTATTTCTTCCCTTTAAAATTGTGATTTTTCTGGTTCTCAATATGACATAAAATTTTTACTATATCCTGGTCATTTTGTTTATTATATTAGGTGACTCTGCCTCTTACTTGAGATTTCTTTTTTTAAGCAGAAATTTACTATTTAGCTCACGGGTTTGTGGTCCATGGTTCCATTTACGATATATGTTTTAGAGCCGTTTGGTGCTGCTTTGTTCTGACTGATTTATCTCCTGTCACTGGGCACCCACTATTCCCTGCTGGGATTGTTTGAAGGGATGGAAAAAGCTTTCCCAGGTCAGTGCTGGTTATGGAGGGTCCCTCCCTGCTGTAGAGGAGGTAGGATAATGGGGACCTTGGAGCAGGTCTATATTTGCTGATACTCTCCACTAGGATGGTGTCTCTAGGCAGGGGAGGATAGTCTCAGGACCTTGACAAAGTGGCCTCCCTCACTGGGCACGTATGAGGAGGTACCCCTGACAATGATCCTGGTTACACAGTGCCTCTGAGTGGGGCAGAGTATTCTCAGGCCCAGGGAGAAGGCTAGCACTTCTGCTGGCTTCCCGTTGTCACTACTCACTGATGTTTGTGGCCTTGCCTGGTATTAGTGGGGCTCCTTTACAATCCAGAGCTGGTATGAGCCTATCTAGCGTGCTTTCTGTTTTAATGATGGGGCTGAGAAAGTGCCCGGCCTGTTTGGTGTTCCTCTGGTGGAGCAGGTAAGGTATCCGGCCTCTGTGCTGTCCAGTGCTGGCCTGAGACCCCTAATCAGATTTTCCTTCTCCTTCTGTCTTTCAGAGTTCTTATTTGGTTGTCTTTTGTATTTTCTTCAGTGTTTACAGTTGTACTTCTTGGGGAGGAGCAGAGAGAGATGAGCCTGTGCCTTTTTTTTTTTTTTTTTTCACGGAGTTTCGTTCTTGCTGCGCAGGCTGCAGTGCAGAGGTGCAGTCTCAGCACGCTGCAACCTCCACCTCCCAGGTTCAAACGATTCTCCTGCCTCAGCCTCCCAAGTAGCTGGGATTACAGACGCCCGCCACGAAGACCGGCTAATTTTTTTTTTTTTTTGTATTTTTAATAGAGATGGGGTTTCACCATTTTGGCTAGGCTGGTCTCGAACTCCAGACCTCAGATGATCCACCTGCCTCGGTCTCCCAAAGTGCTGGGATTACAGCCATGAGCCACCATGCCCAGCCGTCTGTGCCATCTTGTCAGGGCCAGAAGTCATTCTAAATTGGTTTTAAGTAGGCAATTCTTTAATGATTTGCAGTTGAACAATTTTTCTATGTATTTAACGAGATATAGTTCCATGTTTATTAACTGCTTTTTCACTGATTATTCTTGTCTCCTTATTTTACATGATAGTTTAAAATTATAAACATATTAATATCTTTTTCAAGTGTGTTTGCTATAAATAACTCTTCAGCTTCTTGTTCTTTTATTTTTTTTTTAATTTTAAAATTTTTACATGGCTTATATTTTTGGATATGATTTTTGGAGAAATTGAAATTATTTTAACTGGAAGAACTAGACTTACTAATTCTATATTTTAAAAAATGTTGAGAGTTATTGATAATAACAGACTTCAACATTATATTACAACTGATGCTATTGATAATAACAGGTTTGCAGGGAAAAGAAAAGAAAATATTAAGTAGAAGATGTAATGCCTGTTTATTTTTTGCAAGAGGATTAGAGTGAATTGGGTCAATTTGATTTAACCTGAATTAGTACTTTGGTCAATATTGGCAGAATCAGATTTTTATGCTTTTAGAATCATTTTCTCTTATATCTTAGCCTATTTTATGTTACGTAACATATGCTCCAAAGCTTATCCAATTTATTGGTGCAAAATAGGTGCTCAACAATTATTAATAATTTACCAATAAATACAGTGACCCGAACATTCTATCTGCCTTTCTGTGGACTTCTTGATTCCTCATATTGCCTAATATAGACCATAAACTCAGGAAGACCTCGATAAGTATGAATGAAAGATTCATGTTGTGTATAAACAGGTGATCACAGAATGTGACAAGAGGATGAACATTGATGGCTCTTACTGCAATGATAAATAATTAGCTCCCTCTATCTTTTATAAAATGTTTCTGACCACTAGGGAAAAATGGAAGGTGGAAGAAACAACCAATAATTTCAAGGCTTTGCCATCATATAAAATGATAAATGTAATGATAATTGTATTCTTTTTATTCTTTTTTTCAGGTTCAGGTTCTTCGGAATGCTGGAGAAGAAGTGACTCTAACAGTGTCATTTTTAAAAAGAGCACCTGCTTTCCTCAAACTCCCGTTGAATGAAGATTGTGCATGTAAGCATTTATAAAGAATAGATAAAAGTGCTCACATCATTATAGTTACATAATTATTATTTTGACAATAATTGGTGGATTTCTTCTTAAAGTTGAGATTTTTGCCTGACTGTAAACATTTTTGTATTACAAAGTGTTCTACTAACCCTTATGAAAAGGGAACAAATGTTATTTTTCTTGAAGAATAGATTCAACACATTACAGTTTTTTTCTAGCCTACAATTGGAGAAGTATTATTTGTTTTTAAAATAAGCATATCAAATATCATGTATGCATTATGCATGTCTATTAAATTTCATCAGAATATTTGGTGAATGTATTTTCTCTAACTAAAAATTAATACTAAACAAGAATATGTGCTTAAGTTATTCTGATGAGAGAAGATGAAAAAAAGCGTTTGCCTTTGAGGGAATGTACCAATTTACATAGAACTACTTAAAAAGTTATTTGTCAATTTTATTTTCCTGTTCCATTTTCTAAAATGAAATGTATATTATCTAATACTTTTGCTGAAAAATTGAAGAATAATATATTTTTCACTGAGACATAATTTGTATGCAATAAAATGCAAAGATCTTGCACAGTTGGATCAGTTCTGAAAAGGCACACATTTGCTTAATCCACTTCTTACAATCATAAAACTGTTCCCAGTAAATAACAGCCCAGAAATGCCTACTCACTTACACTCTCTTCTTCATACATTATTTTGACTCTTCTAGAACTTTACAGAATGGAATTATACTTTATTTTTTATTCTGGCTTCTTTCATTATGAATAATTTCTTTCAGATTCACTTATTTCTCAGATTCACATATTTCTTAGTTTGTTCATTTATATTGCAGTTTATTTTGCTGTTTATATTGCTGTTTATTATTCCATTGTATGAATGTACTATATTTATTAATGCATCTTTCTGTTGAAGATACCAGCACTGTTCCCAGTATTTTGCCATAATAAATAAAGCTGCTGGAAATGTTCTTTTATTTAACTTTTATTTTAAGTTCAGGGGTACAAGTGCAGGGTTGTTACACAGGTAAACTTGTGTCATGGGGGCTCATTGTACACAAACCAGTTATTGAAATTAGTACCCATTAGTTATTTATCCTGATCCCGTCCCTCCTCCCACCCTACATCCCACTGAAAGGCCACAGTGTGTGTGGGTCCCCTCTATTTGTCTAGGTGTTCTCATCATATAGCTCTCACTTGTAAGTGAGAATGTGAAGTATTTGGTTTTCTGTTCCTGTGTTAGTTTGCTAAGGATAACGGCCTCCAGCTCCATCCATCCATGTCCCTGAAGTGGATATGGTCTCGTTCTTTTTTATGGTGACATAGTATTCCATGGTGTATATATACAACATTTTTGTTATCCAGTCTATCGCTGATAGGCATTTAGGTTGATTCCATGTCTTTACTATTGTGAATAGTGCTGCAATGGACGTACACACGCATGTGTCTTTATAATAGAATGATTTATATGTTTTGGGTATATACCATTTGACCCAGCAATCCCATCACTGGAAGCTTCTTGTATAAGGCTTTTGGCAGTTTTGTAATTTTATTTTACTACAATAAGTACCCAAGAATTGAATTGCTGAGTGACTAGAAAGATGTATAATTAACTTGTTAATAAATTGCCAAATTTGGGGGGGTGCAGTGGCCCATGCGTGTAATCCTATCATTTTGAGAGGCTGAGGCCAGCAGATCACCTAAGCTCAGGAGTTCAAGACCAACTTGAACAACATGGCAAAATGCCATCTCTACCAAAAATACAAAAAAAAAAACACCCAAAATAGCCAGGCATGGTGGCATGTGCCTGTGGTTCCAGCTACTTGGGAGGTTGAGGTGGGAGGATGGCTTGAGCCTGGTAGGCTGAGGATGCAGTGAGCTGAGATCGTGTCACTGTACTCCAGCCTGGGTGACAGAGTGAGACCCCATCTCAAAAATAAATAAATAAATTGTGAAATTTATTTCCAAAGTGAGCATATCATTTATTGTGGTAAATAACACATAACATAAAATTTACCATGTTTAGCATTTTAAGTGTTCAGAAGAGTAGTCTTAAGTCTATGTACATTATTGTGTAACATATCACCAGAAACTTTTGATATTGCAAAATGGAAATTCTATACCCCTTAAACAATTCCCTATTTTCCCCAGATCCACTCCCTGGCAAACACCATTGTATTTTATGTTTATAAGAATTTGAGTACTTTAGACACCTTATGCACTTGGAATAATCCAGTATTTTCTTTTGGTGATTAGCTTATTTCATTTAGCATAATGTCTTTAAGACTCATCTATGTTGTAGAATAGGACAAAATTTCATTCCTATTTAAGACTGAATAACATTCTTTCGTATGCATACACCACATTTTCTTTATTCAACCCTCAAACAGTGAGCATTTAGGTTGGTTCCACATCTTTGTTGTTGTGAATAATGCTGCAATGAACATGAGTGTACAAATACCATTCACAACTCTGCTTTCAGTTATCTTGGATATATACTCAGAAGTGGGATTCCTGGATCATATGTTAATTCTATTTTTAATTTTTTGAAGAATAACCATACTGTTTTCCATAGTAGCTGCATCATTTTACACTCTTAAGTAACAGAGGCAAAGCTTCCAATTTCTGCATATCCTCACCAGCACTTCTTATTTTCTGTTTTTTTGCTTTGTTTTGTTTTGGTTTTGATAGTGGCCATTCTAATGGTTGTCAGATGACAACTCACTGTGGTTTTGATTTGAATTTCCCTGATAATCAGTAATGTTAAGCGTCTTTTCACATATTTATTGGCCATTTGCATATTTTCTTTGAAGACATGTCTATTCAAGTCTACTATCCAGTTTTAAATCTGTTTATTTGTTTTGCTGTTGTTGACTTGTAAGAATTTTTCAGATACTCTGGCTATTAACGTATTACCAGACATATGGTTTGAAAATACTTTCTCCCATTTCAAAGGTTGCTGTTTCACTCTGTTGATCATTTTATTTATTTTACAAAATTTTTAATTCTTCTGTAGTCAAGTCTATTTTTGCTTCTAATGCCTTTGTTTTTGGTGTCATATTCAGAAAAAATTGCCAAATCCAATGTCATAAATATTTTTCTCTAAGTTTTCTGCTAGGATTTTTTACAGCTCAAATCTAATGTTTAGGTATTTGATTTGTTTTGAGTCAATTTTTATACATAGTATAAGGTAAGTGCCCGACATTCTTTTGCATGAGGATATCCAGTTTTCCCAGTATAATTAATTGAAGAGAAGACTATTCTTTCCCTATTGTATAACCTTTTAAAATAATTTCATCACATATTGAGGGTTAATTTTGGGATTATTCTGTTCCATTGTTCTATGCGTCTGCATTAATGCCAGTACCACATTGTTTTGATTATTGCAGCTTTGTAATATATCTTGAGTTCAGAAAGTGTAAAGCCCCAGCTCTCTTTTTCTTTCTCAAGAATTTTTGACTATTCAGAATTCGTTGAGGTTTCATATGAATTTTAGGATAGTTTTTCTATTTCTGCAAAATAATACCATAGAGATTTTGATAGGGATTGCATTGAACCTATAGATTGCATTGCTTAGCATGGACATTTTAACGATATTAATTCTTCCAATGTATCAGCATGGGATGTCATTCCATTTATTTGTTTCATCTTTAATTTCTCAATGGTATTTTGTAGTTTTCAGTGTAAAGACTTTAAACTTTTTGGGTGAGATTATTCCTAATTATTCTTTTTGATGCTATTATCAATAAAATTGTTTTCTTTTTTTATTGCTAATGGACAGAAACAACTGAATTTTTATGTTGTCTATTCTGCAACTTCCTTAAACTTGTTTATTAGATCTAACAGTTTTGTGTGTGTTAAAACTTTAGAGTTTTCCACATATAAGCTCATATCTGCAAACAAAGATAATTTTACTTCTTTGTTTGAATTTGGGTGACTTTTATTTCTTAGTCTTGCCTAATTGCTTCTGGCTGGAACTTTTGGTTGTATGTTGAATAGAAGACTTGAGAGTGGGCATCCTTGCCTTATTCTTAATCTTAGAAGGAAAGCTTTCAGTTTGCCATTATTCAGTATAATGTTAGCTATGGGCTTTTTATATATGAATTACCTTTATTATGTTGAGATAATTTCCTTCTATTCCTAGTTTGTAAAATGTATTATGTTTTAAATTGTGAAAATATTGAATTTGGCAAATGCTTTTTTCTTCATCAACTGAGGTGACTATGTGGGATTTTTTTTTCTGCCATTCTGTTATTGTGATGTGTTAATTACATAGATAGATGTTTTTTTCATGTTGAACCACCCTTGCATTTCAGGAATAAGTCACACTTGATCATGGTGTATAATCTTTTAAATTTGTAGTTGAATTCAGTTTTTTAGTATCTTTTTGAGGACTTTTGCATTAATATTCATCAGGAATATTGGTTTGTAGTTTTATTTTTTGTAGTATCTTTGTTTGGTTTCGGTATCTGGGTAACGCTCACCTCAAGCTGGAAACTGCTTTCCCCTCATCAAATTTTTTTGAAAGAGTATGAGAAGGATCAGTGCTACTTCCTCTTTAAATGCTTGGTAAAGTTCTACAGTAAAATCATCTGGTCGTGGACTCTTCGTTTTTTGTGAGGAATTTATTAATGATTCAATTTCCTTACTAGTTCTATGTCTGTCTGTATTTTTTGTTTCTTCATAATTGATTGTTGGTATGTCACATATTTCTAGAAGGTTATCTATTTTTTCTAGATTATTCAGTTTGTTGGCACATAATTGTCCATATTACTCTTTAACAATCCTTTTGGTTTTTGTGGCATCAGTTGTAATGTCTACTATTTCATTTCTTTTTTCTTATTATTATACTTTAAGTTTTACAGTACATGTGCACAACGTGCAGGTTAGTTACATATGTATACATGTGCCATGTTGGTGTGCTGCACCTATTAACTCATCATTTAACATTAGGTATATCTCCTAATGCCATCCCTCCCCACTCCCCACACCCCACAACAAGCCCTGGTGTGTGATGTTCCCTTTCCTGTGTCCATGTGTTTTCATTGTTCAATTCCTACCTATGAGTGAGAAGAAGCAGTGTTTGGTTTTTCGTCCTTGCGATAATTTGCTGAGAATGATGGTTTCCAGCTTCATCCATGTCCTTACAAAGGACACGAACTCATCATTTTTTATGGCTGCATAGTATTCCATGGTGTATATGTGCCACATTTTCTTAATCTAGTCTATCACTGTTGGATATTTGGCTTGGTTCCAAGTCTTTGCTATTGTGAATGGTGCCACAATAAACATATGTGTGCATGTGTCTTTATAGCAGCATGACTTGTAATTCTTTGGGTCTATACCCAGTGATGGGATTGCTGGGTCAAATGGTTTTTCTAGTTCTAGATCCTTGAGAAATCGCCACACTGACTTCCACAATGGTTGAACTAGTTTACAGTCCCACCAACAGTGTAAAAGTGTTCCTATTTCTCCACATCCTCTCCAGTATCTGTTGTTTCCTGACTTTTGAATGATCACCATTCTAACTGGTGTGAAATGGTATCTCATTGTGGTTTTGATTTGCATTTCTCTGATGGCCAGTGATGATGAGCATTTTTTCATGTGTCTGTTGGCTGCATAAATGTCTTCTTTTGAGTAGTATCTGTTCATATCCTTCACCCACATTTTGATGGGGTTGTTTGTGTTTTTCTTGTAAATTTGTTTGAGTTCATTGTAGATTCTGGATATTAGCCCTTTGTCAGATGAGTAGATTGCAAAAATTTTCTCCCATTCTGTAGGCTGCCTGTTCACTCTGATGGTGGTTTCTTTTCTATGCAGAAGTTCTTTAGTTAAATTAGATCCTATTTGTCAATTTTGGCTTTCGTTGCCATTGCTTTTGGTGTTTTAGACATGAAGTCCTTGCCCATGCCTATGTCCTGAATGGTATTGCCTAGATTTTCTTCTAGGGTTTTTATAATTTTAGGTCTAACATTTAAGTCTTTAATCCATCTTGAATTAATTTTTGTGTAAGGTGTAAGGAAGGGATCCAGTTTCAGCTTTCTACATATGGCTAGTCAGTTCTCCCAGCAACATTTAGTAAATAGGGAATCCTTTCTCCATTTTTTGTTTTTGTCAGGTTTGTCAAACATCAGATAGTTGTAAGTTGTAGATATGCGGCATTATTTCTGAGGGCTCTGTTCTGTTCCATTGATCTATATCTCTGTTTTGGTACCAGTACCATGCTGTTTTGGTTACTGTAGCCTTGTAGTATAGTTTGAAGTCAGGTAGCATGATGCCTCCAGCTTTGTTCTTTTGGCTTAGGATTGACTTGGCAATGCGGGCTCTTTTTTGGTTCCATATGAACTTTAAAGTAGTTTTTTTCAATTCTGTGAAGAAACTCAAAGGTAGCTTGATGGGGATGGCATTGAATTTATAAATTACCTTGGGCAGTATGGCCATTTTCACGATATTGATTCCTCCTACCGATGAGCATGGAATGTTCTTCCATTTGTTTGTATCTTCTTTTATTTCATTGAGCAGTGGTTTGTAGTTCTCCTTGAAGAGGTCCTTCACTTCCCTTGTAAGTTGGATTCCTAGGTATTTTATTCTCTTTGAAGCAATTGTGAATGGGAGTTCACTTATGATTTGGCTCTCTGTTTGTCTGTTGTTGGTGTGTAAGAATGCTTGTGATTTTTGCACATTGATTTTCTATCCTGAGACTTTGCTGAAGTTGCCTATCAGCTTAAGGAGATTTTGGGCTGAGACGATGGGGTTTTCTAAATATACAGTCATGTCATTTGCAGACAGGGACAATTTGACTTCCTCTTTTCCTAATTGAATACCCTTTATTTCCTTCTCCTGCCTGATTGCCCTGGCCAGAACTTCCAACACTATGTTGAATAGGAGTGGTGAGAGAGGGCATCCCTGTCTTGGGCCAGTTTTCAAAGGGAATGCTTCCAGTTTTTGCCCATTCAGTAGAATATTGGCTGTGGGTTTGTCATAGATAGCTCTTATATTTTGAGATACGTCCCATCAATACCTAATTTATTGAGAGTTTTTAGCATGAAGGTTGTTGAATTTTGTCAAAGGCCTTTTCTGCATCTATTGAGATAATCATATGGTTTTTGTCATTGGTTCTGTTTATATGCTGGATTACGTTTATTGATTTGTGTATGTTGTACCAGCCTTGCATCCCAGGGATGAAGCCCACTTGATCATGGTGGATAAGCTTTTTGATGTGCTGCTGGATTCGGTTTGCCAGTATTTTATTTAGGATTTTAGCATCAATGTTCATCAGGGATATTGGTCTAAAATTGTCTTTTTTTGTTATGTCTCTGCCAGGCTTTGGTATCAGGATGATGCTGGCCTCATAAAATGAGTTAGGGAGGATTCCCTCTTTTTCTATTGATTGGAATAGTTTCAGAAGGAATGGTACCAGCTCCTCCTTGTACCTCTGGTAGAATTCGGCTGTGAATCCATCTGGTCCTGGACTTTTTTTGGTTGGTAAGCTATTAATTATTGACTCAATTTCAGAGCCTGTTTTTTGTCTATTAAGAGATTCAACTTCTTCCTGGTTTAGTCTTGGGAGGGTGTATGTCTCGAAGAATTTATCCATTTCTTCTAGATTTTCTAGTTTATTTGTGTAGAGGTGTTTGTAGTATCCTCTGATGGTAGTTTTGTATTTCTGTGGGATCAGTGGTGATATCCCCTTCATCATTTTGTATTGCATCTATTTGATTCTTCTCTCTCTTCTTCTTTATTAGTCTTGCTAGCAGTCTATCAATTTTGTTGATCTTTTAAAAAAATCAGCTCCTGGATTCATTGATTTTTTGAAGGATTTTTTGTGTCTCTATTTCCTTCAGTTCTGCTCTGATTTTAGTTATTTCTTGCCTTCTGCTAGCTTTTGAATGTGTTTACTCTGGCTTCTCTAGTTCTTTTAATTGTGATGTTAGGGTGTCAATTTTAGATCTTTCCTGCTTTCTCTTGTGGGCATTTTAGTGCTATAAATTTCCCTCTACACACTGCTTTGAATGTGTCTCAAAGATTCTGGTATGTTGTGTCTTTGTTCTCATTGGTTTCAAAGAACATCTTTATTTCTGCCTTCATTTCGTTATGTACCCAGTAGTCATTCAGGAGCATGTTATTCAGTTTCCATGTAGTTCAGTGGTTTTCAGTGAGTTTCTTAATCCTGAGTTCTAGTTTGATTGCACTGTGGTCTGAGAGACAGTTTGTTATAATTTCTGTTCTTTTACATTTGCTGAGAAGTGTTTTACTTCCAACTATGTGGTCAATTTTGGAATAGGTGTGGTGTAGTGTTGAAAAGAATGTATATTCTGTTGATTTGGGGTGGAGAGTTCTGTAGATTAGGTCTGCTTGGTGCAGAGCTGAGTTCAATTCCTGGATATCCTTGTTAACTTTCTGTCTCATTGATCTATCTCATGTTGACAGTGGGGTGTTAAAGTCTCCTATTATTATTGTGTGGGAGTCTAAGTCTCTTTCTAGGTCTCTGAGGACTTGCTTTATGAATCTGGGTGCTCCTGTATTGGGTGCATATATATTTAGGATAGTTAGCTCTTGTTGTTGAATTGATCCCTTTACCATTATGTAATGGCCTTCTTTGTCTCTTTTGATCTTTGTTTGTTTAAAGTCTGTTTTATCAGAGACTAGGATTGCAACCCCTGCCTTTTTATGTTTTCCATTTGCTTGGTAGATCTTCCTCCATCCCTTTATTTTGAGCCTATGTGTGTCTCTGCACGTGAGATGGGTTTCCTGAATACAGCACACTGATGGGTCTTGACTCTTTATCCAATTTGCCAGTCTGTGTCTTTTAAGTGGAGCATTTAGCCCATTTACATTTAAAGTTAATATTGTTATGTGTGAATTTGATCCCGTCATTATGATGTTAGCTGGTTATTTTGCTTGTTAGTTGATGAAGTTTCTTCCTAGCCTCGATGGTCTTTAAAATTTGGCATGTTTTTGCAGTGGCTGGTACTGGTTTTTCCTTTCCATGTTTAGTGCTTCCTTCAGGAGTTCTTTTAGTGCAGGCCTGGTGGTGACAAAATCTCTCAGCATTTGCTTGTCTGTAAAGGATTTTATTTCTCCTTCACTTATGAAGCTTAGTTTGGCTGGATATGAAATTCTGGGTTGAAGATTCTTTTCTTTAAGAATGTTGAATATTGGCCCCCAGTCTCTTCTGGCTCATAGAGTTTCTGCCGAGAGATCAGCTGTTAGTCTAATGGGCTTCCCTTTGTGGGTAACCCGACCTTTCTCTCTGGCTGCCCTTAACATTTTTTCCTTCATTTCAACTTTGGTGAATCTGACAATTATATGTCTTGGAGTTGCTCTTCTCGAGGAGTATCTTTGTGGTGTTCTCTGTATTTTCTGAATTTGAATGTTGGCCTGCCTTGCTAGATTGGGGAAGTTCTCCTGGATAATATCCTGCAGAGTGTTTTCCAACTTGGTTCCATTCTCCCCATCACTTTCAGATACACCAATCAGATGTAGATTTGGTCTTTTCACATAGTCCCATATTTCTTGTAGGCTTTGTTCATTTCTTTTTATTCTTTTTTCTCTAAACTTCTCTTCTAGCTTCATTTCATTCATTTGATCTTCCATCATTGATACCCTTTCTTCCAGTTGATCGAATCGGCTACTGAAGCTTGTGCATTCATCACATAGTTCTCGTACCTTGGTTTTCAGCTCTATCAGGTTCTTTAAGGACTTCTCTGCATTGGTTATTCTAGTTAGCCATTCATCTAATTTTTTTTCAAGGTTTTTAACTTCTTTGCCATGGGTTCGAACTTCCTTCTTTAGCTTGGTGTATTTTGATCGTCTGAAGTCTTCTTCTCTCAACTTGTCAAAGTCATTCTCAATCCAGCTTTGTTCTGTTGCTTGTAAGGAGCTGCATTCATTTGGAGGAGGAGAGGCACTCTTATTTTTAGAGTTTCCAGTTTTTCTGCTCTGTTTTTTCCCCATCTTTATGGTTTTATATATCTTTGGTCCTTGATGATGGTGATGTACAGATGGGGTTTTGGTGTGGATGTCCTTTCTGTTTGTTAATTTTCCTTCTAACAGTCAGAACCCTCAGCTGCCAGTCTGTTGGAGTTTGCTGGAGTTTGCTGGAGGTCCACTCCAGACCCTGTTTGCCTGGGTTTCAACAGTGGAGGCTGCAGAACAGCGGATATTGGTGAACAGCCAATGTTGCTGCCTGATTGTTTCTCTGGAAGTTTTGTCTCAGAGGAGTACCTGGCCGTGTGAGGTGTCAGTCTGCCCCTACTTGGGGGTACCTCCCAGTTAGGCTACTCGGGGGTCAGGGACCCACTTGAGGCAGTCTGTCTGTTCTCAGATCTCCAGCTGCATTCTGGGAGAACCACTACTCTCTTCAAAGCTGTCAGACAGGGATATTTAAGTCTGCAGAGGATTCTGCTGCCTTTTGTTTGGGTATGCCGTACCCCCAGTGGTGGAGCCTACAGAGGCAGGCAGGCCTCCTTGAGCTGCAGTGGGCTCCACCCAGTTCGAGCTTCCGGGGTGCTTTGTTTACCTACTCAAGCCTCGGCAATGGCGGATGCCCCTCCCCCAGCCTCACTGCTGCCTTGCAGTTTGATCTCAGACTGCTGTGCTAGCAATGAGTGAGGCTCTGTGGGCATAGGACCCTCCAAGCCAGGCACGGGATGTAATCTCCTGGTGTGCCGTTTGCTAAGACCATTGGAAAAGCGCAGTATTAGCGTGGGAGTGACCCAATTTTCCAGGTGCTATCTGTCACCCCCTTCTTTGACTAGGAAAGGGAATTCCCTGACCCCTTGTGCTTCCCAGGTGAGGCAATGCCTCTCCCTGCTTCGGCTCATGCTTGGTGCACTGCACCCACTGTCTTGCACCCACTTTCCGACACTCCCCAGTGAGATGAACCCAGTACCTCAGTTGGAAATGCAGAAATCACCCATCTTCTGCATTGCTCATGCTGGGAGCTGTAGACTGGAGCTGTTCCTATTTGGCCTTCTTGGTTCCCCCCCCCCCAGTATTTCATTTCTAATTTTTATTTGCATATTTTACTTTTTTTATTAGCCTGGTCAAGGTTTTGTCAATATTGTTAATCTTTTGAATAAACCAACTATTTGCTTAGTTGATTTTCTATATTCTGTTTCTTTTTTCCATTTTATTTATTTCTGCTCTAATCTTTATAATGGCTCTCCTTCTGCTACCTTGGGTTTAGTTTGTTTCTTTTTCTAGTTTTTGAATGGTAAAATTTGGTTGTAAATTTGATGTTTTTAAATTATTTTGTGACATACTGCTTTAAAATACAAATGTTTACTGACAAAATTTTCTCTCTTAGTAATGCTTTTGCTGCATCGCATGAGTTTTTGTATGTTGTATTTCATTTTAATTTGTTGGATATTGTTTAAAATATTTTTAAGTCCCTTGTGATTTCTTTTTGACTTATTGGTTTTTCAAAACTTCATTGCTTAATTTCCACTGATTTGTGTATTTTTCAATTCTCTCTCTGCTATTGATTTCCAGTTTAATTCCATTGTATCAGAAAAGATATTTGATATGATTTCAATCTTCTTAAATTTAATAAGACTTGTTTTGTGACCACATATGTAAACTATTAGGGAGAATATTTTGTGTACACATCAGAAGAATGTATATTTTATTATTGTTGAGTGAAGTGTTATGTATATGTGTTAAGCCAAATTAGTGCTTAGTGTCACCCATGTCCTCCATTTTGTTATTCTTTCTGTGTAGTGGTTCTATAAATTAGTAGCAGTTGAGGACTTATGTCATACTATTATTGTGTTGCTGTCTATCCCTTTAATTCTGTCAAAGTTTGCTTCATATATTTGAATGTTTGGCTGTTAGGTGCATATATATATTTATAATTGTTATATCTTCATGGTGAATTGACAGTTTTACTATTATAAAATGTCTTTCTTTGTGAAGGTTTTTATATTTAAAGTCTATTTTTGTCTGGAATAAATATGGCCACTCTGCTCCCTTTTATATCATTTGCATGAAATATCTTTCTCCATCATTTCATTTTCAGCCTGTGCTCATCATTAAATATAAAGAGAGCCTGCAGTTGACAGCATACATAAGCATATCTTGGAGATATTGCAGGTTTAGTTCCAGACCAGCAAAATAAAGGGAATATAGCAATAAAACAAGACACACAAATTATTTGGCTTCTCGTTGCATGTAAAAGTTATGCTTATTCTTATATTATAGTCTATCAAATATTCCATAATGGCATTATGTGTAAAAATACACATACTTTAATTTAAAATGTTTTATGCTAACTGGGCAGCCATTTGGGCAGACAACAAGCTAGCTGCAGGAGTTTTTTCTTTTTATACTCCAGTGGAGCCTGGAATGCCAATGAGACAGAACCATTCACTCCCTGGAATGGCGGCTGAAGCCAGGGAGCCAAATGGTCCAGCTCAGCAGATCCCACCCCCATGGATCCCAGCAAGCTAAGATCCACTGGCTTGAAATTCTCGCTGCCAGAACGGCAGTCTGAAGTTGATCTGGGACACTCAAGCTTGATGGGGTGAAGGTCATCTACCATTACTGAGGCTTTAGTAGGCAGTTTTCTCCTCACAGTGTAAACAAAGCTGCTGGGAACTTCTGACAGGGTGGAGCACACCACAACTCTGCAAAGCCACTGTAGCCAGACTGCCTCTCTAGATTCCTTCTGTCTGAGCAGGGCACCTCTGAAAGAAAGGCAGCAGTCCCAGTCAAGGGCTTATACATAAAACTCCCATCTCCCTGGGACAGAGCACCTGGGGGAAGGGGCGGCTGTGGGCACAGCTTCAGCAGACTTAAATGTTCCTGCCTGCCAGCTCTGAATGGATCTCCCAGCACAGAGTGCAAGTTCTGCTAAGGAACAGATACCCTCCTCAAGTGGGTCCCTAACCCCCATGCCTCCTGACTGGGAGATGCCTCTCAGCAGGGGTCAACAGAAACCTCATACAGGAGAGCTCTGGCTGGCATCTGGAGGGTGCACCTCTGGGAAGAAGCTTCCAGAGAAAGGAACAGGTAACAATTTTTGATGTTCTGCAGACTCCGCTGGTGATATCCACCAAACAGTGTCTGGAGTGAACCTCCAGCAAAATCCAGCAGACTTGCAGCATAGGGGCCTGATTGTTGGAAGGAAAACTAACAAACAGAAAGAAATAGCATCGCCATCAACATAAAGGACATCCACAAAAAACCCAATCCAAAGGCCCCAACATCAAACACCAAAAATAGGTCCACGAAGATGAGGAAAAACAAGCATACAAAGTCTGAAAATTCCAAAAACCAGAACACCACTTCTTCTCCAAAGGATCACAACTCCTCACCAGCAAGGGAACAAAACTGGATGGAGAATGAGTTTGATGAATTGACAGAAGTAAGCTTCAGAAGGTGGGTAATAACAAACGCCTCTGAGCTAAAGGAGCATGTCCTATCCCAATGCAAGGAAGCTAAAAACCTTTAAGAAAGGTTAGAGGAATTGTTAACTAGAATAATAAGTTTAGAGAAGAATATAAATGACCTGATGGAGCTGAAAAACACAGCATGAGAACTTCGTGAAGCATACACAAGTATCAATAGCCAAATTGATCAAATAGAAGAAAGGATATCAGAGATTGAAGAATAACTTAATGAAATAAAGTGTAAAGACAAGATTAGAGAAAAAAGCATGAAAAGGAATGAACAAAGTCTTCAAGAAATATGGGACTATGTGAAAAGACCAAACCTATATTTGATTGGTGTGCCTAAAAGTGAAAGGGAGAATGGAACCAAGTTGGAAAACACTCTTCAAGATATTATCCAGAACTTCCCCTACATAGCAAGGCAGGCCAACATTCAAATTCAGGAAATACAGAGAACACCACAAAGATACTTCTCAAGAAGAGCAATCCCAAGACACATAGTCATCAGATTCAACAAGGTTGAAATGAAGGAAAAAATTTTAAGAGCAGCCAGAGAGAAAGGTCGTGTTACCCACAAAGGGAAGCCCATCAGACTAACAGCAGATCTCTCTGCAGAAACCTGACAAGCCAGAAGAGAGTGGGGGCTAATATTCAACATTCTTAAAGAAAAGAATTTTCAACCCAGAATTACATATCCAGCCAAACTAAGCTCCATAAGCAAAGGAGAAATAAATTCTTTACGGAAAAGCAATTGCTGAGAAATTTTGTCACCACTAAATCTGCCTTACAAGAGTTCCTGAAAAAAGTGCTAAATATGGAAAGGAAAAACTGACACTAGCCACTGCAAAAGTATACCAAATTGTAAAGACCATCGATGACATTAAGAAAGTGTCAACTAATAGGCAAAATAACCGGGTAGCATCATAATGACAGGATCAAATACACACATACCAATATTAACCTTAAATGTAAATGGGCTAAATGCCCCAATTAAAAGACACAGACTAGCAAATTGGACAAAGAGTCAAGACCCACTGGTGTGCCATATTCAGGAGACCCATCTCATGTACAAAGACACACATAGGCTCAAATTAAGAAATTGAGGAATATTTACCAAGCAAATAGAAAGCAAAAAAAAAAGCAGGGGTTGAAATTCTAGTCTCTGATAAAACAGACTTTAAACCAACAAAGATCAAAAAAAACAAAGAAGGGCATTATATAATGATAAAAGGATCAATGCAACAAGAAGAGCTAACTATCCTAAATATATATGCACCCAATATAGGAGCATGCTGATTCATAAGGCAAGTTCTTGGAGACCTACAAAGAGACTTAGACTCCCAGACAATAATAGTGGGAGACTTTAACACCCCACTGTCAATATTAGACAGATCAAGAGGACAGAAAATTAACAAGGATATTCAGAACTTGAACTCAGTTCTGGAGAAAGTGGACTTAATAGACATCTGCAGAACTCTCCACCCCAAATCAACAGAATATAAATTCTTCTTAGCACCACATCACACTTATTCTAAAATTGACCACATAATTGGAAGTAAAACACTCCTCTGCAAATACAAAACAATGAGAATCATAACAAACAGTCTCTAAGATCATAAGGCAATCAAATAAGAACTCAGGATTAAGAAACTCACTCAAAACCACACAACTACATGGAAAATGAACAACCTGCTCCAGAGTGACTACTGGGTAAATAACGAAATTAATGCAGAAATAAATAAGTTCTTTGAAACCAATGAGAACAAAGACACAATGTACCAGAATGTCTGGGACACAGCTAAAGTAGTGTTTAGAGGGAAATTTAAAGCATTAATTGCCCACAAGAGAAAGCAGGAAATTTCTAAAATTGACACCCTAACATCACAATTAAAAGAGCTAGAGAAACAAGACCAAACAAATTTAAAAGCTAGCAGAAGACAAAAAATAACTAAGATTAGAGCAGAACTTAAGGAGATAGAGACTCAAAAAAACCTTTCAAAAAATCAATGAATCCAGGGGCTGTTTCTTTTGAAAAGATTAACATAATAGACCACTATCGAGACCAACAAAGAAGAAAAGAGAGAAGAATCAAATAGACACAATAAAAAATGATAAAGGGGATATCACCACTGATCCCACAGAAATATATTACTACTATCAGAGAATACTATAAACACCTCTATGAAAATAAACTAGAAAACCTAGAAGAAATGGATAAATTCCTGGACACATACACCCTCCCAAGGCTAAATCAGGAGGAAGTCAAATCCTTGAATAGGCCAATAACAAGTTCTGAAATTGAGGCAGTAATTAATAGCCTACCAACCAAAAAAGCCCAGGACCAGTTGGGTTCACAGCCAAATTCTACCAGAGATACCAACAGGAGCTGGTACCATTCCTTCTGAAACTATTCCAAACCATAGAAAAAGATAGACTCCTCCCTAACTCATTTTATGAGGCCAGCATCATCCTAATACCAAAACCTGGCAGAGCCACAACAAAAAAAGAAAATTGCAGGCCAATATCAATGATAAACATTGATGCAAAAATCCTCCAAAAAATACTCTCAAAGTGAATCCAGCAGCACATCAAAAGCTTATCCACCGTGATCAAGTCGGCTTCATCCCTGGGATGAAAGCCTGGTTAAACATACACAAATCAATAAATGTAATCCATCACATAAACAGAACCAATGACAAAAACCACATAATTATCTCAATAGATGCAGAAAAGGCCTTCAATAAAACTCAACAACCTTTTATGCTAAAAACTCTCAATAAACTAGGTATTGATGGAATGTATCTCAAAATAATTAGAGCTATTTATGACAAACCCACAGCCAATATCATACTGAATGGGCAAAAGCTGGAAGCATTCCCTTTGAAAACCAGCACAAGACAAGGATGCCCTCTCTCACCACTCCTATTCAACACGGTATTGGAAGTTCTGGCCAGGGCAATCAGGCAAGAGAAAAAAAAATAAAGATATTCAAATAGGAAAAGACGAAGTCAAATTGTCTCTATCTGCAGATGACATGATTGTATATTTAGAAAACCCTATTATCTCAGCCCTAAATCTCTTTAAGCTGATAAGCTACTTCGGCAAAGTCTCAGGATACAAAATCAATGGGCAAAAATCACAATCATTCCTGTACACCATTAATAGATAAACAGAGAGCCAAATCATAAGTGAACTCTCATTCACAATTGCTACAAAGAGAATAAAATACCTAGGAGTACAACTCACAGGGGAAGTGAAGGACCTCTTCAAGGAGAACTGCAAAACACTGCTCAAGGAAATAAGAGAGGACACAACCCAATTTTAAAAACATTCCATGTTCATGGATAGGGAGAATCAATAGAGTGAAAATGGCCATACTACCCAAATAAATTTATAGATTCAAGCTACCATTGACTTTCTTCAAAGGATTGGAAAAAAAACTACTTTCAATTTCATATGGAACCAAAAAAGAGCCTGTATAGCCAAGACAATTCTAAGCAAAAAGAACAAAACTGGAGGCATCATGCTACCTGACTTCAAACATACTACAAGGCTACAGTAACCAAAATGGCATGGTACTGGTAACAAAACAGACATATAGACCAATGGAACAGAACTGAGGTCTCAGAAATAATGCCATACATCTACAACCATCTGGTCTTTGACAAACCTGACAAAAACAGGCAATGGGGAAAGAATTCCCTATTTAATAAATGTTGCTAGGAAAACTGGCTAGCCATATGCATAAAACTGAAAATGGACCTCTTCCTAACACCTTATACAAAAATTAACTCAAGATGGATTGAAGACTTAAATGTAAGCTCTAAAACCATAAAAACCCTAGAAGAAAACCTAGGCAATACCATTCAGGGCATAGGCATGGGCAAAGACTTCATGACTAAAACACCAAAAGCAATGGCAACAAAAGCCAAAATTGACAAAAGGGCTCTAATTAAACTAAAGAGCTTCTGCACAGCAAAAGAAACTATAATCAGAGTGAACAGGCAACCTACAGAATGGGAGAAAAAGACAAAGGCTGATAACCAGAATCTACGAGGAATGTAAACAAATTTACAACAAAAAGCAAATAACCCCATCAAAAAGTGGGCGAAGGATATGAACAGACACTTCTCAAAAGAAGACATCTATGCAGCCAACAGACACATGAAAAAATACTCATCATCACTGGTCATCAGAGAAATGCAAATCAAAGTCACAATGAGATACCATCTCACGCCAGTTAGAATGGCGATCATTAAGAAGTCAGGAAACAACAGATGCTGGAGAGGATTTGGAGAAATAGGAAGGCTTTTACACTGTTGGTGGGAGTGTAAATTAGTTCAACCATTGTGAAAGATAGGGTGGCAATTCCTCAAGGATCTAGAACCAGAAATACAATTTGACCCAGCAATCCCATTACTGGGTATATACCCAAAGGAATATAAATCTTTCTACTATAAGGACATATGCACACGTATGTTTATTGCAGCAGTATTTACAATAACAAATACGTGCAACCAACCCAATTGCCCATCAATGATAGACTGGATAAAGAAAATGTGGCACATATACACCATGGAATACTATGCAGCTATAAAAAAATGAGTTCGTGTTCTTTGCAGGGACATGAATGAAACTGGAAACCATCATTCTCAGCAGACTAACACAGGAACAGAAAACCAAACACCAGGTTCTCACTCATAAGTGGGAGTTGAACATTTGAGAACACATGGACATAGGGAGGGGAATATCACACAGCAGGGCCTGATGGGGGCTGGGGGTCTAGGGGAGGGATAGCATTAGGAGAAATGCCTAATGTAGATGATGGGTTGATGGGTGCAGCAAACCACCATGGCACGTGCATAGCTATGTAACAAACCTGCATTTCCTGCACATGTACCCCAGAACTTAAAGCACAATAAAAAATACTTTTTGCAAAAACGTGCTAAGAATCATCTGAGCTTTCACTGATTTGCAGCCTTTTCGTTAGTCTCTCTATTGATGGATGCTGACTGATCGGAGTGGTGGTTGCTGAAGTTTGGAATGGCTATGACAATTCCTTGAAATAGACAACAATGAAGTTTGTCACATTCATTAACTCTTCCTTTCATGAAAGATTTCTCTGTAACATGTAATCTTCTTGGGGGATTTTACCCATATTAGAACTTCCTTCAAAATTAGTCAATCTTCTTAAACTCTGCAACCATTTTACCAACTAAGTTTATGTAATATTCTAAATACTTTATTGTCATTTCAACAATGTTCATAGCATCTTCACCAAGAATAGAGTCCATCTCAAGAAAACACTCATGAGATTGGAACAATTCAGTCACATCTTCAAGCTCTACTTCTGATTGTAATTCTCCAGCTATTTCCATCACATCTACACTTACTGCCTCTACTTGAGAAGTCTTGAACTCCTCAAAGTCATCCATGAGGGTTGGCATCAACTTCTTCCAAATGCCTCTTAATATTGATATTTTGACCTACTCCCGTCAATATTAATCATGAATATTCTTAATAGTATCAACAATGGAGAATCATTTCCAGAAGGTTTTCAATTGACTTTGCCCAGGTCCATCAAAGTAATCCCCATCTATGGCAGCTATCCCTTTATTAAATATATTTCTTAAATAATATGACATGAAACTTTGAAATTCCTTTTTGATCCATGGGCTGCAGAATGGATTTTGTGTTAGCAGGCATGAAAACTACATTAATCTTGTCCATCTTCATCAGTACTCTTGGGTGACCAGGTGCATTGTCAATAAGCAGTGATTATTGGAAAGGAATGTGTTTTGATGTGTGTTTCAGGGTGTGTGTGTGTGTGTGTGTGTATGTTTCTGAGCAGTAGGTCTCAACAGTGGGCTTAAACATTCAGTAAACCTTGCTGTAAACAGATACGCTGCCATCTAGGCCTTGTTGTTCCATTTCTACAGCACAGGCAGAGTAGATTCACCATAATGGTTAAGGGACCTATCCGTGCCCTCGGATTTCAGAATGGTAAATAAAAATGGAATTCAACTGATAGCAGCTGCATTAGCCCCTAACAAGAGAGTTTGCTGAAGCTTGGAAGGCAGACATTGACTTCCTTCCTTTTTTTTTTCTTTTTGAGACAGAGTCTCGTTCTGTCACCCAGGCTGGAGTGCAGAAGTGTGATCTGCACTCACTGCAGCCTTTGCCACTGAGGTTCAAGCAATTCTTCTGCCACAGCCTCCCAAGTAGCTGGGAATACAGGCACACACCGCCATGCCCGGCTTATTTTTGTATTTTTAGTAGAGATGGGGTTTCACCATGTTGGCCAGGATGGTCTTGATCTCCTGACCTTGTGATCTGCCCGCCTCAGCCTCCCAAAGTGCTGGGATTATAGGCATGAGCCACTGCACCTGGCTTGACTTCCTTCTACCTATGAAAGTCTTAGATGTCATCTTCTTCTAATATGAGGCTATTTAATGGATACATCAAAAATCTGTTTTTTAGTGAAGCCGTATTCATCATTAATCCTAGCCCTAGTTATAGCTTCTAAAGCTCCTGAAACAGCACTTGTTTCTTCATCTTGTAATTTTATATATGGTGACAGTATCTTTTCTTGAGTCTCATAAAGCAACATTTGCTATCTTCAAACTTTTTTTTCTGTACCTTCCTCACCTCTCAGCCTTTATAGAATTGAAGAGAGTTAGTATCTTGCCCTGGATTAAGATTTGGCTTAAGGGAGTGCTGTGGATGGATTGACCTATCCAGGCCACTAAAACTTTCTCCTTATCAGTAAGAAGATTGTTTTGCTTCAACATGCCTATGTTCACTGGCGTAGCACTCTTAACTTCCTTCAAACACTTTTCCTTTGCATTCACAACTTGGCTAACTGGCAGAAGAGGCTAAGCTTTTGGCTTATCTTGGCTTTCAATATGACTTCTTCACTAGGCTTATTCTTTTATAGCTTGTGATTTTAAGTGAGAGACTTGAAACTCTTTCTTTTATTCGAACGCTTAGAGGCCATTGTAGGGTTATTCTTTGTTCTAATTTCAATATTATTGTGTCTTAGGGAATATGGAAGCCCAAGGAGAGGGAGAGAGGTGGGGAACAGCTAGTCAGCTGAGCTGTCACAACACATACAACATTTATTCATTAAGTTCCTTGCCTTATGTGGCATGGTTTGTGAAGCTCCAAAAGAATTACAATAGTAGCATCAATGATGACTGACCACAGATCACCATACCACGTATAATAATATTGAAAAATTTGAAATACTGTGGGAATTACCAAAATGTGATGCAGAGACACAAAGTGACCGCAAGCTTTTATAAAAACAGCATATAGATCTGCTGGATGCAGGGTTGACATAAACCTTCAATTTGTAAAAAATCTGTGAAGCAAAATCAAGCAAAATGTAATAAAATGAGATATGTCTGTACTTGGATATTGGGTTTTAAAATCCATTTAACCACTTTATCTCTGTGGTTTTGGAAGTTTATTCCACTTAACGTTTAAATAATTGCTGATAGGGAAACACTTACTGCTGTCGTTTTATTGTTTTCTGTATGTCTTATAGTTACAGTGCCCCTCTTTTCCTCTTTAGCTACTTTCATTTGTTTCCTTGTTTTTTGTAGTTCCATGCTTTGATCCTTTTATCAATTTCTTTTGTGTTTCCCTTATAGGTATTTCTGTGACTCTCATAGGTATTGTATAGAACATACTATAACAATCTGTTTTAAATGGATAATAACTTAATCACAGTACACAGATCTTACTTCTTTACATCCCCTCCCCACCTTCTATACCATATATTGGTTTCAAGTTAGTGTCTCTGTTGGCGAACGAAATATAGAGATTTCTATCCCACAATCTTGCTGTTATTAATTCCTTTTTACCTATTTTTAATGGACAAATATACTTGTTAAATTATTATTTTCTATTAAAAATAAGTCACCTAGGCAAGAAATAATCATAAGTTAATATACTTTATTAAATACTATTAACCATTTTTAAATAAGTGAATTTAAACTGATAACTCCATGTCAATCAAATACACTGCCTGATAAATACAACTTGTTATATTTTATATCCCTTAAACCACTTGTATAGGTATAGTTGCGACACAGATTCCACATCTGTGAATTTAGCCTGCTGTGAATCAAAATTATTAATCAAAAATATTACATGACAATAAAAATAATGCAAATAAACAGTACAGTATAACAACTACATACATATCATTTACATTGTATTTGGTATTATATGCAATCTAGAGATGATTTAAAATATACTCAAGGATGTGCATAGGATATATGCAAATACTACATTATTTTATATAAGGGACTACAACAGATGTGAATTTTGGTATGTGCAGGGTGTCCTGGAATCAATCTCCCATGGAGGAATGACTGTATAGTTATTTTTCACAGTTTTATCATTTAAATTCTGTACCACAATAAAAATTACTATGAATACACCTTCATTATTCTGTATTTGTCTACATCTACCTTTACCAGAGGACATTATTTTTTATATGCATTTCTGTTTCTGTCTAGTGTTCTTTTATTTCAATTTGAAGAATTCTCTTTAGCAATTTTGTAAAACAGTTCTAGTGGTGATGAAGTCCCATGGTTTTTGTTTATTTAGGAAGATCTTTATTTCTCCTTCAAATTTATTGAACGGGTTTGCTGGGTATGGTATTCTAGATTGGCTGATTTTATTTTTCTTTCAGCGCTTTGAATATATCATCCCACTCCTTTCTCCCTATAATGTTTCTGCTGAGAAATGTGTTGATCTATGAGATCTTCCCTTTACCTGCAAAACTGTATATTTTTTCTTGCAGCTTTCAAGATTATCTGTTTATCTGTGACTTTTGACACTTTGATAATAATGGGTTTCAGTGTGAGCCTTTTTAGGTTCATCCTAGTTGGAGATCTTCAAGTTTCTTCTATTGAATGTTCATTTCCTTCCTCAGATTTGGGACATTTTTGAAAATTATTTCTTTGAATAAGCTCTCTGCCCATCTCCTTCTTTTTTTCGGACTTCTATAAAGTGGGTATTGGTCTGCTTGATGGTGTCATATAAATCTCTTAGCATTTCTTCACTTTTCCTAATTCTAATTTCCTTTTACTCCTCAAATGCCATGCCTTTGAATTCACTTACTCTTTCTTCTGCTTGATAAAATCTGCTGTTGATTATCTCTAGTGAATATTTCACTTCATTATTGTATCCTTCAGCTTCAGAATTTCTGTGTGGGTTTTTTTTATCTTTTCTATATTTTTTGACATTTTCAGTTTGTTCATGCATAATTTTTCTAATTTTATTTAGCTATCTGTGTTTTTGTTTTTAGCACACTGAGCTTCTTTAAGATGATTATTTTGTGTTTTTAAAGACAATTTATAGACCATGGTTTCCAGTTGGTTTCTGGTGGTTTATTTTGTTTCTCTGTTGCTTCATATGTCTGTGCTATTATTTTTTTTCTGGGATTTGTGAATTTGAAAAAATCAGCCATGTCTCTTAGACTTTTTCTAACTAATTTCACACAGGAAAAGAACTTCACCAATCAGCCTGGGTAAAGTGTCTGCCAAACATTTTCAGGGGATTCATCTTCTCTGGGCATGTAATATCCCAGAAGAGAGGTTTATTGGTTTCTTTTTCCTGACCTTATAATTACTATTTCCTCTGCTGGTCTGGCTGCAGAACTGCAGGTTCTCTCGTGCTGCAATGAGCCCCTGAACTCTTCTGTGTTCTCTGAGCCTCAGGCATCCAGAGTATGCCATTTCTATCAGTGTACCCAGTCAGTGACACAGAAACTAGACCCTTGTGCACTCCCCCAAAAGCCAGAATATTGGATGAGTGTTTTTTGCTTTTCTTCCACTCTAGAGAGTGGCTGCAAGTTTGACATTTACTTCTGATCACACCAAATTATTGCAGCTTAGTGGAAGGGTTGTCATGGGTGAAATGAAATGGTCTTTTTACCCATTTTTAGTGTGGCTATTCTTGGCTTTAAGCTTACCTGGGTTACTGTGACTTATTAACTAGTTTCTGGAGCACTCTTTAAAGCTTTCTTAACTATATATTGTTGCAAAGTTGGTGTGTCTATGGGAAGCAAGGTCTGAGGTTTCTATTCCACCATCTTTCTGAACTGCATCAAAGTCAGCATATATATACATACATATATATGTATATGTATGTATATATATGTATATATGTGTATATATATGTATATACATACATATATATATATTCTTTTTCAGATGGAGTCTCGCCCTGTTACCAGGCTCATTACAACCTCTGCCTCCTGAGTTCAAGCGGTTCTCCTGCTCAGCCACCCAAGTAGCTGGGACTACAGGCACTTGCCCCCACACCCGGCTAATTTTTGTATTTTTAGTAGAGACTGGGTTTCACCATGTTGGCCAGGATGGTCTTGATCTCCTGTACTTGTGGTCAGCCCGCCTCATCCACCCAAAGTGCTAGGATTGCAGGCATGAGGCACCGCGCCTGGCCCAAAGTCAGCATGTTATTAAACAACTCCCACTGTGTTCCCCAGAAAGGTATGCAAGCACTGGTTGCCCTACATTCTTTCCAATATTTGATGCTCAAATATTTCTTCCAGCCATTGTATTGAGTGTGCAGTGAAATCTTATTGTAGTTTTAATTTGCATTTTCCTGATGACTAATAATAATTATCTCCATATTGTGTGATTATTGGCCATGTGCATATCTTCTTTTGGAAAGCTTCTGTTCAAGACTTTTCCCCATTTTTCTGTTGGTATGTTCTTTTTACTATTATAGTGCATGAGTTTTTAAAAATATTATCTATATAAGCCTTTTGCCAGTGATATAAATTACAAAGATTTTCTCTTAGTCTTTGTATATCCACATTTTTCACTTGAGGTTGTCTTTGTTAGCAGAAGCTTTATTTCCTTTTATTGTTTTTGTATCCTCTCTAAGACATACTTGCCTACCCAAAGGTTGCAAAGATATTTTTTCTTATTTTCCTCTAGAGGCTTGTTGCTTTAGCTTTTATGTTTACATTTATAATATATATTATATTTTTCTGCATCTTAGATAAGAATCAATTATGTGTGTGTATTTGATATATGTATATATATGATTATTATTTGATCATACCTGTTTGGATTTATTTTGGGATACTTTGTTATTTCCACAATTTACATGTCTATTTTTTTAAATGAAAATCATATTATTTATTATTGTAACATATCCTAAAGTGACCTAGAATAGGTTCTTCAACTTTGCAATTTGTAAAGATCATTTGCCTATTCTACATCTATTATATTGCTACATATATTTTAGAAATCGCATGCCAATTTGTATAAAAAGTGTATTGGAATTTTGAATGGAACTAAATTAAATTTATAAACAATTGGAGATTAACCTCTTAACTTTAAGTCTTAGTCAATGAACATGATATACCTTTTCATTTATGTTTTCTTCTCAGCAATATATTAGTCTTTTTAATTTGGAATCATTGCATATCTTTCATTAAATTTATTTATATGCATTTTATGTTTTAATTTTATTGTAAATAATATTTTAAAACTTCATTGTCCAGTTGTTTATTGCCAGCACATAAAATATAATTTAATTTTATATATTAACATACTGCAACATAGCATAATTTTATTATTAATTCTAGAAATACTTTTCTGCATTCTTAACATTTTTCTATATATACAATTGTGTTATCTGCAAATAAGGTTTTGCTTCTTCCTTTCCAATCTACATTTCTTTAATTCTTTTGACTTTCCCGTTGCAGTGGCTAAGACTTCCATTTTATTTTTAACAACATGTTAAGAGTAGACATCCCTTTCTTTCTCTTGATACTAGCGGGGAATAATCTAGGTTTTTTTTGTCATTAATTAGGGTATTGGATATAGGTTTTTTTTTTTTTTTAATTTATTTATTTGTTTATTTTTTTCTCCCCCCTCCCCCCACCCCACAACAGTCCCCGAAGTGTGATGTTCCCCTTCCTGTGTCCATGTGTTCTCATTGTTCAATTCCTGCCTATGAGTGAGAATATGCGGTGTTTGGTTTTTTGTTCTTGTGATAGTTTACTGAGAATGATGATTTCCAATTTCATCCATGTCCCTACAAAGGACGTGAACTCATCATTTTTTATGGCTGCATAGTATTCCATGGTGTATATGTGCCACATTTTCTTAATCCAGTCTATCATTGTTGGACATTTGGGTTGGTTCCAAGTCTTTACTACTGTGAATAATGCCGCAATAAACATACGTGTGCATGTGTCTTTATAGCAGCATGATTTATAGTCCTTTGGGTATATACCCAGTAATGGGATGGCTGGGTCAAATGGAATTTCTAGTTCTAGATCCCTGAGGAATCGCCACACTGACTTCCACAAGGGTTGAACTAGTTTACAGTCCCACCAACAGTGTAAAAGTGTTCCTATTTCTCCACATCCTCTCCAGCACCTGTTGTTTCCTGACTTTTTAATGATTGCCATTCTAACTGGTATGAGATGGTATCTCATTGTGGTTTTGATTTGCATTTCTCTGATGGCCAGTGATGGTGAGCATTTTTTCATGTGTTTTTTGGCTGCATAAATGTCTTCTTTTGAGAAGTGTCTGTTCATGTCCTTCGCCCACTTTTTGATGGGGTTGTTTGTTTTTTTCTTGTAAATTTGTTGGAGTTCATTGTAGATTCTGGATATTAGCCCTTTGTCAGATGAGTAGGTTGCAAAAATTTTCTCCCATTTTGTAGGCTGCCTGTTCACTCTGATGGTAGTTTCCTTTGCTGTGCAGAAGCTCTTGAGTTTAATTAGATCCCATTTGTCAATTTTGGCTTTTGTTGCCATTGCTTTTGGTGTTTTAGACATGAAGTCCTTGCCCATGCCTATGTCCTGAATGGTATTGCCTAGGTTTTCTTCTAGGGTTTTTATGGTTTTAGGTCTAACATTTAAGTCTTTAATCCATCTTGAATTGATTTTTGTATAAGGTGTAAGGAAGGGATCCAGTTTCAGCTTTCTACATATGGCTAGCCAGTTTTCCCAGCACCATTTATTAAATAGGGAATCCTTTCCCCATTTCTTGTTTTTGTCAGGTTTGTCAAAGATCAGATAGTTGTAGATATGTGGCATTATTTCTGATGGCTCTGTTCTGTTCCATTGATCTATGTCTCTGTTTTGGTACCAGTACCATGCTGTTTTGGTTACTGTAGCCTTGTAGTATAGTTTGAAGTCAGGTAGCGTGATGCCTCCAGCTTTGTTCTTTTGGCTTAGGATTGATTTGGTGATGCGGGCTCTTTTTTGGTTCCATATGAACTTTAAAGTAGTTTTTTCCAATTCTGTGAAGAAACTCAAAGGTAGCTTGATGGGGATGGCATTGAATCTGTAAATTACCGTGGGAAGGATGGCCATTTTCATGATATTGATTCTTCCTACCCATGAGCATGGAATGTTCTTCCATTTGTTTGTATCCTCTTTTATTTCCTTGAGCAGTGGTTTGTAGTTCTCCTTGAAAAGGTCCTTCACATCCCTTGTAAGTTGGATTCCTAGGTATTTTATTCTCTTTGAAGCAATTGTGAATGGGAGTTCACTCATGATTTGGCTCTCTGTTTGTCTGTTATTGATGTATAAGAATACTTGTGATTTTTGTACCTTGATTTTGTATCCTGAGACTTTGCTGAAGTTGCTTATCAGCTTAAGGAGATTTTGGGCTGAGACAATGGGGTTTTCTAGATATACTATCATGTCATCTGCAAACAGGGACAATTTGACTTCCTCTTTTCCTAATTGAATACCCTTGATTTCCTTCTGTTGCCTAATTGCCCTGGCCAGAACTTCCAACACTATGTTGAATAGAAGTGGTGAGAGAGGGCATCCCTGTCTTGTGCCAGTTTTCAAAGGGAATGCTTCCAGTTTTTGCCCATTCGGTATGATATTGGCTGTGGGTTTGTCATAAATAGCTCTTATTATTTTGAGATACAACCCATCAATACCTAATTTATTGAGAGTTTTTAGCATGAAGGGTTGTTGAATTTTGTCAAAGGCCTTTTCTGCATCTATTGAGATAATTATGTGGTTTTTGACTTTGGTTCTGTTTATATGCTGGATTACATTTATTGATTTGCGTATATCGAACCAGCCTTGCATCCCAGGGATGAAGCCCACTTGATCATGGTGGATAAGCTTTTTGATGTGCTGCTGGATTCTGTTTGCCAGTATTTTATTGAGGATTTTTGCATCAATGTTCATCAAGGATATTGGTCTAAAATTCTCTTTTTTGGTTGTGTCTCTGCCAGGCTTTGGTATCAGGATGATGCTGGCCTCATAAAATGAGTTAGGGAGGATTCCCTCTTTTTCTATTGATTGGAATAGTTTCAGAAGGAATGGTACCAGCTCCTCCTTGTACCTCTGGTAGAATTCAGCTGTGAACCCATCTGGTCCTGGACTTTTTTTGGTTGGTAAGCTATTGATTATTGCCACAATTTCAGCTCCTGTTATTGGTCTATTCAGAGATTCAACTTCTTCCTGGTTTAGTCTTGGGAGGGTGTATGTGTCGAGGAATTTATCCATTTCTTCTAGATTTTCTAGTTTATTTGCGTAGAGGTGTTTGTAATATTCTCTGATGGTAGTTTGTATTTCTGTGGGATCGGTGGTGATATCCCCTTTATCATTTTTTATTGCATCTATTTGATTCTTCTCTCTTTTTTTCTTTATTAATCTTGCTAGCGGTCTATCAATTTTGTTGATCCTTTCAAAAAACCAGCTCCTGGATTCATTTATTTTTTGAAGGGTTTTTTGTGTCTCTATTTCCTTCAGTTCTGCTCTGATTTTAGTTATTTCTTGCCTTCTGCTAGCTTTTGAATGTGTTTGCTCTTGCTTTTCTAGTTCTTTTAATTGTGATGTTAGGGTGTCAATTTTGGATCTTTCCTGCTTTCTCTTGTGGGCATTTAGTGCTATAAATTTCCCTCTACACACTGCTTTGAATGCATCCCAGAGATTCTGGTATGTTGTGTCTTGGTTCTCGTTGGTTTCAAAGAACATCTTTATTTCTGCCTTCATTTCGTTATGTACCCAGTAGTCATTCAGGAGCAGGTTGTTCAGTTTCCACATAGTTGAGCAGTTTTGAGTGAGATTCTTAATCCTGAGTTCTAGCTTGATTGCACTGTGATCTGAGAGATAGTTTGTTATAATTTCTGTTCTTTTATATTTATTAAGGAGAGCTTTACTTCCAAGTATATGGTCAATTTTGGAATAGGTGTGGTGTGGTGCTGAAAAAAATGTATATTCTGTTGATTTGGGGTGGAGAGTTCTGTAGATGTCTATTAGGTCCACTTGGTCCAGAGCTGAGTTCAATTCCTGGGTATCCTTGTTGATTTTCTGTTTCGTTGATCTGTCTAATGTTGACAGTGGGGTGTTAAAGTCTCCCATTATTAATGTGTGGGAGTCTAAGTCTGTTTGTAGGTCCGTCAGGACTTGCTTTATGAATCTGGGTGCTCCTGTATTGGGTGCATATATATTTAGGATAGTTAGCTCTTCTTGTTGAATTAATCCCTTTACCATTATGTAATGGCCTTCTTTGTCTCTTTTGATCTTTGTTTGTTTAAAGTCTGTTTTATCAGAGACTAGGATTGCAACCCCTGCCTTTTTTTGTTTTCCATTTGCTTGGTAGATCTTCCTCCATCCTTTTATTTTGAGCCTATGTGTGTCTCTGCCCATGAGATGGGTTTCCTGAATACAGCACACTGATGGGTCTTGAGTCTTTATCCAATTTGCCAGTCTGTGTCTTTTAATTGGAGCATTTAGTCCATTTACATTTAAAGTTAATATTGTTATGTGTGAATCTGATCCTGTCATTATGATGTTAGCTGGTTATTTTGCTCATTAGTTGATGCAGTCTCTTCCTAGTCTCGATGGTCTTTACATTTCAGTATGATTTTGCAGTGGCTGGTACCGGTTGTGCCTTTCCATGTTTAGCGCTTCCTTCAGGAGCTCTTTTAGGGCAGGCCTGGTGGTGACAAAATCTCTCAGCATTTGCTTGTCTGTAAAGGATTTTATTTCTCCTTCACTTATGAAGGTTAGTTTGGCAGGATATGAAATTCTGGGTTGAAAATTCTTTTCTTTAAGAATGTTGAATATTGGCCCCCACTCTCTTCTGGCTTGTAGGGTTTCTGCCGAGAGATCCGCTGTTAGTCTGATGGGCTTCCCTTTGATGGTAACCCGTCCTTTCTCTCTGGCTGCCCTTAACATTTTTTCCTTCATTTCAACTTTGGTGAATCTGACAATTATGTGTCTTGGAGTTGCTCTTCTCGAGGAGTATCTTTGTGGCGTTCTCTGTATTTCCTGAATCTGAATGTTGGCCTGCCTTGCTAGATTGGGGAAGTTCTCCTGGATAATATCCTGCAGAGTGTTTTCCAACTTGTTTCCATTCTCCCCGTCACTTTCAGGTACACCAATCAGACGTAGATTTGGTCTTTTCACATAGTCCCACATTTCTTGGAGGCTTTGCTCGTTTCTTTTTATTCTTTTTTCTCTAAACTTCCCTTCTCGCTTCATTTCATTCATTTCATCTTCCAGGGCTGATACCCTTTCTTCCATTTGATCGCATCGGCTCCTGAGGCTTCTGCATTCTTCACATAGTTCTCGAGCCTTGGTTTTCAGCTCCATCAGCTCCTTTAAGCACTTCTCTGTATTGGTTATTCTAGTTATACATTCTTCTAAATTTTTTTCAAAGTTTTCAACTTCTTTGCCTTTGGTTTGAATATCCTCCTGTAGCTCGGAGTAATTTGATCGTCTGAAGCCTTCTTCTCTCAGCTCGTCAAAGTCATTCTCCGTCCAGCTTTGTTCCGTTGCTGGTGAGGAACTGCGTTCCTTTGGAGGAGGAGAGGTACTCTGCTTTTTAGAGTTTCCAGTTTTTCTGCTCTGTTTTTTCCCCATCTTTGTGGTTTTATCTACTTTTGGTCTTAGATGATGGTGATGTACAGATGGGTTTTTGGTGTGGATGTCCTTTCTGTTAGTTTTCCTTCTAACAGACAGGACCCTCAGCTGCAGGTCTGTTGGAGTACCTGGCCGGCCGGGTGAGGTATCAATCTGCCCCTGCTGGGGGGTGCCTCCCAGTTAGGCTGCTCGGGGGTCGGGGTCAGGGACCCACTTGAGGAGGCAGTCAGCCCGTTCTCAGATCTCCAGTTGCGTGCTGGGAGAACCACTGCTCTCCTCAAAGCTGTCAGACAGGGACATTTAAGTCTGCAGAGGTTACTGCTGTCTTTTTGTTTGTCTGTGCCCTGCCCCCAGAGGTGGAGCCTACAGAGGCAGGCAGGCCTCCTTGAGCTGTGGCGGGCTCCACCCAGTTCAAGCTTCCAGGCTGCTTTGTTTACCTAAGCGAGCCTGGGCAATGGCGGGCGCCCCTCCCCCAGCCTCGCTGCCGACTTGCTGTTTGATCTCAGACTGCTGTGCTAGCAATCAGTGAGACTCCGTGGGCGTAGGACCTTCTGAGCCAGGTGCGGGCTATACTCTCCTGGGGCACCGTTTCCTAAGCCCGTCGGAAAAGCACAGTATTCGGGTGGGAGTAGCCCGATTTTCCAGGTGCCCTCTGTCACCCCTGGAAAGGGAACTCCCTGACCCCTTGGGCTTCCCGAGTGAGGCAATGCCTCGCCCCTGCTTCGGCTGGCGCACGGTGCACTCACCCACTGACCTGCGCCCACTGTCTGGCACTCCCTAGTGAGATGAACACTGTACCTCAGATGGAAATGCAGAAATCACGTCTTCTGCGTCGCTCGCGCTGGGAGCTGTAGACCGGAGCTGTTCCTATTCGGCCATCTTGGCTCCTCTCTGGATATAGGTTTTTAAAGATGTTCTTCATCAGATAGAGAAGCACATCTATTCTTAGAACGCTAAAATTTTTAATTTGCTTTTTGTAAAAAACAAAAATTGATGGTGAATTGTCTCAAATATTTTTCTACGTACATTGAAATATTATGTATATGCTTTCGATCTTTAGCCTTTTGATATGGTAAATGTTTAAAATGGATTTTGAATGTAAAACCAAGCTTGAATTTCTAGAGTAAATACCACTTACTTGGTCATGGTGTGATATATTTTTCATAATTACTAGGTTTGGTTTGCTAATATATTGTTTCCTTTTTTTTTTTTTTTTTTTGCATATGTCCATAAGAGTTGATTGTCTCTTTCTTCTTTTGTAAATTTTGGTTAGTTTTTTTTTTAATGTATTTGTTCACTTCAACTAAGTTGTCAATTTCTTTCATGAAGTTATTTAACATGACCTCTCATTATTCCTTTTAACATCCATTAGCTCTCAGTAATGACCCCTCCTTCATTCCTGATGTTGATAACTTGTATCTTCTGTCTCTTTTTTCTAAATTATTTTTTTTGCTATGGGTTTATCTAATTTATTAGTTTCCCCAAATATCTGATATTTGCCTTAATTTTCTTTATTATTTTCTCTTTTCTATTTAATTTTTCCCAGTTTTATTTTTATTTTTTATTTATTTTGTTTGTTTTGCTTTGATTCAATTTGCTCCTCCATTCTTAAGTTCTTAAGAACATTAAGTTTATACCTACCTTCTTTTGGTGTATGTATTTAAACATTTAAATTTCACTCAAATGACTACTTAAGATTCATTCTCAGAGTTTGATATGTTGTATTTTTATTTTGTTCAGTTCAAAATGTATATGCCTTAAAATAATATGTATATACATTTGCCTTAAAGTAATACGTATATATATTAAAATGTTGTAGAAGATATAAATGCAAATAAACTTCACAAGAAAAATAACTAAAACATAGTGTGATATTCTTACAGTTTAAAGATTAGAAAAATTATATCCAGATCAGTATAGCGAGAAAGCCTATATTTTCCTTCTTAGTTCCAGGAAAATTACAGAATGTGAGAGTAATAAAAGAGAAGAGCAATAGCTTTTTTTTAGCACATGGACTATTATGTAAGTAGTGTTCCCTATGACCTATGATGTTTGAAATCAAGTATAATATTTCAAATATTAATTGGGTGTCAATTATATTTGTGGGTAATATTTATAAACATTAGTAACTTTTAAAAATATCTTTAGAAAAATCAAGTAATCAGAAGTCAGGAACTATGTATACTAATTGTGACTCTAATACTTACTAAACTGGGAAATCTTAGAAAATGACAAATCTTTAAGGCATTACTCATCTTTAAAAAATAAATATTAGTAGGCATCTCATTAAAATCTAACATGAAGTTTTTCCATTGCAATTATACAAAATTTGATAATTTTAATGGATACTTGAATACTAACAGAGTATCTATAAAAACAGAGAACATGCAAACATTTTTGCATCATGGAAAATTATAGTTTCTAAGGGTAGGATTTACCACTTGGTTGAAATATGACATTAAATAGAACTCTGTAGACAACCAAAATCTTGCATTATTTTAAGTATGGTTTCTAAAAGCAGGCCACTTTAGATAATTAAACAAAATAATACTTTTTATAAGGCTGTACATTTTCTTTTATAAAGTCTTAATGTTTCTAAAATCAAAGACAAATTTTTGTGAGTCTCTTTTAGTGCCCAGATACCTGTAGGCACTTGGCTTACTTGCAAAACTCTGGCTTTAGTATAACTGAAATAAAATTATATTGTAATATCTGATTTACTTGATATGATTAAGTATCCTTGAAAGTGTAGTGGAACGCATCAGTTTAGAAGGGTATGGCATTCTCACCAGTGGAATGTTATGATTTTGTCTCCTGCAGGTGCTCCAAGTGACCAGAGCAGTGGCACCTCCTCTCCTCTCTGTGACAGCGGCTTACATCTCAACTACCACCCCAACAATACAGTAAGATGACGCAGGCATAGCTCAGATTAACAAGGAGATAATACATAGTTTGTAAAAACTGCTAGTGAATCTGATTTATCTGACAGATAGGAAATCCCTGGTTGCATAATCATTTAAGTATTATGATAAACAAGAAATGGAAAATAAATAGATCAGGTTTCTTATGCCATTCTTTTCCCCTCTCAAGTCTGTATGGATTAAGTTCTTTTGAAGCAATAGATACTATTAACTTGGGGATGTCACTGGGGATGGATAATATACAATCATTTTAGAACATTGCACATTATATGTGATTTCAGGTTCAAAATGCTTTGACATTAGTTTTCTCACTTTTTTCTTTCGAAATTACTTAACTAAAAGTAACTATTTAATTTGCCATTTGTTAGGATTTTTTTAGCCAACTTTATTCACAGTAAGCAATTACTGAAAGTGAGAAAATCCGATTCACACATTATTTTAACATGTAAAGAACGTTTAACTATACATGTATTTAGTAAAAGTTAAACTTTGTTTTATAGATATTTAATACAATTTTAATCTTTGTTCTCTACTTGCATTTTGAGTAAATCGATTTTATTATCTTATAAATGTTTTTGAAGTTCCTTGTATTTCATCCTTCAAAACACTCACACATTCTTAAATAGTTTTCTCTGGTTATAAGCAGATCTAACAATCATCTTTCATGCTTACAAACATAAAAAGAAGCAGAGCTGACCTTAAGCAGAATTTTATTGTTCTATTCCACATATTATAGTACATACGTCATATAGCTTCTTCAATCGACTGGTATGATTCATCCTGCAATTTGAAATTTTTGTCAAAATAGTGGCATTTTACTTCAAAGCAATCTTTTTGAACATCTTCAGTCCTGAATGGCTTTCACGGTACCTGATTTCCCCAGTATTACTCCTCAGCTGAGTACCTTAGGCCCTCAAGTTGTCGACTTTTTCCCTTCGTAAAAAGAAATTTGCCAACACCAAAGGTTATCTGTACAAATGTAGGGATATTTTCTAAAACCAACCTCAGCTGGATATATTTCATGTGGCCATCTTTGAAACTTTTTTTTTTTTTTTTTGCCAGAGAAATAATTGCCACAAAATAAGTGGCATTTAAAACCACAATACAGCACGATTGGAGTGACTTAAAATTTATGAGGAAATACACAGGTTTCCTAATGAAAAACTTAGATATATAACCAAATTTTTTACCTCTTTATTTTGTAATTGCTTTCCTCACCTTCTTCCCTCCCGATCCACATGCCTTCGATAATTTCGATGCACTTCTGTTTTCCTTCACCGCGCTGGTGCGCCTGCACTCAGTAGCTGGAGGTGTTGGCTGTGCCCATTCACAGCTTATCCCTCTTGTCTGGATCGCCTTTGCCTGGGAGTCAGAGCTCACAAGGGTGTTTGGCACCACATGCCCTTCTTCCATCACTCCTCAGAGGTTGTTCCTGAGAGTGCCCCCTCCACGTGTCCCTCACACAAGAATCTCCATCTCAACTCTGCTCCTAAGACAGAAACAAGAGCAACTTACTTCAGAATGGGAGAAAGCTGTTTGGAGCTGTTTTGTTCTAGGTCTTGCCTCATGCCTTTGAACTCCTGTATAATAAGCAGAAGCAGAGGAGTCAGAGTGGCAGGTCTAAGGGTAGAAATCATTCTGGTTTGTTTGTGATCCATTCCATTGACATATAGAAAAACATATAAAGAATAATGTCCTTCCTTATAAAACTGTAATTACAGCAAGAAAATCACTCCAATTCTATAACATGACTGATCCCAAATAAATGCAGTTTTATAAAATTAAAAATAAAACAACTGTTATAAATTCTTCTTGCTGGAGCTATGTCTTCCCATTTCCAGAGGCACATTTTATTTTCCTTTTAGCATTAGGATTGAACATTCTTTTGACATTGCTGAAGATATTTCAGTGTAAGGAAATTGAAAGTATTTATCATGATGCTATAGAGAATAATAATAAAACCATATGAAAACAAAATAAAGTATCTTCAAAATAAAGACAAAAATCTCAATGCATGTCAATTAAATGCATTTTTGTTGAGAACTTACTCTGTGGAAATACCCCTCTAGCTGTTTTACTTTGGGGAGCTGCTAATTATGATTTTAACACAAAAAAATTAAGATCCAGATCTATAGATAAAAGCCTACAATTAACTATAATATAAGCAGAAAAAGAGAAGGACGAGTAGCAGCATTCTAGTAACAGAGGTAAAGAGTTGTGGAGACTTTGACCATTTGACTAAAAATTCAACATAAGTTGAGAGACTACAAACCAAGTGTGTGCTTTGTTGCTCGCACGGGAGCACTGACCTGTAATGGTAATCAGACCGTGCAGGCTTGCACAGCCAGGGCTAGCACGTGCTGTTCCTTCTGTATCTTGAATAAGCTTTGATGGAGGAATGGCCAGTGGAGAACATCTCTACTCAGAGATGTACAAAATTAGGAGAGGTCAAAGACATGAAATAACAACAGGCAGTGGGCACTCGGAAGGAAGAGTGCATTGTGAGGCAAATTTTCTTTCCACAGAATACGTGTATATTATAGACTTAAAAGAAACATTTGATTTTCTGATGTGTCTTAATTCTCAGTTCTATCCTAGGCTCACAAACTGCCTTTTCAATGTCCATACCTTGATCTGAAGCCAATTTTGAGTAGGTATTATCCTGGTTTTCTAACATGTCCTTACTGTATTTTAAGGCAGCATTTTAAGTCTAAGGGGAAATAAAGGCTTATAGTATATTAGCATCATTCCACCATCCTACATGAAAATATAATCTATTCCTTCTAAAGATGCTCGGCATCACTAATTTTAAGGTATATGAAAGTCACTTGTTTTGCCAACCAAGACCTTGGCTCCTAAGCCCCAGCCCAGATTCACTGAATTTCTTCTCTCTAGAGATGGAGTGGAAGAATTTGTTCTGTGCTTACCAGAAGACTCTGATTCAGATAATCAGCCAACCAGACTGAGAAACATTCTTCTTAACTGTACACCTTTAATTAATACATCCTATGCTGCCAAATCCTTAATAAAATCTCAGTTAGCAGTTTGCCCTGTGTGCAGTTCTGTTTTGGTAAGATAGCTGTTCTTGAGGATATTGTGTGGCATGTGTAAAATTTTGGGAAAAGAGCAAGGAGACATAAATGCTCCTTTTTCCAGTCACATTATTAATATTTTAGGAAACAACATTCTTGACATTGTAGAGTAGAGCTATCGAAAAATAGTCATGGTTCTCAAAAGCACAAAAGTGATTGTGTTTTTAGACTATCTTTTATGCAAAAATAAATCGACTACTATTCCAAAAAATGATTAGAAAGTAAATTTATATTCTATTTACATAAATAAAACAAGTAAGGAGAAAAATTCTTTAAAGGATAGCTTGTGTTCCACTGTAAATAACAGGTCTATAATATGAAATACATCAACTCTGTTTAGTCAAATAATTGAAGTGGGACTTATTACGTATTTCTTATAAAGAAGAAACATAAGAAAGTGACATATTTATACTTTTGGTACATAAAGGCATCAAATCAAGATGCCACAAGAAAGAATGTCAAAGGCCACATATATTTCCATACTTGCCAATATATGAAGTGTATTGATACGGTTTGTAAAACCTACCATACTCATGTATTGGTGATTAGTCAGTCCTCAACATCTCATTACCCATATCTTTAACAATCATTGACATTTTCTATCCCATTTATTGAAGAACCACAAAATTTGAGAGAAATTATTATTGTATTTTATGAAAGATGAGAAAGCATCTTTAAATAATATACCTGAAGTTATGTAACCAAAATGTGAAATAATCAAGTAAAAAAATCCAAGTTATTTTTCCATTGTTTCACCTCTGATTATCAGTGTTGAATGTTAAATGTGCCGCAGTAGATCTGTTGGCTCTGCTATCAAAGAGGTGTTAGTCTGAGTGAATCCTGGGGGTGCCCTTTGCTGGCTGGGTGACTGGGGTAAATTGTTTACTATAGAACTTAGGAATGCGTGTGTGTGCACTGGGGTTCTGGGAAGGAGTTTCAGTCATTACCAACAAGGACCTTGCTTTGTGCAGCTGGGTGGGTCCTGGGCCACTTGCAATCCCTGTGGACATCTCTGGCCTGGTCACAGAAACCCTTGTTTGTTTACCCAAGCCTGCCACACAGTATTATTGCTTCTTCGTGTTTCCTCACGAAGAAAAGTTGGGAAGTAATAATAAAATACTTCTTAAAAAAAACCTTCTTGTCTCACGCCTGCAATCCCAGCACTTTGGGAGGCCAAGGCAGGTGGATCACCTGAGGTCAAGAGTTCAAGACCAGCCTGGCCAACATGGTGAAATCCTGTCTCTACTAAAAATACAAAAATTAGCCAGGCCTGGTGGTGGGCGCCTGTAATCTCAGCTACTTGGGAGGCTGAGGCAGGGGGATCACTTGACTCCAGGGGCGGAGGTTGCAGTGAGCTAAGATCACACCATGCACTTCTAAGTGATAGAGCAAGACCCTGTCTCAAAAACTAAAATAAAAAAGCCTTCTGTTTTTCCTTTCAAATATGAACATAGTAATAGCTTTGTTTTTCAAAGATGTTGCAAGTGGTGTAAGTCAAGAACTTAGTACAAGTAGGTATTATTAAAACTACTATTAAATAGTAACAGTAATATTCCTAAGAAGGCCCTCCCTAAAAGTTCCATGTTTAGAAATAATTTTGCCCATTATTTGAGCTTATTATTATGTCTCGAGAATATAATATTTGATACATTTTACTTACAGCTACCAAGCCAGGCATCTAAGTGGTTTGTTTTACTAAATGTTAAATTACCATTAGCCTTTTAGATATATTGAAAATAGTATGGGAATATAATATTTGATACATTTTACTTACAGCTACCAAGCCAGGCATCTAAGTGGTTTGTTTTACTAAATGTTAAATTACCATTAGCCTTTTAGATATATTGAAAATAGTATGGAGCTATTTAGCTGGGCTATAAGAAATTTTTTATTTGTTGCCATAATCTTACCAGTTGTTACCATTATTATCCCCACTTTGAAGATACACATAGTAAGACAGAGACTACAAAACTTGCCCCCAGGTAATGGGCTAGTCAGTTGGAAAACTGGTATTCAAATCTAAGTGGTCTGATTCTGACTTGCAGCTTAAGCCCTCGCTACCTTGTACTATCGCCCAGCTGATCCCATGTCATATGCTGACCACCTATAACAGCTGACATGAAGATCTGACCTCACATCACATGCCAATCATCCATAACATCTTACATGAGGCCAGGAGAAAGAGTAATATGAAACCTAGGTTTGTGCCTTTGCAGTCACCAGAGAGGCATTAAAAGCAACTGACTAGCATTGAAGGACAGGTGACTTGGAAGCTGAGGTAATCATTGAGTCACCAGTAGGGACCCCTCACTAAGTGATCTTAGCCAGTCCACCCTTCCAGGTATTCTAAACTGCTCCACTGACTTAGTACATTTTTATTTGCTCGATCTGCAACAATTAACATAAAAATGCCAGGAAGCATACAACCTTAAGTAAAAGTAATATTGTTTTTCACTGGAAGCATTGTTAAAAAATTTAATGCCTGAGAGTAATGCTTAATAATATTTAGACTTCACAGAGTTTCAGTATCTAGACTAAAATAGAATCTTCTTCCAACACTATCACTCAAAAATTAGTGAATAAAGGGAAGTCAATGTTACCAGTTTACTGGTCAAATTGAGCTTACAACCCATGCCAATTTAATATTAATATTATTTGATGTGCTGGTGTGATGAAGAAATTTTAACATTAAAACTGAAATAGTGAAGGAAACATGAATCAAGTGAAAAAGCCCAAATTTTATCAAATATAAGTCTCCTCTATATATAAAGGAAGAAAAAAGCTCTAACAAAACTTAAGATATGTGTAATTTTAAGCCAGCAGTAGTTGCCTTGATATGCAATTAAAACAAAATAAGAAAGTGTAAACTTTTTATGAACATGAAGTTAGAAAAAGGAGCACAGATTTCCTTGAGCAGTGTTTTGAAAGTTGTTTTATAAGAATGCTTATTCAAAAATATTTGCAAAAAACTGATAAATTAAAAACACTTATGATTGTGCTTGGCACTCATAAAATACTCCCTAATTGAATGAACTACAGCTGATTTTTATTTTTTCACTTAATTGGTTAATTATAGTTACAGTTTTTTTCCCACTTTTTCCATTCTTGAATAAATTATGTTCTGTCACATTCTTATCCTTTCCTTCCATCTCCCCTCCTCATTTTAAAATATGTTTTCACTAGCATTCTTAGTCTCAATGATGCCTTTCTTAACTTCTTATAGCATTCTATTAATAAATAAGTTAACCAATACAACTTTAGTGTCCATAATTTGGACTTCTTCTCATGGTATTCCATTAAAGTCTTTTGATCATTTAGGGGAAAAATAATATACCCCAGATGAAAGGGGTTTGAGACACAGAAACTCAAAGCACAGAAGAAAAAAATTACGTTGAATATTTATCTTCCTTTCAGGACACATTATCATGCTCGTCGTGGCCGACGTCTCCAGGCTTGAGGTGGGAGAAGCGATGGTGCGACCTCAGACTGATCCCTCTACTTCATTCGCGCTTCTCTCAGTATGTGCCTGGCACAGATTTGAGTCGGTGAGTCCGTATTTAGGAGTTATGATTGTTTTGTTTATTAAAAAAGAGACCTTTTAGAAAACCTTTTAACATATCACAATATGCCTTATGATTTTAGCATGTTTTTGATAGTAGAAAGAAGAGCTTCAAAATAATAATCTAACAAAGTTAAACACTTATTATTCTGATGACAAAACCACAAGTTAAAGCCTTGACTCTGCTATTAACTTATTGTAATGGATTCAATGGACTCAACAGATAGTTTTATTAAGTTTTCCTATTTCATATTTGTTAATTGTTTACTTCTCAAGAATATTGCATAGTTTATTTATTTATTTATTTATTTATTTATTTATTTATTTATTTGTTCATTTATTTTGAGGCAAGGTCTAGCTCTGTTGCCCTAGCTGGAGTGCAAAGGGGCAATCTTGGCTCACTGCAACCTCCACCTCCTGAGTTCAAGTGATCCTCCCACCTCAGCCTCCCGAGTAGCTGGGACTGCAGGCACATGCCACCATGCCCAGCTAATTTTTTGTTTTGTTTTGTTTTGTTTTTGTAGACATGGGATTTCACCATGTTCCCCAGGTCGTATTGAACTCCTGGCCTCAAGAGATCTGCCTGCATCAGCCTCCCAAAGTGCTGGGATTATAGGCATAAACCACATGCCCAGCAGCACAGTTGGTCTAAATTATAAGTTTTATTTTCTGCTTTTAATATTCTTATATTATTATCTATTTTAGTAAATGTAAGATAAGTAGTGTCCTCTTTTTCATTCTTGAAACTTTTTTTCTCTTTTTATCTTGGTCAGTTTTGCTAAGGAGTTGTACATTTTGTTGATTTTTTAAAAATGATTAATTTGGGACTTTCTTGAATCTCTTAACTTACATGTATACTTTATGAGTCTCTGCTTTTTCCCTGATTGTTTCCATTTCTTAAGTTTTTCAGCTTGAATTTTTGTTCTTATAGCTTTTTGAGAGATGTAAGTTCCAGGGGTTGGGAAACTTTTCTGTAAAGAGCTGTATAGCAAATATTTTATGCTTTGCAGCCCTTAATGTCTCCGTCACAAAGTACTCAACTCTGCTCTTCTGGCACAAAAATAGCCATATACAATATATAAATAAATGAGCACACCTTTGTTCCGATAAAACTTTTTCACAAAAACAGGTGGCAGTCTAGATTTGTCCCATAGGCTGTAGTTTGCCAGTCCATTTTGATAATTAATTTTAAGACTTTTATTTGTTAATATATGTAGTCAGATCTTCACATTTCCAGCAAATACTGTTTTAGTTACTCCTGCAAGTGTAGCATTACCTCTTGATTTATTTATAGTATTTTTGAGTATATCACTTTGCATAGTTTTCTGACTGGTTGCTCGAGGTATTATAATATGTGTAGGTAATATATCACAGTCTACTGGTAACGTTTTACCACTTTGAATGAAGTATAGAAATGTTGCTTCCATTAAGATTCCTTTATCTTTCCTGTTTGTAAAGATATTACCTTAACTTCCTATATATACATCAAACACCATATTGGGTGGTATTACAAGTTTTGCTTCAACCATCAAATAAGATTTTAAAAACTCATGGAAAGGATAATCCATTATACTTAACCCAAAGTATACCCATCAATGATCTTTCTGAATTTCAAAGCTTCTTTTATCGCTTCCTTTCTGTTTAATTTTTTTAGACATTCTTTAAAGGTAGATTTGCTAGCATCTAATTCCCTTAGTTTTCATTTATCTGAGAGGATACAGACCTTGGAGTTGACAGTTCTTTTCTTTCAGTACCTAAAATATGTTAGGCATTAATGTCTACTGTCATTCAAATCAGTGTCCCCTGTAAGTAATATGTTCTTTCCCTCTGTCTGCTTTCAAGACTTTTTTTTCTTTTCTTTTTTTTTAGTTTCAGAAGATTAATTATGACGTATGTTGGCACACATTTCTTTAATTTCTCCTAAATGGGCTTTATTCTGCTTCTTAAATCTGTATGATTATGACTTTCATCAAATTAGGAAAGTTTTTGACCTTTATTCCTTCAAACACTTGATTAGTCCCACTTTCCATTCTCTCCCTCTAGATCTCTGCTGATGCAAATATTAACCCTTTTATTATTGTCCACATGTCACTGAGAAACTTTTTAAAAAATCTGTTTTCTTTCTGTTAAACAGATTGGGAAAAGTTTATTGATCTGTATTTATGTTTTCAAATTTTATTTTCTGTCATTTAACTCTGCTCTTCAGCCAATTCAGTATTTTATTTTTTGTCGATTTATTTTTTTCAGTTCTAGTTTATCCTTTTAAAAATAACTTCTTTTTTAAGTTTTTTAAACTATTTTTATTTGTTTCAAGAAAACTTGTAATTGCTTGTTGAAGCATTTTTAGGATGGTTACTGTAAAATCCTTGTGAGATATTTTCAATATCTCATTCATTTCATTGTTAGTATCATTAATTCTTTTCTCATTCAACTTGTGATTTTCCTGGATATTGATATGACATGTGATTTAACAAAATCATACTAGACTTTTTGGATATTAAATGTTGAGATTCAGATTACTATTTAATCTGGGTTTTGTTGTTGTTGTTCTTGTTCTTCTTGTTGTTGTTTTTAGCAGGCAATCTCTTTGTTGTGAGGACTGGGTGGGTGTATATGTTAAGTTTCCTACTGCACCATGCTGACACCTGGAAAGGGAGATGGACAGGGCTATTCATATTTCTTGGTTACTAAAGGCTGGAGGTAGAATCTCAGCTCCTCATGGAATTCTACCGACATAAGGAAGGAAGTGGACGGATAGGTGAGGGCAACTAGCTCCACCTCCCACCACCTCATTCCACAGTGGTGATGATGGTGGAAGAGACTCAGCTCCTGGCTGGGCCACACCTGTCAGCATAGAACGGAGGCACAGTACTTGCCCCATCTCCCACAAGCCCATTTATTCTAATTGCTGCAGGTGAGTATGAAGGTTCAGCTGTCCATGACACCTCACTGACACTACCCTGGCAGGGAAATTGGAGCCTGCTTCTTTAAGGTCTAGGATGGAAGACCAGCTTCCTGTTAAGCCCTGCTGAAAATCTTGTGAACAGGGAGACAATGGTTCCATTGGTATTTGACTGGATTTGGGCAGGTATTGCCAAAAGGTTTTGTTTTGTTTTTAGTGTACCCATTCTCTAGTCCTTTAAAAAGTAGTTACAGATTTTTATTGGAGGCTTTATGATTTTAAAAATCTTGCTGTTAGCCATTCAGATTGGAGGTTTCAGAGGGTCATGTCTAGGACATGCAGGAGGAAAACCCAGGGGACTCAGCACTTTTTTTATCCCTGTATTTGAAGTCTTTAGCCATTCATGCTTACCTGTTCACCTCACAGGGGCTTCCCATACTTTTGTCATGTTATGTGTGAAGTTCTTTAGTTGCATTAGAAAGCATCTGATAAGAATGAGGCCACTCTGTCTTGGCCAGAATAAGAAATCCACAACTATTGATATTCATGTATTTTAAAAAATTCATTTGATAATGTTTTATTTTTTGTTATCATTACTTCTTTGACCTATGGACTATTTAAAAGTGTATCACAAAATTTCAAAATATTTTGGGATTTTTCTAATTATCTTTTTTTGCTATTTCTATTTAGTATAATTTCATGCTAGATGATTTCAATCCTTTGATATTTGTTGAGGCTTGAATTTACTCAGCATATACGTTATTTTGGGAAATGTTTTAAATGTATTTATAAAGGATGAGTATTGTCATTTTTTTAGTGCTGTGTTGTACATATTTCAATTAGGTCATATGTGTTCATTAGAGGCTCTGATCCTCTGCATCATTCATGATTTTTTTCTGTTTATTGTATTAGGTTTTACATAAACATGGTAAAGTGTCCCACTATGATGGTAGATCGGTGTGTTTCTCTACATTGTTGAGTCAGTGTTTGCTGTATATATTTAATTATGTTGTCAGATACAAGTAGATTTAGAATTTTTATAAATTCCTGTTATATGATGCTTGATAATTATGGCATTCCTATACCTTTGGAAATGTTTCTTGCCTTTAAGTCTATCTGTATTAGGATAAATAAAAAACAGATTTCTATTTATTAATATCTACTTGTATATTCTTCTATCCTATTCTTTAAACTTTTATTAGTCTTACTGTATAAAATATGCCCCTTCTGCATTAAATATATATGTATATATACACATCTATGTATTATACATATATTTAGAATATTCTTTTTTGTTTTTAATCCAAAGTAACAAACTTGGTCATTAAATCAAATTAGTCTAGTTACCTTTAATGTAACTACATATATATTTTGATTATACCATCTTATTTTTTTCTATTGAAAATCCTAGCTTTTTAAAATTAAACCTTTTATTTTGAAAAAATTGTATACTCACATGCACTTGTGGGAAATAGTATTTTCATTTACTCTTATTATCCCAAATGGTATCACGTTGCAAAACTATAATACAATATCCCAACCAGGGAATTGACTTGACAAAATTCACCACTCAGATTTTACCTGTGTGTGTGTGTGCATGTTTATTTCTGTGAAATTTTATCACATATGCATGTTCCTGCATCCACTAACGCTGTCAAGTTTTGTATGAACAGTTCCATCATTGCAGGCATTCTCCTGTAGTCCTTCCATAACTACACCAGCATCCCTCCTGCCCTCCTCTGTCACCACATTTCTAATCTCTGACAACCAATAATCTGTTCTTCACCTCTGTTATTTCATCATATTAAGAACATTATATATGATACTATATAACCTTATTTAATTCAATTTTCGAAGCATAATAGATGCATAGTTTTAGAATACATGTGATCATTTAATACATCCATAGAATTTGTAAAAATCAAGTTAGTATACTTACAATATCCATCATCTTAATATTTGTCTTTTCTTTATGTGATAACTGTTCAAATCCTTCTTTTCTAGCTATTTTTTAAAAATATACAATAGATTATTTTAAACTACAGTCACCTTACTAAGCTATTTAATACTAGGTCTTATTTCTTATACTAAACTATATATTTGTATTCATCAATCAACTTCTTTTCATTCTCTCTCTTTTAACTTTCCTGGTCTCTAGTAATGAACAATTTACTAGCTTCCTTAATGAGATCAACTTTTTTAGCTCTCACTTAAATATGAGTGAGAATATGGAATACTTGTCTTTTTGTGCCTGGATTATTTCACTCAATATAATGACCTCCAGTTCCATCCATGTTGCTGCAAATGACAGAATTTCATTTTGTTTTTCATGGATGAATAATATTTTATTGCATATGTATATATACATATATATATATATGAATGTAGTATATGTATACTACACTTTCTTTCTGTTATTTTTATTTTTATTTTTTTTGAGACGGAGTTTCACTCTTGTTCCCCAAGCTGGAGTGCAATGGTGTGTTCATGGTTCACTGCAACCTCCACCCCCTGGGTTCAAGCAATTCTGCTTCAGCCTCCCTAGTAGCTGGGATTACAGGCGCACCCCACCATGCCCTGCTAATTTTTTGTATCTTTAGTAGAGATGAGGTTTCATCATGTTGGCTAGCCTGGTCTGGAACTCCTGACCTCAAGTGATCCACCCGCCTCGGCCTCCTTAAGTGCTAGGATTAAAGGCGTGAGCCACCACAACTGGCCAAATGTATACTACACTTTCTTTAGCCATTCATGCACTGATAGACACTTAGGTTGATTTCACATTTTGGCTATTATGAATATTGTTGCAATAAACATAGGAGCACAGATGTCTTTTCAATATATTGATTTCCTTTCTTTAAAATGTATACCCACTAATGAAATTGCTGGATCGTGTGGTAGTCTTATTTTCAGTTTTTTGAGAACCCTCCAAACTGTTCTGAAGTAGTGGTTGTACTAATTTACATTTTCACCAACAGTGTATAAGGATTCCTCTTGCTCCACATCCTCAACAGCATTTGTTATTGCCTGTCTTTCATATATAAGCCATTTTAACTGGGGTGAGATATCTCATTGTAGTTTTGATTTGCATTTCTGCGATGATTAGTGATATTGAGCAGTTTTTCATATACCTGTTGAACAGATATTTCTTCTTTTGAGAAATATCTGTTCAAATCTTCTGCCCATTTTTAAGACAGATTTTTTTATTGTTATTGAGTTGTTTGACTGTCTTGTATATTCTGTTCAGTAATTCTTTGTCAGGTGGGTCATTTGAAAATATTTTTTCCCGTTCTGTAGGTTGTCTCTCACTTTATTTTTTTCTCTTGTGCTGCAGAAGCTTTTTTGTTTGATGTAATAACATTTGTCTATTTTTGCTTTGGCTGTGCTTTTGACGTCTTACTCAAAACATCTTAGCCCAGACTAATGTCCCAGAGCATTTCCCCAGTGTCTTCTTCCAGCAGTTTCATAGTTTCAGGACTTCGATTTAAGTATTTAATCCATTTTGATTTTATTTTTGTGTATGGTGAGGGATAGGGCTCTAGTTTTATTCTTCTGTATATGGATCATCAGTTTTCCCAGCAACATTTATTGAAGAGACTGCCCTTTCTCCAATCTTGCCACCTTTGTTGAATGTGAGTTGGCTGTAAATGAGAGAATTGATTTCTGGGTTCTCTATTCTGCTCCATTGGTCTATGTGTCTGTTTTGTTGTTGTTGTTGTTGTTGTTTTCTCCCACAGGATAATTTCCTGGAGATTCTTCCAAGTAGTTTTGTTTTTTCAGTTATTCATTCCTTTTCATTTCTGAGTGATATCCTATGGTATAGATGTAGTACATTTAAGAAATTCGACCTTTGAAAATATCTAGGTTCCTTCCAGTTTTTGACTATTCTAAATAAAGGTGCTATGAATATTTGTATATAGATTATTTAGAAGCATACATTTCCATTTATTTGGATAAATGCTAAAAAGTGTAATGAATGGGTTATATTTTAATAGTATTTTAGTCTTTTAAGAAGCAGCCAAATTGCTCTCTAGAGTGATTGTCCAATTTTACACTCGCACCAACAATTTAGGAATGATTGTTTCTCCACATCTCTGCCAGCATTTAGTGTTGTTGCTTTATTGAACCACTTTAATGGGTATGTAGTGACATGTCCCTGTGGCCTTGATTTGCATATTATAATGACACTGAGCATCTTTTTATGTACTTATTTACCATCAGTGTATCTTCTTTGGTGAAGCGTCTGTTTATGTCTTTTGCCCATTTTGAAATTGATTTGTTAGATTTTATACTGTTGAGATATACATATATCTCAAAGTCCTTTTTCTCAACACAAGAGTTTTTGTGCTGTTTTATTTCCTTATCTCTTGTAATAATTAGAAATGTTTATTATTTAATATTCCCTCTATTCAATTTTCATATATACATGTTTTTGTTATCATTTAAGTTATTGCCTGAACATTATCACAGAGCCATATATGTATAACTATTACAGTTTAACACAATTTATATCAATTTCAGAAAATGTTAGAACTTTAAGACACTTTAATTCCTTTGTTTTTTCTCATCTTTGGGCATATTTTTGATATACTTAAAAACGTATGTTAGATATTTCAAAATATATTATTGCTTTTGTATAACTACTCAAACATATTCTATTTTTAATCTTCTCATTTCTTTCTTTTGGTTCTATTTTCCTTCTACCTTAAGAGCTCTCTTAATATTTCTATTAAGAGAATGTATATTTTTTAAAAGTGTACATTTATTTACTTTTTGATTTAAAACAATGCAGTTACATTATTTGAAGACATTTAGCTAGAGAAATTTCTGACAAGAAAGGAATTGTCTGAATGGGTCCAGATGACTCCTTACATTTTCATTTTTATGGCATTCAGCACATCAACAGCTTCATCAGCTGAATTAATTACACTCAATACACATGACAGCAATAAGCGGTTACAAACATAGCACTATTCAGAATGGATTTCATAGAGATTCACGTTCAAGAGCTAATTTATTGTTTACTCATTCACTCAATCAATATTGACTTAATATCTGTAAGTGGGAGACATTGTGCTTGACTCTTTCTCTGAAAAAGCTCACAGACCAGTGGTAGTAGATTCAGTGATGGAGTGGGGGGGGGCAAGAAAAGATAAATAAGTGATTTATACTAGATTCATGGATGAATAATATACTATTGCATATATTTATGTATATATGAATGTAATATATGTATACTACACTTTCTTTAGCCATTCATCCACTGATGGACACTTAGGTTGATTTCACATTTTGACTATTATGAATAGTGCTGCCCATGATTACAAATAAAGAAAATTATTTAGCTTGGCTCAAACATAGGATATTATTTCTTGGTTGCTTTTTTGCCATAGCCTATAATTTTAACTTCAGTGATGTAATACCTGTCATATTTAATTGCAACCAAGTTGTGTTACAGTCATGTACTATTGTGCATATGTAAATTAAAACATCATGATATTTTTATCAGTAATAACACAGTTTATATTTATCATAATGTAATGACCCTGATTCAGATATAAATATCTGCTTTAAATTTTGAAGTATGTTATAATATTGCAGTGTCAAGGGCATTAGAATAAGAGATAAAGATTGTTAAAACTGGCTGGTCTTTTAATCTCTTCAAGCTTTATTTTTCTTATATGCAAAATGAGCATATAAATATGTGCACCTGTCAGTTTATATAATATTATATACATATGTTATATAAATATATATATATATTTGAATTTGAGAAGTATAATTTTGAGGAGTACTCTCAGTGTTTAGCATACTTTATGGCTGAAAGTACTCAATAAATATTTATAAAATGAATTTTAATGAAAAAAGTTCATGTCTTAGTTTTTCCTTTAGGTAGAATTATCTTCTACTGCATGCTTTTTAAACACTATGAAAATCGATAATATTGAAAATAGGCTTTTGGACTTTAAAAATTCTCAAATGACAGTAGAATTTCTAGTTTTCTCCCAGAGTGCACACACTTGTTTACCTTGAGATGAAGACGTTTCAGATGGTGACAGGTTTGGCACTGGTGGATGAAATTTAGTATCTAAACAGTAGGCAATTTTAGTGGTTATGAGAATTGTGCTTTTAATAACACAACAATCTTAGCAAATGGGTCTCTAACAATAAAGCGAAATATGAATCTGACTTATAGTAAATACTTAATTCATGGTTGTTCATTGAAGGAGGGGAACCTACAGGAATGTATATTTTAGGGGATCTGAGAAGGAAGCACAATCAGTGAATGTGTGAAGCAGAAAAAAGTAGATAGGAAGAAAAAGAAGAAATACTATCACATAAGGGTGTCATAGAAGTTATTTCAATCAGGGTTTTAAGGAGAAGAAAGTTGATTGTATCAACTACAGAAAAGAAATACTGAAACAACTGAGGAACAGTGATTAATTTGGGGATGACTTTGGATAGAATAATTGTAGAAGCAAATTGATAAAAAATAGTTTGTGAGAAGAAAGATATTGACAGTAGAGAAAGGAGCACAATGTGTAAGAGTATATTCATAAAATGTGATGAGGGGGAGAGGGGAATATAAAATTTAAGCATATCATGGTGTTGGTTACTAATTGAGAAGGAAGACTCTTTTTTATTATTATTATTATACTTTAAGTTTTAGGGTACATGTGCACAACATGCAGGTTTGTTACATATGTATACATGTGCCATATTGGTGTGCTGCACCCATTAACTCATCATTTAGCATTACGTATATCTCCTAATGCTATCCCTCTCCCCTCCCCCCACCACACAACAGTCCCCAGTGTGTGATGTTCCCCTTCCTGTGTAAACGTGTTCTCATTGTTCAATTCCCACCTACGAGTGAGAACATGTGGTGTTTGTTTTTTTGTCCTTGTGATAGTTTGCTGAGAATGATGGTTTCCAGTTTCATCCATGTCCCTATAAAGGACACGAACTCATCATTTTTTATGGCTGCATAGTATTCCATGGTGGATATGTGCCACATTTTCTTAATCCAGTCTATCATTGTTGGACATTTGGGTTGGTTCCAAGTCTCAGTCTGTCACCCAAGCTGGAATGCAGTGGTGCAATCTCGGCTCACTGCAACCTCTGCCTCCTGAGTTCAAACAATTCTCCTGTCTCAGCCTCCTGATTAGCTGGGATTACAGGCGCCCACAACCATGCCAGGCTAATTTTTGTGTTTTTTAGTAGAGATGGGGTTTTGCCATGTTGGCCAGGCTGGTCTCGAACTCATGATCTCAAGTGATCTGCCTGCTTAGGCATCCCAAAGTTCTGGGATTATAGGCATGAGCCACCATGCCCGGCAGAGAAGGAAGACTCAATGGCAAAGGTGCTCATAAACAGAAACAGCACCCACGTCTGATGCGGCAGCTGCCCTTGCAGTTTCATCATCCTGATGTGACATGTGGTTCTCAAAAGTGGATACAGAGGTTGAATTGATTGCATTCCCATTTCACAGATTGGTCAGGAGGTCCATAAGGACTGGTCTCTGTGTAACTCAGGAACAATAAATAATTTTTAGAAAACATCAACTAAATACCATTAAGACCCTCTCCATAAGTCATGCAAGTATTCCTTCATCTGGCATAAACCTCTTCACTTGTTCTTACACAATTATGTAGGGGATTAAAAAAGAAACTGCCATAATCCCCTTAAAATATATGACTCTCTTTGGAAAAGTCCACTCTTCCTTTGAACAATTCTAGATGAATTTTGTATAGTTCTTTCAATCTAGGGCAAATTATCTTGCCAAAGAGTCGCTCTTTGTTTCATTTCTCCAGTTTATTATAACACAATTATTTAATGATATGAATTTATTAATTAATATTAATTTTAATTTTTCCATAGCCAGAGGAGGACAGTATTCCAGGGTGCTTGAATATCTCTGGAAAACTGAACAATAAAAATAAAAATAAATAACCCTTGAAGAAGTATATGTATTCTGGTAGGCTTTAGCCACAGAATAAAAAATTACGTTTGATTAAATGATCGAATATATATTTTTAAAGACCATAAATTTTAACCAAATATAGGTTAAAGGTATATAATGTAGTGCTTCTACCGATGTCATGAGATATTCAAAATTTGCATGGCAATGCTTTCTGCTTCAAATGCCTTAGAGATGGCAGGATTCAGGAATAGAAGGACAGAGAAATTATGGAAGAGCTGTTATGTGACTAGGATTATCCAGGAAGAGATAAATAACATGACGTCCGGGTAAGCATCTGCATATGTAATACCTGCTCCTGTGAGGGTAGAAAGGTAACAAAGTAGACAAGAGCGACTAAGGATCTTGGGGTCCCAGAGATCAATTGTACTGGAGCTTCTTTGCACAATTTATTACTTTTGCCAAGGAATCCTGCTATGCCAGGAAGAAAAGGGTATTCATTTAGTTAAACTGGAGTTATTGAGGGCTGGGAAGTAGTAAGATTGGAGTGACTGGAGGTCACAGTGACAGGAAATTCTAAAATGAAAAATAACCACATAATTTGCGTGGATGAACAGGAAGCTCAGTGTAGGCAATGCAGCTAGATCCTGAATAGATATATGAACTAGGGTAATTGGAAGGGCTAAGAAAGATCAGAAAAATAATAAGGTAATTTGGTGATGATAGAAAGGAAGAGGTTATAGTTAAAGAACAGAAATGTGAGAATTCAAGTCTGACAGTGGAGCTGTCTTGGATAACATCAGATCTCAAGTTAGCAAAAGCAGGAGATTGCTAAAGTAAAGTGGAGATGGACTTGTTTGTTTTTGTTTCTTACTTACAGATTAAAGATTCCATGCACTGTGCTAATGCTATGAGAGGTATAAAATAGCATATATGGCTTTTCCTTCAAGGAGCTAGCAGCTTGGTAAGATCGAACAGTATTTAGCAGCTACACAAACATGTTTAATACTGCAGAGAACAAGTGTTGCAATAAAGGAATCAGGAAGTCTAGGGTCACTAAAGTGGAAGAGATTCATTCCAAATACATGGGTTATAGAGAATATCATGGACTAGATGGCACCTGAGTTAACTTCTTAAAATTTGAAATGGATTTTGACAGGTAGAAATAACACAACTGGTATTTTTAACAGATTTTTCAGTTGTTAGGAAGTCCAGTCTATAGTCTTCAAAATACAGCCTGAGGTGTGCAGAATATGTGTTGCCTTCTTCATTTCACAACCAGAGGAACTGTGGGTTAGAGAGTTTCACGGTGTTAACTGACTTGCAAGGACATCAGAGATATTGAAGGAGCATAGATGGGCATTTCAGACAAAGGAATAATGGGGAGAAAGACGCTGTTGCATAAAGTGCAGGACTTCTTTAGGGAATGATGAGTTATATGGTTTCAATTCATGAAACAACTGCTGAATTTAAGATCTGGAAAATAAGTCACAAAAAATGACTTGAAAAAGCTCCTGATATATCTAAACAGCTTAGGTTTTATGCCTGAAAAATTAAAAGAGATGACACGGCAGTGAACCAAAGTAGTGCACACAAGGAAGAAATAACTCAGGCTTGCTGTGTGTGGATTACACTCAACAAGACAGAGTAAAATGCTACAGTCACAAACCCGAGGGGCCTCTTCTTATTTCTTTCTTTCCTTCAGTAACTTCCCCCTACCAATTAAGTGATAATGAAATCAAGTAAATGAGTCAATGTTCTGTCTTCTCACACAGGGCCACTCTGTGAGACTGATTTTTCTCATTGTTCATTTTGTGTACTTTATTCTCTCTTTTTTCCATATCCTTCATCCCACAGAGAGATATTTCTAAAATATAAACATAATCCTTTTCCTCCAGTGCTTCAATGTCTCCACTGGCTCCCCTGATGCTCAGGATCAGGGAGAAAAATTGCAGCAAGATATGTGAGTTATCACTGATTACACCTTGTCCAATCACCAACTTCATGGCTTGCCTCTTCTTCAGATCCACACACAATGTGCCAGACAACCCATATTTCTTTGGATATACTATGCTTTTCATGCCTTGGACGTTTGCTCTTGGATTAATTGTCTCCTCTCTAAAAATTTTGCTTTCCCTTACCTGCCCCAACCAAGCCATTCCACTGCTTAGCCCAATAGGGTGGAGTAGCTTTGATTCTACTCACTCCTTCATAATTCATTTTAAAAAGCAGTTATTGAGTCACATCATTTCTAATGCCTTTAAGGGGGAAATTATACATAGAACTTCAGCCATATGTGAAAGTACCGGGATCCACCAATTACTCATCAAATCCTTGTTAAATCTGTAAATTGTTCTCATTTTTTAGGGGAAATTGAGGCACAACTAAGTGAACTAAGTTGCTTCATCTTCACTCTCACTAATATATGTTTATTTCAGTTTCATATCATTTCAAGTTTTACCAGTCACAGTCCTTTCCTCACTGGTCTAACAGGACCACCCAAGCCACACAAATCTAGCCACTGTGGTCCTCTATGTGGAGTTGAGCAGTGGTTCCTTGCAGACTTTAAGCCCACCTCATTCTGAGCCTGCCTGTTTTTCCATGGTGAGCTTCCAGAACTTATGCTCATTCCAGCCACCCCAAACTTTTACATTTTAGTCTCTGCAACTCTTGATCCTTGTGCATGAAAGTACATGCCCTCATGTGGGGTTAAATCAACAATGAATCAAAACAGGAATCACTAACTATATTAATTATAAATGATGTATATTTATTTGATTGCTTATGTTAGGTTGAAAATTATTCATGAACTTGTATAGTGAGCAGTATATTTTTCATTCAAGGAAGACTAAATTTGTATTTTAAATGAATAAACCTACTTTGAGATTGAGCAACATTTGAAAATACTTTTTACTGCCAGAGCAGTTACCAAGAATCTTTAGAAAACTGTATAAGTGGAGAGTGGAAAAATAAGCCTGAACAAAAAACTTCAGACTAACTCTTCAGTGATGTAATTTTTTTTAGTATGTGTGTATATATATATATATGACACATAATTTTGTCTGGGTATCCATAAGTTTACTGTTAATGCTGTAAAAGTTTAATGTCTCACATTACTAAATTAATGGGTAATGGAGTCTATCAATTTCATAATAAATATTAACTATTTTTGTTTATATTGAGTTAAAAAATCACATTTTCTAAAAGCTACAAGTAAAAACAAAAGCACTGCAGTTTTTCCCTAGTGCTTGATGAGACAATAATTCTATGTGGGGACATTTTCTTTTAACACTGAAATATTGCAATCAAGACCATATTGATGGATTATTCAGGGGAATATTATGCATAGAACTTCATCCAGATATTAAAGTATTTAGATCCACCAATTATTCAGAAAATACTTGTTGAATCTGTTCAGTAAATTGTTCTCACTTTAGATGAAATTGAGGCCCAACTAAGTGAGCTAATTTACTAATAACCTTCTTTACTTAGTAATGGAGGCCCCAGATAACTGTAATTTTTATGATCAACTTATTCTATAAGAGGCCATATGTAATAAAAAAACTGTTCAAGTATTTCACTTATGTTCATAAAAGAGTTTCCATATTTGAAAAGTTGAAACAGAATGTAAAAAGTGATATGTATTAACGTATAAGCCTAGTTTCATAAAAGATCAGCCCCTCAGAATTATTCCATGTAGGGACTATGTAACATCTATAATTACATAGATTGAAGATTTGATCTAAGTGTATTGACTTTTATTAGCTAAAAAATCTAGCTGCTATTATTCATTTAAAGCAGAGAAGACAAATATGATCAAGATATGTTTAATTTATGGTACATGAAGCAATGGTTATAACCAGAGAGTGGAAAGAAATATGTATTACTAAACTCCAATTATTTCTCATTTTCTATGGATGGTTAAACTTCTGTCTGAATACTTTAAACATCTTACTTGCCATTATACATCAGAATTAAAGCTAAAAATATCGTGAAATTATAACTTTGTTTTCATTCAATATGTATGCTGTCACAAATTCAAACTAACTTTATTTCAAAAAGATGGACAATAGTTACACTTCTGAAATTCTTTTAATGTATTTTTAAAAGAAAACAAAAATCATATCTGAGCACATCCCTGTTTTCATTATAAAGTGCTGTGTCCAAGATATGAGAACCAGTTTCTCTAAAAATATTAATAATTTGAACCCTCAGAGTCGTGGATGCCCAAGGCCTTACCATGTGCCCAGTTCTGAGACAGGAAGGCAGAGTGGCATAGACCTACCAGTAGACCTGAGCCAGACATGCTCTATGGGGTTTTCTTTGTTTGGGGAATAAACTCATGTTTTATATCCAAAAATGTCTAGTTGAAGAGCCAGGAAAGGTGTTTGTTTGGAGAAAACATACAAATTTATACATTTTACGTAGCATTTTGAATACTGAATTGCAAAAGTTTTCTGTTACTTCAAAATTGACTGGAATTGAAGTATAGTTTGTGTATTGTGTTGCACAACGAAGTAATTCTTAAGCCTGAGACTTTGGCTGGCTTCCATCCATTTTGGGATTTTATCTATTCCTGTGCATTAAGTTTATATCTAAACATTGCAATATCTGGAAGTAAGGAAGTCATCTGGAAGTAACGAAGTAAGGAAGTAAGGAAGCTATAGGAAACACTTTTAAATTCAATAGCACTTTTGTGAACAATTTTAAAAGGCATCATTTAATTGTCTATGACAACAAAAACAAAAGTCAATAAAATACTGTCAGAATACTTAGACTGATCATAGCATTTTAAGAAAAAGTTTAATATTAAGAAATTGGCAACATCCATGCAAATGGAGAGCATGATCATTTAGACCTGGAAAGAAGGTATGAACCTCTTGTTCCAAATCATCTTTGAGAAGATGAACAGACTGAGAATGAGGGTGGAGAACAATGGACAAAGTGCTGCCACTCATGTTATCAAGTGACTTTTTAATATCACCCTTAATATTTTATTGCCTCTTTTTACGATCTTTCTAAGTCAGAAAATGCATTGACAAATGTTAAAAGGAGACAATGGTAGCCAAAACAATAAGTAAACTACGCAAAATGTTATAGCAAACTGGGAAAAGAATGCATCTAAAATTTCTTAGATTCCCTTTTATTTACATATTGTATGTTTTAGAAGTCAAAGTTTCTCCATAGTTACCTGAATCTAAAGATGCTTCCTACGAAATTGAAATTGTATGTCATTTGGGTCTATCTTCAGTGTTTCATTTAAAACAGAGATGCTTATACAGTCAGGTAACCAAATATGAATTTGGAGGCTGATATTTATATTGTATGAAAGATAAGTTTTTCAACAGATATATTACGAGTTGCAAATAGATCAATGACATGATGTTTTGATCTGATTTGTTCTGAACATCTGCAGGCAGAATGCCTTTCAAGTCATTGCTGTGGATGGGGTCTGCAGTGGGATTATTCAGTGCCTCTCTGCTGAAGACTGCGTTGACTGGCTACAAGCAATAGCAACTAACATTTCAAATCTCACAAAGCACAATGTAAGTAATGATTCAAGGAATACCTAGCTAGGGTTTCTCAGGCTTTATAAAATCCTTCAATATATATGTAACTTCACATCAACTGTTTGGTGTTCTTCTCAGAATGAGACATTCATTGTGAAAGCTATTCTGGAATACTTATTGTAAGAAAATTGAGAGTTCTAGCCCAATTTATGAGTTCAATAATACATGTAGATTTCCATTAACAAGCATCATAAACCCCTACATTACTTAAGCAAATGAAAATAAGTGGTTAGCATATAATCACTAAATATATTTAAATAAAAGCATTCTGGACTAATATAGTACTGGATTTCAAGACAGCATTATTGATTTACCTTTAGTGATCTTAGAATTGCAGCTAGGAAGGTTTGAGGAGTAGTAGGCTAGGAGGAAAAGAATTAGCATAGAGACTAAAGGGAACAGTCAGAAGATTGCCATTGTCTCACATTAGGTAGAGCCTGGTCTGTATTATTAGAAATGGCTTCTCTGCATTTTCTCTCTTTCCACTACAACCGTTTCTTCCTTCCACATTCCTGTGTCTCTTTATTGTAACTATCGTCTCATTATTTTAACTCTTTAATAACCTAAGTAATTCTTTCTCCCTGTTATTAATACTTTTATGAGAAATATAGCCTAACAAAATATACAAAACCATAAATCTTACCTTACTGAGTGTCAATCTAGGTATCATTAATGATAATTATTTTAGAAAAAGTACTTGTCATCATCCATGCCTTTGTGTTAATTCTCTCCTCAGTCCACAATTGTTCCATGCGATGTTGAGGCATTTCAGAAGTCCTAAGGGATAGGATATCAGGAGTCTAATATACAAATGGTCAAGCAGAAATACAAAACTCTGTCACCAGCACGTGAACACACAAAATTGTTCTTTTGTAAATGACCCTTCAGATCCAAGTATCCTTGCACAGAGTAGACTTTGCTTTGAAACCTAAGAAAGGATTGTGGCCACTATACCTTTCTAAAACGACAGGAGGACCACTAGCCAATAAAGGCAACTGTCTAGTTTCCAGTCTATGGCTATTTCAAACAACGCCATCATAATGGCCATGCGTATGGTGATGGGATCCTCTGGGAATGGGGTTAACAGTCATGGGATATGTGCATGGTCAATTTTACCAGGCAATGCTAAGTGTTTTCCACTTGGCTGTGCAATTTACCCCTCACTCTTGGTGGATGATATGTTTCTTTCTATAATCTTCAAAACTCTGTGTCACCCTGCCTTTTGAATTTTTGGTTATTTGATACATATGGAAATGTGCTTCCAATGTGAATAAAAACATATTTTCCTTTTTTTTTTTTTTTCTGATGGTTCCAGGATAGGTGTAAATACGCCAAGCCTTACCCAGGGTCACCCCTCAACAAGGAGGCTAAACATGGGTTTGTCTAGCTTGGGCAAGAGTGAGCTCTCACTCCCAGCCCACCCTTGCTAATCTGGTGTTGTCACCCTGTTAGAGTTGAGGTTGCACAAGAGGGCATAGGTTTCAGAATGACTGAAAAACAAAGAAAAAAATAGAAAAGAAATGCAATGTTTCTCTAGGGATTGTTTCCTCTCCTTCGACTGACTTACATGGATGCTTCTAGAGTTAAACACAGAAAAATATCTGAGAGTAGGGAATTTACTATGGAAATGATTAGAGTTTCTTAAAAACAAGATATGAAATTATATTTGTGAGACAAATGTAATTGTGTTCTTTTGAAAGAACAGAATGTTAAACTTTAAATCCAAAGTTTTTTTCCTTATCTAGATCCAAATTTGCATTGACCTAAAATCCTAGGAATATTGTCATGCCATATTTCTTCAAACAGTCTATTCAGTTAGAATGCTGTGCTTCAGCTGACAAGCATTTGAAAAGTCAATGCTTTAGTTAAAAGCAACAGCAACAACAAAACAGTGAAGATGCAAATGTCTCTACCCTCTGTAAGCCTAAGGAGGGACAAGCTGCATTTTACTGCTTGTTTTTCATCCTTGTAATAAGTGCTCACCATCATGTGATTCCCCTATACTATTGTTTTAACTGTTGGGAGATCCATATGTCTGTTGTATATTAAAAGTTATGTATTTCTTCTTTCACCTCCTGTTTCTATATTCTAATTACATGTTCTTTTGTTCTTGCAATCAGTTTCCATTCAAAAGTATTAGGTTTCAATGTATTCTGATATGGAAAGTACTACATAAATGTTGAAAAGTTATTAGGCAGAGCAATAAAAAATGTGAAAGTCACATTGATTTCGGAGAAGGCAGAATGCATTGATGAAACAATTAATATAGTTGATTAGCATAAAGAAAGAAATTAGGCAGAAAGAGTAGCTAGGAAAGTTTTGCTTAGGTTAGTCAGATATCAGTTCTACTTCTCTTTTTTTTTAATTCTAAAGATATACTGGAAATAACACCTTATGGAAAGATGTAGAACTTTTTCTTTATTTGCCAATATTCTGAGAGTATAGGCTTGTAGAAGTCTGACTTGAATAGCTTGTTAATAATAGGTGCAGAAATAAAAATATTGTGATAAATATTTAAAGAAATTCCACTCAAGAGATTATCAGGCATAAAACAAAACTGAAAAAAAGGATTAAAATGCATATAAAATAATAAGTTTGGCAGTTTAAAAATTATGCTATTGAAATAAGACATACATATGTATATAAACTTTTTAATAATGAATCACATTTTATTGTAAAGCTAGTTGGAGAACAAACAGGGGAAGGATAAAAGAGAGCAAAAACAAAAAACAAAAAACAACCTGTGTTAGAATAATTAGATCAATGTGTTGACCATTTTCTTTTCTCTTTGCTCACTAGTTTCTAAAAATAACTTTATGAGATAGGGATTTTCATACCTAGTTTTTAAAAATTCTATATAATTATAGTTGCTATCTGAAAAAATTCTTCTTCCAGAAATAATTGATCAAAATGGCTAAAAATACCTAGACAAACACTGACAATGTAAAATTGTATTTTATCATTATTCAGAGTGGCTCCAAAATATTTACAATAGTTGTTAATATTTAATACTTAGTAAATGATGTCTAGTAGAAGGAGGGTGAAGGCTTTAGGGACTTGTCTTAAGCTGTATTGGCACAGCTTTCAACTCATTTTACTTAAATTCAATGCTTTTACATTGGAAAGCAAAGCATGGCAGAGGTTATGCTGTTGTGGAGTGGGTGGGGTTCAGCTCATTTCTTAACCAACTCTCATATAATGAGCATTTGCTATTATTTTAGATGAGCATTCACTCCCGGTGAGCTATTATTTTAGGTAAAGTGGACTTGAGTAGATTCTAAAAGGTAAAATTTATAAATTGTAAAAAACAGTAATTGCTTCCAATTAATAATTTACCAATCTTTTCCATTCATTATTTCACCAGCTATATGAACAAGTATTAGTAGAAAGTTATCAATTTTTATTTCCATGATCATTTCATATTAAATAATTGAAGGCTTTAAAATATGCAATGTTGTAATAGGGTGAAGTTTTTGGGAACCTTGGAAATAAGTAAATATATTTGGCATAATATATAAGGGATATGAATCATCAGACTTTGATGGGTAGGTTAGTAAGATGCTCCACCGTGATGTTCACTTCCTGGTATTTACACCCTTATGGGATCACCTTCCATGTGCACTGGCTGCGTAGTGAGCTCTGAAGCAGACGCTTCTCTTACAAGACTTCAGATGAGATAGCAGATGATCCTTGAGAGCATTTTGAGAAATCCAGTACATTCTAACCCACACTAATCACATGCTGAGGACTCAGCACATGCCAGTCACATGCTGAGGGCTGGCTCAACACACAAAGATGTCCCAACCAGAGGCCCATGCCAGCTGTCCCCTACCCTGCACCCCATCTCACACCACTCAGTCAGGCACAGGCTGTACAGACAAGTTATTTACTTCTTATTATAACCTTGGGCCCTTTCTTCCCTGGAAAGTGGGAGTGGGCAAGGAGGCTGGGCCCAGCATGCACCCCCACTTCTTTGGGGGCTGATCCTTCCCACAGTATCAGGCCGGTGGTGGCAAGGGTAGAGGTTGGAAAGTAGGGGAGAAAACCAAAAAAAAAAAAAAACAGGGGATGAAGACCCACCTGTGCCACATATGGACTCCTGACATACAGAGATTATAGGATAATAAATATTTGTTTAAAGTCACAAAGTTTTGGGGTATTCTGTTACACAGCAATAGGGAACTGTATTAGTTTCCTAAAATTCCAAAATTTCCTAAAACAATTTCAAAGCAAATTACCACAAACTTGGTGCCTTCAAACAACAGAAATTCATTTTCTCACAATTCTGTGGCCTGTTTGTCTGAAATCATATGCCAGCAGAATATACCCCTCTGGACTCTGCAATGGAGAAGCCTTGTCTCTTCCAGCCTCTGGTGGCTGCCAGCATTCCCTGGCTCACAGCCACATCACACTGACCTCCGCTTCTGTGGTTACATTGCTTCTTTCTGTGTGTGTCACTTATCAGAACACTTGTCATTGGTCCCAGGGCCCACTCAGGTATTCCAGCCTGACCTCAAGATCTTTAACTGAAGTAGATCTGCAAGGACCCTTTATCAGGTTCTAGGTTTTTGATGTGGATATTTTGGGAGGAGCATTTTTGGCCTACCATAAGAACTATCTGGCAGGTGAACAACATGATTAGATTTAGACAGTTCTGTCTGATTTTTGCACGATGTCTCCTATAGCAGTTCAGTTTCAAAGCCTTTGCTTTGCCATTTGGGTGTTCCACACGTGCATTGCTTGGGATGGCCCAGAGCTTCTCGCAGTTCACACATAAAATTGGGATATCGCCTCCTTCCCTTCACTCCTGAGTGGGAGTTCCCCGCTCTTACTGGATCCCAGCATCACTCTCTTTGGTCTTCTGTCCAGAAATCCAAGGCTTTTCTCAGAGTTTAGTTTCCTGTACTGATGCACATTTCCTCATGACTGGAGAAAACAGCATGAGAAAAGGAGAGAAGAATGGGGATCCCTCATGCCACAAAAACTAATTTTTCCAGAACCTTTAGATTGAGGGTGGATTTTCTCTCTGAGTTTCCAGCTGGCCTCGCTGCCCCAGGCTCCATGGCAGCAGCTGCATGGCCTGGGGGGGCCTTGGAGTCAGCTCAGGAACCAAAACAAAGGAACACTAACAGAGATGTCTTCCACAGCTGCTGGCTCGCAGGGGCCTCTTCCCAGGTCTCTGATCAGCAAGACACACTCTCTCAGAGTTTTTGTTTGTTGTCCATGACTTAATTTGTCTTGACCTCAAGTCCATGCTGGGAGATAAAGGAAGCAAGAAAAAGAAAGGAAAACAAAATAAAAACAGGTAAACTCCTGGTTGCCATATTAGTCATTATTCAATTTTTACTTCTTTCTAAAAAGTTCTTGCTATTATTTATTGTGCAATGTTCTCAGATAGTTAGTTGCCTTTTGCATTTTATCTAGTGTATTGAGGTATAATCGGTGGGAGAGATGGCTGCAGTGTTTTTTTTTTTTCCTTCTTGGCTCTAACTGGAAGCAACAGATACTTTTAATAGAAAACAAAATATAAGAAACAAAACAACTACATGATATTTGTAGAGTATTAGAAAAAAATAACTGCTATTATACCTTGGAAATATTTTTTAAAAGTCCTGATAAAATAAATTTATTTTCAGACAAATAGAAAAATAAAGAAAATTCAACAAAATAAAGATTTACTAGAAGAAATATTCAGGGTACTTTTAAATTTTTTGTATTTTTTATTTATTCAACAAATATTTATTGAATACTTGCCTATGATGTGTCAGATACTGTGTTCTATTTTTTTGTTTGTTTTGTTTTCAACTTTTATTTTAGAAACAGGAAGTACATGGGTAGGTTTTTTACAAAGGTGTATTTTGTGATGCTGAGGTTTAGAGCATAATTGAAACCATCAACCAGGTAGTGAGCAAAGTAAGGAGTGCTATTTCAGGCAAAGAAAAATCATACCAGATAGAGGCTTAGAGATGTGAGAAGGAGTAAATAGTACAGGAGAAAATGAATACATGGATGAATCTAGATGAACATTGTTTGTATTAACATGGCAATAATTTCTTGTGGCATTTAGATAAATAAACAAAATTAAAATATATTGCAAAAGCAATAACAAAAATATCCAAAGGAAGCAAAAGTAATTAGTATTAAACTTTGTTATGTCAAAATGGATTGTTTCCTAGAGAAAGCCCTAAGTAGCCAGAATGTGTATCTTCTAAATTAACAAAGGAATAAGTGAAAAAATAATGCTAATACCTACTAAAAGAAGTTCATAAAAAAATAAAAAAAGAAAGCAAACTAGAGCAGGTTGAACAAATAGTAAGCATACAGTAAGACGATGATTTATATCCAAATATAAGATACACTTTTTACAAGAGGAATTCTAAAGATATTGGAAGATTGAAAGTCAAAATTTAGAAAAATACCTTGCGCCTGAAAAAATAAGAACTTGGAAAGGATTCTCTATTTAATAAATGGTTCTGGGAGAACTGGATAACCATTTCTGGAAATTGAAACTGGACCGCTTCCTTACACTTTATACAAAAATTAACTCAAGATGGGTTAAAGACCTAAACGTAAAACCCAAACTAAAAAACCCTAAAAGAAAATCTAGGCAATACCGTTCAGGCCATAGCCATGGACAAAGATTTCATGACAAAAACGCAAGAAGCAATTGCAACAAAAGCAAAAATTGACAAATGGAATCTAATTAAACTAAAGAGTTTCTGTACAGCAAAAGAAACTATCGTCAGAGTGAACAGACAACCTACAGAATGGGAGAAATTTCTTGCCATCTATCCATCTGATAAAGGCCTAATATCCGGAGTCTACAAGTAACTTAAAAAAATTTACAAGAACAAAAATACGTTAAAAAGTGGGCAAAGGACATGAGCAGACACTTCACAAAATAAGACATTCATGCAGCCAAAAAACATATGAAAAATAAAACCTCAACATCACTGGTCATTAGAGAAATGCAAATCAAAACCACTGTGAGGTACCATCTCAGGCCAGTCAGAATGGTGATTATTAAAAAGTCAAGAAGCAACAAATGCTGGCAAGATTGCCCAGAAAAAAGGAATGCATCTATACTGTTGGTGGGAATATAAATTAGTTCAACCATTGTGGAAGAGAGTGTGGTGCTTCCTTAAAGATCTAGAAGCATAAATACCATTTGATCCAGCAATCCCATTACTGGGTATGAACCCAAAGGAATATAAATCATTCTATTATAAAGACACATGCACGTGTATGCTCATTGCAGCACTATTCACAATAGCAAAGACATTGAATCAACCCAAATGTCCAAGAAAACTTGGTACATATACACCATGGAATGCTATAGAGCCATAGAAAGGAACAAGATCATGTCCTCTGCAGGGACATGGATGGAGCTGGAAGCTGTTATCCTCTGCAAACTAACACAGGAACAGAAAATCAGACACTGCATGTTCTTACTTATAAACAGGAACTGAATGATAAGAACACATGGACACATCAGGGGAACAACACACACTGGGGCTGGTTGTGGTTGGGGGGAGGGAGAGCATCAAGAAGAACAGCTAATGGGTGTGGGGCTTAATACCTGTGTGAGGGGTTGATCTGGGCAGCAAACCACCATGGCACATGTTTATCTGTGTAACAAACCTGCACATCCTACACATGTTCCCCAGAACTTAAAATAAAACTTGAAAAAATAAAGAAGGAAAACAAATAAATAAATAAATTGACATAATTTGAATATTTCTCTAAACGTTTAATAACTAAATGGATTTGAAGCTTTTAGATTGACATTATGACATTTTAAGTAATGCTTCCATGTAATTGAATGATTTGGGTTGTTCTGTGTCCCCACCCAAATCTCATCACAAATTGTAATCCCCATGTGTCAGGGGAGGGACCTGGTATGAGGTGATTGGATCATGGGAGTGGTTTCCCCCATGCTGTTCTCATGATGGTGAGTGAGTTCTCATGAGAGCTGATGGTTTTAAAAGTGTGTGGCAGTTACCCCTTTGCTCTCTGTCTCCTGCCGCCTTGTGAAGAAGGTGCTTGCTTCTCCTTTGCTTCCACCATGATTGTAAGTTTCCTGAGGCCTCCCCAGCCATGAGGAACTATGAGTCAATTAAACCTCTTACCTTTATAAATTACTGAGTGTCAGGTATTTCTTTATAGCAGTGTGAAAGAAGACTAAAACAGTTAATTTACAAATTAAATAAATATGTATTTTAAAAACCAGAATAAAGGAAAAAAATACAGTGCAAACCATAAAAGAAAGGTTTGTAGCTTTGTTAATACTAGGCAAAGCAAACTTCACAGCAAATATATTACTAATTATAGATATGGTCATTTCTTAATAATACAAAAGTTTAATGCACTAGGAAACAAATGCAAACATCATGTCACATGGGCTTAAACATATCTAGATGGAATTGAAAATATAGACTGATGAGAAAGTAAAAATCATAAAATCTCAGAACTAGAGACACAAAATGGTTAAGGCCTGACTGTGAGGAAACTGAAAGTAAAATAATAGATTATGGAATCAGAAGAAGAAAATAAAATTCATGTTCAGCCTTTATTTTAGCCTATAGGGCTAGTCATTATCACATTATTCCATCATACACAAGCAGACATTTCCCATTGAACTATTCATTCAGTACTAGGTGTCTAGAATGTCTCCCCAGCCTGAGCTGGAGATTAGAACTCACTTTAATTATCTGTCTTCTATAACCTTTCAGCTTTCCTCACTGTCATTCCTTAGGGTCAAAATAGTCCTGCGAAGATTCTCGCCATCCAAAATCCATCTCATATATGTCCTGACCCAAAAAAGATAACTGTGCTTGCATTTTAAAGACTCCTAAAATTTTCTAATTTATAAGTTACAATGTGTAACTGGAAAGCAATTTGAAAAATGTTATTTTGTCAATAATTCAAAACTGACATTTTATCTTGGTTTCATCTTATAAGATTTAACTCTACCCATCTGTGGTAAGAAGAATAATGCCCATGCAAAGATGTCTATGTCCTAACTCCCAGAACCTGTGACAATTCCATGTCATATGGCAATAGAGAATTAAGGTTACAGATACCACTAATATTGCTAATCAGCTGGCCTTAAAATGGGGAGATTAGCCTAGATTATCCAAGTGCGTCTAATGTGATTCTCTACAAGTGTAAGAAGTCAAAGTGAGAGAACAAGAGATAGCAGTGAAAGAGGAACTGAACCCAGTGTTTCTGGCTCTGAAGATGGAGAAGGGAATGCAATTCAAAGAAAGCAGTAGTCCAATAGCAGTGAAAGGCTGCACTTCTACTCTAGAGCCTCCAGAAAGCAGCACAGCCCTGCCAACACCTCAATTTCTCCCCTGTTTGATTCATTTAGGACTTGTGACCTACAGAACAGTATGATAATATATAGATTTGTGGGTTTTTCTTAAACCACCTTAGTTTGTAGGAATTTGATATGACAACAATAGAAACTAATACAACATATCTTTATCCAGTTGCATGTTTTCACTTAAAGTTCAGTTTAATTTGAAAATCATGCCTTTAACTCATGTCATATGTAGCTTTTTCAGAATAACCATAAAATGTACTTGCATATGTTAGAAAACAACCTAACATTTACATTATTAATTAGTCCCAGTGCAAATCAGCCTATAATAATACCACTAGAGTTCCTGTATACTTAATTTATAACCAACTGACCTCACCAGAAAAACAATGATCAGAATTGTTGCATTCACGCAGTCTAAGCAAGGACTGTCTTTGGAATTGGGAAGCAGTGTTGGCTCTCAGTGCCTGGATAAGCATGGCTAGAAGCTTTCAAATGTCACAGGAAATCAGGAGGGAGAAGCCACACAAGACGAGAATAAGGAACTGCTGTCCCTGAAGAGCAGACATGACTGTTGAATTGTCAGGCAGTCACAACAGAGAAAGACGGCAACCGATGCCTGAGAGTGTCTGTGAAGACGGGGCCTAGTGCTGGCTGGCTCAGGTCACACAGCAACTACTGCCTGTATCCTTGTATTTCCAGTACAAATATGGAACAAATAGGAAGTGAATGAATGAGTCCCTTATCAATCAACATTTATTTGAAGGAAACATTGCTGAGAATGTAAAGAAAAATGAAGAGAGAAGAGAGAAAAACACATTTAGCTACAGTAAGCACTGCAATAAGATATTCACATGTACTACTCCTTAAATTCTTACATGTTCCGTGGGGCCACTGTGCTTTAGAGTAGGGAAAAGTTGCTGCAGTCATGAGGAAACAGAGGTGCTGTCCATGGTAGATATTCCCTGTATTTCTGAGTATAGTTCCTTTTGTCCATCATAAATCTCTCTCTCTCATAATGAAGCGTCTGATAGACAAATTTTTTTAAATAAATTTTCTTTCTATAACTCACTGAGTCACTTTCTAAGTGGCAAGTATAGAAAAATACAGTGTAGCAGAGCAACTGGAAATAAGTGGACTTTAAAGCATATGTCTAGTTGCAAATCAAGACAAATAGTTTTGAACACATGTATCATGTACAACAACTTGGAGTCTCCTAAGAATACATTGACTTGTGGTTTCCTAAAACCTTCTTACTGGAAGGTATCAGGAGATTATCGAGCCCCATTTCCTGCCCAATTAGAAATCTCTCCTGAAAAGATTCCTTCAGACAGCTCTCTCCTGGAAATCTTTCAATGACATAGAAAGCCATTGCTTCACAATATAGCAATTAAATTTTTTGACAACTTAATATTAGGAAATACTTTTACTGAATAAAAATCTCTCTCATGACTTTCATCCATTTATACTAGTTCTGATTTGAGAAAGACACACAATAATCCAACTTTCTTTTTCAAAGACACGCAATAATTCAACTTTCTCTTTCACTTGGCAGTTCCTCCAGCATACAAAGACAAGTGTCATATGTTGCAGTCCGTTTTTTTTTTTTTTAATAGAAATATCACTGGCTCCTTTCTGCTTCTCTCTGACATGTCATCCAAGACTTTCCCTGTCCTGGTCGCTGTCTCAGGATGTACTTCTCTCTGACATGTCATCCAAGACTTTCCCTGTCCTGGTCGCTGTCTCAGGATGTAGAAGCCCTTTAGAATAAGTAGAGTAATAATATGTTTAACTTTGTATTATTGTAATTGTCATGAACTCAAATATTTTTGAGATTCATTATAGTTTGATGTATATTTACTGATTTTGTATAATCAATATATAAACATATATAGCAAACAATGACCTTACATTTTATTATAATGATCAATGAAGGGTCATATTTTCACATTAACTAATATTGCACCTCATCGTGGCAATAGTGAATAGAATTCAAAGTTCGAATAGGTATTTTACATTTAAACTCATGTATGAGCCAGAAAGCCCAATTCTTGTACTGGCCGCACAAATTACTAAATACTCAAAGTGATGAAAGCCCCTCCCCCCCATACTTAAGTATTTACACAAAAATCTAGCTTCTCAGTTTTGTACTTTTCAAAGATTGAGATTTTAGTGTTGTTGCCTTCTTTCTTAGCTTACAGTGATATTTAAGATGTTTTATAGAAGTGTTATTATCATAGTCTATAAGTTTTTTTAAAGATTAATAATCCATTAAACACTAACAGAAGGCTAGTTCTTGCCTTATATCTTTGAAAATAATGCCATACAATGAGGACTTCAAGTGCAATATTGTGGATGTTACAATCTCCAATAAAAATATGCTGTTATTAAAAATGTCCTTTCTTTCTTAATTTTGTTTATTAATGTGTATAGCGATCTTCTTCCAGCGTTAAGAAGGGAAAGTGGAAAATATACAACTTTGGAGTGGACAAACCTAACAAACACTACTGCAGCTGGGTGGTTAATGTCAACTGTGATGTCAAATTAATAATATGTACCCTTGATATGATGTAACAAAAATGGCCCTTTGCCTCTGTGATCTTCGTCCCCTAATCCATAATCCTAGTTTCATTATGGAAAGATAGTGGACAATCCCAACTGATGAACATTCTACAAAATACCTGACCAGCACTCCTCAAGACTGACGATGTCTTCAAAAATAAGGAAAAATTAAACTGTTATAACCTAGAGATGCCTAAGGGGACCATGCCAATAATAGGGGAAACTAGCTATGTGGTATATGGCAAGTCTGTTCTATAATTGTATTTTTTTTGTAAATCCAAAACTGTCCTAATATTAAAAAGTTTACTTAAACATATTCATATATATGTATAATTAAGTTAATCCCAGATATTAACAAACTCGTGAGATGATTATCAACTTCCTGATGTATTCATCCGTCTATTAATTCAGCAAACATTTTATGAGAGCTCACTGTGTCAAGTTGTTAGGGAGCAGGACTGTAATATTAAGCAAAAAATGGTTAGTCTCTGCCTTCGTGGAGCCAAGAGTCTAGTTGGGAAGGTAGACGTTAATCAAATTAGCACATAAGCAAATGTGAAATTACAACATTCATAGATAATATGAAGAAGCGCTATGAGAGGTTGATTCTGTAGTTATCCAGGAGTATGAGGACAATTTCCTAAAGTTTATATATAAACAATGAGTAAGAATAAAATAGGAGAATTGGTGGGAAAAGATATTTTATGCAGAGGTAATAAAAGGTACCTATTCAGGAAAAAAAGTAAAGAGATACAATCATAGCAATGGATATTATTTTTTATGGAAAATTTCACTTGTCTAGGTAAAATGAAAATGTTTAAATTAATATAAGTGAATTTTTCATAAGACTCTATTTATTTTTTAAGGACAGATCTTTAATTTTATATATTGTCTTCTTATATTTATGGAGTTAAATGTCCATTCTCTTATCAAATGATGGTAATCATAGAAAAATTTTGTTTTGTCTGGTATCTTTGTTTGATAAAATAAAAGGCTATTTACTCAATGTCATTACTATTGAAAGTTTTAATACTCCAACAAATACACTCCTCAAAATCATTGATCCAGAATCTTGGCAGATAGAGCAAGTCTGCATGTAGTCCCAAAACAACTGGAAACTTTGAGGTTAAAACCAGGTCACTGAATACTGAGGCTGGAAGAAAATGATGATGTTATCAGCAGAATACTAACCATGACAAATGGGTCAAATTTTGGAAAATCACAGAAACCAATTCCACAAGTCTCTCGAAGTCTGGTCTTTTATAAGTCTACAATGTTTGTGATATTAATTGACCAAGTAATAAAACTATCACACACACACACACTTGAAATATAGTAGGAAAAACAAATATTTATCAAAATTTAGGCAGCATAAAAGACAGAGATCTGTATGACTGAGTTGGAAAGCATTACAAGTAACCAGTATTAAAAGGTATTTGGATATGCCGAATCTGAAAAGAAGAGGAAGTATAACCTCAAAACTCTCCATTGTTTAATCAATCAAGGGAGCTAAGTCTACTGGTTTTTTTTTTCAGAAGTCTTTTTGTGTTGTGGAAAACACATGAGCTTTGATGTTATCAAACTTGGGAACTTGGGTACAAAATCCTAGCTTCTCTAGTTACTAGCTATGTGTACTTGACTTCAATTTGCTCCTTAGAAACAGAAACTAGGTAACTTTAAGTTAGTGCGAGCTTCAATTTAAAAAGTGCTTTAAACATTTTGTCCCTTATATGATGCTGAAACATTTGCAATTTTTCTTCTTTCCAGTTGAATTATAAATTAAATGATGTAATCCATAAACCATCAATAAATGGCAGCCTCTATTTGTTTATTGTATAAGAGTTTACACATCTTTGTTCATGGAATAGTCTTTGGGGTTCTCAAGAATCATTATTTGGGTAGTAGAATGTTGATGAAACTGGACAAAATTAGTTGAAATAAAATTGTGGCATCTTAAGCAGCTGTGATCTTTGCCAAGTGATACATCTGTACTGCCGTTTCCTCTTCTGTAAAAGAGACAGACAAAGCAGGTAAAATGCTAACCTCCCTTTCAGCTAGCACTTCATGAATTAATCCTTCCCAATTATGCTTTCCTACTGGAATACTAAAATTAATACCAATCTGTAAATAGAGATAATTTTATATGACATTTCTATTAAGATTACTTACAGATGTAAAGGAATCTCCTCTTTGATTCTGATTCTTCCCTATATACCTTATACGTGTTGTTTATTTAGATATATTTTGTTACTTTGAAATATATATGTATGTGTATAAATGTATATGTATCTATATAGAAATATACCTACACATATGTATACGAGATATTATTCTAGCCTTAAAACAAGAGAAACTCTATGTATTGATGGAGTAAACAGTTGTTTTTCCCCACCTGACAAGAATTCTAGATGGTAGCATTTGCTATCTTTCAGTGTGATGGTCAAATTAATAATATGTACAAGAACCAATTTCCTATATTTTTTAAATTAGTGTTTTAAATGGATAATGAACTCATTACAATTGTACATATTAATGGGGTACATTGTGATGTGTCAATTTACGTAAAGATTGTATAATGTTCAAATCTAGGCAATTTTTACAATTATTACATTAAACATTTGTCATTTATTTGTTTTAATAACATTGAGAATCTTCTATTTTAGCTACATTGAGATACACATTACGTTGTTATTTGCTGTAGTCACCCTACTACATAATAGAGCACCATGTCATTCTTCCTTCCTGTAACTTTGTATTCATTGGCCAAGCTCTCCCAATTCTCCCCTTCTCTCTCCCTTCCCCAGGTTCTGGTAACCAATAACCAATATTCTACTCTCTACTTCTGTGAAAACAACTGTTTTAGATTCTACATATGAATGAGCTCATGCAATGTCTGTCTTTCTAAGCCTGGCTTATTTCACTTAATACATTTTCCTTCAGGTTCATCCGTGTTGTGTCAAATGTCAGGATTTCATTATTTTTTAATGGCTGAATAGTATTCCATTGTCCATGTTTGTGTGTGTGTGTGTGTGTGTGTATGTGTGTGTGTGTGCTATTTATCCATCTATCTATCTACCATTGTGAATAGTGCTGCAATAAACATGGGAATACAGATATCTCTTGGATAAACTGATTGTCCTTTGGATATATACTCAGTAATGGAATTGTTGAGTCATATGGTAGTTTTGTTTTTACTTTTTGAGGAACCTCCCTACAGTTTTTCATAGTGGCTGTACACCACCACCACTGGTGTGTGAGGGTTCTCCTTTCTCCACATCCTCACCAGCCTCTGTTATTGCTTGTCTTTTTGATAAAGCTATGTTAACTGGGGTGAGATTATATCTCACTGTGGTTTTATTTTCTATTTCTCTGATGATTAGTGATGGTGAGCATTTCTTCATATATCTCTTGGCCATTCATATTTCTTCTCTTAAGAAATATCTATTTAGGTCTTTTGCCCATTTTCTAATCTGATTTTTTTTTTAGTTGAGTTATGTTCCTTGAATATTCTGGGTATTAACTCCTTGTCAGATGCATAGTTTGCAAATGCATCTGTAGGTTGTTTCTTTACTTTGTTAATTATTTTCTTTGCTGTGAGGAAGTCTTTTAGTTCAAAGCAGTTCCATTCATCTCTCCATCTTCTATCTATCCACATCATTTATTTCCTATCATCTGTAGAGTATTGGCTTTTATCTTATGGCCTTCAAGTCCTGGTCATGGAGGGCGACAACAGCTACAAACATCACCTCAGTTTCAGGAAGGAAAGAAAAGGAAGAGGGATGAGTAGAATCAGCCACACCTGTCCCCTTGTATCAGGTAAGAGAAAATTTCCCAGAAACCCTTTTGGTAGTTCTTCTCATTCTGTTTAACAAAATCCATGACAATTCTTTATGGGGTGGGGTAAGACAAGTTTGACCAGTACTTAACTTTCCTATCCTCTGTAGTTCTACATGACACAGAAGTGGCGGCTGTGAATAGCTTCTGGATCAGTCAGTCAGTAGTATTTACCACATTGCTTAATACAGAAGATATATTAATTCTAAAGAAAAAGCATGGATAGCCAGTCCCTCTGTGGGATGAACACAGCCCTTCAGGATTCACAGACACACACTGAAATAATTTAATCAGTTATCAGAATTTATTCCACAGGTATTTCACCCATCTTTCTATATTTTACACACTTACGTGCAGAAGTGAAAAAAAAACTGTTTGGGAGCTATATATTTAATCCATAGAGATCTGCTGTACTACCACTTGCAAGTTAAAAAATCATTATTTTCCATAAAAGCGTTGGTTGTGAAAAGCAAAAAAAATCAAAAAAACAAAAAACAAACAAACAAACAAAAACAAAAAAAAAACCCTTCTCTCTGCCACATTGAAAAGGCTCAACAAAGCTTGTAGGTGAATTGAAAATCATGCCAGAATAAAGACTAACAGAAGGAAGATTTACCAAAAGTGAACTAAAGACTGTGATTAGAGGTTGTGGAGTGTGGTGCTGACAGGCATGGGTGTCACTGAAGCTGACATTTTCTTCCTTTTTTATAGCTGCTGACATTTCCGAGTCCTGAAGTCTACTTTTTAGCATTAGTATGTTGTTGTCTGCTTGTTTGCATTGTTATTCTTTATCCACTAAGATATGAATGTCAGACAAACAGGTGCCAACAAAAATGGGTTAGCGTGAGTGAAATAAATAATTGCAGAGAGAGTCATTTAAGTCAGAATAAAAGCAAAGGCAAGTTTGGGCACTGCACTGCATTCAGATTCTTGACAATCGTATTTTTACGTTTTATATAATTAGAGTTTATTTCAAGAAGTATGTCAGGATAGTAAAATATTTCAGTAAAATAGCCTGCTTTGTAGCTTGGAACAGTACTCACCAGAAGTTAATTTTTTTAAACAAGTTTTAATATTGGAAATTATCAGCTGATTTTTATTTACTACAACCCAAAACGTCTGCTTTGATTTCCTCTCCTTTGGATATATACTCACTAATGAGATTGCTGGATCATATGGTGGTTCTATTTTTATTTTATTTTATTTTATTTTATCTTATTTTATTTTATAGACGGAGTCTCGCTCTGTCACCCAGGCTGGAGTACAGTGGTGCTATCTTGGTTCACTGCAACCTCTGCCTCCAGGGTTCAAGCGATTCTCCTGTCTCAGCCTGTGGAGTAGCTGGGACTACAGGCGCACACCACCACACCCAGCTAATTTTTCTATTTTTGGCAGAGACGGGGTTTCACCATATTGGTTAGGCTGGTCTTGAACTCCTAACCTCAGGTGATACACCCGCCTTGGGATTACAGGGTGAGCCACCACGTCCAGCCTTATTTCTTCTTCTTCTTCTTCTTCTTCTTCTTCTTCTTCTTCTTCTTCTTCTTCTTCTTCCTCTTCCTCTTCCTCCTCCTCCTCCTCCTCCTTCCTCTTCCTCTTCCTCTTCCTCTTCTTCTTCTTCTTCTTCTTCTTCTTCTTCTTCTTCTTCTCCTCCTCCTTCTACTTCTCCTTCTCCTTCTCCTTCCCCTTCTCCTTCTTCTTCTTCCTCTTCTTCTTATTATTATTTAGGTGGAGTCTCACTCTGTCACCAGACTGGAGTGCCGTGGCATGATCTCGGATCACTGCAGCCTCTCCCTCCCAGGTTCAAGCGATTCTCCTGCCTCAGGCTCCCGAATAGCTGGGACTGTGGGCATGCACCACCATGCCCGTAGAATTTTTGTATTTTTTAGTAGAGACAGGGTTTCACCAAGTTGGCCAGGATGGTCTCAATCTATTGACCTTGTGATCTGCCTGCCTCAGCCTCCCAAAGTGCTGGGATTACAGGTGTGAGCCACCACACCTCCGGCTCTTATTTTTAATTTTTGAAGAACTTCCACACAGTTTTCCATAGTAGTTGTACGAATTTACACTCCCACCACCAGTATACAAGGGTTCCCCTTTCTCCACCCCTTCACCAGCATCTGTCTTAAATAATGAAGTCATAATAAAATGGAGCAGTTTTCCTGAACATAGTTTCCTTCCCTCTGCTCCCACCACCCTTTTGTCCAATGGACCCTGCCTGCCTGCCCCCATGCCCTTCTTTGCTTTGCTTGTCTTTCTGGCCAGGGCAGCCCCAGCTATTAGCATTTCAGCAGCCCTGGAACTATGACCCTGCACAGGGGCCACCCCGTAGTACACCAACGCTGCTGTCTCCTTCAGTGCCTAGGGCTGGAGTTAGCATGGCCTTCATCACACCCAAAGAGACAGAAGCTAACTCCCTAGGACCTGCCTCCTGCCCCGGGCTCAAGAGAACACAGCAGGAATGTGGGGTAATTGATCCCCAGGTGACATACTTTGTCCAGTGAAAGACCAGGGCAAAGAAACAGCCTGCTGATAAATTTGCTCACTCTTGCTCAATAAACGAGCTATTTGCGTTTGGGAGTGCAGTGATGGCACAGGCCCCAGAACCAAAGCACACTTGATGAAGCAGTGCTTCACTGAGAAGCTGAGGCCAGTTCAGGGATCTGAGAACTCCCACCTCATATTTGTTTTCTGCTGGCCTGCCTTGCTGGCCTTCACCTATGACCCTAAGTTCCTTAGGCTCAAACATCTTCCCTAATCAATTGTTAACATGTGAGACTTTGCCTCACACTCTATTTCTACGGAAGCAGGACTAAGGAAACAGCTTTCACCTCTAAATGTTCATTGCAGAGTACTGAATATTCCCTAGGTGATTTGCTCTCACCTCTTACCAGGCATAGGAGTAAAGAGGTGTAAGTGAATTGTGTTAAGCAGGTAGATGAAAGGCCATTAGAAAATTACAAAAGAAATCACTTTGAGTGGACAGTTGCTCCACTGAACGTGTTTTAAAACCCCTCATTCTAAAATGGAGCTTCAAAGCCAAGGACCCCTGATGAGGGAGCAGAGGTGGTCACACAGGTCACTTGAGGGTGCTTTGAGCTTCTTATGTATGAACACTGTGCATTTCATTTATAGAATACTGGCTAATAATATAGCAATGGTAAACTATTTTCTCCACCTGTGACTAAAAGTAATACTGACAAACAAAAAACATTTTTTATTATTTCCTGAAGCCCACGGTGACTCTGCTAGGTGGGTACACCTGCCCCTATGAGAAGATTCCCCTCCTTCTCATACTCCTATACCATCTTGTTATAATACTCATCTCAGAGACTTAGGATTATTTATTGCATGTTTGTTTCTATTGCCTATTATATGCATATATATATATATATAGAGAGAGAGAGAGAGAGGGTCATTTCTGATGTTTGGTGAATTCATGCAAAAATGAATGCACTGAACATACACCCATAGATATTTGTAAGTGATTGCAACCTACTTTCAGGCTCCTGATTCACAGTTGTATGTGTATGCGTATGCTAATCTTAAAATGATGACTGAGACAGATAAAATTGGATAATTCTTGTTATAGGAAAATAAAGTTTAAGAAAGCACATTCAGATATAATACCTAATCATCCTAAGGCATTGATTTACTGTTAATGGATATGTTTTGAAAAGCAACATGACCTAATTTTAATTTTTATACATAGTCATGAGAAATAACAAAAGTAAAAGGGCATAAAAGGAAAAATATGAGCTGAAATGTGAGCTCTAGAAGCAAAAGTCATGTTTAAATTCTTCCCTCCTCATGATAAAAGTAGAGTTTTTATCTACCTCAACAGTTAGAGGTGATATATGGTCATCGTGTGTCCTCACATTAATGTCATTATTTGTCAGGTGAATTTATATCTGTAGAATAATGATCTCTCTAGGTCCTAACACATTTGTTAAATAGCATTGGCCACACATCTCTAAAAAAAATGGAGGAATGTTTCTAGCTTTTTGGTTAAATCTTCAAAATTGATTTTCACCAGAAAATATACCCTGTTAAACAGCATCCTGCATCGTCCATCTGGAGAGCACACCTCCCCAGTCATCAAGGTGTCTTGTATATGAAAGCTGGAAATTAAAAAATTAGTATTGTTAAGATACAATTTAAACATATAAGATGTTTGATTAAACTGGCAACCTAATTTTTAAAAATTCTATCCTTAAAGGCATTTAAATTTGGAAAAGAGGAATATTTTTAAAGGAATATTTGAATTTGATTGAATTTCCCTGCTGGTCTAAAGAGGTCATCAAAAGAGAATATTATTACTACTACAAGTATGTTACAAATTACTGCAAAATCAATACTGCTAAAAGTTAATAAACAAAATTCAGGGATTTAAGAAACAGGACGATATTTAAAACAAATGTGCACTTCTGTTTCTTAAATTTTTTAAGTAAATTAATTCCAAGCAGATCTTTATTAAAATCAGTTGTACAACTGGCTCTATTTAATGGATCTACAATAATTGAACTTACTTTAACCACTTTAAGAGGTTACCATTATTAACATTCAGTGGAATGAGTTTCTAAGAAAAAAAATGTGCATATATTTGTCATTTTCCCAAGGATTTCCTCAAAGTGAATGTTATTCCTTTGAATGTTGTCCATAATATCTAAGCAGATATTTAATTTTGACAACAATATAGTTTATAAATTTTAGTAATTTGATAAACAGGAGAATTCTCATTATCATTTCAGTTCTTGAGTATGAAAAATATTGTTTGATTTGTAATATATGCATTCCATAACTTTATATTTGTCCCCATGTTTTAGAAACAGAATACTCAAATTTTAAAATCATAGTTCCAGTAAAAAATGTCTAATGAAAAAGTTTCTATTTAATTTAACTTAAAATTTAATAACATATAAGTATGCTTCTTATATATAATAGTCTTATTTCTTTAATAACTGTTTTGAAATGTAAGGTTTCATTAATGCTAGTGATTCCTGTAGGAAAAAAAAAGTGATAGAATCAAATAACAAGAATAACTGGTGAAAGTTCTTAATAAAATAGGATGATCTTAATTCTAATATTTTTTAATGTCTGGAAAAATATATATGATATTCAGCAAATACTATTTTGAGTAATTACCTGTAACATCTCAACCCATTTATGCCTAGGGTTCCATTATTGGAACACTAAGTACGTGGGAGTAATTTGTATTCTACTGCTCAAGGTCATTACCAAGGTCTGATTGCAAAAACTAAAAAAACTGCAGCCTCAGGCATAAATAGGTTAAAATACTATTTTTTACTATTCCATTTCAAACAGAATATGAAGATTATTTTCATCTTGGGTATTTAGTATATTCTTTCACTTAAAAATACTATTCATACTCCAGTTTCTGAAACAGTACATCTCTATTTACCTGATATTTTTATCTTTTGGAAATAACACATGGAATTCCGTTTGCTTATGGTTGGTAAAAGATATTTTTTAAACGTGTGCATTAATTATATTTTTACTTTAGAAATATAGTAAAGTGCAGAGAAACATTAAAGTGAAACATGTAGCAACAATAATGGTTTATGAGTATAATATTAATGTTTTATGAGTATATATTACATATACTTGAAAATGTGTATTTTTCTTTACACATATAAAACAAAATTGCCAGCTTCCTATGTTTATGGTATTATCTTTTGTTAAGTTAATATGTGATCATAGACACTTCCTCAGAACAGTAATCATATTCTGAGTTTACTCACTCTTAATGGATTAATAGATGTTTGGCTTTTTGTGTATATTATATAGTAACTTATGAATGGATTAATATTTGACATGTAAGTCATTTAAAATATTTTATTAATCCAATGAAAGCCTATGGATTTTTTGGTGTACTAGTCAGTGAAAACATTGCTGATTATTTATTTGCATAAGAGCATGAATTTTTTTATTCTCATGAACCTAGCTTGACTTTATCTAATGTGACAACAATGTGTGAAAGTATATTAACATGCTGTTCAATGTTTGGCCCTTATTGGTTAAGATCACATTATTGGTTTTAATCTATTCATGTTTGATCATATGCAAAAGTGGCATTTCACATTTTCACATTTTTATGAATTTTCTCTTACACAGATGTACTTTTCTGTTTGGTCATGTTTGTTTGGCACTCTGTGCACTAGGTACTGAGTGTGGTGGTGCAATTATGTCAGATCTAGTCTGTTCAGTCCTACAGCTATGAAGGAGAGCATATGTATTTTTAAGAAGAGTTTATTATATAGTGGAGCTATTAATCATTTTGTAATGTTTTCTTGTTTTCAGGTTTGTGTATTGGGGCTTTATAAATAGCCCACTTTTTGAATATTTATTTTTATGTAGTGTTCACATTAACTTTTCTACTGAAATTACCTTCTTTGAATATGATTAGTCCATCACAAGGCCATATACACCTACTTCTAAAATATGCCTGTTGATGAAGGTAATAACAGTGTGAGAATAACAATTGACAGAGCTATCATTTTCCTCTACATTTGTGGGGTGGCATCTTGAGTGACTGCATAGCATGCCCAAACACACCTCAGCTCTTTTTCTGTTTTCCAGACTCCGCCATACCAAAGTAGCAAGCCCGAGGCCCTTACTTCTCTGATCTGCATGTTGGGTGCCAAATTTCTTGCAGGTGTTTGTGGTTTAAGGTTTTGATGACTCTCCATGAGGGCACTGCTGCTACCTCTGTATTGTTGATTGCTTGTGTGTCCTCTGTATGGCTAGTGTGCAGGGTCAGCAGTGGAACAGTGTGAGCCACAAGGAGACAAACCAAATGTGAGTCTGTGTTTCCTTTTCCGTATTCTTCAAACATGTACTGGTCTTTCAAATGTGAATCTCATAGACTATTTCTGGAAATTTCTAAAAAATATTTCTAAATGAAGACATCACAGAAATGTTCATTCATATCTCCTTCCAGGAAACTTCTTTCAGCCTTATTTTGTTTCCTCGAAATAGTTCCTCTTTCCCTCTGTCTGTATTCAATTGTTTTTCCTGTCCTTATTTTTCAGCAGTTTTACTATGGTGGGCTCAAAGTTAGTAGATTTTCTCAAATTTGTAGATTAACGGCTTTATCCATTTGGAAAATTCTTAGCTCTTCCATACTACTCCATTCTCTCTCTGCTTTTCTTTCAGGATGCCAAGTGCATGTATCCTGAAAATGTTTTACAGCTTTATGTCTTATGTTTAGGTCTTTGAGTTAATTTTTGAATATAATGTAATGGAAGGTCCAGCTTCATGCTTTTGCATATGAATTTCCAGTTTTCTTAGAATCATTAGTTAATATGACTTTTTTCCTTTGAGTGGTTTTGGCACCTGTGTTAAAAATTATTTGAACATATATGAGGGCTTATTTCTGGACTCTATTCTATTCTATGTTATCTATGTGCCTGTTTTTAGACTTATACCACATAGTTTAGTGTAGTAGGAAGTTTTGAAATCAAGAAATATGAATTCTCTGGTATTATTCTTTGTCAAGGTAGTTTTGGCAATTCGGGAGGGCCCTTGAGATTCCACGCAAATTTTTGGATAGATTTTTTATTTCTGTAAAACACCTCATTGAAATTTTGATAACGTTTGAGGGAATCTGTGGGTTCCCTTGAGTAGTGTTGATATCTTAATAATATTAAGTCTTCACATCTATGAAGATGGAATTTTTTCCATTTATTTGTCTTGTTTAATTTTTTAAGAAATGTTTTGTAGATTACATTTTATAAGCATTTCACCTCTTACTTAATTCCTAAATATTTTATTCTCTTTGATACTTTTGATACTATTATAAATAAAAATTTTAAGTTTTCTTTTCAGATTGTTCATTGTTATTACATAGAAATGCAATTTATTTTGCATGTTGAATCTGTGATCAGATAGTTTTCTAAATTTATTAATTTTAACAATTACTTTTGGATAAAGCTTTAGAATTTTCCAAATATGAGATCATATCATCTATGAACAATGATAACATTATTTTTTCCTTTTCAATTCTTTCTTTTATTTCTTTTTTCTTGCTTAATTACACCTGCTAGGACTTGAAGTACTATGTCAAATAATATGGTGAAAAGCAGGCATCTTTTTCTTGTTCCTGATCACATAGGAACATATTATCCTTTTCATAGGAAAAGGTTTCAGTCTTCTACCATTGAGTATGATATTTCCTGGAGGTTTTTATGTATGGCTTATGTTCCGTTAGGGTAGTTTCCTTCTATTTCTAGTATGTGGAGTGTGTTTATCATAAAAGAGTGTTGCATTTTGTCAATTGCCTTTTCTGCATCAGTTGAGATGATTATATGCTTTTTGCTTTCATTTTGTTAATGTGGTGAACCACTTTGATTGATTTTCGTGTGTTGAACCAGTCTTCCATTCCAGGAATAAAACCCACTTGATAATTGTGTATAATCTTTTTAACGTGCTGTTGCGCTGTTGAATGTGCTGTTGAATTCACTTTCTTAGTATTTTGTTGAGGATATTTTCATTAGGTTCATAAATAATATTGGTTCATAGTTTTTTTTGTTTTTTTTTTTCCTTGTGGTGTATTTGTCTGGCTTTGGTATCAGAGTAATAATGGCCTTGCAAAATGAGTTAGGAAATGCTCCTTCTTTATTTTTTGGAAAAGTTGAAGAAGGATTGGTGTTAGTTCTTCTTTAAATGTTTATACATTGAGATTTGACATAAAATACATTTTTAGAAAACATAATAAATATGGAACACTGTGTTATATGTTGGCAAAGCAAGAGTGTGTCAAATCTTAGTGCTAACTTCCCTCATCAGTCAGGAAAATATACTAATTTGATGATTTCCATTATTGTTGCACTGCTGTTCTTTTACTTATGTTGAAATTGTTGACAAAGTAGAAAATGAGGTTTCTTTAACAAACTACAAGATGTTGAGATTATACAAAGAAAGAGGTTAAATCAGCTTCTAGTAAAAGAAGAATTAAGAAGCCTGACTAGTTATAGATTTTCAAAGTCCAGTCCTCAGTGATAAGCTGCAAAGCACCAAGAGCACAGAAAGAGCAAATGGCATTATGTTTATTTAGAGCTAGAATCCTCAAAGCATTTGAAAAGATAGAAGTGGCATACAGTTTACCTCAAAAGATAGTTAATTTTTTCTGATAACACTTGTTAGGGTCACGTGGACATTCTGCTAGACTGAGGGAAGTTAAAATGAATAAGACACATCTCTCTTCTTAAGGAATATACTGCATTTAGTAAACACATGCAGCAAGAGGAATAGCAGATGAAAATGTAGACCCAAAGAGAAAGTCACTGGACATTCTCTCTGAGTCCTCAGAAAAGCTTTCATGGCAGATATGATTTCGATTATGTGGTACATGGGCATAGCCTTTGTGTCAGACTGAATTAGCTGGTGCCAATTTCAGGGTGAATTAAAGGATATTTAATCTCAGTGTGCCTCAGCTAAACATGAAAATAAAATAGATTCTTTCTAGGTGAAAAAGTGAGAGGGTGAGAGAGAAAGAAAGAGAGAGAGAGACAGCAAGAGCAAGGGAGGGTGGGAGGAACAAAAGAGGGAGAGAAAAATAAGAGGGATAAAGTGAGCTTTGGTGGGTGATATGATTTGGCCATGTGCCCACCCAAATCTCATCTTGAATTATAGTTTGTATAATCCCCACATGTTGTGGGAGGCACCTCATTGTGGGAGGTAGTCGAATAATGGGGGTGGTTACCCTCATGCTGTTCTCATTATAGCGAGTGAGTTCTCACAAGATCTGATGACTTTATAAGGGGCTTTTCCCCATTTGCTTGGCATTTATCCTTGCTGCCACCATGTAAGGAAGGATGTGCTTGCTTCCCCTTTTGCCATAATTGTGTTTCCTGAGGGCCTCCCCAGCCATGCTGAACTGTGAGTCAATTAAATCTCTCTTCTTTATAAATTACCCAGACTTGGGTATGTCTTAATTAGCAGTGTGAAGATGGACTAATACAGTAAATTGGTTCAGGAGTGGGGTGTTGCTATAAGGATACCTGAAAATGTGGAAGTGACTTTGGAGCTGGGTACCAGTTAGAGCTTGGAACAGTTTAGAGGACTCAGAAAAAAACAGGAGAATGTAGGAAAGTTTGGAACTTCCTAGAGACTTAGAGGGCTCAGAAGACAGAAAGTTGTGGGAAAGTTAGGAACTTCCTTGACACTTGTTGAATGGCTTTGACCAAAATGCTGATAGTGATATGGACAATGAAGTCCAGGCTGAGATGGTCTCAGATGGAGATGAGGAACTCGTTGGGAACTGGAGTAAAGGTCACTCTTGCTATTCAATGAGACTGGTGGCATTTTGCCCCTGCCCCAGAGATCTGTGGAACTTTGAACTTGAGAGAGATGATTTAGGGTATCTGATGGAAGAAATTTCTAGGCAGCAAAGAGGAATCAGAGTATAAATGTTTGGAAATTTTCCAGTCTGACAATGCAATGGAAAAGAGAACCCCATTTTCTAGGGTGACATTCAAGTAGGCTGCAGACATCAGCGTAAGTAGTGAAGAGCTGAAAGTTAATTACCAAGACAATGGGGAAAATGTCTTCAGGGTATGTCAGAGACCTTCATGGCAGCCCCTCCCATCACAGTCACAGAGGAAGGAAAAATAGTTTTCTGGGCCTGGTCCAGGCCCCCTGCTATGTGCATCCCTGGGGCATGGTGCCCTGCATCCCAGCTGCTCCAGCTACGGCTAAAAAGGGCCAATGCATAAAGTATAATAAAAAAAAAGGGGGCCAATGCACAGTTCAGGCCATTGCTTCAGATGATGCAAGTCCCAAGCTTTGGCAGCTTCCATGTGGTGTTTGCCCTATGAGTGCGCAGAAGACAAGAATTGAGGTTTGGGAACTTCTGCCTAGATTTCAGAGGATGTATGGATATGTCTGGGTGTCCAGGCAGAAGTTTGCTGCAGCAGTGGAGCCCTCATGGAGAATCTCTGCTAGGGCAGTGCAGAAGAGAATGGTGGCCATTCTCCACACCCCATAATGGTAGAACTAGTGACAGCTTACACCATATGCTGGGAAAAGCCACAGACACTCAATGTCAGCCTGTGATAGCAGCCAGGAGGGGAGCTATACCCTGCAAAACCACAGGGGTGGAGCTGCCCAAGGCCATAGGAGCCCACCTCTTGCATCAGCATGACTTGGATATGAGACATTGAGTCAAAGGAGATCATTTTGGAACCTTAAGGTTTAACAACTGCCCTATTGGATTTTGGACTTGCATGGGGCCTTTAGCCCCTTTGTTTTGACAAATTTGTCCCATTTGGAACAGGTGTATTTACTCAATTCCTGTACCCCTATTGTATCTAAGAAGTAACTAACTTGCTTTTGATTTTACAGGCTTATAGAAGGAAGGGACTTGCCTTGTCTCAGATAAGGCTTTGGACTTGGACTTTTGAGTTAATGCTGGAATGAGTTAAGACTTTGGGGGACTGTTGGAAGGGCATGATGGTGTTTTGAAATGGGAAGACACGATTTTGGGAGGGGCCAGGGGCAGAATGATATGGTTGGGTTGTGTCCCCACCCAAATCTCATCTTGAACTATAGTTCCCATTAGCCCCATGTGTCATGAGAGTAACCCAGTGGGAGGTAATTGAATCATGGGGATGGTTACCCTCATGCTGTTCTCATGATAGTGAGTGAGTTCTCAGGAGATCTGATGGTTTTATAAGGGGATTTTCCCTCTTTTGCTTGGCACTTCTCCTTGCTGCCACAATATGACGAAGGACGTCTTTGCTTCCCCTTCCATCATAACTGTGTTTCTTGAGGCCTCCCCAGTCATGCTTAACTATGAGTCAATGAAACTGCTTTTCATTATAAATTACCCAGTCTTGGGTATGTCTTTATTAATAGAGTGAGAATGGACTAATAGAGTGGGCCTGGGGAGAGTGAATATGAGCAAAGACACTGTGCTGTGGCAGGACAGGGCCTACATCCTGGAGTTCGTACATACAAGGACCTGATACAGAAGTGACTCCTGAGAGACACATAGGCCAGGATGTGGAAGGATTTGAATTATATGTGATTTTGCTCTTTTGTTTCTGAAGTAATGGACAGTGTATAATTACTTAAATAAAAAATGGCCATTTCAAATTTACATTTTTAAAATGCTACTGTAGAAACAATAGGTGCATATATAATAGAAGGACAAACCTAAAATATTATTCTTAATCATCCATCTTATCAAGAGCACATAAAATTACAAGAATGTGCACTTGCATTTATGATGTTCTTTTGTGTTAAATGATAAATGGGATGACTAAGTTCCAAAATCTGCTCTGCAACTAAAGGAGGTAGATCATTTGCAGAAGTCACTAGTGATAAGGAGTGACAAGATGCTAGGAAATCCTACTGAGAAGGTTATATTTAAGAATCAGTAAACTCTATGGTCATGTTTCATAAGACTACATCTCTCTTTTTTGAACAGAAATCAATTTAAATTTCATCATATTTACTCTACCTTTTCTACTGATACTTCAGATACCTCTCTCTCTCCATGTTTCATTTCAGCCCAGAAACAATTATTATTGTAATATAAGAACTTCCTTTTAAATTATAAGTATTCCTTTCAAATCTTGTATGCATGGTATGAATTCTACATTTTGAAGCCATCAGAATTACTATTGTCAATCTAAAAAAAATTAGAGATTAGTATCTCCAAATATGTTGAGTTTACTCAGGAATGAAATATGAGGATTAAAACGTGGGATGCCACAGTGTATCAAGTGAGGGAAGGGGAAATGGAAGCTTTTATTGACACAATGGGAGGGGATTACATAAGTTGCTTAGAAACAAAGTTCTTTGGTTTCAGAGGCTCAAGCTGAGTTCGTTGTTGGAGATGTCCTTACTAGGCAAGTGTTCTTGGCAGAGCATCTTACTGAAAATATTGCAGTCCTAAAGAATGTCTAGTGATAGACCTTGTCATACAAACATAAGTATATGTGCAAAATTTGCAAGCCATGCAAAGGAGAAGATGCTTGAAGAAGGTTAAGAAATTTCTCATGGAGTTTTAGAGTCCCTGGAAATAGTTCTTTTCTCAGACATGTAATCATGAGTTCCCTCTCCTTCATGTCTTCCCAGCCCTATTTTGTCTGGATCTGACAAAAACAATCATCCAGTATCTGCAGGTTTCACACTATAGACATTAAGACTCAAGAACTTAGAGGGTTTTTGGTTGTTTGATTTTGTTTGTTTGTTTGCTTGCTTGTTTGTTTTGCTTTTTAAGTGATTAGCTTTCAAGGCAAAGTTAAACTTCAAATTCATGAGTTTAACTTTGTTGTAACTGAGCTATTCTCTGTCTTCATTCATTCAACAAATATTAATTGAGCATCTACTAAGACCTAGGCCTTCTCTAGGTGCAAGTCGGTGCAGTATAGACTGAAACAGACAGAAGTCTGTGACCTAGAACTTACATTCTAGTGAGGGGAGCAAATAAATTATAAAAGAAAAATATTAAAATAAGCAGTTATTAGATACTCATAAGTAGTATAGAGGAAATAAAGATATAATTAAGCACAATGTCACATTTTTAGTGTGTATGGGTGTGTGGGGGTGTGTGTGTGCATGTACTATACATCTGAAAGTATCATCCTGTCTGATTTATCTGAGGTACTGCAACTTTTCTTTTAGCAGAAAATATTCCAATGTGATTCTAGAAAAAAACAGAAATTCAAGAATAACATATTTTTTTTTATTAAATAAGTCTGGAGGTTCCCATTTAAGCAAATATGATGACCTAGGCTTGGTTTTGAATAGCATATTTTAATGAATGTCCTTTTAAGTAAATACTACACAAAAGTGTCATTCTTAACTTTCTGTTCTATGTTTTGGGCCATTCATAGAACTCAAATCACATATTTTGGGAATTAAAAGATAGAAGAATACAGAATTCCCAAGCTCAAAGAGCCTACAGTTTTCTAGAAATCAAAGATAATTATAAGAATAACACAATGAGTTTCCTTATCACAACCGCAGCATAAAATAAAATAAACTGATATTTTAAAAAATTGAATTTTATATTTTATGTTCTCAAAAAAATAAGAACTTAACACTACTTAGATTTTGTTTCCTTTGTGTGGGTCACACCATCCTGAATCTAGGTATGCTCTTTGAGAATACACATGAGAGCAGGCGTGGTGGCTCATGCCTGTAATCTTAAGTACTTTGGGAAGCCGAGGCCAGTGGATCACCTAAGGTCAGGAGTTCGAGACCAACCTGGCCAACATGGTGAAACCCTGTCTCTACTAAAAATACAAAAATTATCAGGGCATGGTGGCAGCGACTATAATCCTAGCAACTTGGGAAGCTGAGGCAGGAGAATTGCTTAAACCTGGTAGGCGGAGGCTGGTGTGAGCTGAGATCACACCACTGCCTCCAGCCTGGGCAACAGAGTGAGACTCAAAAAAAAGAAAAAAGAAAAAAAGAAAATACATGAGCCAATAAACCAATTTATATGATGGAAAATAACTCTAGCATCAAAAATTCTTGGAGCTGCGAAGCCCTCTGTCATAGACATATCACTCAGCCTCAGTTCCTTTTTGCGATAGTCATCCTGAGGAAGGATATTCACAATACATTTTACTACCCAATGGAAGGAAATAGGTCAAATCAAATATTTCTTATGCAGTAATATGAATTTTCTTTTTTGCTGGAAGTCTCTATAAAGTTTCAAAGTGTCTATAAATCCCCTGGAACTGTAAGTAAATAGCAAAATGCTGAGCATTTTTTTTTTTTTTTTTCTGCTAGAGATCAGGTAAGTTTCATCAGATTTGTTTTTTCTTTTTTTTTTTTTTTTTTAATTATACTTTAAGTTCTAGGATACATGTGCACAACGTGCAGGTCTGTATGTATACATGGGCCATGTTGGTGTGCTGCACCCATTAACTCCTCATTTACATTAGGTATATCTCCTAATGCTATCCCTCCACCCTCCCTCCACCCCACAACAGGCCCCAGAGTGTGATGTTCCCCTTCCTGTGTCCAGGTGTTCTCATTGTTCAGTTGCCACCTATGAGTGAGAACGTGCGGTGTTCGGTTTTCTGTCCTTGCAAGAGTTTGCTGAGAATGATGGTTTCCAGCTTCATCCATGTCCCTACAAAGGACATGAACTCATCCTTTTTTATGGCTGCATAGTATTCCATGGTGTATATGTGCCACATTTTCTTAATCCAGTCTATCATTGATGTACATTTGGGTTGGCTCCAAGTCTTTGCTATTGTGAATAGTGCCGCAATAATCATACATGTGCATGTGTCTTTATAGCAGCATGATTTATAATCCTTTGGGTATATACCTAGTAATGGGATGGCTGGTTCAAATGGTATTTCTAGTTCTAGATCCTTGAGGAATCACCACACTGACTTCCACAATGGTTGAACTAGTTTACAGTCCCACCAACAGTGTAAAAGTGTTCCTATTTCTCCACATCCTCTCCAGCATCTGTTGTTTCCTGACTTTTTGATGATCACCATTCTAACTGGTGTGAGATGGTGTCTCATTGTGGTTTTGATTTGCATTTCTCTGATTCTTTTTTTTTTTTTGAGACGGAGTTTCGCACTGTCCCCCGGGCTGGAGTGCAATGGTGCATTCTCGATGACACTGAGAGAGTCCACACTAGCTCCTGAAAGAGACAACAATGCTGCTGTCACAAGCATATCCCAGCATAGCACCTGAACAGTGGTAGCTCTCTAGGTTTTAGTTTAGACAGTATCTGGAAAGAAACATGATTGCTAAGATTTACTTTGGTGGTGGAAGGATGATGCATTAGTGTGCCTGTAGGAGAGGAATACCAGTCTTCTTACTGTGATCTGGCACTGACCACAACTGTGCAAGTCAAACATGATGAAGTCCCCGCAGATGGAGCTGCCCTTCTGCTGTGTTGTGCTGAACAGCCACTGACCTGGGTGGGCACTGGGTCCATGCGTTGTTTGTTTCTCTCTGCCTGGAAAGCCCAAAGTGCTTGAAACGGAAAGTGCTCTCAGTCAAGGAAGCCTGAGGCCAGTATTTGGGAAGAAGGGGCAGGCATTGGCTCTGGGTCATTCATACAAAATTTTCATAGATAGAACTTACTTGTCTGCTATCTGAAACAAGAACACAAGAAAATAAGACCGTATGCTTTGGCAGCTGGCTGAAAAGTGAGTTTCCAAGAAATAAAGCAGATATAATATAATTTATGAATTTATCTTCTGTTTTTCATTTTTAAAAGGCTTAACGTGTCCATTTATCTGAATCCATTTTACTTTGTGGTCATCTATAGCTCTTGCTGATTTTGCGGAGTGATGTGTTGGGCAACCCTGGTCTAAGCCATTCTGCTCCTTTTACAGCCAGAGGATTAATAGCTTAAATAACTGTGCTCCAAAAGCAGCCGGTTTTGTGATATGGACAGAAATTATGCCCTTTGATCTCTAAAAGCCTTCAAGTTCAAACACAGCCTTTATTTTAGCCAAAATTATACTCCCTTTTTAAGCTACTTATAACACAAATTGTTCTCATAACATAAAATTAGCATTGGTTTCTAAGAAGTGTAACATGGAAAATACCTTTTTGAAAAACGCTGATTTGTCTTATTTGAAGATCAGTCCTAAAATGATGCAGAGAATTTAGAATTTTCATTATTTGGAAATAGTATTACTACCAAGAGTAGATAATTTTTAAAACTTTGCTCTATGAATGCATTTTATTACTAAAAATATTTATTTTTTAATATTTGACTGTATATAATATAGCAGACACTATATTAACCATATGAATAATGCCATGTTTTAAAAATAAATTTAAATTGTAATTAATGTATCTTTTTGGGTTTTCTAATTAAATTTTAATTTGCTTTATTGATATTAATGTTATAATTAAAAAGTAAGTATTTTTCAAAGCAAATTATTGCCAGTATCTTTATATTGAGAGTTCACTTATGATTTAGGTTTCCTAGAATATGGTTGTAAATGGAAACGAAGATATACTATGTCCAATTGATAAACACTGGGATATTCCACCAGTGCCATTTATGAGAAAGCATTGATGGATTCATTTTCCCTCTATCTGTTCATTCCCCACCCAGCCTGATTCACATATGATTGTCACCCATTTGGCACCTGAGTGTGCAAATCCTAGTCTAGAGTTGACAAGAAAATAGAAGGGAGTATGCAAACTACAGTGTAAGAAAGACATCTTTGCTCAGCATTCTTTAAAATGCACTTCTTATCTTCAAAGGGAATTCAAGCTTACTTTATATTAATTATAATCACTGCTTATTGAGCTCTATATTCCTGTCAATTTTTCCAACAAATATATGCAGTTAATGTCATTATTGATGTTTTACAAATGAAGGGATCTAGATATTTGATAATTAATGATCTGTCTGAGGATATTTAGTAATAATTACAACTGGAATTCAACACCAGGTCTCTCTGACTGCACAGCCTGACAAAGTCTTACGCAAATACATTTTAGCTCCTGTGTTGAACTTATCCTCATTTCCCTCTGCAGCCTCCTTGGATTGTTTGGATTCTGTAAAGGGGGCATCCTTACGCCATTGTCTCTGCATGGGATCTTTAATTTCCATGTTCTAGCACTTATCACCATGAGTCACACTTGGTAGAAGGTCATTAAAAGATTTTAAAAGTAAATAATGACATTCTCTCCTGTCTTCATTTCATTTAGTGAATACACACACACAAACACACACACACACATTACTGAGGACTGAGGATCATTATAAGCCTTTAAAATGTTGTGAAAGATTTAAAAGTTTAGCTAGAGAGAGGAAAAATAAAACAGGTGTTTTTGAAAAATGTGTATTCTGGGGGTTGTTTTGATGGCCTTTTAGATTTTCAAAGTTTTAAATAATGGAGAGCTTTGTTAAAAAAAAGTAAAGATTAAACTAATTTCATTTTCTAATGATAAAAGTTATATTTCAAAATAATAATAATTACAAAATGCAAAGCAGCAAAGGAAGCATTCATGTAATAATCCCTAAATAAAAAACAAAACTGTTAGAATTTTATATTTATAACTGTCAGTATCATTGTCATACACGTCTACTTATGTATGCATATTAAACATAAAATCAATTTCAGTTCATGCTTACAGACATTAATCTAAATTTATAAGACTGGATGTATGCCCAAATTATCAATCTTTGTGTATGTGTATATATATGCATATATAAATTTATATATTTATGTTTAATATACATACACACATATATGCATACATACATATATGCATATGTATATATGTATGTATGCATATATATGTGTGCATATGTAATTTTTAAAATACTGCATAAAACTGCCTTGAAATTAGAACATTTTGTAAGCATCCTATCTTATCAATCAGTAAATATCACCATAAGCATTTTTAATGAATGCACAGTGTTATGAAGTTTTGGATATATTGATTATTGTTTAGCATAATAAGTAGTTCAGTATATGCTACATATGTTTTAATTGCTGTGATTTTTCCACTTACTTTATACTCTGTGTGTGTATATTTAAAAATGTTAGACTGTTAAAAATTGGTGGCTCGGCAGGGCTCAGTGGCTCACGCCTGAAATTCCAGCATTTTGGGTGGCCAAGGCAGGCGGATCACCTGAAGTCAGGAGTTCGAGACCAGCCTGGCTAACATGGTGAAACCCTGTCTCTACTAAAAATACAAAAATTAGCTGGGTGTGGTGGTGCGTGCCTGTAGTCCTAGCTACTCGTGAGGGTGAGGCAGGAGAATCGCTTGAACCCGGGAGGCGGAGATTGCCAGCCTGGGGGGCAAGAGTGAGACTTCGTCTCAAAAAAAAAAAAAAAAAGAAAAAGAAAAAGAAAAAAAATTAGCAGCTCATGGCTCATGCCTGTAATCCCAGCATTTTGGGAGGCCGAGGAGGGCGGATCATGAGGTAGGGAGATCGAGACCATTCTGGCCAACATGGTGAAACCCCATCTCTACTAAAAATACAAAAAACAAAAAAAAATTAGCCAGGCGTGGTGGTGGACGCCTATAGTCCCAGCTACTCAAGAGGCTGAGGCAGGAGAATCGCTTGAACCCAGGAAAGGGAGGCTGCAGTGAGCCGAGATTGCACCGCTGCATTACAGCCTGGGTGACAGAATGAGACTCCGACTCAAAAAAAAAAAAATTGAAGATATGAAATGTTCTAATTCGACCTATTTTTAGTTATTGTTTTATTTTAAAATGTTAGTATAAGTGCTAGGAAATGGAACATTTTATATTGTTCTACTCCACTTGGTACAGGAAAGACGGAAATTATCTTTAAAATGGATTTGGGTGTGTGTACACATTTTAAATCTTAACAAGGAATTATTTTGTATCTACAACACCAGGAAAAATTCCTGAATACAATGGATGTACATTTCTTGCTGCCACAGTGAGGGTAACAGGCGGACGGAGTTTTCTGTGCTGGACATCCCACTCCCCATTTTGATTACCCTCCTTCCATTCCTGTGCAGTCAGTAGTTTGGTTAGTTAAGTGTATATTTCCATTGAAACATGAACAAACATGAATAGATTTTATTACCCTAATACACAATTAAAAAGCTACAAATTTCAGTAGAAATCAGCTTACACAAGTTATTTTCTTGCCAAATAAATCTATTCATACTACACACAGCCCTATTCAAGCATTGACTCATTCTTTTTGAATATTTTTACATAATCCTGGGATAACATAAATTGTTCAAGTATAAACCATTATGAAGTTACAGAGAAGTATTTGAAAGGTTATGATGATATCATTTGACTAAGAGGAGCACAATTTATTAGTATTTCCACTTTAAAGAATATTACTTCTTCAATAATTGACTTAATGCCTTGTTCTACTTTATTATTTTATTATTGCATTCGCCACATTACAAAAACAATCTACACATAATTTCTAAAGGCCATTTTGATATTTTCCAAACATAGTTTTTACATATTATTATAATTTTTTACATTTTATTCTGGTTGTTGGCATATCTCACTGTCTTGTTATTCTCTCTAGTCATTAATATACTACCTCTTTTTTGTATTCTAATTTTTGATACAGATATTCTAATGTAAAATATATCATAATATATTCTATATTCTAAATTGCTCCCACTTTCTTGCCTTATTTTTGAGTCGTGGTAGGAAATACACCATACATTTTATCATTTTAATAGTAGTAATGTTATGTAATAAACCATTCAAAGGATACAGATGGTAACATTCATATATCAGTTAATAAGTTCATCTTTTCCAAGGTGAGTCAGGTACGTACTAAGGGAAACTAACGAAAACAAAAAATGATAATATAACAATTCCTCACAGGTAAATAATTCTGATGGTCTAGTAAACACTCTAGTGGGAGAGAAAGTAGATCTCTGTGGGAGAAAACATCTCAATTCTGCAAACACTCCCAAGGGTGGGTTAGCAGGACAAGACTTCTGTGCTTGGCTCAGAAGTTTGACTCAACCACTACTTTCTATCCCGTGTTTTGCTCAACCACTACTTTCTATCATGAAGTGTTTACTTTCATAGCTGATCTTCAAGTTTCCTAGAAGGATGGTTCAGACTATTTTTCAGATTGAAAAAAAAAACATTGCAGTTTACAAAGCTACATAGTACATTATTGAAGACAAGGGCCCACATAAAATATTAGTTGAATTTTAGAATTCTTTATAACAATTCATATGAACTAGCAAAAAGTAGATTTCCAAAGTACTCAGTATAGTTTTTTTTAATTGATTAATAAAAGATGTTTAGAGATCAGCATTTTCCATCTGTATTTCCAGGCTATGCTGATTTTAGCTGAAGGCATATATGAGTAGGATCAGAGATTCCTTAGCACATTCCTTAGCAGAGCCAAAAGATATTTTGAAATGATTATAATAATGTAAGAAGTACATGGTTTCTGTACCTACCCTTGCTCAGATCACACATATGTTCTCAAATTTTCTTTTATTTTTACATTTTAAGTGAGAAATATCTTGCTAGTAAATCTGTTCTTGTAGATGTGACCTTTGTTGATTTTCCAACTTTGTGTACTTTTTCTGTTTAAATGACCTGTTATTTCACACTAGTCAGTAGGACAAAAGGGAACTAAAAAATGACAAAATAAAACAAGTCAGTGGCATGATTTATAAATGAAAATAGTCTGCATTACTTCTGCTGTAAGTGTATACCATACAGAGTTAGCATGTTTAAGTTTCTCTACAAAGCTATTGGAAGGTAATTATTTTATTTAGCAAAAGCACTATTGAAGAAAGACTTTGTGTAACGTTCTTTATCCAAACCTAATGTTCATTTTTATTAGGTTTTTGAAGTTTGTTTCCATGGCATATGACAGAGGAAATGCTTTCTCTGGAGACCTACTTTAAATTCTTATAAAATGTCATTGATTAAATTTTCTTACAGTAAATGTTAGACTCTATCTGGAGTCTTGACTGAAAATGTTCAACACACATACTTTATCCTTTAGCGTTTGGATATTGCGCTTCCTTGTTCTCTTGAGTGCTAAAACAAATTGGATATAATATAATTTCAAAGTGCAAAAAATAAACCACAGAAAGTCACACTCTGCATTCTTGATAGATAATCATTTAGTATTGTTTGAACACTGGCTTTTGGTTTCTCCAAGTTAAAAAAATTTTAAAGGGAAATCTTTTCCAAAATGTTTACATAAGAGGTATGGGATAATTTTGATAGCCAATTTTAAAAAGAAAAAATCTGTTTGTATATGTTGTTTTATATGTGATGATTTCAGCATATCAAAATAGGATATTAGTATATATTAGCTCACTAAAAATAATCTGCATAAAATTCTGGGGACCTTGTGTTACCATCTATTGTTCTTCTCACTTTTATTATTTATTTATCATTGCAGATTAAAAAAATCAACAGAAACTTTCCTGTAAACCAGCAGGTAAGATCAAAGCATACTTGGAAAGCTAAATAATATATTTCTTTCATTTTATAGATTATAGAAGGTAACGTTACCTGATTTCTAGACAGAAATAATTGGTACTGTCATTTACTATCTTCAGTGAGAAACATACATTTCAGATATCTCCTTCATATTATGTAATATATTGGTTCCTCTACTTATATTAAAAAGTACTTTAAAAATGTGTATCTAAGTCAAAAGTTATTGTTTCTACAAAATAATTATATTTATTTGAATACTTTGTTGAAGAACTTAGAGTTTTATTTACATATGATAGTTTTAGTATATCTTAACTTTTGGGAGACCTACTTTTAATTTATCTCAAATTTCAAATGGATTTTTCACAATTTGCTGACAGTATTTCAAATGAGTCTAAGTTAATGCATAGAACAAAAATAATTTTGATTATTCAGTTCTATAAACTTCTTACTCTTGATATCAACTTTGATTTGAAACCATTGACAAATCTAAATATCTATGATAGCTATTTATAAATGATACATAAATTACAAATTAATTTTAGTGATAAAAATGTTTAAATGCTCTTCAACTTATAAAGTGTAAGATCTTTTTCTTACCTAAACCTCAGTTCCCCTATGTGTAACATTTGTGTAAGGGCGACTATCCGGTAAGTTTATTTTGAGGATTAAATAATAGCACATGTAAAGTTCTCAATCTATGCTATCATTATCATCAAAGTTTCTAAATGTTTACACTTGTTCTTTGGAATACAGAATTTATGTTTTGTAGAAATTGTATCATTAATGATGCTGCTAGCCCAAATCAGCCTCCAAAGCCATGTGTAACTAGAACACTGTAGAGAACAGCTTTGGAGAGTTAATTGTGTCTACAATGCTCTGATCTAGTTCTTTTCAGCTCCAGAGGTCCCCTCCCTCCTACCTTAAGTCCCTCAGCCCTGAGCCAAGTTGATAACTTGGATAAATGCAGAGGTTGGAGAGATGTACGTGTCTTGCCACATGCTGCAGCAGCCTGTGTTGTTTTTAAGGCCCTTACTTACAGTATGGAAACCAGAGCTGTCACCAGCAGCTTCTGCTTACTTGCTCTGTGATGATACCTGGGATGCTCCCTTTGTTGCTCCCATGCTGTCCCAGGTGATTGTGGTATGGGTGTCATCTTGAGAACTGCAGATAAGTGTAGTTCAAGATAGGTGTCATCTTGAGAGCTGCAGTTTAATGCTTTTATAGGGTTCCAGCAGGGGGAAAATGTCATTAATAAGAAATTACTCAAAGAGAAGAAAGTATCAGCTATGGGGCAAGATTATAACGTCCATCAGTAGACAAGGCTGTTTTATAGTCAGATCTATAAAAATGGAAATCTACTGTTTTGAAGTTCCTCCCCAAAATAAAAAATGGTGAATATTTTTTTAATTTAAGACAGACTCTAGACCTGTGTCATCATCCTCTCATGCCCTTTCTAACCTCAACATGGGAGATATTAATATTGGTGTAATATATTACTACAGTGGTCATTCCCCTGATAGCCCCAAAGCTATTCTGTAATCCTAATGACAACTACAGCTAACACTTCTCACGTAGTCAGCTTGCTGACTGGGAGCACTTCTTGCCACCTTTGCTTATATCCAGGTTTAGAATAGTATTAAGTAAAATAAGTGAGAATTTGAATAAATCACACATAGAACAAGTAATAAAAACTTTAATATTCTAACACTATATTTATAATATTCTGACACATACTCATATGTAAGCATAGATGTTCATTAGTATTCATCATTTTTATTTGCTAGCCAGTTAATACTATTCATTATATAATTATTTCAAATCTGAAATTATATAATTCAAAACTATTTCAGATTTTATTTCAATTATCTTGGCAGCTTACAGTTTTGAAAATTGTAACAAATTCATCCTGATATTTAAGAAACCTGAAAACAAGTGTTAATAGATTTTTTCCTTACTACTTTCCATTATGTACATGAAGAATTTTAAGAAATAGGATTAATTTATAGTTAAACATTTATATTATTGCATAATTAGGAAAACTCACTGCACACTATGATAACAACGCATTAATTGACTAGAGTACATTTCCTATTTGGTAAAATCTGAGCCAGTTTAAGGAATTGAAATTTAAAAACACATATAATCCCATTTCTGATGATATATACATTAAATAACTCCCTCATATTCCTGATGTTCTAGGTATCAAAACAGAAATTAAAAGTCACCCAAGCTACAATGAATCAGAAGTTCTCTGCTCCCTGATATTTGATTTTCAATTTGTGCTACCCAGATGGTACCACTACCCTAACCAGAGAAATTAAAATGAAAGCAAAACATAGGGAGAAAGCCACTACGGTCCAGCTGAGACAACTGCTAAGATGAGCTCCACATGAACTCTGCCACACTCCAGAATGCATAAGGCTTTCAGACACTGTCTGAAGAAGAGGGTTGGGCCCAAAATTATAAACCATATGAGGAAATAAACCATTATAAAGAAATGCATAATCTGGAGACTAAAGAACTATCCAAAATATTTTTAATCATGATATTTTTAAATAAAGAAAAATCATAAGACAAGAACAGGACATGGTGCTAAAATTTGTAGTTGTAAAAGAACCAAACAGGAGTTCAAAAATGAAAAAAAAAACCCTACATTTAAAATTAGTTAACCAACTAAATAATCTTAGTTATTGCCTCCACTTGAAATCATATTAGTGTATCTCCTACTTCACTTTTCGTGAGGAGTAAGCTTTCCATTTTTTCTACGCATCTGGGACACATTCATGTGTTTTTGTTCTATTAAGATTCTGATTTGGTTCTTTTTTTTTTTTTTTTTTTTTTGAGAGACAGAGTCTCATTCTGTCACCCAGGCTGAAGTACAGTGGCACAATCTGCAACAGTGGCTCACTGCAACCTCCGCCTCCCTGGTTCAAGCGATTCTCCTGCCTCAGCGTCCCAAGCAGCTGGGATTACAGGGGTGCACCACCAGGCCTGGCTAATTTTTGTATTTTTAGTAGAAACAGGGTTTCACCATGTTGGCCAGGCTGGTATCAAACTCCCAACCTTAAGTGATCTGCCTGCCTTGGCCTCCCAAAGTGCTGGGGATTACAGGCATAAGCCACAGCACCCAACCTGATTTGGTTAATTTTTACAGTGAACACAATGAAATTAAACTTACCCAGGTAACTTTCTGTTGAAAAGATGAAAGGCGGGACAGTGGTCTTGCTGATGAACAAAATAGGGATAACTGAATGGATGTCAAGTGATGTTGTGATAATTCCCTCAATGTATTAGAGGTAAAGGCATGTAGGCCCAGACAACCAGGCCTACATCATACTACTATATGTACCTAGACCATTAGGCTATAATTTATTTATTTGCATGTATTTATTTTTTTATTATTATTATACTTTAAGTTTTAGGGTACATGTGCACAATGTGCAGGTTAGTTACATATGTATACATGTGCCATGCTGGTGTGCTGCACCCATTAACTCGTCATTTAGCATTAGGTATATCTCCTAAAGCTATCCCTCCCCCCTCCCCCCACCCCATAGCAGTCCCCAGAGTGTGATGTTGCCCTTCCTAGGTCCATGTGTTCTCATTGTTCAATTCCCATCTATGAGTGAGAACATGAGATGTTTGGTTTTTTGTCCTTGCGATAGTTTACTGAGAATGATGATTTCCAATTTCATCCATGTCCCTACAAAGGACATGAACTCATCACTTTTTATGGCTGCATAGTATTCCATGGTGTATATATGCCACATTTTCTTAATCCAGTCTATCATTGATGGACATTTGGTTTGGGTCCAAGTCTTTGCTATTGTGAATAGTGCCACAATAAACATACGTGTGCATGTGTCTTTATAGCAGCATGATTTATAGTCCTTTGGGTGTATACCCAGTAATGGGATGGCTGGGTCAAATGGTATTTCTAGTTCTAGATCCCTGAGGAATCACCACACTGACTTCCACAATGGTTGAACTAGTTTACAGTCCCACCAACAGTGTAAAATTGTTCCTACTTCTCCACATCCTCTCCAGCACCTGTTGTTTCCTTTTTAATGATTGCCATTATAACTGGTGTGAGATGGTATCTCATTGTGGTTTTAATTTGCATTTCTCTGATGGCCAGTGATGATGAGCATTTTTTCATGTGTCTGTTGGCTGCATAAATGTCTTCTTTTGAGAAGTGTCTGTTCATATCCTTTGCCCACTTTTTGATGGGGTTGTTTGTTGTTTTCTTGTAAATTTGTTGGAGTTCATTGTAGATTCTGGATATTAGCCCTTTGTCAGATGAGTAGGTTGCGAAAATTTTCTCCCATTTTGTAGGTTGCCTGTTCACCCTGGTGGTAGTTTCTTTTGCTGTGCAGAAGTTCTTTAGTTTAATTAGATCCCATTTGTCAATTTTGGCTTTTGTTGCCATTGCTTTTGGTGTTTTAGACATGAAGTCCTTGCCCATGCCTATGTCCTGAACGGTAATGCCTAGGTTTTCTTCTAGGGTTTTTATGGTTTTAGGTCTAACGTTTAAGTCTTTAATCCATCTTGAATTAATTTTTGTTTAAGGTGTAAGGAAGGGATCCAGTTTCAACTTTCTACATATGACTAGCCAGTTTTCCCAGCACCATTTATTAAATAGGGAATCCTTTCCGCATTGCTTGTTTTTCTCAGGTTTGTCAAAGATCAGATAGTTGTAGATATGCAGTGTTATTTCTGAGGGCTCTGTTCTGTTCCATTGATCTATATCTCTGTTTTGGTACCAGTACCATGCTGTTTTGGTTACAGTAGCCTTGTAGTATAGTTTGAAGTCAGGTAGCGTGATGCCTCCAGCTTTGCTCTTTTGGCTTAGGATTGACTTGGTGATGTGGGCTCTTTTTTGGTTCCATATGAACTTTAAAGTAGTTTTTTCCAATTCTGTGAAGAAAGTAATTGGTAGCTTGATGGGGATGGCATTGAATCTATAAATTACCTTGGGCAGTATGGCCATTTTCATGATATTGATTCTTCCTATCCATGAGCATGGAATGTTCTTCCATTTGTTCTCTGATTAGAGTGTAGACTCAAGGCTCTATGTCCACAAAATTCAGCAATGCAAACATCTCATTTTATAAGGAGCATGCATAGACTTTCAGAAATGATGCTGTTTTAAAATACATTATTTTGGTTCTGCTTATATGCTGGATTACATTTATTGATTTGCGTATATTGAACCAGCCTTGCATCCCAGGGATGAAGTCCACTTGATCATGGTGGATAAGCTTTTTGATGTACTGCTGGGATTCGGTTTGCCAGTATTTTATTGAGGATTTTTACATCAATGTTCATCAAGGATATTGGTCTAAAATTCTCTTTTTTGGTTGTGTCTCTGCCCGGCTTTGGTATCAGGATGATGCTGGCCTCATAAAATGAGTTAGGGAGGATTCTCTCTTTTTCTATTGATTGGAATAGTTTCAGAAGGAATGGTACCAGTTCCTCCTTGTACCTCTGGTAGAATTTGGCTGTGAATCCATCTGGTCCTGGACTCTTTTTGGTTGGTAAGCTATTGATTATTGCCACAATTTCAGATCCTGTTATTGGTCTATTCAGAGATTCAACTTCTTCCTGGTTTAGTCTTGGGAGAGTGTATGCGTCGAGGAATTTATCCATTTCTTCTAGATTTTCTAGTTTATTTGCATACAGGTGTTTGTAGTATTCTCTGATGGTAGTTTGTATTTCTGTGGGATCGGTGGTGATATCCCCTTTATCATTTTTTATTGCATCTATTTGATTCTTCTCTCTTTTTTTCTTTATTAGTCTTGCTAGAAGTCTATCAATTTTGTTGATCCTTTCAAAAAACCAGCTCTGGGATTCATTAATTTTTTGAAGGGTTTTTTGTGTCTCTATTTCCTTCAGTTCTGCTCTGATTTTAGTTATTTCTCGCCTTCTGCTAGCTTTTGAATGTGTTTGCTCTTGCTTTTCTAGTTCTTTTAATTATGATGTTAGGATGTCAATTTTAGATCTTTCCTGCTTTCTCTTGTGGGCATTTAGTGCTATAAATTTCCCTCTACACACTGCTTTGAATGTGTCCCAGAGATTCTGGTATGTTGTGTCTTTGTTCTCATTGGTTTCAAAGAACATCTTTATTTCTGCCTTCATTTCGTTATGTACCTGGTAGTCATTCAGGAGCAGGTTGTTCAGTTTCCATGTAGTTGAGCGGTTTTGAGTGAGTTTCTTAATCCTGAGTTCTAGTTTCATTGCACTGTGGTCTGAGAGACAGTTTGTTATAACTTCTGTTCTTTCACATTTGCTGAGGAGAGCTTTACTTCCAACTATGTGGTCAATTTTGGAATAGGTGTGGTGTGGTGCTGAAAAAAATGTATATTCTGTTGATTTGGGGTGGAGAGTTCTGTAGATGTCTATTAGGTCTGCTTGGTGCAGAGCTGAGTTCAATTCCTGGATATCATTGTTAACTTTCTGTCTCATTGATCTGTCTAATGTTGACAGTGGGGTGTTAAAGTCTCCCATTATTATTGTGTGGGAGTCTAAGTCTCTTTGTAGGTCACTCAGGACTTGCTTTATGAATCTGGGTGCTCCTGTATTGGGTGCATATATATTTAGGATAGTTAGCTCTTCTTGTTCAATTGATCCCTTTACCATTATGTAATGGCCTTCTTTGTCTCTTTTGATCTTTGTTTGTTTAAAGTCTGTTTTATCAGAGACTAGGATTGCAACCCCTGCCTTTTTTTGTTTTCCATTTGCTCAGTAGGTCTTCCTCCATCCTTTTATTTTGAGCCTATGTGTGTCTCTGCACGTGAGATGGGTTTCCTGAATACAGCACACTGATGGGTTGTGACTCTTTATCCAATTTGCCAGTCTGTGTCATTTAATTGGAGCATTTAGTCCATTTACATTTAAAGTTAATATTGTTATGTGTGAATTTGATCCTGTCATTATGATGTTAGCTGGTTATTTTGCTCATTAGTTGATGCAGTTTCTTCCTAGTCTCGATGGTCTTTACATTTTGGCATGATTTTGCAGCAGCTGGTACTGGTTGTGCCTTTCCATGTTTAGTGCTTCCTTCAGGAGCTCTTTTAGGGCAGGCCTGGTGGTGACAAAATCTCTCAGCATTTGCTTGTCTATAAAGTATTTTATTTCTCCTTCACTTATGAAGCTTAGTTTGGCTGGATATAAAATTCTGGGTTGAAAATTCTTTTCTTTTAAGAATGTTGAGTATAATTTATTACATGTGTCATTTTTACTCATTTTTAACTGAAATTTCTTCATCCTGAAATATATATCTCATTCCTCCCACAAAAATAGCATTTTTCAATAAGTTTCTTCTATAATTACCTGAGAGTAACATTGTAAAGTATTAATTTGTCATTAAAATATTAATATAATGAGCTTTATATTAGGCAGTATACAAAATAATGTAATCAAATTATTTATATTAGTTTAAATTAATAAGGTTATACTTATTTAAAATAACATATTAGCTCTGGTGGCTATTCCTATAGAAATATTGACATTTGACTAACCATAATAATTTGGACACATTATTATAGATGTGTACGTACCATACATAGAATGCTGGCAGCTGGAATAGAAAGTGACTAGAGTCACTAGTCGTGCTGTGGAGAATTAGGGAATTACAGGACACTTTAAAGATCGATTTCTGTAGTGGCATCAGAAAAGAAAGAGGAGTAGGATAAATTTTGTGTTTTGCTTCTCTATAAAAGCAACAGAAAAATGACAAAAATAGAATCAACTTTTAACAAATGTGGAAATTCACAAAGGCTCACTGAACCCAGGGAGCATTTATTCAAGAAAAACAGCTGAGTCTTGGTAAGAACAGTAAGCTTTGTGGCATTATAACCGGACCTGGTCCCAACCCCTCTCTTTTCTCTGGCAATATGTTGGCTTACATAATAATGATGTATACCCTAAAATTTATAATCTAATCAGTTGTATATTTAATTCATTAAATTTTAGCTTTATTGAAGATGTGTGTGTGTGTGTGTGTGTGATTTAGACAAAATATTCTATTAACGAAACTGATAATTGGTCTTTATTTTTGGGGAATGTCAAAAATCTATTTTTTCAATTTGAGAAAGAAACTCTCCTAGTTCTTTATATATTCAATTTATAATTGTTAAAAACACATTATAGAGTCACACAATCTGAAGATAATGAGCCTATTGTTGTTCTGGTCTATTTCATAACACTTGGTGATAAAAATATGCTGGCAGTTTATGATCTAAAGGAGAATCCACCTCAAAAAAAGTAATGTGTCTGTATAAATTAACTCTTGGAAAATCAAGTAGCTCATAAACCATTTGATAACAAACATGATGGATATTTCCCAGGAAAAAGAGGCGTAAATGTTGTTTTACAGTTAAACTAAAAGAGCGCACACTGAATTATGTAAAAATTTATGTATTACACTTAAAATAAAATATACACTTTAGAAGACTTGGAAAAGTGTTATTCAAATAATAGAAAGTTGTATATGTGTGTGTGTTGAATTTATACACATATGTACCTGGGTTTCATTACTGAAAGAACTGTCTTAATTCTCATTGGCTTTCTTTTCTAAATATATAGATTTTCAAAATCCTGAGGGAGCAGGGAACAAATGTAGCAAAATTGTCTTGTTTTACATTTTCAGATTGTTATATAAATGGAATCATACCGTATGTATGATTTTTTGTGGCTTCTTTCATACAGCATAATTTTTTTTAATATTGCTCATTTAACAGCGTGCATCAATCCATCATTCTTTTTAATGCTGGGTAGTATTTTATCGGTGGCTCTACCACCATTTGTGTATTGTGTATTATCCCATTAATGCACATTTGCTTCATTTTAAGTTTTAGTGTATTACAGATAAAGCTGATATAAATATTTATGAAAAGTCTTTGTCTTGACATATGCTTTTAAGAAACTGCAGAACTGTTTTCCAAAGGGTTTTACATTTCACGTTGACACCAGCAGGGTAAAGATAATCTCGTAGATATCCCTATGGTCATGCTTTTAATTTTTGGACATTGTAATAGATGTGTCATGATCTGTTAAATTTTAATTTACATTTCTCCAAAGAATAATGATGTTGAGCATCTTCTCATGTGCTTATTTGATATCTGTATATATTCTTTTGTGAATTGTCTCTTCAAATGTTGCCCAAGGATAGGATTTTTTAAATTTGATGGATTCCAATTCACTGTATTTTAATGAGTCATGCTTTTGAAATTATATTTAGTAAATCTCTGCCTAACACAGAAAATAAATTTTCAACTATTTTTTATCCTAGGTTTTTTACAGTATTCTTTTTATTTTTAATCTATGATTTATTTTTATTTAACACTTGTTTCAAAAGTGAGGTATAGATTAAAGTTATTTTTAAGGGGAGGTACAATAGTTCCAGCATATTTGTTGAAAATATTATTCTTTCTTCACTGTATTATTATTCCTGTACCAAAAAACAAATTGATCACATACATGTGGGCCTATTTCTGGACTCCAAATGCTGTTGCCTTGGTCTATTTGTATCTCGTGACACGAATACAAAACTGTTTTGAATACTGTAGTACTACGATGTCTAACATGAGTAGTGTAAGTCCCCTAGCTTTGTAATTATTTGTTGTTGTTGATAAAACTTCTAATATTTTTTATTAATGTTTTTATATAATTGAAACATAATAATTGTACACGTTTGGGGGACAGTGTAATATTTCATATCATATATACACTGTATAATGAGTGAATCAGAGTAATTGCCAAATCCATCACTTTAAACATTTATCATTTATTTTGGTGGTAACATTCAAAATCTCCTCTAGCTATGTTGAAGTTTACACTACATGGTTATTTGCTATAGTTACCCTACTGTGTAATAGAACATCAGAACTTACTCTTCCTGTGTAACTGTAGCTTCGTACCCACAGGCGAACCTCTCCCAATCTCCCCTCACTCTTCCCCTCCCTAGCCTCTGGTAACCACTATTGTACTCTCTCCTTGTATGAGATCAACTTTTTTTTTGATAACACTGATGAGTGAGATCATGTGATGTTTGTCTTTCTATGCATGGGTCATTTTACTTAACATAATGTCTTCCAAGTTCATTCATGTTGCTGTGAATGACAAGATTTTATTCCCTTGTATAGCTGCAGAGAATATATACATATATATACACATATACACTTATATATACACGCATATATACATATATAAATATGCCACCTGTTCTTTATTCATTCATCTGTATATGAACATTTAAGTTGATATCATATCTCAGTTATTGTGAATAGTGCTGTTTATTGGGAGTGCAGCTATCTCTTTGACATACTGATTTCATGGTCTTTGAGTGTATACTCAGTAATGGATTGCTGGATCATGTGGTAATTCAATTTTGATTTTTTGAGGAACCATCATACTGTTTTCCATAATTGGTGTACCAATTTACATTCCCAACAACAGTACAAAAGAGTTGCCCTTTCTTCACATCGTTGCGAGCATTTGTTATTTTTTTCTTTTTGTTTTTTGATAATAGTCATTTGAACTGGTGTGAGGTGATACCTCATTTTGGTTTTGATTTGTATTTCACTAATGATTAGTGATTTTGAGCATTTTTAAATGTAAATGTTGGCCATTTGTATGTATTCTTTTGAGAAATGTCTATCCAGATCTTTTGCCCATTTTTAAATCCAATTACATGGTTTCTTGCTACTGAGTTTTTTGAGCTTCTTATATATTACAGTTATTAATATCTTGTCTGTGAGTTGTCTCATCACTTTGTTGGTTATTTCCTTTGATGAGCAGAAGTTTTTTGTTTGTTTGTTTGTTTGTTTTTGTTTTTTGTTTTGTTTTAGTTTGATGCAATCCAGTTTGTCTATTTTTGCTATTGTTGCCTGTGCTTTTGAAGTTTTATTTTAAAAAATCCTTGCCCAGCCCAATGTCATGAAGCAATTTCCCTATGCTTTCTTCAAGTGCTTCCATAGTTTCAGGTCTTACTTAAAGTTCAAGTCTTACTTAAATTTAAGTCTTTAAGACATTTTGATTTGATTTTTGTGTGTGGTGAAAGATAGGGGTCTAGTTTCATTTTTCTGAGTATAGACATGCAGTTTTCCCAACATCGTTATTGAAAAAACTGTTCTTTCCCTAATATGTGTTCTTGACACTTTTGTTGGCTATAAGTGTATTGATTTATTCTTAGGTTTTCTTTTCTGTTCCATTGGTTTATGTATCTGTTTTTATGCCAGAACCATACATTTTGTTTACTATATCTTTGTAGTATATTTTAAGGTCATGTCGTGTGATGCCTTAACTTTGTTCTTTGTGCTCAAGATGGCTTTGACTATTGGGAGTCTTTTACATTTCCATATGAATTTGAACATTGCTTTAAAAAATCTGTGAAAATGGCATTGTCATTTGATAAGGATTTCATTAAATATGTAGATGGCTTTGGTTAATATTGACATTTTAACAATGTTAATTATCCCAATCCATGAACACAGACTACCTTTCTATTTGTTTGGATTCCCTCCAATTTCTTTCATCAATGCTTTATAGTTTTTATTATAGAGCTCTCTCTTTTTTTGGTTAAGTTTATTCCTAAGTTTTTCTCTGTGGCCATTGTAAATGAAATTGCTTCCTAATTTTTTTATGATAGGTTGCTATTGGTGTATGGAAATACTACTAATTCTATGTTGATTGTGTATTCTGTAAATTTACTAAAGCCATTCATTAGTTATAACAACTTTTTGGAGTCTTTAAGGTTTTCTACATCTATGGTAGGTGTGTATATTTATTGGGTGCAAGAGATACTTTAATATAGGCATGCAATGCATAACAATCACATCATGGAAAATGAAGTGTTTATCCTCCATCCAGTTTTCCCAGCACCATTGATTGAAGAGACTGTCATTTCCCCCAGTGTATATTCTTGGCACACTTGTTGGAAATGAATTCACTGTAGGTGTATAAATTTATTTCTGGGTTCTCTATTCTGTTCCACTGATTTGTGTGTCTGTTTTTAACAGTACCATGCCATTTTTCTTACTATATCTCTATAGTATAATTAGAAATGAAGTAATGTGATTCCTCTAGTTTTCTTCTTTTTGCTCAGAATAACTTTGTTTATTCCGGATATTTTGTGGTTCCAAATAAATTTTAGGATTGTTTTTCTATTTATGTAAAGAATGTCATTGGCATTTTGTTAGGAATTGCATTGAGTCTGTAGATTGCTTTGGGTAGTATGGACATTTTAACAATATTGATTCTTCAAATCCATGAATATAAAATGTCTTTCTTTTTTTGCATCCTTTTTAATTTCTTTCACCAATGTTTTATAGTTTTCATTGTAGTGATCTTTCATTTCTTTGTTATTTGTGGCTATTACAAATGGGGTTACAGTTTTGATTTCATTTTCAGATTGTTCACTGTTGGCATTTAGAAATGCCACTGATTTTTGTGTGTTGATTTTGAATCCTACAGCTTTAAATAATTTGTTTATCATTTCTGATAGTTTTTTGGTGTCTTTAGATTTTTCCAAATATTAGATCATAACCTCTGCAAACAAGGATAATTTGACTTCTTCTTTTCCAATTTCGATGCTGTCTATTTCTTTCTCTTGTCTGATTGCTCTAGCTAGGAATTCCAGTACTATTTTGAGTAACAGTTGGGAAAGTGGGCTTCTTTGTCATGATCCAGACAAAGATGCTTTCAAGAAAGGCTTTCAGTTTTTCCCTATTCATTATAATACTACCTTGGTTCTGTAATATATGGATTTTATCATGTTGAGATGTGTTCCTTGTATTCCCAGTTTTTTTTTATCATGAAAGGATATTGAATTTTATCAAATGTTTTTACAGCATCAATTGAAATGATCATATGGTTGTTGCTCCTCATTCTGTTGACATGATGTGTCACATTGATTGATTTGTGTATGTTGAACCATTGTTGAATCTCTGATAAATCCCACTTGGTCATGATGAATGATCTTTTTAGTGTGTTGAATTTGCATTGACAGTATTTTGTTTAGGATTTTTGCATCAGTTTTCATCAGAAATATTGGCCTGTAATTTTCTTTTTCAGATGTGCCTTTGTCTGATTTTGGTATCAGGGAAAACTGTCCTCATAGAATAAGTTTGGAAGTATTCGCTTCTCCATTTTTTGGAAGAGTTTAAGTAGGATTGGTATTAGTTCTTTAAATGTTTGATAGAATTTAGCAGTGAAGCCATTGGGTCCTAAGCTTTTCTTTACTGGGAGACTTATTAGAGCTCCAATCTCCTTCTTTGTGATTGGTATGGTTTGGTATTAGATTTCTTCATGATTCAATCTTGGTAAGTTGTATGTGTCTAGGAATTTACCTATTTCCTTTGGATTTTCCAATTTATTGCCATATATTTGCTCATAATAGCAAATATATAAATTTCTATTGAATTTATGTGGTATCAGTTGTAATTAGAAATTCATCGCTAATTTTATTTATTTGGTTCTTCCTTCTTTTTTCTTAGTTTTGGTAAGGGTTTGTCAATATTATTTATCTCTTTAAAAAACAACTTTTCACTTTGTTATCTTTTGTATTGTTTTATTTGTTTATTTGTATATAATTTATTTCTGCTCTGATCTTTACTCTTTTTTTTCCCCTTCTACTAATATTGGGTTTGGTTTGCTGTTGCTTGTCTAGTTCTTTAAGACATGTTAGGCTAGCTGGGCACAGTGGCTCACCCCTGTAATCCCAGGACTTTGGGAGGCCAAGGCGGCCGAATTATGAGGTCAAGAGATTGAGACCATCCTGGCCAACATGGTGAAACCCCATCTCTACTAAAAATACAAGAAACATTAGTTGGGCATCGTGGCATGCACATGTAGTCCCAGCTACTTGGGAGAATTGCTTGAACCCGGGAGATGGAGGTTTCAGTGAGCCGAGATCGTGTCACTGCACTCCAGCCTGGTGACAGAGCCAGCGAGACAAAGAAAAAAAAAAAAAAAGACATGTTAGGCTATTAAGCTATTTCTTTGAAGGCTTTTTGTTTGTTTGGTTTTGTTTTTTATGTAGGCACTTATAGCTATAAATTTTCCTCTTAGCTCTGCTTTTGCTGCATCCCATAGGTTTCATTATGTCTTGTTTCCATTACCATTTGTTTCAAGAAATTTTTCAATTTCCCTCTTAATTTCTTCATTGACCAACTGGTCATTCAGGAGCATGTGCTTAATTTCCATGTGTTTGTATAGCTTCTAAAATTCCTCTTGTTATTTATTTCTAGTTTCATTCCATTGCAGTCAGAGAAAATGCTTGAGATGATTTTAATTTTTTCAGTATTTTCAGACATGTTTTGTTAGCTGACATATGGTATCTCCTTTAGAATAATCTATGTGCTGAGGAGAAGAATGTTTATTCTGAAGCTGTTGGATGAAATATTCTGTAAATATTTATTAGGTTCATTTTTTCTAAGGTGTAAGATTAAATATGATTTTCTTTGTTGATTTTCTTTCTGGAAGATTTGTCCAGTGCTGAAAGTTGGGTGTTGAAGTGTCTAGCTATTTTTGTATTGAGGTCTGTCTCTCTCTTTTACTTTAATAATATTTACTTTCTATATCTGGGTGCTTCGGTACTGGGTGCATATGTAATTGCTATATCCTCTTGATAAATTTACCCTTTTATCATTATATAATAACTTTCTTTGTCTCCTCTTGTAGTTTTTGTCTTGAAATATATTTTGTCTGGTATAAGTATAGCTACTTCTGCTATTTTTTTGTTTCAATTAGCATGGAATATCTTTCATTATTCCTTTATTTTCAGTCTTTGTGTATCTTTAGAGGTGAAGTGTGTTTACATTAAGCAACAGATAATTGAGTCTTCTTTTTTTAATCCATTCTGCCACTCTACATCTTTTGATTGAGAGGTTAGTCTATTTACATTCAATGTTATTATTGATAAGTAAGGACTTACTCCTGCTATTTTGCTATTTGTTTTCTTGTTGTTTTGTGGTCTTCTCATTCTTATTTCCTTTCATCTAGTTTTCCTTTTAGTTAACATGATTTTATCTGGTGGTATGATTTAAATTCTCTTTTATATTATTTGTGTATCCATTGTATGGTTTTCAATTTGAGGTTGCCATGAGGATTGGTAGAGTATCTTATAACTCGTAATTTTAAACTAATGACAACTTAAAAATTGTTGCATAAACCAAAACTAATATCAACTCTACACTTTAACTTCTTCCTCCAACTTTTTAACTTGTTGTTTCTCTTTATGTCTTATAGTACTGTTTGTCTTGAAAAGTTGTAGTTATTATTTTTGATTGGTTCATCATTTTGTCTTTCTACTTAAGATGAATAGTTTACACACCACAATTACAGTGTTATAATAGTTTGTGTTTTTCTGTTTGCTTACTATTACTAGTGAGTTTTGTACTTTCAGGTGATTTTTTCTTGTTCATTAACATCATTTTCTTTTATGTTGACAAACTGCTTATAGCATTTCTTGTAGGACAGGTCTGGTGTTGATGAAATCCCTCAGCTTTTGTTTGTCTGGGAAGGTCTTTATTTCTTCCTCATGCTTAGTGCATATTTTCATTGGATATACTATTCTGATGTAATAGTTATTTTCCTTCATTGCTTTAAACATGCCGTGCTAGCCTCTACTGGCCTGTCAGGTTTCCACTGAAAAGTCAGCTGCCAGATGTATTGGAGCTCCATTGTAAGTTATTATTATTTTTTTTTTCTGTTCTCTTGCTGGTTTTAGAGTTCTTTCATTTTCTCTGGCCTTTGGAAGTTTGATTGTTAAATGCCTTGAGGTTGTCTTCTTTAGGTGAAGACCACTTGGTGCTTTATAACCTTCTTGTACTTGAATGTTATCTTTCTCTATGTTTTGGAAGTTCTCTGTTATTATTCCTTTGAATAAACTTTCCACTCTTATCTCTTTCTCTACCTTCTCTTTTAGACCAATAACTTTTAGATTTGCCTTTTCAAGGCTATTTTCTAGATCTTGTGAGTGTGCTTGATTAATTTGTTTTTCCATTTTCTCTTCTGTGATTTTCAAATAACCTGTCATCAAGGTCACTAATTCTCTTTTCTGCTCCACATTTCTGCTATTAAGACACTCTGATGCATTCTTCAGTAGGTCAGTTGCATTTTTCAACTCTAGAATTTCTGCTTGATTCTTTTAAACCATTTCAATCACTTTGTGAAATTTATTTGATAGAATTCTAAATTCCTTCTCTGTGTTGTCTGAAATCGCTTTGAGTTTCTTCAAACCAGCTACTTTGAATTTTCTTTGTGAAAGGTCATACATCTGTATTTCTCCAGGACTTGTCCTTAGTGTCTTATTTATTTCTTTTGGAGAAGTTATGTTTTCCTGGATAGTCTTGATGCTTATGGAGGTTTGTCAGCATCTGGGCATTGAAAATTTGGATATTTATTGTAGTCCTCACAGTCTAGGCTTGTTAGTACCCTTCTTTCTTGGGGAGGCTTTCCAGCTATTCGATGCGACTTGGACCCCAAGACCAATAACAGTGATTCTTGCAGACTCATAGGTGTGCTGACTTGGTGGCCTTGGATAAGATCAGAAGAATTATCTGGTTTTCAGGATGACGTTTTTGTTCTCTTCCCTTACTTTTTTCCCAAATGAAGACTCCCTCTCTGTGCTGATCAGCTTAGAGCTGGAGGATGGGTGATGCAAGACCCCTGTGGTCACCATCATTAGGACTGCACTGGGTCAAACCCGAAGCCAGCAGAGCACTGAGTTTAGCTCAAGGCCAGCTGTGATCACTACCTGGCTACCACCTAGCTTCACTCAAAGCCCTAGGGCTCTACAGTCAGCAAGTGAGGAAGCCAGCCAGGATAATGTCCTGTACTTCAGGGCAGTAAGTACCTCCATGCCCCAGAAGGGTTCAGATATGTTTTCTAGGGGCCAGGGACTAGAGTCAAAAACCTTAGAAATCTATTGGGTACAGAGGCTCATGCCTGTAATCCCAGCACTTTGGGAGGCTGAGGCAGGCAGATCACTTTAGCTCAGGAATTTGAGATCATCCTGGGCACTTGATGAAACTCATCTGTACTTAAAAATACAAAAATTAGCTGGGCATGATGGCACATGCCTGTAGTCCCAGCTACAGGGGGCTGAGGTGGGAGGAGCACTTGAGCCCAGCAGGTGGAGGTTGCAGTGAGCCAAGATCACACCACTGCACTTCAGCCTGGGTGACAGAGGAAGACCCTCTTTCAAAAAAGAAAAAAAAAAAAAAACCTTAGAAATATACCTGGTGTTCTATTCTGCATGGCTAAGATGGCCCTCAAACTACAAGGCAATGCCCTTTCCACTTTTCGCTCCCCTTTTTACAGGCAGGGGAGTTCTGCCAGGCTACCACCAATATTCTCTTAAAGTCCAAGGGCTCTTCAGTGAGCTTGTGATGAATGCTACCAGGCCTTGGAGTCATTCTTCAGGGCAGTGGGCTCCCTTCTACTACAGGACAGGTTCAGAAATGTCCAAGAGTCTAGGCCCGGATTTAACCACCACAATAGCCTGCTTGCTGCTCTACCCCACTGTGGCTGAGCTGGTTTCTAGGGTGCAAGGCAAAGTCCCCTTCATTTTTTTCCTCTGCTTTTCTCAAGCAAAAGGATTCTTTCACCCTAGTCACAACAGCTGGAAATGTACTAGGTCTCACCTGAAGCCAGCATGTCTTAGGGTGTCACCAAAGGCCATGGCATATGAACAAGGTATCACTGCAGGTTATTCAGGGCCCAAAGGTTCTTTAGTCAGCAGGTGATGAATTGTCCCCAGACTGGGTCCCTCCCTTCAAGGCAGTGGGTTTCCTTCTGGCCCAAGGTGTATCTAGAAATGTTGTCTAGGAGCTAGAGCCCGGAATGTGGCCTCACAACTCTGCCCTGTGCCCTGTCCTATTGTGACTGAGCTGATATGCAAGATTTAAGACCTCTTTACTCTTCCTGCTCCTGTCTTGAAGCAGAATGAAGGAGTCACTTTCATTTCTGTGAGCTGCACAGCCTGGGGTTAGGGGAGGGGTGGTGCAAGCCCTCCCTTAGCTGCCTTGGCTGGTATCTCCCTAGGTCAGGTGTTTCCCTGTTCCACTGGCTCTAAGCCCAGCCCAGCACCAGGAATTCCATAGGAATGTCAGTCCTTGTGGCTTAGACTGCCTTTCAACTTTACTTAGGATGCTGGAGCATTTTAGATTGCAGTGGTGAGGCTTGCCAAAACTCAAGTTCTGATATTTGGGATGGGTGATTCCTTTCTGGCTGCTCCGAATGCTCCCTCCATGGGCAGGAACCAGCTGAGCAACAGTCTTTCCTCTATATTGTGATAGTGCAGCAAAACAGTTCAATGGCAAGCCTGCCAGTCGCTGTGCTCTTCTACCCCCAAGTGCACAGATTCTCTCTTCACACCATGAAGCCACTGCTAGAGGATGGGGGAGGGGTGGTCTCAGTGATTCAGAATTTTCTTTTCTTTCCTCTTCAGTACCTTCTCAACAATATGAAGTTAAAGCCGGGTACTGTTATTGTTCACCTGATTTTTGGTTCTTACAATGGTGCTATTTGATGTGTGGTTGTTGGTTAAAATTTGGTGCTCTGTTGGGGAGAGGGGATTATCCACGGAGGCTTTTATTTAGCCATCTTGCTCTGCCCTAACTGAAAAAAATAAAATAACACAAAAATAAAATAAAAACATCTATCATATTTTTGTCCTTGATTCTATTTATGTGATACATTATGTTTGTTGATTGGTATATGTTGAACCATGTTTGCATCCCTTAGGTGAATCCCACTTGATCATGGTGAATGATCTTTTTGATGTGTATTTGAATTTCCTTTGCTAGTACTTTGTTGAGAGTTTTTGCATTGGTGTTCATCATAGCTATTAGCTTGTGGTTTTCTTTTCTTTGTTGTTGTTGTGTCCTTGTTTTTATTCAAAGTAATTTTGTCTACTCTGGAATCTTGCTCTTTCTAAACAGAAAGTTAGAAATACGTGAACAACTTGTAGACTTATTCAAGAGTAGTTGGGTATTTTTGAAATTGCATTGAATCTTTAAATTTAGGAAAGTTGATATATTATGAATATTGAGTCTTGAGATCCATGAAGATAGGTTAGCTCTCTACCTTTCTTAGAACTTTAAAAATTTCTCTTAGAAAGCATTCTAGTTTCCAGTGTATACATATCATGCATACTTTATCAGATTGTACATCATATTTTTAATGTTAATATAAATGACAAATTTTTGATTTTTGTATTGATTTAGTTTCCTGCATTATTTCTAAAATGACTTCTAAGATGTAGGAACCATAGACAATTATGTTACCTACATAAATATAAATATTTTTAATTATTTCATTTTGGATACATTTTATTTCTTTTTAATAATTCACGGCACTGTGAGATTCTCCAGTATAATGCAGAATGTAACTGGTAAACGTGCACATTTATACCTTGTATCTGATCATAGGGGAAATCATTAAATATTTCAACATTTAGTATGCTAATAGCTAGATGTTTTTCATAAATGTTCTTTAGCATGTTGATGAAATACCTTTCTGTTACTAATTTGTTAAAAATTTTAATCAGAATAAAAGTTCAACTATGTTAACTGCCTTTTCTGTGACTATTAATAAATATACTGTGCCTTATGCCTTTTATTTCTATCAGTATGCTATGTTCTATTAATGTATTGTTAGATGTGAAACCAAGTTTGAATTTTGCAAATATATCCCAGTTAATCATAATGTTTTTGTCCTTTTTATTTATTGTTGGACTCAATTTTCTAAAATAAGAAAATTTAAGAAATTTTTCAACTGTGTTTTTGAGAGACACTGATGTGTAGATTTCTCTGCTTCTAACGTCTTTCAAAAAAGTCAAATTCGCTATGTTACATTTTATTTACACTGCCCTTCAAGATCGTTTCTAACATTTTTTACTTTTTATTTTACATGTGAATATTTGGAAGTATTATTTAATTTTCATATATTTGGGAATGTATATGATCTGGTATCAGAGTAATGGTGGCTTTGTAGATTGAATGAGAAAGCATTTATGCTTCCTAAATTTTCTGGAGAAGTTTGTGTAGGATGGGTTTTATTTATTCATTATCTGGTAAAAATCTCCCGGTTAAGCTATCTAGTCCTGGAATTTGATTTATATGTAGGTTTTTAACTATTTTTTTTGTTCTTTTAAAAGTACAGAGCTATTCAAGTTATCAAATTTATTTTTTAGTAAGCTTTGGTATTTTGTGTCTTTCTAGGAATTCATGCATTTCATTTTACTTACCTAAGTCATTGGTATATATTTATTTGTAATATTCTCTTATAATACTTTAATGTTTCTTCTTGCTTTTCAGTTTTGGTAATCTGTGACTTTTTATTCTTTCCCTCTCTCTTTTTTGTAATTTATCAGTCAACATAAAGGCTTATCAATTTTGTTGATTTTTCCAAAGAACCACATTTGATTTCTGTGATTTCTTCATTGCCTTTCTTTCTTTATTTTTTACTGTTTTTCATTCCAATATTTATTTATGGATATTTATTATTTTCTTCCTTCTTTTGGCTTTCTGTTTAATTTACTCTTCTTTTTTAGCTTCTTGAAATGTAACATAAGTTTTACATCTTTCAGCCTAACATATGTTTTAAAGGTATGAATTTTTTCTGAAATAATGCTTTACTACAGCTCATTGAATTTGATGTTATACTTTCCCTTATAAACTCATTCATGGTAGTTTCTAAATTTGCCTGTAATTTTTTTCTTCTACACTTGTCTATTTAGAAGAGTGGTGTTGTTTAATTTTCACGTTTTGGGGGCTCCCCTATTTTATTTATTTTTTAAGTATTTCTAGTTTAATTATGTTTTAGTCAGAGAACATATTTCACGTGATTACAAATCTTTCAATTTTGTTGACGTCCATGTTACTTTTCCTGGATCATGTTGCGGGTATGTTTATAAAACATGGATACGTACTCTGCTATTTTGGAATAAAGAGTATTTTTCAAATGTCAAGTATGTCAAACTGACTGATAGTTTTGTTCAGGTTTTCTATATTTCTATTGACTATTCAATTAGTTTTTCTGTCAATTATTATGAGAGTAATATGTAAATCTCCAACTCTCATTTTTTAATTTTTTTTCTTTGAATCCTGTCTTATTTTGCTTCATTATATATTGGGTTTCTGTTGTTAGGTACTTACATGTTTATAACTGTTATGTATTCAAGATATATTGACATTTATGTCATCATGAAATGTCGTTCTTTTTCTGTATAATATTTCTTGGCTTAAAATCTATTTTCTATGATGTCAATATTGTTTTCCAGCTCTCTTATGGTTGCTATTTTCTTGTCATATTATTTTCTAATCTTTTAGTTTCAATCTGTTTTCCAATGGTAAATCAAATGCACATTTGTTCCAGTCAGAATAAACTTGGGTTATGTGTATTTTTTTTAATTCAGACTGACAATATCTACCATTTGATTAAGGTGTTTCAGTCAATCACATTTGAAATAATTATGGATATGCTTAGATGTATGCCTGCAATTCTGCTATTTTTTCTAGATGTTTTATGTCTTTTTTATTTTCTATTTCTTTTTACTGCCTAAGTTATATTAAAGAGATAGCTTCAATGTAGTGCTTTAATTTGTCTGTTGATTTTTTAACTATATATTTTTATTTTTGAAAAAGATTGCTCTTGGGAATCACATATGCATCTTTAAGTGATCACAATCCACTTCAATTTTATACTGATTTAATATTGGAATTATATAAATATTTTGCTGCATTGCAGTATAGATCTATTTCAAGCTATTGTTTTTCATATTACATGCATGTATAAAAACAGTACAGGATTATTTGTGTTTTAAGCAATCTTATTCTTTAAGTTATTAAAACAGAAAAGTTCCTTTTTTAATAAAAATAAGTAACAGCTTAATTATTCCTTTCTTTCCTGTGAATACAAGTTACTGCCTGGCATTAGTTTTTGTTTTTCACACTGTTGGACTTCGTTAAGTATTTCATGTGGGGAATATCTTGTAGCTGTGAATTCTCTCACTTCTTGTTTATCTGGTATTTTGTTGTTACTTCTGAAGGATAGTTTTATTAGAAATTGAAATCTTTGTTGACCTTTTTTGTTTGTATCATTCAACACTTTAAATGTCACTCCAGTCTTCTGGCATTCATTTTCTGATATATAAAGTTAGCTGTTACACGTATTGATACTTTCCTATATTTGATAAAAGGTTATTTGCTTTCAGTATTTTCTCTTATCTTTGTCTTCCAGAAGTTTAATATTCCTAGCTGTACATCTCTTTGTGTTTATTCCACTTGAGACTTGTGGAATTTCTTGAATCTCCAGATTAATGTTGTTCCTTGAGTTTTTAAAGTTGTCAATTATTTCTTTGAATAATAATGTTATTCTCCCTCATCCCTCTCCTTTCTGCCTTAGACTATCAATATACATATGTTGATATGCTTAACTCTTTTCCAAAGGTCTCTAAACCTGTCCATTTCTTCAATCCATTATTTATTCTGCCTTTCAGATTGGATAATTTCTATTAATCTATCTTTTAGTTTACTAATTATTTTCCTTGCTGTTTTCTATTCTTTTCTACTCCAAAAGTTTCATTTGTTTCTTATTTTTAAATTTCTGTTTGTCTATTGAAGTTGTCTATTTGTGGAGTCATTTCTATGATAAATTATTTGAACATATTTAGAAAACTTCTGTAAGTTTTTGTTTGCTAAATGTATTATCATTTTTCATCCAGAGTCAGTTTCTATCTACTGCTTCTTTTTTCCCCCTAGAAATGAATCTCACTTTCTTCTTCGTTTTCTTCTTTGATACTCTTTGGTTGAAAATTGGGCATTTTAGATAATAAACATTACCAATTCTGGATTTTTGTCTGAAAGTTTTTAATTGTATCTTATTGTAATATGCCTGAGCATTAACTGTAGGATCTGTCTCCCCTGTGGTGTGCAGCCACTGATTTCTATTTATTTTAATTCTTATTTTTATTTTTTGCTTGACTTCCTTGGGCCCAGTTCTCTATTTTAATGGCTAGCCAATGATTTGGAAGGAGTTTCTGTGAAGACATCTTACACCCATAGGCTTCCACTATCTACTGATCAATCTGTTTAGGTTGAGGTGTGTATTCAAAGTGCAGCCAGTTCTCAAGTTCTACTTGGCTTCCTCTCCATTGTGATTTGGGGCTCTTCTCTCTGCATGTGCATAGCTTCCTACTCAGCCAGGTGTACGTGGAAAGCTCATTTAGGCTTTATTTGACTTTCTCATTTCTAGGGTCAACCTGTTAAATTTGTCAGTGTCTGACAATTTCCTCAATAAGCATCACAACTGCACTGTACCAGACTGTGAATTGTGGCCATTTGTAAACTACCAAATTTGTTATTTCAGTTGTCAAAGCCACACGTTTATGCTACTTACTCCCATTTGATTCCATGCCATCAGATATCAAAGTTGTTGGGTTTCATGTCATGTTCATGTGAACAAAGTAAGTAATTTCATCGACCACTGAAAGTAGGGGTGGAAAATGGGAATAAACTGAGGTAGTAAGACCATAAACTCCTACTGTTCTTACCCAAAGTTATAGCAGTTTTTGAAAGACAACACTTCTCAATTTGTAGTCTGCATTAGGTTGACTATGAAGCTCCCAAATCGTTGTCTGTGACTTTATTTTTCAGCTTTGCATTTGTTTTATGTGATTAGGATTTCTTTTTCGTATCATTCACTTCATGACATTGGTAGATAAGAAATAGCAAAAAAAAAATAATAAACTTTTAACTTAAGGATATTAAAATTAAGGAACTGTTTAAAAATGCATGGAACTTTTTTTTGAGAAACTAATAAGATTACATATAGTTATGGGGGAGGCACTAACTCAGCCTGAAGAGGAAAGGAAAGGGAGCTGTTATATTAATTATTAAACAGTGGTTATATGTATATGAATGCCTGAGAGGAGATGCATCCTTTGGCAAAGGGTCCTGCTCCAACCTTAGCAGTCTCTGCAGGGACAGAATTAGAAAATATACAACATCATCTCACTCTCCTCCTCCCCTTTCCCTCTGAGTAGTTTCTCTGATAGGACTTCAACAGGAAGCTACAGGGCAAGGACATTTCTTCATGAACTGCATAAAAGTGAGAATCCCAGACACAGAACAGAGTGTAGGAGGATTAAAATTATAGTTAGTGTGGGGAGGGGTGGGGAACTGTAGATACACAGCATACTTTGTAAGTACCATCATATTTGATTGTTTTCACTGTTGGATTATAATCAATTTGCTGGAAATTTTTATTCAGAAGAAAGGCATAAAATAAGTGAATATGATATTTATTCTATTTCACACCATAGTAAATTTATATTTAAAAGCATTGAAGAATGTATTTTGCTTTTACTACTGTGATACCCTTAATATGTTGAATAAGCCAAGTGTGGTGGTACATGCTTATAGTCCCAGCTACTTAAGGAGGCTGAGGTAGTAGAATTGCTGGAGTCCAAGAGTTTCAGTTTAGTCTGGGCAACATAGAGAGACTCTGTGTTTTAAATTTACTTTAATTTAAATTTTTTTGAGTCAGGGTCTCGCTCTGTCACCCAGTCTGGAGTGCAGTAGAATTATCTTGGCTCACCACACCCTTTACCTCCTGGGTTCAAACAATCGTCCTACCTCAGCCTCCTCCATAGCTGGGACTACAGGCATTTGTCACCACGCCCAGCTATTTTTTGTGGAGACTGGGTCTCCCTATGTTGCCCAGGCTGATCTCGAACTCCTGGGTTCAAATAGTTCATCTGCCTCGGCCTCCCAAAGTGCTGGGATTACAGTTGTGAGCCACCACACCTGGACAAGACCCTGTCTTTAAAACAAACAAACAAAAAAATCTGAAGCACACGTGAGAGCATAATGTTCATTGTAGTAACTTTACAGTAAATAAAATTAATGCCTAATGCTATATTTTGTAATCATTTTGTCAACCTTTGTCTCCATATTAACAGCTGGAAGATTTTTCTAATGTAGTGGAATATACAGGATCTTTTACACATTCTTCGTTCACAGAAAAAAGTATTTCATTTAAATATGTCTTTAGATTTAGTAGAATCCTTGAATACTATATGAATGCTCTAAAATGTACTCACTTGTGTTACTAAATATGTAATTTTATTAAAATGCTTTCTCTAAATTTCTCTTCATAATACATTACATTTCAACTAAAAGGAGGGAGAATTCAGCTATTCTTTGTCACTTTTCATTAATTCTGTAATATGTTAGACTATATATTAGAAAAGAATGATCAACCTTCAGTTTTCTATATGAAATGAGTGTGATATTAGGAAGTAGACAGTAGGCTAGCAGTTGGAAAATTAGAGTCATAGTTATGTTCCCTACTATGCCTATGACGTTAAAAATGTTCTGGTGTATGTGCTTTACTATGTATATCTGACTTATTTTCTATATTAACATGAATACAAAGCCAAAATTTCTAACTGATTAAATAGAAGTCCAAGTAGGTGAATTTTTCAGGATGTAAGAGCAATAGAGTCATGGACAGTTGCAGGTAGCCATTTAGAGTCTGGACTCTATAGGTGTAGCATTTACCTTACTAGCAGTTGCACACAGAGACATGAATATCTTGCAGCAGATGTGATTCAGAAATGCAAGCAATAATTTAGTTGCAGAGTTCAATTCTTGGGTGGTTAAAGAAGTCAGTAATAAGATGAAAGCCAAGTGTACAGGAAGAAAAACACTAGCAAGGATTACTGCGGTTACCAAGTCTGCTTCTTAGACATATAAGACAAAAAGTGCCCCACTTACTAATTGAAGAAGAGGGAGAAGAGTATCTGTTAAAATCCGAGAGCAATATTAGAATTCAATAATAGAAACATTGCAAAGTTTATGGTGAGTCTCCCTTTCCTGCTAGAGTGCAATTCAAATCAATGTTTTCTGCATATAGAATGCATATGAAAGACTTGGGTGAAGTTCATTTTAAGCCTGCTGTGGTGAGACTAGAAACGTAGGGTACTGATGGCTCAAAATTTCCTGAGTTTAGGATACCTTTATTTTGAAATTTGGAACAAGTAAAAGATGTGTCTTCCAACAAAACATAGAATGTGTTCCTTGAACTGATATATTTATCACCAGGAATGTATCCCTTAGAGGGCAATGATAAACTGCAATAATACTTTTGAAAATTCAAAAGAAATAATATGAATTTAATAATTTAATATTTAATTATGGTCAGATGAAGTACAGAGACAGAATGCAGGAAGATACATTTTAGCTATACTCTTTCATATTTATGAATTGATAAATACAGATATTTTGGGAAGCATAGATATCATCATTTACATTTAATTAATCTGCTTATGTTTATAAAAACATGCTATTCAAAATACACATACATGGCTGGTGAGAGTGTGAATTGTTACATAACTTTTGGAGGGTAGTTTTGTACTGAGTACCAGAATTTAAATTGCACACACCATTTTTTCCAACTCTTCTTTTTAGAAGAAGTTTTTTTAACAAAATATTACATGTAATAGAAAAATGAAGACAACATAATTGTCTTCATTATAGGAATGATAACATAAATTTGTACAATCACTCCATAGATTATGTACAATCATAATCTATGTAAGATATTGTACAATCACTCAAAATCCTTGAGTAGGTCTATATGTGTAAAAATAAAAGTTCTAAAATAAAACACTCATACATTCACAAAATAATTCCATCTGTTTATGTCTTGTTATGCCTATGAACACAAGTTTTGATTCAACTTTTAGAATGATATCTATGAGATTGTGCACCCTGAGTGGTCCTAAAACAGACACTAGAGCTGGAGGAGAGAAAGAACTAAGCTTCCATATTTTATTTTGTGTATTTTTATATGTTTGACTTATTTTTAATCAACATTTATTTAGATATTATTTAATGACTTAAAAACAATTGAAAATAATAACATATTACATACAATTTATTATAAAGGAATAAGAAAAATTAGATGGGATATATATTTTTTGTGGCATTGTGATTCTTACAGTTTCAAGTAAATTTTAACTCAATTATATTTTAAGAAAATATGAACATATTTCTGAAACATAGAAAAGCATTCAATATTATTAAGCTTGAAATAGTTTCTTTCTAGATAAGAAGGCCTACAATTCCTATAGAAGGAGAATTATACCATTTACAGTAGCAAGGAATCAAGAGATCATTTTCTTTTACCATCTAAGGAAAATTTCTGGGTTGCTAATTTTACTTTATCTAAAAAAAAGAAATTGGATATCTAATGGTAGATTTAATTGGTCAAGCCTTGGAGTATGTTGTGACAAATTGAAGTATAGTAGAATGCCATGATAACATTTGTAGTTATTTTTAATTACTCAAATGAGCAATGACCTATGTTGAAATTTGCATTTTAATTATATAATCATACCCAGAGAAGCATGAGTAAATTTTAATTATAGTTTGAACAATATGCTCATTTAGAAGAATGACTAAAATGGATGTGCTTTATATGTATTTGTGTCAATTATTGAAACTAAAATTTCAAAAAATAAAATTTATTTGGATTTCTTACATTCTATAAAATAATTCGTTTTGTTCCATTAGCAAAACCATGAATGCATTATACATACCAATGCATATGTTAAGTATATCAAAATATTAATTATTACTTAATAAAATTATTTTAAACATTTCTGATTATGTAATGTTTTAAGATAATCAGAGGTTTCAAGAAGTAGTTTTTTCTTTTTTTTTTGAGATGGAGTCTCACTCTGTCGCCCAGGCTGGAGTACAGTGGTGCGACTTCGGCTCACTGCAAGCTCTGCCTCCTGGGTTCACGCCATTCTCCTGCTTCAGCCTCCCAAGTAGCTAGGACTACAGGCGCCTGACACCACACCCAGCTAATTTTTTTTTGTTTTTGGTTTTTCTATTTTTAGTAGAGACGGAGTTTCACCAGGTTAGCCAGGATGGTCTCGATCTCTTGACCTCATGATCTGCCTGCCTCGGCCTCCCAAAGTGCTGGGATTACAGGCGTGAGCCACCGCGCTTCCTTAGAAAATTAGAAGTTAATGAATATTGAATATTTGCTGATATTTCTTAGAAGAAAAAAAGTCTAGCAGCTGAATGGAACTGTGGCTGGAATAAGAAACATGGAATCAAACACTTATTAGCTTATTTCGACATTTAGTTTAATTAAAGCATCTTAGGATTTCCATGAGGAGAAAACTATTCTGCTGTACTTTCTATAAAGACCTTGAAAAAGCAGGATAAGGAGGAAGCATAACGGAATACAGAGACAGTTGACACCATGTTTCTACTAGGTGACCAGGGACTTGTTGGAAGTAGAGGAATAAGAAATCATCATGCCATAGGAACTCTACGAAAGCTTCCAGTCACTCTTAGAATAATGTTCAAAGCCTTTACAAGAAAGCATCAGAGTGCATCAAGAGACAGAAATCACACCAGTTATTTAACTAGAGAGAACTTAATGTAAAGAATTGTACCTAGATATATAACATGTTAAATATGTAACTGAAAAGGTGAAAAGACACAGCTGACTTGTGTGCCACAAAAATAGCAGCTGTAGGAAACTGACACCACATCTGGGGCTGCAAAGATAAAGGAGAGAGGCAACACATCTGTCAGTGTTCTCCAGAGAAACAGAACAATGACACATATTGATCAACCAATCACTTGATCCAGACAAATTTTAAGAATTTGGCTTATGTGAGCATTGAGCAAGTGTGAAATCTGTAAAACAGGCCAGCAGACAGAAAGTAGAGGCAGAATTTCTGTGTTAAGGCTTGAGGCACAATTTCTTCTTCTCCAGGAGATCTCAGTTTTTGCTCTTACAACCTTCATGTGGTTTGAAGAGCCCTGCCACATTATTGAGGGTAACTTTAATTTTTACTTAGTCAACTGATTGTAAATGTTAATCACATCTACAAAATAGTTTCACAGCAACATCTGCACTACGGTTTGACCAAACAGCTACCCCAGGTGACACATAAAATTAACCGTTACAGTAAGAATAATTAAAAGAATAATTAAAACATAAAACCTTAGATAAAGTGTCTTAAGGAAATGAGATTCGGGCTTCTAAGAAAGAGAAGTTGGTACTTAGCTAGTGCTGGTGTCCCTGAGCTCAGAGAAGGGACTTTATGGGTCAGGGCCATAGACTTGTGTAAAGGGCCGCTGACGCTATCCCTGAGATGAGCATACAATGAACTGGGTTCTGAAAATGTGGGAAAAAGTGTGAACAGGATTCAGCTGCTGCTACAAAAAGGAATTGCCACTGACAAGGTGAAAAAGCCTTGCTGGGATGATGCTCACAGGAAGCACGAGCAGGCAGGAAGCCGCAGGCAGGCGATAGGACATGGATGAGAACAACCAAGTCCTTTTTCACTCTTGCAGTCTCTCTCTTGAGCCCTCCTCCTCAGCTTCTCAGAGTGCACACAGCCAAAGCCAATCAACAAGATGTCTCCAGTGCAGTGGACCTGTGTTTCATGTGCAGAATGATTAGATAATTATGCCTTTCTGCAGAACATATTACAGAAAATTCAGGAGCGTTAACAGACCAGAGGCAGGATTGTGGCAGATTTACTCCGTAAGGCTTTAAATACCCTGCCTTCTGCATATCGCTCAGCATTAGTGCTTAACTATTCTCTTCCTCCGTCACGCAAGCCCCAGCTACAGTGATCTACTTGCTACCCATCTACATACCAGCTGCATTCCCAACTCAGGGATGTGGCATTTGCTTTTGCCTCACCTCATAAAGCTTTTCTATCAGACAGGAACTTGACTCAGTCACTTGCTTCATTTGTTTCTCAGCAAATATCACCCCTAAGCTACATTTTTCCAGATACTGTATCTGGGATAGCATCTCTATTGTCCTGTGATCGTTTATCTCACTCATCCCGTTTTACTGCTCTGCATAACACTTATCACTGCCTGAAACCACACTATACATCCGTTTACTCCTTTATTACTTACTTGACCTGCAAGAATACAAGCTTGGAAGGGAAGGAACCTGCTAATTTGTGTTCACTGAACTTTGACCTATAACTGCACTTGGCATTTTTTCAATCCTCAGTTAATTTGTTCAATGAGCAAATGAATCTTGGCATGCATAAAAGGGTCAATATGACCACACTAATTTAGATCAAGTAAGCATTTCACACGCACACGCACACAAACACATACACAAATAACGAAAAACAAGAAAAATAATAAAAATGTGCTCCACTGGGAAAGCTAAGCTGAGCTAAGGGAATATAAGGCCTGTGGAAACAGAAATCTTGTTGCCCTTTCTTCATTGTACTCTTGAAGCAGAACGAGCCACAGACAAAACTCCTCAGACACCGATTAAAGAAGGAAGGGGTTTATTCAGCCGGGGACATCGGCAAGACTCCTGTCTCAAGAGCTGAGCTCCCCGAGTGAGCAATTCCTGTCCCTTTTAAGGCCTCACAACTCTAAGGGGTTCCCGTGAGAGGGTCGTGATCGATTGAGCAAGCAGGGGGTACGTGACTGGGGGCTGCATGCACCAGTAATTAGATTGGAACAAAACAGGATAGGGATTTTCACAGTGCTTTTCTATACAATGTCTGTAATTTATAGACAACATAACCGATTAGGTCAGGGGTTGCTCTTTAACTACCAGGCCCATGGTGTGGCACCGGGCTGTCTGCTTGTGGATTTCATTTCTGCCTTTTAGTTTTTACTTTTTCTTTCTTTGGAGGCAGAAATTGGGCATAAGACAATATGAGGGGTGGTCTCCTCCCTTACTCTCAGTATATGGAAGAAAGCCTGGCAGACAGCAATTTCTCAATTATGAATTAATTTAATTTATAAAAATGAAAGTGAAAGACATTACTTATCTTTGCCTAAGTTGTTATGATGTTTGCATTAAACTACTTATAATTTTGTGATTTCCACAAAGCTGCAAATTACAAATAACTGGAATATAGTCAAAAGAGAAACAACCAGTACCACTACCACAGCAATGACAAAAACTTAGAAATACCTAAATATACCTGTAACTGTTCCTTTGTTCTCCCCTAATATTTTTTCTGTGTATTTCATTTTCACCAAGCAATTTTACTTTCTATGTTTTTATTTCATACTGTAAGTATTTTCTTACTGTTGCATGCATAATCACTATTTTAGTATCTACATACTATTCACATTATAGTTCTACCATATACTACATTTATCTCTATGGTAAAATGTTTATTTCAAGAAAAAATATTTGACTAGAAGCCTGATTAGTTTTCTTTCACTGCTATAATAAATTACCACAAACAAAGAGGCTTAAAACAGCACACATTACATAAGCTCACAGTTCTCAAGGCCAAGATTCCTGAAAAACTAAGCTTGTTTCACAAGGCTGCAATCAAGTTGTTTGTCAGACTGTATTCTCATCTGAAGGCTCTGCTGTGGAAGAATTTGCATCCTTGCCCATTAGGTCATTGGCAAAATTCAGTTTCTTGTAGCTGTATGACTCATGGCCCAGCTTCTTACTGGTTGTCAGTTGGAGACCTCTAAATTTTACAGACCACCCTCAATTCTCTGTCATGGGGCCCTCTCTATAGCTAGTTCGCAATATGGCTATTTGCTTTTCAAGGCCAGCAGGAAATGCATTTTAGAGTGTGCTAGCAAGATGGAATTATATATGTGTATATGTGTATGTATATATATATATATATAGTCTGTGTGTGTGTAATTAAATGATCAAGTGACATTGATCACTGCCCAAGGACAATCACTATAAACATGCATTTTCCCTAGTCTCTCTTGCGCATATGGCTGTTTATTTTTCTGTTTCTTGCTGTGATTTTTATAAAACAATGTTTTGTTCTCTATAATTTAAACTTTATATTATGTGCAAATTTTGATTTTCTATGATAGAGCATCACAGTGGTTCTGCTATTATTAGAGCACTATGCTGAATATCATGGCAGATGAAAATGTTCTACTTCTCAGATAAGAATTTAAGATTCATTCTAGGAATAGATTTTATTTTAAGTATGATGAATATTTTAATTTTTATGATAGTAATAGCAAAATTAGATTCAGAAAGGGTGCTTACACCCATTTGGAGTACCTATATATGCTAAAGTACCTAATTCTCTGCTTTCTGATCAGTGTTGGGTGCTCTTATTTTAATTTTTAAATATTTTCCCAAAGTTTTGATCATCTCTGGGCCATTATAAGATACATGGCTCACAGGGGCCAGGCACGGAGGCTCATGCCTGTAATCCCAGCACTTTGGGATGCCGAGGCAGGTGGATCATGAGGTCAGGAGACCGAGACCATCCTGGCTAACACGGTGAAACCCTGTCTCTACTAAAAGTATAAAAAATTAGCCAGTCGTGCTGGCGGACACCTGTAGTCCCAGCTATTCAGGAGGCTGAGGCAGGAGAATGGCGTGAACCTGGGAGGCGGAGGTTGCAGTGAGTCCAGATTGTGCCACTGCACTCCAGCCTGGGCAACAGAGCGAGACTCCGTCTCAAAAAAAAAAAAAAAAAAAAAAGATACATGGCTCACAGGAATCAGAGTCAGTTGCCTTTTACCCATGCTACTAAGACTCCTATTATCTTTTTCCTTTCATAGACTCCTGATTTAACCCCTTTCTACTTGAAATATATTGGCTTCTACTCTTCAGCCTCTCTTCCAGGCATGTCTGCAGGAAAAAAAAAAAAAAAAGCAAACATAGTTCTATTAGTTTTGCATTGCAGCCATATCAAATTGACACAAATTCAGCAGCTTAAACAGCACATTCCTTTGTTCCTGTAGGTCTGAAGATGCACATGAGTCTCATTGGGCTAATCCAGGTGTGGGCGGGCTGTGCTCCTTTCCAGGGAATCTAAGGGAGACTTGTTTCCTAGCTTCCTATGACTGGCATCCTGCTGTTCTTGTGGTTTCCGATCTGAGGTCCCGATTTCCTTTCTGGCTGTCATCTGGGGGCCATTCCAAGACTCTCCAAGTTCACTGCATCCCTTGTCTCTCTCCATCTTTAAAACTAGTGACATGGGGTGAGTCCCTCTCATATTTTCAATCTCTGCTCATTCTTCTGTCACGTCTCTGATGGATTCTTCTGCTTCCTTCTTCCGCTGTGAAGGATGTATGTGATTGGATGGATCCTACCTGAAATTCAGGGTCATGTCACCAGCACAAACTCCTTCATCTTAATCACACTTAGAAAGTCCCTTTGGCACCTGTAGGAACACAGTCCCATGTACTGGGGTTTGGGAGACAGGCATGTGTCAGGGTTACTATTCTATTGCTGTAATGTAGGAGTGAAGAGCACATACAGAATTCAGAGCTAGACATAGCTCCAGATATTTGCTAGGGTGCCTCAGAGAGAGTAACTAATTTTTCTGCACTTCCATGTTATCATCTATAGAATGGGCATAATAGTTCCAGTTAAGAGAGGTAAACAATGAACAAATACATATTTACAGGAGAATTAACAGGTTGTTCCATGTGGAGGAGACTGGGTGGAAACTTTTGCCTGTATATTAAATAAAAGTCTCACTCAAGGAGTTATCTTTTAAACTGAGTTCTAGAAAGAAAGAAGTCACCAGCTTGGGAAAGAAGTACAGGAAGGGTGGAGCAACTCTGTTCGGAGGTGAATGATCCTAGCCTTTATCTAGAAATAAATAAAATGATTGTGGCTAGAGAGGCATGGATGATAGAAAGCAGGATCTCTGGTGAGCCTGGAGACATAGGCTATTGCCGGGCCATGCAGAATTTGCCATCAGAGCAAGGGGGTTGGATGCTATTAACTGAAACAGAAAAACAGGTAGTTATGCAGGGCTGTAACCATAAAGAGATAACTTTTTTTTTTTTTTGAGATGTGGTTAGAGTTTTACATTCTATACCATTTTCTGTTGGTGGGGTATAGTCATAATTTTATATGTTTTTTACTCTATTTTTCTCAGATCTTTCAAGTAAATATAGCATTTTTTGAGATGCCACACTGGTCCTAAAACTGAACACAGGCTATGACTCAGACCATGCCTCCAGGGAGATAGTTCACTCTTTCATAGGCAAGATAAACAGATTCTTCCCACATGGCTGGGCTGTCACTTCCCCAAGATAGAGCCTTACAGGCACAAAGTAGGTGATTCATGAAGTAACATCACAAGTCCTCCAACAGCAAGAAAAGTTGTAGAAGCAGGGGAAGAAAGATCTTGTTATTTCCTTTTAATATTTTGTTCAGACAAATTTAAACAGACTTTGCTAATGTTTGATAGCCATTATTAGCTTAGAGGTAATAAAAAGCAAAGATATCAATTGCTTTCTAGTTATTTTTAGAGTAGAGCCTCGATAATACAAACAATGAAATAAGTAAGCACTAATACAAACTTCGGTGTTTGTCCAAAAAAAACTATTGGTTTGTAATTTCTCAGCCTGAGACAGCCAACAGACAACTGCCAAGTCTCATTAATGAATTATCCTGACAAGTCTATATGAGCCACTGATTTGTAGGTAATTCAGTACCCATAGATAGCTTTTATTGATTTAGAAATCAACTTGGAAATTACATTTAGTATCATGATAACCTATAAATATTTGATTTTATTTCAGTTGTCAAAACTCTTAGAAATAATTAGTGAATAAAATAACTTTTAGAAATAATTAATGACTTGCACTAAATGAAGAGTCATATATCTCTGATTTCATACCCAGATGCTTTCTATCTTCTTTCCTCCGCTCCGGCCTTGCTCCTATATGGGCTAGGTGTCAAATGCACTGAGGGTTCTCATTCTCTGAGACTTTATGTTCACCCTCTATGCCAGCAGTGCTCTTCCACCTGATATATTCATGCTAATTCTCTAACTTGCCTCAAGATTTTCCTCATAGGTATTGCATCTGCCCCAATTTCTCTGCTTACCCTATTAGCAACTACCTCATCCCATATGCTGATCTACTCTTCTCTCTTGTAGAACATTAAAAACTGCCAGTGGAAGAAAGTTTGTCAATGTGGTTCACCAGGGTATCCTACGTAGTTAAAATAGTGCTTGGAAAATAGTAAGTGTTTAGTAAACACTTGCTGAATGTAAGAATAAATAGTGTTCCATAAATGATTCTAATACCATTTATATTACTTCCAAACACCTCAGCTTGTATAGAAAGAGTTAATGTTTAATAACACACTTTGATAATAACCTGTAGGTTTTTTTCCTTAAGTTTAATTGTTTTTTTTTTCTTTTATTATTATTATTACTATTATTATTATTATTATACTTTAGGTTTTATGGTACATGTGCGCAACGTGCAGGTAAGTTACATATGTATACATGTGCCATGCTGGTGCGCTGCACCCACCAACTCGTCATCTAGCATTAGGTATATCTCCCAATGCTATCCCTCCCCCCTCCACCCACCCCACAACAGTCCCCAGAGTGTGATGTTCCCCTTCCTGTGTCCATGTGTTCTCATTGTTCAATTCCCACCTATGAGTGAGAATATGCGGTGTTTGGTTTTTTGTTCTTGCGATAGTTTACTGAGAATGATGATTTCCAATTTCATCCATGTCCCTACAAAGGACGTGAACTCATCATTTTTTATGGCTGCATAGTATTCCATGGTGTATATGTGCCACATTTTCTTAATCCAGTCTATCATTGTTGGACATTTGGGTTGGTTCCAAGTCTTTGCTATTGTGAATAATGCCACAATAAACATACGTGTGCATGTGTCTTTATAGCAGCATGATTTATAGTCCTTTGGGTATATACCCAGTAATGGGATGGCTGGGTCGAATGGAATTTCTAGTTCTAGATCCCTGAGGAATCGCCACACTGACTTCCACAAGGGTTGAACTAGTTTACAGTCCCACCAACAGTGTAAAAGTGTTCCTATTTCTCCACATCCTCTCCAGCACCTGCTGTTTCCTGACTTTTTAATGATTGCCATTCTAACTGGTGTGAGATGGTATCTCATTGTGGTTTTGATTTGCATTTCTCTGATGGCCAGTGATGGTGAGCATTTTTTGATGTGTTTTTTGGCTGCATAAATGTCTTCTTTTGAGAAGTGTCTGTTCATGTCCTTCACCCACTTTTTGATGGGGTTGTTTGTTTTTTTCTTGTAAATTTGTTGGAGTTCATTGTAGATTCTGGATATTAGCCCTTTGTCAGATGAGTAGGTTGCGAAAATTTTCTCCCATTTTGTAGGTTGCCTGTTCACTCTGATGGTAGTTTCTTTTGCTGTGCAGAAGCTCTTTAGTTTAATTAGATCCCATTTGTCAATTTTGGCTTTTGTTGCCATTGCTTTTGGTGTTTTAGACATGAAGTCCTTGCCCATGCCTATGTCCTGAATGGTAATGCCTAGGTTTTCTTCTAGGGTTTTTATGGTTTTAGGTCTAACATTTAAGTCTTTAATCCATCTTGAATTGATTTTTGTATAAGGTGTAAGGAAGGGATCCAGTTTCAGCTTTCTACATATGGCTAGCCAGTTTTCCCAGCACCATTTATTAAATAGGGAATCCTTTCCCCATTTCTTGTTTTTGTCAGGTTTGTCAAAGATCAGATAGTTGTAGATATGTGGCATTATTTCTGAGGGCTCTGTTCTGTTCCATTGATCTATCTCTGTTTTGGTACCAGTACTATGCTGTTTTGGTTACTGTAGCCTTGTAGTATAGTTTGAAGTCAGGTAGTGTGATGCCTCCAGCTTTGTTCTTTTGGCTTAGGATTGACTTGGTGATGCGGGCTCTTTTTTGGTTCCATATGAACTTTAAAGTAGTTTTTTCCAATTCTGTGAAGAAAGTCATTGGTAGCTTGATGGGGGATGGCATTGAATCTGTAAATTACCTTGGGAAGGATGGCCATTTTCGTGATATTGATTCTTCCTACCCATGAGCATGGAATGTTCTTCCATTTGTTTGTATCCTCTTTTATTTCCTTGAGCAGTGGTTTGTAGTTCTCCTTGAAGAGGTCTTTCACATCCCTTGTAAGTTGGATTCCTAGGTATTTTATTCTCTTTGAAGCAATTGTGAATGGGAGTTCACTCATGATTTGGCTCTCTGTTTGTCTGTTATTGATGTATAAGAATGCTTGTGATTTTTGCACATTGATTTTGTATCCTGAGACTTTGCTGAAGTTGCTTATCAGCTTAAGGAGATTTTGGGCTGAGACAATGGGGTTTTCTAGATATACTATCATGTCATCTGCAAACAGGGACAATTTGACTTCCTCTTTTCCTAATTGAATACCCTTGATTTCCTTCTCCTGCCTAATTGCCCTGGCCAGAACTTCCAACACTATGTTGAATAGAAGTGGCGAGAGAGGGCATCCCTGTCTTATGCCAGTTTTCAAAGGTAATGCTTCCAGTTTTTGCCCATTCAGTATGATATTGGCTGTGGATTTGTCATAAATAGCTCTTATTATTTTGAGATACATCCCATCAATTCCTAATTTATTGAGAGTTTTTAGCATGAAGGGTTGTTGAATTTTGTCAAAGGCCTTTTCTGCATCTATTGAGATAATCATGTGGTTTTTGTCTTTGGTTCTGTTTATATGCTGGATTACATTTATTGATTTGCGTATATTGAACCAGCCTTGCATCCCAGGGATGAAGCCCACTTGATATAGAAAACTTAATTTAGGGAAAATAGTGTTTGAATGTGTGATATGTATTTTGTCCTTGGGAAGCTCACCATTAAAGTTTATGTCTTAAGCTAGTCGTTTAGTTAGGGTAAACTGTAAGTTCTCTTTATTTGTAAATTAACCATAATCAATTTACATTTAAAATTATACTTTACCAATGACATTTCCATATTTCTGTTGAAATTGTGAATCTGACCATTGGTAATAAAGAATATATATGTAAATATTAAATTACCTATAATCATACAGATAATTAATAGTGTATTACAAATGAGATTATAATAAAAAAAGTCGGTGGCAATATTGTTGCTATCTTGCAACAATTTCAAAGACATTAGCAGATGGAATTTCTAAGAACATAATAAAGTAGAAATCTTTAAATAGTTAGGAGTTTTGAAGATTTCGGTTACATCTCCTCAAAGGTAAATATGCCTCCTCATAATGAATTCTTTCAAAATGAATTAGTGATGTTTTCACTGAAAATGTTTTCTGAAATTCCATTTATAAGTGCTTTTTAAAAACTTATTTTTAATGCACAGAAATGCGACTGACTCTTATGTATTGATTTTGTATCCTGAAACTTCACTGAATTTGCCAGTCTAACAATTTTTGGTTTTGTTTTTTGTGTGTGGAATCTTTAGGATTTTTTACATATAAGATCATCTTTTCTATGAATAGAGATAATTTTAGTCTCTCCTTTACAACTTAGATGCATTTATTCTTTGTGATCAATTGTTCTGACAAGGATTTCCAGTATTATTTTAAAAAGAAGTGGGAAAAGTGGGCCACCTTGTCTTGTTTTTGATCTGAGAGGAAAAAATTTCAGTTTTCACCACTGAGTGTGATGGTAGCTGTGGGGTTGTTATACATGGCCTTTGCTTTGTTGAAAAAATTTCCTCTTTGGCTTCTATGTCTAGTTTTTTGATTGTCTTTATCATAAAAGTGTGTTGAATTTTTCAAATGTAATTTTTCTTCAATTTATTTTCTTGTAGAATGTAGTTGATTTATATAAAAACATCTGGGTATCTTGTAGCAATGAAGTTCTAGAATAGGAAGAACATATTTAATTCAATGATCAAGAAATTCAATTTCCAGATTCCATGTCCCTGTATGTTCCCATTTCTACTCTGCAAAAACATTTTCAGAATGTTCACAAACTATTATTCTTCACATCAATTTTAACATAAAATATATCATGACTTTTTGAAAATTTCTTTCTCTATATCACGAAGTATTTGAAAATATTTCTATTTTTATATGTTGATTTTAAAATAAATGTTTTTATTATGAAAAGTTGAAAAATACGTCCAAATAAAATAAAGTGTTGGTCTCATAATACCAACATACAGAACTAGTAATGTTTTAAAAATCATGTGGATTTGTTTTGTTTATATCATATGTAATTTTTATTGAGATAATACTTTTGTTTTGATTATCTTTTTTTATAACTCTTAAAATTATACTCAATTACTTTATTGTGAGTTTTTTCCCATATTCTTTTGAAATCTGATTTTCAGTGGTTATGTTGAGCTATTTGGAAGTAATCCTCTATTAATGTAAATTCATTTTTTCTATATTCTCCCTCTTACAAATACTAATTCAATGAACAGGCTTTTGTTTTTGGTGGTATGGATTTCTAATAATTTCCTTAGAAATTTTCTAACAGTGGAGTTCTTGAGCCAGAGATGATTTTCTCATGGCTATGGTTATACCCATAGTTATATATCACAAAGCTCCTAAAGAAATATAAAAAATGTTTCTTTACAGCTATGTTAGAAATTAAATGTTACTACTGACATTTAATTCTAATGCCTCTCACTAGAATTCATGCATTTACTCTCCTTTGGTGAGATAATTTAGCTTTTGACCTCTGAAAGAAAAACAAAAAAAAAATTCTATTTTTTTTTCCACAGTAGCAAGTAGCTTTTTATAATTTTGTTTGGCAGCTCTAAAGGAGAATTTTATCTGCTCATATGTCAAGAATTTCTGGTTGTTATTGGGTCACTAAAATGACCAAAATGGCCCTGGATGTCATTTTGAGTCAGAAGAGGAATAAATGGAATTTGGTACTTGAAATTCTCGAGAGAATGAAGCCAATTCCAGCTAAGAAAGTTACCTTGGTAGTACTGCTGCTAGAAATATAATAGTTTTGATTTAAAGTAGTCTGAGGCAGTATTGACATCTCTTTATTGAGCTACAGCACTCTAGCCTTGAAAAAGGCATACACATTTTGTGAACTAACCTCCATTCCTTAACATCACCATCTTTCAAGCTTACAGTACTTAGTTCATGCATTACACTTTCACAACAACTAACTCCATTATTTGTAGGTTAGTTTTTTCTATTTCTGAAAAATCTATACTTTGAAAGCTTTCTTGAAATGACAAGAAGTCAGGTTCCAACGGCATTGAGGTTCATACTGCAGGACACAAGGAAAGTGACTCTGTCTTCCACACGGAGACATTCATAGAGTCAAAGAAATGTCCCTTCCTCTACACCTTCTCTTCTGTGGTCCAAGGTACTTAATTTATTTTCCTGTTTTCTGTGGCACTTGCTTTCCAAAAGCTTCAGCATTTCTTTTGCTCTTCCCTAATCATACATTAACTGGTCAATTTCTCTATTATAATATCACTACAGATTAACGACAATAACCAAGGGCCTTGTCTAAGCTCTTCACATATATTATCTCATTTAATCCTATCACATGTATATGCTAAGTTCAATGACCTCGACTTACAGGTAAGACCCTACAGCACATGAAGGTGAAGAAACTGAGCAGAACTACATGGGTAGTTGTTGACATGATTAGCTGCTGGGCTTTATCAATACATCCTTTCCTAAATTTCTCTGCAGGCATTGCCCCAGATGTGGTAGATCAATGCAGATACAAGGGGTTTCCCACTTCCCTTTTTGTAAGCACTGTATTTAATGAACATTGTGAAGGATGCTGTCAGCTATTCTGATGACTATGTCAAGATGAAGTCATGGATATGCTGATCAACTTGGTTTAACCATCCCATAACACATGCATATAGCAAAACACCCTGTAGAACACCATAAATATATACAATTTTTGTCAACTAAAAATCAATAAATAAGGACCAAAAAAGAACAAATCATTTGCTTGTTTTGATCATTGTCAGTTACTTTTGTTTCTGAATCATAGATAATCATAGATAATCCCACTCATACTTGTGAAGTCAACTTGCTAAAAGTAACTGAATACCTTAAATACTCTTAAATCCCATCACTTTGTTTCAGTATGACAAAAAGTATTCGATTCTTGCTTTTCAACTCCAATTCATTAGCAAATATTCCCAACTTTGTACCAAGGCAGTTTTGATAGAATATTTTCTGTTTTCATCTAAATTTGTCATAAAATTCTTAAAATGACAAGAGTTTTCTGATATATGTAGATATGATACAGGCAGTTGGAATAGAGATAAGAGTACATATTTATTAAATTATTTATAAAACTCCTTCTGGATGATGGATACCCCATGTGTGCTTTCCTTCCCAGTGAGACTATGCTGGTGGCTTTTTTACACAGCCAAAAGCTACACACATGGCTTCAAACCGATTATATAAGTTGTTCAAAGTTTTTTCTGATATGAGAATTCAAACCCAGGTTTGCCTGGTCTGCCAGCATATGCTTTTTTGTAATATTCTTCTAGATCCATGGGCTTCCTACATATATTCTTGGGCATTACTATGTTTATGAGAATATATGGGCTGAACTTCCTTTATATAACACTCATTTTACTATGAATTTCTTCTTAGAATCTATCAAAATATTTCAAAAAGATGCTGAGAATATTTGTTGCAGGCAGTTACTGACCGCTCATTGAAGTAGACAACAAAGGCAGAAGCGCAAGTGGAGATTCCATAGTTCAATTCGAGAAACTAGGTAAAATGTGTTATTGGACTGTCCCGAGACAGCTCGGTTGAGGAGACCCTAATCCAGTAGCGCTAGATGGAATAAAGACACATACACAGAAATATAGCATGTGCAGTGGGAAATCAGGGGACTCACAGCCTTCAGTGCTGAGATCCCCAAACAGAGTTTGACTCACATATTTATTGATGGCAAGCCAGTGATAAGCATTATTTCTATAGATTATAGATTAACTAAAAGCACTCCTTACAGCAAACAAAGGAATGGGCTGAAACAAAGGGATTGCCTCTGGCTAGTTATCTACAGCAGGAACATGTCCTTAAGGCACAGATGGCTCATGCTATTGTTTGTGGCTTAGGAATGCCTTTAAGCGGTTTTCCGCCTTGGGTGGGCCAGGTGTTCCTTGCCCTCATTCTGATAAACCCACAACCTTCAGCGTGGGCATCATGGCCATCAGGAACGTGTCACAGTGCTGCAGAGGTTTTGTTTATGGCCAGTTTTGGGCCAGATTTGGGAGCCTGTTCCAAACAGGACTGGAAAGAGCAAATTATTTTAGGTTATTATTTATGTTTTATCTTTTTGAGTCATTGTGGAAAAAATATATATATTAAAGTCTCATCTTATATGTCATTACAATCCCTATTTATTTTTCACTATTGATGTTGATGTTTTTATTTGCGTATTGATTTTGTCGACTGCACAGCTTATTATTTTGAAGTGGCTTTCTTAGCCTCATTTAATCCTTTTTGTCTGACTTCTACTTTTTCTGATTTAAACACCTCTCTTCATTTTGTTCCATTTCCAGGCATGACTGCCATTGCTCATCTTTGTATTTTCAACTTTCCTGAGTCACTTTGTTTTCTGTGATTTTTTGTAGGTATTACAAAGTTGAGTTTTGTTTAATGACTAAAACTGAAGTTTATATTTTAACAGATAAATTTACTTTTATTCTGAATCATAGATTATCATAGATAATAATAAACCATCATGAATGGATTAAAGTTGCTATAAACAAGGCTTGCAGGAGTGGGTCCTCTCTTGCTCTTCTGTCACGTGAGGACAGAGTGTTCCTTTTCTATGGAGGACCCAGCTTTCACAACAGCATTTTGGAAGCAGACAAAGTGGGCCCAGCTTTCCAGAGCCTTGATGATAAACTTTTCAGCCTTTAGAACTGTGAGGGATAAATTTTTGCTCTTTATAAATTCCCCAGTCTTAATCATTCTGTTATGGCAGCACAAAACAGACTACAACATCAATTGTACTTCTAGTCAACTGGCTATAAACCAGGGTTCCCATGACCTCACTTTCAGGTTTGATTAATTCGCTAGACCAGCTCCCAGAATGCAGGAAACATTTTACTTCTAATTATCAGTTTATTATAAAGAATGTTACAAAGTCCACAGATGAACAGCAGATGGAAGAAATACATGGACAAGGCATGAGAGAAGAATGGAGCTTCCATGTCTCCTTCAGGAACATGGGGTGCTACCCTCCAGGAACATGTTCAGCTATCTGGAAGCCTTTATGAAGCCTGTTCTTTTGGGTTCTTATGGAGGCTGCATTACATAGGCATGATTGATTACATTATTGGCCATTAATGATCAACCCAACCTTCAGCCCCTTTCCCCTCCCCAAGATTAAAGCATGGGCTGAAAGGCCTAACCCTCTAATCAAGCCTTGTTCTTTCTGGTGACCAGCCCCATCCTGAAGCTGCGTAGGGGCTACCAGCCACCAGTCATCTCATGGAAACAAAGATCAAATATGTATTTCACAATATCAAAGTATTTAAAAAGTTCATATTTTCTTTCTTCCAGAACATTACTATCTTATCATGTTACATTTTGCTCTTTGGATTACTGAAGCTACTTTTTTTTTTCTTTTATGAGATTTTTGTATTGACCTAGCTGAGTAAAAGATTCTGTCCTTTTTGAAGTTTAATAACTTGATTGATTTAAGCCTCGGAATTGATTTTTCCAATTTCACTATTCTTGAAACAAGATGTGTTCATTTAATTGGTAGATGCAAATCATCTTATAGTTTGTGCATTTTTTTCTGTAATTGTTTGTTTATATTTGTTTCCCGTTAATTGTTCTGATCTTATTTAGGGTCACTAATGATGTACATGGAGGGTCTCCTTTGCTTCTCTTCCAGAACTGTCATGTTCTAATCAATCCTTTTACATTTATCTTTTACTTCCATTTTTTTTTCTCATTTTCTCAGTCCTGTTGTTTGTTCTTTGAGTATTCATCAGAATCTATTCTGGTTGTACCTTTCAATTTTACTTTCATTTATGTGAATTTATAAACTTTTGTTTCTGCTTCTCTTCTAAAACGGAATAAGCTATATTTCTTTTCCTTTTTGCTTTACTATCTTACTTATGGTCTTTAATAATAACAAGCAAAGCAAAATATATGTTTATTTTTGCTTGTTTACTTTATTTTGAAGTAAACCTTAGAATGACATGAACAAATATTGAGGTATCTTTGTTGTGTTTTGACAAATTCAGGTGCTCGTGTAACACAATTCCCTATCAACATGTAGAATATTACCAGAATATTCCTGCATACCCACTTTCTAGTGAATTCGTCTCTTGCTCCCAGTGGTAATCTATGGTCTGATTTTTTTCCCAACAGAAAGACAAGTACTACGTGATTTCATTTATATGTGGAAGCTAAAAACATTGGAATCATAGAAGCAGAGAGTAGAACAGTAGTTGCCAGGGCCTGAGGGGAAGGCAGAAATGGTGAGATGTTGATCAAAGGGTATAAGCTTTCAGTTGTAAGATAAGTTCTGGGGATCTAATGCACAGCACAAGGACTATACTTAACAATACCGTGTTGCTCACTTGTGGTATATCTTCTTTGTTTCATTATTCTACAGCAGAGATTTTTTTCAAATTTCTTTAATGTATAAAATTTTTTATCACTATTAGATTTTTTATTGCAATATTTTCTGTTGAATTTTTTTGTTTTGAAATAATATTTTCTGTTCATCATCTCCTTTATGTTGTAGTAAGTTTACATAGAGACTATGCTTGTTCCTTCAAATGAGATGATTTTCTTTTCCAGTCAAATCTATAGAGAGAGAGATAACTCAATTTAGATATTAGGATAATTCTCTGAAACAGTATATCACACTATGTAATCTAACAAATCCTTACTGTCCATACTCAGTTAATTGATACAGAATTCTGGTAAGATACAGGATGTTTGCTAATCTTGTATGCTTTTCATGTCTGAAGGTTATTTAAGTGTGTCCTCAATGATATTGACTAATTTTAGAACCTGAGTGGTCAAATCCTTAAAATTAAAACTGGAGTTTCTGTTCATAAAAGATTCTTTTGCTCTCCTCTTGTTACACCTCTGTAAGATTTACATGTGGCATTTATTTTAGTGACTTCAGAGTCATATTGGTTGTGTCATTACCTCTGTTCATGTAAACTATAAATTCCTCATTTTCTCTACTTTTTAAAATGCTGTATGGTAATTGATACATCTTATAACCCAAAACTATAGGGAGGATCAATTGTCTGATGAATTTAGCTACTGTGTCAAAAGAAATGCATAACAGTGCTACTTCGATATTATAAATACATGTGGCATTAATACCTAGGCCAGGGCCTATGCAATGATAGCCATTTGATGTTTTTATTCAATAGGTAAATGGGTGGATTTTTTTTTAACATCTGGATAGTTTCAATTACTTTCAAGATTCAATTTATATTTTGCATGTTGTTGGTAAAAAATTACAGGTGATAAAAGGTAAGTAGGAATTTATGGAAAACCTAAATTATTTATATAATCTTCATATTTACCCAAGATCATAAAATGAGGCTTGAAATATTAATTTGTGTCTATATTTGTATTTTTCTATTATTGAGGGATAAAGAAAGAATATCATGCATTTACTCTGCTTTCAAAGAGAGAAAGAGAAAGAGAGAGAAAAAGGTAGGCTTACCTTAGTTTAAGGTTTTTAAGAAAATAGAATGCAGCAATCATATGCCTTGAGCTCCTAAATCCTAATAAATGCCATGTGTGATAAAGGCAGCCTAATAATTAATGCCAAGGGTTTTGGAGTTATGCCAACCAAATCTTTTCTCCACAGTTCTTCAGTTCTTACTGGCCAAATGTCCTCAGTAGATGAGCTATACTTTGTCTTTTAATTGCCTTATCTATAAGATGGGTTGTTTTAAAACATAATGTGATTTAACAGGTGTGAATAGCACGGAATTTATTTTATATATAAATACTACGGAAACACAAAGTACCTCCTCTTTATTTATACAACCATATCTACAGCCAAAGTAATCTCAGTGTCAGTCACCTGCACCTATACCTGCAGGTAATGTGATGAGAACTGATGGAATTTTTTTACTTGAGAATTACACCCCAAGAAGACAGATGAAGAACAGTGAATTTTCTTTATTTATGTGCAAGTGAAGGACAACTGTCAAACAGCACTCTACTCCTGAAAGGAGAGAGATAACTTGTCCTTTGGAGACTGGATGGAAAGGATCCTAGGCTCTCTGACTAACCTTTTGGAATGCCAAAGACTCTCCAAAAGTCAGATACATCCCAAACGTCTCTGGGTTTTATGAACCAGAGATGCCTCCAAGATTTCTCCTTTGTGAGATGTACATATCCAGGGAGAAAGCTTCCTAGTTTTCCAGAAAACCTCAGGGCTAAACCTAGGAATCTAGTCGGGGCTGTAACCTCTTGGCCCTCTCAGGGAGATAGGAGAAGTGTTGTTATCTTTTTTGCTCAGATGAGAGCAATTCACTAGAAAAATATCTCCAGATGTAATTCTTATGGTATGTAAAAAAGAAAAAGCAATGTTTCCAGCAGAAGTGAAGGCAAATATTCTTGTATTTTTCTGTATACATTTCCTGTCTCAGGAAGCTGGGGCTTTGTGTATAAGCACACACAGAAATCTAGAGAAGTTTCATTTCCTCACAGCACTGTAAATGGGAACAAATATTTATAATGTAAATGCAACAATTTTTGGAATACCATTTCTTCATAGGCACCAATTGTGATCCTGATTATGTTATATTATAGAGACATGAATCTAGTTTAACCAGAACCCATTTTGTGTGCTTGCCTGAGCAACATTCTTTTTATATTTTGGAATAGTTTTTAACACTTGATTGACCTCATCAAATTAACAATGAATGACTCTGAATCGCAAAACCAAAGGGCTTATTCAAGGGGGTGATCACATGTTATGTAGGCAAATTCAAGAAGGATAAGTAAAGAGAAGCCCCATGGGTGAGAACTTTTATATTTTTAAATAATCCATTGGTAGGACGACTGTTGTATTCTGCTTCCTTTATTACTTCTTGAAATGTGATTTAATTGACCATATTGTGTAATTCATCCTCCTTGATACATAAAGAGAAATGTGATTTGTCCCACAGAAAAGCACAGTGTGAATCTGTGGTTTAAGAGACCTATTCATCCCATTTGCAGTTTAATGGATTGACTCTATGCTCTGTAGTGCAGACACTTTCTATACTGCTGGAATACCCTTCCTACCCATTTTTGATGATTAGACACTAAATCAATGCTCACGTCTGCTATATTTTACTAGTCTAGTTTTTAGAGTTATTTGAAGCATTAAAGTAACTCAGAGTATGTGACTATGTTAAGCGATTTGTCATTAGGAAATACTGTAAAATGAGGTCACTAGAAACAGAAATACTGTGCTGTTTAGGAAACACATTTTTCAGCACTAGTTAACTTTCACAAACATAGGATATGGCAGTCACTAAAGGGCAAAACAGGTCAAAATACAGAAGTGTCAAGCACATTATATTTGTATTTATAGTTACATTCTAGCCTTAAAGGATGGGTAAAAGCTTAGGAATTGGGGTAATATATGATAAAATGTTAAATATCATGGCATATATTTTATTTTAATAGTCTTTTAAATTTTATTTATTTATTTATTTATTTATTTATTTATTTATTTATTTATGTATTTGAGAGAGAGTCTCACTCTGTTGCCCAGGTTGGAGTGCAGTGGTGGAATCTTGGCTCACTGCAACCTCTGCCTCCTGGGTTTAAATGAACCTTATGTCTCAGAATCCTGAGTAGCTAGGACCACAGGCATGCACCACCACACCCAGCTAATTTTTGTATTTTAGTGGAGACAGGGTTTTGCCATGTTGGCCAGGCTGGCCTGGAACTCCTGGCCTCAAGTGATCCACCCACCTTGGCCTCCCAAAGTGCTGAGATTACAGGCATGAGCCACCACACCCAGCCTTATTTTTATAATCTCTTATTAGATTAAGAAAAATATATTTTATATGCTATTCCTATTATGAAATAATAAATAAGTAAAACAAGTAAATCATGTATAGCTGTAAATCAAATATTATAAAACTAGTAAGATGCATGCCTTCCCCAAACCAAAATTCTGAAGACCGTTATATTCAAAACGAAAATGTGATTATGTGGCAGGGAAGATTTAGGCTATCAGTGTCGATTTGCAGGCCCAAGATGTCAGCTGTGCCATAATTAATAAGGGTCCTTTGTCTCTGATTCAAGAATACCGTGTCTTCTACCAGTACCTATAAACCTGTGTTAAGCTAACATATTCACTTGCAAAACCTCAGACCTTTCATGGTCTGTAACAATTTGTCAGTGGGGCTGAAATGCTGATGGAGATATAGCTTTGCAGTAGAAATAAAGATGAGGGACTCATTAATGATTAATTGGATTTGAGAGAATTCATGGGCATTAGCAATAAATATATTGATCAAATTGTTCCTTCAACCAGGTTATAAATCTGTCCTCCATTTCATTGCCTATTAATGTGGAGTTATTTGAGAAAAGGGGATAGGAAGAGAATTGAAAAGTAAGTTCAAAAACAGCCTTCTGAACAATGTCTTCTGTGTTTCTAATGGTTCTTCACGTGGGGCCATCTTGCTCCCCAGTCTTGCAGTCAGTCTCAGACCTATTACTCTGAAATTGCTATTAAGAGATTTGTCTCTTTTCAGACAACAGGTACATTTATGCTTCTGCCCTGAGCATTAAAGCAGGAAAATTCATAACCACTCTGGGTAAAAACCAGTGGAATAGTTAGAACTTTACCTGGCTCACCAGAGAGATGACAGAGCAGGTGCATAAAGCTTCCTAAAGATGAATAACAAGGGCTGTGCTCAGAAAGGAAAGGAAATATGCTCTGCTTATTAGCATGAAGTGTCTTTCAACTTCTGGGCCCTCATCCCTCCTTGCCTTACTACCTTGACCACAGCTTCCTTAAGGAGGAATATGAATGTTGAGGTGGGCTGTGCACTAAAGTCTCTGTCTTTAAGAGGCACTGATACATAACCATCCAAACGAGCTGGGGAACTTTGTGTAGGAAATGAACCCCAAATTCTATAGCGCTGAAACAGGTACCCATGTTATCATCTTCCTACTCCTATGGGGTGAGGGGTGCCAGTATTCAATCAATGGGATTTGGGAAGTGTTCACAGTGTAGGAGAGGCTAATGGGACATTGCTGTTTAGGCCTATTGGGATTCCATGGAAGGTTGTTTTTTATTCCTATATCTGTGTATGCAGTAGAAATTGATGCATTATATGCCTATGATTCTCTCTTCCATAAGTGCCAAAGGGGAGTCTCTTAATTGAGAATAGATGCATATATTCACAAAGGTTCCCCATATGCTGGGCTTGGGCTACCAGTGGTTCAGCTAAGCTGAAGCCTAGCGGTGTCCACTGGGCTGCCATATCTGTCCAGCCTCAGCACCCACCATGCAGAGTCAAACACTGACATGGTACTCTCCACAGTGGACAAACACAAGGTTGTTCTCATGGATGTTTTCAATACACCCCTAAATAAACCTCATTATATTTTTACTGACATTTAATCTGTTGCCAATAGCTTAGCTGTTTGGTCTGCCACTTGGAAAACTACAACTGGCAGATTAAAGCCTCCTTTTCTGTGGGGCAGCTAACTGTGCCACAAATCACCTTTACTGGTCAAATTGTCTGGGTCATGCGTCCGGATGCCCTCTGCTGACACTTGGGTCCTGTCTTGTGCAGTTAAATCTTTGAACTCATTTCATCTTTGAGCTTTTCAAGCGTGATTTTTCAACCACCTTGCTTTATCTTATTAAGTCAGTTTTTTAATTGAAATTTTATTGAAATAATTGTACATTTACATGCAGTTCTAAGTAATAATGAAGGGAAAACCTGTGTACCCTTTACCTAGTTTCTCCCAATGGCATCATTTTGCAAAACTATAGTATAATATGATACAATATCACAACAAAGATATTGAAATTGATAAAAGCCTCTTTATATTGTTTAGCTTTTCTGTATATTTTAATTTTTGATTGTGTACATTGGTGGTATGACTATGTGTAATTAGTTTTGTACAATTATAGAACATGCTTAGGCTCATATATCCACCACCAGTCAAAATAGTGAACATTTGCAGCCCCATCCTAATCCCTTCTTTTGCCTTGTATAACCATCCTCATCTCTGTCCCCACACTCTTTTGTAACCAAAAATATGTTTTCCATTTCTACAATTTGGTCATTTCAAAAATGTTATATAAACACAATTACATATTATGTAACTTTTTGGTATTGACAGCCGCAGTCTGCACCTTTGGGATTGGTCTACCACAGTCTGCATCCTGGGCCCTAGTGGTTAATGCTCCTCCCAAATGTAAAATACATTCAACCTTTCAAAGCTTTCCAAGAGTCTCACCCCATTTTAACGTCAGCTCAAACTCCCAAGTTTAATCTAAATCTTATCATCTCAAAGTCCAAAATGTCATCATCAAAAGCATATAAATCATGTGCAGATGAGATTTCTTGGCATAATACACTAAGCATTGCCCCTGGGACTCAATACCTGTCCCTCTATGGACCTGTAAAACTAAAGTGACAACTTTAGTTTGGCCAACAAAAGCCACTTCCTGGCTACTTCCTACATTCGCTCAAGGCCCTAGCACTCTACAATCAGTAGGCGGTGAGGTCAGCCAGCCTTGTGTCTTTCCCTTACGGGCAGTGAGTTTTTTCTGGCCCTAGGCTGATTTAGAGATGATTTCCAGGAGCCAGGGCCTGGAGTCAGAAACCTTAGAAATTTACCTGGTGCTCTACTCTACTGCAGCTGAGCCAGCAGCTTCACTCTTCCTTCCCTTTTACACAGGCAGAAGAGTCTCCCCATGGTCACCACCACCAGAGGCCCACAGGGAGTGCTGCCAGGCAATTGCCGATGTTCACTTAAGGCCAGGCCACTGCCAAGTTCACTCAGCTTGTTGAGAATGCTGCCAGGCCTGGGACTCACCCTTCAGGGAAGTGGGCTCCTCTCTGGCCTGGGGAAGGTTCGGAAATGCCATCCAAGAGCCAAGGCCTATAATCAGAGATCCCATGGGCCCACTTGGTGCTTTAACTCCTGTGGCTGAGCTGGTACAAAAGCTGCAAGACAAAGTCCCCTTTACTTTTATCTCTGCTCTTCTAAAGCAAAAAGCATCAAAACTACCACAGCTAGGAATGTGCTTGGTATCATCTGAAGCCAGCAAGGCTCTGAGTCTTAGCCAAGGCCCACAGTGAGCTCTGCCTGGGTATTGCTGCTGATTGTTTAGGGTCCAAGGGCTCTTTAGTGAGCAGGTGGTGAATCCTGTCAGAATTGGCTGTTTCTCTTCAATGCAGCAGGTTCTCTTTTGACCCAGAGTGTGTCTAGAAATGTCCTGGAGCTAGGGCCTGGAATGAGTTCCTCATGACTCTGCCTGAGGTGACTACTATGACTGAGCTGGTATCCAAGTTGCAAGACAAAGTCCTCTTTACTCTCCCCTCTCCTCTCCTCAAGCAGAAGAAAGGAGTCTTTTTCAGAGCTGTGAGCTGTGCTGCCTGGGGTTGAAGGACAGATGGTGCAGGCTCTTCCTTAGCCACCCTGGCTGGTGACTCACTAGGTCATATGCCCTCAAATCCACTGGTTTTGAGCCCAGCAGAGCACCAGGACTTGCCTAGAGTTACAGCTCCTGTGGCCTAGACCACCTTTCAACTTTATTTAAGACCCCAGAGCACTTTAGCACATGGTAGTAAAGCTTGCCAAAACTCAAGGTTTGACTGCTGGGATGTGCAATTCCCCTGTGGCTATGGCTTATCTAAATGCTTCCTCCGTGGGCATCAGCTGAGTTCTGCTAATGTTCGCAGGACTGACTTCCAGTGAAAATTCCCACAGTCACTATGCTCTCCTTCCCCAAAGAACACAGATTCTCTCCTCTTGCCAAGCTGTCACTGACAGAGTATGAAGGAGAGGTGTCACTTAGTGCAACAATTCAAGATTGTCTTTCTACCCTCTTTAGTGCCTCTTTCAGCAACTTGATGTTAAAATCAGGTACTGTGTTTGCTCACCTGATTTTTGGTTCTTGTGAAGGTCCTTTTTTAATGTAGTTATTAAATTTGGTGTTCCTGTGGGGAGGGCAATCAATGGAAGCTGCTATTCAGCCATCTTGCTCCATTCCAAGTCCTCAAATATATAATGTCTTAAACACTATATAAGTGTTTATAACTTTTTCTCACCAAACAGACTAAAACAGGTGTTCTTGGTTGGTAGGCAACTTCCCTCCATACCATAATTCAGAAATTTGTCTTGTAGCTTTACCATCCTCCAGGGTCTTTTTGTCAAAAGACAATAAATTAAAAGAATAAAATAGGGAAGCCTTGCCTGAAAGTGCATGCATCATTTCAGCTCACATCTCATTGGTGAAATCTAATCACATGGTCATATCTACCTGCAAAGAAGCATGAGAAATGTAGTACCTTTGTATACCTAACTGTATTTGTCATTTTAATTTACTAAAATTATCTCTAAATCTTAGTATTTTGTCCTTGCTTGCTTGGGGCTCAGGTGTTTTATGATGATTAAAATTTTCTTGTTATACAATCACGTCCATTAAACTCATGAACTCTTTATTTAAAGTAAGCTCTCGCAATTCATGAGTTTACTTTTCATATTTGCAGAAAAAAAGTCCCACAAAGTTAATTCAATTAGGTAACCTTTCTTGCTATTATTTCTGTATGATAAAATTTGAAGGTTCTAGTATGCCCAAAATGAAGAAATCATTATTACTTTTAAGGAGCTTAAAATATAGTCTTGGTTAAATGGCTTACCCAAGGTCATAAGGCACATGAATTTTGGAAACAGGCTTAGGTTTCAGGTATCCTAAATCTTCTTCCACTACAGTTTTTAGTACAATTTTTAGTATAGTACTCTAGTAGATCACTCACTCCTATTTTACCTTTGATCCAAGCTATGCACAGAATTGGATGCCTTATCTTATTGATGAAGGAAAGATAGGTTACAAAAAAATCTCAGAAATAATTTGAATTGTTTACAAATATATTTAAATTAATCATATCAATATTTTATTTATTTTTAAAATAATGTATCTAAAATACATATCTTTATCTGTATAAATATTATTTTATTGTTCAATTAAAGTACTGTAAGGTTCAAGAGTTAATTAAACATCAAATAGTGTAATTCTCTGTGAGATAAGTATCTTAAACCACACCAAATATTAAGGTTAAGTTTTGCAAGAACATATTCTCAACATACTTATTCTTACAACTTTGCTTTCAAGACATGACTTATGAATGTGATAAGTAGAAGAACGACCCCCAAAGATGTATCCATGTCCATACCCCAGGTACTTCTGAATATGTTACCTTATGTGGAAAAAGGAAGTTGGGTAGAGATGTTACACTGGTGGCTTTGCAGATGGAAGAAGAAGAGACCATGCTATAAGGAGTGCATGCAGTCTCTAGAAACTAGAAAACACAAGGAGATGGACTCATCTCTAGAGCTTCTTGAATGGAATGAAGCCTACTGATATCTTGATTTTATCTCAGTAGGACCTGTTTCATATTTCTGATGAATAGAACTGTAAGATAATACATTTGTGCTGTTATAAGCCACCAAGGTTTTGTGGCAATTTTTATAACCACAATAGGAAATGAATTCAGACTTAAGTGTCTGGAAGTGAGGTGCCACTATAATGTACTAAATCTGTAATTATTTATAAATTTTACATTCATAGGTATCATATAATAAAATTGATTTTCCTGGATTGCTTTCTGCTACGGTTGAGTGAAAAATCAAGCAGCAGAGTTACAAAAATTTTTTCTATAGAACTGGGTGCTCCAATGAAGAAGGATGGGCAGGAGAAAATTGTGCCTCTGTGTCTTAACAGAAAATACCTTACAAAATAGTGATATATTCAGATGAGAATCAAAGCAGTTACTTTTGAGGTTTTAAGGTATGCTTGAGAGTCTTCTTGAGATTCTGTGAATACATCCCTCCACCCTAGAAGAGGCAGTGTGTCTCAGTAGACATTCATTCCAACTGAAGAAAACCCTCTCAAGTTTGCCCCATAAGTCACTATTTTACCTCATCGAGGATTTGTCCAAAAATCAACTCATGGAGTTTAGCATAGGGTATAACAGTAGCAGTTTTTCTGCACCAACAAAATATCAGATGTCTATAAAGACTTAAATATCACCATATGAGCAGATTACATCCAACTGGACCCAAATCTATCACTGTTTTACTTTACAATGGTTAGCAAATAAGATCATTTTATGCTAAAAACTGAAAAATTCTTGTTGCTATTGTTTTTTAAACTTTTAAATTATTCGATTTTGAGGTTTATATAATATCATTTTAATTGTATAATAACTTATTCTAACTACAACCTGATATTAAGGAGACATTATTTACACAAAAGTAAAAACTAAGAATAAAATGGAAATACAAGTTTAAAGTTCTGTAAGAGCAGTTCATTATTGTGTTATAAAATAATGATAGTGACAGAAATGCTTTTCAGTTAAAAAAAAAAAAACTATTTCTGTATTCCAGTGGCTTCTTTATTTTTACAGTGGTTCTTTACTCATTGGCTTTTACCAGAATAGGAAATTGTGACTAATGCCTCACTATGTTTTTAATAATTTGCATCCCTTCATATGCTTCTTATTCTTTAATACACATTTCTGAAATGTTTTATGGGTGTAAATTATTGCCTTTTTGTTTTTCTATGAACTTATTTAGGAGAAAAAATGTAATGCCATTTTAGCAGTATAAATTAAAAAGAACTATAAGAAATGTGATTTCACTTTATTGCTTCCATGTTATTTTCAAATGTATATTTGCCTAAAGTACTAACACATATGTTATTGATATCAACAGAATTGTCTGCAATCATGCTTATAATGTCCTACCTGCAGAATTTATACAGATCACTGACAGAAAAAAATATTCAATTACACCTCTGCTACAATAATATATATTTTAAAAATACTTATATTTAAATAATATATCAAGTAAACTCTCAGCCTCAATATCATAAACTGAAACCTGTAACAATTAACAAGCCTTACCTTTTAGTATATTATGATTTTGTAATGTTCTTGGTATTTTCAACAAATTATTCTAATGAGTTTATTTTCTCCGTAAGTAATTATCAACAAAAATTTCCCCATCTGTAATCAGTATTTATTAAAATAGGTGACATGATAGATTTTACTTTTTTCAGGACCAGTTATCATGTTATATCCTCATCCTTCAGCCACTTCAAGTTCTTATGTGGTCATAAAATTTCTTAGGTACTATCATTGTGGATTTAAACACATTCTAATTTTACCACCAAAAATGAATTTGACAAATTGCTTGAGAAGTTGATTTAGTATTGCAAAAGAAAACTTAATTAGATACTATGGATCAATTAATTTGCTTAATGAAAACTTTAGCTGTCTGAGGAATATGGTTACACAGAAAGAAAGAAGTATGACTTCCGTTATTATGTATGGTGCATCTGCCTATGAAAAGAAATGGCTTTTCTTGATTTCCTCTATTTATACCCCAGGCTGTTTTCTTCCCTCCTCACTGTCCTATTCTGAACATAGTACAGATTGAAAGATTTATAATGACAAGGTCAGTCATCAACAAAGCCTCTCTTTCCTCTAGCTTGTTAAATCTACATTCTTTTCACCTTACTCTGCTAATTGAAAGCTGGCTTTCCTGCGGAGAATTGTTTGATCCTGCAGTTCTCTCAAGTGGTATCTGATTTCATTTCCTGTTTATAATCTTACTAAATTTGGAGATGGATAGGTATTCTTGCTCCTCAGTCTTTTCTTCATGCCTTCATCACACATATATGTACACGTTCAATCCAATTCCACCATCCACGATCCCAGACAACTACACCTATCTGCCCAACCTGGTAATGATTCTAATCTCTGGATCATTATCAAATCTCTAACATTTTTCTTTCAACACTTTCCATATGACAAAACTGTATATGAATGTCTCCTGGCATTTCTGCTCTTGATCTGCTCTTCTCTGATGACCTTAGTCTTCATGTCTCCTTAACACATTCTCATGTTCAAACCCTACACCTTGTCATTACGAGTAATTAGAATGTGAACATAATTTAAATTTCAAACAATCTGCCCTAGAGTGATACCTTCAAACCTTCCACTGTAGCCCCTCTTGTGCCCCAAGCTCGTAATATCCCAACTTCAATTTCCTAATCCATCATCTTTCATTTTAGAGCATTCATCTTATGCCACTTATCTAGCTTAAATTCCATAATCAAGTATTATCATTCCCCAGCATACATGCTCAGTTCAATTGCTTCTTTATTCTTCCTTATTCTCCCTGAATTCAGACTAACTCCAACTTTCCTTCTGCTATATGCCTGAACTCATTTAACTAAACATGGCTGAAGAAAAACAAATAGCCATAGTGACTCATCCCACATTAAATTCATGATCACTGACCTCAAGTACATGCCTAAAGCAACCTGCAATTATTCTTTCTTCCCCCAGTCTATTCCCTCCATTTCTTTTAAATACATTTCTGCTGTCATCTTACGCCTCCAATACCACTGCCCTCATCCCCATTCTCAAAAGATAATTCTGCTTCCTGCTTCATTGAGAAAATTGAAGCAATCAGAGGAGAACTGAACACATCTGCCCACTTCCCTGCATCTGTGTTCTGCTGTGGCTGGAAAGGATCTGCACGTGCTCCCAGCTGTTGCTGTTGCTCACTCAAGCATATTGCTCAGCAGCTCTCTCCTCTGTCCTTGCATTTCTCTCCCTAATCCTTGTAATGACCAACACTTTCTGTGCTTTCATTTAGAGAGAGCCAATTTAAAAGTCTATATCTACTGTCTCTAATTAGCCTCCTTCCCTTCTCTCTTGAATCAAATCCAATAACCATTTGCCTCCACTACTCCTGGGCAAACTTCTTTTATCAACACCACAAATGAACACTGTTTCACTAAACCAAATAGTCAATTATCGGTCCTCATGATAGTTGAGTCATCCACGCATTTGACACAACTAGTCGCTTTCTTTTCGTTTGCCTTTCATGACGTAAAAATTGCTTGAGTTTTTTCTTACACTTTTGTGGTTCTCTCCTCTTCTCTATTACCACACAATGTCTGCTGTCCCAGGACCTTGCCATTCACTAAGTCTCCTATCTTTGTACACATTCACACAGTTTCAAGACTTTAAATATCAGTCTTAAACTGATGACACAGTCTTAAACTGAATATCCTATCTGACAAGACTAGACCATGCCTTAGAACTCCAGAATGGTTTATCAAATTTATTTCTTCGTATTTTCTATTTCTTTCTAAACTTACCACAGTCTTGAAATGTCTAAAACTGAGCTCCTGGTTTTATCTCCAAAGCTGATTTTCTCAAAATCCTATCTTTTAATGGCCTCCTCCATTCTTCTGATTGCAAAGATCAAAAACTTTCTATCACCCTTAACTTCCATTTTTATTTCACACCAGAAGTAAAATTCTACCTTCAAAATATATCGAGTTAAACTACTCTCTAAAGCCTTCCCTGCTGCCAATGTTTCAAGCCTCTATCATCTCTCACCTGCTTTGCTACAAGAGCATTCTAAATAAGCCTTCTTGCTTCTTTTCTTTCTTTCTCTTCAGGCAAGCAATCCAGTCAAAACGCACATTAAATTCTGTCTCTCCTCTATTCAAACCCTCCAATGGCTTGCCGGGTGACTCAGACTAAAGCCAAAGGTCTTTCAGGGACCTACAAGGATGTGTGCAACTGAAGTCAAATTCCATTTTATCTCATTATCAACTACTCTCTTCAAACAATTTTTCAGTAACCATAACCATAATGGGCTCATCATCCCCAAGATCGTCCTGGCAAGCCCCTGCCTTGCTGACCCCTCAGCCTTGATGCTTTTCCTTCAGATATCCATACAGGTAACTCACTTCCTTTAAGCCTATACTCAAATGTCCCATTGGTGTGATGTTAGGGCAATTGCAGCTACGATTTCAGCCCTTCCCAGTATTTTCTGTCTTCTTTTCCTTGATTTATTTATTTATTTATGGTTCCCCCTTAGGATTCTTACTATTTAACATAACATATATTTTACTTTTATTTTTATATTCTCATGCTTCCAAAGTAGAATCTAACTTACATTTTCACAGGTATTTCCATCTATTTGGTTTCCTGCTGTGTGTCCAGTGTTTATGACAGAGGCTTGAATGAATTACTGTATTTTGGAGAGAATGGGAGATGGAGAAGAAAAAATGTTCAGGTTACCAATCATCTGAAAATGTCACCCTTATATGTGGACACTGTATATGCCATTATATTTGATATTCCTCTTGGCAAAAAAACAAACAAATAACCTTGGGTTTTACTCCTTCTCATGAATCAAGATGGCCTGGAATTATTTTAATTGTCAGGGAAAAGTCAGACTCGGATAAAGAATGCATTTTAGGTAACACTGAAACTTGTCGACAGAAAATAGCCATCCTATTTCCTTTTAGCACACTGCTTCAAGTCTACCTGCTTTCTTGTGCTGACACTGGTGTCTCTTTTTTCTTTCCTGATTGCTACTCTCCAAAAGGCCCTGGTATAGTCCCAAACTGCTTAATTTCAATGTCTTGAAAGAAGCTTTTATAGCCAGCCCTCTGTGGTGACAAATCAGGGTAATTGCCGTGGTCTCCCCATTTGAGGGGCTTTGTGCCGCTGCAGTAATTGCTGGCTCAGCAGTGGTTTTCAGGGAAGCAGCTGGCAAGAGGGGAAGGAGATGGTTTCTACAGCTGATATAAAATGACAATAGGTTCATTTGTAAACTCACAACCAATTATGTGCCCTTCCCCAAAGTGAAGATTACTTCTTTCTGAGTGTAGCAGAGCACTCGCAGTATATTTAGTTCATTTTGTAACTTCTTTTCCACTTAAAGCTCTTTTTGAAATTTATTTTATTAAGATTCCTCTTACAGAAATGTAAACACAGGAAAAGGCTCGTAGAAACCGGACAAAAATAAAATTATCTGATAAAACGTATATCAAACAGTGAGTGACTCACAGTAACAACAGGGCTTGGGAGGGGAGCATTTCCTGGAAGGGATGGAGGGAGGATTTGCTTGCTGCCCTGGAGAGCCAAGAGGAGGCTAAGCCCTGGTTTCGGAGACGGTGAACATGGGTGTCGCAGAGCATCAATGGCTGTGATGAGACCTGGTCTGGCTTGTTATTTGAATGGCTTTAAGCACTAGGAATGGTGCCCCTGAATGGGGAACCATGGAAAGAGAGTAAAGGATGCCTCCATCTTTGAAAGTAAATGAGTCCATCGCAGCTCAACCCCAGGGCTCCACAGGGGGAATCCAGCTGTGAGACAGGTGCCCTGGATGCCGAGGGAAGACACCAGTGGAGTAAACAGTGGTTGCAGTGGCCACGCAATGTCATCACTATGGGTGCGTTTTTGTCAGAAATCTCCTGGAAACATCAAAAGCAGATGTCTGGATTTGTTAGGTGCTATGGACCTCATTGTCTGGAAGAATAAGAGGCCAGGTGAAGCATGAAGATGGTTGTACAGTTGACCCTTGAACCCTTGAACAACACAGGTTTGGACATAGAGGGTCCACTGATAATGTGGATTTTCTTCCACCTCTGCCACCCCTGAGACAGCAAGACGAATGCCTTCTCTTCCTCTTCCTCCTTCTACTCAGCCTACTCAACATGAAGACAATGAAGATGAAGAGCTTTATGATGACCCACTCCGACTTAATTAATAGTAAATATATTTTCTCTTCTTTATGATTTTCTTAATCACATTTTCTCTAGCTTACTTTATTGTAAGAATACAGTATATATTACATATAACTAATAAAATGTGTGTGAATCTCCTGAATGTATTTTCAGTTAGGCTTCCAGTCAACAGTAGGCTATTAATAGTAAAATGTTGGGGGGAGTCAAAAGTCATACATTGAATTTTAACTGTGGCGTGGTAGTGGTAGGGGATTTCTGTCCCAAACCCCTGCGTTGTTGAAGGGTCAACTGTAATTTGTGAGATACATGTACCCCTCCCTTGATTTAGAGACTCGACATTAATTCTTGAGTTCTGCAGGGTGAGGAGTGTTGTGGGGTGACAGTGCTAACAAATCAGGCCTCCTTGGCAAATAATTTTAACATTACTCTCTGCCTTTTGTAGGCATTTTAGACTGTTGTGGCCTAAAGAAACACTTGCTATGCCCAGGTGCTTTTTTTCTTTTTTTTTTCCTACAGATGAGGTCCACTATGTTGCCAAGGCTGGTCTTAAACACCTAGGCTCAAGCGATTTGCCCACCTTGGCCTCCCACAGTGCTAGAATTAAAGGCCTGAGCCACCCTGCCGTCCCTCAGCTGCTTTTAGTTGTGACATTTAAATTTCTGCTAGCGCACACACATCAAAGATCAGAAAAATGTTGTTTTTAATATAGAAACAGAATTGTTATGTTTATTTTATATACATTAACAGTTAAATTCACTTAATTCTTTGCTCTTCTCTTCAACTGTGTAGAAACTTCTGGTAAATTCATATATTGGGTTTATAGTTTTAGTTATTCTATTTTTTATTTGTAGGTATCATTTTATTATTTTGTAATTTTTATTTATATAATTTTCTAACTAGCCACCTAATGTTTGAATATATTAAGCATGATAGTTTTAAAGTCTGTCTGGTCCCTCCAAAATTTAAACATCTTATGTGTGTGTGGCTTTTTCTCTCTTGTCCATTTTATCCTGTTTTTTTAAATTGTATTCTTATCTCCTTGTATGGCTTATAAATTTTGGTTCAAGAAAAGGCATTGCATATATATACATAGACATAATTTGGGGTTCATAGGGATATTATCTTCCTCCAGAGATAATTTACTTTTATTCCTGGAAAAATAAAATAACAGCTACAATTTATCTCACTGTAATGAGAGGACTAAGGACTGTGCGCTTATGAAGGGCTCGTGGAACACTTAGGCTGCAACCTTTATGAGGTGTTGGTTATTACTCATTTATTTTTCCTCCTGTGTTATATCTTGCCTGATGTTTTTCTCTAGGAGGGCTCAGAAATCAAATATATATTACTTAGTCGTTTGAAACTGCTGGGATTCTCTGTTTTAGCCTCTTGGCAATGATTTTACAGTGAGGAAATGCTGAAGGGGAAAGTGTCTCAGAGGGGATGCACATCTCTGAGCTTTTCTTTTCCCAGGCAGCTTGGCTGGTCAAGTCTGTGTTGCCTTGGTAACATTGCAGCACTTTGTAAAATGTTTTTATACTCTTTAAAAAAAGAATATTTCCTGTTTTAATCATCGTCCCTGAAGCAGAATTGATTTGTAATAAAGTGGTCCAACATGTCATATTTGGAAATACCATGTTTATCAAGAGCCCATCATTTCTTTTTCTCTTTCAAGTGCTACGACATTTTCATTAACGGTTTCCTCTGTCTTAAGTAATAAACACGGTTCTCATTAATACACAGCCTTATCAGCTTTTGGAATTATAACATAATTAGATGGCCTTCTCCTTGACATAGGCATAAATTATGACACCAAGCTTGAGGCAGCATCTCTGTCCTTTGGAAGGTTCATTAAAATATTGAGAGGTAGGTTCCACCCCTAAAGTTTCTTTTGAATTCAGTAGATCTGGGTTAAGACCTGAGAATTTGCATTTCCAATAGGTTCTCAGATGATGCTGATGTTGCTGGACTGGAAACCACAGTAATATTAGATAAGCATGCTGTCCATCTTCACTTTAGCTGAAAAAAATTACAGATAAATTTGTGGGTTTGTTTTAATAAAAGTAAAGGACATAGTGTGCTATCAAAATTAGACTGTGACAATTTGCTATTGTTTCCGTTTTATTATTTATTATGAACATGTTACAGGTTATGTTGATTCCTTCTTATAAAACACCTGAAATGCTCCCTCCTTCCTATTGTCTTCCAAAAATTAGGGATAAATGTACACATGTAATTATTATGATGTAGATATATATTAAAAACTCTTTCTAAAGTTTTTATGGAGAGGCAAAAGACCCAGAAAAACCAACACCATACTGAAGGAGAAGAGCAAAGTCAGAAGGCTCGTATTATCCAACCTCAAGTCTTACTATAAAGTGACAGTAATCAAGGTAGTGTTGTATTCAATGTAAGGATAGACAATATCTCAGTGAAACAGAATGGAAGGCCAAGAAATAAAGTCACACAAGTATAGTTAATCTTTGAAAGAAGGAAAAAGAATACAACAAAAAAGGTGATGTTTTCCACAGATGGTACTGGAAAAACTGGACATCCACATGAGGAATAAAAAAATAATAATCTAGACACAAACCTTACACCTTCTACAAACGTTAACTCAAAATGGATCATAGACTTAAATTTGAAAGGCAAATAAAACTCCTAGAGGATGACATAGGAGAAAATGTAGATGACCTTGGGTATGGTGATGACTTCTCAGATACAACACAAAAAGCATGATCCATGAAAGAAATAATTAATCGATTGGACCCCATTAAAGGTAAAATCATCTGCTCTGTGAACAATAGGGTCATGAAAATGAGAATACAAGCTACAGACTGGAAGAAAATGTATGCAAAAGGCATCTGATGAGGAACTGTTCCCTGAACTACACAGAGAACTCTTAAAACTCAACAATTAGAAAGGAAGCATCCAATTAGAAACAGGCAAAATACCTGAACAAGCACCTCATGAAAAAAATACACATACACACACACATATATATACATATATATGTATACACACACACATATATATACATATATATGTATACACACACATATATATACATATATATGTATACACACACATATATATACATATATATGTATACACACACATATATATACATATATATGTATACACACACATATATATACATATATATGTATACACACACATATATACACATATATATGTATACACACACACACAAATGGCAAATTGGTTTCATTCTGTTGGGGGATTTTGCTAGCGGGGCAGCTGTGCAAGTTAGGGCAAGAGGTAGACGGGAGCTCTGTGCTTTCTACTCAGTTTTACTGTGAACCCAAAACCACTTTAAAAAAGAAATTCTATTGAAGAAAAAATAACAAACTAAAATACATTTTAAAATAATAACAAATAAATTATTGCTGTATAATACAAGCTTCACATATGGGGCATGTTTTGTGATAATGATACATTTAATTTAAAGTGAACAAGCTTCCAAATTATTTATCTTAAAATGATAGATGTTTGGAAGTCCTCTTGTCATTTAATGTGTTTAGGGAAATTCTCCTTTTAATTCTACTTTTTTCTAAAACATCCTATTTCTATTATGCCTGTAATTCCCATTTTTACATTTTTTTTTTAGAAATTAAGAGATACACTGTTTCTTTAGAATTATTATTTTCTGTGATACTCATAGGAAGAATGTACTAAAACTGCTTTATGTCTCTTCAACTGTGTAATTATTATACCCAAGTCCTGGCAATGATGGAAAAGGAAAGATACTTTTTGCCATCTGAGACCAGTTGAAAAGAACTCCCTTTTCCTGTTTGGCATAGTAAATGGGAAGGTGAATGTTTGACTCAGAGAGCAAACATGTAGATATATCCCTCACAGATCTGATAATCCCATTTTTATTAGGTATATTCTCAGCTCATTTCCAAAGCTAAACTCAGTTCAAAATCATAAAACTGCATACAATTATGATATTTCTGGAAGAATAATAGTACACCGCCCTTAATATTTCAGCCTGCAGCAAAGTATAGAGGTTGGAAGAGACAACAAACTCAAATGTCATAGTCTTAAGAGTCTCGAACATATTCTTTTTTATGATTATGTACACCACCGCATTCTTTTTTTTCTTTCTTGCCATAACAGAGGAGTCATTAATAGAGAAACTGTAAGTTTTATCAGACTGAATTAAAACTAGAAACCTTCACTTAATTGAGAAATAATGCTTATGGGGATATAATTTACAATGACTAAAATTTCATCTTATTACAATGACCCCAGAATGACAATCTAACAATATTGGTTAGAATACTTTTTTCCTATACAACTTACAAAACTCTATATTATTTGAATAAAATAGTGGTAGAAAACTGTTATTAATACACATTGTATGACATTTTAAAAACAGTATTTAATAAAATATAATGCATATATAGAAAGTTCCTAAAACTTAGGCATACACTTTAATTATTTAAAAGAAATCAAACCTCCGTAAACAAGCTACATGTCAAGGAGAGTCTATTGTTAGCCATTGTGCTGCCTGCTCCCTACTTTGCACAACTGACTTGCTCTCCTCTCATGTAACTGTTATCCTGAAAGGCTTGGTAGTAATGGTCTTGCTTTGCTATACTACTTTTTTCTTTCCAACCATGAATGCATTCCAAATACTATAGTTTATTTGAATCAAATCATATATATGTATGACTCTATATTGATCTCTTTCAGTTAACATGATGTTCCTTGAGATTCATTCATGTTGTTCCATGTAACTATAATTTAATAATTGTACTTACTGTATACTCATACTATAACACAGCATGTTACTGTATTCATCTACATAAAATATATTGGTGGTACAGTTTATTGATATTTTCCACATTGGCACATAGTTGGGACTACTAAGGAGAATGCTGCTGTCAACACTGGTACACATGCTTCTCTAGTGCACTTGCATGCACCAATGTTCAGTTCACGTGAGAAGTGAGGAGTCCGAGGCGGGTGAATAACTTGAGGTCAAGAGTGCAAGACCAGCCTGGCCAACATGGTGAAACCCCCTCTCTACTAAAAATACAAAAAATTAGCTGGACGTTATGGTGCATGCCTGTAATCCCAGCTACTCGGGAGGCTAAAGCAGGAGAGTCACTTGAACTTAGGAGCCGGAGGTTGCAGTGAGCTCAGATTGTGCCACTGCACTCCAGCCTGGGCGACAGAGGGAGACTCCTTCCCAAAAAAAGAAGTGAGGAGTCAGTCTCACCAGCTGTGTTGGAGCTTTTCCATTACTACAGTTACTCACCAAAATTTAGCTCTTTCTGTCCTTTTAATTGTAGCCTCTTTGGAAGATAAACACAGGATATACAACAGTGGGTTTAAATTGCATTTCTTTGATGAGCACTTTGGTTGAATACTTTCTCTAAGTTGAATAAGCCAAAATCTCTTTTCTGAAAAGCCTCATTAATGCTCTTGCCCACTTTTCTACTGGCTCGTCTTTTTTAGTTTTAGTCTATTATTGTCTTATTTTTAAATTTCTATTTTTTTACTATTAGTTTGGGTTACTCAGTAATAGAATTTATTTTGGATAAAATTTTATATTTGGCAACATTGAGAAATTTACAAAATAATTTTGTTTATTTAAAAGTTTTATGTTTTCTATATATAAATTCATGTTATCAACAAAAATGATGGACTTGTTTATCTTCTAAACTTAACATTTAATTTCTTTTTTTTTTCTCAGCACATTGGGTAAAAGTAGAAAATCATTGATTGTTAGTGGTGGTAGTGTATATTCTTGTATTGTTATTGATCTCCAAAGAATAATTTAAATAATTCACCATTAAATACATTTTTTAAAAATACAAATACCCTTATTTGGATTATAAATTTAAAAAATTCTAATTTAAAGACAATTTCTATTTATAATTTAAAGATTCTATCATGAATACATGTTGAATTTCACCATTTTTTCTTCATTTTTTGAGTATGTGATTTTAATCCTTCATTTGGTTCATATTGTGAATTATATTGATGCTTTTAAATCTCAAGGTATTTAATTAATAAATTTAGACCTCATATAAATAATGATTTAAATGTAAATTTCCTTTTTTATAAATATTCTTGTCAGGTGCTGTTCCTTGAGATTCATTCGCATTGTTCACTCATTCATGTAAAGTTATGGCTGATCCATAAATTAAGTTGGGACTGATCACCCTTTTATTCTATTTTCTGGAGGACCTTACAAGAATTTAGATCATTTTTAAAAAACAATTAGTAGAAATTAAAAAGATTCACTAGTTCCTCAAGTTTTTTGTTGGAATGTTTTAAATTACAGATTAAATTACTTTAATAATTCTAGGATTCTATATTTAAAACAAATTTCTTTCTGCGTCTATTCTGACATTAGTCTAAGAATTAATATATTTCATTTCATTTCATTTCATTTATTTATTTATTTTTTGAGACAGAGTCTCACTCTGTTGCTCAGCTGGATTGCAGTGGTGCCATCTCAGCTCACTGCAACCTCCACCTTCTGGGTTCAAGTGATTCTCCTGCCTCAGCCTCCCAAGTAGCTGGGATTACAGGCACCCGCCACCATGCCTGGTTAATTTTTGTATTTTTAGAAGACACAGGGTTTCACCATGTGGGCCAGGCTGGTCTCGAACTCTTGACCTCAAGTGATCTACCCGTCTTGGCTTTCCAAAGTGCTGGGATTACAGGCATGAGCCACTGCGCCTGTCCTCTCATTTAAATTTTAAAAGTAACTTGCAAAATATCATTTATAAGATTTTTTAACATAATTATAATATCTGTAGGATCTGATATCATGGATATTAGTAATTTATGCTGATGCTTGCCATGAGTATTTATATTATTATTCTCTCTTAACAATTATTTTTTGTTTTGTTGAATACCTGTTTGTATTTTTTTTCTATTTCATTAGTGCCTGCATCCAATACTTCCTTTTTTTTTTTTTTTTTATTTTGGCTTTTGGGTCTCTCCTTATCTCTTGTACTTTCTCTCTTTCTTCCTAAACTTTTTCTAAATTCTTGATCTAGATTCCTGGATTACAGATGTTGAGACTTAAAAAAATGCATATATATAAGATATAAAAGCCCAAGGTTAGCCTTTATTGAATCCTTCAAGTTTGATATTTCATATTTCATTGTATTTTAGTTCAAACTATTTTTTAACTTCATTTCGTTTCCTTTTGGTGGGGGATGGAGTTTCGCTCTTGTTGCCCAGACTGGAGTGCAATGGCATAATCTTGGCTCACTGCAACCTCCGCCTCCCAGGTTCAAGAGATTCTCCTGCCTCACCCTCCCGAGTAGCTGGGATTACAGGCACGCGCCACCAAGCCTAACTAATTTTGTATTTTTAGTAGAGATGGGGTTTCTCCATGTTGGTCAGGCTGGTCTCGAACTCCTGACCTCAGGTGATCCACCCACCTCAGCCTCCCAAAGTGCTGAGATTACAGGCATGAGCCACCTCACCTGGGCTTATTTATTTATTTATTTATTTATTTATAATTATTTATTTTTTTGAGACAGAGTTTTGCTCTTGTTGCCCAGGCTGGAGTGCAATGGCATGATCTAGCTCACTGCAACCTCCACCTCCCAGGTTCAAGTGATTCTCTGTCTCAGCCTCCCGAGTAGCTGGGATTGCAGGCATGTGCCACCATGCCTGGCTAATTTTGTATTTTTAGTAGAGATGGGGTTTCTCCATGTTGGTCAGGGTGGTCTCAAACTCCCGACCTCAGGTGATCCTCCCACCTTCGCCTCCCAAAGTGCTGGGATTACAGGCGTGGGCCACCACAACCGGCCTTAACTTCATTTTTGATTTCTCCTTTGCTCTGTGGAAGTATGTTGCTTAATTTTCAAATCTTTTGGAGGGGGATATTCTAATTTTTTGTGAATATTGCTCTCTCATTTCATTCTATTTAGGACACCACATGTCATTTGAATGGCAAAAAGTATTTAATACCTGCTTTATTACCTAAATATAATGATATAATTATTATAAAGGTGTAATCACTTCTTGTCATTTCCGGTGCACTTGAAAATAATTTATACTCAATTTTTCTTGAGTCAAGTGTCTCAAACATAATAAATTAAGCAGATTCTATTAATTGAATTGTTCAAAACCTCTATGGCTTGATGGATTTTTAACTCTTATTTTATAGTTATTCAATGAATTGTGCTAAACTTGTTCTACAATTATCAGTTTGTTCATTTATTTTGTTGTAATTCCATCAGTTTTTCATTTTATATATTTTAAAGGTATGTTATCAGGCCAGGTGCAGTGGCTCAAACCTGTAATCTTAGCACTTTGGGAAGCAAAGGAGGATGGATCATTTGAGGTCAGGCGTTTCAGACCAACCTGGCCAACATGGTGAAAACCTGCCTCTAGTGAAAATATAAGAATTAGCCGGGGTTGGTGGTGGGCACCTTTAGTCCCAGTTACTTGGGGGGCTGAGGCAGGAGAATCACTTGAACCCAGGAGGTGGAGGTTGCAGTGAGCTGAGACCACACCACTGTACTCCAGCCTGGATGACAGAGTGTGACTGTCTCAAAAACAATCATAAATAAATAAATAAATAAATAAATAAAAGGTATGTTATCAGATATAAAAAAAATCTAAACATTATTATGTCTTTTTGATAGGTTTGACACTATCATTATTAAAAGTCCTTTTTTATTTCTAGAAATAATGTTTGCCTTAGATCTACGTTTTCTAATATCAGTATTGCTAAAGCAATTGATTTTTGGTCTCTGTTTGATATAATTTTTTTATTCTTTTCTTTACAAATTTTCTGTACTTTTATGTTTTAGATAAACCTTACAGAGACAGAATATAGGGTTTTTCTTTTACTTTTGTTTTTGTTTTATTTAATTAATTAATTAATTTATTTAGTGTAGTGTAAAAAACTTTATACACTAGGCATGATGGGTCATTCTTGCAATCCCAGCACTTTAAAAGTCCTAGACGATCAGCTTGCTTGAGGTCAGGAGTTCAAGACCAGCCTGGGCAACATAGCAAAACTCCGTCTCTACAAAAATTAGCCAGAAGTGGTGGTGTGTGTGCCTGTAGTCTTATCAGGAGGCTGGGGCAAGAGGATCACTTGAGCTGGGGAGGTCATGTTAGAGCTTCAGTGAACTGTGACCCCCACACTTCAGCCTGGTTGATAGTGAGACACTGTCTAAAAAAATAATAATAATAAAAACTTTATAAGATTGCATTTATTCTATTTACCTGCTATATAACTATAGCAGGAATGTAACTATATTACATTCCACCACCTTACCTTGTGCCTTACATTTTTCTGCCACATTTGTTTCTTTTTAATCTCCTTTTCTTTTGGATTGTTTATGAAACAAATTGTTTATTTTTTTCTGTATGTTTATTTTGAAGTTTTATATATTTCACTAACGTAGTTACTTTTCTTTTACACTTCTAATAAGTGATTACCTGAAAGATCATGACATTTGCTAAAGTTTTTACTTTACAACAGTGGGCCAGCGTATTTTGTAGGCCCTTGAATGTTCTTTGGATACTTTTCAAGGATCTAGAAGGTCAAAACTATTTTCATAATAAAATGTAGATGGTATTTGCCTCTTTCACTCTAGTTCATTCATAGGTATAAAGTTAAAGTTTTCCAGAAGCTAAACAATGTGTGGTATCACAGGAGAGTAAATGCGGAAACATATATTAGAAATCGTCTGCCTTCTATTAAACCAATCATTAATGTACACATGTTTTTTTTTTCCTGTCTTCTTGCCACTTTTACCATGCTCTTTGCTGTCTTTGGTTCTCTGAAGACACATGCCAAAGTGCCTTGGTGTGCTTATATTTATCTAGCTTTTGTTTTGTTTTTCTTCTGAACCTGTGTATTGACTTCTTTCTAAATTCTTAGCCATCATCTCTTTCAATATATCTTCTGTTCATTCCCTTTCTTTGCTGTGCTTGGGTTGGGACTCAAATTTGAAGTTTTATGCTTCTCAGTGTAATACCTTTTTCTCTTATTCTCATATATGTTTTTTCCAAACTTTTGTCTCTCCAATCATCATTCTAGACCTTTTTTACTGAGCCATCTTTCTATTCACTAATTCTTTCTTTAGCTGCTTTTTAATATGTTGTTAAACCCAACTTTATGTTTCATAAATATTTATTTGTCTAATTTCTAAATGGAACATTTTATAATCTATTACCTCAGATATACCCTGATGAAAGTTTCAATTTTGTGTCTTATATTTGTATACATAGCAAACCTAATTAATGTCTGTATTAGAAAATTCCAATATCTGAAATGCCTAAATATTCAATTCTGCTGTCTATTGTTTTTATTCTTCATGTTATTCTCCTGATGTACTTCATGAAGTTTTATTTCCTTATATTCTTGGTTATTTTTATTCTCTTCCAAGAAACAGGTCTTATGAAAATATATTGACATAAGTAATGTTATTGTCATCCAGAAAGAATTTCCATTTTCTTTAGTCAGGAGCCTGACAAAATTCCAGGATTATCATAAACCATTTCAAGCTTGGCATTTTCTGGGTCATCTCAATGGCTTAAATCTGAGCTCCAGTCCTGGCAAGGGCTTGATGACTTCTGCCTTAACTTTGTAATTAGGATGCAGACATTTCTGATCCTAAGTAAAAGCAGAGCATGTTTACTAAGGCCTCCACATGTGGAAGATTCTGGACTTTAACGTTTTGATCCAAACCTGTGAGATCGGCCAATGTAGCTGATTCTCTCATGTGACATTTCCGTGTAGAAAGCACACCTATGGCAAAAGTTGACCCTACATTTGTATTAATGATTAACCTCTCTCAATTTTCATATTCCTATAAATTTTTCCTGGTTGCCTTTTAATAGCTTGTAAAACATCTAGTGCTTTAAGCATATTCTTTTCCAGTTTCCTAAGGTAACATTAGATGGTGGGTTGTCTACATTCTCTAATATGCAACTACTGAAAGTGTAAACTATAATATCCTTTCGTTTTAACTCGTGTAATTATTCTGACTTAGTAAATATATATTAAACTAAGTCATAGTTTTCTTTATGGGATGGTTATCTATTAAGCTTCATTTACTTTTTCAAAACTGTGTTGTTATCTGATCAACTATACCTGGCCATATAAGCAATACAAAATAATCAGTTATTATAGTTGATTCTTATTATGTTATTATTAACCAGTGAAGTCTCTATGTAATGCATATGTTAGTAATCTAAAAGATTACAGAATGCATTATATAATTAAAAGAGCAAGGCATTTTGGTTCAAATTCCAATTTTAACTTGTATCAAGTTTGATTCATTTGTTAAGCTAATTTATTTAAATCACAATCCCTTAATTTGTTAATTCAGGGACTTTATAGCTCATAGGCTTATTGTAAGACAAACTGAGATAATGAGATGGTGAATAATCCAATTATTTTAGAGAGTAAACACAATTAATGGAAAGAAGATGAGATCTATGAATAGACAGTCATATTTCAAATCTTGCATTTCAAATTCTTGCATTGTTATTAGTCAACTGTCACCACATTAATGCTGCAAAACAAACCACCCCCTTACTAGCTGGAATACAACAATAAGTATTTCTTTCTTTCTGAAAGTGAACTGATTGTCATTAGCCACCAGTTTGGAGCTAGCTGGGCTTGGTCCAGGTGTTAAGCTGAGCTCTGGTCTGCTGCATGTGTTCCTATCCTGGGTATGAGTTCTTCATGGTAATGGCAAAAGCACGAGATACTAAGCTAACTCTACTCTTGACACATTCATTAATATCCTATTGGTGATAGAAGGTCTCACGAGCCAAAAAAAGAAAAAAAATATCTAGGAGGAGGAGTTAACTCTGCCAACCATAAAGCCAACGTAAATTATATGAAGTGGGAAGTATATCCTCCCACACAGAGTTGTGATGAGAAAGAAATTGAATGCCACATGAATATGTTGTTAGAAATGTCATACTTATTTGTTAAGTGTTTATGTATATGTTTGACTCTCAAGAAAATCAGATAATAAAAAGACGAGTGGCTCATCTCACAAAATCTTTGTTTGGAAATCAATCTGCCTTTATTAAGCACTAGAAGATAAAGAGTTGGTTTCAATGCCATTTGATATATGAATACACTAGCATAAATTATATTCATCTAAGATCAATGATTAAAAGGAGGACATTTATCATTCTCCGTTATCAGGCACAGAGGAGAAGTGGTGTGCCGCCCTAGTGGTATTGCCATAAGATGTCTCTCTGATTTGCTTTCTTTACTCACTTCAACATTCTGTATTGAAGCACATTCCCAATTAATAAAATGTCAGTAATTGGTAAACAAGTGCGATGCATCAATGAATTCTATTACAAATAAGTATTTTTTTCTGTAAGAATTGGTAGAGTGGGAAATATAATCCATGGCAGGTTGGATGGCATAAACACTTGATAAATGCTGATAGAAACGTATAAGAAATTCTTATGAGAGGTTTACATTCATTTACTGAAGGTAAATCTGGTTTAATGTACTTTTTTGCATCAATCAATTTGATAATTTTGTGTGAGTTTTTAATACTACGTGAAAAATATCTAAAATATTTTTAATATTTTCATCTAAATATTTTTTAGATATAAGATATCTAAAATAAGAAGTTTTGACAGTTGATTGTATTCCATTTTCTTGCAGATTGTCTACATGGGCTGGTGTGAAGCCCGGGAGCAAGATCCCCTCCAGGACAGAGTGTACTCCCCGACCTTCCTGGCCCTGAGGGGCTCATGTCTCTACAAGTTTCTGGCACCTCCAGTAAGTGTTTTATCAAAATTTATTGGTCTTTTCCATATTATCACAAGAGATTGACACCAACTTAACAGCACCAAATAGTATACCATCAATATTTTTTAAAAATAATATAGAGAAAAAATAGAAATCCGTTTATCTGATTTAACTTACTAAAATATATATTCTGATATTAAACATTTGCTTTAACACCCTTGAAAAGTCTGGAACTTACTTCTTTATAAATAGTGAACCTATAAAATAATGGATCAAATTATAATGCCGTTACAAATCTCATGACGACATGGGAAAGGAGATTTTAAGAAACATTTTCAAGCATATGTCAGTGTATTTTGTTTATTAAATAAAAATTAAAGAAATGAATATATCAAAAGTGAAATAAAAAAGAATAAACTGTTTTAGGGCTATACATGAATGAACATGTTTACTAAACTCTTATTTTCCAAGGATCTTTTGACAGTTATTTTAAATTTATTCAGCACTTATAATTACTAGTAATTTATTATTAGCAAAGAATAATAAGGAAATTTCAAAATGATAGCACCTTATCTAGCTACTATTAAGTCTGTCTCACCCTATGGTAATCCCATAAGATGACGTTAACTCTCATGGTGTTCAACATTTAAATTAGAGGATTCTATCCTTGACAAACAACACAAATACATTCTGGTAAGCTATCATTTATGACAGTCAAACTTGCTTATCTATGTTGTACAGGTCTCTCTATATAAAATCAATAGCATTTTCACCTTCTATTATATTCTATATCCTAGTTATTGAGATTTGTACTAGATATGTATAGATACCTATTGCACCTCAAGTCTTGCTTTTGGAAACATGTACCTTGCAGCTCAGAAGACACTTAATAAATATTTATTGAATATAAATACCAAATGCGAGACCAGTCACTTGCAGGTCTAATAATACATAAGATTTAGAAATCATCAGGTCTCACTTGCTGCTGTTTTAAATGTCTGTCTCTACACAAAGTTTAAAGCACTAGGAAGACAGAGGAAAAATTGATATTTATATATTTTACTCTATTCCTACTCTGAATAATTTATTTGACAAGACAGTTAAATATATGTTTCCAACCTAAGTAAGTGAAATAACTGCATTATGCTTTTGGTATGTTTGCAATGTCACAGTCATCTTGGAATTTCTTAATATAAATGATGTATATTTAAAAAATAGAGCTGTGTTGAGGTCTGGTATTTTCTGTATTTAACTAGTGGTAAATTGAAAAAAAATATGAGTGTGGAATGTAAATACTTAGTATTTATAGGTAGAGAATGCAAAGATTATTTAAGATATATAAGGACACTGGGCAAATGAGAACTGTTGCACATAATATAAATCATTTGCTGAAAGCATGAGACAAATGGTGACAAAGCTTGGAATAGAGGAAACAAAAGTATTATGTAGGGTCCTTTATGAGCATGGCTTCACAGATGAGAAACTAACTAGATACATCTGTGAAAGTTTTTTCTTATGTTTCACTATATTATGCAAACCAAATACAGTAGTAAATAACTTTCTAAAACAAATTAAACATTATTTTCTTATCTTTTAAAGGTGACCACCTGGGACTGGACGAGAGCAGAGAAAACATTCTCAGTTTATGAGATTATGTGCAAGATCCTCAAGGTATGATCAATATGTAGTCAGTATTTGAATGGCTTTTCCTCAGCAAATAGTGCCTCTGGGCTCATAAGTAGCTGATGAAAACAAATGATTCATGGAATGAAGGAAGAGACACGATAAAGACAAATGAAAGAGAAAGAAAATAAACTAGACACAAAAGAGAAAATATAGAATGCACAGAAGTGCACTGGCACTCAGCTATCTGCTTAAATAACTTGCAAGCAGACTCTGCAGTCCCGCCGTGGGTGAGGGAACAGGGAGAAGCTCATCAGGAGTTCACTGCGGAAGAAGAAAATTCGGTTGAAAGTAGTCTGAATTTAAACGTCGGTTGTTACCATGTTTTTTTTTTTTTAATTCTTTTTTTCTGAATAAAATGCAAAAGAGAAAGATTTGGGTAAGACTTGGAATTAGAAAATATAGAAAATATCAGGAAAAATGCAAAGAAAAGTTTTGCTGTTTTGTTCTTAATCTCATGGCTTGACCAACTTTTTGCATATGTAAAAGAACATTGGATTGTCATATATCAGTTGAATTTCATGCCATATGTAGGATTATTGCAATAGCAAGCCATCACAAATTCTGTAAAACGTCACATGGTTTCTACAGCGTTTTTTTAAAGAATTAAAATTGGAATAACCTATAAAACATGAAGACTAATATATATTCACTTTCTACTTTAGGGTTTGTAGGCTTGGACTCACCACAGATTGATAATTAAATTCCTGCATAAGGTTGACCTTGTTTCTGTATCCAAGTGGAGCTAATTTCCCTTTGCTTTATGCTAGCTATTTCTCTTCCTGTTAAAGACTTAGCAGAGTAAAAAAATGCTGAAACATTTAAAATATAATAAAACGCATCAAAATTGTCTGAAGGCAGAGAGACAAAAATTATAATTACCTCAAAAGTGTTCATAGTTTCTGTTCCTTATAGAGAACTTAGGATTAAAGCTGAAGTTCTCTGAAGTGCAAAATCCAGCTAAAAATATAGTTCATTGATTGCTCATCACTGTGCATGCTTTGAGTTCTTTTGTAGGCGTAATGGTGGAAGGACAAACTGAAATACTTGAGTGTATTGTTAGTAAAGAAGGGTCTGACAATTTCTTAAACAGCTGCTAATATCTGAGGAAAAGGAGATCATACCTGACTCCAGTTTTCTGAAATAATTGCCAAAATGGCTAATGAGATAGCTTTCTATTTTTTGGAGATGGAGTCTTGCTCTGTTGCTCAGGCTGGAGTGCAGTGGCATGATCTCGGCTCACTGCAACCTCCACCTCCCAAGTTCAAGCAAATCTCCTGCCTCAGCCTCCTGAGTAGCTGGGACTACAGGCACATGCCACCATGCCCAGCTAATTTTTTGTATTTTAGTAGAGACAGGGTTTCACCGTGTTGCCCAACCTGGTCTTGAACTCCTGAGCTCAGGCAATCGGCCCACCTCTGCCTCCCAAAGTGTTAGGATTACAGGCATGAGCCACCGCGCCCGGGCGAACTCTGTATTTTTAGGAAAGCTACTCATGTAATTAGAGGAAGAAAAGAAAGAAGAAAAGAAAGAAAGAAAAGAAAGAAGGAAAGAAAGAAAGAAAAGAAAAGAAGGAAAAGAAAAGAAGAAAAGAAAAGGAAAGAAGGAAGGAAGGAAGGAGAGAGAGAAAGAAGGAAAGAAGAATGAAAGAAAGAAAGAAAGAAAGAGAAAGGAAGGAAGGAAGGAAGAAAGAAAAAGAAAGAAAAAAGAAAGAAAGAAAAAAAGAAAGAAAGAAAGAGGGAGGGAGGGAGGGAGGGAGGAAGGGCAGGGAGGGCACAGAGGGGAGGAAGGAAAGAAGGAAGAAGGAAGGAAGGGAGGGAGGGAGGAGGAAGGAAAGAAGGAAAAAAGAAAACTGCCTCAACAAATCAACTTTGTCTATTCTCTATCTGTACACTAATATAACTTTTATCATAGTAATAATGCAACACATATTTATATATTCTTACTTAGACTTAAATTATTTTCTAACCACTCTCCAAGTAGCTACATGATCTTTTAAATCCTCTTTTTTTAAAAAAAGCTATTTAAACATTAGAACATAATGCAGTTTACTATAGTAGTTAAAAAGGATAATTTTAAAGGAAATAATAAACATTATATTTAGCTCTATCAAGATATACACTCAATATTTTATATCTCTTTGTTACAATTTTTGACAAAGTTAAGATTATGCAATTCATGATCTGCTATTTTGTGTAAAAATATGTCTTGAGATTTTTTTCTATGACAGTTAATGTTCCTTAAAAACACTGATAACTTTTTGATAGATTTCATCTATCCCATCATTTGCCTATATTCATTGAGTCCACTTTAAAATTTTACATTTAGTTTTTTCTACCACTTGTTCTTGCTATCAGGCATATCACAACAATCATTATTTGAATGGTTTAATAGAAAATTAAATGTTTGCTATACACCAGGTAACCTCAGCACTTGTTATGTGGCTGAGAAAAATGCAGAAAAAGCCACTGCTTTCACTGAGCTTGCATTTTATTAGGTGATATGATGTTAAGTAAATCAATAAAGAAGACAAAGATAGTAAGTAAATAAATGAGACAAAATAATAATATGTAGGAAGGACTGATGTTTGCTCAGAGACTTTTATGCAAATTCTTATTTCCTTTAGTCTAAATTCTGAGCTTTGGAAATCCCGTGTGGAAAAATATTTTAACACATTCAATATATTAAATCCATGTGTACAAATTGCCTCCTACAAGTCATCCTAACTTATGCTGCCATCAGAAGTGTCTATGAGAGTGCCTGTATATTTACATTCTGACCAAATTAAAATCAAAGACTACTTCTCATTTTAACTTTCTATATAAAATTTTCTATAAGCCTTAGTTTACTTGAATTTTTTTTAACACTTCAAGTTCTGGGATACATGTGCAGAACGTGCAGTTTTGTTACATAGGTATACATGTACCATGGTGGTTTGCTGCACCTATCCACCCATCATCTAGGTTTTAGGCCCTGCATGTATTAGGTATTTGTCCTAATGGTGTCTCTCCCCTTGCCCCCAACCCCCCAACAGGCCCTGCTGTGTGATGTTCTACTTGAGAAAATGTTTACATAGGTTAGTGAGGCCTGGCAATAAGTATTCTCACACATCAAATACAATGTAAATCTACCTTCAGTTGTTGTATGTAATCAAGGAAGTCCCCCTCCCCTTAGTAAGTACAATGCTGGTGCTTTATGCTTTGTGGCTTGACATTAGACATATAAAGCCATTCTTCGAGCATCCCTTCTCCCAAAGGAAAATTTCATGTAGCATGAGAACAGAGGAGTGGCTTCTAGATTCGATGCTAAATGGATTATTTTCCTGCATGCAGATCACCTTCTGACCTTCTCCTGTGTCAGGATCACTGGTTGATAAGGAAGCCAGTCAGATAGGTGGGGCTGGTGAGCAAATAAGAAGGGGCATCTTCTACAGCCTAAATCAGAGGGGAAGTCTTCTACAGCCCAGCCCTCTCCTGCCATGAGGTATCAGTTCTGATGCAAGCTGTGCAAGTTGTAGACTTCTGCCTCCAGAAAATGGATCCCTCAGGTGAGGCTAATTAAAAGTCAGATTTGAATGTCTGGATCACAGAAGAACTTGCCTGTGACCATTAATCAGGAAAATCCTGTCCCTTCTGATGTGTTCATAATGAAGCTACACCAGTAATAACAAAAATGAAGCAATAAGGTTTATCTGGTACATATAGTTTATAGGTATGTGCCAGGTATTATCCTAAGTGCTTAGTATATGAATTCAGTTTGTATTTACAGCACCACTATCTGTCAGTTATTGTTATTCCCATTTTAGAGATTTGGAAACTGAGGCAAAAAACAGTTTAAGTAAATAGCCTAAGGTCACATAGCTAGCAAATATCAGAGCTAAAGATATGAATCTTGCAATGTGTCAAAATTCTGTGCTCTTGCACATGATACTACACTGTCTCTGTCTCTCAGTGTAAATATTGATAATTTGGGAAAAAAGATGGGAAACAGAGAGCCAGCCTGGTACTGATGAGAGAGCAAAGGTTTCAGAAAAAGAGGAATTTGACAACAAATGCCACTTCTGTTACTAAAACATTACCCTTTATGAGTGTATTGGGCACTATGAACTTCAGTTCTTCATCTGTGAAATGCAGCTATTGATGCAGAGGGTGCTGTGAAGATTAGCAATTGGTTAACTAATTTGTGAATGCATTTTTGTCTGTTAATTCATATCACAGTTACTTCGAGTACCTTCTATGTGCCAAGCACTCCACTAGGTATTAAGGATCAATACAACAGTATAAGAGAGTTGAACTCACAAAAATTCCAGCTGATGAAGGAGTTTAGGAAGGGCATTTTGGAGGAGGCCTTTAATGAACTGAAACCTAAGTGACTGTGAAAGGGCTCCACAGAGGAAGATGTATCATGGCAGGGGCTGGAGTTCAGCCAATAGGAGGGGAGGAGCAACCTGGTACAAGGAATAATGTGTAAACTTGCCCAGAGCTACAAAGAAGTGTGTGTCCCTTCAACAACGCAAACAGGTTTGTTACAGCTGTAGTCAGCTTGGGTATGAGGTTGGTGTTGGTGTTTGGACGGAACAGATCATAGGAAAAGGCCTTAATAAAGCACATGAACTTTATCTGAGGAACAAAGGGCAGCCACTAAAGCATGTCAAGCATGGGGAGGGACTGAGGTTGCCCATTTAAAAATCCTCTTTGAATGCAACGTGAGATGGAGATGAAGGGGCCGGAGGGGAGTGCTCCTGGGGCATCTTCTGGTCAACAAGGGCATGGACAGCGGGCTAGGAGGAGAGAGGCAGAGGAGTCGGGCCTGAACAGATAGTGCCCTCACAGTAGCTACTCGCCTGCATAGACCAGCCCTTTTGCACCGCTCTGGTTTGACTCGTTTTGCTCTGATTCTAGCCTGAGCTGTAACTCCCTAACACGGCACTGTAGCGGTGCATGGCTGGAAAAAAGACAACCTGCATTTTCAGTTACAGACTAAAATCTCAAGAAAGCCTCTAATTCTTCCTATTGTTATGTCATATTTTCTTAGCCTATTCTCTTGTCTAATCTACTGGAACTTATATTCAACCTTTTTCATTCTTTTTTGAAATTAATATATACTTCCCATTCTCACTTTTAGGTGATGATCCTACTTCCTACATGCAAACTCTCTCAGCATTGCAAATGCCTCCTGGCAGCCCCATCCTGACAGATAACTATCCTTGCTCTTACCTAATACTAAGCCTCCTGTTGGGTAACAGATCTCAATCACTCTGACATAAACAGCAATTCTGTCCTGATGACTCCAAATGCATATGTTCTGCCCAGATCTTGTCCCTGAACTCTAAGTATTCAACAGTTTATATTTCTGCCTACTGACATACCTAGTAGAAATGTCCATGTTACATGTCTTAAAATTTAGGATCAACAATTGGAGAGAATGTAAAGCAACATGGAGGTTAGAGAAAAGAAAAAAACAAAAGCAAAAACTAGAGTTCGGCTATTTTTTTAGAAACTCATGGCAATTAGCTGAGATGATACTAAGTTATAGCACGGGGTACATTTTAGCATTACAGACCTCTGGTGCCTGCCAACAGGGGTGTGTTGAGCTGTTAGGGAAACTGTCATTTATTTAACTTTGGGACTTTAATAATTAAGAAAATGCAAAACTAGGAATATAAAATTAGGCATGAAAGTGAATATATATCAAGAATGAGAAAAAGCTCATGATGCAGAATAAAGTTGGCAAATACCACAAACATTGAAAATCTATGGAAAAGTACCCTATATTTGTAATTAATTCACTAAGACACTTATTGAGTACTTTTTCTCCTACATTTTTGGGGGGCTGTGTATTCTTTGATCACCTCTTTGAATAAAAAGGATTTCGTAAACCAGTGTCTATGGGAAAAAGAAGTAGACCCCCTGCATCTTGCCCTCATCTCTCTGGGCACCACGATCACCTGCCTCCCAGAGGATACCCAAGGCCTTTAGCCCAGGGACAGCTACCAATGGAACTTAGATCTCATCCTACAGCTGAATTCAGGAGTACAGTTGCAATGATCAGGTTCTTCCTAGTGAGAGGAAGATCGGACGTAACTGCATGACTTGAAGCCCAAGTGTAGTAGTTGTTATGCTAACAGAACGTACATGGGAAACATAGAGGAGTAGTGAAAGGAATGTCTGTCTTCATTCATAGTAGATGAGCAGTGTATCATTGGTATAAAAATGTACTCCCTATCATTTGACCAGGAAACCCTTAAAAAGTAAAGGATCATTTTGTTTGTAGATATTCAACAACTGCCTGTTTCAGAGCTAGCAATAGATTTAGCAAGAACAAGTCTTTGGATGACAAAGATTATTTTTTAAACAGTATTTTTCATGATACTGTTTTTCAGCCTGATATTACAAATAAGTTTAATTTTTTGATAAAATATACATAGTGAGCAATATAGTCACACTGATATTCATCTAAAAACATTTTTAGAAAAAAGGAGAAAACATGCCTGGCAGGGTTGAATGAGGAGGGTACTCAGAGTGAATACAGGTGGGAGATGGGGAAGGAGAAAGAGGGATTGATCAACTAAGTAGATATGTTGTGTGGAAGGTAAAATAGGAGCCTTATTTCTCACTGTTAGGGATAAGAGTCATAAATACAGAAAGAAAGAAGCCAAGAATAAATTCTGTAGTATTGGATTACAATTAGAAATATTGGTATGCAGCCTCAATTTGCAATGTGTGTGTGTGTGTGTGTGCATGTGTATGTGTGCAGCTGTACCTTACTCTGTCCGCAAAATATCTGGAGTCAGAGAGTTCTTAATAGCAAGGAGCACACTCAGCAAAGCTTTCCATTTCTCAATATTTTTCTCCACTGCAAAAAGTCAGAACTCTGTAGAGAAATGTTTGATGGCTGGGTTGTGGCATAGAAAGTCAAAGATGAGGCTAAGTCATATTATTGTGATAGGAAATAAGGAGGTGTTCAGAGAATGATGGAGATAGATCAAAAGACATAAAAGCAACTTTCAAGAGCATCTATTGGGCAAATTTGGGAAAAATTGAGCAATTCTGGAATAAAATAAATGTTAGCAATGGATTATAACTCAACAAATAAAATAGGAAACCATTAAGTCTATCTTCATAAAAATAAAGAAGTGAAAAATGTGACAAGGGACAAAGAACTTACTTAGTTTCAAAGTACCTCCTCAGAAAGAACTTACTGCAATTATAAAAGAAGAAAGGAGAACTTTACAGGGCACAAAAGTGACAGCATTGCCTTAACAAATTGATCAAAATGAACACTTCATTAATGCAACACATCAAAAATTATGCATGTCTGATAGGGCGACAGACTATCATAATTAGCAAAATAGCAGGTTCATGACATTCCCACTAAAGCTGGGTACAAATGAAATATAACTAGGAGGAAACATCTATCTAATGTAATGTAAAGGAGAAAACCAATGTAATCTAACTGAATCTAATGTGATTTAATCTATTCTAGTCCTGAGAAAATCTCCAACAAACCCAAGTGAGACACATTTTATATAAAATAAATGTCGTATTTTCTTCAATAGTGTCAAAGTCATTAAAGTTAGGAAAAGATCAAAGCATTTTTCTCACTGAAGGCAAGTGGCATCACAGAACAACCACGTGCAGCCGAGGATTCTGAACTGGTGAGTCATGAATGAAGCCCAAGGACTAGACCACATCACAGTCCTTGCTTTGATGATTGCATTGTGTTTATGTAGGTGAATGCCCTAATGTTCTTGTTTGCAGAAGGTACACACACATTGAAGTATGAGGGTGGGAGGTAATGAAGTATCACATTGGTAGTTAACAAACAGTTCAGAAAATAAGTATTTGTAATTCACTTGCAAATGTTCTTTAAATCTGATTGTATTAAAAATTATTCCATGTCAGGAGGTTCTATATAAATAGAAATGCAAAACAAGCAAACAAGAAAAAGCGAACCTGCCTCATATAGAGACAACACAGTAAATTATTATAGAAATCCCTAAAGGCTACCAGGCTTGTACAGCATTCTAAGACAGTGCTAAAACTGCTCAAATTAAGAAGAGCTAAGAAGAAATACTACCAAAAATAAGTACAATAAACAAAGACATAAATAGAAAAAATATATATAATATATATATAAATAATATAATATATATAAATAATATATAATATATAAAAATAATATATAATATATAAATAATATATAATATATGAATAATATATAATATATAAATAATATAAATAATATATATAATACATATATAAATGATACATATGTTATATATTATATATTATATATAAATAGTATAAATAATATGTATTATATATAAATGATACATATAATATATAAATAATATATAATATATAAATAATATATATTATATATAAATAATATATATAATATATAAAAATAATATATATTATATATAAATAATATATAATATATAAATAATATATATAATGTATATAAATAATATATATAATATATAAATAATGTATAATATATAAATAATATATATTATATATAAATAATATATGTATTATATATAAATAATATATATTATATATAAATAATATATGTATTATATATAAATAATATATAAAATATATAATATATATTATATATAATATATATAAATAATATATAATATATAATATATATAAATAATATATATTATATAATATATATAAAATATACACATTAAGATATAACAGAAGATAATACATGATATAAGAGTATATCGATATCATTATTACGCAAATGCTAAAGATTTGGGAGATACCAAAATATTTCCAGCAGACTGTAATTTACGTGAAGAATCATTTTACAGTAGAATTTTATATCAATGGCAGGTATTAGTAGAAACTATTGTAAGAACACCAAAGTAACCACTTTTTTAAAAAGTTACATTTTAGGGAGGCCATTTATCTTTATCTGTTTTCTGTTGCTACAACTGAATGCCACAGTCTGAGTAGTTTATAAGGAATAGAGGTTTAACTATTAGCTCATGGGTCTGGAGGCTGGGAAGCCCAAGAGCATGATGCCTGCATGTGGTGAAGGTCTACCAGTTGTTTCATAACATAGAGGGAAGCATCACAAGGAGAGATAGCAAGCGTAGTAGCTCAGGTCTTTTTCTTCTCTTTATAAAGCTAGTAAACCCATCACAGGGCCCCATCCTGATGACCTTATCTAATTCTAATTGCCTCCCCAAGTCCCTACCTCTTATCAACATATAAATTTGGTTATTAAGTTTGCAACACATACAATTTTGGAGACATATTCAAACCATAGTGCCATCTTAGTAAAAAAGAGGTGTCTCTGCATTTTCTGACTATATTTATATCTATTTTCATTTTTAAAATAATTTTTCTTAAAAAGTTTGATTGCTTTACATTTTATTAAGCAATTTAAAATTAATATGGTTCTTTTTTTACTGTAACACTTTAGAATTAAATTAGCATAAAAAGTTTAGTCTCTTCCTAAACTACAAGCTTCTGAAAGTATGTTTTTAGTTTTTCCTCTGATAATAGAACTTTAATTCCCTGGTGATTTTTAAAAAACGTTGCAGGCCGTGCACTTAGGTTTTAGTGTTGCTGCTCTGGGTGAGAACTAAGGTTCAGCCATTCCTCGTTCTGTCTATGAACATGCCAGAGAGAACACATCAGAAGGAAGTCACTGCCATCCACAAAGCTAATCCCAGCAACTTCAAATCCAGCTTCCTGTCTTAAAAATATAATAATCATCATTGATTAAAAATATAATTTTATTTTTTATTTTTGTTATCTAATAACATTTTCTTGGTTTATTAATATTTTATCACATATCCTTTTGTGCAAGTGACTCCCATAAATTCCCCATCTGTTATATAAAGTACTTATTTCCCTTTTACCAAGACATCTTTCAAATGCCAAGTATTAATTAATGAAATCTCATGTTTCAAAATTTGTTTCATTGACCTATATTTGCTCTTAAAAGTTCAAAGACATCATTGTTTCATACTCTTTTCTTGTTTTGTTTTTTTTTTCCAAGGAGAGGTTTCTGATTCTTTTAGCTATATCTTGTCTAGAGATACCTATGTTCTTTATCTTTCTCACATTATTATTATTATTATTATTATTATTATTATTTTGCTTTAAGTTCCTGGATACATGTGCAAAATGTGCAGGTTTCTTACCTAGGTATACGTGTACCGTGGTGATTTGCTGCTCATATCGACCTGTCCTCTAAGGTCCCTCCCCGACCCCTAACCTCGCAACAGGCCCTGGTGTGTGTTGTTTCCCACCCTGTGTCCATGTGTTCTCATAGTTCAACTTCCATTTGTGAGTGAGAACATGTCAGTGTTAGTTTGCTGAGGATGATGACTTCCAGCTTCATCCATGTCCCTGCAAAGGACATGATCTCATTTCTTTTTATGGCTATGTAGTATTCCATGGTGTATATGTACCACATTTTCTTTATTCAGTCTATCATTGATGGGCATTTGGGTTGGTTCCATGACTTTGCAATTGTAAATAGTGCTGCAGTAAACATACGTGTGCATGTGTCTTTATAGTTGAATGATTTATAATCCCTTGGGCATATACCCAGTAATAAGATTACTGGGTCAAATGGTATTTCTGATTCTAGATCCTTGAGGAATTTCCACGTTGTGTTCCAAAATGGTTGAACTAATTTACATTCTCACCAACAGTGTAAAAGTATTCCTATTTCTCCACAGTCTCTCCACCATCTATTGTTTCTTAACTTTTTAATAATCACCATTCTAACTAGCATGAGATGGTATCTCATTGTGGTTTGATTTGCATTTCTGTAATCATCAGTGATCTTAAGTATTTTTTTTCATATGTTTGTTGGCCACATAAATGTCTTCTTTTGAGAAGTGCCTGTTCATATCCTCTGCTCACCTTTTGATGGGGCTGTTTGTTTTTTTCTTGTAAATTTGTTTAAGTTCCTTGTAAATTCTGGATATTAGACTTTTGTCAGATGGGTAGGTTGCAAAAGTTTTCTCCAGTTCTGTAGGTTGCCTGTTCACTCTGATGATAGTTTATTTTGCTGTGCAGAAGCTCTTTAGTTTAATTAGATCTCATTTATCAATCTTGGCTTTTGTTGCAATTGCTTTTTGCATTTTTGACATGAATTCTTTGCTTATGCCTATGTCCTGAATGGTATTGCCTAGGTTTTCTTCTAGGGTTTTTATGATTTTGGGTTTTACATTTAAGTGTTTAATCTATATTGAGTTAATTTTTGTTTAAGATGTAAGGAAGGGGTCCAATTTCACTTTTCTGCAAATGGCTCACCAGTTTTCCCAGCATCATTTATTAAATAGGGAATCCTTTTCCTATTGCTTGTTTTTGTCAGGTTTGTTGAAGATCAGATAGTTATAGATGTGTAATATTATTTCTGAAGTCTCTGTTCTGTTCCATTGGTCTATATGCCTGTTTTGATACCAGTACCATGCTGTTTTGGTTACTGTAGCCGTGTAGTATAGTTTGAAGTCAGGCAGCGTGATGCCTCCAACTTTGTTCTTTTTGCTTAGGATTGTCTTGGCTATAGAGGGTCTTCTTTGATTCCACATGAAATTTGAAGTAGTTTTTCCTAATTCTGTGAAGAATGTCAATGGTAGTTGGATGGGAATAGCATTGAATCTATAAATTAATTTGGGCAGTGTGGCCATTTTCATGATATTGATTCTTCTTATCCATGAGGATGGAATATTTTTCCATTTGTTTGTGTCCTCTCTTATTTCCTCGAGCAGTGGTTTGTAATTCTCCTTGACGAGGTCCTTCACATCCCTTGTTAGCTGTATTTTTAGGTATTTTATTCTCTTTGTAGCCATTGTGAATGGGAGTTCATTCATGATTTGGCTCTCTGCTTGTCTGTTGTTGGTGTAAAGGAATGCCTGTGATTTTTGCAAATGGATTTTGTATCTTGAGACTTTGCTGAAGTTGCTTATGAGTTTAAGGAATTTTTTGACCGGGATGATTGGGTTTTCTAAATATAGAATTATGTCATCTGCAAACAGAGACAATTTGACTGCCTCTCTTCCTATTCGAATACCCTTTATTTCTTTCTCTTGCCTGATTGCCCTGGCCAGAACTTCCAATACTATGTTGAATAGGAGTGGTGAGAGAGGGCATCCTTGTCTCATACTGATATTCAAAGGAAATGCTTCCAGCTTTTGCCCATTCAATATGATATCTGCTGTGGGTTTGTCATAAATAGCTCTGATTATTTTGAGATATGTTCCATCAATACCTAGTTTATTGAGAGTTTTTAACATGAAGTGATGTTGAATTTTATCAAAGGCCTTCTCTGCATCTATTGAGATAATCATGTGTTTTCTGTCATTGGTTCTGTCAATGTGATGAACACATTTATTGATTTGTGTATGTTGAACCAGCTTTGCATCCCAGGGATCAAGCTGACTTGATCATAGTGGGTAAGTTTTTTGATGTGCTGCTGGATTCAGTTTGCCAGTATTTTATTGAGGATTTCACATCAATATTCATCAGGGATATTAGCCTGAAGTTTTCTTTTTTTATTGTGTCTCTTTGCAGTTTTGGTATCAGGATGATACTGGCTTCATAAAATGAGTTAAGGAGGAGTCCCTCCTTTTGAATTGTTTGGAATAGTTTCAGAAGGAATGGTACCAGCTCCTTTTTGTACCTCTGGTAGAATTCAGCTGTGAATCTCACTGGTCCTGGGCTTTTTTTGGTTGGTAGGCTATTAATTACTGCCTCAATTTCAGAACTTGTTATTGGTCTATTCAGGGATTAGACTTTTCCTTATTTAGTCTTGGGAGGGTGTATATGTCCAGGAATTTATTTATTTTTCTAGATTTTCTAGTTTATTTATGTAGAGGTATTTATAGTACTCTCTGATGGTAGTTTGTATTTCTGTAGGGTCAGTAGTGATATCCCCTTTAACCTTTTTTTGTTGTGTTTATTTGATTCTACTCTCTTTTCTTCTTAGTTTAGCTAGCAGTCTATTTTGTTAATTTTTTCAAAAAACCAGCACCTGGATTTATTGATTTTTGGAGGGCTTTTGTGTCTCTATCTCCTTCGATTCTGCTCTGACCTGAGTTATTTCTTGTCTTCTGCTAGCTATTGAATTAGTTTGCTCTTGCCTCTCTAGTTCTTTTAATTGTGATGTTAGGGTGTAGATTTGAGATCTTTCTAGCTTTCTGATGTGGGCATTTAGTGCTATAAGTTTCCCTCTTAACACTGGTTTAGCTATGTCCCAGAGATTCTTGTACATTGCACCTTTGTTCTCATTTGTTTTGAAGAACTTCTTGATTTCTGCTTTAATTTCATTATTTAACCAGGAGTCATTAAGGAGCAGGTTGTTCAGTTTCCATGTAATTGTGTGTTTTTGAGTGAGTTTCTTAATCCTGAGTTCTAATTTTACTGCAGTATGGTCTAAGAGACTGTCTGTTATGATTTCAATTCTTTTGCATTTTCTCATGAGTGTCTTACTTCCATTTATGTGGTTGATTTTATAATAAATGCCAAGTGGCATTGAGAATAATGTATTTTCTGCTGATTTGTGGGGGAGAGTTCTGTAGGTGTCTATTAGGTCCACTTGATCTAGAGCTCAGTTCAAGTCCTGAATATCCTTGTTAATTTTCTGTCTCATTCATCTGTCTAATATTGACAACTGGGTGTTAAAGTCTCCTATTATTGTGTGGCAGTCTAAGTTTCTTTGTAGGTCTCTAAGAACTTGATTTATGAATCTGGGTGCTCCTCTATTGGGTGCATATATATTTAGGATAGTTAGCTCTTCTTGTTGCATTGATCCCTTTATCATTATGTAATGCTCTTCTTTGTCTTTTTTAATCTTTGTTGGTTTAAAGTCTGTTTTGTCAGAGACTAGGATTGCAACCCCTACTTTTTTTTGCTTTCCATCTCCTTGGTAAATTTTCTTCCATCCCTTTATTCTGAGCCTATGTGTGTCTTTGCACATGAGACGGTTCTCCTGAATACAGCACACTGATGGGTCTTGACTCTTTATCCAATTTGCCAATCTGTGTCTTTTAATTGGGGCATTTTGCCCATTTACATTTAAGGTTAGTATTATTATGTGTGAATTTGATCCTGTCATCATGATGTTATCTGATTATTTTTGCCATTAGTTGATGCAGTTTCTTCATAGTGTCATTGGTCTTTATATTTCGGTGTGTTTTTGCAGTGGCTGGTACCCGTTTTTCCTTTCCATATTTTATGCTTCTTTTGGGAGCTCTTGTGAGGCAGGCCTGGTGATAACGAAATCTCTCAGCATTTGCTTGTCTGGAAAGGATTTTATTTCTCCTTTGTTTATGAAGCTAGTTTGACTGTATATGTAAGAATATTGAATATTTGCTCCCAATCTCTTATGGCTTGTAGAGTTTCTGCTGAGAGGTCCACTGTTAGTCTGATGGGCTTCCCTTTGTAAGTGACCTGGCCTTTCTCTCTGGCTGCCCTTAGCAGTTTTTCCTTCATTTCAACCTTGGAAAATCTAATGATTATGTATCTTGGGGTAGATCTTCTCATAGAGTATCTTAATGGTGTTCTCTGTATTTCCTGAATTTGCATGGTGGCCTTTCTTGCTAGGTTGGGGAAGTTCTCCTGGATATTATCTTGAAGTGTGTTTTTCAGCTTGTTTCTATTCTCTGTGTCTCCTTCAGATACTCCAGATTTGGACTTTTTATGAAGTCCCATATTTCTCAGAGGCTTTGTTCATTCCTTTTCATTCATTTTTCTCTGGTTTTGTCTGTATGGCTTCTTTCAGCAAGGTGGTCTGCAAACTCTGATATCTTTTCTTCCACTTGGTTGACTTGGCCATCGATGCTTGTGTATGCTTCACGAAGTTCTCATGCTGTGTTATTCAGCACCATCAGTTTATTTGTGTGTATGTTCCTCTCTAAACTGGTTACTCTAGTTAACAATTCTTCTAATCTTTTATCAAGGTTTTTAGCTTCTTTGCATTGTGTTAAAACATGCTCCTTTAGCTCAATGTACGTTTCTGATTCTTTTAGTTTATTCTTATCTAGTGACACCTATTTATTATCTTTCTATTTGCACTCCATTTTTTTATGGCAGGTATGAGTAAAGCATGATTTTGTCAAAATATTTTTAAATAATTTTATATTATTCTGTAATTTATCTTATAATTCTCAAAATGTTCGTTTATTCTTTTTGTTTAAAAAGTTATATTCTCACCATTTTTTAAAGACATTTCTAAAACAATGCAAGATTCTTATTTAAGTCAAACAAGTATTTATCAGCAACGTGATTTGGTAATAGAAAGATTCAGTCACTTTATCTCATTAAGAATTTAATATGTACACAGAAGCTGTCTAATTCTGTTTTCCAATATTTGGAGTGAAAAAAATTCACACATATACAAAATAAACCAACATCTTATATTTGTCTCTCTCAAAATCTATTTTTGGGGTATTATTTCCTCATTAAAGTGAGTCTAAAAGCAATATGTTTATGAATGATTATGGATTTCCGTGTTGCAGAAATTTATTCTCCTTTAAGCTGAGTCAGAAGATAATCCAAATATACTGAAAATAAGCACTGGAAAAGCATTGCTGTTTTAAGTCCTAACATTTTAATTTACTGCAATAATTTTAATAAAAAAGTGAGAGTACATCTGTATTAGGAAAATCTACCTATCATATGCAAACAAATCTTTATGAATTGTGAATAAATTGAATGCTTAAAAATATTACATTTAATAATGACATCTTCCATAATAATATCTGGTTAGTAAAATTTTATATGGACACCCATAACATATCCTTAATGTAAGGAAAAAGCTAGAAAATGGGTTTTGTTGCACAAATAATTTGGTGCCAATCTCAAGGATTCATCCCTTAGGATGAGAATTACTTTTAATGCTCTATTTAGCTTAAATTCCTTCAGGTCTATTTCAAGTTTTTCCATAACCTTTCTAGACTTAATTTGTTTAGATTTCTGTTTACAGAAATGTTCTGCCTTGCAAATTTACACAGTATATGATTGTAAAACTGTTTGACCTTCCAAAACCTTATATTACTGTTTTAAAATTAAAAATATAATTTTAATGTCAGAAGAAGCCCAGGCGTCATCTCCTTCTGAAGCCTTCATCCACTAAGGAATATTATGGAAAAGTTTTCCAGTGGCCTTCAAATTGATTTAGAATATATTTTTAATGATACAGTGGCATAGATAGTTTGCAGTGCCAGTTTTCAATACATCATTTCACTACTAATGAAATTAACAATATTTTAATTGTCATGCATTATTTTATTAACAATAATAATATTGTTCTTAATGAGAACACATGGACACAGGGAGGGGAACAACACACACCAGGGCCTGTTGGGGGAGGGTGGCAAGGGGAGGGAACTTAGTGGACTGATCAATTGATCAATAGGTGCAGCAAACCACCATGTCACATGTATACCTGTGTAACAAACCTGCACTTTCTGCACATGTATCCCAGAACTTGCAGTAAAATTTAAAAAAAAAGAAAGAAAAGAAAAGAATAATAATAATAGTGTTCTTGATATTTGTACTAATTTTTAGAATAATATCAAAATCTATGATTAATATTGTTTCTTTTGGAAACTCAGCATCATATATCAAACACTCTCTACCTCCCGTTATTTAACCTTTGCATATTTTAAATAATTGAATTGATATGTTCTATTGCTCAACATTCGTTTTTATTAAAAGTAGAGAAAGTGAAGATTACAGATGTGCTCAGCAGTAACTGCTGAAATCCGTAAGCACCCAACTTTTCTGGACCAAGTTTCTCTGTGTTCTTACTATATCCAGACAAGTCCTATTTCTGGAAAATGTGGTTGTACAGGGCTGTAATGTTTACATTAAGTGTGTCAACATATTTATATTGTTTGAAATGGATTTGGAGCAAGTCAAGTTTTTGAATATTTAAGGAACATATGTACTTGATTTACTAACCTTAAGTTATACAATTTCATTTTTATTTGTTTTTGCCCCTCCAGCTTGGGGACTTTAAAATTTCGTCACATACATGATTGAAGGAATGTTCAGCCAAACTTTATCTGAAATATTTCCTATTAACTCATATTTACGTAAATAATAAAATTAGAAGCATGCAAAATTTACCTTTGGGATTATATCCCATAACGGGCTCTTGTCAAAATTGACGTTGTTCATAATTTTTTGTAAAACTATTGAGAAAAATTTTTATAGTGTTTCAATTCATTGTGATGAAGAGTAGTTGAGAGAGAAATAATGCACTCCTGTGGAATGTTTTCTTTTCCAAGGATATATCTAAGGATATAGATAAATAAACACATACATACACAACTATATGTGTATATGTGTGTTTTATCATTGTGTCTTGGAGGTATTGGTTAAAATGGTTTTTAAATAATAGCTACATTTTTGATAGTTTTTAAATCAAAACATGGAATAATATTCAATTTTGCTATAGTATTATTACAATACAACCTATTAACTGTTTGCTCTGGATAACAGCCTGTGGACTTCATAGAAACTAAGATAAGTTTTCTGACTATATTAATGGCTACCATTTATTTCTGGAAATAATCTTATTTTTGTTTCTGTAAATGCATTTATACTTTAGTTATTCATTATGTACTAGGTATTACTTAGTTTTTATATGTCTAATTAACATGGATTACTGGATTAGTTGGTAAAGAAAGAGTAGTGATGTGTTAATAGAATGAACTAGCCTGATGTTACCTGAACTTGAATTCTGGCCCCAATTAATATCAACAATATCTCAATGGTATATTATCTTAAGTATCTTCAGAATCCTCATCTTTAAATCAAGAATTATAATTATAGCCACATTATGGGGTTACTATTATGAATAAGTCTGTTTAAACTGGTCACTTTGTAAGCATTCAAAACATATTAGTGATTTCTGACTCTAAATTGCTTGTGGAATGAATGCTACCCTTGAAGTGATATCAGTCATACACACAATGGCAATTCCCTTATTTTTTATCCAGTGTCATTCTCACTATTTCTGAATAATATAACTTTCTGGCAGTTCTGAAGACTTAGATTTATTTTACCTTAGTCCAAATAGGCATTCGAATAAGTTGTCCTCCCATCCTTGGAATCAGGGAGCAGTCTTCTGAGCAAGTGCTTGCTTGACATTAAGAGAATGGATTTATTTCTCTGGTGGTGAGCTGACATTTGATTATATTTGTAACTTTTGAAGATTGCTTTTCTCTGGGCATGGTATAAACTCAATTACAACTACATACAGTATGTAAAGGAAATTGAGAGTGTGTCAATATCAGAAATAAGGCTACTACTCAGTGGTAGGTAGTATGCCGAAGCCTGTATTTGGGCAAGGGGAGCTTACATGGCCTCCCTTGGGCCTTCTGTTGCATGGAATCAAGAGCAGAAATGGACATATAACCTTGGCCTGTTAACCCTTAGAGTTCTCCTCTTTCTCCACTGCCCTCAGTCACCAGAAGTCTTCTGAGGATACTAATTGACTCCATCATGTACAATCCTAAAACTTGCTGAATCATCTGCTTAGGTTGTATGTCAGTGGGAGAAAGAGGCCAGTCATGCAGTGCAGATAGCTTCTTCAAAAAGGATAGTGTATGTGACAGGCAATTTTACTGTAAAAACTTGCTTAATAAAACAATTCAAACAGAATGAATAAGATAGTATTATCCTTTGTCCACATTCTCACACTGAATTTGCAACTCATGTCAGGACTCTTTGTTCAGTACACTCTTTATGGGCTTCAGCCTCTTGATTTAGGGGCATATGGCTGATGAAGCTGTAGTTGGCCAATACAAATTATGTGAATGGGATCAAAACACCAAGAATGTAATTTTCGATTTTTCTCATTGGACTTTAAGTGTTGTTCTTAGTAGGCATCATTTTCAGATTCTTTTTCTGTTTGGAAAGGCTCTAAGCTTGCACACATTGAAATTTATGAGAGCAAAGTGCTACAAACTAGAGCACAGTTACAAGATGGTAGTGGCTCTGTCTACCATTTCTACCAACACCCTTCGGAGGCAGTCTATCTCTATTGTTTTCCATTGTTTACCAGCCCCTAATCTGACCAATGGTCCTCAAGTGCAACATCCTAGGGCCCTGGTGACATGGAAGCATTGGGCTGCGACCCTGGAATGAGAACAAAGGTGAGACCAGATCCAGGTATGTGCTCGCAGCTCCAACCAGCTTAAAGACTTTCTAACAGTAAATGACCCACAGGTAAGCAGCCTTCCCATCTGCATTGGGAATCCATCCCAATGACCCTGAAAACAGGTGTTTATTCACTACAGTAATGTGCAAACACAATGTAAATAAAACTAAACAAATACTTAAATTTCATTTTGTTTGGTTTATCTTCTCCCTTATACTTCTGTTTTAGGAGAAATATTTTCAAATAAATAAAAGTCATACCCATCTCAACAAAAGATTAAATGTCATAGAAAATATTTACTAATTGATCTGATAATTTTGGAAATAATATAATAAATTATAGACATTAAAATTTTATCAAATTTGAGTGCAGAAATAATAACCTATTTTGGTCAGAATACCAATTTGTTTTGTATTTACATAAGATTGGAATTATTCAGGTTACATGCTTTTTTTTGATATTGAAATATTAACTAATACATTGAACATTATAGAAGATATAGTTTTTTTAAATGTCATTTATGGAAGAGAATTACACACAAAAGGAGAGAGGAATGTGTTTTATTACGTATATAAATAATGGCTCTGAGTTACACAATGCTCAATCATTTTCATAATCTATTTTTCCAGTAATATTAAATAAATAAAAACATATCTCATTAGGGTACATGTACACATCACATAATTTTATATAGCTTAAAATTATCCATTGTTATTTGTAGTTCTTACACATAATACATAACCTGTTTACTATTTAACTGAAATGTGTAAAACTGACAGCAATGCTATTTTTGGAGTTGAGAGGAAATTTATTTTTGAAGTATTTTTTGAGTGTTGTACTATTTTGTAAAATAGTGAGAGAGGAGGACTCAAAGCCTCAGAATGAGCCAGCAATGGTAAGAATTCTTTGTCGAAACTCACTTGTTAGGAATTCCCAACCTATTTCCAACTGCCTTGCATTAAATACCATTTATATGCTGGTGATTCTAAATTTATTCAGAGATCTCCCTTGCATTTCAAACAAATGCTTTTAGTGCCTTCTGGATGATTCCACCTGGATGTCTAATGAATACCTCACATACAACCAACACAACATGTCCTCTGACTCTGCAGACACACACCTCAGTCAAGAGATGTTCTAACTTTTCAGTTGCTCTTGCCCAAGACCTTGGAGTCACTTCTGAAATCTTTTATCATGACCCATATCTGACACATCAGCAAAATATATCTGGAACCACTGTTGTGACACTGGTGTTAGAAACAAATGCTTGTTCCTTGGTACCAAAAAGAAGAAATAGCACTTGAACATAAATTTAATTTTCTCAGCAAGGCCATCTTTACTTCTATAGAAGGGTGTGACTCGCAGATGGAGTAATGGTGAGAGCACACATGGACAGGGAGGGTAAAGCGTTCTTATTCCTGATGCAGGTAGTCCCTACTGCTGTGTCATTCCCCTATTGGCTAGGGTTGGACCCCACAGTGTAAGCTAATTCTTATTGGCTATTTTAAAGACAGCAGGGATACAAGCTAGAGTGGTGGGGTGGGTAGTTTGGTGGGAAGGGCAGTTACAGAATAGGTGACTCAGGATGATTCAGGTCAGAGCAGGTGACCAGAGGTGACTCAGGTCAAAGCAGATGACCAGGGGAACAGATGTGAACTACTGATTAGAGCTGGTGGGAAAGTTGTGAAACTAGAAGCAAGGGGGCAAACAGGACCAGGAAGTTAAACCTTAAAATAGAGAATCAAAGAATAAGAGAGCTGAACATACTGACATACTGATTCCTTGAAGAGAAACTTGGAGTTCACCATATCTAACACTGGTCATCCTCAGCCCTCAACTGTCAGTCTCACATTTCCCACCTGGTTCCCGCTTTGACTTTTGCCTCCTGTCAGTTTCCAGTTTGACTCCAAGTAAAATACAAAGTTCTCAGGGCCCTCTGTAAAATCTCTCCCCCAACACCCTCAGGCATCCCCTGTCTGCTCTAGTCTTTTGCTACCCACCCAATAACTCAGACCAATTCCACTGTCCTGTTTAGGTATACACAAGCCTGAGGTCCTTTGAATTTGTTGCCTTCCTCTCCAAATAGCTTCAATAGTTTATTCTTTTACTTAACACTTCTTTTCAAATGTCACCTCCTGAAGATCATTTTTCCTATTATGCTTTATAAATGGCAATGCCTCCAAGGCTAGTACTTCCTACTTCATTTAACTGGTTTTATCATTGCCTGACATATTATGATTAAGCATTTTCTTCTTTGCTTTATGGTTTGTCTTGGTCCCACTCAAACCAAAGCTCCAGGAGGCAGAGATGTCATCTGTTTTGCTTAGTGCTATGTCCCCACACTGGAACAGCGCCTGGCACACAGCAGGCATGCAATCAATTTTTTGGTTGAATGCCTACTATGGATATTTCTGTAGCCCCCAAATAAAACACTTTCTGAAATAGTAGTGAGTATATGCAGTCTTGAACTTTGCTTGAAAATATTTCCACGTTGAAAGTTATTTGTATTTGCTTAAAACAAAGAAATAACTATAGGCATGTATGGGGTGGGGGTAGCGGGAAGACAGTGTCTAATGGGACTTCAGTCCTGAGTCATTCTTTAGAAGAGGACTCAGAAGCCAGGCCAAAGATGATATCATCCATATTAATGAGTACTAATTGAACAGTTTGGCCAAAAACTTCCCCTTCATCTGACAAAATGTGCAGGACTAATTGAACACACTTTATGAAACGTTTTGCTGCCAGATACCATTTCCCACAATGATCTGCACTTTTTACATCTCCCTAGGCAAGATACTAATACAGTATACTAGAGTATATAAATAGGAGAGCAATTTCAAGTGACACAAGTATTCCCTTTATATCCCATGGTGGCCAGATCCATATGAGTCCATTCTGCTACTTTATGGCTTTTACTACTTGAGGGATTTGGGAAAAGTGGAATAAGTTGCAGTGGAGGGACACTAAGATAATGAAATAGCTAAAACGTAGCACCTGTGAGGAAGGTCCAATCATTTGCTTCATTTGATTTTATAAAGAGAAAGCTGAAAGGTGATTTCATAACTGTCCTCAAGGATATAAAAGGTTACTTTTCAAAAAGTGGTGACCACCTGTTTTTAATCACAATTGAAGAAAGATTAGGAAAAAAATTAGTGTAAGCTGCTACGTGAGGATAAAGTTTTCAAAAAGGAAGATTGGAACATTGAAGAACAAATTCTACATAGAAACTATTAAAGATTAAGAATTGTAATTTCATTCTTAGTAGACATTTAAGTGTGGGTTTGTTTGAATTATTTTTTGAAGGCAGGGCCAAATGACCAACCATAATTCCTACTGTTTGTGACCCTCTGATATCCCCATTTACATAAACAAGTAGTATTTCCCCCTCACTGGATAGCCATTTCTCTGGAAAACCACATGTTCTCTGCCTGTGTGTTTTCTAAGCATGAATTTGAGAACTTTTTTTATTATGATACAATTAGTCTCAGAGATAGAATATTAGAGTTAAAATCTGGAAGATGAATCTTAGAACTATTAATCCTGGTTTGGATTAATCTCACTGAGCAATTTTGAAAGTAATCTATTCAACAATATTACAATAAATTAATTTTGTTTTGTGTGTCTCTTGTTTGTTTGCTTTTCTGGTTCTAGAAATGCTAATTTATGGTAGTAAAGTTTCTTTCTGTTTCAATAATAAGTCTTGGGGAAAATTCTGTCTGATGTCAATGAAAATAATAATGAAAACTAATTTAAGTATATTAAATAAAAAATTCAAGAATGCAAATAAAATACAATGATAAAAAAGGTTTTTATGATAATTACATTCTACATATGATCTATCCATATTTTAAGAAATTATCATATAAAAAAGTATTTTCCCTTTGAAGTTGCACAGCATTTTTCCATATGTGCTACTTACCTTTACTCAAATTCACCTTTTTTTTTAATTAAAAAAAAAAATAGAGCTTCACTTCTCCAAGCCCGGTGGAAAGCAAAATCTAAGACTTACTAAGTTAGTGAAGGAAATTAAGCCATGATGTGTAGATAGATTTAACAAATAAATCAGTAAGGATGCTATAAACAAAGGGGCATGTTAGAAGAACAAGAGCATGGTTGTGGTCAATGTATTCTCTGCTTATGACAAACATAGGAAAATAACCTTGCTTTTGCTCCAAGAGATTGGTTAATGTATTTGTTTCTGAATAAGGTAAATGCTAGTGACATGAGAGACGCTGCTAGAAAGAACTATGCCATTTAAACTGCCAGTCCTCCGGGGTAATATTGGTGTCCAGGAGTTTATCCATTATCTCCCTTATATAAGCCCCTTTGCCTCCATAGATTTCCAAGCCTAAAATTGCTAATCTTTGAATATGTTTTCTAACTCTGATAATACAAAAAACTGTGGATGGTGTTTATATTTTTAAAAAAACATATTTTACCTGTAAATTTCAGAATCTCTGAGTTTTCAATATTTGAACTTGTTTGTCATTTGGTCTTTTCAAACCTTAATTTTTTCAAAGGCAGAGTGGAAAATGAAATAATATCCACAAAAACATTTCATAATATAAATGATATTCTTCAAATAGAAAATATTATTATTAACAGGAACAATAAATACATATCTATGGCGATCAGTATTTCTATTTATGCAACTATTTTAAGCTGTCACCGAATTCATACACTTTTGTGGGCAAACACACACACGTACAGCACATGATCTCTAGAGAATGGAGGAAGAGTCAGATTTATCCATGTAGTACACAATTCTAGTGAGCATGTTTTCATTTCAGCGTGAATACTGTTAGCTAATTGTGTTAAAAGATGATGTCTTCTTGTCTCTGCCATATATATATATGTTGTATTCTACCATGCAATATCACACTGTATTATAGAGACAGGTGTGGGTGTGTGTTTTTGGGTGCATGGGTACCACAACATGTATGGGATTCAGTGTTAGATATGCTCTAGTTTTGTAGTAGTAGTCTATTTCAATTATGGTAAATATTACAATTATTAGTCACATTATGAGATATTAGCAATATTATGGACACTTAATATGTTCAAGTCACTTTTTCTAAGTGATATACATCAATCAATTCTTTTAATCTTCACAGGAACCTTAAGGCAGGTACTATCAGGCAGTATCATCTCCTGTTGAAAATGCCTACACTAATTCTTAAAGCGATAAAAAGAGTGGTCAAAACTGGCATTCAAACTTAAGCTGAATGTGTCCCAAACTAATGTTTTTAATTTTTAGGCCAAGTATTAATAGCTTCTAAAGTGGAAAAGTTATCAATGTGTTTGAGACCTATTTCCCTCATTAGATAAATTAAATTATAGCCAACTTTGGTGGATTACTATAAAGATTAAACTAGAGATGGTATTTGAAGAATATGTCAATTTATATTAGGGATTCTTTCCTAAGAAGAAGGAGGAAATTTAAACTTGTATTCTCCTTTCTTTTTCTCAGATAAAGCAACTAAAACTCAGATATAAAGAATTAATTTGCATATATGAATATTCATTTGGTTTTAAAAATAATTTTTAAAATATCCTAAATGTAATGTTTTATTTACAATTATTTAAAAATTTATTTAAAATTAATAATTGTAAAAATAAGTTACTTTTTTTCAGTAGTTGAAAATGTTTTCAGGTATAAAGTAGTTTTATGCAATCAAAGTTGTCAGCTTGAAATAGACAATTATAAGTAATAGAAGCAGACTATGAAATAGACTATTGCAAGCTTTCTGGTAACCAAATAGCAAAAATCTGCATGACCTGCACAAAATAAACATGAAAACAATTCAAAACATATGACTATAGAAAACCATGAAACCACAAAGAGAGCAAGAGATGAAAAATTTAAAAAAAATGAAATAAACAGACAAAAAAATCACAGAAAACAACTAAGTAGCAGTAGTAAATCCTTAACTATCAATACTAATCTTGAGTAGAAATGAATTAAATTCTCCAATAAATGAATGAATGGATAAAAACAAAACCCGACTATATGCTGATTAAAATACATGTATCTCCCTTTTAAGGACACACATGGAAGGAATAGAAAAAGACATTTCATGCAAATAGAAACTAAACAGAATCAGAGGTAGCAATACTTGTATTAAACAAAGCAGATGTTGAATCAAAAACTATAAAAAGAGACAAAGAAGAATATTATGTAGTGATAAAGGGATAAGTTCTTTAAGAGTATGTAACAATTGTAAATATATAAATGCACTCAACAGTAGGACACCTAAATATATAAAGCTAATATTAAAGGATCTGAAAAGAGAAATGAATTGCAATATAATAATTATAGAGGCTTCAATATTGGACAGATCACCCAGACAGAAAATTAATAAGGAAATATTGGATTTGAACAACACGTTAGACCAAATGGACCTCATAGACATTTGTAGAACATTCCACTTAACAGTGACAGAATACACATTCTGCTCAAGCACACATGGGACATTCTCCAGGATAAATCATTTAAGCCACAAGACAAGTCTCAGCAAATTTATGAAGATTAAAATCACATCAAGTACTTTTTCAACCTCAATAATTTGAAACTAGAAATCAATAACAGTAAGGATTTTATAAATTCACAAATATATGAATATTAAACAACATGCTCCTGAACAACAAATGGGCCAATGATACAATTATAAGATACATTTAAAAATTTCTTGAGACAAATAAAAATGAAAACATAACATACCAAAACCTATGGGATACAGAAAAGCAAATCTTACAGGGAAGTTTATATCCACAACCACCTACATTAGAAAAGGAGAAAGATTTCATATAAGCAACCTAATGTTACACCTCAAGAAATTAGAAAAGCAAGAGGAAACAGTCCAAAATTATTAGAAGGAAGAAAATAATAAAGAACATAAATAAATGAATTAGAGACTAGAAAAGAAAGACCAAGGAAATGAAGAGTTCTTTTTTTTGAAAAAATATATCATATTCACAACCTTTAGCTAAACTAAGAAAAAAGATAAGAGACTCAAATAAATAAAATCAGGGATTAAAAATGGAACATTACATCTGATACCACAGAAATACAAAGGATCATAAGCAAATTTATGAAAAAGTATATGCCAAAAAATTGGATAACCTAGAAGAAATGAATACATTCTGGGACACATACAACCTACTAAGAGTAAATGCTGAATAAATAAAAATCTGAAGAGACCAACAATGAGTGAGGAGACTGAATTAGTAATAAGAAGTCTCCCATCAAAGAAAAGCCCAAGGCCTGATGGCCTCACTTTTGAATTCTATCAAACGTTTTAAAAAGAACTGATGCCAATTATCTACCAATTACTCCAAATAATTCATGAGGGAACACTTCCAAACTCTTTTTATGAGGATAACATTACCCTGATACCAAAGGCAAAGACATCACAAGAAAAGAAAATTATAGGCCAACACACTTTATAAACATAACTGTGAAAATCCTCAACATAATACTAGCCAAACAAATTCAATAACACATTAAAATAATCATTTACCTTGATCAAGTGGGATTTATCCCTGGAATGCAAAGATGGTTCAACATTTGCAAATTAATAAATGGGATACTCCACATTAATGAAATGAAGGACAAATATCATATAATCATTTTATAAAACACAAAGCATTTGACAAAATTCAATATTCTTTTATAATTAAAAAAAAAACTCCCAACAGATTAGTTATAAAAGAAATGTACTTCAACACAATAAAGGCCGTATATGACAAGCCAAAAGCCAACATTATTCTCAACAAGGAAAAGTTAAAAGCATTTCCTGTAAGACCTGAAACAAGACAAGAATGCCCACTATCACCACTCCTATTCATTATAGTGTTGAAGGTCCAAGCCAGAGAAATTAGGCAAGAGGAAGAAATAAATGGCATACAGACTGAAAAAGAAAATGCTAAATTGTCCCTGTTTGCAGGTGATAAGATCTTATATGTTAAAAAAACCCAAGATCCCCCGACTCACACACACAAAAAAAAAACTGTTAGAAATAGAAACAAATTTAGGAAAGTTGCAGGATACAATTTCAACACAAAAATTAGTAGCATTTCTTTACATTAACAACCAATGTTTTAAAAAAATCAAGAGAACAATACCATTTATAATAGATGCACAAAATGCTTAGCAATAGACTGTTTCTGACAGTCAAGTATAGTTTATTTACTGAGTAGATAAGCCAAAATATTAATAATTATTCCTAAATAAAGGAATTATGAGTGACTTTTAATTTTTGTCTTTGTTTTTTATTTCTTATTTATTTATTTATTTATACTTAGGAAGTACTAGTGTATATTTCTTACATGCATATATTGTGTAGTGGTGAAGTGTGAGCTTCTAGTGTACCTATTACCCAAATAGGTAAATTTTTAACCTTTACCCATCTTCCACCCTCTTACCTTTTGAAGTCTTCAATGTCTATTTGTCTAATTCTATATGTCCAGGCTTACCCATTGTTTAGTTCCCACTTATAGGTGAGGATATAAAGTATTTGACTTCCTGTTTCTGAGTTATTTCATTTAGGATAATGGCCTCCAGTTTTCAATATTTCTGCAAAAGACACAATTGTATTCTTTTTAATGGATGAGTAGTATTGAATTATATATACATATATGTATATATATAATTTTTATTATTCATCACATAGGTTGATTCCATATGTTTGCTATTGTGAATAGTGCTGTGGTAAACATATGAGTGCAGGTCTTGTTTTGATAAAATGGTTTCTTTTCCTTTGGGTATATACCCAGTAGTGGAATTGCTAGATTGAATGGTAGTTCTATTTTTATTTCTTTGAGGGATCTCCATATTGTTTTCCATAAAGGTTGTACCAATTTACATTTCCACCAATAGTGTATAAGCATTTCCTTTTCTCTACATCCTCACCAAATCTGTTGTTTTATGACATTTTAGTAATAGCCATTCTGACTGGGATAAGATGGTATCTCACTGTGGTTTAAATTTGAATTTATCTTATGATTGGTGATGTTGAGCATTTTTTCATATGTCTGATGGTCACTTGCATGTTTTCTTTTGACAAAATGTCTGTTCATGTCCTTTGCCCACTTTTTAATGGGGTTATTTGTTTTCTTCTTGTTGAGTTGTCTGAGTTCCTCATAGATTCTGGATATCAGCCCTCTCTTAGTTGCCTGGTTTGAAAATATTTTTTCTCATTCTTAGGTTGTATATTTACTTTGTCAGTTATTTCTTTTGCTTAGCAGAAGTTTATAATTTAATTAAGTCCTATTTGTCTATTTTTGTTTGCTTTGAGGACTTGGTCATAAAATCTTTGCCTAGGCCAATGTCCAGAAGACATCCCTAGGTTTTCTTCTAGGTTATTAATATTTGCAAGTCTTACGGTCTTTAATTCATCTTGAGTTAATTTTTTTATGGTGACTGATAGGAGTCTGGTTTCATTTTCTGAATATGGCCATCCAATTTTCCTAGCACCATTTATGAAATAAGATGTCCTTTACCTAGTGTATATTTTTGTTGACTTTGACAAAGTTCACTTGACTGTAGGAATATGGCTTTATTTCTGGGATCTCTCTTCTGTTCCATTGATCTATTTATCTGTTTTTATGCCAGTACCATGCTATTTTGCTTACTATAGACATCTAGTATTATTTGAAGTCAGGTAATGTGATGCCTCCAGCTTTGTTATTTTTGTTTATGATGGCTTTGGCTAATTTGGGATCTTTTGGGGTTCCATATCAATTTTAGAATTTATTTTCTAATCTGTGAAATATGACATTGGTATTTTGATAGACATTGTATTGAAATTGTAAATTGTTTTGGGAAATATGGTCATTTTAACAATATTAATTCTATTGATCCATGAGTATGGGCTGTTTTGCCATTTGTGTCAGCTATAATTTCTTTTATCAGTGTTTTGTAGTTTTTCTGGTAGAGCTCTTTTACCTCCTTGCTTAAATATATTTCTGGATTTTTTTGGAAGTTGTTATAAATAAGATTGCCCTCCTTTCAACTGCATTATTGTTGCTGTGTAGAAAAGCTACTGATTTTTGTATGTTAATTTTGTATTGTGACACTTTATTGAATTTATTCATTGAATCTAAAAGTTTTTTGGTGTAGTCTTTAGATTTTTTGAGATACATGATTATATCATCAGCAAACAAGGATAATTGACTCTCTGTTTTCCAATGTGGATGACTTTGGTTTATTTCTCTTGCCTGATTGTTCTGGCTAGTACTTTATTACTATGTTAAATAGGAGAGTGGTAAGAGTGGACATCCCTCTCATAGTCCAGTTCTTATGGGGAATACTTCCAACTTTTCCATTTTCAGTATGATGTTGACTGTGGGTTTGTCATATATGACCTTTATTATTTTGAGGTATGTTCCTTCTATGCCTCATTTGTTGAGGGTTTTGAGCTTGTGCTCTTATGAAGTGATGTTGAATTTTTAAAAATTCTTTTGCTGTGTCTATTGAGATGATCATATGATTTTTGGCCTTCATTCTGTTTAGGTAATGTATGACATTTATTTGTTTGTATATGTTGAATCATTCTTGCACCTCTGGTGTAAATTTGAGTTTGTCATGATGTAATATCTTTTTGATATGTTGGATTTAGTTTGCTGAGAATTTGTTGACAATTTTTATATCTGTGTTAATTAGGGATATAGGTCTGTAGTTTCATTTTTTATTGTGTTTCTGGCTGACTTTGGTATCAGGGTGACACAGGCTTTGTATAATAAGTTAGGGAGAAATTCCTTTTCAATTTTTTGAAAAGTTTCAGGAGTATTGGCACCAGTTTTTCCTTGTACATTTGCTAGAATTTGCTTGTGAATCCATCTGCTCCTGGGATTTTCTTTGTTGGGAGATTTTTCTTATTTGGGAGATTTTTTTATTACATTTTAAATCCAATGTTGTTATTTGTCTATTCATGGTTTTTATTTCTTCCTGATTCAATCTTAGGAGGTAGTAAGTTTTCAGTAATTTGTCCATTTCCTCTAGGTTTTCTAGTTTGTGAGCCTATAAGGATAAAGATGTGGACTCAGTACTGCTACCTTGGCCAAGAGGAGTGAGATCTGATTCTCTCTCATGCCCCAATTTTGGTGGGGCTCACCACCTTCTCAACTTTGTCAGTAGGTTTGGCTCTTCACTTAGTGCAATTTGCTTCTAGTTGTCAACACAAGCTGCCCCAGGCCTTAGGAGTCACTGCCCAGCCCAACACTAGGCCTCCCAAATAAATCCCCTCCTGTACTGGTGGGGGAAGGGAGTGAAGTGGAAGATGGGTTGAGCCTGGTTCCAGCATGCCAATGGCTAGAGCCCAATACCATACTTGAGTCTCAGTTCTGGCTGTGGGAACCTCTTCCCTGCTTGAGCACCACATCCCCAGGATACAGCTAGAGCCTCTTTAATGCCAAAGGCTGCCACTGCTGCTAGTTTTCCGTTCTGTGCACAGCTTGCAAAGAGCTAGGATCAAGAATGGTGTTCTGTTGTAGGTTCCCAGGTCTCGGGGCATGCATGGGACGCTTCCCAGAGCAGGTACTTCTTACAGTCTCCCAGCCACCCCCCAAGGTAGATCTAGGGCTTAGAAAAGTCATGGTGCTCTACCGTGGCCTGAATTATATGATTCTATAGTGGGAAAGTGGACCACAGAAAGATACTCACTCACTCTCTCCCATATTGGGAATTTACTCTCTTCTCATTTTCAGCCATTCCCAGCCACACAGGCTGACAGTTCTTCTTTTTCTGGTCAGATTCTGGAGTTTCTTCATGTGTTCCTGTTGAACTCCTGTGTTCTCTCTTGGATAATATGTTTGTAAACAAAAAAGTGACTGAGGTGGATCTTAATCAATTAGAGGTTTATTTTGCCAAGGTTGAGAACGTGCCTGGGAAAAAGAAACACAAATCACAAGGAGATCTGTACCCTGTGCTTTTTTTTAAAAAAGGGCTCTGGGAACTTCAATATTTAACAGGGAAAAAGCAAGCAGGAAGAGGAAGAAAGAAAAAAAGTCTGGGTAGGCAATGAAATAAGTGGTCACATTCTTGTGAGGATCTCACTAATGAGCAGAAAAGCTACATTTTACGTAAAGTAAAGTAAACATGAAATTACAGCTTTTTGGGAATGAAAGGAAGGCAGTTTTCTCATGACTCACTACCTAAACTTAGCCCTTTGGTATAGTGAGTTTGGGGTCCCAATATTTGATTTTGCTTTCATATGTGCAAAGTGTGATTGTCTACACACCATTGGGTTTGTCATTCTTCTAAGTTGATGAAGTACCCTGGAAAAGCATCTAGTCAGCCATCTTGAAAAAAAAAACCTGTTGTTTCTTTGTAATACTGCTTTATAATCTGAGAGGACTTGGAACAAATCTAACAAAATAGAAGATACTCCTGGAGAAGTGAGAAAATTGAGAAAAATGAAAAGATGTGTTCTTGATGTGTTTAGCTATTATTATTATCATTACCATTATTAAATGATACTTTCCAGTTGGCAAAAAAGTATTCTGGAGGCTATTGTTTCTACTGGGGCGTAAGTCAAACTTTGACAAAAGAGAAATGCATGCAGAGAGCAAGCCATAGAAGGCAAGTTAGGAAATGATACAAATATTTATCTGTATTTATTTTATTGAATCAATATTGACAACATTAATTAAGTACTTCCAAGTATAAGAGACTAAGCAAAGAATTAAATATAGTATTTTATTTAATCATCAGATCAATTAATTATTTCCGCTTTAGTGATGAGTGAAGGAAGCTATATATATGGTAATCAACTTGCCAAGGATTACCTACTAATAAATAAAAGAGAGGAGATTCAAATCAAGACAGAATTCTGAAGTTAGAACTTTTGTTATCACCTTATGACAGCTCCTGCATGTGTGTTAGTGAGAGAATGAGGGTGAGAAATAGGAATACATACATTCTTATTTAAAGCTATGTGGATATTCCTGTGTAAATACTCCTTATTATACTGATACTTCTAGTCAATGCCAGTCTCTAAGGGTATCTTATTTAGTTTTTCAGTTAGTTATATATATATTATTACGTGCATATAACTTGATAATGACTGCAACCATAAAGGAACAAAATCTTTTGAAATGTTATAGGCAGCAAAGGTAGAAACTCTAGTAAATCTAGTGTCAATAATTTTAGATGATTACGTTGAAAGTAGATCTTTAAAATGATTGAGCTATAGTCACTTTTCACTAAATTTCTGTTAAAGGAACCCCTGCTTTTTCCAAAGTTTCTCCTCCTCCCACCCATCCACTCTTAGCCATCTAAAGCTTAGAGTCTATGCTGCCCCCTTCTCACTTAACTCTCCAATATCTTTTCCTGGCAGGTGCATTCTGTGAATTTCTTAGCAGGATCACCTGGTCTTTTTCAGGCTTACACCAGGTTGCTCTTGCATTTGTCTTTAAGTCCTTGATGGTACTACAGTCTCTCCCTACAATACAACTTTCCCCCTCCTACTTTCCCTCAAGATGATTTATCGTTCCTTATTCTGCTTCCTTAGCATGTTACCTCTATAGCACTGTCATATGCTCGTTATTTTAACATATTTCTTTCCCTCACTAAAATGAGACCTGGGTGCTCAGATGCCATTTGCAGTGTGAGTCAGTTCATGAGAAGGACATTATAAATAACAACAGGAAATGGCAAGAAGTTTTCAGAGATGCTGAAACTATATTTGCAGAGTTGATTAGAGGATGCTTTGTCTGAGAGACAGTCACCACTTGGGTAATATAACAGAAGATCTTAAATTGAGTTTTAAAAAAGTAAAGGAGTAAAGTTTTGCTAAGAGAATAGTAAATCTTACATGAAGTCCATTTTAAGATCCCTATTGCTATATGTGATTTACGAAAACGAAAAAATAACAAAATTTTCTGACAAATAATGACATTAGATAATATTTTTTATTATAAGGAAGATGAAGGCCAATTTAATAAACCATAAAATTGGCAAAGTTTCTGGAAACTGCAATGTTGAGTTACAGTTTTTGTGCCAATTTGTCAATTTAAAAAGCTAAGGTAGATGTTGAAATATCTGCAGTATAAAGAGAGGGCATACTAAAATTTTTGCTATAGTAGCTTGTCATTATACTGTGTTCAAGTCCAAAATTTATAACCAGATCAATCATCCCATGTCCTTCCCTAGCTTCAGCTCTCAATGTTTCTGCCACCTTTTCTTTGAATTTCTGAAATGCCCGACTTGGCCCCAGCCAGCCCCATCCACTCTCTGGAAAGAACACCCTTTTCCTGTACTTTACCTTTAATCTTCTACTCGTTTTCAGTCACTGTTTAAAATTTACTTCCTAGAGAACATTTCTCTAGCTTTTCAATCTATTGTGATGTAATACCCCCTTCTTCTTCTTCTTCTTCTTCTTCTTCTTCTTCTTCTTCTTCTTCTTCTTCTTCTTCTTCCTCTTCCTCTTCTCCTTCTTCTTCTTCCTCCTCTTCTTCTCCTTCTTCTTCTTCCTCCTCCTCTTCTTCTTCTCCTTCTCCTTCTCCTTCTCCTTCTCCTTCTCCTTCTTCTTCTTCTTCTTCTTCTTCTTCTTCTTCTTCTTCCTCCTCTTCTTCTTCTTCCTCTTCTTCTTCTCCTCCTCCTTCTTCTTCTTCTTCCTCTTCTTCCTCTTCTTCTTCCTCTTTTTGAGATGGAGTTTCCCTCTGGCTGCCCACGCTGGAGTGCAGTGGCACAGTCTTGTCTCACTGCAACCTCCTCATCCCAGGTTCAAGTGATTCTCCTGCCTCAGACTCCCGCGTAGCTGGAATTACAGGGATGTACCACCATGTCCGGCTAATTTTTGTATTTTTAGTAGAAATGGGGTTTCACCATGTTGTACAGGCTGGTCTGGAACTCCTGACCTCAGGTGATCTGCCCACCTCGGCCTCCCAAAGTGCTGGGATTACTGACATGAGCCACTGCGCCCGGCCTCTTATTTTTTTTAAAATGGCATTTACAATAATTTGTACTAACATATTTACTTGTGTGGTTATTATCTCTCATTGTTCCCTCCATAGACATTATAACCCCAAAACTGCTAAAAAGTGTTTACAATTTATCATTGGATTGTACTCACAAAAATATTATGTTTTCATTTTTTTCTCCCTTCAGACAGAGTAGGAAAATCAATAAGCACAGCATTTATCGTCCTTTTAGCTTTCCGAGCATCTACTGGCAGCAAGGGTCAGAGCCAAATTCTACAACCCTGGAAGTAAATGCCTTCCATTAGCTCTCTTCCAGCGATTATAAGAATGCAAGCAGGAAACGATGAAAATAGTTATTATTTTTTAAACATTTGCCAAAGCAGAGAATTCCGTCTAACATTTTGGGTGTTTAATAATGATACACTTATATCCCTCCTTATGAGAAATGATTACAGATACCAGTGATTAATCCTTTGACAATTTTCAGCACACTGCATATATACAGCATATATACAGTCATTTAACGATTGAGATATATTTCAGGAAATGACTCCCAGTTAGATGGTTCCACTGTTGTACGAACCCCACAGAATTTGCTTACACAACCTGAGACAGCATAACCTACTGCACAGCGAGGTTATACAGTACAGCTTATTGCTCCTAGGCTACACACCTGTATAGCATATGACTGTACTGAATACTGTAGGCAAAAGTAACATAATGGTAAGTAGTTGTTTAACCACATTACACATAGAAAAAGTAAAGTAAAAGTACAGTCTAAAAGATTTTTAAAAAATGATACACAGGTACAGGGCACTTACTGTGAATGGAGCTTGCAGGATGGTAGTTGCTCTGGGTGAGTCAATGAGTGAGTGATGAGTAAATGTGAAGGCCTAGGATGTTACTGTACAGCACTATAGACTTTATAAATACTGAACACTTAGGCTATACCACATTTATAAAAAGTATTTTTTTCTTCAATAATAAACTAACCTTAGCTTACTGTAACATTTTTTACTTTACAAAGTTAATTTTTTCAACTTTGGCCTTTTTTGTAAAAGTGCTTAGCTTAAAACACAAACACATTATGTAGCTGCACAAAATTATTCTATATCCTTATTCTTTACATTTTTTTCTACTTTTAAATTTGCAAATTACTTTTTTATTTTTGGCTTTTTAAAATTTTTATAAAAAATAAGACAGAAACACACACATTAGCCTTGGCCTACAAATAGTCAGGATGAGTTCCACCATCACATCTTGTCCCACTGGAAGGTCTTCAGGGACAATAACACGCATGGAGCTGTCATCTCTTATGATAATGATGCTGTCTTCTGGATACCTTCTGAAGGAACTGCTTGAGCCTGTTTTATAGTTAACTGTTTTTTTAATAAATAGAAGGAGTACACTAAAAAATTCAATAAAACTATAATACAGTAAATACATAAACCAGTAACATAATCTTTCTTATCATCATTATTATTATGTAGCATACATCATAATCGTATGTGCTAGACTTACACAGCTGTCAGCACAGCAGGTTTGTTTACACCAGCATGACCACAAGCACAACAGTAATGCATTGCTCTATGACATTACAACGGCTATGACATTGCTAGGGGATAGGAATTTTTCAGCTCCCTTATAACCTTATAGGATGACCATCGCATATGCAGTTCATCATTAACCCAAACATCCTTATGCGGCACATGACTGTATTTAAAATGCTGTATCTGACATGTTGCATTGGGTTACTCTGTTTCATAAAATTATTTGCTTCACTTTTTTTCTCATGTTAATATCTCTTAAATTGGAATACATGTAAATTTGTGAACACTTCAGTTGAAAACTTCTGGTAAGACCAAGAAATTGCCAGCTTCAAAGTCATTTTTTTGATACAATGAAATACAGTTACACAAGTAAGGTAAATAATGTGTTGTTTTTTTAAGCAATATTATTGCTGTAGACAAATTAGACTCATTTTCTTTTTCATTTCTCATGGAGAAGAATATTTTGGTTTGCTTATAAAGTTCCTTAAAATTTACAAACATGTTCACAAGCATTATTTAATTTCAACATCATAATAGTTATGTAAGGAAGGGAAGAGATAGTGTGTCACCCCTTTGTAGAGTAAAAAACCAAGTCTTGTATGTTAAATGCTTTGGTGGTTATATTGTTAGTAAGAGATGAAGCCAGAAACCCTAACTTCTATTTTATGGACATGCTTCAGTGTAAAGACAGAGAAGTCATGTGTTGGGGCTTTGAAGCCCGGAGTTCTGGTATAATGTCTAATGAAGACTTGGTGAATTCGCAGAGTGTTGTCCTTTTACATGTGGCTTCTGCACCTTGGTCCAGTCAGGAATGGCCAGGTTAGCAATGTGAAGTGATGTGTGCCAGCCTGTGTAACTCCAGGTTTTCACCAGGACAGTGACCTGCTGGACCGACGGAAACACTGCTTCACCGTGCAGTCTGAGTCTGGGGAGGACCTATACTTCTCAGTGGAGCTGGAAAGTGACCTCACCCAGTGGGAAAGAGCCTTCCAGACAGCAACCTTTCTAGAAGTAGAACGGATACAGGTAAGAGTCTGTGGGACTGCAGGATCTGTGGCTCCCTCAGATGCATGACCACTTCCCTAGAGTTCTAATATCATTCCAAAGAAGTGTAAAAATACAGTTCTGGGAGTCTTGACCTCAAATACATTCTATAATTAGCCATTTTTGTTTAGTGACTAGTAATAAGCTCTGAATAAAATTTTAATTTTTCCACAGCTTGATCTTTCCAGGCTATTTCCCACTACTAATTAAAAATGTATTTCTAATTTTAATTAGACATTACTCTGACTTAAATCTAATATAGAAAATACTCTGATTTAATTAACTGTTGACAAGGTCACTTCCTGTTCTCCAAATATGACCTCCTAATTTCCAGCCTGTTGGCATCATTTACTCACAATGTTCTTTCTTCTAGAAAGCCTTCCCTTTGCCTCCGTCCTTCAAAGCCATACCGAGTTTTTGAAACTTTTTATCAAAGGTCATATCATCCAGGAACATGTCCGTGATTTCCAGTCCACCCTGCCTAATGCTTGCCAATACTCCTTCTACAACTATCCTGTTCAAACAACTCTTCTCGCTTTTGAACACAATATAATGTACTTGTCTGTTTTTTTTTAACAGACAAGAAAACACCAACTAATCAATTTTATTCATACTACTCATGAAAAGCAATTACAGTTTTACATGAAGTCATTAACACATATAACAATAAAAATCATAAAAGTAATACATCTGATTAGAAATACAATATAGGAAATAGATTTTAAAATAGCGTAGGTTAGTGATAAAATTTATACTGTTTTTCTACTTATTTATAGCAGCATCTATAAGATTCTTCTATTTATTTGTCTTTTTTTTTTAAGGATTGCACACACTCAGTCTGTTTTGTATTGCAGTGACATGTGCTTGTTATTCCCTGCACTAAATTATAGGTTGTTTGGAATTATCTTATCATGTGCCAACCAAAGTCCAGTGCATTTTGCACATCATGAGTATTCAACAGATATTTATTGAACTTTGTTTCTTAAGTGTGAAGTTATACACTAGATCAAACTTTATAGAGCCCTCAGCCTCTGTCTTCACAAGACCATTGAACAAAACAGCCTCCCAAAGTTGGTTCTATGGCTGACCTCAAACAGACCTGTGGACAAAATGAAAGGTTATCATGCGCTTGCCACATGCAAATGGATCCATAGAGCAAGGACCTAAATACACACATGAACACTTAATTTTGAAAACAAATGTGGTGAATAATCTAGCATTAACTATACTGGAATGTTTGCTTAAAACAGGATTGTTGGATACATATATTTTGAACATGTTGAACTGATTTCTATTTTCTGACTACAAACCTCTGTAATCAACACACCAAGTTGTACCAGCATGACATTACAATCAGGGGAAGAGGACAGAAAGAAAACTCCAATTATAGTTTTTTTAATTGTTCAGTTGACTCTTGTCAATAATTCTGCTTTTATCTTCATGCATCTAAAAAGTCTTAAATAGCTAAAAAATAGTCTCCACAATTAGAACCTCAATTCAAAAAAATAGATATTATATCAAAAATGGAAACAAAAATATATTAAATATGATTTTATTCCAAGTCAAGATCCAAGACCATTTAAAGCATTAAAATATAATTTAATGGAATGCAAGTTGACAGTTTTGTTATTCAAATTTATACTTTTAGGTTTCTAAAATTATTATTTCTCTACAATAGTCCACTTCACTTGGAAACAACTACATGGTAATTTTAACATTTTGGTTCCAATTTAGTATTTTATTTTAAGTCTCCTGATATTTATAAATTAGATAGAGATAAAATCTTTGAATCTGGGCTTTGTATTCTGTAAACTGATATTCAATGAAATACATTGGCCTATTTCCTTACCCATTCACAATGCCAGTGTAAGATAAATGTCAGAAGTGAAAGGTAAAACATTTAATGTCTTTTTAGCTTTAATTGTTCTACAGATTTTATAACTCTTATTTGTTTACCATATAGGAAATCAATGAACACCTTTGTAGTATTACTTTCAAATTTAAAGTATGTGAATATATTTACATGAAGAACCTTAACATGTTTTTCTTCTACATTCTTAATTTATTACTTCCAGTAAAGTTGGTAGGGAATTAAATAAAGAAGGAATATAAGTTCTATCATAAAACAAGCAGAAAGAAAAAATTAATGAATTGACTTTCAAAGTGTTTCTCATTTAAACTTACTTAGGATAATTTATTGATTTTTTTCTGTATAATTTGTTTTTAAGGAAACAAATTAAACAACAAATTAAATATTTCAATATTAAACATATTAACTATACACATGATATGCTATTAATATTATAAATGATAGAACTTGAGTCTGTATATAAACTGAGACTTCAATGAGTCTCAATTTATAGCACATATATTTGTTTCAATTTCATGATTATTGAGAAAATCTAATTTAATTTGTAATGCTGAACTTAATAGAAAAATTTTAATACACTGCACTGAATTTATTTTCACCTGACATTTTCTTGTTTAAATGACAGTGCTTGAAATTAGCAAACCATTATGTCTAAATTAGGAGACAATTTTATAGCCTTAAACATTCCTTAATGTTGATAATAGTTTTAATAAAGTGCTAATGGGTGGATGTAAGCATGCACAATGCTTATGTATTAAACAAATATAATTACTCCTGAAAATGGACTTTTGAGGCCCATTAAGTATGTTCTTTAGTTTGCTTTTTTTAAAAAAATTAACTCCAAAAGAATAATTTTGCATTATTATAATTTTTCTATGCTAATAAGGCTTAAACACATGAATGTAATTTTTAGTGAAGGCAACTTGATGTATTTAGTCATGATTACATTCAGAATGAGATTCAATTAATGTAGTTTTGTATACAGTATTATAAAAACAAATACAATGTAAGGATAGGTGTTAAAAATTTGCTTCAGATAAACTTCTCTTCCTTTTTTTCTTCTCTCTCTTTGTCTCTTTCTCTCTATTTCTCTCTCATCTTGTACATGAATCACAAATATTTTTCATGATTGGAATATCCCACTATGATTTAAAATTAAATGCAAATAAAACTGGCTTATAGATGTAACAATACATCGTGTCATATATAAACCTCAAGTTTTTATTTCATATTTGATTTATATCCTGTTTTCTTTATATTTCAGTATCCATATTTACTATGAAAAATTAGGCTGGGCACAGTGGCTCACGCCTGTAATCCCAGCACTTTGGGAGGCCGAGGCGGGCGGATCACTAGGTCAGGTGTTCAAGACCAGCCCGGCCAAGATGGTGAAACCCCGTCTCTACTAAAAATACAAAAATTAGCCAGGCACGGTGGTGGGCGACTGTAATGCCAGTTACTTGGGAGGCCGAGGCGAGAGAATTGATTGAACCCAACAGACAGAGGTTGCAGTGAGCCGACATTGCGCCACTACGCTCTAGCCTGGGCAACAGAGCAAGACTCTGTTTCAAACAAAAACAAAAACAAAAACAAAACAAGAAAAATTATAATATTATTTGATCTCATTGTGAAAAGTAATTACTTGTTGATTTTTAAAGAATTATCTGTAGTTCTAAGCAAATAAATTGGAAAGTGGTAAATATCTGTAGGAACATCTCGTGCAATATGGAAGAAGAGAGTAAGACTATTAAGATCAAGATCTATTCTTTTGGCTTGGTTGCTAAATCAGTATTTGTGTGCATGAGAATATGGTTTAATAATATCCATGAAATTGATATCCTGAGAATTCAAGACAGTGCTATTTAACAATAGTTCTCTTTTAGTTTAATGAAAATGGTTGGCTACAGTAAATAACAACTACAACTTAACATAAACTTGCCTACTCCTAGTACTTTTTATATTCTATACCACCTTTATTGTCAACACAGCAAAGACAGACAGTGTAGCACAATGTACAGACAAAACTAGAGGGAGCAGGATTGGAAACTTGGCCAGGCATACACCTTGGCAAGTTAAATAAAACCCAACACTCTCAGCTTCTGTTTCATTAACATTAAAATGTTGATAATACTCCCTTCTTTATACAATTATTGTTAATATTAAATTAGATATTGTATGAAGTACTTATTGCAGAAGCTGTAACATAGTTCTTAATATTGATATTGCATCAATAACATGAAAAGTAACAATACTTTCTGTTCTACCTAGTGCAAGACCTACGCATGTGTGCTAGAAAGTCATCTAATGGGACTCACAATTGATTTCAGCACAGGATTTATCTGCTTTGATGCTGCAACAAAGGTAATGTGTTCAGGTCAGCTCTGAGAAATATACTGCAAACATTCTAATTCAAGAATGATTTAAATGCCTCATAACTCCTTTCAGCATTTTAATTGTAATCGTGTGTCAAATGTAAGATCTTCGTTTTTGTTAATGGAAGATAAATTATGCTTTGATCTGAAAAAAAGTTTGAATTTTTAATAAAACATATGTAGTACCACAAAACTATAACTATGTGAAAGTAAATATTTATTTATAAGTCTATCTATGTATGTATCTATCTATCAATCATTTTCCTGCTTTTTAAAGATGACTTTATAACTGAAGGGACATTTTCTTCCCCAAAAAGCAGTTTTTAAAAAACATGTTTCTTTATACTTTACCTGCATCAACTTCTGCAAGACAAAAAGAAGGAAAGCATGTTGTCTTTTTAAAAAAAAATTATAGCTGACTTGTTAGAATTATTGAATGGTGAAAATTTAAAGTTTAGTTTCTAGCCAGGGAGTAGGACTTTTATAAACACTTGACTTAATAAGGATTATGCACTATGAAGTGCTCTTTTCCCAAAGTATACATCTCTGGGAGTGATGCACATTGAATGACAGAGGGTGCCTACTCAGCCAGTCATACCTAAAAAAATCCAATTTTGATTATTATGGAAAGACAAATGACAAAGCCAAAGCATTGCACATTATTATCATTATTTTTAATTGGAAGCGATCTTAAAGCTCAACTGACCCCCATTCAACTGCTAATCTCCTTCTAGTCCCTGCTACAGTTTGTGACTTGGGACTGTTGTCCCCAAGGAAGACATTCTCTTCCCTCTCATTGAGGATCTCAGTTCCTTAGATCCATTCCATTTCCTCCTTCATCAAAGTATGGCTTGGGTATAAATTGATTTGTTCCTTCTCACTAATTTTAAGGATTCATGAGTAAGCCTTTACCAGAACACACATATTTTATCCAGAAATTAAGTCTTGTGTAGGATTTTCTAAAGCAAATGGCAACAAAATAAAACAGTGATACAAACGTGTAAGAAAGATGGAGTGTAGGAGGCAGTGGGGGTTCTTGAGTTGGGAAAGATGAATGTCTAATGGTGGGATCCAGGTAGGATGCTGCCCTGTGTTCACTCACCTTGTGAATCTTCATGACTCAGCAGTTGGCATTGTCCTGCAAAATCTCACATTACTTAAAGATATATTTATTTTTATTTTAACATGGTAAAATTAGACAGCACACATTTGCTGGTCAGATTTGGCCATCTAATGTGTTGCCTTCGCATCATGACAAAATAGTACTTTGTGAATAAGGAATTTTAAATGCCAATGACTCTTGAAAACTTTCAAATGAGGCTGCCATAAACTATTCCTATTACTAAAGTTTTTTTTTTTATTAAAATGCACATCAAATCAAGATAGGCTCCTGAGTATTAAATTAATTTGATAAATTAATTGAATTATTAAATAGTCAGTTAAATGAGTAATAAGTTAAATTTATAAATAAATTTAGAAACAAATTACACTAACTAGAAAAGTCAAAGTCTGATTTTAAAAAGAAAATGCTATTGCCAGAATTGTCACCAAACTCTATTACATGAATGTGTAAGAATCTTACATTAACGAACAAGAAAAATAAAATTCACATAAATATATTTCTGAGTATGTGAATCTATTCTGAGTTTATTTTAAGGCTAGCATAATACAGACCTATGTCAGTGTCCTGTTGGCTCTTTATAATAAGGGAGAAAATCATGACACCAATGTCCTATCTGTCATTCCTGTCTACTTCTGCTGGGTGTTCTGGGAATGAGTGAGTAGTCAGGAGTGTCTAAGTGAACAAGTATGATGCCATCCAGGGAAAACAGTTTAGTAGGAAATGAGAATTTAATCAGTCCAAGCTTGATACTCAGGGAAAGCACCAGAGACCTTCAGGAATAGTAGTCACTGTTCTATTTTCTGATTCTTTCATTGGAAGCATTTAACTTCAAGGCAATCTGAGAATTGGGAAAGGCTAAAAGGAATCTACACATTAATTGAGAAGGTTATATTATCCATCACAGATTATACTTGGAGAATGAAAGTAGGAGCTATTAATAGTTATGTCAGACATAAAGAGGAGGACAAGCATAAATGGAGATTCCTGGGCAAACCACTTAGCTGGGCTGACTGCAAAAAACTTGCACCCCTTCATCAAATGAGGCTGGAAGTTATTTTTAAATATGATAAAAAGATAATTGTTACATACAAATCAAAACATGCTTTGTCTAATGTTTCATTAAAATAAATAATATCTAGTTATTTTCTATTTTTTCTAAGTAATATGAATGTGAAAAATATCTTTAAGACTATATGTCCAACAGTTTTTAAATGTTTGGATTCAGGAGAGTTTACTCTTTAGCTGAACATGCTTTGTCCTTCTGCACTTCATCTTGATCAAGTCCTCCAACTTTGAAGTTACTACAGAAGCAAAACAAAGGTCTTGAAATAAAGAAGAGATTCCAGGAAAGGGGTGGACTCTATTCTGGGTCATTAATTGAGCTCCATATAAAGCAAATAGTGTATTCTTAATACATCAGTGAAGGAAAGAATTGCTGCATGTCTCTTATTGCAGGGAATGAGAGTCAGCATGATTTTAGATTACACTGGTATGCTAAAAGTTTGGATATAGAGGGATGTCTGGGAATGTCAAGCTAATTCTCATTACTTACCACCTGTGCTTGGAAGTTCCCAGAGTAAACGATTACCCTTGAATTGCCAGAGCACAAGAAGTATTAAATAGCGTTCTGTTCCCTATACTTACATTTACATTAGTAGCATATCAGGAGGTGACACATTCTTCAGTTCCCATACTGTTGCTGAGTGATTCCCTCCCTAATTCATTACTGTACAGCTCAGCTTGTTCCTTGTAATTCTCTTCCTTATTAAAATGTAGTCTTTTCACTGTTAGAGAAGGGTATTATTATTATGTCAAAGTATAATGTTAACCATACTTAAATAATTTACATAGCTAAAAGCATAGTCTTGTTGCCATTATATTCTTTTAAAAATGTATATGTGCATTAATTAATTATATACAGTGATAGAATTCCTAGTAAAACAGACACCTCATCAGTGGCATCTACAAAACACTCATTTAATTTGTGAATAAATCTTCATTGAATGCCTGCTGTCTCTTGAGAGACATGGGAGAGCATACACATCAGTCTTCACAGACGCTTCCTTAAAGTGGAGACACGGAGGATGAAACTATCCAGACAGATATCTGTAAGTGAGGAAGGACATGGAATTTGAGGGAAGAGGAGATGAGAAATCATGTCTGTGGGTATCTAAGAGCCAGATTTTAAAAAAGGTCCAGGTAAGAAATTGGAGGTGATTCTAAGAACAGGGGAATGCCTTTAAGTTTTGAGACAAAGGAAAGAAATGATCAGATGTGTGTTTGAGAATAGAAAACCAGTGGAATAATGTACGACTGAAATTAAGACAATCTGGGCAAAACCCAGATTCCAAATGTGTTTTTAGATTCTTTTTCTTATTTTTTATTTTTTTATTACACTTTAAGTTCTGAAATACATGTGCAAAACATGCATGTTTGTTACATAGGTATACATGTGCCATGGTGGTTTGCTGTACCCATCAACCCGTCATCTAGGTTTTAACCCCTACCTGCATTAGGTATTTGACCTAATGTTATCCCTCCCCATGTCCCCACCCCCCAACAGGCCCCAGTGTGTGACGTTCCCCTCCTTGTGTCTATGTGTTCTCATTGTTCAACTCCCACTTATGAGCAAGAACATTGGTTGTTTGGTTTTCTGTTCCTGTGTTAGTTTGCTGGGAATTATGGTTTCCAGCTTCATCCATGTCCCTGCAAAGGACATGAACTCATCCTTTTTTATGGCTGCATAATACTCCATGGTGTATGTGTGCCACATTTTCTTTATCCAGTCTATCATTGATGGGCATTTGGTTTGGTTCCAAGTCTTTGCTATTGTAAACAGTGCTGCAGTAATCATACATGTGCATGTGTCTTTATAGGAGAATTTATAATCCTTTGGGTATATACCCAATTTATAATCCTTTGGGTATATATCCAGTAATGGGATTGCTGGGTCAAATGGTATTTCTGGTTCTAGGTCCTTGAGGAATCACCACACTGTCTTCCACAATGGTTGAACTAATTTACACTCCCCACCAACAGTGTAAAAGTATTCCTATTTCTCCACATCCTCGCCAGCATCTGTTGTTTCCTGACTTTTCAATGATCCCCATTCTAACTGGTGTGAGATGGTATCACATTGTGGTTTTGATTTGTATTTCTCTGATGACTAATGATGATGAGCTTTTTTTCATATGTTTGTTGGCTACATAAATGTCTTCTTTTGAGAAGTGTCTGTTCATATCCTTCATCCACTTTTTGATGGGGTTGTTTGTTTTATTCTCTTAAATTTGTTTAAGTTCCTTGTAGATTCTGGATGTTAGATCCTTGTCAGATGGATAGTTTACAAAAATTTTCTCCCATTCTGTAGGTTGCCTGTTCACTCTGATGATAATTCCTTTTGCTGTGCAGAAGCTCTTTAGTTTAATGAGATCCCATTTGTCAATCTTGGGTTTTGTTGTAATTGTTTTTGGTGTTTTAGTTGTGAAGTCTTTGCCCATGCTTATGTCCTGAATGGAATTGCCTGGGTTTTCTTCTAGAGTTTTTATGGTTTTAAGTCTTACATTTAAGTCTTACGTTTAAGTCTTTAATCCATCTTGAGTTAATTTTTGTATAAGGTATAAGGAAGGGGTCCAGTTTCAGTTTCATGCATATGGCTAGCCAGTTTTCCCAACACCATTTATTAAATAGGGAATCCTAGCTGGGTGTGGTGGCTCACATCTGTAATTCCAGCACTTTGGAAGGCCAGGGCGGGTGGAACATGAGGTCAAGAATTTAAGACCAGCATGACCAACATAGTGAAACCTTGCCTCTACTAAAAATACAAAAAATTAGCTGGATGTCGTGGCAGGCACCTCTGTAATCCCAGCTACTCAGGAGGCTGAGGCAGGAGAATTGCTTGAACCCAGGAGACAGAGGTTGCCATGAGTGGACATCGCACCACTGCACTCCAGCCTGGGTGACAGTGTGAGACTCCATCTCAAAAAAAATAAAAAATAAAAAAGGTGGGGGGAGGGAATCCTTTTCCTATTGCTTGTTTTTGTCAGATTTGTCAAAGATCAAATGTCTGTAGATGTGTGGTGTTATTTCTGATCCCTCTGTTCTCTTCCATTGGTCTATAAATCTGTTTTAGTACCAGTAACCATGCTGTTTTGGTCACTGTAGCCTCGTAGTATAGTTTGAAGTCAGGGAGCACGATGCCTCCAGCTTTGTTCTTTTTGGTTAGGATTGTCTTGGCTATATGGGCTCTTTTTTGGTTCCATATAAAATTTGACCTCTTCAAGGAGAACTACAAACCACTGCTCAAGGAAATAAGAGAGGACACAAACAAATGAAAAGAAAAAATTCCATGTTCATGGACAGGAAGAATCAATATCATGAAAATGGCCATAAGGTCCAAAGTGATTTATAGATTCAATGCTATTCCCATCAAGCTACCCTTGACTTTCTTCACTGAATCAGATTCCAGATTTTTGAAATCTGTCCTCCACTGGGCATTTACCACTCTATCACATTCCTGAGAAAAAAATACATGCATGGATGACAAAGTCAAATAACACTATGAATTGAGGGAGGAAAATGATCAGAGTGTAACCTGAGAACAAAGAGACATCAGTACAATTGAAAGTTAACGTTCCAGGAGGTGGGTGGGGAGAGGAAAGCTGGAGAAATAGATTGGGCCACATGATCAAGGTCCAGCACATGCTCGACCACAATCTAATTTACACAGTGGAAAGACCATTCTAGCTGAGGTACAGTTTGCATCAAGCAGGTGGGGGCAATACTTAATGGGTGTTTGTTTCCCCTCGATGACTCATTATAGAATAACTTTGAACTTTTTTAAAATCATGAAATTTTGTAAAAACCAAAACCAAAAACAACAACAAAAACAAAAACCATAAAAGGTAGATACTTGTTAGGGGCACCTCCCTTTCATGTTTTTGTTTTTGCTTTACAAAATTCCATGATTCTAAAAAAGTTTGAAAGTTATTCTTTATATAAGAAGTATGGGCGTCCAACAAATAACACCTGAGTGTTAGTAATTAAAATAAGAATGAAGGCATTGGAATCCCACGCCTGAGACCTAGCATTTACTCCTCCTGCTGCAGCTCAGGAGTCACAGGGCTCCATGGGATGTCACTGTAGCACAAAGAATATTCGCACTATGTAAATATCCATTGTGATTATTAGAACACCATAAATTTGACTCTTAAACATGGGTAAGAGTAAAAGACAGCATTACTCATGTCATTGCTGGTCTCTAGAATACCAGGTCCCCCAAATTGTTATAGTCTGATTGTCTTTATTATTATTTAATGTTTTAATAGTTGAAATTGAGAATGGCCATGATGGAATACTTATAAAGGCTTCTTTACTTCAATTTATTTAAGAGCCAGTACTGACACATAGCTTGTTAAAAACATTTTTTGAAAATCAGGATTGGTTAACAGATCTGTGAAGATAATAAATATGAAGTAAAAGGAAACAGTCTTAAGAATGAGCTCTATCACAGCTTATAAGCTACTATATGCTATTATATAACAATTTTATGGTTTCTTTTTTCTTTATCTCCATTATTAGCCTTAATTGAATATATGTTGAAAGCATTGTTATGGAGGATGTTTGCTAAAACCCACTCACATGTATATTGACCTTCATTTTGCAAACTTACATTCTGAGAATTAAGAGGCAATCAACATAATCTTAGCTGAAATCACTTCATTCTGGTTTTTCATATTTTTTCTACAAAATTAGAGGACAATTATTTTCCAAAATAATTATGATTTACAATTAAATTCACTGTTAACACATTAACATTTTAAGTTCATGAAATACCTTAATCTATCTAATCCACTTAGTCCTTTAAATCAACACTGATTTCTAGAATGTTTCAAGGTAAAATTTGAATTGAACTTAATATGGCCCTTTTTATTTTTAAAAATCTTTGACGTGGCTTTGATAAACTGAAGGAGCTCTGAGCTACTGTTTCTCCCAAAGGTGTATGACCCTCATGTACACACATGTGCACACATACACACACTTTATTATACATCTTTAGGCTTTTCATATAAAGCATTTATATGATCATAGTATGAATTCCATAACTTAAACTTCTCAACCTTTTATTTCTTAAATTTTATGTTATTATTCCATAATCTTTCAATTATTTCACATCAAAGACAGTTACTAAAAATATTAAAAAATTTGAAAACATCAAAATGAATTCTTTCTTGAAATGTCTCCTGTGTAAGTAGAAATCTTCACTATACAAGTTATAATATAGTTCTGACAATATTCACATATATCTTAGCATTTTAAAATTATATATTTATTTTTTCTTTCTAATTGTGTTACAGCTCAACAATACAAAGAGAGCTGTTTGATGTGATTTTTATGTTCTTCTTCAGATAAATTATTTCTTCTTTTCTTTTAGGGGAATGAAGAACATTGTATTTATTGTAAAATGAACTCAGACACTTAAGGAAACTATCAGGTAGTTGTTTCCTAATCTTCAAGTATTTCAAAGATAGCCCTAAAGTAAATATTCAAAAAAATTTAAACAGTCAAAAAAGGATTTTGAATGACATTCAAAAAAACCCAACTTTTCATACAATATATTATTAATGTGTAATATAAAAAATAAAATTTCTTGCCTTTCTTATTCATTTCTTTTTTTTTTTTTTGAAACGGAATCTCACACTGTCACCCAGACTGGAGTGCAGTGGTGCGATCTCAGCTCACTGCAAGATCCACCTCCCGGGTTCACGCCATCCTCCTGCCTCAGCCTCCTGAGTAGCTGGGACTACAGGTGCCTGCCACCATGCCCGGCTAATTTTTTTTGCATTTTTAGTGGAGACGAAGTTTCACCGTGTTAGCCAGGATGGACTCGATCTCCTGACCTCATGATCCGTCCACCTCGGCCTCCCAAAATGCTGGGATTACAGGCGTGAGCCACCGCGCCCAGCTATTACTCATTTCTTGATATACAAGGACATTATAGAGCATTGTGAAAATTAACACATAATTCACTGCTATGTTTATAACTCAAATATAGAAAAAACAAAATCAAGAAAGATTCAAAAGGTCTTTGGCTAATATATACTTTTCATACCCTTAAATTTTATGTCTTGTTTTCCTCTTCCTTAAATCTTTTAATTTTTTATTCTTTCTTTCTGTGGCTTCTGATATATTTTATTTTTTTCTGGATTAATATTTTTATTATTAAGAATAACTGACTTCAAACTTTTCTCATTGTATTTTTCTTTACCTTTGCTTAAATTATCAGTTTTGATTTCCATAAAACTTTTGTAACTCAAAGTATTATCCTTCAAACCTGCATGAATTGAATGGGAGTGATATAGCTTTGCTTTTCCTTACAGCGTTATTCTAAAATTAAATGAGATAGCATGTTAAAAATAATAAACTGTAAAACATAAGGTAGAGATTCTGAAACATTTGAGCATTATTTCCAGCTAGCCCATATTTCAATAGATCTTGTCTTAACCACAACATATCCTTTCATCTATAACTAGAATTTTATCATGCTTTTTCTTTCTGTTTCAAATTCCTCAGAACATATCAGGGAGTTGCTTCTGCAAATCACACAGACACTATGAGCCTCATTTTCTTCATCTCTAAAATGGATATGTGAATAACACTTTTCTCACAGGCTTATGGTAAAGTGTAAGCAAGAAAATGTGTGTGAAGTGTTTTGCACAGCGAGACTTGCATGATGAGCCCTTAGAAAGAGATGAACGTTTCTGCCCCTCACACACTGTGGGATAGTCCCACCCACTGCAGTACATGAGTATCAGCGACCGTTTGCTACTGTGCTACCATCCTCAAGATGTCGAAGGGGCACTGTGTTTTCTATAAGTCTTGATCAACCAGTCAGCAGAGTTAATGTCTGTTACATTCCAGTCCTTAGGGTCTGTGCTTTTGGAGGTCTTTGTCCTTTTAGCCCAATGAAGATTGATGTTGAACAAGTAGTCGTGAGTTTAAATGGTTCTTAGCAAAGAGAGTCCAGGATAACCTGGAAGCTACAAACTAGATTAAGGGGATATTAGCAATAGTTGGAAAAAAATACATTTCACTTGAGAATTCGTAGGTCCTGGGTGTCTAAGTAGGCACACGGTGAAGGAAGATTGAAAGGCAAGTGTGAAATCCCTGAGACTTGACAGAACACTGACAGAGAAGGAGGAAAGTTAGGGGTTGGGAAGGGCACACAAAAATAAAATAGTCAGGCACCAAATCTGAGGAGCTTTGGACTTCATGTTGAAGAGTTGGCACTTACACCAGCAGTGGCCCAAGTTTGCCATGTAACACATAATGACTATGCATCACTGCCTTACAAAAGTAAACATTTGTTTCTCGTGCTTCTGTGGGATTCAGAAGATTGATCTGGACAGGCTAATTTATATGGCTGCAGTTCGGATGGTTCTCTGGAGCATCCTCTGACTGTTCCTTATTCTTCTCTAAGAATGAGGAGGTTAGCCCAGGCATGTCCTTTTCTTGTAAATGGCAAAGGGAGAAGAGAGAAAGCCCTAATGCACAATTCTATTTTAGTCTCTGTATTGGGAACAACTGAAAAATCCCACTGTCAGTCAAAGCATGTCATGTGGTTGAGGCCACTATCAAGTGGGAGGGCAGATCAGCCTAGTCCATAGAATTTGCATCAATAAAGTTCATAATTAAATTCTAGAAGTCATATTAGTAAATGTGAAGAATAGTGTGGCTTCAAAAATAAACCTATACAGATATTTATTAATTTGGCAGTTATTTTATAAAGTGCTTAATCTCTGTCAGTGGGCCAGCCTGCAGACAACCTTGAGGAGAACAGAGATAGTGGTTGTTTCTTAGATTGCAGAATATATTTACTTAGATGTAGCTCTCTGAGGATACTCATTTGTTTTTCTCTTTAGAATGTTTAGCATCCATTGAACTGGCAACTGTGTGTTCATATGTTAAAAAGAAGTAAATAGAACAGTTGATTCCTACAGAGAATTGATAACACAAATTATTAGTGTGATTGAATTTTATCATGTTTGCAGAAAAAAGCAACAATAACAACAAGTTAAACAAAAACAAAAACAAAAAAAACCTTTGCCATGATTTGAATGAATGTGTTCCTTCAAAATTCATACATTAGAACCTAATACCTCATGTGATAGCATTAGGAGGAGAGCCTTTCGGGAGGTGATTAAGTCGTGAGGCTCTGTCCTCATGAGTGGAATTAGTGCCCTTATAAAAGAAGTTGAGGTGGTGCCCTAGTCCCTTTTGCCCTTCCTCCTTCTGCCACGGGAGAAGGCAGCAACGAGGCACTATTTTCGAAGCAGAGAATGACCTTTCACCAGACACCAAATCTGTCAGCACCTTGATCTTGGACTTCCAGTCTCCAGAACTGTAAGAAATACATTTCTATTTTTTCTACATTATTCAGTCCTGGGTATTTTGTTATAGCAGGAGGAACAGCCTAACATGCTCTTGGAATCCAAGAAATCTGTACCAACAAAACAAAGTTTTTTTGCCTATTTTCATCACACAGATGGCATGTAAACTTTCTGAAAATAAAATCTGTAGGTTAAGAATAACAAATAGCATACCATGACCAGTAGTATGTGGAAATGTGCTGGTGCTTTCTTTACCACGTGAATTTGAGGCATTCTTTTGAAAAATTTTACATGGCTATGATCAAAATAAATATTGTAATACATCAACTTACCAGATTGATATCATTAAACTATTATAAAATTAATCTATAAGGTTTGAGTTTTAGAAAAATTCTAATAGAAAAAGATTAACTTTTCTCTTTAATAGATTTCAAATAAATTCTCAAAGTGAAAACCTGTATACTCCTCTGAATGTTTTAATATATTTGATGAAATATATATTTTTATATGTGGAGTTAATTTGAAGGGAATAAATTTAGATGAAATACATTTGAGGGAGAAGTTCTGAGCTTGATTAGACAATCTAGTTCAATCTTTAACTTAGGCAACTGGCCTAATGATAATGCATTCCTATTCTATTATGTCCAGTTCAAACATGCATGATCTCTAAGACTCCATAATAATGACATTTCAAAAGTGTGTTCAACACTGAGCTTGCTGTCCATTTTAGTCTCACACCTTTGTATTCCCATCTCATCCATCTAAATAAATCCAAATTTAGTTCTATCCTCTTGCCTTATCCTTACCCTTGCCATTTAGCCTTTTAATAACTTTCTCTAAGCAAACCTAAAAGGTGTTCTCCCTTTTCCATTTTCAATATTACTAACTTAGCTAACCTCTTCTCATTTGTATTACCACAATATCTTCCAAATAGGACTTGTCAATTTATTTATTGAACACATTCTTATTATGCATCAATTATGCCACATGACTATTGCTAGATACTAGGAGTATAACAACAGATGCAGTCCCTCCCCTCAATAAGTCTACAGTCTAATGAAAAGGACAGATATAGAATTGGGTAGGTACTTTCATGCAGTATGGAGAAAAGTCTAAACATTATGAGGGACTAGTTATAGACTCAAGAGGGATAATGCCAAATGGAAATAGGACTTGGTGGGACAGTTTGATCAATTGCTTAAACAGAAGATTTATCAAGACAATTTGCAAAGGGTAAAAAGTATGTTTACGGTTATTGCTGGACACTCATGAGTCAAATATCAAATACCAGGTGATTTGTGATGTGAGAAGAGTATAAATAGATACTGCCTTCAAAGCATTATTGTTGTAATTTTTAACATGTTCTATATAATAAGTTATAAGCTACATAAATTGTTCTTTCAAGTGTTTTTGTTTTGTTTCAAGTGTTTTTGTTTTTTACCTATGTGGTAAAAAGCTACTTTTATTGCACATAAAATAGTTAACATAGTGTTTAGTTTACCTTCATATGTGAAAGTTGCTTCAGTTTCTTTAAAGAGAAATTTTTCTCTAGGGCATGAATAATTGGACCTGAAAACAGTGATCTGGTAAGGAAATGAATAAAGAATGTGCTGGGGGATTTTTAACCTTTTTCGCTCAACATATAAGCCTTTCATTAGCATTAATACAACTTTACTTTCCATTTGTACATTATTAATGCATTACAGTTTTGAATGGTATGCATCCAAGGAACACTTGATGTAGTTTGAAAGTGAATTTATTCATTAACCTGAGTCCCTTAGTTGCAGCCAGCTTTGTATCCCTGTTTTCTGATGGAGCTAGCAGCCAGCTTTGTGTCTGTATTATAAGTGTCAAAAATAAAAAGCTAGGGCAAGCTTTGTTTTCTCTTCCCTTCCCACTGATATTCTCTAGGTTACTGGCATTTTCAAACTTTGAGCCAATTTTACAATTGGTCTTACTCAAATGAATAGCTTATGGGAAACTTTTCACATATGGAGGAGACAAATGCTTAAAATAGCAGCATTATTATAAGAAGAAGTGATGACTCAGAGCATGCTATGAATAAATTGCTTTCCTGGGTTTAGTGTCTTATTCTAAATGGAACTCTGAGTCTCTCCTCTATTTTAAGAAAGAAGTCAGGCATTAGCAATAAGAGTTTATTTATAATCATGTTCAATAAATGAGTCTGATGTTTGGTTAGGGAAATCATTAAAAAGGTAGGTCAGAATAAAAGAAGAAATATAAACTGTGGAAAATGACAGACTTAGTTTTGATTTCTACTTCTTAGCTATGAAATATGGTGAACGTGTATGGTGCTTCCTTTATTGTATCATGGGAAATTGCGATAACTCTAGCTATTGCATAGCTCTTGCAGGGATCAGAGATAACGTAGGAAAGGACCCAGCACAGTGAATGCCCATTTTAATAAATAACAAAGATGATGCTTCACTGAAAGAACAGCAGACTCTCAGAATGCCTCACACACACTAAATGAAGTGTTTTCAAATTACTTATAATCTGTGCTTGTGTTCAGCCATCAAATGATCCAGTGTCAGGAACAAATGATGGATTACTTATTATATGCCTCATTCTCTTCACATGAAAAATTCTGCTTGATAAAATTTCAACATTTCATCTTCAATTGCACATGGATTAATCATTATTTATGATCACATTGTATGTATATATATGTATTTATATGTATACATATGTGTATATATGTATATATACACATACATATGTGTGTGTATATATATTTTATATATTATATATTATATATAATATATATATTGAGGTAGAGTCTTGCTCTGTTACCCAGGCTGGAGTGCAGTGGTGCAATCTCAGCTCACTGCAACCTCCACCTCCCAGGTTCAAGCAATTCTCCTGCCTCAGCCTCCTGAGTAGCTGGGACTACAGGCGTGTGCCACCACTCCCAGCTAATTTTTGTATTTTTAGTAGAGATGGGGTTTTTACCATGTTGGCCAGGCTGATTCTGAACTCCTGACCTCAACTGATCCTCCCACCTCAGCCTCCCAGTGTGCTGGGATTACAGGCGTGAGCCACCACACCCGGCCCACATTGTATAATTGAATGTGATTGCATTGAATCCAAGGTTCTGTAATGCTTACCTGTTTGCGTGCATTCCTTCAAATAAGATTTATCTCTTATAGATAGTAGCTCATAGGCAAATTATTCTTCTGCAGAACATATTTTTCTTTTATATTCTTTAATTAATTATTTAATCAGTCCTTAGATTGAAACCACATACATGGCTTTCGCCATTGACAGTCTTCAATGATTGTTATAGTGAACTCCAGTAGTAAAATTGCTGGGATTTGTTGTGTTGTTTTTTCTTCATCTTTACTTGCAGGTTTTGTGTATGGGAAATATTTAATTTTGTTTTAAAATTCAAGAAAAATTATATGCTTATCATTTCATATAAATGTCCAAGGAATATTTTTAATGAAACACTGTTTTTGACTGTCAAAAACAAACAAGTTTTAATAAATCAATAGGTATCTTAGATCCAGTAACACTATATGTAAATGTATTACATATTCTATTCTATAGTGCATATTTTATCACTTCTCAACTTGTATTTCATGGGAAAAAGAAAGTGCCTGCATAAACAATGTTAAATGATTTTCTTTTATGAAAATATCCTCAGACTATCATGCTAATGAAGTTCACCAAACATACGTGACCACATTTGACTTCCTTGTTCTGGAGGAGCAAGCAGGAGCTTCACAGGTCCGTGGAAAGACATGGGAAAGTAAAAATCTGGTCTGTAATTACTTAATATAAAGGTTTTGGGTCAAATTCCAGGCTTTAAAAATATTCAAAAATTTCTTCATACATTGCTATTAGTTTTGTTCATTTATTTATTTCTTTTGCTCTCTCCTTTCGACTTGACCTCTAATAAGTTCAGCAAATTAAGACTATTACTAATGGCAGGAATTATTCAATCCAAACTCAAGGTCCTTTAACCAAAGTTCTCTAGAGAAGACAGAGACCACTGGGCTTGCACAGTCCAGAAAATATTACTGGCTGTTTTCACCATGCTTTCTCTAAAGTTGGGCATTTCATAGGCTTTTATAAGTTCTCGTTTTAGTATATGTTTCCCCTACTTCTCGATTACAGGCCTCCAATAACATGACAACCACATAACTAGAGGGAAATGAAGTGATTTTTCTTCATTAAAGTTGATTCTGTTTTAATATGTTTATTTTACAAAAGTTAGAATTATTGCATGTCCCCTGCATGCCAGTAACTCCATTAGGACCCAGGGCTTCAACAGTGGGTCAGTTAGACTGACTGGAAGCTCTCATTACAAGGAGAGGTGCACAGCAGGAGGGGTTCATGGCAATGAGGTCTATGGAAAAAAAAAAAGGAGAAAGGTATTGACAGAGAGAGGATTCAGAAGGTCTTTTAGTAGTTTTGCAGGAAAAGACTCCCTAAGGCAGTGATATTTGTAGTGAGACCACAGCAAGAATGGAATAGCTATGAAATGAGTAGGGGTAAAAAGGTTTCAAAGAGAGGAAATGGGAAGTGTTAAGTCAGAGGCATGAAAGGGCTTTGCTATTTGCTTTTTTCCAAGAACATAAGGAGGGCAGGGTGAGGAAGAGGGAGAGAGAGAATAAAAAAGATAATTCTGATTGTAGTATAGAAAATAAATTCATGTTTACTTTATCAAAAGCTTTTATTCCATGGTATTATTTGTATTTAACATTTGCTTTGTATTTTAAACAATCTTAGTTACATTTTTTATATTTGATATCAGAAACAGGAAGGGTCACTGGCTGTGGAAGACATCACAGATATAATATAGATAATCACAAACAAAGCAACAGAGGTGCCAAATGATTTTAAGTAAGGAATCTCTGTTTGGGAAAGGGGTGGGTGTCGGAGACATATTTAAATATTTTCCTCTTATGTGAGTTCCCTGAAGTTTTAGTTGAATATGTGGTCTCCTCGGGCTAATAATAAGTAATGTGGCCAAGCAATTTGCTGCCCAAGATGTGATAATAAATAATTATTAGCTAACAAATTGGTTTCCTGGTATTGGTTCACCTGTAAGATTATTTTATCAAGCATTATTTTTAAAAGACTGTTATCTCTAAAATATAAACATATACTAGGCACACTAAAGAGAAATTGAGATATATTTCATTCTATTAATTATCTAAGCATTAATAAGTAGACTAATCATTTTTGGTAGATTATTTTTAGTAGAGGATCACAGTTTGTTGAAATGCAATTATGAATGGTATGTTCACCAAAATCAATTCAGGTGCACTTCAGGTACATATGTTTTTTAATTTAGAAGAATTTGATCTTACTACAACTCTGTGCTCTATTAATTGCATATATTCATATTATCAGTGTACAGTAAATAACATAACCAATGCTAAAGGTTTAGATGAATTTATGATAGCATTCAAAATAATAGAGATAGTTTAATTTGATAGAAATAAATTTCTAAAACTTTTATTCTACAAATGGGATGAAAAAACAGTTATTAGAGTTAACAGATTTTTTAAATTTGAAGCATTAATAGAAAGAAGACATCATTTAATTATCTGTGAATTTATTTTACTAATGGAGACAAATAAATATCATTCGGCTCACTTTGATAAGAAAACTTCATATTCAAAATGAGTATATTTCATTTATATGGAGAATTGTTGGATCAAAATAAAAAGTTATGCATAAAGAATGATTTGTAAATATACCTTCTCCATCTAAATATATTAGATCAACTTATTTGGGCAATGTTTTGTTTTTAAAGTAACTACTAATCCTGTATTACAAGCATATGCTAATTTGTTCCATTTGGCTTTTATGCAATCAGTAATACTGTTATTCCCATGGTGAATGGGTGAACATTAAACATTTTGTGCAATTGCATACTTCTTATCAACTTTATGATATATTAGAATTCACTAGTTAATTTTTCATTTAATACTCACCTTACTTTTTTAACTTAACTAAAGTTGGGTCTAATGCAGATTTTTAAAACATCGAACTGTAAAATAAGTATATATAGTTCTATATTATATCCAAAATATTATAATCCAAAATAATATAAAAATAATAAATATAGACTTAATAATATAATAAACAACAAAACTTCTTTTACAAGCATTCAGTTTACCGCCTACAAACCCTACAGAACGGCCATTTGTCCTCTTTCCTGTCCATATTTTAAGTACATGACACCTCTAATTTCCTCTGTTTTTCACTGCCCCATTGAAAGATTGCCTGATGCCAGAGGACAGGTTGCAGCAAGCAGGCTGTTACACCAACTGGCTCATGAGCAGAGGTGTTGAATACTTCCCCTGCAATAGACCTGAAGAAACAAGCTGCCTTTAGCACCTCATATCCAGATGCACTTAGTTTTATCAGCAAGTACCATGTCTATTGCATTTTTGCTAACCAGGAGAATATTCTGGTTTGATATAAATTTTGACCACCAAAAACAAAGCCATGTGCCTGATGCTGCTGAATTACAGAAGTGCATCTTCTCTACCCACGCTTCCTGAATGTGACTGTAGGATTGGCAGGGCTCTTTAGTATTCCACACTTGAAAAAGAGATGAACTTCTACCTACTCTGTCTTACCTCTCAGGGTATAACACAATAATACACATCTGCACATTTTATCCTTCTTCAGTGCCTAGTTGTGTACAGGTATGTGATGTGTGGTATGTGTGTGTACAAATATAATTTCCATTTGGAGAGCTAACTTCCTAAACCCACATTAACATGTTATTAACCAGGAACTCCTCGTTGCATTGAAATAGTGCACTGAAAGAGGTCTTAATAAAGTCATTCATAATCTTCTCATCAATATCACTAATTTCTAAAAATTAATAAATAAAAATATTTTATTACTGTTTATTACACAAGGTGCTATGGAGCAGTTAGGACACATATTTCAGCCAGTAGTGTGTTTTTGAAAAAGCTTCCCTAAGGAGTTATGATTTTCCTGGGGGCTGAAACATAAAACGAGACATGAACTGGCCGAAGTTGGGGGAGCACTCAAGTGAGTCCCCTTAGGCAGAATCAGCAACAGGCAAGGTGGAAGGAATGAGCAAAAGCATCATGATTTGTGAATAATCAAGAGTGGCTTGGCTGGAACAGAGTACAGTTGAAAGTCAGTGGCAAAAATGAGATTAGAAATTTGAGGCTGGGCGCAGTGGCTCACGCCTGTAATCCCAGCTCTTTGGGAGGCCGAGGCAGGTGGACCACAAGGTCAGGAGATCGAGACCAGCCTGGCTAACACAGTGAAACTCCGTCTCTACTAAAAATACAAAAAATTAGCTGGGTGTGGTGGCGGGCGCCTGTAGTCCCAGCTACTGAGGAGGCTGAAGCGGGAGAAAGGCGTGAACCCAGGAGGTGGAGCTTGCAGTGAGCCGAGATCGCCACACTGCACTCCAGCCCAGGCGACAGAGTGAGACTCTGTCTTAAAAATAAAATAAAATAAAGTAAAATAAAGTAAATAAATAAATAAATAAATAAATAAAATTGAGCAAGGCTAAATCTTGAAGGATTTTGTGTGTCTTAACAAAGATTTAAATCTGATCATGATACTACCATTGAAAGGTGTTATATAGCAGAAATATGATTTAAGTTTAAAAAAGGAAATTGAGTGGGCTTACATTATACAATGTGGAATGTCAAGAGTAGAGAAAATAAATTAATTTTGAATTTACTGTGAATACTCAAGAGAGAAAAGGTATCTAAACTATATTAGTGGTGTATAATGATAATGATGACATAGAGATTCATGAGGTGTGTGGGAATTAGAATTAACAGAATTAGAGGCAGGGAGTCTGATGGTAAACTTGATTTTATTTTCAAATGTAATGCTTAGAAGATAGAGTAAAAGTGCTGACAATCCCTAAAATAAATTAAAGAAGAGAGTGGTTGAGGGGAAGATGAAAATTCACTTCAAATATATCAATTTTAATCTCTATACAAGCTGTCTTAGATTGGGTTCCTTTAAGAGTTTTCTTTGAGAGAGCTTTCAACAGATGATATTTCTAGATGCTGGGAGTCCAGCAGCCCTCGCAACGGATGTGAGCCCAGAACCACAATATCCACTGCAGTGCACATCTCCCATTCCGCAGCCCCACTGGCTTTTTACGCTAAAGTGGGCCCATCCAGGTGCATTTTGGATTCTCACTTGCCCTGGATTCTCACTGGTCCTTCTGTAGAAAACAAGAGAAGGGTTAATGAGATGATAAATAGCCCCCGCTGCTATGGCTGCTGTCAAGGCCATAAATGACAAGCATCATCCCCTCCTCCACTCCTCATTCTTGATTGGCCCTGTCATTACCATAACATCTGCTGCTCTGGGCAGTTTGCCTCCTGGGCTAACCCACACTGTCATCCCAAGAGCTGATCCTGTGGCTATGGATGCTGATTTATTCCCATTGACCGTTAAAAGTGGCAATAGCAGCATAAACATTTGGCAGAGTTATTGCATGCCAAATAAGTTCTTCTTCACCTTCTTCCTACCTCCTGATTGTGTTAAGGGACAATTATCCCTGCAGAAGGTGACTCCTTAAACTGTTTACTGATCTCTTGGTACAAAGTGTTTAGAAGCACCAGAAAGCACCGTGGCTTATGACCTCCACCTGCACAGTACAGAGTTGTCAGCACAAGATGCTCACATTCCCCATTTGAGCAGCTGGGAATGGTGATAGCTGCAACCTGTCCTAAATCCACCTCTTCATTCTCTGACCCATGTAGTCTACCTGCCAGGGACACAGAACTGTGTATTGGTCAGTGATTCCAGGTCTATTCCACCACACCCTGGGGGTGGTGTTCCCTTCTCATAGTATATCTCCTAGATGAAACACTAACTATATACATAGAGGCCACTGAACTGTCTGTCCTCTTTTGCCCAAACCCTGAGGGTGATGCAGTGCTGAGGTCACCACTAGGTGCCTTGGTGATGCTCCAGCACCTCTTTTGTTGTACAATGGGTCTGTAGGTATGAGGAGTTACAAAGACTCCTGCAAAAATTCTGCAAGTCCTAAAATGTTGAGGCTTGGTGAACAGGAAAGGCAACCTCATACCAGAGTGTGTGTCTATTCATGTCTAAATAAATTAATGCCTCTTTGGGGTGAAAAGAGCCCAATATTATCAATCTGCCACAAAATAGTTGATTGATTTGGCCACATTGGTGGCACCTTGAGCACTCATTTTTGGCTTCTATTGGTGAAAGATTGAACATTCAGCTGTGGTAGAAGCTGGATCCTCCTGTGTGCATGAGGAGTCAGGTTGGGCTCATGTGTGGCCCCCATTTATTCATGCATTCTTTATGCCAATGACAGAGCCAGGCTGTTGTAAAATCTCTGAAGTATTAGGAGTGCTCATTGTTTGGGGCTTTTTCCTCGGACCCCTTTGTCCCTAATGTTCTGATATTTTAGTATTTCTAGATCCCTGACTGGGTCAAATCTTTCACCTCTGTCCGTGAATCACCCATATTCTTATCTCATTCCACTTGTATTTCCAGAAAATGGATACCCAGATGCACTGTCCAGAGTTCTGTGCAGTGGGGAGCATTTTCTCCTCACTTATGTTTTAGGAACAGCTAACAGGGGGCTGTTGAAGAGGAAACCTCAATATTTAGCTTGCATGCTGAGCCTGTCTATCTGTCAGCAAATCTTCACCTTTTGTTCTGTCTTAGGTCACCATAGGGATTGTCCCTTAGGTGGCATATTTGCTAGTTGTTGAGTGGTGCAGGTTCTAGGCTGGTGATGAGATGGAGACCTGGGATGCCAGCTTGGGTAGCTTGCTGGTGCCCTGTGGCTTGGCTCATCCCTGATTCCAGGTGAATACATTACATGCTACAACTTTTTACATTGCCCTGCTGTACCTTATAGCTTATTAGGCAGACAGAGTCCAAATATAATGTGTAGCCCTGGATACATGGGATACATGTAAGCATCTCTCTCTACAAGGGCCTCTGACTAAGAAATGGTAAACAGATTTGCTGGAGATGGAATCACTTTTCTCCAGAGCCCAAAGAGGTCTATATTGTGATTCTCCCATGAGGGCTTCACATAAATTCCACACAGGTTCTTTCTTCGGAATAGACACTTCTAATGTCATAGAGTTTGGCAAATTAAGTTAAGCCCATGTCTACCTCTCCTCCAGTGATGGGGGTCTCTTTTGTCAGCCAGCTAGCAGGCAATCCATGTCCAATATTTCACTTTTGCCTTTGTATTGAGAACTACACCTAGCATGAGCTATGTTAGTTTGAATTTCATAGAGTAGTATTCACGGCAGAGAAATAGGTTTGTGAGTTGGTACACTCAGGACACACCTGTATGTAAAGAGGAAGGCAGGATAGGCAAGAAGGATAAGCTGACCCACAGGTAATTGTACCTAAGGGCTAGTCATACTTAAAGGGAATTCTGAAGCTTTGATTGTCCTACAGAGTTATCCTAACAGCAACAACAGGGTCAGACATTTATATTTCTACATCACCTAGGACTTCAACTGTGACCAAGGAATTCATTACAATGGGTAAAAGGCAAATCAGCAGCAGCAGGTACCCCCAGCAGCTGGGAGATGGGAGTGCTAGCCCAGACCTGGAGGGAGCACCCCTGTATTCACTACTTGGACTGTGATGCTAACAAGTAGTTGGATAAGAAAAAATGAGAGCGATAGGGAAGAGATGATAGATCAGTTTCAGAGGAGACTGGAAGAAAAAAAATTCAATCCAGAATATTGTACAAATATACTTTGGAAATGATAAGGTTTAATTATTTTTGAATGAAGGAAAGTGATTTGAATATATGAAAGTAAAACTACATTTGGAAAAACAAAGAGAACCGTGGAAAGACATGCTTAGTTTTCTCTGCTGAGTGTGGTCTGTGGAGGGGGCTATGCCACATATTGAGTGGGGCAGAGGGGATGAAGGCATTAATTAGTGTGAAAAAGAACACTGCTATTTAAAAGGCTTTGAAATAATCAAATTAGTGAAAACACATATCTCTTCAAAGGATTTAAACATTCACAGTAAAAAATTATTTCTGCTTTTATTATTTCACACTATTTTGGCACTACTCAGCACTCTGTTTGCTCTGACATTAGGGGCATTATATGACAAAAGCTTTATGCATTAAAGAGGATGAACAAAAATTATAGGAGCAAATGGAACAAGAGGATGTGTTTTGCAGACATGATATAACCTAGAACTAGGAGTTAGCATATGTACCATTAATGGCATTGAAAAATCATTATAGACATTCATAAGGATATGTTGTCTCAAAATGCTATGAATTTTATGACATGTTTAAGATGAAATAAAAAGAATTTTTAATGAATACAGAAAAATCCATCATAAAATATGAAGGAGGCAATATTTGTCTTCAGAAAGTTCTTACTTCTGCTTCCATATCCTCCCAGAAGCATCACCATAAGTACTTGTGTTCAGGTGACTTCTGAAATTAAAGTTTGCCATCAGCTTACTGTTCTATTGGAAAAATGCTACTAAACTAGTTTGAACTAATAGAGGAAAAAACTTTTCAATCTACAAAGCGATTTTATGAGCATTATTATTTCATCCCTTTTTACACTAACATTTAAAGTAGAATAGTCAGACATTATTACTTCTAATTTACAGTAAAATATGATCAGGCTCCAATAAATTAAGAATCTTGCCCAAAGTCATGTGGCTTATAAGTAGAATATAAAATTCAGATTACATTTTAGGGCTTGTGGCTCTGAGCTCAGTATTCATCTTTATTTCAGTACACTGCCAACAACAAAATACATGATCTTTCCTGGGATATATGCATTGTAATAGGGGAAAGCATCTTAATTTCCTGATGATGCAATTCAGGCCAGTGCCTGGAGAAGAGGGCACAAAAGGAGATAAACAGGAGAGAGTGGTTTCTGGTCTTTACAATCCCCTTGATCTCATTCGACGTAGGCAACTACTGATTATCTTAGTGTGCATGAACTTTACCAGTATGAAAAAAATGGAGACAAATTGACATATTTTTTTGTGAGTTTTAGTATCATTATGCAAATTATTAAATTCTACACGTATTTTATACAGCTCATATTACTGTATCTTGATTTACTTTCTACCTGATTGAAAATCTTTTGACGCCAGAAATTCTTGCTCCTGTGTTTCTTACTAGCACCTGGTTTCTAACCAAATCAAAGTGAATTAAATAAACCATCCCACTCTCCATGTACTTCTAACAGCTTGCTCAACACTATCCTGTCTGAGTCTATCTCAGAGCCAGCTATAAGGCATTTACAATGGCACTCACAATTTACATTACAGAGCAATGTAAACTACATGCTATCAAAAATGGTGGTGTCTGCTCATCCTTTTCATCATTAATATTCTTAACACAATTGCCACAGTGTTTATCAGAATCTTAGGAACAAAATATTGGTAAAAGAAATAAGACTGCCAATAAGTCCTTGAGTTAAGCTATTTTTCAGAACTTTATGACTTTCATTGACAATAATTTTGACTTAGGTTATTCCAAATTGGCCTTAGTAAATTTCTTTGAGTTTTACAAGTTTACACAGTTTGCCTACATTCTTTTCTCTTTTCCTAGTTTACTGCATTATCTTTTAGCTGACAAGTCCTTCAGTTAAGTATATTCATTAACTTCTTTATATCCATCTTTGGGGTATCCTACTGATAGCCAAGGATTCATGCTTCATATTCAAAAATGCATCAAACCTCTTTCATATGACTCTAATACACATTCTTATAGCCAGAGGAACTTTATTATGAGCTTTTAAAGTCTGTTCACTCTTAAAAGTACATCTAGTTGAAATAGCAAATTCCTGTTTAATAGTGTAATTACTATATATAAAATATCATTTCAAATTTATAATTATAATATGGGAATTTCAAAACCTTGCATTTTATAGCTAAGCCAAGCTAAAAATAAAGTATCTTGTCCAAAACTACACAGTAGGTTAACGTCAAGGCGTGCTACAAACAGTGAGGTACTTTGGCAGACATTTTTTCTCTATTTGTTACAGGTGTCTTTGTTTGTTTTAACATAAAATAAATTTTACATCCTTATGTTTCCCCAGACATTATATCACTTGCATTTTTCCATATATCTACATAATACTCATGAGCATTATTTTAATGCAAAATGTTTAGAATTTTCATTTTTTGATATTCATTAATAATAAGGTGTTTAACATATTCCTTTACATTTTATATATTGTATTTCCGTACAATTAATTTTTATAAATGGAATTTCTGGATCAAATAATATTAACATTTTAAGGGCTTAAAATATATATTTAAAATTGCTGTCCTAAAATTTTACACTGTCATCAGCAATGTTATGTAAATTTTTTTTCCACATAACCTTACTAGCTTTAGTTAATATAATTTTCAGTAATCTTTACTAATATAATGATGAAAAAAACAGTCTCTGTAATATTAATGCAGTCTTCTTGATTTCTAGTGAGGTTGAACAGGTTCTCCTATGGTTGTTAACAAAAATAATTGTTTTTGCTTTTTTAAAAAATAACATCTTTCTGCAACTTTTTTGTACTTTGTGCATTTTTTCAACTTTCATTTTAGATACAGGAGGCAAATGTGCAGGTTTGTTACATGGGAAGTTTCATGATGCTGAGGTTCAAGGTATGGATCCTGCCACTCAGACTGTGAGCATAGTACCTGATAGACAGTTTTTCAATACACAACCCCCTCCCTACCCCTCTAGTGTTCTTCAGTGTTTATTGTTCCCATATTTATGTTATTTTATGCTCAATGTTTAGCTCTCCTTACAAATGAGAACATGTGGAATTTGATTTTCTGTTTTGCATTTAATTTGCTTGGGATTATGGCCTCCATCTCTATCCATGCTGCTGCAAAGGGCAAGATTTTATTCTTTTTTATGACCTTGTAGTATTCCATGATGTATAGGTACCACATTTTTTTTGTCCAGTCTACCATTGATAGGGACTTGGGTTGATTCCATGTCTTTGCAATTGTGAATAGTGCAGCAATGAACACATGAATGAATGTATCTTTTTGATAGAATGATTTATAGTACTTCAGATATATACCCAGTAATGGGATTTCTGGGCTAAATGGTATCTCTGTTTTAACTTCTTTGATTAATCATCAGACTGCTTTCCACAGTGGCTGTGCAAATTTGCATTCCCGCCAACAGTGTATAACACTTTCTTTTCTCTTCAGCCTTACCAGGATCTGTTGTTTTTGACATTTTAATAATAGCCATTTTGACAAGTGTGAAATGATATCTCATTGTGGTTTTGATTTGCATTTATCTGATGATTAGTGATGCAGAGCATTTTTTCATGTGTTTGTTGGCTGCTTGTATGTCTTCTTTTAAGAAATGTGTGTTCGTGTCCTTCGTCTATTTTTTAATGGAGTTTTTTTTTTTTTTCTTTATCAGGTGCTTAGGGTTTTTCTTACATTTTGTCATATTTTCTACTATATAGCATTATGACTATTATTTTTCTTTTAATATTGGTTAATATGCATTAATTTTACTAAATGAATTTGTAATTTCTTATTACTGTCATGTCTAGGACTTCATATATGTCCAAAATTACTAAAAATTCACTTATATAATTTTATGTAATTTTTCTATAATTTAGATTGCTTAAATTACTTTACTTTTTAACATATGAGAGATTTGCATTAAAGGAAGTTATGTGATGAAACATTTAACTTTAAAATTTTTTTTCCAAAGACTTAATTGCCCCAAATAGTTTTATTGTGAAAGGGATACTATATAAAATATATTTAAAGGAAACATTGAAGATGAATTGAAATGACTGGATATTGCTTTTCAATAATTTGCATAGTTTAATGTAGTAAGAAACAAACTATAGACATTTATTTATACAGAGATTATCGCTTCTCAGCCTTTTGGCTAAGATCAAGTGTAGTATTTATACAGAGACTGACATCTTCAGGATAGTGACAGTATCTTTTTCATTCTAATTATCTAGCAAAATACTCAGTATATACTAGCCACTTCATAAATATCTGTTGAATAAATAAATTTTTTAAATGAAATTCTATATTAATTTATTCTGCCTCAATATCATTACATATTACTTGAAAATTGTCCCATCATTATTGACATATCTATGATTTTAATGTTTCACTATATATTTTTAAAATATAAACATTTTAATTAGTATTTGCTTTGAATGGATTTGGGAACTATGTTGTTTCCAGAATCTTTTCTTCTTAAATGGTGGCACTCTCTCTCTCTCGAGATATATATATACGTATATATACATATATACGTATATATATACGTATATATACATATATACATACATATATATATATCAACCACACAACTTGTAATGTTAGACAATTTTACAATTCAGTGGCTTTAATTAATTTACACCACTGTATAATCATTACTACTATCTGTTCATCATCCGAAACAGAAACTCTGTAACTATTAAGCAATAATTACTCATTCTTCCTGCCCTACATATTGGATTTAAAAAATGATCTAACTATATGCTGTACACAAGAGGCTAACATTAGATCTAAAGACACAGATGGTTTAAAAGAGAATTGTTGAGAAAACATATTCCATGCAAATGATAGTCAAAGAAAAACTAATATTAGGAAAAAACTCCTCCAATCTAAAAGAGCATGTTCTAACCCAATGAAAAGAAGCTAAGAACCTTGAAAACAGGTTAGAGGAATTGCAAACTAGCATAACCAGTTTAGGGAAGCACACAAATGACCTGATGGAGCTGAGAAACATAGCACGAGAACTTCATGAAGCATACACAAGTATCAATAGTCAAATTGATCAAGCAGAAGAAAGGGTATCAGAGATTAAAGATCAACTTAATGAAATAAAGTGTGAAGACAAGATTAGAGAAAAAAGAATGAAAAGGAACGATCAAAGCCGCCAAGAAATATGGAACTATGTGAAAAGACCAAACCGACGATTGATTGGTGTACCAGAAAGTGATGGAGAGAATGGAATCAAGTTGGAAACACTCTTTAGGATAATATCCAGGAGAACTTCCCCAACCTAGCAAGATAGGCCAACATTCAAATTCAGGAAATACAGAGAACACCACAAAGATACTCCTCAAGAAGAGCACCGCAAGACACATAATCATCAGATTCACCAAGGTTGAAATGAAGGAAAACATGTTAAGGGCAGCCAGAGAGAAAGGTCGGGTTACCCACAAAGGGAAACCCATCAGACTAACAGTGGATCTCTCTGCAGAAACCCTACAAGCCAGAATAGAGTGGGGGCCAATATTTAACATTCTTAAAGAAAAGGATTTTCAACCCAGAATTTCATATCCAGCCAAGCTAAGCGTCATACCCAAAGGAGAAATAAAATCCTTTACAAACAAGCAAATGCTGAGAGATTTTGTCACCACCAGGCCTGCCTTACCAGAGCTCCTGAAGGAAGTACTAAATATAGAAAGGAAAAAACAGTACCAGCCACTGCAAAAACATACCAAATTGTAAAGGCCATCAACACTATGAAGAAACTGCATCAACTAATGGGCAAAATAACCAGCTAGCATCATTAATGACAGGATCAAATTCACACATAACAATATAAACCTTAATTGCAAATGGGCTAAATGCCCCAATTAAAAGATCAAAAAACACAAAGAAGGGCATTACATAACGGTAAAGGGATCAATGCAACAAGAAGAGCTAGCTATCCTAAATATATGCACCCGATACAGGAGCACTCAGATTCATAAAGCAAGTTCTTAGAGATGTACAAAGAAACCTACATTCCCACACAGTAATAGTGGAATATTTTCACACCCCACTGTCAATATAAGACAGATCAACAAGAGAGAAAATTAACAAGGATATTCAGAACTTGAATCAGCTCTGGACCAAGTGGACCTAATAGACATCAACAGAACTCTCCACCCCAAATCAACAGAAGATACATTCTTTTCAGCACCACATCGCACTTATTCTAAAATTGACCACAAGATTGGAAGTAAAACACTCCCCAGCAAATGCAAAAGAATGGAAATCATAAGTCTCTCAGACCACAGTGCAATCAAATTTGAACTCAGGATTAAGAAACTCAGTCAAAACTGTAAAACTACATGGAAACTGAACAACCTGCTCCTGAATGACTACTGGGTAAATAAATGAAATAAATAAGTTATTTGAATCCACTGAGAACAAAGACACAATGTACAAGAATCTCTGGGAGGCAGCTAAAGCGGTGTTTAGAGGGAAATTTATATCACTAAATTCCCACTGGAGAAAGTGGGAAAGATCTAAAATCAATAACCTATCAGCACAATCAAAAGAACTAGAGTAGTAAAAGCAAACAAATTCAAAAGCTAGCAGAAGACAAGAAAAAACTCAGATCAGAGCAGAAATGAAGGAGAGAGAGACATGAAAAACCCTTCAAAAAATCAATGAATCCAGGAGCTGGTTTTTTGAAAAGAGTAACAAAATAGACCACTAGCTGGACTAATGAAGAAGAAAAGAGAAAAGAATGAAATAGAAACAATAAAAAATAATAAAGGGCATATCACCACTGATCCCACAGAAATGGAAACTGCCACCAGAGAATACTATAAACAGCTCTATTCAAATAAACTAGAAAATCTAGAATAAATGGATAAATTCCTGGACACATACACCCTCCTAAGACTAAACCAGGAATAAGTCAAATCTCTGAACAGACCAATAACAAGTTCTGAAATTGAGGTAGTAATTAATAACCTACCAACCAATAAAGCTCAGGACCAGATGGATTCACAGCAGAATTCTACCAGAGGTACAAAGAGGATCTGGCATCACTCCTTCCTAAAGTATTCCAAAAAATAGCAAGAGAGGGACTCCTCCCTAACTCATTTTATGAGGCCAGCATCATCCTGATAGCAAAACCTAGTAGAGACACAACAAAAAAAGAAAATTTCAGGCCAATATTTCTGATGAACATCAGTGAGAAAACCCTCAATAAAATATGGGCAAACGAAATCCAGCAGCACATCAAAAAGCTTGTCCACCATGATCACATCGGCTTCAACCCTGGGACATAAGGCTGTTTCAACATATGCAAATCAATAAACGTAATCCATCATATAAACAGAACCAATTACAAAAATCACATGATTATCTCAGTAGATGCAGAAAAGGCCTTCGATAAAATTCAACACCTTTCATGCTAAAACCCCTCAATAAAATAAGTATTGATGGAAAGTATCTAGAAATTATAAGAGCTATTTATGACAAACCCACAGCCAATATCTTACTGAATGGGCAAAAGCAGGAAGCATTCCCTTTGAAAACCAGCACAAGACTAGGATGCCCTCTCTCACCACTCCAATTCAAGATCGTATTGGAAGTTCTGGCCAGGGCAATCAGGCAAGAGAAAAAAAAAAAAGGATATTCACATAGGAAAAGAGGAAGTCAAATTGTCTCTCTTTGCAGATGACATGATTATATATTTAGAAAACCCCATCGTCTCAGACCAAAATCTCCTTAAGCTGAGAAGCACCTTCAGCAAAGCCTCAAGATACAAAATCAATGTACAAATATCACAAGCTGTCCTATACACCAATAACAGACAAACAGAGAGCCAAATCATGAGTGAAATTTTATTCACAATTGCTACAAAGAGAATTAAATACCTAGGGATACAACTTACAAAGAATGTGAAGGACCTCTTCAAAGAGAACTAGAAACCACTGTTCAAGGAAGTAAAAGAGGACACAAACAAATGGAAAAACATCCCATGCTCATTAATAGGAAGAATCAAGATTTTGAAAATGGCCATACTGCCCAAAGTAATTTATAGATTCAATGCTATCCTCATCCAGCCACCATTGACTTTCTTCACAGAATTAGAAAAAACTACTTTAAATTTCATATGAAACTGAAAAAAAGCCCACACAGCCAGGACAATCCTAAACAAAAAGAACAAAGCTGGAGGCATCACGCTACC